>NC_140585.1:791248675-792495341 GCF_964204655.1 Triturus cristatus | reverse complement strand
AAATGTACAGCTAACTATAACTTGTGTGAAACCTATGGTTTTTTAAGTGAATATATATATATATATATATATATATATATATATATATATATATATGTTCCAAATATGCAGATGTCGTGCGCTCTCAGGAACAGAGTGATCCAACACAGATGGCAGAACAAACGGGTGTTTATTCACAACGCGTTTCGACTTACAAAAGCCTTGCTCACGTGAATAACAGTGCTACAGAGAAAACAAACTAAGTAAAGTTTGGAGAGCTGTGAAAACAAACAATGGACCAAAAAATCATGGTGGCCGAAACCCAGCCCAATGCAGCAGCCATCTTGGAGTGGTTGAATGACCATCTCAAACATGAATGTAATCATATATACGTTGTCCAGATAAGCTAAGGCAATCAATTTGACTATGATGTTAACATACCTGGCAAGTGCCAATGACGTGTTTGTACAAACCACCCCATGTAACTACATTTCAATGGTGGTCAGAGGCAGAGACCTAACCCATATGTGCGGGATATCCTCTATCAACAGGTAAATTGCTGGACAACAATCAGCAAAACAGGGGGGGGTATATAGTATGTGTTCCCCAAGTGGGGCTAACCGTATTGACCAGAAGAAGGACCAAGCCTTTCACACGCCCAAATATCCAGAACTGGTGATGACCTTGGTGAAGTGAAGGGGGAGAGAGGGAGAAACTGCCCGTGCAGAGTGAGTGTCAGTGTTGGGGCCCCTGCCTCTCCTCCTAGAAAGAAATAAACAAAATCAAATGAAAAACATGGTTAAAAACAGATGCAAAAAGAATCTGCATCTTTACAGTTCTAGTACATGTTCTAAAAATTGGAAGAAGGGAGGAAGGAAAAAATTGTACACTGGTTACACTGACATGACATAATGTAACTTGTAATACATCACACATATCAGATGCAGATAGGCTGGCGACAGAATACCAATTTTCACTCTCTGAGGTGTACGGCTAATTCTTCGTCCTGGTTGAGACCGCCAGGGTCCTTGCTTTGAAAGTCAACAATGTATTTGGATTCCCTTTGTCTCAGCCTCAGTATATATATATATATTATCTACTGGCAGGTGCCAGTAGATAGTTATAGTTAGACCCACGTTTCCATAGGAAATCATTTTTTGATTTGCTAATAAACTTTGGCGTCGTTTGACGAATCTTTACGAAATTTTCCAAAAAGTTTCTCTTTTTTGATCAGCTCCTATCTTGAAAGTTTGGGGGTGATTCGTCAAGGGGGGGCTGAGAAAAAAGGGGGGCCCAAAACGTGTTTTCTCAATGCAATTTCCATAGGAAAGTTTAGACAAGGCTAGAGGTCAAACTGCTGAACGGAATTATGCCAAATTTGGCAGGGCGAAAGGCCTTGGTCCAGAAAGCATGCTTTTGTTGAAATGAGGTAAATCCGTTCAGTAGTTTTAGGGAGATATCAAAATTAACAGATATCGATATTTGAGAATTCTGACATCTGATTGGCTGAGGCGTTACAAGCACGAGCGTGCGGCTGATTGGCTGCGAACTGTTGAAACTAAAGTGTGAGGAGATGCATCAGTTTTTCACGTGGATGATGTCATCAGTGATGTCATCAGTGATGTCATTTGAGATGTCATCAGTGATGTCACTGACCATGTCATGAATGATGTAATATGTGATGAACAGTGCATTGCGGGTGGAATCTCGGGTTTTGTACGAGTGAAATGTCCAGCTAACTATAACGTCCCTGAAACCTATGTTTTTTTCAGTGAATTTCTAAGGTATTTTTTTAACTACTAATTTCTAACTATAACGTCTCTAAAACCTATGGAATTTTCAGTGAATATATATATATATATATATATATATATATATATATATATATTTGCCACAATGGGATCCAATCGATCCTGCGCGCTCAAGTGCGGGTGCTCTGCATAGGGGTCGGATCCAGACCCAATTCATCAATTTTACTTCCAATGATGCGGCACACAGAGATTCAGTAAAGTTTAGTTGATTTATTCAGCAAACACTCAACCAACGCGTTTCAGCCTCCTGGCTTTGTTCACGGTCAGTGAGCCCTCTTCTCTTTCTACATTTATACCATATAGCCACTATGAAGCATTATGGGATCTGTAGTTTAACATTGCAATTTACACAATCAACAACCATTGTATGAGGGACAATTAGGCAATAAAGTTATTTAAATCAAAGCTGTTAATTCACATTGCAATTCATATGGTTCGCGCTAAGCAGCAAATCACTTGGGGTCATGTGTATAGTACTCTGAATCATTCCGTGAAAATTAATATATATTGGTATAGTACCATACAATTCGCGCTAAGCAGCAGATGTTTATTAAGACATGTTAAGTGCCAAAAAATCACTATATAAGTAATGTGATTGGATCTTGGTAAAGTATCAAAAGGTTTTTGAGACTGTAACCCTCAGTGAGGGTTACAGTCTCAAAAACCTTTTGATACTTTACCAAGATCCAATCACATTACTTATATAGTGATTTTTTGGCACTTAACATGTCTTAATAAACATCTGCTGCTTAGCGCGAATTGTATGGTACTATACCAATATATATTAATTTTCACGGAATGATTCAGAGTACTATACACATGACCCCAAGTGATTTGCTGCTTAGCGCGAACCATATGAATTGCAATGTGAATTAACAGCTTTGATTTAAATAACTTTATTGCCTAATTGTCCCTCATACAATGGTTGTTGATTGTGTAAATTGCAATGTTAAACTACAGATCCCATAATGCTTCATAGTGGCTATATGGTATAAATGTAGAAAGAGAAGAGGGCTCACTGACCGTGAACAAAGCCAGGAGGCTGAAACGCGTTGGTTGAGTGTTTGCTGAATAAATCAACTAAACTTTACTGAATCTCTGTGTGCCGCATCATTGGAAGTAAAAATAAAAAAAAAAAATATATATATATATATATATATATATATTCACTGAAAAAACCATAGGTTTCACACATGTTATAGTTAGCGGAAATTTTACTGATAAAAAACCAGTGAAATTCCCCCGTTATAGTTAGTGTAGGCAACTATAACTCACGCGACCGCAATCCTCTGCTGATGCTAATACTGTATTTAGACACTTATTTGCCCATGTCTTCTTCCATACATTTTTAGCTATACATATATTTCAAATATTTTTTTTTCATAAAGACACATATGTCATCAGCAGAAGATTGCGGTCGCGTGAGTTATAGTTGCCTACACTAACTATAACGGGGGAATTTCACTGGTTTTTTATCAGTAAAATTTCCGCTAACTATAACATGTGTGAAACCTATGGTTTTTTCAGTGAATTTGCAAGGTTTTTTAAATGCTAATTCCTAACTATAACGTGTGTGAAACCTATGGTTTTTTCAGTGAATTTGTACGGTTTTTTAAATGCTAAGTCACTTTACGCCATTCGTGGTGTGCGCGCACACTTAACGCAGTTCGTTCCGTGCGCGCACGGTGCGCTTCGCGCACCGTGCGCGCACAGTAAGCACGCGGTGCGCTTCGCGCACCGCGCGCCCACTTTACGCAGTTAGTGCCGTGCACGCACGGTGGGCACGCGGTGCGCTACGCGCACCGCGTGCCCACGTTACGCTAGATGGGCCATGTACGCACGATGCGCTTCGCGCACCGTGCGCACATGGAGGACATATGATGCACTTCGTTTTGAAAGGTAATATTTTCATTTTTCGTAATTTTTATAAGTGGGGTGGAGAGAGTGTTGTTAATTTTTTCTTTTATTATTTTTGTTTAAAATATTGTGGTTTTTCGCACCACTAATAAGCCCTGCACATTTGGTGGCCTGCGGCCACCTAAAGCACAGGGGGTGGGGTGAGTGTGGATAGTGGTTTTTTTTTACATTTTTTACCGTACGCGTACGGTAAGCGTAATCGGCGAAATTAGCGAAAAAATAAAAATTGCATTTTTGGTCTTGGGGGGTCTTTGGGGACTCCCTCAACATGGCTATGTGTGTGGGAGCTGTCTAAACAGCCCCTTTACATGTTTATTGCTTTTATTTAACAACCTAGCTCTCAGTGCGAGAGAGAAAATGGCGGCCGCCGCTTCCTGGTTTCGGCTGTTTGGAATGTTTACTAAGATCTAAGAGCCAATCAGAATCGCGCTCGCGCACGCCACCGTACGCGTACGGTAAGCTTACGGTAAGCGTACCGTAAGCTGGCTCAGATATATATATTGATTTAAAGGCTATTTTCTCAGAATCTACTGAACAGATTTACACCAAACCTACAAAAGGCACTTCCTTGACCTGAGGACTACCTCTCTGCCAAATTTCTAGTAATTCTGTTCAGCCGTTCGGGCTGTAGCCCTGTCTAAAGGTCCTATGGAAAAATGCATGGGAAAAACGTGTTTTGGGACCCCCCTTTTATCTCAGCCCCCGCTTGACGAATCCCCCCGAGACTTTCAGGGTAGGAGCGGAGCGTAGCGCCCCACCTATTTTGAGAAATTCGCGAGGATTCGTCGACCGGCGCCAAAGTTATTCAAAATAGAATGTTGCGGATTTCCTATGGAAAAGGGGTCCTAACTATAACTACCTACTGGCGACCGCCAGTAGGTAATATATATATATAGATACCTACTGGTGGTCGCCAATAGGTAGTTATAGTTAGGACCTAGTTTCCATAGGAAACTCTTTTTTTGTTTTCCCAATAACTTTCGCACCGGTTGACGAATCTTCGCGAAATTTTCAAAACTTATGGTCTGCTCCGGTCGGCTCCTATCTTGAAAGTTCGGGGGGATTCGCCAAGCGGGGGCCGAGAAGAAAGGGGGTTCCAAAACATGTTTTCTCCATGTTATTTCCCATATCAGGGCGGAGCCTAAGTCCCGAGCACGAGCTTCACTAAACAAAATCGGCCGAATTCGCGCTTGGTGTGCAAATCTGGCTGAGAAAATTTTAGAAAAATGAAGACCGTTGTATTGAAGCCCCCGGGTGGGCCAGGTCCCGGGGCAGTGAAAAAAAAGTGTGGGGGTACCGCCACCTCCCTGGGGCTTGACTAATCAGTTGCGGGGGGGGGCACGCAGCCCCGGGGACTGCCACCCTCCGGGGCTTCTTTTTTAATCTGTGGGGGGGCCGCTAAGGCCCCCCAAGCCCCAGGGACCGCTACCCTCCGGGGCTTTCATTTCGGGTGTGATATTAGGAGATTTGTCATAAGAAGAAGCACTCCCTGAGCTGTGAATACGTAGTGCTTTCACCTGACATTGACGATTACATTACATTAGGCCACACCCGCTTGCCGGTCCCGCATAATTATAGCGCAAACTTGAAACAAAGGGCATTATAGCGCTTCACACGGAAATCAGCTCCCCTTACACCACAGTTTTTAAGCACAGTGTAACGAAGCGATTTGTACGGAATCACAAGATGCTGCACCTGAGCCGAGATTCTAGCCTAGTTACCCAGTTCTAACATCCGCAGCCCTAGCCGCAACAGGTGTGATATGAGGAGATTTGTCATGAGAAGAAGCACTCCCTGAGCTGTGAATACGTAGTGCTTTCACCTGATATTGTCTGATTACATTACATTAGGCCACACCTGCTTGCCTGTCCCGCATAATTACAGAGCAAATTTGAACCAAGGGTATTATAGTTCTTCACACGGAAATCGGCTCCCCTTACACAACAGTTTTTAAGCACAGTGTAACAAAGCGATTTGCACGAAATCACAAGATGCTGCGCCTGAGCCGAGATTCTAACCTAGTTACCCAGTTCTAACATCCGCAGCCCTAGCCGCAACGGGTGTGATATTAGGAAAGTTGTCATAAGAAGAAGCACTCCCTGAGCTGTGAATACGTAGTGCTTTCACCTGATATTGTCCGATTACATTACATTAGGCCACATCCGCTTGCCTGTCCCGCATATTTAGAGCGCAAACTTCAACCAAGGGCATTATAGTGCTTCACATGGAAATCAGCTCCCCTTACACAACAGTTTTTAAGCACAGTGTAACGAAGCGATTTGCACGGAATCACAAGAATCTGCACCTGAGCCGAGATTCTAACCTAGTTAGCCAGTTCTAACATCCGCAGCCCTAGCCGCAACAGGTGTGATATTAGGAGATTTGTCATAAGAAGAAGCACTCCCTGAGCTGTGAACACGTAGTGCTTTCACCTGATATTGTCCGATTAAATTACATTAGGCCACACCCGCTTGCCTGTCCCGCATAATTACAGCGCAAACTTGAACCAAGGGCATTATAGCACTTCACACGGAAATCAGCTCCCCTTACACAACAGTTTTTAAGCACAGTGTAACGAAGCGATTTGCACGGAATCACAAGATGCTGCGCCTGAGCTGAGAATCTAACCTAGTTACCCAGTTCTAACATCCGCAGCCCTAGCCGCAACAGGTGTGATATTAGGAGATTTGTCATAAGAAGAAGCACTCCCTGAGCTGTGAACACGTAGTGCTTTCACCTGATATTGTCCGATTAAATTACATTAAGCCACACCCACTTGCCTGTCCCGCATAATTAGAGCGCAAACTTCAACCAAGGGCATTATAGTGCTTCACATGGAAATCAGCTCCCCTTACACAACAGTTTTTAAGCACAGTGTAACGAAGCGATTTGCACGGAATCACAAGAATCTGCGTCTGAGCCGAGATTCTAACCTAGTTACCCAGTTCTAACATCCGCAGCCCTAGACACAATGCGTGTGAAATTAGAAGATTTTTCATAAGAAGAAGCACTCCCTGAGCTGTGAATACGTAGTGCTTTCACCTGATAGTGTCCAATTACATTACATTAGGCCACACCCGCTTGCCTGTCCTGCATAATTATAGCGCTAACTTGAACCAAGGGCATTATAGAGCTTCACACGGAAATCAGCTCCCCTTACACAACAGTTTTTAAGCACAGTGTAATCAAGCGATTTGCACGGAATCACAAGAAGCTGCGCCTGAGCCGAGATTCTAACCTAGTTACCCAGTCTAACATCCGCAGCCCTAGCCGCAACGGGTGTGATATTAGGAGATTTGTCATAAGAAGAAGCACTCCCTGAGCTGAGAACACGTAGTGCTTTCACCTGATATTGTCCGATTAAATTACATTAGGCCACACCCACTTGCCTGTCCCGCATAATTGGAGCGCAAACTTCAACCAAGGGCATTATAGTGCTTCACATGGAAATCAGCTCCCCTTACACTACAGTTTTTAAGCACAGTGTAACAAAGCGATTTGCACGGAATCACAAGAATCTGCGTCTGAGCCGAGATTCTAACCTAGTTACCCAGTTCTAACATCCGCAGCCCTAGCCGCAACGGGTGTGATATTAGGAAAGTTGTCATAAGAAGAAGCACTCCCTGAGCTGTGAATACGTAGTGCTTTCACCTGATATTGTCCGATTACATTACATTAGGCCACATCCGCTTGCCTGTCCCGCATATTTAGAGCGCAAACTTCAACCAAGGGCATTATAGTGCTTCACATGGAAATCAGCTCCCCTTACACAACAGTTTTTAAGCACAGTGTAACGAAGCGATTTGCACGGAATCACAAGAATCTGCACCTGAGCCGAGATTCTAACCTAGTTACCCAGTTCTAACATCCGCAGCCCTAGCCGCAACAGGTGTGATATTAGGAGATTTGTCATAAGAAGAAGCACTCCCTGAGCTGTGAACACGTAGTGCTTTCACCTGATATTGTCCGATTAAATTACATTAGGCCACACCCGCTTGCCTGTCCCGCATAATTACAGCGCAAACTTGAACCAAGGGCATTATAGCACTTCACACGGAAATCAGCTCCCCTTACACAACAGTTTTTAAGCACAGTGTAACGAAGCGATTTGCACGGAATCACAAGATGCTGCGCCTGAGCTGAGAATCTAACCTAGTTACCCAGTTCTAACATCCGCAGCCCTAGCCGCAACAGGTGTGATATTAGGAGATTTGTCATAAGAAGAAGCACTCCCTGAGCTGTGAACACGTAGTGCTTTCACCTGATATTGTCCGATTAAATTACATTAAGCCACACCCACTTGCCTGTCCCGCATAATTAGAGCGCAAACTTCAACCAAGGGCATTATAGTGCTTCACATGGAAATCAGCTCCCCTTACACAACAGTTTTTAAGCACAGTGTAACGAAGCGATTTGCACGGAATCACAAGAATCTGCGTCTGAGCCGAGATTCTAACCTAGTTACCCAGTTCTAACATCCGCAGCCCTAGACACAATGCGTGTGAAATTAGAAGATTTTTCATAAGAAGAAGCACTCCCTGAGCTGTGAATACGTAGTGCTTTCACCTGATAGTGTCCAATTACATTACATTAGGCCACACCCGCTTGCCTGTCCCGCATAATTATAGCGCTAACTTGAACCAAGGGCATTATAGAGCTTCACACGGAAATCAGCTCCCCTTACACAACAGTTTTTAAGCACAGTGTAATCAAGCGATTTGCACGGAATCACAAGATGCTGCGCCTGAGCCGAGATTCTAACCTAGTTACCCAGTCTAACATCCGCAGCCCTAGCCGCAACGGGTGTGATATTAGGAGATTTGTCATAAGAAGAAGCACTCCCTGAGCTGAGAACACGTAGTGCTTTCACCTGATATTGTCCGATTAAATTACATTAGGCCACACCCACTTGCCTGTCCCGCATAATTGGAGCGCAAACTTCAACCAAGGGCATTATAGTGCTTCACATGGAAATCAGCTCCCCTTACACTACAGTTTTTAAGCACAGTGTAACAAAGCGATTTGCACGGAATCACAAGAATCTGCGTCTGAGCCGAGATTCTAACCTAGTTACCCAGTTCTAACATCCGCAGCCCTAGCCGCAATGCGTGTGAAATTAGAAGATTTGTCATAAGAAGAAGCACTCCCTGAGCTGTGAATACATAGTGCTTTCACCTGATATTGTCCAATTACATTACATCAGGCCACATCCGCTTGCCTGTCCCGCATAATTATAGCGCAAACTTGAACCAAGGGCATTATAGAGCTTCACACGGAAATCAGCTCCCCTTACGCAACAGTTTTTAAGCACAGTGTAATGAAGCGATTTGCACGGAATCATAGGATGCTGCACCTAAGCCGAGATTCTAACCTAGTTACCCAGTCTAACATCCGCAGCCCTAGCCGCAATGGGTGTGATATTAGGAGATTTGTCATAAGAAGATGCACTCCCTGAGCTGTGAACACGTAGTGCTTTCACCTGATATTGTCCAATTACATTACATTAGGCCACACCCGCTTGCCTGTCCCGCATAAATATAGCGCAAACTTGAACCAAGGGCATTATACCGCTTCACACAGAAATCAGCTCTACTTACTTGTTTTTAAGCACAGTGTAAAGAAGCGATTTGCACGGAATCACAAGTTGCTGCACCTGAGCAGAGATTCTAACCTAGTTACCCAGTTCTAACATCCGCCTCACAGGGCCTGTTTGCACAAATGTCACATCAGGCCCCGCCCCCTCCATTCACCACTGTGCAAACGCACCCCGTGGTGTGTTTTAAGTTGGGGGATTACCTGTGGTGCTAACTGGAGGTACCTGGTGGGCTAGTTTGCCCCCAGGGACCCTCAGGATTAACGTGCCACAGGGCGCGTTTGCATAGTGGTGCTGGGAGGGGGCGGGGCCTCGGCGCAATGCCGGCTTTTTTTAATTTATTTTTTTGGGTGGTGGTCCCCCGGGGCTTGAGGGGGCCTTAGAGGTTCCCCAACAGATTAACAAGCATTGGCATAGCCAATAGGTCTCGCCTTTGGGGCCTTATAAGTGTTTAGCCAGAGCTATTGACTTTGCCAATGTCTTTAAGCTGTGCTGTCGAAGTGTGGCTGCTGTGCAGCTTGCTGAAAAGTTTTAATAAAAAAGTGTCAGAAGCATTTTTGTTACCTTATATATGAACCAAGTAGGAATTATGTACAACTGAATGACCATATTAAAAAAAGTATGTACAATAAAAAATGTCCTCAGTTTTTTTTTGTTCTTGCAATGCTGGCAACTTGTTTCTGCCTATTCCAATGGTTGTTTGTTAAAGATTTTTTTTGAGGGGGCATAAACAATCGGAGGGTGAAGGTTGGGAACTAGTTATGTTATGTTTGTTATGTTACGGTAGCTTGTATAGCGCATGGCTACCCCAGCAACGGGGCGTCCCAGCGCTTTGCAGACGGACTAGATACTGAGCAACCAGGCCAATGGTAGGAAGAGCCACAGAGTCGGGCTAGAGAGTGGCAAATAGCCAGGTCTTAATTCTCTTCCTGAAGAACAGATGATTCGTAATAACACGAGCTTCGAGCGGGATTGTGTTCCATAATTTTGGGGCCAGGTATCTAAAGGATCGACCTCCAGCTCTACTCCTCCGGATCCTAGGAATGTGGGCCAGAAGCAGATCTGCAGAACGGAGAGCCCGAGTAGGGACATATAGAGAACTTAGATTTTGCAGAATTTTTGGGCCCGAGGAGTAGAGAATTTTATGGATAAGGCACAGTGCCTTAAATTGAATGCGTTGCTTTGCAGGCAACCAATGCAGACGATGAAGTATGGGGGAGATATGACTGTATTATAACACTAGCAGTGGCCAGACGCTAGGGGAGAATCAACAGATGCCAGACTCCGAGAGCAGGCTGAGGTGGTGCTTTGGGATGCTGAGGTTTTAGTGGTGGTGGTGGTGGTGACTGGTGCGGAGACGATGCTGAACGATACTCAGGTCTTGCTGAGTGATGATGATATGGTGGTGTACCAGTGCAAAGGCGATGCTGAGTGATACTGATGTGTTGCTGAGTGATGCTGTGGTGGTGCTGAGTGATGCTGTGGTGGCGCTGAGTGATGCTGTGGTGGTGCTGAGTTTTAAGTTGGGGAATTAATTTCTCTTAAATCCTGAGGGCCCCTGGGGGCCAACTAGCCCACCAGGTACCTCCAGTAAGTGCCACAGGCCTGCGTTGCAGAGAGGTGGTCCAGGCCACACCCCTTTTTACACCTCTCTGCAATACAGCTCTGTGGCGCTTATTGGAGGTACCTGGTGGGCTAGTTGGAGCCCAGGGACCCTCAGGATTGAAGGGGACTTAATCACCCAACTTAAAACGCGCCACGGGGCACGTTTGCAGAGTGGTGAAGGAAGGAGCAGGGCCTGATGTTACATGTGTGCAAACAGGCCCTGTGGCTCATTTTAAGTTGGGGAATTAATTTCCCTTCAATCCTGAGGGCCCCCGGGGGCCAACCAGCCCACCAGGTACGTCCAGTAAGCACCACAGGCCTGCGTTGCAGGAGGTGGTCCAGGCCACGCCCCTTTTTACACCTCTCTGCAACGCAGCTCTGTGGCGCTTACTGGAGGTACCTGGTGGGCTAGTTGGACCCCAGGGACCTTCAGGATTCACATGGACTTAATCCCCCAACTTCAAACGTGCCACGGGGCGCGTTTGCATAGTGGTGCTGGGAGGGGGCGGGGCCTCGGCGCAATGCCGGCTTTTTTTTATTTATTTTTTTGGGTGGTGGTCCCCCGGGGCTTGAGGGGGCCTTAGAGGTTCCCCAACAGATTAACAAGCATTGGCATAGCCAATAGGTCTCGCCTTTGGGGCCTTATAAGTGTTTAGCCAGAGCTACTGGTGAAGGCAGGGGGTGGGGCCTGAGGTGACATGTGTGCAAACAAGCCCTGTGGCACATTTTAAGTTGGATAATTAATTCCCCTTCAATTCTGAGGGCCTCTGGGGGCCAACAAGCCCACCAGGTACCTCCAGTAAGTACCACAGCCCTGCGTTGCAGAGAGGTGGTACAGCCCACGCCCCTTTTAACACCTCTCTGCAACGCAGCTCTGTGGCACTTACTGGAGGTACCTGGTGGGCTAGTTGGCCCCCAGGGACCCTCAGGGTTCAAGGGGACTTAATCCCCCAACTTAAAACACGCCAGGGGGCGCGTTTGCAGAGTGGTGGAGAAAGAGGGCATGGCCTTTGTATACCTCTCACCAATCCCACTGCGTGGGACTTACTGGAGGTAAAAGGTAGGCTAGTTGGCCCCTAAAGGACTCCCAGCAGTGAAGGGGACTTCAATTCCCATCCAAGAGCGTGCCAGGGAGCGTGTTTGTAGAGTGGTGGGCGAAGTGGGCGTGGCCTGGTACAAGTACTTACCAGTGCTGCTGTGTGGGACTGACTGGAGGTAATAGTTTGGGAAGTTGGTCCCCAAGGATGTCATTGGGGGCCAACTACTCCTCTTGTTACCTCCAGTAAGTCCCACACAGTGGAATTGCTAAGACGTCTAGGCCTGGTTAGTCAGAGTCAGTTACCACCAGTACCTGTCTGAAAAAGTTGTGGGCACAGGAGGAATTTGCAACAAGGCCTCTTTCTGCTCCTCTGTTGGTTCTTTCTGCACATGTCTTGCTTCTTCCTCCACTTTTCTTCGTCTTTGTGGACTTCTGTTGCTTCTTTCTGCATTTCTTTTACTTCTTTCTGTGCGTTTTTTCTTTCTTCACATGTCCTACCTCTGTAGGCATAGTTAGAAACTAGCATTTAAAAAACCCTTGAAATTCTCTTACAAAATTATAGGTTTCAGGCACGTTATAGTTAGAAATTAGCATATGAAAAACCTTTGAAAATCACTGAGAAAACCATAGGTTTCAGGCACGTTATAGTTAGAAATTAGCATTTAAAAAACCTTAGAAATTCACTGAAAAAACCATAGGTTTTAGGGAAAGTTATAGTTAGTTGAACATTTCACTCGTACAAAACCAGAGATATTCCCCCGTTATAGTTAGTTCAGCTAACTATAACTCGTGCCCCCGCAATGCACTGCTGATGACATCACATATTACATCACTCATGACATGGTCAGTGACATCACTGATGACATCTCAAATGACATCACTGATGACATCATCCATGTGATAATTTGATGCATCTTCTCACACCCTAATATAACCTTTGATACACCAACTCTAAATTACAGACTGCCATTCTCAAAACCATAGACACCAGTAACTACATACCCACTCACTGATTCTTAGGTCTACACACCCATCCACTCACTCACCCGTACAGTCACTCATACTTATGGTCACTCAGTACAGGACTATCATATGCACTCACATACCTATATAGACACTCACACACCGCCACTCATCCATAGAGGTACTCACACACCTACTCAGTCATGCAAATAATTAATCACACTGCCATTTACTCACCTATACAGTTATACACACACCAGCTCAATTACTCTCTTATACAATCACTGATACAAGCACATACTCATCCATACAGCCACTCTCACAATCACACAGTCTCACTTATAGCCATTTATATACTCCAACACACATATATACTGCCTTCCACATATGTAGTTACTCACACATGTACCACTGAAATATACATTCACTCAATAACACCCATACACACACTCACCCACCCATACAGTCGTCACAGATGCACTCTTGAAACCATGCACCCAGTGAATCACCCACTCACACATCTATGCAGAGAGTCACACCCACCCCACCCACAGAAACACTCAGGCACCTATACAGATACTCAGACAACCAATCTATAACCCATATAGACACTCATGTAGCTATTCGCAAACCAATGCAGCCGCTTACACACCAACAGACAGACGGATGCAGACATTCACACAGTTTAGTCACTAACCCATGCATTCAGTCAGATACGTTTAATCACTCACTTATAGAGTCAGTCATGCACCTACTAAATCATCCATTCAGACACTTATACACTTACTCATTCTTTAATACGCCTTTCCCTATATATATTAAACATATCTAAACTTTACAGAAACACACAGTGAATGGATGATGTCATCAGTGATGTCATTTGAGATGTCATCAGTGATGTCACTGACCATGTCATGAGTGATGTAATATGTGACGTCATCAGCAGTGCGTTGCGGAGACGTGAAATATACTTAGCTGAACTAACTATAACGGGGGAACTTCTCTGGTTTTCTACGAGTGAAATGTCCAACTAACTATAACTTTCCCTAAAACCTATGGTTTTTTCACTGAATATATATATATATATATATACATATATAGGTCATGTGATCAAGTCCCCTGGGAGGGACGAAACGCGTAATGGCTCCTGCACTAGTTTGGGAGCAAGAATAAACATTGCAGCATAAACAAGATTCTAGCGGTCCGTGCTCCTTCTTTGCGCGTTTGGAACTAGTGCAACTCTGAAGCAGTACTTGGACTTGGTGATATATATATATATATATTCACTGGAAAAAACATAGGTTTCAGGGGCGTTATAGTTAGCTGGACTTTTCACTCGTACAAAACCATTGAAATTCCCCCGTTATAGTTAGTTCAGCTAACTATAACTCGCGCGCCCGCAATGCACTGCTGATGATGCCACATATTACATCACTCATGACATGGTCAGTGACATCACTCATGACATCACTGATGACATCTCAAATGACATGACTGATGACATCACTGATGACATCATAAAGTGAATGTGTGTTTTTCTGAAAATTACATATGTTTTATATATGTATATCTCAGGGTCGATGGAAGAATAAATGGGTATATAAGTGTCTAAATGGATGATTTGTTTTTGAAAAATTGATTGTATAACTGACTGATTAAGTGTATCTTAGTGAATACATGGCTTAGTGAGTAATTTTTAAATATGTAAATATCTGTATCAGTCTCTCACTTTGTGTATAAGTGGCTGCATGGGTTGGTGAGTAGCTACATGAGTGTCTATATAGGTTATTAGTTGGTTTTTTGAGTATCAGTATGAGTGTCTGAGTGTCTGTATGGTTCGGTGGGGGTTATTACGTAGTGCATAGGTGCATTAATGAGTGACTCACTGTTTGTATGTGTTGAAGACAGCATTTGTGCAGGACTGTATGGGTGGATGAGTGTGTGCATGGGTGTGTTAGTGAGTGAATGACTGTCTCAATAGTGTCTTTATGAGTAACTACATATGTTTTAAACTAGTATATGTGACTATTGGTGTATATAAGTGAGTATATGTGGGAGTGAGAGATTGGAAGAGTTCCTATATGAATAAGTATGTGTTTCTTTAAGTGATTGTTTAAAAGACTAAGTATGTGTAAGTTTCTGTAGAAGTAAGTGTGGTGGTGTGTGTATAACTGTATATGCAAGTAAATGGATGTTTGATTCTTTATTAGCATGAGTGACTATGTGTGTGAGTAACTCTATGGATGAGTGGTGTTGTGTAACAGGATGTATAGGTGTATGAGTACATATGATGAGTGAGTACATGTATGAGTGACTGTATAGGACTGTTGATGAATGAGTGGATGTGTATGTGGATCTTAGAATTACTGAATAGGTTGTTGTAACTTGTATTGGTATGTCCATTGTTTTGAACATTTTAGTTTCTATTTTTGAATGTGTGTATCAAAGGTTATATTAGGGGGAGAGGAGGTCTGCCACTCTATCACAAGGATGATCTCATCAGTGATGTCATCAGTGATGTCATTTGAGATGTCATCAGTGATGTCATGAGTGATGTCACTGACCATGTCATGAGTGATGTAATATGTGACATCATCAGCAGTGCATTGCGGGCGCGCGAGTTATAGTTAGCTGAACTAACTATAACGGGGGAATTTCAACGGTTTTGTACGAGTGAAAAGTCCAGCTAACTATAACGCCCCTGAAACCTATGTTTTTTTTCATGAATTTTTAAGGTTTTTTTAAATGCTAATTCCTAACTATAACGTGCCTGAAACCTATGGTTTTTTCAGTGAATTTCAAATGTTTTTAAATGATAATTTCTAACTATGCCTACAGAGATAGGACATGCGAAGAAAGAAGAAAAAACGCACAGAAAGAAAAAAAAGAAATGCAGAAAGAAGCAACAGAAGTCCTCAAAGACGAAGAAAAATGCAGGAAGAAGGATAACGTGCAGAAAGAACAAACAGAAGAGCAGAAAGAAGCCTTGTTGCAAAATCATCCTGTACCCTTAACTTTTTAAGACAGATACTGGTGGTAACTGAGTCTGACTAACCAGTCCTAGAGCCAGTGCTATGTTAAAAGACACTCAGAATACAGTGAAAACACCTACATACACTAGGGAACACTATGCGTTGGGGTCCCCCTGTGATTAGCATGACCTCCTCTGTAAGCCCTTAGTATATAATAGGGCAGGGAATTAAAACTACCTCTAAAAACGCGCCACAGGGCGTGTTTGCACACGTCACCTCAGGCCCCGTTCCCTCCCTTCCCCACTGTGTAAACACGCCCTGTGGCCGTTTTAAGTTGGGAGATTAAGTCCCCGTGAATCCTGAATGTCCCTAGGGGCAAAATAGCCCACTAGGTACGTCCAGTAAGCGCCATTGCAGAGAAGTGTAAAAAGGGGCACGGCCTGCACCACCTCTCTGCAACGCAGAGCAGTGGCGCTTACTGGAAGCACCTGGTGGGCTAGTTGGCCCCCAGGGTCCCTCAGGATTGAAAGGGAATTATTTCCCCAACTTAAAACACGCCACAGGGCGTGTTTGCACACGTCACCTCAGGCCTCATCCCCTCCCTTCACCACTGTGTAAACGCGCCCTGTGGCCGTTCTAAGTTGAGAGATTAAGCCCCCTTGAATCCTAAGGGTCCCTAGGGTCAAACTAGCCCACTAGGTACCTCCATTAAGCGCCACAGAGCTGCGTTGCATAGAGGTGTAAAAGGGGGCGTGACCTCAGAACACCTGTCTGCAATGCAGCTCCCTGGCGCATACTGGAGATACCTGTTGGGCTAGTTGGCCCTCAGGGACCCTCAGTATTGAAGGGGAATTAATTCCCCAACTTACAACTGGCCAGGGGGCGCGTTTGCAGAGTGCAGCAAGGAGGGGGCGTGGCCTCCGGCGCGATGCCGGTCTTTTATGTATTTTATTTTTATAAGAAGGAGGGCTGTGTGGCCCCCCTTCTTTTTCTAATTTATTGGCGCTGTGGACCCCATCCCCCAGGGCCTGCACCTTAATTTTTTTTGTTTAAAAAAATTAATTTAGAAGGGTGCCTCGTGGCCCCCCTCCCAAGGCCACTTATGGCCCCAGGGACCCCATCCCCCGGGGCTGGCCTTTGTTTTTTATTATTTTAAAAAATATATATATTTATAGAAACACCAAGGACATGCTGGACAAACCGTATGTACCTATCACCATGACGATTTGCGTGATATTCATTAAAAGGTGACTATACATACAATGAATCCACGTGGAATGTATTTACACCGCTAGTGAAGCACTGATGTGTCTGATGCCCTACCGTGCCTAATCCCGGCGCCCCCGCCGGTGAGGACTCTCCAAGTAGACACCCTTGTTGTTTATTTATACAAACATGGGTAGCTATTGACGAGCACATTTAATACACACCCACACCAAGCCATTCAAAGGGGATTCGACAAAAATTCGCCCAAACTATGCAAGAAACCCCCCTCACGGTTAATAAAACACACATCCACCTCCGGATGTGTAATACTTTTTATTTTACTCTCTGGAAAGGAGCCAAACCTCACTTGAGAGTCACAGCGTGCTCCTGGCTGGCCCAATGCTATGTTACACCCACCAGTGCCTGCCGAGTGCCACACACCTCTGTGTTGTATTCCACCAGCTAGTGCGTATGCTATGACACTCTCTAGCCCATGTGCACTGTAACACCACCCCGTGAATATGTCATGCCACACTTGCCTTCGCATGGGTTATATTGCCCCATCTAACGTGCCTTCCTCGATGCCTATGTTATAACGCACAGCGCTATGCAATACATATTACAACCTGCGATCCATATCTTTGTCACAGTGCATATGCAACGTTACAATCCCCAGCACATATTTTATATTACAACTTTAGAGACTAGTTAAGTTACACAACACTGCCCTGTGCATATTACACTCCAAGGCGCATATCGCATAGCACGCGCTAGTGCCTGTGCTATCTCGCGCTCTCCAATGAATCTGTCATTGCGCACAATGTATTACATATTATATTTCACGCCCGGTTCATCTTATATGACACTTTTTGGTGCATAGTTTATACCATATATTATATCTAGTTTTCATTTTCAATCGTGGTCTCAAGACAATGTTCTATGTAACACTGCATCCACCTACCCTTTTCACGGGCATTACATTTTGCGATGGGGGTGGAGGGTCAGGGGGTGTTTCTGCCAAGTGAGCCCGAAGTCACAGTCACAAACGTCCTCTTCTTCCTGAATAAAAGTGAGATTATGCTGCATACTTGTTCATATTTTAAGTAGTTCGCACAGACACACATTTTAAAAACAATAAAGTTCCTAATACCCACCTTCTCTGAACAGTTAGCTTGCTGCCTCATCCACCTCCTCCCTATCCTCTGTTGTCTGAATCCATGGACTAGCCTCCTCCCTCCTGCCATGCATGGTCTGATGTGCTGCCACTGCCCTCCATTTAGCATGATGTACCACTCCACTCCTCCTCCACTCCATTGCCCAATTCTATGGCCCATCATTGACCTCCTGCTTAGCCTCTGTGCTTAGCTTGCTGCCCCTATTCTCCTTCCCCCTGCTCTCCGATGTATTCGTGCATGCCCCTGCTCCATCCTTTTTGCCCACCATGTTCCATGGACCTGCCACTCCTGTTCTGTTGAGCTACCACTCCCCTCCCACCTGCCTAGCATTGTCATATGACTGTAACCTGTCCCTGCCACCTCCACCCTGCCTGTCCACATGCCATGCCCCTATCCCCTTCCTCCTGTCCTCCATGGCCCATTTTACTGCCACACCCTTCTGCCCTCCCTGGTCTGTTGTGCTGCAACTGCTCCTCCTGCCTGTCCCGCGCGGTCTGTTGTGATGCCACTTCCCCTGAACTCTCTTGTCTGTGCCCAGGTCCTGACCCTCCCTTCTATCCTCCATGGTCCTTTGTGCATGCCCCTGCACCCTCCTTCTTGCCCATCATAGCCATTGTGCTGCCACTAACCCTCCCGCTTGCCATGCATGGTCTTCTGTGCTGCCATGGCCCCTCCCACCTTCCCTGTGTGGTCAGCTAGCTGCCCCTGACCTCCTCCCACCTTCCCTCCATGGTCTGTGTGTATGCCATCATAGTCTCACTATTGCTCTCCATGGTGAGTCTTGTTTCTAGTGCCCATCCTGCCTGACCTCCATGGTCATCTTGCTGCTCCTTCCCTGCCCCCTTGCCCCCAGCCCTCTGTCTCCATGTGCAGACCCCTATTCCCTCCCTCCTGGCTTGTCTGTTCCATTGTAATGCCCCTGATCCGTCCCTCCTGCCATGTATGGTCTGTTATGCTGCAGCTTTCTCTCCTGTCTGTCCATTATGGTCAGCTAGCTACCATTGCCTCTTTCCCCTCTGTTCTCTGTTGTCCATGTGCATGGTCCTGTCCCCTCCCTATTGCTTTCTATGGATTGTTGTGCTGCAGTCCCATCCTGCATGCCCTGTGTGGTGTATTGTGCTGCTGCAAACCCTGATGCCTGCCCTGTAGGGTCAGTTTGGTGCACCTCTCCATGTCCCTCCTGTCCTCTGTTATCCGAGTCCATGTCCCTACCCCAACTCCTCCTGCCTACCATGATCCAATGTACCATACTTGCGAACATTTTGAACTTGGTAAGAGGGAGATTTTGAAAAACAACTGGGGTATTGATTTTCCCCTTTGAGTTACATTGAAAAAGAGGAGATTGTAGACAGGAGACAGATCAAATAAAGCCCATTTGAGCTTAAAAACATTGGACGTTTCCTGGCTGAAACGGGTCTGTTGGCATGTATGGTTGTACTACCACTGCCTTTTCCTTTTGCCCACAATGGTCTATTATATTGCCACAGCCTCTCTTGCCAGTCCTGTATTGTTGGTTTGTTGCCCCTGCCCCCCTTTCCACTGCCCTCCATAGTCTGTTGTGCTGCCACTGCCCTTCCTGCCTGCCCAGTGTGGTCAAATTGTTGCCTCTGCACTCTCCTACCTGCCTTCAATTTTCAGAGTCCGTGCCCCTGGCCTCTGCCTCTCAACAGTATCCCAATGAACAACTAGATTGCTAACATTCTATAATTATTACCAAAGTGTGGAAGGCCTGACGTCATCTTGATGTAATCAAAACTGTAATACCTAGAGCATTTCCTTTAGAAATTACATATATGAGAGGGTCTTATTTTCATCAAAATTATGGTTAGTGCTCTAAAAAACTAAAATGAGGACATATTTTCTGAGTTTTCAAATAGCGACAAAGAACTTTTAAATTATTTGTAATCTTTATGTTTTTTTATCCGTTTGACCACTTGATTAAATGTTGCACTTAGGGGAGAGGATGTGGTGTTACTTCCAGAGCTGCAGACTTTGCAACTGGGGAACCAGGTTGGAGTTTCTGCTTCAGCTCAACATTCTGTGATTCTGGTCAAATTGCTTAATCTCCCCATGTCTACAAACAAAATTAATTTGATCTTGTGTGATGTAACCAATGCTCATGTAAAGCACTCCAATACCTGACAAGTCTTCACTATATAAAACTGCAAATACACAAAAAATAAGTGTTTTGCACACTTCTGTCATTGGGCTACATGTGGGCTACATCTGGGTGATATTTGTGCTGCATTTGGGCTCTTTTGTCTCTGGTGGCCATCTTGGGAGATTTATTTGTTATGAAGTTTCCTAATTTCCTCATTTACTGCAGTCTCCTCAGTAGTAAATGCTTTCAGTTTTTTACTTTGATTCAATAAAGAAGGTATTCAGATATGTCACACATTTGCCATAAATTCTGAATGTTAGCACTCTAGTTGCTCATTAGATCACTATAGTAAAGCTACTGCTCACCACGGAACTCTGCTGCTGGTATTAAAAGTGCATGTTTCAGTCTGCATGTCAGAATTTTTTTATGAAATAGAAGGGGATTTGAGAAGTCAAAATGTGCCCTAATTTTTCTTTCTGCAGCACTAATCATAATTTCTATGGCAAAATGAACCCTCTCATTTAGTTCCTTTGTAAATTAAATGTTTTAAGTGTTACCACTTTATTCCAATCAAGATGGCTTCAGGTGTGCCATACTTTTGTCATAAGTAAGACTGTAAGCGTTCTAGTTGTTCGTTAGAACACTCTGGGACATTCTGTCATTGGGCTATACTTGGGCTACATCTGGGTGATATTTGGGCTACATTTGGGCTCTTTTGTCTCTGGTGGCCATCTTGGGAGATTTATTTGTTATGAAGTTTCCTAATTTCCTCATTTACTGCAGTCTCCTCAGTAGGAAATACTTTCAGATTTTTACTTTGGTTCCATCAAGAAGACATTCAGATGTGTCACACATTTGCCATAAATTCTGAATGTTAGCACTCTAGTTGCCCATTAGATCACTGTAGTAAAGCTACTGCTCACCAGGGAAGTCTGCTGCTGGTATTCAAAGTGCATGTTTCAGTCTGCATGTCAGAATTGTTTTATGAAATAGAAGAGGATTTGAGAAGTCACTCAAAATGTGCCCTAATTTTTCTTTCTGCAGCACTAATCATACTTTCTATGGCAAAATGAACCCCCTCATGTTGTTCCTTTTTAAATTAAATGTTTTAAGAGTTACCACTTTATTCCAATCAAGATGACTTTAGGTGTGCAACACGTTTGTCATAAGTAAGACTGTTAGCGCTCTAGTTGTTCTTTAGAATACTCTGGGAAGCTGCAGTAGAACACAAAGGAATCAACTGACAGTCTCTGCCCTTGTTGGATGTACATGTTTTACTGAGAATGTCAGACTTCATTCTCACATGACTGAGAAAGATCATGTGAATTTACAGAAAATATGCTCTCAGTTTAGCTTATAGATCACCTTCCAAACCTCTGTTGGAAAAGCATGAGAAAATAGTTTTCTCTCAAACATGATTCATGATATCCCATCAGAAGGCTTTTTCACATGGTAAAATCACCTTAGAACACACCACAATTCCTAAAATGAGTATGGTACCATCAACAAATGATTTATAATGTAACTAAAGTCTTAAAACCTTCTATTAACTCCAATGCTTTTTAATGAGGTGCTATCATGTATATAGGTCCCAAGATGGCTGCCAACACTTCTTGGATGAAGTACTGACAGCCAATCAGATCTCACGATGAGATGTGTGGTTAGGCTCCGCCCAGATCTATCTATCTATTTAACTCTAATTTTCTCAGGAACTACTGAACGGATTTACACCATTTAAGCAAAAGGCACGAGTCTGAACTGAGGACTACCTTTTTGCCAAATTTGGTGTAATTCCGTTCAGCAGTTCGGGCTGTAGCTGCGTCAACAGGTCCTATAGGAAAAAGCATGGGAAAACCTGTTTTGGGACCCCCCTTTTTTCTCGGCCCCCGCTTGACAAATCACCGTGAAATTTTCAGGATAGGAGCGGACTGGACCTGGCCAAAAGTTTGGAAAATTTCGCAAAGATTTGTCAATCGGCGCCAACGTTATTCCAAATAGAATGTTGCGGATTTCCTATGGAAAATAGGTCCTAGCTATAACTACCTACTGGCAACTCCCAATATATATATATATATATTCACTGAAAAAACCATGGGTTTCACACACGTTATAGTTAGGAATTAGCATTTAAAAAACCTTAGAAATTCAATGAAAAAACCAAAGGTTTCACACATGTTATAGTTAGCTGGACATTTCACTCGTAAAAAACCATTGAAATTCCCCCGTTATAGTTAGTTCAGCTAACTATAACTCGCGCGCCCGCAATGCACTACTGATGACGTCACATATTACATCACTCATGACATGGTCAGTGACATCACTCATGACATCACTGATGACATCTCAAATGACATCACTGATGACATCATCCAGTGAATGTGTGTTTTTCTGAAAATTAAAAAAGTTTAATATATGTATATCTCAAGGTCGATGGAAGAATAAATGAGTATATAAGTGTCTAAATTGATGATTTGTTTTTTAAAAATTGATTGTGTAACTGACTGATTAAGTGTATCTTTATGAATACATGGCTAAGTGAGTAATGTTTAAATGTGTAAATACCTGTATCAGTCTCTCACTTTGTATATAAGTGGCTGCATGGGTTGGTGAGTAGCTACATGAGTGTCTATATAGGTTATTAGTTGGTTTTTTGAGTATCAGTATGAGTGTCTGAGTGTCTTCATGGTTCGGTGGGAGTTATTATGTAGTGCATGGGTGCATGAATGAGTGACTCACTGTTTGTATGTGTTGAAGACAGCATGTGTGTAGGACCGTATGGGTGGATGAGTGTGTGTATGGGTGTGTTAGTGATTGAATGACTGTCTCAATAGTGTCTTTATGAGTAACTACATATTTTTTAAACTAGTATATATGACTATTGGTGTATATAAGTAAGTATATGTGCGAGTGAGAGATTGGAAGAGTGCCTGTATGAATAAGTATGTGTTTCTATAAGTGATTATTTAAAAGACTAAGTATGTGTACGTTTCTGTAAAAGTAAGTGTGGTGGTGTGTGTATAACTGTATATGCAGGTAAATGGATGTTTGATTCTTTATTAGCATGAGTGACTATGTGTGAGTAACTCTATGAATGAGTGGCATTGTGTTACAGGATGTTTAGGTGTATGAGTACATATGATGTGTGAGTACATGTATGAGTGACTGTATAGGATTGTTGGTGGATGAGTGGATGTGTATGTGGATCTTAGAATTACTGAATAGGTTGTTGTAACTGTTATTTGTATGTCCATTTTTTTGAAAATTTCAGTCTCTATTTTTAAATGTGTGTATCAAACGTTATATTAGGGTGAGAGGAGGTCTACCACTCTATCACAAGGATGATGTCATCAGTGATGTCATTTGAGATGTCATCAGTGATGTCATGAGTGATGTCACTGACCATGTCATGAGTGATGTAATATGTGACATCATCAGTAGTGCATTGCGGGCGCGCAAGTTATAGTTAGCTGAACTAACTATAACGGGGGAATTTCAATGGTTTTTTACGAGTGAAATGTCCAGCTAACTATAACTGTGTGAAACCTTTGGTTTTTTCATTGAATTTCTAAGGTTTTTTAAATGCTAATTCCTAACTATAACGTGTGTGAAACCCATGGTTTTTTCAGTGAATTTCAAAGGTTTTTTAAATGCTAATTCCTAACTATAACGTGTGTGAAACCCATGGTTTTTTCAGTGAATTTGCAAGGTTTTTTAAATACAATTTTTTTTTTTTTTCTTCTTTTTTTTTTACATATTTTTATTTTAATTTTCTATCCTTTTTTAAAGAGTATGGTTAAATTTTTAAAATTCTACAATATGTTTTTATTTTAAATTTTTTATAAAATAAACAGGTAAAATTTATTAGCAATACATTTTTTCCTTTTTTTTTTATTTTATTTTAGTGCGCGTACGGTAAGCTTACGGTAAGTGTACGGTTTACGCAATGTCCATAATTTATCTACGCTGTTTGCGTATAGTTACGCAATTTGCGTAGCTGCGCGTACTCCGCGTGGGGCGCGTACGCGTGTACGCTACACGCGCACGTTACGCGGAAGTGTTGGGGAGTGACTGTTATGCGCATGCGCGCGAGCGCGTGTCTTTTTTACGCGCATGCGTACTTTTGCCGTAAGCGTACCGTAAGCGTACGGTAGGTCATGTGATCATGAAACACAACTTTTGATTGGTTGAAACTACTTTCCGTTCTAGAACTCTCCTACACCACACCCATTCCCCTCATTTCTGCTTGTGATCCCTTAGGAGAAGGAGCTGGGTTGTCTTTGTGATACGATGGCAGAACAGCAGAGCTCTTCTGAGAGTGAGGCTAGCAGCACTACCTTGAGGCAGAGAGCGAGGAAACAAAAGACCTCTTACGTATGGGAGTATTTTACTTTTCCAGAAGGCCAGCAAAAGGTAAATGCACCCTTAGTGACTTGTAAGCTGTGTGGCCGTGTACTTTCAAGAGGGAATCCCGACAGGAAGTATTCCTTTGGGAATCACACCATGATGAGACACCTTAAGGATGTACACAGAAGGACACATGCTCGACTTACTGAAGGTAACCCTTCAGTAAATCAACCAAGCACATCCACAGCAGCTCAGCCTGGACCATCATCTGCAGTGCCGAGTCCTTCTTCTGCAGGTCAGGTGAGCCCTTCATCTGTGGGGGGAGCATCTCCTTTTTCTGGTCCTCTGGAAACTAACCCTCGGTTTCTGAGGGTTGAAATACGGTGCGCCACTTGTCATGATCTAATTTGTCATAGGGAGACCAGTATTTCCCTAGTGAACAATAAAATAGATCAGCACACTTGTCGTACCGTCTAATATTCCCATTCTTTCTTTCCTCTGTCCCTGCATGAACACAATGGCTCTTTTAAGAGCCAACCTTACCTTTCATCTATTTTTTATATATGTTTTTAAAACTTTTTTTTTTTTTTTTTTTACCGTACGCGTACGGTACGCGTAATTATTATTTTTTTTTTTTTAAAAACACTAAAAATCAATTATCACATTACAAGGTCCTTGAGAGACTACAATGAAAAACTGAAAATGTGATTGTGGAGAAGTGGAAAAAAGGGACCATGATATTTTTGACTTACCATACCCACTCCAAAAAATATTTATTCATTTAATTTTTTTTTTAATTGCTTTAAAAATGGTTCTAGTTTTCGAAAATTTTCTATCTCAATCTGAAAAAAAAGAAAAAAGTATTAATATTTAATAAAACATTTTATAATACAGTACACATATTTACATATTTTTCAACTACACTCCAGCAAGGGCAACCAGCCTTAGTGATGCTGAATGTATTTGCATTACTGACTGAAACCTCAAACCCCACTCGCTTGTGAATACTGTGCATGATTCCACAGGGTAAGCAGCTGGGTGTGTGCTAAGAGTCTGCTTCTCCACCAAAAAATGGCTCCCCCTTTCCATCTAATGCAACTGTGAAATCACCAGAGCAATACGCAATAAATCTCTGCCTGTAATTCCTATATGCACACAGAGTCATGTTTTCACATTAGTCACAAAACGAAATTTCTTTGCCATTTTGAAAGCACACTTACTACTCTTTTTTTTGGCAAGTGATAAACACTTTTACAGACTGACACATTATGAATCCACTTTTCAGATTCTTAAAAAAGCACATGTCCAAACTGCTTTTTCAGACCAGCACCATGTGTAACCTGGTTGACTGCCTACACTCCAGCAAGGGCAACCAGCCTTAGTGATGCTGAATGTATTTGCATTACTGACTGAAACCTCAAACCCCACTCGCTTGTGAATACTGTGCATGATTCCACATGGTAAGCAGCTGGCTGTGTGCTAAGAGTCTGCTTCTGCACCAAAAAAATGGCTCCCCCTTTCCATCTAATGCAACTGTGAAATCACCAGAGCAATACGCAATAAATCTCTGCCTGTAATTCCTATTTGCACACAGAGTCATGTTTTCACATTAGGCCCTTAAACGAAATTTCTTTGCCAATTTGAAAGCACACTTACTGCTCTTTTTTTTGGCAAGTGATAAACACTTTTACAGACTGACACATTATGAATCCACTTTTCAGATTTTTTAAAAAGCACATGTCCAAACTGCTTTTTCAGACCAGCACCATTTGTAACCTGGATGACTGCCTACACTCCAGCAAGGGCAACCAGCCTTAGTGATGCTGAATGTATTTGCATTACTGACTGAAACCTCAAACCCCACTCGCTTGTGAATACTGTGCATGATTCCACATGGTAAGCAGCTGGCTGTGTGCTAACAGTCTGCTTCTGCACCAAAAAATGGCTCCCCCTTTCCATCTAATGCAACTGTGAAATCACCAGAGCAATACGCAATAAATCTCTGCCTGTAATTCCTATTTGCACACAGAGTCATGTTTTCACATTAGTCACAAAACGAAATTTCTTTGCCAATTTGAAAGCACACTTACTGCTCTTTTTTTTGGCAAGTGATAAACACTTTTACAGACTGACACATTATGAATCCACTTTTCAGATTTTTTAAAAAGCACATATCCAAACTGCTTTTTCAGACCAGCACCATTTGTAACCTGGGTGACTGCCTACACTCTAGCAAGGGCAACCAGCCTTAGTGATGCTGAATGTATTTGCATTACTGACTGAAACCTCAAACCCCACTCGCTTGTGAATACTGTGCATGATTCCACATGGTAAGCAGCTGGGTGTGTGCTAAGAGTCTGCTTCTGCACCAAAAAATGGCTCCCCCTTTCCATCTAATGCAACTGTGAAATCACCAGAGCAATACGCAATAAATCTCTGCCTGTAATTCCTATTTGCACACAGAGTCATGTTTTCACATTAGTCACAAAACGAAATTTCTTTGCCAATTTGAAAGCACACTTACTGCTCTTTTTTTTGGCAAGTGATAAACACTTTTACAGACTGACACATTATGAATCCACTTTTCAGATTTTTTAAAAAGCACATGTCCAAACTGCTTTTTCAGACCAGCACCATTTGTAACCTGGGTGACTGCCTACACTCCAGCAAGGGCAACCAGCCTTAGTGATGCTGAATGTATTTGCATTACTGACTGAAACCTCAAACCCCACTCGCTTGTGAATACTGTGCATGATTCCACATAGTAAGCAGCTGGGTGTGTGCTAAGAGTCTGCTTCTGCACCAAAAAATGGCTCCCCCTTTCCATCTAATGCAACTGTGAAATCACCAGAGCAATACGCAATAAATCTCTGCCTATAATTCCTCTTTGCACACAGAGTCATGTTTTCACATTAGTCACAAAACGAAATTTCTTTGCCAATTTGAAAGCACACTTACTGCTCTTTTTTTTGGCAAGTGATAAACACTTTTACAGACTGACACATTATGAATCCACTTTTCAGATTTTTTAAAAAGCACATGTCCAAACTGCTTTTTCAGACCAGCACCATTTGTGACCTGGGTGACTGCCTACACTCCAGCAAGGGCAACCAGCCTTAGTGATGCTGAATGTATTTGCATTACTGAGTCCAACCTCAAACCCTTAAACTATTCTTTTTTTATACCAGTACACCTTAATTTATTGTGAAAACATAGTCCATATTATTTTACTTGTTCCTCACATTGCACACAGAGTCATGTTTTCACATTAGTCACAAAACGAAATTTCTTTGCCAATTTGAAAGCACACTTACTGCTCTTTTTTTTGGCAAGTGATAAACACTTTTACAGACTGACAAATTATGAATCCACTTTTCAGATTTTTTAAAAAGCACATGTCTAAACTGCTTTTTCAGACCAGCACCATTTGTAACCTGGGTGACTGCCTACACTCCAGCAAGGGCAACCAGCCTTAGTGATGCTGAATGTATTTGCATTACTGACTGAAACCTCAAACCCCACTCGCTTGTGAATACTGTGCATGATTCCACATAGTAAGCAGCTGGGTGTGTGCTAAGAGTCTGCTTCTGCACCAAAAAATGGCTCCCCCTTTCCATCTAATGCAACTGTGAAATCACCAGAGCAATACGCAATAAATCTCTGCCTATAATTCCTCTTTGCACACAGAGTCATGTTTTCACATTAGTCACAAAACGAAATTTCTTTGCCAATTTGAAAGCACACTTACTGCTCTTTTTTTTGGCAAGTGATAAACACTTTTACAGACTGACACATTATGAATCCACTTTTCAGATTTTTTAAAAAGCACATGTCCAAACTGCTTTTTCAGACCAGCACCATTTGTAACCTGGGTGACTGCCTACACTCCAGCAAGGGCAACCAGCCTTAGTGATGCTGAATGTATTTGCATTACTGAGTCCAACCTCAAACCCTTAAACTATTCTTTTTTTATACCAGTACACCTTAATTTATTGTGAAAACATAGTCCATATTATTTTACTTGTTCCTCACATTTAAATTTCTCCCAAAACAGAAAATAATAAACACAACTTCAACAAAAAGAATTGCATTTCTATCATTCATTTCTTAATTTACCATATACATCCCCTCTCAAACTCTAAACTCACCTTTAAAATTAGTTAGTTGTGAAAGAAATGTGGCACTCAAACAGCAGATTATCAGAGCCAGGATCTCTGTTCTTTACACCTCTCTCCTCTCAGCAGAACCAGATAATGGCAAACTTTCCCTCTCTTTTTCCACATATATACATGTTAATTTCAAATCTCAGTGCTTCCCCCTTTTTTTCAAATGTAATCACACATTTCTATTGGTTGAAAACCAACCCTTTTCCAAAAGTACCCTTCCCCCAACTTGACTTCTGCCTAGTACCCTTCCCCCAACTTGACTTCTGCCTGCTACCATAGCAACAGCTCATGGAACACTGCTGTGTGGAGTTAGGTCAGAAGTTCGCCAAACAATGTTTCAATTCCACAGAGCAAGAGTGCTTGACTTTTCAAACCTAACAGCAAATCCATAGTACTGTTCTTTGGTAACACATTTTTCTGTACCAATACAAAACATGCTTCTATTAATTTACACATACAGCCTATTTTTTATTCTAGAATGGTATGAAACAGCCAATCAGTTCTTTTTTTTATGAAAAAAATATGTATGCCTCCATTTCCAAACTGTCTTTCATTTCTTTTTACCATTCTACTGAATTACACCTCCTGAGTGCATCCAGTTCTCCTTTGAAGATGTTCACAGTGTGGATTGTAGGGCACAGCTATGTCTTCTGGAGTGAAAAGTTTGCAGAGAAAACAGGTATGGTGAGAGACCTTGCTTTGCCAAATGTAGACATTAAATGGATTGGTCAGAGAGGGTTAAAGTGGCACCAATTGATGCCATTGGTGAAATCCTTCATGCAAAACCAACACCCTGACCTCATAATAGTGCACTGTGGTGGCAATGACCTAGGCACTTTGACTGGGGTAGGTCTGGAAATGCTTATGAAGGACACCTTTGCACAACTGTTTTCACTTTTCCCTAAAACTGCCTTTGTGTTTTCTAACATATGCCAAAGGCAAAAATTGAACTGGTCCAATCATTTCTGTCCGCAGATTGACAAAGCAAGAAAGCACGTCAACAAATCTGTTTCTGCTTTCCTCCGTGACTATGGTATGGGTTCCGTTTACCACAACAACTTGCGTTACGACATGCAAGACATTTATAGAGGAGATGGTGTGCACTTCAATGATGAAGGGAACAGAGTCTTCCTCTTGAACCTTAGACTCTGCATCGGTACTTACTTGTAGGTACCACTTAAAAATCACTTCATAAACACAACGGCTCTTTTTAGAGCCCCCTAATATCTAAACACTTAAATCTGCATTTCATTTCTTTTTTTCTTTTTATTTTTTACCGTACGCTTACCGTACGCGTACCCCGTGATTTTTTTTAAAATCAATAAATGTTTTCTTTGTACTTTTTTGTCCTTCTTTGACCCCCTTACAAATGTTAGGGGGTCTGTAACTCTCCTCCTTGCCCCCTTTTCTTGTTATCACTCTTTTTTTTCTGAGTGAAACACACAAAATGGCGGCCGCCGCTTCCTGGTTTCGACCGATTCTAATGTTTAGTAAGATCTAAGAGCCAATCAGAATCGCGCTCGCGCACGCCACCGTACGCGTACGGTAAGCGCACCGTAAGCGCACCGTAAGCTGGCTCAGATATATATATTGATTTAAAGGCTATTTTCTCAGAATCTACTGAACAGATTTACACCAAACCTACAAAAGGCACTTCCTTGACCTGAGGACTACCTCTCTGCCAAATTTCTAGTAATTCTGTTCAGACATTCGGGCTGTAGCCCTGTCTAAAGGTCCTATGGAAAAATGCATGGGAAAAACGCGTTTTGGGACCCCCCTTTTATCTCAGCCCCCGCTTGACGAATCCCCCCGAGACTTTCAGGGTAGGAGCGGAGCGGAGCGCCCCACCTATTTTGAAAAATTCGCGAGGATTCGTCGACCGGCGCCAAAGTTATTCAAAATAGAATGTTGCGGATTTCCTATGGAAACGTGGTCCTAACTATAACTACCTACTGGCGACCGCCAGTAGGTAATATATATATATATGTATACACACACAAATATATATATATATATATATATATATATATATATATATATATATATATATATATATATATATATATATATAAAAATATATATAAATAAATGTGTGTATATATATATATTCACTTAAAAAACCATAGGTTTCACATATGTTAAAGTTAGGTGGACATTTCACTCATAAAAAACCATTGAAATTCCCCCGTTATAGTTAGTTCAGATAACTATAACTCGCGCGCCCGCAATCCACTGCTCATGACGTCACATATTACATCACTCATGACATGGTCAGTGGCATCACTCATGACATCACTGATAACATCATCCTAGTGATAGAGTGGCGGTCGCGCCAGTTATAGTTATCTGAACTAACTATAACGGGGGAATTTCATTGGTTTTTTACGAGTGAAATGTCCACCTAACTATAACATGTGTGAAACCTATGGTTTTTTAAGTGAATTTGCAAGGTTTTTTAAATGCTAATTTCTAACTATAACTTGTGTGAAACCGATGGTTTTTTAAGTGAATTTGTACGGTTTTTTAAATGCTAAGTTATGTATGTATTATTATATATATTTTTTTAAGGTTTTTCACCGTGCGCGCACTGTGCGCGCACCCCGCGATTTAAAAAAAAAAAAATGTTTTTTTCACCCTTCGGGGTCCTTCAGGGACCCCCTGACAAAGGCTAGGGGGTCAGGAACTCTCTACCCTGCCCCCTTTTCACGTTCACCACCTCTCTTTTTCAGTGTCGCACCCAAAACAAAGAAAATGGCGGCCGACACTTCCTGATTTCGACCGATTCGAATGTTGACTGACATGTAACCACCAATCAGAATTACGCTCGCGCACGTAAGGGTGCGCGCACGGTGCGCGCACGGTGCGCGCATATAGATATTTATGTACTTTTAACTGCAATTTTGTCAGGAACTACTGTACAGATTGACTCCATATATGCAAAAGGCACATGCCTGACCTGAGGACTACCTCTCTGCCAAATTTCAAGTAATTCTGTTCAGCCGTTCGGGCTGTACCTTCGACTAAAGGTCCTATGGAAAATAACATGGGGAAAAGGCGTTTTGGGACCCCCCTTTTTTCTCGGCCCCCGCTTAACGAATCACCCCGAGACTTTCAGGGTAGGAGCTGAGCGAAGCGCCCCATTAGTTTTGAAAATTTCGCGAGGATTCTTCAACCGGCGCCAAAGTTATTCAAAATAGAATTTTCAGATTTCCTATGGAAACATGGTCCTAACTATAACTATCTACTGGCGACCGCCAGTAGATTATATATATATATATATATATATATATATGTTTTTTGGCTGAATAGAACAAAGGTTACGTTAAATTGAGGTTAGAGTCTAAAACCTTAACAAGAGTTTAAAAAAATAAAAATTCACTAAAAACATGAATTTGCTATAACTTGTGCACCATCATACACTGTTTATGACCTCATTTTTACATCACTTATACATGCTAAATTATATAATTGATGACATCACTCATGACATCTCGGTTATAGCCTTCGGCCAGACCTGTCATTAGGCCTGGGCGGTAAATTCCGTTCCGTTCGCGGAATTTGGGTAATTTCGTGTTCCGCGGAGAACGCGAAATTACCAAAAATTCTGCGTTCCACAGCTCGACGGAATTTTTTGCTTGTTCGCGCTTTCCAAATGCGTGTTCACGAGATATTTCTCCCCGAGCACGAAAACAGCGTTTGCGAACAAGAAAAAAGCATCCCGAGCGGGCAGAACAAGCAATTCCGCATGTTCGCGTAACTTTTGCATGCTCGCAGAGATTTTTTACCGTTTCGCGGCACTTTGCGTAGTGCGACTACGCAAATTCTGCCCACCCCTACCCGTCATCCAATCCACATCGGGACTTGGACTCGGTGTCTAAACTCTGGCAGGACCCTCTCCCAACCTTCTACAAGCACCAACCCTCCACTGCACACAATCTTTAGCCATACGTAGGATACGTTTGTCACATGGCTTGGCCTGTGACCAGGGTCTGCACCTATTACTCCACAAGACCACACAAACACACACAAACACACACATACACACACACTCACATACATACATACATTACACAGTCAGTAGCAGTCACCACTGGGTAGTTATAGTTAGGACCACAGTTCCATTGGAAAAGCATTTTTTGTTTTCCTAATAACTTTGGTGCCTTTTGACGAATCTTCACGAAAGTGTCAAAAAAAAGTTCTTCTACCTCAGCTCCTTCCTGGGAAGTTTCAGGGGGATCCATCAAGCAAGGGGCTGAAAAAAAGGGAGGTCCCAAAACCCAATTTTCCCTATTTGCTTTTCCATAGGAACTTTAGACACAGCTACAGCCCAACACCAGATTTGCACACGGCTAGATCTTGGTCCAGAAAGAGTGCTTTTAGTGATTTGGTTTAAATCATTCAGTAGTTTGTGAGAAATGAAGATTAACAAATATTTGTGTATCTGGACAGTTGGGTTCGAGGGACTCACGCTTGTAACTGCACTGGAACATATGTTGGCTAGAATGGAAGAACAGCAAAGATGATTCTGGAATATCCTTAGAGATTAAAGCTTTGATTCTTTGGACGACTGGAAAAGAAGAGTGCTCAAGGGATCATTGTTTAAAAGTTCAAGGGGAGGGGGGAATGAATGGGACAGACACGAGGAAATAAGAAATAGAGAATTTGCTAGAGGGAAAATAGTGAACTGAGGCAAAACTGAAAGGAGAAAAGGATATTGAAAGAGTGGGGTTTAAAAGATAGCTTAAATGTGAGATACAGGGTTGAGAGAGAGGAAGTAATTTAAAACAGAAAGAAGGGTAGTTAGAGAGAAAGAGAGAGTGGGATGAATGAAAAGAAGTAGTAAGAGGGATATAGGGGGCAAGAAGTGTAGCTCACTGGTTAGAGGAGGCATACCCTGAAGCAGAGGTCAGACCCGGGACCAGGGTTCAATTCCCGACGCGGCAGGGTCCGGAGCCCAATTGTCCACGGACTCGATAATTCTCGCTTCGGTGCCCACTCTAAGCACGAGTTCACACTATGCAGCTCTGGGCAACAAGCTTGCTTAATCTCCACAACGGCCCCCCCGCGGCGGGATGCCTGGCTTTCACCTTGGGGATGCCCAGTACGGGTTATCTCACAGGGAAAAACCAGGACGGGTTCCCAATGCAAGCGCCAAGATGCCCAAGGGTAAGTTGAGCGCTATATAAGAACACACATAATAATAATAATAATAATAATAAGAGAGTATGGGGAAAAGATATGGAGAATGAGAGAGAATAAGGGAGAATGGGAAAAAGTAGGCGGAGAGTGGTAGACAAGCAGATGGAAAGAGATAGAGGGATATGTAGAAGAAAAGGAAAGCTGAGTAAGGGATATAGGAAGAGTAAAATCATCATGACAGATGGAAAGATGGACAGAAACATGGAAAATCGGGTAGATGACCTGGGTGAGAATGTGAGAAGAGGTAACATGAGGGAGTAAAGAAAGGGGATCTAGGGATGCGTGCCACAGTGAGGAGATATGGGTTGTTCATATCTGCGGGTGACCAAAGGAGAGAACAAGGGCACGGTATAAATGAGAAATGAAAGGCAGCAGTAGAGTAGTTTGCTATCACATATCAAGCACATTCATATAATCGCTCTGCCCAGAGCATAAAACCGATCGTGTGCTAAGCAGTGTTACACCCCTAAGACATCATATGCAGAGGCTTGTGGGTGACATTACCCCCAGGGTGCTGAACTCCTCTTCACCCTCCTATCTAAATGGGAAACTGAAAATCTCTGGAGAAAATAGGTGCTCCAGGTATGAACAATCCCTGCTCCTGGACACCACCTTCAGTCGAGAATGATACATAAGACAGACATTCTCTTAGTAGTGCCACATGAATCTGGGACTCTCTACCTCCCTCCCTCCCTCCACCTAACCACCTGCCTAGTCACCTTCAAAAAGGACCTCAAGCTCCTCCTATTCGACAGACACCTTGGTTAATCGCCCTAGACCACACTTAAGTACTTTCTCCACCCGGATCTGAACTACCTTCGTTTGGTGTCCCACAATCTAAATTGATAACTTAACTGTGTACGACTTTTGACTGACTGTTGTAATTGTCTCATGTGGTAACTCCTGCACGCATCTTCTGATGTATATGTCCGAATTTGATTACTGTAACTGTAATTTACTGTAACGCATGTAACCTGCTACTGTTGTAAGCACTCTGATGCCTTTGGGCACTGTCTGTGCTAAATACATTTGTGAAAATAAAAATCCAAAAGAGGGCTGTATGAAAAACTAAGCTGGAGGTCTCGACAGGTCCTTCTGGACACCCAGTGGTTTCCCGGTTTGCAACAAATGTGAGGGTGGATTTCACTGCTTGAGGGGGCAAGTGTTGTTGCTGGGGGCCTGACCAATTGTGTTTCTTGCCTTCAACACTTCGAAAACAAACAATGCAAAACAAATAATTTTAAAGTGTGCCCAGTCAGAAAGCGCTCACTACAAAGCCACTTGTTTTTGCATTTGGTAGGTTCCTGTTTCCTGCAGGGTCACCACAGGCAGCACTGACCTTCAGGGCTTTAAGAGTCTGAGCGTGAGCGGTCTGATGTTGCTTGTCTCAGTGAGTCCGGTAATTCAAAACAAAACAATGCATTTCTTTCTAATGCCACCATTGCATCACATTTGTTTGGTATATTAAATTATGCTATTGCATTGAACTGAACTGTTAGCAGTAATAGATTCTAATCATCATCTTAGATATATTCATGCCATCACCTCCACTGCCCTGGTATCAATGCTATTAATGAACCAAGAGGAAAGTCAGTTGTTTTTTGCCCCATGCATGGCCTAGTGTGTTACTGTATATGAAGTACCACTATATTTGTTGCTTTTGCACAGTGCATACCCCAAACTGATGTATTTCGAGGTGCTTTTGTGTGATAATGAAGGAAAAGTAGGTACTGTGGAAAAAAAGTAATTGCCAAAGATCATAGAGTGTGGTAAACTGGGAGCCGGACAGTACATAGTTATCTCTTTCTCTCACCCATGTTAGATCAATGCCTAATGGTATGTGCCCAATTCTTTGTGGTGATAAATCAGATCACTATGTTAAATACATCCTGGCTATGCATGTTTCACAAGGAAAGGTGGTGGTAGTGTTGGGGAGGGTGATGTTTTAATTCAGTAGCTGAAATGAGAACTAGAGCTCCCACACAGCTGAAAGTCTTTATTCCTTGTTACCTATTCATGGATTAATCCATCCATCCACTCCTCAACCATCCAACTATTCATTCACTGAACCATGCAGCCATGTCTCCAATCTCCATCCATCCATTCAATGATTGTACAAGGTTCCATATTGGAACATTTGTTTTAAAATGCACCATTATCTAAAACTTTCTGGGGCGGAGATTCTTCCAAATTCCTCTTACAGTGGCCAAGATCATAAGATGTCCTTGCTTGCAATGTGCCATTTGAGGGCTGGTCTGACAAAATCTGACAGGGCTGCTTTTGGTTCTCAGTCTGGCCCTGCCAAGATGTGTACAGCCACTGATGCCTGTGGTATAGCAGGGAGTGTTTTTGACCTCTTAAGAGTGAAGAGACGCATCAGAGGATCCATGGGTGACCAGGAAAGTGAGTGATATGAAGTAAGCAAGAACTTCAGAGAGTTGAAATTCAGGAGGTGTTTCAGAAACCTGAGGTGAGCGGGGTCTTCATTAATCAATGTCCTGGAGAAGGAGCCTTGGGGCATTGTAGCAATGCCAGGAGCCACAATTAAATCACAATTAGAAGGCTCCTTGGGCATCTTAGGGTGAGCATGAGCACTGGGAGCAACCAGGAGCTGTTAAGACTTGAGCAAGAACTCAGGAACTGAGGGTGAGCATGAACCTAAGGGACCTCAGATGAGCTGGAGCAGAAGGGGACCAGAGAATCAAAATTGGTATAAGGATCCTTTTAATAAGTGGGTATTTTAGGAACTTTCTGATGGTGAGTAGGAGCCTCAAGGCCTTAGAATGAGCAGCACCTATGAGCCCCTGAGGATGAACAGAAGACTCCATAAACGAGGAAGAGCATGAACCTCTGGGGTCCTGTTGGTTAGTGGCAAATGAAGATACCTGAAAATGCCACTTACCGGCTCTATACCCTTTAAAAAACGTAATTTATCACAAACTTCTTCTCAAATTAGTCATCCACCTGGCTGGTTTTATACCAACATGACCAGTATTTTAATGCCCCTGCTGGAAGGAAAATCACCTATAAGGCAGTGTTTTTAGGTCGATCCTAGCAGAGCACAGGCGCTGCTCTGTGAGGCGTGCAGTATCCAGTGTATGAGCATTCAGCACACCCATCGCTTTTGATTGGTTCCTTGATGTGCTTTTCAAAAATCCTTTTTTTTCATTGCTTTATAGCTTACATTTTCCCTCCTTTTGCTGGTTTGATCACGCCTTGGAGACTGCCCCTCTTACATGCATTATTTCACGATGGGCCATATAGGTTAGTGTCAAGCTGAACAACGGAGGCGACATCGCGGCACACTCCCTGCAGCGCTTCTTCCTCCTGCTGCTGGCAAATGTATTGAAGGTGAAGGAGAGTTTTATATTGCAACTTGCAGCTGATGTTCCTTTATGTTCACAAAGCTCCCCTATCCTTCATCTTGTCCAGGGCGCCCAGTACATCACAGCTGCTGGGACAGGGGAAGCTTCTATCATTGCTACCCACAGGACTCGGACAGACTGTTCCTGTCCCGGGAACCAGGTGTCGCATTAGGCTAATTGCAGCTCATAAATTGAATGTGGGCTTTGCCTACACCACGCAAGGCCACATTGTTGCTGGTAATATTAGGAGGGTCCCGCTGACATCACTGTCCTTCTAAGTGACTTTTGTCTAGCATGATCCCGCACTGCCTATCACTGCCCAGAGGCACCTTTCTCCCACAGAGCTGTGTAGCACACGTGGTCCACCACTGCTCTAATCTAGCCAGCCCATTCTGACCCCCAAATGCCTACAGCCCTTAAGGTAAAGCATGGACTGAGATTTATAGGTCGTTGGTTAATCTGTAAAACAAATAAGTGCTGGGGCCCTTGTCAGGAGGCAGCTTGCACCAGCCCATTTCTCCTTTTAGCTCTGCCTAAAACAGAACCAACTGCTAAGCATGAAAGTGGGGAAAGAATGTGGTGTAATGGCCAGAGTGGCCGACTTTGGAACTGGGGACCCAGATTCGAGTCTCAGTGTCGCCTCAACTTTCTGAGCAAATCCTTTAATCTCCCCGTAGCCTACCATAAATTAATGTGTCCTTAACTGGTGCTCATGAAGAGAGCCAGTGTTTATGATTAAGTGCTGGTGCTGAGCACCGGAAACCACTGGCTCAAATTAAGCACTGCTCCGTGTTTTCTCACTCCAAGTTGTGATTGCTACCCCTATCTTTATGAGAATGCAGAAAGATAACTTTATGCAGAGAGCAGTTTCATAACTAGCACACACATTTTACTTCTGAGAAATATGTTTTGCATGTTATTGACTACACATATTTGGTTTAACGTGCAGGCCATCTGGGTGTCAGCAGTGATTTTACGTAAAACTACAGACGCCCATCCCAAGAAAGCATAAACTGACTCACTGGTAACGAATATTTGTCATTCAATTCTTTAAAAGACCATGAAATGTAAAGGATTCCCACCTTTCCAACAGTTTGATTTAAAGCTCATTAAATGTAAAACGGCTCCAACCTTCCCAACATTTAATTTAATTCAGTTTCTGATTAGTTGGAACGAGCAATGCCAGTCTTCACAGCTGCTAAGTATTTCACCTCTCCCTTGAAGGACTAACGAGCACCATCACTTTAACATCAAGCTCTGAAGAAATGACTCCTGGGGATCTGAGGAATCCATATGACATCTCATAGATCCACTATCTAGAGGCTCCTGTTCCATACCACTTTAGGATTGATGCGACCTTTATTTCTGCCTTCAGTCTCTGTGAAACAAAATTGTTATGCAAGAAAACAAAATTCTTAACATTTAAAATGAGTGCCGAGCACAATTCTTCACAAACACAAGGATGATGGACAGAGCGCTGAAACTTTTCAGACACTCACCCCCAGTCACAGATCTGAGTTGAATCCATCATCGTTCTTTAGCTCACTCTGCCACTTGAGTTCAGACCCAGCTATATGCAAATCAGTCTTGACCCTCTGCCTCATGGGAACAGTCCAGCATGAACTGCCAAGCCAGGTCAAAATTCTTCAGCATCATTTGAGTGGCCAGTTAGGAAAAACTGGCCACAAAAGAGACCGTGGCCTTCAAGCTGGCCACTTTCATACTCTCTTTGACTTCATCCATTTCCCCTGTCATGTTTTGCTTGGGGAGGGAACCCTCTACCTGGTGCCTATTTTGCATTCACTGAGGAACCGAAAAACTAATTTGGCAGGGGAGCAACCCATTGGGCATGTAGCCAGCTGCAAAGGGCCCACTGAGAGACTTGCAGGTCCCTGCACGTGAGCCCAAACCTCCACCCAGTAAACCACACCCCATCCAATAAAATGGCACAGTCGACATCAAATGCCGCCACTCTTCAAAACGCATGGGAGAAATCCAGTGTTGTGACAACTCCACCCAGACTCCAAATGACCATTCATCATGGTCCTCCCATTAAAGCAGTGCACTTTATGATCTGCATGGTACATGTTCTTTGCAGCAGGCACATTAACTCTCTGTGCTACCTTTCCAGGAGTCAACCCTTCCACTAGACAAAACTCCGATCTCTCTCTAGGAAGAACATTAATCACCGAAGTTATCATGACATTTTTATTGTTTCTGAAAATTGCTGGAGGCCAGGAAGGAGGCAGCATGTTTTTTTTAGACCACAATATACTTGCAAACACTCCGCACCCACCCGAAATAGGTACCCAGTGCGGTCACACCGTTCGCATCGTCCTAACCTGCTCAAAGTTCATGTGACCTCAGTGACAGAGTCACAGCGACTGGATCACTGTTGCTCTAGGGTGTGCTGCTTCGTAGGCCTGCCCGCAAGACTGGAGATGAACTTCAGTATGGATTGTGGTGGACAGGCCTTCAAGGTTAACTCACAATTGATACCACTAGGGTACACCTGCTTGTGCTAAGACATCAAGCCTTCTAAGGTCTAGTGGGGTCTTCTAAGGTCTAGCATGGGAATGTACTCCCTCAGTAGAGTGGTCTGGTGGACTGGTCATGAAGGCTGAACCCGGGTCCCCAGTTTCAAATTCGACAGCTCTGGCCACAGTGCCACATCCTCTCCCCCACTGAACACCATACTGCCCCACTGAGAGTAACTCGCACTGCCTTCAGCTACAACCTAATTGTGCCCGCTATAAACACTTGGATGTGGCTCAATTCAAATTATGCACTTGATAAGAGTAATATGCTGCCTAAAAAAAAAGTAAAAGCAAACACTCAGAGGGAATGCAAGATTAAGTAAAGCATGTGAAATGTAAGCAGAAATAACATGGTTACCTTAACACCTTCACCGCGGGGGTAATTCCCCTACGGCGCGGGGGGGCGCAGCACCACGGTGGGCTCATCACGAGGCACAGTGGAGCTCATCACGACCCCGCCCACTGATTGATTCTCCCGCACAGGCGGGGAATCAATCGCACGTGGGCGGGCTGCGACCGTTATGACGAGCCCAGCTCATCATGAGCACAGCTCCACTGTGCCTCATGACGAGCTGGGCTCGTCATGAGCATGCAAGCGGTTAACGATCTCTCACTCACTATTCAGAAATCAGCGAGTGGTTTCACCTGAAAAGTTAAGGACATGAATAGAGGGCCCTGAAGGGAACCGTTTCAATGTCCATTGCAGTATGGTTTAAAAAGACCACATCCATAATTCTGTAATTGGGCTATACTTGGGCTACAACTGGGTGATATGTGTGCTACATTTGGGCTCTTTTGTCTCTGGTGGCCATTTTGGGCGACTTATTTGTTATGAAGTTTCCTCATTTCCTCATTTACTACAGTCTCCTCAGTAGGAAATACTTTCTGTTTTTTACTTTGATTACATCAAGAAGGCATTCAGATGTGTCACACATTTGCCATAAATTCAGAATGTTAGCACTCTAGTTGCTTATTAGATCACTGTAGTAAAGCTACTGCTCACCAGGGAAGTCTGCTGCTAATATTGAAAGTGCATGTTTCAGTCTGCATGTCAGAATTTTTTAATGAAATAGAAGAGGATTTCAGAAGTCAATCAAAATGTGCCCTAATTTTTCTTTCTGCAGCACTAATCATACTTTCTATGGCAAAATGAACCCCCTCATTTTGTTCCTTTTTAAATTAAATGTTTTAAGAGTTACCACTTTATTCCAATCAAGATTGCTTCAGGTGTGCAATACGTTTGTCATAAGTAGGACTGTTAGCGCTCTAGTTGTTCTTTAGAATACTCTGGGAAGCTGCAGTAGAACACAAAGGAATCAACTGACAGTCTCTGCCCTTGTTGGATGTACATGTTTTACTGAGAATGTCAGACTTCATTCTCACATGACTGAGAAAGATCATGTGAATTTACAGAAAATATTCTCTCAGTTTAGCTTATAGATCACCTTCCAAACCTCTGTGGGAAAAGCATGAGAAAATAGTTTTCTCTCAAACATGATTCATGATATCACAGCAGAAGGCTTTTTCACATGGTAAAATCACCTTAGAACACACCACAATTCCTAAAATTAGTATGGTACCATCAACAAATGATTTATAATGTAACTAAAGTCTTAAAACCTTCAATTAACTGCAATGCTTTTTAATGAGGTGCTATCATGTATATTGGTCCCAAGATGGCTGCCAACACTTCTTGGATGAAGTGCTGACAGCCAATCAGATCTCACGATGAGATGTGTGGTTAGGCTCCGCCCAGATATATCTATCTTTTTAACTCTAATTTTCTCAGGAACTACTGAACGGATTTACACCATTTAAGCAAAAGGCACGAGTCTGAACTGAGGACTACCTCTTTACCAAATTTGGTGTAATTCCGTGCAGCAGTTCGGGCTGTAGCTGCGTCGACAGGTCCTATGTGAAAATGCATGGGGAAAACCTAGATACAGGTTTAAAAGGGCTGCCGGGATTCACTTGCATTATGTCAGATTGATCTTTGGTTCTCACAATGCTAGGAATTAATTCTCTGGGATCACCTTCATTTTGAAGGTTCTCCAACACCGCTAGTGTTTCCAGATCACCAGCTGTGAGACTCTCCGTATCTGTAGTTGTAATCTTGCCTTTCCCATGGGTTATCTGTTTTTTCCTTTGAAGTACTTTATCAATTTCATTTTTCTCGAAAATTTGAACAGATCAATTTTGGTTTGTGTGTATTCTGATTTCTTCGAGGAGCAAACGCTTAATCCGAGTTGAAGCACTTTCATTTCTGCTTCATTCAATACTCTTGATGTCAGATTCACGATGTTGAGCATTTGCGAATTTACCGTCTGGTCCCCCGTTTGCTCCGGATTATCCATGGCGATGCGGCGCTGTTGCTTGGTCCAGCCACCTCTCCTTGTCCGGCGTTTGCTCTTCTCCTTTGTTCTGGTGGTTTGCCTCTCCCACCTCTGCCTCATGTTTCTCTTATAATCCGAAATTCCTCATGAAAAGGGGTAGTGATGTCGCTTTCTATAGATCTTGATTCTCTTTCATCACTACTCAGGTCTACATCTGTTGCCTCGGATTCTGAGGTATCCCTTTGTTCTGTTGCAGCCTTATTCTTATTACTTAGCAATAGTTTCCTAGGTAAGTCGTATCTTTTGGCAAAAGTGAGAATGCGACCCTGTTCGTAATCTCTTTCATCACGTTCAAACTTATTTTGTTTTCTTTGCCTGATTTTCTGTTCATACACTGTGAGACGCTTTTTCATCGCCTCCTTCAGTTTGTCCTGTTTGTTCTTCTCACAGTCTTTAGCAATCTCTTTTTCCAATTCACTGATGTCCTGTAATGCTTTTTCTCTATCACTCCAGGCAAATTTTATCAGAATAAGTAACATACCTCTAGATGAGGCTGCAGTGTGTTCCGCCCATTCCTCCAGAAGTTTGGGGTTGGGATTTTCATATGCGGGGATAGTGTAGATTCTTAATCCCCGTGGAACCCTTTGCACATCTATATAATGCTGGAGTGAGGTGGCCTCCCACCATTTACAAACTTCCCGCTCGTAAAGTCTTTCAAGTCTCACAAACTGTTCTTATAATAAACTGGCCCCTCGAGCTGCAGTTTGCCCACTGCCACTGTTGCTGCCATTGGGATGGGGATCTGCTCTTTTTTAAAATATTTCGTTGGCTACCTCCCGTCGTGCCTCCTCATTGAACATTTCACTTAGAGTAATTACTCAATTCAAGCGTGTTCCTCTGTTCCCTCGATCTGCTGCTTTAAACATTAGGCTAATTTCTTTCGTGACTAAAATGTCTGAAATCCTACCGGGTATGGAGAGTGTTTTTTTCTTCACTTAGCCCGGCTGCGTTGAATGAATCCACACTTCGCTCGGCTACAATTGTTGACACTTTCCGTTCCCCCGGTGAAACAATGTTGCAATGTTCGCTGATGCATCGGTGAAGGGAGATTAGAATCGCGCTCGACTTCCGCCTTTTTCCCTTCACTCTCGATCGGGTGCTTCAAACGCGGTGACGGACACCGCGTACATATCCAGGCTTACGGTATACAACAAATACCAGCAGAACCCCCTCATTTTGTTCCTTTTTAAATTAAATGTTTTAAGAGTTACCACTTTATTCCAATCAAGATGGCTTCAGGTGTGCAATACGTTTGTCATAAGTAGGACTGTTAGCGCTCTAGTTGTTCTTTAGAATACTCTGGGAAGCTGCAGTAGAACACAAAGGAATCAACTGACAGTCTCTGCCCTTGTTGGATGTACATGTTTTACTGAGAATGTCAGACTTCATTCTCGCATGACTGAGAAAGATCATGTGAATTTACAGAAAATATGCTCTCCGTTTAGCTTATAGATCACCTTTCAAACCTCTGTGGGAAAAGCATGAGAAAATAGATTTCTCTCAAACATGATTCATGATATCACAGCAGAAGGCTTTTTCACATGGTAAAGTCACCTTAGAACACACCACAATTCCTAAAATGAGTATGGTACCATCAACAAATGATTTATAATGTAACTAAAGTCTTAAAACCTTCAATTAACTGCAATGCTTTTTAATGAGGTGCTATCATGTATATTGGTCCCAAGATGGCTGCCAACACTTCTTGGATGAAGTACTGACAGCCAATCAGATCTCACGATGAGATGTGTGGTTAGGCTCCGCCCAGATATATCTATCTTTTTAACTCTAATTTTCTCAGGAACTACTGAACGGATTTACACCATTTAAGCAAAAGGCATAAGTCTGAACTGAGGACTACCTCTTTGCCAAATTTGGTGTAATTCCGTTCAGCAGTTCGGGCTGTAGCTGCGTCAACAGGTCCTATGGGAAAATGCATGGGAAAACCTGTTTTGGGACCCCCTTTTTTCTCGGCCCCCGCTTGACGAATCACCGTGAAATTTTTAGGATAGGAGCAGACCGGACCTGGCCAAAAGTTTGGAAAATTTCGCGAAGATTCATCAATCGGCGCCAACGTTATTCCAAATAGAATGTTGCGGATTTCCTATGGAAAATAGGTCCTAACTATAACTACCTACTGGCGACTGCCAGTAGGTAATATATATATATATATGTGTTTTTGCCTGAATAAAGGATTCTGCAAAGATAGGATCCGCCTGCTGTTGTGTGCGTCTTCGCATGTGGCCATCTCTTCTTTTGGAAATATACCGGCCTGTCCAGGTCGGGAAGACAGCACCGCCATCCAATCCACATCGGGACTTGGACTCGGTGTCTAAACTCTGGCAGGACCCTCTCCCAACCTTCTACAAGCACCAACCCTCCACTGCACACAATCTTTAGCCATACGTGGGATAAGTTTGTCACATGGCTTGGCCTGTGACCAGGGTCTGCACCTATTACTCCACAAGACCACACAAACACACACACACACTCACATACATACATACATTACACAGTCAGTAGCAGTCACCACTGGGTAGTTATAGTTAAGACCACAGTTCCATTGGAAAAGCATTTTTTGTTTTCCTAATAACTTTGGTGCCTTTTGACGAATCTTCACGAAAGTGTAAAAAAAAAAGTTCTTCCACCTCAGCTCCTTCCTGGGAAGTTTCAGGGGGATCCATCAAGCATGGGGCTGAAAAAAGGGAGGTCCCAAAACCCAATTTTCCCCATTTGCTTTTCCATAGGAACTTTAGACACAGCTACAGCCCAACACCAGATTTGCACACGGCTAGATCTTGGTCCAGAAAGAGTGCTTTTAGTGATTTGGTTTTAAACCATTCAGTAGTATCACTAGGTGGGGTCGCAGCTGTTGGCGGGTTGGGGGGCGGGCGTGTCGGTCACTCCTGGGGCGCTCCCGGGTGGGGCAATACATAGCGGGTCAAGGGCATTCGGGGTTTTATAGTTGACGCAAATGGCCCCTCATACACTTAGGGTACTATCACTTAATGTCCGGGGGCTGAATAATCCGTTCAAGCGGCGGGCGGTACTGTCCTGTCTAGAGAACGCACGGGCGGACATTTGTCTCCTGCAGGAGACGCATCTCCTAGCGCGGGACTGTCATAGGCTCAGGTCCCGCAAGTTCCCGACACAGCTTTTCTCCTCAGGTACCACCAAGGCAGCGGGGGTGGCGATTTTGGTGGCCCAGCGGTTCCGTGGGGAGGTTTTGCAGAAGGAAGTGGAGATTAGGGGACGGCTCTTGGCTTATAGGTTCGCTCTGGTGGCCCAGACCTTCACCATTGGCTCAATCTATGCCCCAAATGAGGGTCAGGAGCGCTTCTTACAGGCCGCACTCACAGATGTTTTGTCCACTAGGGACCGTAACGTCCTTCTGGGGGGCGATTTGAACCTCGTTTTTGATAATATCCAGGACAGGTCCTGTCAGCGGACACACCAGGCGGGGGCGCTTTCGGCGGCGGGAATGGCCCGCCTACGGGACCTAGGGATGTCCGACCTGTGGCAGAGTTTCCACCCCCGGGCTCGTGAGTACTCCTACTATTCTCACGCACACAAGACCTACGCCAGGCTTGATTACTTCTTGACGTCGCCCACGGTGCGGGCATTGTCCACGGAGGTAGAGATAGGGGTGGCCTCCCTTTCATGCGCTGCTTTTCCTGGTCCTGACTCTGCCGCCGGTGGTGCGCCCGGACAGAGTGTGGCGTCTCCGAGATACTCTGCTGCATCGAGAGGAGGTCAGGGCGCAGATCCGTAGGGCTATCAAAGACTTTCTTGAGCACAACGCGAACGCCGATACAACCTTAGCGACCCAATTGGCGGCACTGAAAGCCGTCCTTCGGGGGGAACTCATTTCTATTTTGTCGGCCGACAATAGGGAGCGGGGGCGTAAAAGGGAAGAGCTCACGCGGGCGACCAAAGAGCTGGAACAGATACACCAGAGGACGGGGGCTCCCCGAGTGTGGCGCCAACTTAAAGCCGCCCGACAACAACTAGCGGCACTAGATCAAGATAGAGCGGAGTATGCCGCCCTACGCCTAAAACATGCGTACTATACCGGGGGAGACAGATGCGGGCGGCTGCTGGCTCATAAGCTGCGGGAGGCCCGCACCAGGCAGGGGGTCCGGGAGCTCTGCCGGGAAGACGGCACGAGGCTCACGGAGGACCGTGACATAGCTGAGGCATTTCGGGAGTACTATGCTGACCTTTATGCAGGCTCCCACCTGGCGGCCGATCACGGGGCGGACTATCTGAACGCGGTCACCATACCAGCGCTGTCTGGGGGCCAGGCGGACCAACTGGACTGGGACATTCGCCCGGAGGAAGTAATTGCGGCCATATCGAGGCTGAAGCTGGGGAGAGCCCCGGGGCCGGACGGCTTCACCGCGAGCTTTTACAAACAATTCTGTAACCAGTTGGCCCCCCTGCTCACTAAGCTATTCAACTCCTTTGCGACAGAGGGCACGATCCCGGCGGATTTACTGGAGGCCCATGTAACGGTCATCCCTAAACCGGGGAAGGATAGGACCAGATGCAGGGCCTATCGCCCCATTTCCTTGTTGAATGTAGACCTCAAGCTCTACACAGGCATTTTAGCTAGTCGGTTGGCGCCTTGTATGCCGGGCCTCATAGACCCGGATCAGGCGGGGTTTATCCCGGAACGTCAGGCCCCCGACAATACGAAAAGAGTCCTACATCTGATTGAGAAGGCCTCCAGGACGACGGGGGAGTACATGCTTCTCACGATTGATGCAGAAAAAGCATTCGACCGGGTCCATTGGCCCTACCTGGAGCAGGTGTTGTTGAAAATGGGCCTAGGGGAGAGATTCCGCACCCATATATTCAACTGCTACAAATTCCCCTCGGCGGCGGTCCGGGTGAATGGGCACATGTCCTCCAGCTTCCGGATAGAACGGGGCACGCGCCAGGGGTGTCCGCTGTCGCCGCTGCTTTTTGCTGCTTATATGGAGCCTTTAGCCCAGGTGATACGACAGAACCCTAATGTCACTGGCATCAAGTTCGGGGGCTACATACACACCATCAGCCTGTATGCGGACGATGTGCTGCTCTCTATCGCTAATCCACGGAAGTCTTTCCCGGCCTGCATGGCGGACCTGGACACCTTCGCGGGGGTGGCTGGGTTTAAGGTCAATAAGGATAAATCACAGGCTCTTAGCCTCTCTTTGACTCGGTCCACCCGGGATTACCTGCGGTCCCTGCTTCCCTTCCAGTGGGAGGAGGAGTCTGTCCCCTATTTGGGGATACAGCTGGCCCCGACACTGCCGCAGGTGGTGGCCCTCAACTACGCAGCTCTGAGCCGGAAAATCCGTCGGGAGCTGGGACGCTGGAAGTACTGCCCCCTTTCCTGGTTGGGCAGAATCGCCGCGGTCAAGATGACTGTCTTGCCACAGCTCCTCTATATATTTCGCACGATTCCCCTATACCCGCCTGCCGGTTGGCTCCGACGGACGCAAGCAGAGCTGGCCCAGTTCATCTGGAACGGGCGAAAGCCGCGCATGAAGAGGCTTCTATCTACTCTCCCTCCTGAGAGCGGGGGGTTGGGGGTCCCCGATCTGCAACTATACTTCCGAGCCACACAGCTTCGCTACCTAGTGGAGTGGAGCCGCTGGGAGTCGGAGAAGCATTGGCTGTTCCAAGATCAGGCAGTTGCAGCCCGGGCCATGCAGGAAATTCCATTTCTGCGCAGGGAACACAGGCCCCCTAACCTGTACGCCTCACACATCACCCGAGTGCCTTTAGAGATCTGGGATCGAGTGAGCATTGCGCATGACTTTGCCACGTTCCCTTCCCCGCTTACTCCCTTGTTTGACAACCCGGAGTTCACCCCTGGGATGCACTCGGCGGCGTTTGTCCGGTGGAAGCCGTCGGGTTGCCGCTTCCTCTACCACATGTATGACGGGGAAGGTGTATATCCCTTCACACAGTTCTCACAGGAATATGGACTGCAGGAGACGGAGAGGCTTCGCTACCTGCAAGTGCGGCATTGGGCCCTGGACAGACGGGTGCGCCCGCTGGCCGATCGGAGATTCTCACGGTATGAGAGGTGGCTTCTTACACGCACCTCGGATAAACATTTAATCTCTGACTTGTATAGTATGCTGCAGGCTCGGTATACACATACCTTCAATGCGGGGAGGACGCGGTGGGAGAGAGAGCTGGGCCGCACTTTGACCCACAAAGAATGGGAAGGAATATACCACAGAGCGCGCCACTCTGCGTACCATATGGGCCTTACCGACACGCTCACGAAGGTGGCAACCTACTGGTACTATACCCCAGAGCGGCTCCATGCAATGGATCATCGGAGGGAGGTGTGTTGTTGGAGAGGATGCGGACAGGTGGGCACACTGACGCACCTACTGTGGGAGTGTGAGTATATTCGGCCATTTTGGGCGCAAGTGCTTGACGAGGTGGATAGTCACTTCAACACTGAGATACCACGTTTTCCCGCCTACGCACTGCTGGGCCTGCCGAACCCCTTGACCTATCCGCTTCGTTCTAGAAGGGGACGACTGATAGCCATAGCATTGGGTTCTGCGACACAAACTATACTCACTCACTGGCGCACTAACAACATTCCATCCTTCACTGAGTGGCTGCACCGGCTTTGGCACGTCCTGGGTATGGAAAAACTCTCATTGACGTTGGCGGTGGAGGGTTCTAAATATGGGGAACTATGGAAACCCTTCCTGGCAATGCTGGCCTCAGAGTTTCGGGAGGTTACTTGTCCCCGATACCTGCGCTTACTGCGTTTCGCTGAGGAGCAGAAGTAAGAATAGCGCTTCCAGATTGCAGGAGTCCCCGAGGGGTGGAGGGAGATGGACATGGAACGCAGGGTGAAGGGGGGGTGGGAATGGGGATGGGGATGGGAGGGTGTGGGGGGGGCGCCTGGGTCCTTGGCACAGCCGTTGTTGTAGAACTGTCTGGAGGGTGTGCCCGGACTCGCGCCACGTTTACAGGGACTGGGGTTCTGTTTCGTTTTGGTTCTTTGTTCACATTGGGAGCACCACGGGGAGATTGTAGTTTCCGCGGGTCGTCTGCCGTCAGGCGCCGACTGGGGGCCACCTGACTACCACATAAGACCTATGGACAATGTGTAGGTGTTCTTATCCAAATTTTGCTGACGCGGCCGGCCCGGAAGGGTTGTAGGCGACTTGCTGTGTATAACTGTGAATAATGCGCTACACCCTGTCGATCCTTGATGTTAGCAGCTACACGATACGCCGGCCCTTTGGGTTGTAGGCATTTGGCTTCTGATCCATGGTTTGTGCTCCGACAATTAATAATAAACAAATTTAATCCTTAAACCATTCAGTAGTTTGTGAGAAATGAAGATTAACAAATATTTGTGTATCTGGACAGTTGGGTTTGAGGGACTCACGCTTGTAACTGCACTGGAACACATGTTGGCTAGAATGGAAGAACAGCAAAGATGATTCTGGAATATCCTTAGAGATTAAAGCTTTGATTCTTTGGACGACTGGAAAAGAAGAGTGCTCAAGGGATCATTGTTTAAAAGTTCAAGGGGGGGGGGGGAATGAATGGGACAGACACGAGAAAATACGAAATAGAGAATTTGCTAGAGGAAAAATAGTGAACTGAAGCTAAACTGAAAGAGGAAAAGGATATTGAAAGAGTGGGGTTTAAAAGATAGCTTAAATGTGAGATACAGGGTTGAGAGAGAGGAAGTAATTTAAAACAGAAAGAAGGGTAGTTAGAGAGAAAGAGAGAGTGGGATGAATGAAAAGAAGTAGTAAGAGGGATATAGGGGGCAAGAAGTGTAGCTCACTGGTTAGAGGAAGCATACCCTGAAGCAGAGGTCAGATCCGGGACCAGGGTTCAATTCCCGACGCGGCAGGGTCCGGAGCCCAATTGTCCACGGACTCGATAATTCTCGCTTCGGTGCCCACTCTAAGCACGAGTTCACACTATGCAGCTCTGGGCAACAAGCTTGCTTAACCTCCACAACGGCCCCCCGCGGCGGGATGCCTGGGTTTCACCTTGGGGATGCCCAGTACGGGTTATCTCACAGGGAAAAACCAGGACGGGTTCCCAATGCAAGCGCCAAGATGCCCAAGGGTAAGTTGAGCGCTATATAAGAACACACATAATAATAATAATAATAAGAGAGAATGGGGAAAAGATATGGAGAATGAGAGAGAATAAGGGAGAATGGGAAAAAGTAGGCGGAGAGTGGTAGACAAGCAGATGGAAAGAGATAGAGGGGTATGTAGAAGAAAAGGAAAGCTGAGTAAGGGATATAGGAAGAGTAAAATCATCATGACAGATGGAAAGATGGACAGAAAAATGGAAAATCGGGTAGATGACCTGGGTGAGAATGTGAGAAGAGGTAACATAAGGGAGTAAAGAAAGGGGATCTAGGGATGCGTGCCACAGTGAGGAGATATGGGTTGTTCATATAAATGTGAAATGAAAGGCAGCAGTAGAGTAGTTTGCTATCACATATCAAGCACATTCATATAATCGCTCTGCCCAGAGCATAAAACCGATCGTGTGCTAAGCAGTGTTACACCCCTAAGACATCATATGCAGAGGCTTGTGGGTGACATTACCCCCAGGGTGCTGAACTCCTCTTCACCCTCCTATCTAAATGGGAAACTGAAAATCTCTGGAGAAAATAGGTGCTCCAGGTATGAACAATCCCTGCTCCTGGACACCACCTTCAGTCGAGAATGATACATAAGACAGACATTCTCTTAGTAGTGCCACATGAATCTGGGACTCTCTACCTCCCTCCCTCCCTCCCTCCACCTAACCACCTGCCTAGTCACCTTCAAAAAGGACCTCAAGCTCCTCCTATTCGACAGACACCTTGGTTAATCGCCCTAGACCACACTTAAGTACTTTCTCCACCCGGATCTGAACTACCTTTGTTTGGTGTCCCACAATCTAAATCGATAACTTAACTGTGTACGACTTTTGACTGACTGCTGTAATTGTCTCATGTGGTAACTCCTGCATGCATCTTCTGATGTATATGTCCGAATTTGATTACTGTAACTGTAATTTACTGTAACGCATGTAACCTGCTACTGTTGTAAGCACTCTGATGCCTTTGGGCACTGTCTGTGCTAAATACATTTGTGAAAATAAAAATCCAAAAGAGGGCTGTATGAAAAACTAAGCTGGAGGTCTCGACAGGTCCTTCTGGACACCCAGTGGTTTCCCGGTTTGCAACAAATGTGAGGGTGGATTTCACTGCTTGAGGGGGCAAGTTCTGTTGCTGGGGGCCTGACCAATTGTGTTTCCTGCTTTCAACTCTTCGAAAACAAACAATGCAAAATAAATAATTTTAAAGTGTGCCCAGTCAGAAAGCACTCACTACAAAGCCACTTTTTTTTGCATTTGGTAGGTTCCTGTTTCCTGCAGGGTCACCACAAGCAGCACTGACCTTCAGGGCTTTAAGAGTCTGAGCGTGAGCGGTCTGATGTTGCTTGTCTCAGTGAGTCCGGTAATTCAAATCCAAACAAAACAATTCATTTCTTTCTAATGCCACCATTGCATCACATTTGTTTGGTATATTAAATTATGCTATTGCATTGAACTGAACTGTTAGCAGTAATAGATTCTAATCATCATCTTAGATATATTCATGCCATCACCTCCACTGCCCTGGTATCAATGCTATTAATGAACCAAGAGGAAAGTCAGTTGTCTTTTGCCCCATGCATGGCCTAGTGTATTACTGTATATGAAGTACCACTATATTTGTTGCTTTTGCACAGTGCATACCCCAAACTGATGTATCTCGATGTGCTTTTGTGTGATAATGAAGGAAAAGTAGGTACTGTGGAAAAAAAGTAATTGCCAAAGATCATAGAGTGTGGTAAACTGGGAGCCGGCCAGTACATAGTTATCTCTTTCTCTCACCCATGTTAGATCAATGCCTAATGGTTTGTGCCTAATTCTTTGTGATGATAAATCAGATCACTATGTTAAATACATCCTGGCTATGCATGTTTCACAAGGAAAGGTGGTGGTAGTGTTGGGGAGGGTGATGTTTTAATTCAGTAGCTGAAATGAGAACTAGAGCACCCACACAGCTGAAAGTCTTTATTCCTTGTTACCTATTCATGGATTAATCCATCCATCCACTCCTCAACCATCCAACTATTCATTCACTGAACCATGCAGCCATGTCTCCTATCTCCATCCATCCATTCAATGATTGTACATGGTTCCATATTGGAACATTTGTTTTAAAATGCACCATTATCTAAAACTTTCTGGGGCGTAGATTCTTCCAAACTCCTCTTACAGTGGGCAAGATCATAAGATGTCCTTGCTTGCAATGTGCCATTTGAGGACTGGTCTGACAAAATCTGACAGGGCTGCTTTTGGTTCTCAGTCTGGCCCTGCCAAGATGTGTACAGCCACTGATGCCTGTGGTATAGCAGGGAGTGTTTTTGACCTCTTAAGAGTGAGGAGACGCATCAGAGGATCCATGGGTGACCAGGAAAGTGAGTGATATGAAGTAAGCAAGAACTTCAGAGAGTTGAAATTCAGGAGGTGTTTCAGAAACCTGAGGTGAGCGGGGTCTTCATTATTCAATGTCCTGGAGAAGGAGCCTTGGGGCATTGTAGCAATGCCAGGAGCCACAATTAAATCACAATGAGAAGGCTCCTTGGGCATCTGTTCTGCTTGGGTTTTCGGATCAGATAGAACCCGCTCATCAGAGCCTCTCTAACCCAGCCAGAACGTTTCCCTCTCCCTAGGGCCTATTCACACTCAGTAACCACCGATATATATATATATACACACATATACATATACACATCACCTAAGGACAGGGAATTCCTAATATATATATATATATATATACAAATACACACACACACACACATATATATATATATATATATATATATATATATATATATATATATATATATATATATATATATATATATATATATATATAGATATATATATGTATACATATATCTAGACCTCTTATAATGCAAGTGGCGGCCTCGCGGTCCCAGACGGACCCAGGACTTCCTACCCAGACGGCAGCCTTAGCCTCGCGGTCCCAGACGGACCCAGGACTTCCTACCCAGACGGCAGCCTTAGCCTCGCGGTCCCAGACGGACCCAGGACTTCCTACCCAGACGGCAGCCTTAGCCTCGCGGTCCCAGACGGACCCAGGACATCCTACCCAGACGGCAGCCCTAGCCTCGCGGTCCCAGACGGACCCAGGACTTCCTACCCAGACGGCAGCCTTAGCCTCGCGGTCCCAGACGGACCCAGGACTTCCTACCCAGACGGCAGCCTTAGCCTCGCGGTCCCAGACGGACCCAGGACTTCCTACCCAGACGGCAGCCTTAGCCTCGCGGTCCCAGACGGACCCAGGACTTCCTACCCAGACGGCAGCCTTAGCCTCGCGGTCCCAGACGGACCCAGGACTTCCTACCCAGACGGCAGCCTTAGCACAAGTTCATCCTATGATTACCATAACATACAACAGGGGAATCAGTTTTACTATTTATCAGATCACACAAGAACTGCCAGTTTGAGCACAACCTGTTCTCTGGTTCGAGGGGCTCCTCTCTCCCTTATTCAGTTACCACTTACCTGATCAGGGTCAATATCTGTTCATGTCAAGTCACAGCTGACTAGAAGAATAGGCTACCCTCTTATACAAGAACACGCAGCACATGTTGATTCACTACAAACTGGATACTTTATTATTCATTATATACGCAATCACATAACATTACTGTGTAACACATAACCTGCAAAGAAAAGTGAAAGATTAGGTTGTACACTCTAATAAGAAAGGGGTTGACATCACCTTAGTCGTGTGTAGCCTGCACTCAATGGTCATCTAGGTTCCCTTCTCGTCTGTGCCTCGGCTCGCCTGGAGGTCACACCTCCGTAGTCACGGCTCCCTTCTCCGAGTCACTGGGACCTCTTCCTCATCGGCTACTCTCCCCTCTCTGGCAATTCTGCTAGAAGAGTATCTGTCTCTCGGTTTTTCTCCGCCTTCAAGTTTGTCATCTGTCTTCCCTGGAATAAGTAGTAGCTTTACTGCTAACGGCTAGATGCCGCCTACGGGCTGAAGTAAGTGCCACGTAACTGCCTCAGATTTTCACTAATATAGAGGTGCATTTCCTCATGGAAAATTCCGGCCCGTAACCTGCCGCCCACCAAATTCTCGTACCTCCCCGTACCAAGGACACTTTCCCAGCCGGCCGGCCTGATGTAGTGTCTTCGGCATGAAGAAAAATACAATCCTTCGATAAGGGCCGGTCTGAACCGGTTCTCTCCAAGCGAATAACACCTCATAACTAAAACATCCCCTTTAACCTAGAAGCATCTCAAGCTGCCGGAGCAGAAAGAAAGATGGAGTCTCTCCCGTTTGAGGCCTACCAGGCCTGAATTCAGCACGGCTCCATGAAATACCCTCACTACAGGGCAGGTTATCCCTAATACTAACGAATCTATCCCCTAGGATATGTGTGCAAGCCCTAATCTATGGGGAAGAACACAGGGTCATGTCGAAGTGCCTAGTAAATAGACTTCATTCACTACTCTAACCCTTAGGCTTGAATGGTGAGAGACTGAAGTCACCCTAATCACCCGTCAACACAATAGGGCCAGGAAAATCAAGCAGTACATTTCACCCTTTACTTCAGTCTATTATACATTCATTAAACAGAACTAACATCTGTGGAAGAATAATATGAAACAAAGCTAACTGATCTATGTCTAGTACCAAATGTGCAAAATTGAAGTAGTGAAGGAATACACTGAATAAAGCAACAGATAGAAATCAAAACAGCGATGGTAATCAGAATACCTCCTAATATTTGACGTAACAGATACAAATCAGTCAATGTGAGCGCAAATGGATTGTGTATGATCAGACAAGTTAAAACAACAAAGGCCCTCAAACTCAGAACAATCGTGTCCATGTTTAAGCAAAAGATAATCAATGGCCGCTCGATTTTGCAAGATGGCCCTGCGTTCACCCTGGGCGTCTAACAGCATGTCAGACAGGACTGTAGAAGTATGATTAATGGATTTTACCATCCAGCAGGCCATTTTCTCAATAGATTTAGCATTATAAACCGCCAAAGCAGGAACACCAATAATTGAAATAGCCAGGCTAAGGTATTCAGACTTGGAATATAAATGCAAAGATGAGTCACAATCCTCCTGTAACATCACTGTATCTCGAATCACACGAGAATTGGCATTCGGATGTGACGAGAACATCAGTAAACTGAGTCTCGTAATGGCACAAGGGCCACCAGAAATATTTGCGGGGACATATGGCCAGGAAGTATTACCACATGAGAAAAGCCATCCGGCAGGTAGTAACATCGTGCGATAATGACTAGGGGTAACTACCAAACTCTTGCAAGTCATATTGTTCTGGACCGAAGCACATGTTTTCGGTGTCCTTTGAAAGCACAAAGTTCGCTCATGAAGGGTGAAGGAAGTAGCACCTTTCAATTTTAGACGCAGACATTCAGAAATTGCACTAGGATTACACGTAAGGAAAAAACACATATCTCCTTGTGTGATATTATAGGTAACTATTTGGGACTGGACGGGGGGTATCTGGTCTGGTAGTTCAGTACATAAGGGGCAATACGCATGGGTGGCAAAATCGCCCAGAAGAACATTGGGGCGAGCCTTTAAAATGTTGAAAATATTAATCAAAGTTTCCAGCGAAGCAGGGACAGCAACCAGACAGGTCGCTAAGATGTCGTGTACAGATCTCATCGGCGTCAAACAAAAGTGAGGGGCATCGGTCACCCTTTTCGCCAGTAAGGTCCAAAAGTTCGATGACGAATCCCACGCAGCGAGGGAACGCGACACTCGGGTGCGTAGCTCATCCCGGGTTGACGGGATTCCTCCTCTCTCGTCGAACCAACCCGAAAATAGTCCGACGACGACACATCCTGCAGCAACAGTCCAAAGAATGATCTGAAAGAGAATCAAATACAGGCATTATTCATTCTCGCAAGTAACATTTGTCAGCCGGGACCACTTCCCAGCTATCTTTCCCTGGTCTCATAACTAAAATGGTGTTGTCATGACCGGTGGCGATGACCTCTGCTTGTTCAGGGGGATTCTTAGGCGACTGCACCCAAACCCTGGCCCCAGGGTTATCTGTGGAGCCAAAACCTTTCTGGCCTCGTACAGTCAGCAAAGTGGGGGCAGTGCCTTTTACCATCCCACCACTGAAGACAGGCAGTATGAGTAATTGAGCCACTCGGTCAGTTCGATGGATCAGCAAGTCAGCCTCACTGCTATTCAGCAGGAGCACCTTAATCTCTCCCTGATAATCACTGTCAATGACCCCTCCAAGTACCTGAATGCCTTTTACAGCCAGCCCCGATCTAGGGGCGATTAATCCAAAATTCCCGGGTGGTATATGAACACCAACACCGTTCGCGATGATGACCCGATCTTTACCTTTTATAACGGTGTCATCCATGGCATGCAAGTCTAAACCTGCCGACCCTGGGGTCGCTCTACATGGAGCCAAGGCTCCGGGAGTAATTTCCCAGTACATCACAGTCTCTCTGATTTCATTTGGCTGAGCATGAACTTTCGGAGGGAACAAACGCATAAGTGGAGATTCAGCATTTAGAAAAGGACGATTATTCAAAATTAATAGCGCTTGGGGCAAAAAGTCTCGCCAATTCTTATATTTGTCATCTGTCAATTTACGCAGCTGCTCCTTCAGCAGACCATTCAATCTCTCCACAAGGCCCGAGGCCTGCGGATAGTATGGGATATGAAATACCCAGTCAATATTGTTTTCCACACAGAATTCCTGTACCAACCTTCCACGAAAATGGGATGCATTATCAGATTGGATTTGGAATGGCACACCATAATACATCATAATCAATTCCAATGTTTTAATGGTATTCAATTGGGTAGCTTGCTTACAGGGAAGGACTACCAACAGGCCACTGTATGTATCAACAATAGTGCAAACATATTGACAATTCCTACTCATGGGAAGTGGACCGATGTAATCAATCTGCCAAATTTGAGCGGGCAGTTTCCCGCGATGTAAATGACCTTTAACAATTTGGGGCACTTTGCGCTGTCTGATATGCTGACAAATGGGACAATGTAAAATAACATTCTTGATCAAATCTAGGGGAATATAAATTCCTCGATCAGCAGCCCACCTGCTAGTGGCTTTCTCTCCAAAATGTCCTGCCTTCTGGTGGGCCCATTTCGCCAATCCCGCAATATCAGAATCTTGCCTGTCCACCACTGCCTCAGCAATTTTAGATTTCTCATCTGCAATGTTATGAAAAAATTTGTCAAGAGAATCTATCGGGGTGTGAGCATCCACATGGAAGATTGTAACAGTACTCTGTGGGAGCATCTCCCAAATCTCCTGCCATAATTCTTTTCCCCACAATTGTTTTGAATGCAGTTCCCAATTATGGGAATGCCAAGTCGGTAACCAAACTGCCAGTCCATTGGCAGTAGACCAAGAATCGGTGAAAATATGACATGTGCCAGGTAACTCTTGTTTCAGAACTTGATAAACAGCATAAAGTTCGGCAAATTGACTGCTCTTACCTTCACCAGTTGTGCTCAGCAGTTTTTGTGTGATCGGATTATAGGACACCGCTTTCCAGTGCCGTTTCGTCCCTATGAACCTTGCTGAACCATCCGTAAACCAGACATGGTTTCTGTCCTCTGCGGACAAATCATCAAAAGGTCTACCCCACTTGACAGGAGACTCCTGTACTAAAGGTACGGAACATTCACTCTCAGTCTCAGTCGATGGCGCTCGCGCCACCTGCTCATGTAAAGATGCAACTCCTTTCTGTCCCACACGTGCCCTGTCTTGTATGTACCATTTCCATTTAATCACACTCGCCTCTTGAGCATGTCCAATTCGGTGAGTTTTTGGCGAACTCATAACCCACTGCATGATAGGAATTTCAGGTCGCAAAACTATATCATGACCCAAAGTCAGTTGCTCGGTATCCACCAGAGCCCAATAACATGCAAGTAACTGTTTCTCAAAAGGTGTATAACGCTCACCAGCATCAGGTAACTTTTTGGTCCAGAAACCCAACGGCACTCTACTCCTGCTTTGCTTCTGCCACAAACTCCAATTCGCATAAAGACCCTGTACAGACACATTCAAATCCACCTCACCATCACGTACGGGCCATAAATCCAAAGCATGTTGAATTGCCTCTTTTGCTAGGTCGAACGCATCTTGCTGTGGTTTATCCCATTCAAATGCATTCTTTTTACGAGTGACACGGTACAAGGGGGCCAATATTTGACTCAAATGAGGAATATGCTGGCGCCAAAAACCAAATAAACCAATGAAGCTTTGGGCTTCTTTCCTATTCCTCGGAACTGCAAAATCAAGAATTTTCTGTTTAACCTGAGGGATCACTTCACGGTGTCCTTCATGCCAATTAATACCCAAAAATTTTACAGCCTGGGACGGGCCTTGTAATTTATCCGGATTAATTTCCCAACCTTTCTCACGCAGGCACTCAATGACTCTGTCCAATTGGGTCTGAACTTCCTCTTGTGTTTCGCCTTGGATCAAAACATCATCAATAGAATGACACATCTGAATTTGTGGATGAACTGGTACCTCAGCCAAATGCTCTGCCACCAGCCGGTGACATATCGTAGGACTATGCACATAGCCCTGAGGAAGACTTCTAAACGTCATCTGACGCCCATTCCACGTAAAACTGAACTGTTCCTGACACTCAGGGGCAATCGGAATCGAAAAGAAAGCATTAGCAATATCAATGGACGCATACCATGTACCTGGATGTTTTTGGATTCTTTCAATTAGAGTAATGACATCCGGTACCGCAACGGTCAAGGAGGGTGTATGTTTGTTCAATTCTCGATAATCAACAGTCATACGCCAAGAATTATCACTCTTACGTACAGGCCAGACAGGATTATTCCAAGCAGAAGTAACTGGGGCTATAACACCTGCATCCACCAACTCCTGAATAGTGGTACTAATCTCCTCATGACCACCTGGAATACGATACTGCTTCTGACAAACCACTTTTGTCGCCTGAGGAACTTTTATGGGGGGCATTCGTAAACGACCAACCCGTATAGGCCTGGACGATATATAATGCGTAGTTCCAAATTGGTAACATCCATCATCTAAATGCAAAGTCATTCCTCTCAAAATATCAATTCCAATTATGAATTCCAAGAGTGGCACCACTAGTACAGAGTATTCTTTTCTAGGGATTCTACCTATTCTCATTTCAAGTAAAGTTTGAACGGCAGGAGTTTCCTTTCCACCTAATCCAGTAATTGTAAAAGACTGACCTGTAAACTTCTTTGATTTTCCATGAATAAGAGTGGCCTCCGCTCCTGTATCCACCAATGCTCGGGCCCTTTGGATATTACGATGTCTCCAATAAATTTCAATATCCACATAGGGTCTATTATCTCTGTGAGCCCATCTGTGTACTGGAGCTTGACCTATTTCCTAGTCATGCTTACTGCATTCTGTGTACCAGGATAAATCAGGATAAAGACTCTCACGTTTCATAGGTATCGGTGCCTCCTGTTCATATCCATTCCCAGTACGAAATGGATTCGTATTATCTGCATTGCACTGCTGGTTTCGATCGGCCAAACTATGACGATCCTCTCTCCTCCTCAATTCAGGGGATTGATCCCTATCATCTCTACGTCTGCTGTAAACATAATCATTTTTTCCCCTCTCTCTTTCCTCTTCTCTCTCTCTATCTCTCTCTCGACGGGGGGACATATCACGTACATAACGTCGATCATCACGACGAACAGAGCGCCCACGGCGGTCGTCATCACCGCTACCGTCAGAACCACCACGATCACACTCAGTCATCCGAACACGCCGGGCACCCTCCTTCCGATCCAAGCCACGTTTGCGAAACAACTCCCACAAACGAGCAGTAGTCTCACCGTCAATGTCCTCCCTCCGCACACCATCGGCCAGAAGACCAGAAAAGATATCACGTCTAGTAAGTTTATTGTCACCAGGAGTACGAGTGTCAGGCCGGGACTGACGTTCAGGTTTAAACCACTCACCCAACTCACCGAGTTGGCGTACCGATTCCAGTACCGTAGATAACACGTTACCAGTCTGATTAATCAATAAAGTCATCATGACCTGCTTATAAGCAACAGGGGAAGAACGAATAATACGATTCCGCACAGAAGATGTCAACGAACCATCAAGCAACCTGTCAGCAGTACCCAGAAAAATTGCCGTTTTCATCACCTCCTCTTTGAGACGTTGTGCAGCGTCACGCAAAGTATACCACGGTTTGTCATTCACAGGCCAATCAGACTCAGTAGGATATTTTATATTACAACCCTCAGTCGCCAATTGAAGTAAAGAAATTTGACCACCACCATTATAGTTACGAAAATGATCCTGTACAGTAGAATCCGAACTTAAGGAACAAAACTTCAAACAATCGCCATTATCTAACATAATGCCAGCAGCGCCCAGTTCATAAAGGCGCACCATCCATGTGAGCAAGGTCTCACCAGCTCGCTGCCGAAATCGCTGCAAAATATCACTAATTTCCTGTTGAGTAAAGTCCTCTAAAGAGTCTAAAGAAACACCCTGCGGAGCAGCGGGAGACTGCTGCAACTTCCGACGAAAAACTGGATGCACCGAGACCGCGGGATGAGCATCACAAGGAGCTCGACCAGTACACGTAGAGGAACAATCAGCGGAAGAGGCATCAACCCCGCTCGAAGGACGAGCGCAATCACGGGGTGCACCATCAGAGGTGCGAGAAGCAGGCTTACAATCATGGCGGGAGCGAGAGGACTCGCGCTTGACAGATTCCTCACCCGAGGAACAAGAATCACTCGAATTCCAGATAGTACCATCCCATTCATCAGGATTCCAATCCAGTCCGGCTTTCGCCATGACCAGACGCACCTTTCGCGTCGAAACTCGACCGCGCCGATTCTTGTATTTATAACGAGCATTTCGCACAGCCGCCCTCTCGGCAATAGTCTGGTAAGTCTCAAGTTTGTCAGCAAGCAACTTATTTTGACACCGCAACAAAGTATGAGAATTCTGAATCTCAACAAAGTGCGCTTCCACATCCTTAAGAGATATCTGTAGCTTCAACAACCTCTCATGCAGAATCCTGTACGCAGACAGAACAATCCAACCTCTGCGCCCCAAAATGGGAATCTCCTCACCCTTCGAGATGGGTGCCTTCTGTAAACAAGTAATCACATTAGCCGGCTCCGCCAGCTCCAAAGAAGAATTCCAATTCTCACTCAAACCAGTAGAATCAGCCCACTCACGGGCTAAGGCTTCATAAGGCGTTGAATCCCATCCGGGAATATCAACGGGCAACTTAAAAGTAGATTTTGACTTTCTAGAAAACATCGTGAAAAAGAAAGAAGAAAAGAAAGAAAAAGAAAAATAAGAGAAAGAAGAGAAAAAAAAAAACTATACACACAAATATACCACAAATAATATACAAACAAAACCACGCACACGCCGAAAGCAAACACGAGACAACACGACGCACACAGGTTTCGAAAACGGTTCGTGACGCCAAATGTTCTGCTTGGGTTTTCGGATCAGATAGAACCCGCTCATCAGAGCCTCTCTAACCCAGCCAGAACGTTTCCCTCTCCCTAGGGCCTATTCACACTCAGTAACCACCGATATATATATATATATACACACATATACATATACACATCACCTAAGGACAGGGAATTCCTAATATATATATATATATATACACATACACACACACACACACATATATATATATATATATATATATATATATATATATATATATATATATATATATATATATATATATATATATATATAAATATATATATATATATACATATATCTAGACCTCTTATAATGCAAGTGGCGGCCTCGCGGTCCCAGACGGACCCAGGACTTCCTACCCAGACGGCAGCCTTAGCCTCGCGGTCCCAGACGGACCCAGGACTTCCTACCCAGACGGCAGCCTTAGCCTCGCGGTCCCAGACGGACCCAGGACTTCCTACCCAGACGGCAGCCTTAGCCTCGCGGTCCCAGACGGACCCAGGACTTCCTACCCAGACGGCAGCCTTAGCCTCGCGGTCCCAGACGGACCCAGGACTTCCTACCCAGACGGCAGCCTGAGCCTCGCGGTCCCAGACGGACCCAGGACTTCCTACCCAGACGGCAGCCCTAGCCTCGCGGTCCCAGACGGACCCAGGACTTCCTACCCAGACGGCAGCCTTAGCCTCGCGGTCCCAGACGGACCCAGGACTTCCTACCCAGACGGCAGCCTTAGCCTCGCGGTCCCAGACGGACCCAGGACTTCCTACCCAGACGGCAGCCTTAGCCTCGCGGTCCCAGACGGACCCAGGACTTCCTACCCAGACGGCAGCCTTAGCCTCGCGGTCCCAGACGGACCCAGGACTTCCTACCCAGACGGCAGCCTTAGCACAAGTTCATCCTATGATTACCATAACATACAACAGGGGAATCAGTTTTACTATTTATCAGATCACACAAGAACTGCCAGTTTGAGCACAACCTGTTCTCTGGTTCGAGGGGCTCCTCTCTCCCTTATTCAGTTACCACTTACCTGATCAGGGTCAATATCTGTTCATGTCAAGTCACAGCTGACTAGAAGAATAGGCTACCCTCTTATACAAGAACACGCAGCACATGTTGATTCACTACAAACTGGATACTTTATTATTCATTATATACGCAATCACATAACATTACTGTGTAACACATAACCTGCAAAGAAAAGTGAAAGATTAGGTTGTACACTCTAATAAGAAAGGGGTTGACATCACCTTAGTCGTGTGTAGCCTGCACTCAATGGTCATCTAGGTTCCCTTCTCGTCTGTGCCTCGGCTCGCCTGGAGGTCACACCTCCGTAGTCACGGCTCCCTTCTCCGAGTCACTGGGACCTCTTCCTCATCGGCTACTCTCCCCTCTCTGGCAATTCTGCTAGAAGAGTATCTGTCTCTCGGTTTTTCTCCGCCTTCAAGTTTGTCATCTGTCTTCCCTGGAATAAGTAGTAGCTTTACTGCTAACGGCTAGATGCCGCCTACGGGCTGAAGTAAGTGCCACGTAACTGCCTCAGATTTTCACTAATATAGAGGTGCATTTCCTCATGGAAAATTCCGGCCCGTAACCTGCCGCCCACCAAATTCTCGTACCTCCCCGTACCAAGGACACTTTCCCTGCCGGCTGGCCTGATGTAGTGTCTTCGGCATGAAGAAAAATACAATCCTTCGATAAGGGCCGGTCTGAACCGGTTCTCTCCAAGCGAATAACACCTCATAACTAAAACATCCCCTTTAACCTAGAAGCATCTCAAGCTGCCGGAGCAGAAAGAAAGATGGAGTCTCTCCCGTTTGAGGCCTACCAGGCCTGAATTCAGCACGGCTCCATGAAATACCCTCACTACAGGGCAGGTTATCCCTAATACTAACGAATCTATCCCCTAGGATATGTGTGCAAGCCCTAATCTATGGGGAAGAACACAGGGTCATGTCGAAGTGCCTAGTAAATAGACTTCATTCACTACTCTAACCCTTAGGCTTGAATGGTGAGAGACTGAAGTCACCCTAATCACCCGTCAACACAGTAGGGCCAGGAAAATCAAGCAGTACAGCATCTTAGGGTGAGCATGAGCACTGGGAGCAAGCAGGAGCTGTTAAGACTTGAGCAAGAACTCAGGAACTGAGGGTGAGCATGAACCTCAGGGACCTCAGATGAGCTGGAGCAGAAGGGGACCAGAGAATCAAAATTGGTATAAGGATCCTTTTAATAAGTGGGTATTTTAGGATCTTTCTGATGGTGAGTAGGAGCCTCAAGGCCTTAGAATGAGCAGCACCTATGAGTCCCTGAGGATGAAGAGAAGACTCCATAAACGAGGAAGAGCATGAACCTCTGGGGTCCTGTTGGTTAGAGGCAAATGAAGATACCTGAAAATGCCACTTACCGGCTCTATACCCTTTAAAAAACGTAATTTATCACAAACTTCTTCTCAAATTAGTCATCCACCTGGCTGGTTTTATACCAACATGACCAGTATTTTAATGCCCCTGCTGGTAGGAAAATCACCTATAGAGCAGTGTTTTTAGGTCGATCCTAGCAGAGCACAGGCGCTGCTCTGTGAGGCGTGCAGTATCCAGTGTATGAGCATTCAGCACACCCATCGCTTTTGATTGGTTCCTTGATGTGCTTTTCAAAAATCCTTTGTTTTCATTGCTTTATAGTTTACATTTTCCCTCCTTTTGCTGGTTTGATCACGCCTTGGACACTGCCCCTCTTACATGTATTATTTCACGATGGGCCATATAGGTTAGTGTCAAGCTGAACAACGGAGGCGACATCGCGGCACACTCCCTGCAGCGCTTCTTCCTCCTGCTGCTGGCAAATGTATTGAAGGTGAAGGAGAGTTTTATATTGCAACTTGCAGCTGATGTTCATGTTCGCAAAGCTCCCCTATCCTTCATCTTGTCCAGGGCGCCCAGTACATCACAGCTGCTGGGACAGGGGAAGCTTCTATCATTGCTACCCACAGGACTCGGACAGACTGTTCCTGTCCCGGGAACTAGGTGTCGTATTAGGCTAATTGCAGCTCATAAATTGAATGTGGGCTGTGGCTACACCACGCAAGGCCACATTGTTGCTGGTAATATTAGGAGGGTCCCGCTGACATCACTGTCCTTCTAAGTGACTTTTGTCTAGCATGATCCCGCACTGCCTATCACTGCCCAGAGGCACCTTTCTCCCACAGAGCTGTGTAGCACACGTGGTCCACCACTGCTCTAATCTAGCCAGCCCATTCTGACCCCCCAAATGCCTACAGCCCTTAAGGTAAAGCATGGACTGAGATTTATAGGTCGTAGGTTAATCTGTAAAACAAATAAGTGCTGGGGCCCTTGTCAGGAGGCAGCTTGCACCAGCCCATTTCTCCTTTTAGCTCTGCCTAAAACAGAACCAACTGCTAAGCATGAAAGTGGGGAAAGAATGTGGTGTAATGGCCAGAGTGGCCGACTTTGGAACTGGGGACCCAGATTCGAGTCTCAGTGTCGCCTCAACTTTCTGAGCAAATCCTTTAATCTCCCCGTAGCCTACCATAAATGAATGTGTCCTTAACTGGTGCTCATGAAGAGAGCCAGTGTTCATGATTAAGTGCTGGTGCTGAGCACCGGAAACCACTGGCTCAAATTAAGCACTGCTCCGTGTTTTCTCACTCGAAGTTGTGATTGCTACCCCATCTTTATGAGAATGCAGAAAGATAACTTTATGCAGAGAGCAGTTTCATAACTAGCACACACATTTTACTTCTGAGAAATATGTTTTGCATGTTATTGACTACACATATTTGGTTTAACGTGCAGGCCATCTGGGTGTCAGCAGTGGTTTTACGTAAAACTACAGACGCCCATCCCAAGAAAGCATAAACTGACTCACTGGTAACGAATATTTGTCATTCAATTCTTTAAAAGATCATGAAATGTAAAGGATTCCCACCTTTCCAACAGTTTGATTTAAAGCTCATTAAATGTAAAACGGCTCCAACCTTCCCAACATTTAATTTAATTCAGTTTCTGATTAGTTGGAACGAGCAATGCCAGTCTTCACAGCTGCTAAGTATTTCACCTCTCCCTTGAAGGACTAACGAGCACCATCACTTTAACATCAAGCTCTGAAGAAATGACTCCTGGGGATCTGAGGAATCCATATGACATCTCATAGATCCACTATCTAGAGGCTCCTGTTCCATACCACTTTAGGATTGATGCGACCTTTATTTCTGCCTTCTGTCTCTCTGAAACAAAATTGTTATGCAAGAAAACAAAACTCTTAACATTTAAAATGAGTGCCGAGCACAATTCTTCACAAACACAAGGATGATGGACGGAGCGCTGAAACTTTTCAGACACTCACCCCCAGTCACAGATCTGAGTTGAATCCATCATCGTTCTTTAGCTCACTTTGCCACTTCAGTTCAGACCCAGCTATATGCAAATCAGTCTTGACCCTCTGCCTCATGGGAACAGTCCAGCATGAACTGCCAAGCCAGGTCAAAATTCTTCAGCATCATTTGAGTGGCCAGTTAGGAAAAACTGACCACAAAAGAGACCGTGGCCTTCAAGCTGGCCACTTTCATACTCTCTTTGACTTCATCCATTTCCCCCTGTCATGTTTTGCTTGGGGAGGGAACCCTCTACCTGGTGCGAATTTTGCATTCACTGAGGAACAGAAAAACTAATTTGGCAGGGGAGCAACCCATTGGGCATGTAGCCAGCTGCAAAGGACCCACTGAGAGACTTTCAGGTCCCTGCACGTGAGCCCAAACCTCCACCCAGTAAACCACACCCCATTCAATAAAATGGCACAGTCGACATCAAATGCCGCCACTCTTCAAAACGCATGGGAGAAATCCAGGGTTGTGACAACTCCTCCCAGACTCCAAATGGCTGAGATGGTTCATTCATGACATGCTTCTTTCTTGCAAACTCATGAGGTGAATATGAGGGAAAATAATACAGTAGAACTTAAAAGATTTTCCTCATAATTGAACCATATCCGCGCTAAAGGAGAAAGGGCTACCTTCAGCTTTCTGAATCCTAAAAAGCTTGCAGCTGATGTTCCTTTATGTTCACAAAGCTCCCCTATCCTTAATCTTGTCCAGGGCGCCCAGTACATCGCAGCTGCTGGGACTGGGGGAAGTCTCTATCATCGCTAACCACAGGACTCGGATTGGTTGCTTCTGTCCAGGTAACCAGGCATCGCATTAGTCTAGATGCAGCTCATAAATTGAATGTGGGCTGTGCCTTGTGAGAAAAGCAGACTACACCATGTAAGGCCACATTGCTGCTGGTAAGATTAGGAGGGTCACGCTGACATCACTGTTCTTCTAGGTGACTTTTGTTTAGCATGATCCCACACTGCTTCAGAGACGTGGCTGTCCAGAGACAAACATATAAAGCATCGCCGCCTTCATAGCTGTAATGGAAAACGACTGTGATGCCTGTGTTTACAAAACACCCTTTACAAATGGCGACTACTTCGGTCATATGGCCCAACTCCATCAATCAATCAATCAGGGGTTTATAAAGCGCGGCTACTCACCCTTGAGGGTCTCAAGGCGCTGAGGGAGAGGGGGGCTGCTGATCCGCCAGGTGTGGAGGTTTAATCGAATAGACAGGTTGTGAGGTCCTTCCTGAACTGGGTGAACAACGCGGATTGCCTGAGATGGAGGGTTAGAGTGTTCCAGTTCTTGGTTTCGAGGTAGGCGAAGGATCTTCCTCTGGTCCTGGTCTTGTGGATTCATGGGACAGAGGACAGGGCAAGTTGGGCGGAGGTGAGTTGTCTGGTGGTGTGTGGAAAGCGAGGTGGTGGTTCAGATATTCTGGTCCTGCGCCGTGGAGGGCTTTGTCGGCATGTGTGAGGAGCTTGATGGGGATTCTCTTGTTGATAGTGAGCCAGTGGAGTTGTCAGAGGTGTTGTGTCATGTGGCTGTGGCGGGGGTGTCAAGCATCAGTCTGGCTGCAATGTTTGGGATATTCTGTAGTTTCCTGAGCTGTTTCTGGGTGACGCCGGCGTAGAGAGCGTTGACGTAGTCAAGACTACTGGTGATGAGGGCATGGGTGACCGTCCTTCTGGATTCTGTGGGGAGCCATCTGAAAGTCTTTCAAAGCAGGCCCATGGCAGCCTAGCATATGCGACGCCCATGCTACCACGTCCTATATCAAATTGCTTTATGCAGGCTTCCTTCCTGCCCAAAACGGCAGGGAAACACAACACCCCCCCTTTTGCCCCACCAGACTGATGACGGCCACTCTGCAATCGCCCTGCCCGCTACTGCTGCCCATAGATGGCAGGGACACTCAGTGGTTGGAACGTGTGCATTGCCAGCGTGGAAGGAACATTAAGAAACAGCATGCCAACCCATCAAATATGGGAGCCCAACCAGCCTAGACGCACTCATTCAAACAACATGACCAGTGCGACACTTCCAGATATGTAAGTTCAGACTACCAGTTATATGAAATTAACACTTGACATAAGTACTTCTCAATGCAGCTCTATAATATGCCTATGTTTCCCTGTATAATGTAACTGGCGCTCATGTTCAGCACTCCAATACCTTCGAGTCTAGTTCGTGCTATATAAAAAAAAATGTTTTAAACGTACCCGTTAAATAACAGTAGATGTTGCAGCACCCAAGATAATGTGCTGCATAGCAAAAAACACTATTATGTCCCTAAGGCTAGACTGATTGCATTGCAGATGCTTGTTTTTAAAAGTATTCTAGAGCAGCCTCGATGGCCCCTGACTGATAATGAAAGTAAACAAAGACACAGAAGCCGTGCTAAAAATGACTACAAGCGATTTCATATAAAGTTCTACTTAAGAATCTTGTCCAGTCCTCTGTCCAATCTTAAAACAAGAACACAAGAATGTGAAATATAAGCCATTGTAACACATTGGAATTACTTATTTTATGTTTGTTTATTGACATCGTGTCTTTAGATTAAAATTGCTACAATATTTCGAAACTTGTATCATACTGCCATCTACTGGAAATGTGTATATAGGTGCACCACCACTCCAGCGTTTTATTAGGCCTGCGCAAGAAGCTGTGTACTCTGAAATCCATTTATAGGAGACTTGTTACTGCTATAGCTATTTGACCTAGTAGTACACACGGGGGCTCATTTGACAGTGGTACATTATGAGATTATCCAATCACACACAAAGAGGCATGTATTACCCGTTATGAAATGTGTTTAACGCAAGTCCGGTTCTAGAAGTGGGGCCAGGTGGGCCAGGCCCTCCAGCCCCCTGGCCCTCCCAATGCCCACTTACAAGTATAAAAACATATTTTGTCGTTTTCTTAATGATTCACATGGGCTAGCAGACTGGCTTGCTGAGCCTAGTTGTCCAACTTCTATTACGGACCCCAATGTGGTGGGCTACTGGAAGTGCCTTTGGACAGATGTGAAGTCTATGGGGATGGTAGCTGTTAAAACGCACACGTGAAAAGCAGGGCCACCGGTCATACTATATTATGTCAAAAGAGTCCCGCAAGCTTCCATCACACAGTACTCAAGTAAATTATATATGACCAGAATCGCTGGAAATGTATGAGTCTGTGGATGACGTGGTTTCCGCATAATTATGGATTGGCTGCACTTGGCACATAGACCATCATTTTCTACATGATTTGCATAATTTATTATTAAAACTATTCCAGCCCAAATGGGAAAATTATCAAAAGTTACTAAAAACGTTACCGCATGTGTTGACACGCAGTGCCAGTCTTTTTGTCACGAAGAGGAAGGTCACCTCTCTGTTGCTGATTGCTGCATTTAGGTGCCCATCTGATATCAAAGAGGTGAAACCTTTTGCCTAAACACTGTTAACGTGTAAACATTAGAAAATTGTGAATACTTCTTTTAAATATACCACATCAAACCGCATAATTAGCTTTTTCTTGTTGCTAATTCTGTACACCCTGCGAGATAATTACTGTGGCCCTGCATATGAGAGCCCAGATGAGGTTTTGCCATCCGAAGGAAAGTCATAGAAAATATGCATAAATTCAATGTATATCTTAGTAGGCGTTTGTTTTATTTTATGTCTGCTGTGACCCTTTTCCTAACTTGTGCCCCTATATGAAAACACACTTCCAATGCCTGTCGCTTTGACTTTTCTATCTGAATTGAAAATACTTTTCCAAGTTACACTAACGCAACACAGATACAGCATGGACAGGAGCAGTGCAAGTTGCCTGTATACAAAGAACAGTAATGGCAGCTATTTTGTGGCAGCACAAGCATCTTGTACTGCCACTGTCCTGCCTACTCCCAATCTTCAGAGGTGTTAGCTGAGTCTAACATAATTAGAAGGAACTTAAGGCACAGACAGCACCCTTTGAGGTGCAGGAAACTGTGCATTTACTCTCTCCCAACAAATTCTCTCTTTAGGTCACATAGAAATGGATTATAGGGCTGCTATAACCCTTAGGTCCTAAACCAATAATATAATAAAGTGGAATAATGTGCTGCCTAGATAGTCTGTGGATTCATATTTTCAAATATTGCTATTGAGCCTTTCATTTTCAACTGAAGGTTGGTGTAAAAATGTCTATGTCCTGCTAGCAATATATAAGCCCAAAGCCTCTAGGTGTTTCTGATCTAGATAAACAAAACACGAATTTGAGCTTCAAATAATTGCGGTTTGGCACATTTTGAGAGGTAGAGTAGATAACCCACTAAGACCACTAATGTTATCAACTAACAACTTGGAGCTGTAGGTGTGGTGGTGTCCTTTCGTCAGAAGTCCTAAAACACCCAGGTCCTCAGCTTCTACAACTGTGGCTCTAAAGGGTAGCGAACTTAATCGAAATTCTAGAATCTTGACAAGAGGAAATGGTGATGAGAATGATGGAGAGATGAGAAATGGAAGATAATTAGAGGAGAGTGTGAGGATGTAAAAAAATGAGGGTAAGGAAAAAAGGAAGAATAAGAAAAAAGAATGGTAAGGAAAGAGGTGGATGAAATAAGAGTAACATAGTGAGTAGAAGGGAAGAGAAGAAATATGACAGAAGGGCTGATTAGAGAGGAGTAGGAGCGGGATGTGTGTCATAAAGTAAAGAATGTGATGCAGATCATGTTAGAGGTGGATGAAGCAGGATATAGCAGGAGAACGATGAGCCATGGATGTGAAGGGAACAGAGCGACTGATAGAAAGGAACTGAAAAAGGGACGAGAGGTGAGTAGAGGGAGAGGATTCTGGAAGGGTGAGGGTAGAGAATGCAGCTGATAAAAAAAGTAGGATGTTGAGGAAAGAAGGTAATCAGAGAGGAACGTATTTAGCAAATACTAAATTGTGTTGGGGCAGGGAAAGAGTGTTAAGGTGAGAGTGTTAGAAGAGAAGGCAGAGGAGAGTGATGGATGGTAATGGAGACAGGGTGATGGAATAGGGTAGTCTAGAGGGAGAAAGCAAAAAGATGCCAGACACTATTTATAGAAGACTGTTCAGTCTTTAGGCACTCACATGAGCTATCAATTTCCACTTTGTTCATCTTAAAATGCATTTTAAGCAAAGGACTGACAGCTGAGTATTGATTGAAAAACTAGCCACCAAATTTCAATTACAGTCGTAATCCTCCGAATCTGTACTTTTGGCATAATGAGCAGCTAAGGGAAGAAAGAGGCTCACATTTGATGTTTGGTCAGTTGCCAAGTTTGATTACTCTTTCAATTGCTATTACACTTATTTTAAGTAAATGGACAGGAGTAGGCACTATTCACAAATTCAAAAAGTCACACAGTCCTTTACAATCTCTTTAAAATATGCAGGTCCCCAAGTCTTTGTAAATCTTCTGTGTACACATACTGTATAATCCTGAAGGTGGTGCGGCCATTGTTTAAAATGTTGAGAGCTGCCAGTGGGGATCAGGTAGAGGGCAGCAGTTCTGCAATGACCATCTATGCCAGGGGTGGCTCCTCTGTAAGGTGGAGGATCCTCACCCACTAGTTAAAATGCCCCCAGTTGAAAAATAAATGGCAATAGACATTATTACAATTTATTTTCCATTCCCTCTGCAAACTGCCATCCCAAGCCGAGTATCAGGACGGGGGCGGGGCTGGTGCGAACCGGCAGCAGCAGAGTGGAGTGATGGGCTGGGCACTTTAAAGTGCGCATGTCTCTTTGCCCGGCCATCTTGTGACGGCCAGCCAGACATGCACACTTTAAACCTCTCAACCTAGCTGTCTTGGGCAGCTGGGTGGAGATCGAGCAAAGGCCTGCAGTGGTCTTTGGAGCACTGAGAGAGCCAGCTCCATCCAATCCTGGCGCTGCTCTCATGCTGGTTAACAGCATGAGAGCAATGTCAAGATTCCACTGAAGGGAGACGGGAGGATGAGATAGCGAAGGAAGGGTGAGGCAGAAAAAGATGAGGGTGAGGTGAAGAGAGGCTGTCCCTCCTAACTTCAGAGGATGAGAAGAGCAAGCTCAGGTGTGGATAGAGGAAGGTAAGGTGGAGCTAAAGGAGGATGAAGCATAGAGAAAGGAGGTGCCACGAAGAGCAAGGAGAGTGATACAGAAAGAGCAAAAGAGATAAAGAACTTAGATGCAAAAAAAGCCATAGAAATAGAGTTAAAACTAGTAGGCATGACCCCAGAATAGGCAGATTATGCAACTCATCCCCTACAAGATCATCCAGCATGCCCAGAGCAAGGTCTCAGACCCCCGGGAGAAGCTACGCAAAGCCATCCATCATCATGGCCTACCCATGCTTCTTCATGGCCCTCCCAGATCCCGAATCCTAGAGCCGGGCCTGGTTTAACCTATGGAAAACTTGTCAAAACCAAACATTATCATGTTGACGCTTTATCATAGACGTTGTTCATGCTCTGGGTCGAGAATTTTGCAATGTGGTGTTACCTCCAATTTTTTCTTTGCAAGTAGCTTTGAAACCTATGGTTTCTGAAGAACAAGGCAAAGTTGTCAATTCTATCAGTTTTCAGGGGTCTGACTTTTAGTATCTGGTGCTGGTCTTGTTTGTTGTAACGCTTTTCGCCCTAAGTGGGATGGGTATTCCCAGACGTGGGACCCGTGCTCACTACGCCACTGGAGTCAAGCTATCCTGGCTGATGACGGCTGATAGCCAGAAACCGGTCCTAGGATGCTTGATTCCGGTCCAGGGAAGACATGGCTTGGCAGTTCGGGCTGGACTGTTCCCATGAGGCACAGGGTCAAGACTGATTTGCATATGGCCATGTCTGAACTGGGGTGGCGTAGTGGGCAAAAGAACGATGGATTTAACCCAGATCTCTTGACTGGGGGAGAATGTCTGCATTGTCAGCATTCCGTCCATCATTTGTTTGTTGTAGGTCTTCAGACATAGGGCACAAACCAGAACCTGCGGTTATTAATGAGAGAAGCGATCATTCTACACATGCACCCTGTGTCTGCAGTTTCAGAGCTAAACAGAATCCCTCCTCAGATTGTAACCACAATGGTCTACTCTTCTTCAAGCCTGTAACACTTTTTGGTTTGGCATTTGCTGATGCCTCCTCGTCTGCGTAAAAATAAGGCCCAAATCTGAAGCATTTTGCGATGACATGAAAACCCAATCTTAGAGCTGACAAAATCGGCTTCCCTGGCTTGATATTCTTGTTTGTAGATATTTATAGCGCAAACTCGAACCTGGGCCACTGAGGCGCTTTATATAAATAAGCACCAGTTCCACTATACAAGGTCCGATTATTTTTAGGCTCGGGGAGGTTAAGTGATTTGCCAAGAATCAGAGGATGTTGAGCAGAAGCCAGTACCCGAACTTCGTTCCCAGCTCCAAAGTCCACGGCTCCCTGGTCGCAACTTCACAGCCTCCGCCCATATGAGCAGCTCTATTCAACACAACTACCCAGCACGTGCCTTTTCGGCCTTCCATTCCTCGCGACTTGCCAATGCTCATAACCAGAGAAACGCACTTCGGTTCTTCGATCTCTGTAAGAGCTGTGATCAGGAGCGGGCAGCGCACAACCAATTTGCCAGAAGGAGCATTTTGAGCTCCTTTTATGTTTTTTTTCCATGGCCAGTGGTTGGCAACTGGCCGCCCGTTTTGTCTATCATCTATCAGTCCTGCACAGTGAAATTCACCGTCGAATTCCAAAATGCGCCTGGTGTACATTTATTTTTGCTATGGAAAACGATAACACCACCTGAAACGCATTGCTGTGGTGTATACCTACTGGAAGGAGGACGTGGTATCTGTGTGGTGCTGGCTGTGTCTCCTGCAACTCAGTTTTTCGTGCTTCCCTACTCTACTGTTCTTTGGTGCTGTCTTGTTTCAATGTGTCTCACCCGGTCAGTGTATCTCTTTTTTTAGGTCGAGCCTGGGCAGTACGTGCACTGCTCTGCAAGGCATGCTGTATTAGAGTATGGACTTTAAGCCCCGCCCACTCTCCGCCTATATTTGTCATTGCTTTGTGTCATTGTCCTATGCCGGCTATTAAAGGCCCGCTCTCGCTTTAAATGCCCTAGCCGAAGGCGAGGGACTTTAACAGGGGACCAGGACTTTAATAGCCGGTATAGCCCTGCTACGAAGGGCTATATGGCTATTAGAACATTCTGCCACTAGAGGGCAGAATGATCTAACAAATAAAACAAAGGCCTCTCGAAGCTCGAGGGGATTTGCTCCCAGAGGCCTTTGTAAAACATTGGAATGTTGCTCTGCGGGCCTTTACCGGCCAGTAAAAGCATGGAGCACTCCATTGTATTCAATGGAGCTCCCAACATTCCAATGTTCTAATTTGAATTACTCTAGGTCTTTTTTCCCTTCCCTCATTCCTGCTCCCACAACACTTTCAGGTTTTACCCTGGCTAGCCCATCACTTACACACAATTTATCTGATATGTATTACCTACTAAGGTTTGTTTATTCGTTATACTGGATTATACTTTGAAAAGTTCTCCCTATTGAAGAATTAACATTTTTTTAAATACTTACATCAGTTGGCATTTAGTATATCTGTCTTTAATTACTCTATATGGAAGTTACTTGATGCAGCATGATGAAGCATTTATATGAAGAGTGCTCTTCTACTACATGCAATTATAAATAGCACGCCTCAGGAAGTGTCTGAAGAAATATGGCCTCGCCCCCACCCCAAAGGGATTTCTCTAGTTCCCCTTGCCTGCCAAAACAGCTTCAAAACCAGCTGCATCATCCTCAAAACCATCACGACTGGCACCTTGTCTGTCTGGAGAACAAACTCACCAACTTTGGTGGCTCTCAGCACACCAGCAATAACTCGACCAATAAGTGCAAAAAGACATAGATAAGACAAAGGACTTTCACCACTTACGCATTCAGGATCTCCTACAATATCCCTGTAGCCATCAGGACCACCACAACTCAACTCCAATTTAGGAAAAAACAGATGACATCTTTAGAGAACACTACATCATGATGAAGTAACACTCCACCACCACTCTCAGACTCCAGCTTCCCCTTCAATCTCTCTCTGACTGTATACTTGCCTCTGACCCTGTACAGTATTCTGCTGATTTATGGCTATGTTAGTGCTAAACAAATACCACACATGTATCTGCATCACACATGTGTACTTCACACATTCAGCACCAAGGTACAGTCCCAGGTGAGTTGTGTTATAAAAATACATATAATGTACCATAGCATAGCATACATAAGATATTGTAAGCAGTTGTTCGAACTTTTTTAAAACAGTCAAATTATACATTAACTCAATAGCCAAGAACCAGGATAACACCAGACAATCGTCCTGGATAACCTCAATAGAAAATATGCAAGATGCCCTCAGTAGACCTGAACCCAGATTGTATCAGACAACTATAATGAGTAATGGTAATACAAAAAAAAGTAAAAACGCAATCATACCTGTGCCCCATCCTCTAAAATGTATACAATGATGGCCATAGAGAAAATATTTCCCTACCTTTGAAACAGTGTTGGGCATCACATAAAGTTGTGTCCGAAACGGGACAACCGTCACTTGATGTCTGCTTAGATACTATAAATGTAAATGGCATTCTGTTTCCAAAATGGATTCAACCACATGGTATAGCATCAATCACATGCTGAGGTGTGACTGGTTGAGATGACAAGAAATTAATTTCAATTGGAGGTTTCTCTTCAAAGAACCCCAAAAGATGGAGAATAAGATCACAGGAATTATGTGAGTATTGAATAGTGTGAAAGCTTTTAGGGTTTACCCTTTTCGGATATATTTTGTTTCATAGTGCAATATCTGACATTAAATATGAGAAAACAATTGCGGGGAATTGGGTAAAACTATTTTGCCAGAATATTGCACCGGTATAAGAACAAGTTATGTAGCTGCAAAAATAGATTCTGCTATATAGGTGACCACAAACCACATTCAGGGAAATTGTATCATAGGTTGATGAACAATGTAACAATTTCTTTACACAGTACATTTTATTGCCTCAGCACTGCTAACACATTTAAGGCTCGTTGGTTTTATTGAGTCCATCATCAATTTCCTTAGGGAAGGAACAAGTGTGTATATGAACAGTGTTTCTTCAGTGCGTGGTTAACTTAAACAGAGTTTAAAATTGTTATAATCACCCACACCTATGATACAACAACCCTTAATATCAAATGTATTATTTTTTGCTCTCAGTGGCAATGTGTTCTCTTTGAAGAATGAACTTAATGGTATATTTACTCAGGAGAGTCATATAAAACTCTTTTGGAGATACTCATGCTTCAAAGCAATAGTTTCAGAAAAGTAACTTTGTTCTCCCAAGGAATACTTGGCAGAGACGTATGCTTTCATATAAAGAATAGAGGAAAAGTTAATTAACTGACTTAATCAAATCCATTTTTGAGCTCTGACTGTTGCATTGGAGCTACTCCTCTTGAATAGGTAACCAACCAGTAAGTCTAATAAATTGGTAAGGAAAACGTTATTGAAGAGGACTCCTGTAACTTACTTGACTCTTTTCAAATGGGTCGCTAAAGTCGGAGAATTGAGAGAACGCAAAGAGAGGAGATCGACTATAAGTGATCCATAAAGATGCTGCCTGCTTTCTGACAACTTTACCTAATAATCCCAGCCCCCTGATATACCTCTGTAAAAAAAATGTTGTCCAGAGATTTTCATTTTTGAGTTGTGTTTTTGGTTCATTAAAGAAGTAATTGCTGATCCTGGCCAAATTATTCTGGATTACATTTTTAAAAATAGTGGATGTGTTACAGTGATGATGTAATATTTCAGGAACCATGAGACCTATATACTTCATTTTAGTGTCAAAACATAGGTTTTGGGGGTTAAGTAGTCTTATAGAGACAGAAAATAACTCCTCAGAGACACCCTTTCACTATTTTCCAAAATAGCGGCTTTAATAGAGGAAGAAGAGACATATAGAAATGAAACAAATAATAATGGTTTTTAATCCTTTTATGTTTACACCAATTGTTTATGATCTGAATATGAAAAAAAAAATTTTATCAGTCCTGTTTTAGACACATTTTCACAGTTCACTTTATTTAGTTGTTTCGGCAATAGCTTGTGGTACCTCTGCAGAATGTTGAACATTTGAGAAGAGTGTATCGACAGGGGCATCATTTTGTAGCATAGGTTTTGCAAGCATATCTACCTGGAAGTTCTGTGGGTAGAGCGTTAGAAATTTCTTAGGTTTTAGCACCCCATCAATATCTTTCCGACTAGATTCACACGGATCTTTCTTTACATATGCATGATCCAAAACATTTAAAAATCTTCAGGTCAAGTAGAACACTCTTTAAATGTGTCCACACACAGAACATGACGTCGGTGGAAGGTCACTTAGCGGGACTGATCTCTTGAACTCACTGTACCGAAGATCGTCAAATGTGTGACTGTCAGAACTCGTTTTCTTCACAAGCACAAGCCCTGTGTTGCAGGACTGCACTTAAAATAAAAATTGTGCCCAAACTCAACTTTGGTGTTTGGAACACTTACAAATGAATAAACTACAATGTTTTAGCATATTAGGTACCACCAGGGTCTTCCCTAGGTATTCCAGTGGTGGGGGGGTCAGATATTTATAAGGAGGACGTTTTAAGAAGGACCCCTTGTCAAAGAGAAGAGGGTCGGGGGGACTGGGAACCTAATTAGGAGGTCCAAAAGCCTGTGATCCTATACATAATCAAAGTTTCAACAAGGAGCTAATGTTCCTATGTAGGATAGAGAGAAAGGCACAGTCTCTCAAAAGGTGGAGAGTGCCTGGGTCAGAGTACTAAGTAGAGACAGTCAGCTGGACTGTTTGTGGCGCCCTCACACATCCCCTAGAGGATGTCATGCTTTATCATAGGGTGGTGCTCCTCGTCGGGCCGGCGCTGCAATGCCCTACGGGTCCCCAGAAGGATCACTTTGGCGGAGATCTTTTAAGAGGATGCCGTATGATAAATGCGGGTGAGGTGGTTTGTGAGGTGGTGGGGTGTGAAATAAAGGATTAAAACTGGTTAGGGAGATCCTACACTATACTTTAATGGGGGGGGGCACCCTTCAAGGGATAAAAACCTGTTGGTAGGTGAGTGCTACCTTGGGTTTTGAAAGGAACCCTGGTAGTCTGGATGCTGAGAATGGGTAGGAGAGAGCTCCTCTTGTCTCAGGGTAGGGACCAGACTCTGGCCACTCCTTCATAAAAAAGAAAGCGGACATGTTTCACACCTAAACTGGTCATAAGGATCCGCGGCACTTCATCAGGACGAAAAAACATGTGTAGTAGACAAACAACCCCACACTAGAATTGGTGCCCCAAGGTGCTACATACTGTGTGTGTGTGTTGTTCTGGGTCCAACCTGTAAAGAGGGAAAAAACTAAGAGAAGGTTAAAAAATCACGGTAGAGTAGACAGAGATCTACCAGTGATGTCCCTCTGTCATGGACTCCTAAAGTGGTACCCCAAACCATGTTGAGCAAGAAGGCATATAAAAAAAGCATGTAGAAATTGAATGCTTGGATCAAAAAGTTGAATGCTTAGATCTAGAATGTAATGCTTGGATTAAAGATGTACAAGACACAGGTGCCTTAGCCTTCTTTTTCTCCATGGCCAGTTTTGTTTCCTCTGTCTCCATGGCCATTTTATTTTTCTCTATTCTTAACTGGGCCATTTGCAACTTGAACTCTCCTCCTTCCTTTCCACCAGCTCCTCTGGGGACAGGCCATGGGAGGACACACTGCTCCCTGCCGTGGCAGGGAGTTCCAACTGAGGAAGTACGTCTTCCCTCTCAGCAGATTGCTGCCTCTCAGGATTGGTATCCAGATCCTCTCTTTGCCTTTCAATGATGTCCTCTCCTTCTGCGACTATAGTCAGTGACTGGTGGACTTCCACTCAGGCCCTCAGCGCTTTTTGGAGCTCCGCCTTCCTAGTGGAACTCTTTGCTGGATGCCCCCTCTCTTTGCAGAACTCCTTGAGCTGGGCCACAGTGTAGGATTCCATTTTGGCCAGCTCAAACTCCATACTTCTAGAGATGGATTCAGGCAAAGCAATCAGAGAAAGAATTTAGAAAAGACAAAAGTCCATTCAGTGAGAATTTAGAACTTCAATTGGTCTTAGATATAGGATGGTAATGTGCACAAAATCAGTGTATGGCACTGCACAAACACAAGTCCTAATCCTTATGGCTGATCAAAAATGTAAGAAATTGGGTTGTTGACTTGTGTGTGAGCCATGGTCAAGCAGCAACCACAAGCTTTGTCAGGGTGAGGAACAAGACAACCCTATATTAACCTGTGCTCAACCCTCTGGAAACTTGGCACAGAGCAATCAGCCTTTACTTAGAGACAATATATAAAGTATTTGTGCAACACTTCAAACAGTAACAAAGTGAAAACACCACACAAAAAAACCCCACACCAAGTTAGAAAAATAGAATTTCGTTAATAAATAAAACAAGACCAAAATGACAAAACTCCAATCAGCAATTTTAAAGATTTTTGTGAAAATAGCAGCATAAAGCATCAACTGTGAATATTTGGTTGCGCCAGACATGGACAAAGTCAGAAGTTTAGGCCAACCGCAAGGGAGCACTGGTGGCTACAGGGACGCAGTTAAGTCCACTAAACAGAGTACCTTAAATCCAGGTTTGCTGCGCATATCAAGGATCCACGTTAAAGATGCATTGCGCAGCCAAAGAGCAGCCAATGTGATGCATCAGTTCCATGGTGCAGCGAGGCTGTGACGCAAGGGTCTGTGTCGTCTTCGAGGATCCTGTCAATGGAGCTTGCAATGCGTAGTCTGGCGTCGAGGATGCAGTGCGCAGTCAGGTGGTGCATCAGTTCTGAAGAGCTGTGAGGCTGCGATGGGGAGTCCAGTGTCATTGACGAGGCTCCTGTTGACAAGGATTGTGAGGGCCAGCACTGAAGATATATTGCAAAGTGGTAGTTACGAAGGCTTTGAGGTCTGCATGGGTGATGCGGGTCATTGCAATGGGTCCAATCCATGAAGCAGTGGAGATGTGTTGGTTCTGTTGGGGATTGTGCTGCGGAGGAGATGTTTCAGTTCCGCGTGATCCACAGAGGCTGGCAGAGCACCTTAAGCACACTTCCAGGGGTCTAGGACTGGGGTGGTACCAATTGGCAGTGGCTCACTGCCTCACAGATGGAAGAGTCCGGGTGCAGGTGCAAGGTTTTTGGAAGCCTGTTGTGTCCCTGAGGCTTCAGCTCAGGATGCCAGCCAACTAGCCCTTGAAGTCACTCTGGATTCTGGGTTCAAGAGATGCAGGCCCAATCCCTCTCACTCAGGGAAAAGGGCAGCAGGTCAGCACAACAGGGGCAGCACACCTTCAGAGCAGCAGTCCAGCAGACTGACAGTACTTTCAACAGCACAGCAGTCTTTCTTCCTGGCAGAGTATCTACAGGTCCAGAAGTGTACTGAGAGGTTGGTGTCTGAGGTCCAGTATTTACACCCAGTTGCACCTTTGAAGTGGGGAGAAGCTTCTAGAGGTGTGCCTTTCAAGTGCACAGGTGCCCTGCTGACAGGACACTGTCTATGCAAGTGTAAGTGGGGCTGGGCCCAGCTTCTCCCTCCAATTCTGCCAGTGATGGCCCATCCAGCAATATCTAAGCTCACCATTGTGTGTGGCTATCTAGGAAGAATACACAAAGCTCAGCTATCAGCTAAACCCAGTCATGTGACCCAGAGACAGGCTGCAGGCACAAAATGGCTAACGCAGGAAAATACCAACTTCCTAAAAAGTAGCAAACACAGCAAGATGATGAACGGAGTGCTGAAACATTTCAACCACTCACCCCCAGTCAAGAAATCTGGGTTTAATCCATCATTAATTTGCTCAGTGTGCCACCCCAGTTTGGACCCAGTCCAAACTGGGGTGGCACACTGAGCAAATTAATGATGGATGATGCCACAGGATTCAAGTTAGCCTGGCTGATGAGGGGTGATACCCCGAAACCGGTCCTAGGTTGCTCGTTTCTGGTCCAGGGAGGACCTGGCTTGGCAGTTCGGGCTTGACTGTTCCCATGAGGAACAGGGTCAAGACTGATTTGCATATGGCTGGGTTTAAACTTGATTGGCATGGGGAGCAAAAGGAACAATGTATTTAGGCCCAGATCTCTTTACTGGGGTGAATGTTTGACATTGTTCAGCATTCTGTCCATCAATTGTTTTTTTTGCATTTGTCACCACGAGTGGGACAGGTATGCCCAGACGTGGGTACAGTGCTCTCCATGCCACTGGAGGCAAGCTAGCCTGGCTAATGAGGGGTGAAACCCCGAAACCTGTCCCAGGATGCTTGTTTTCTGTCCCGGGAGGACCTGGCCCTGCAGTTCGGGCTAGACTGTTTAAACTGGAACGGCATGGGGAGCAAAAGAACAATGGATTTAGGTCAGATCTCTGTACTGGGCTGAATGTTTGACATTGTTCAGCATTCTGTCCATCAATTGTTATTTTTGCATTTCTGAAAGTGGCACTTTCAAAATTGCAATTTAAAATCTGACTTGCCCATTAGTTAGGATTTTCCATTGCAATTCTACAGACACCAAACATGAACTGGTTGTATGTTTCCATTTAGAAATTACACTTATAGAATGTAATGTGAGAACTGTTATCCCATGGGAGAGATAGGCTTTACTGTAGTGCAAAGCGAATTTAAGAGTTTTTCACTACCAGGACATGTAAAGCTTAAAGGCACATCTCCAAGTTTTTTACTGCATTGCACCCTGCCCTCTGGGCTGTCCAGGGACTCCCATATGGGTGACTTATATGTGTTAAAAGTACATTTTGGGCCTGGCAAAAGATTTATTTTGCCAGCTCGAAATGGCTGTTTAAAACTGCACACACACAGGCTGCAATGGCAGGCCTGAGACATGTTTACGGTGCTACTGAAGGAGGTGGCACACTCAGAGCTACACACCTATTAGTAGCATTTAATTTACAGGCCCTGGGCCCAGGTAGTGCCACTTTACAAGCGACTTACAAGTATATTAAATAGGCCAGTTGGCCAAGTATAAGTCAGTCTTACCATGTTTTAAGGAGAGAGCACAAGCACTTTAGCACTAGTTAACAATGGTAAAGTGTGCAGAGTCCTCAGATCAACAACAAAAGAAGTAAGCAAAGCAGGAGGTCTAAAGGCAACAAGTTAGAGGAAAGCCACACCAAGGATACCAGGTCTAACTGCTTTCAACAACTATTCCTTCAGTTGATACTCAGAAGTCTGGCCTTCGAATCCATCGTAATCAAACTATTTCTCGGGTTGGAATTCTTGCCATAGTGGGATTTAATGCCACTCTCTGGGAGAGAGAATGTAGGGGGGGCAAACTCAAGCAGGCTCTACAGAAAATAACTAGCTGATTCAATGTGGAGGCAGTGGCCTGAAGCCGCTAGGGCAGTCCCTGTTCAATTATTATTACAACCCTGGATGAACATAATGAGTGGAAGAAGACCCCCGAGACACCAAACAACACTACAAATAGCTAGAAAAGAAATGGAGAGCCAGCCATGATACCACTGATAGAACTACCTACAAGACTGCACTGAGATGCTATCACCAGCAAATAAGAGAAACCACAAAAAGCACTAGTGGACTGCATCAAAAGAAGCTCCAACAGCTGCAAGGAGATCTTGATTGTTAAGGATTTTACCTTGCCCTCAGCCACTGTCAACAACTTCGCTGTCTTCCAAAAACTCTGCAACAACCTATCCAACTTCTTCTACAGCAAAATCACAAACATCTACAGCAACTTCCCATACCAACCCAACTCCAGACAACTTATCAAAAACCTACCCACCACCAACCAACACGGCCACCTGACCAAATGGACAACCCTCACCAGAAGCAACATAGCAGCAATCATATGGACCATGCACTCAGGGGCCCTCACTGACCCATGCCCCCACCACATCTACAACCTTGGAACATCACCAGTCTGCACAACCCTGATCCCCCCATCATCAACACCTCCATCACATCTACCACTTTCCCGGATAAATGGAAACTTGCAGAAATCCTCGCCCTCCTCAAGAAGCCCACATCTGACATGAATCAACTGAGCAACTTTCAACCCATTTACCTGCTTCCCTATACAGCCAAATTGATTGAGAAGGTCATCAACAAGCAACTCACAACCCACTTTGAACTTCACCATCTACTAGACAACATTCAATCAGGATTCCAAAATAACCACAGCACCAAAACTGCACTTGTTGCGGCTACTGACATCATTTGAATCATCCTGGACTGAGGAGAAACAGCGCTCCTCATCATGCTCAACCTCTCTGCGACCTTCAACTCTATCTCCCATAACACCCTCATCAGAAGACTCCACGAGATTGGCATACAAGGATCTGCCCTCAAATGGATCTGTTCCTTCCTCACAGGAAGAACACAAAGGGTCAGGCTGCCACCCTTAACAGCGAAGAAAAAGATATGTGCAGTCCCACAGGAATCGTTCCTCATCCCCACCCTTTTCAACATATACATGACACCGCTCACCAACATCATCTCATCACAAGATGTCATCTCCTATGTTGATGACACCTAACTCATCCTCTTCCTGGTGGACAAGACATCCACCGCCGGAACTAACTTCACCAACTGCATGACCATGGTAGCAGACTTTAAGTAAACCATCTGCCTAAAGCTCAACTCAGACAAGATGGAAGTACTGGTCTTCAGCAACAAAACCTACCCATGGGACACCACCTGGGAGCAGTAGAAGCCAGGACCAACACCCCTCAAACCACGAAGGAAATCTAGGGATCAGCAAAGAAAGAGGATGGACTGGGGTGTTAGCAGCTGTTATAGGGTCCGAAAGGCTTTGATTGTTGGTTGGGTGCTATTGATATGGCAGTGATTCATGGGAAATGAAGTTTAGTGTGTTACTGTGTTTTGACTGACTGTTGTATATATTGAGCTGTAAAGTGAGAGAAGCATAATCCGAGCCTCCTGTCCTGACATAGAATGCCCTGAGTACTTACCTGTAATCTTCATTACTCTAAGTCCTACTCGTCCTTGACCCAACCAGTTGCCTATGAGAGACATCTGCCCACAAAACAAAAAACAAAACCAGGATGCAAGCACCCCACCCACACTCAGCTGGGTACTATTAAAGAATAAAGTTCCCCCAACACGTCCTGTAATCCAAAGCCTCTTTATCAAAGGTTTTGACATAAGGGAGAGTGGCCAGGTAATAATGACTAGGTCGAGGACAAGTAAAACTAAGGGGCATATTTTCAAGGTGCTATCACCGAGTTATCGGCACTTTAGCGCAGCCAAAGTCGAGATAAAAATACTGCCCCATTCACAAGCTGGTGCTAACAGCCGGTACCACCAGTTTTCCGGCTATAGCATCCTCAAAAAACATCGCCACGGATGAACCCGGCAACTATCACTAATGTGATGCAGAGTAGGCATTCCCGAGCAAAAAGCCGCGACAACACCACACCTCAGCATTCTCAAAGACCAGCCAGATCGGCGATAAGAACACAAAAGATGCGATAAGGCGCGTTAGCAGCAGGAATTTAACACCTCCTCTGACCTGGTGCAAAGTCAGACGACAACGGGCACCATAAAAGGGAGCCCAGCCCAGAGCCACACCTGAAGAACAACAGATGCCATGGAGCCAACGATCATCCAGTTCGGACACCCAATAGGGCCACAACACCCAACACCACCCACCCCGTATCACCCCCCAACCCCCCGGGGCCCCACCCCGGGCACCCTCCACCTCCCCCGGCCAAGAGATTGCACATCAACGTCACAAAATCATGAACAAAATCATTCGACTGATGCCGCAGAATCACAACAACTAACAGTCATGTGAGTACAGAAAAAGCAGAAACAACCATCCACCATTGAGATTCCAAACAAAATATCACAATCAAATGTCCAACCAAACAACTATTTGGAAGAGTCATGGCAGGTCATCCCTGGACAATCCATAAGTGACAGCCTTAAGACAATATCCCAGATAAGAAAGTGTGTCAGGCACTCATCAAAGGACAGAGAGAGAGAGAGACTGAACAAGGAGCGCAAAGACAATCGAGCCCTTGGCACATACATGGCAACTGTTGCGTGTGTCTCGCAATTGGTGCACCCAAAATCTAAGGCCTGGCAACAATTCCAGCGCGTAGGCCACATCACATTTCAGAAATGCAAGCGTTAGTAAGACTTAAATTCGGCATGAAAGCTCCTTTGTCTCAATACACAAGGCGGAAGGACATCCGAACCACCGACCTTGGTCTCCAATACACCCGCCAACCCCTGAGTGAGATGCCATACCAGACTCTGGTGATACCCACACCACGAACTGCGCTAATGAAGCAACATGTCCACACCCCACACAAAATTGTCCCTGCTCGAGCTACACCTGCATGGCATGCCCCCAACACATCTGTAAAAAAGACAACCCATACGTCCAAATGTCGAACACACATACAACTCATTGTTCGGAGCTGTGGCATATCATCCACAGAACTGCCGCCGGTCTGAGGAGTGCCGGTGGTACGAGACCAACAAACGCAATGGCAGGCAATCCCGGGCACATGCACAACCCCAGTCACATGGAACTGTACCGTGCACGAATGCTTGCATCTGTTGGGAGCTCTGCCAATGGCAGTTTTGCGAATCAGTTACCGTCTGAGTTTCCGGCTTGCGTACTTCACATGCGTCCACCCATGGTTCCACTGTCAATCATGCACATTCGAGTGGCCTATGGGGGTCTGCCTATCCAACACAACGGCAGCTGAACTGGATTATGACTTGTGTGTGCGCTGCCTGTTGACCCATGAACAGGAGTGCAACCGGAATACCCGGGCATGGGATGCCTTGATATGTGGTGTCTGTGCCGGCAGCAGTGGATGGGAGATTGCACAAGTCATCACGTGCAGTTACCACATCGAGGCGCCCCCCTATTAGGCTGTGTTGTGGATTGGTGAAACAGTGTGGTCGGAGCACATCTGTCCGGACCAGTTCATGGATTGGCTCTCCCTCGTGTTACTTGAATTCGAGAATGACGTACTTCTAGAACTGATTGCCTATGAAGCAGCGCTCGCATTCATGGATGAGTAACTACCTTCCTGCAGTCACAACTGACTGACACCCAGAGCACAGGTCCCAACACTGTGTAGCATCGTGGAGGAATGGTCACATAAGCCAGGACAACAGTGGACATGTCTGCATTCGCTCGGACTCAGAATGCATGTGTGTGCACCTACACGTGTTGTCACACACCTGTGAAACAGTGTGGTCGGAGCACATCTGTCCGGACCAGTTCATGGATTGGCTCTCCCTCGTGTTACTTGAATTCGAGAATGACGTACTTCTAGAACTGATTGCCTATGAAGCAGCGCTCGCATTCATGGATGAGTAACTACCTTCCTGCAGCCACAACTGACTGACACCCAGAGCACAGGTCCCAACACTGTGTAGCATCGTGGAGGAATGGTCACATAAGCCAGGACAACAGTGGACATGTCTGCATTCGCTCGGACTCAGAATGCATGTGTGTGCACCTACACGTGTTGTCACACACCTGTGCAAGGTGCTGCAGCCCCTTGGGCGGAGCTGCACAACATCGCTTGGCAAGGTTCCTAAATCTGACATACTTCTGGAGGGAGACTACACACATGGCAATGTAGCACGACATCTGACCTTGTTGGTCCCTTTCACCTGCTCACTGTCAGCATAGCACATAGTCAGCGCAGTCCGATGGCACAGCTCCATGCAGATCCCGTGGGCTGTGAGTCGTGTCCCCTGAGACAGGGCAATGAGCAGACTCCAAACATCACATGACTCGACCAGCAAGGCAAGGTGGGCTGAGACCGTTGACAACCGTAAGAATATGTGTTTATTTTTTCCACCCCATTCCTTGCACCTCAACACGTTCTCATTCTGCCTGTAAGTGTCTCAAGCATCTGTCTGCCTGTTGTGTCCCATCGCTTGCCCGTACTGACACGCACATGCTAATAAAGTCTACGCAACTTCACCAGTGTACAACTGTGATGAGTGTTGATTAGTTGGAGACATTGTGTGCCTCAATGAGCATTGTCCATACACAGGGAGGGACAGACTGCCTCTGGTACATAGGTGGTGAATCCCTATTGGCAGCTACGCCACTGTGAACCACACATTGTGTTTGGGATAGTTGCTGGTAGACCTGTGCCCTTACGTGTCTTTAGCAATGTGAGCATGGTGTCCAACTTCTTGCCATGTGGATCAATATGATCCATTAAAACAGGCTGTGTCCCCACTGATGCGTGTGAGTACGTCATGCGAAGAGATGTACTGTAGCCACATGCGATGGGGGACACTACTTCAGGCAGGCTTCCTATTCTGACATTTACACACACAGCCCTACATGATACATGGACATGGGGGTATGTTGGGGGATGTGAGATTGTTGTTCATGTGCAATGAGGCCACAGCTAGTTCACACCTTCACATTCATCTAATTGGCCATGTGGGTCAAGCTCAAACATGCGCATTGATGACATTTACCAGGGTGTGCTTTTCAGTGCAATCCACGTCCCTACATTCATCCATACTTGTACACGTGAGTGAATATAGACATGACACATCCGTGTGATTTGGAATGTTTTATTCACATTCTGGGGAGTCTTGGAGCCGGAGGGGTACATGGCGAGTACAAGCCCACATGACATGGTTGCCCAGTGGTGGGCCAACCAGAGTCCTTGGGGGAATGCAAAGTTAATCAGAGCGGAGGAGTGTTGTTCCAGGACATAAAGCATAGGTCTGAACCAGGCAGGGACAGGCCATGTGGTGGGTGCGGATGCTACTACCTCCTTCCTCACACAGTCATTACCCTCCACATCTTACTCCTCTGAGACGTCTTCTGTGTCCGGTGTGTGTGGTGGTGTTATGGCAGCATCACTGTGGGCCACTGACACATCAGGGTGCGAAGGTGATAGGGCTGCATCACTGTGTGCCAATGACACATCAGGGGGTGGAGATGTGTGTGTCGAAGTTCCAGGAGCAGTTATCTGAGACAGGCTCTGTGGAAGCAATGGCAAGATGAGGATCTGCAAGGCCTGGAAGATCCCAGCTACATCTCGCTGGTGTTCAGCCGTGGCAGACATCCTTCCAGCCTGCATCCACTCCATGGTCCCCATTGTCCGCATCTGTGCCAACTCTGTGCTGTCATCGCTGGAGCCTGTCTGACTCGACAGTTCTTGTATCCGAGTGATGGCCCCAGCGAGGTCAGCCAAGGATTGTCGGTGAGCATGGTACGGAGAGGGGGTGTCCGTTAGGGACTGTACGTGGTCCCTGATGGGATTCAGACACCCACGTATGGCATTAAGTTTGGCTGCACGAGCTTGAAACCCACCCGCAGCTGATCTGCCAACTCCACCTGGCACGCTAACACACGGCATTGGAATTCCATGTGTTGTTCGTGGGGGTCCTGTGGGCCAGCCATGGTGGTGTGTTCTTCCTGCTGTGTGGTCTGTGCAGGGGGTGGGGTCACCGCGATGCAGCTTGGCTGCCCTGCTCCTGGGGATGGGGTGCGGATGCTGTCCACGAGCCGTTGGAGGGTGTCTGGGCAAATGTGCAGGGTGTCCTCCTCATCATCACTGTAGAGATGTGTGGTCTGCTCTGCAGGAGGTGTTGATTGTCCCTCTGCAATTTAACGGGGAGATGCAGGTTAAAAGTGTGTTCCATGTATGTTGACGCATTGTACTTGTTTACATACAGACTGCATGACAATGTACATTGTGACTGTTTTGGTGGAGCTGGCTATTTGATGGCAGACAGTGGACATTTCGACTACATGACGGATGTGAGGTTGTATTCGTACATTCTCATGTCACTGTGTCATGCAATGCCAGATGTGACTGGCCAGTTTCTACGTACAAGCAGCACCAGTTGTGTCCTCTGTCCTGTGGTGTAAGTGTTGCACTTTGTACCACATTGTCGTCAATGTGATGTGCTGTGATTGCTATGTGTGTGTGCTGCATTGTTGGCGAGTCTGCCCTGCAGCTCTGATTTGGTGTCCCCTTATCCCTTTGAGTCGGTGTGCCTTTGACTTGTGTGCTTTTCGGGTGCTGTGATGTTTGCGACTTGGGTCATTTGTGCTCTTGGACATATTTGGTACTCTTGAGCATTGTTTGTTTGCAGGTGTGTTTTTGACGTAATGGGTTGTAGGTGCACGTGGATGTGTCAGAGTGTGACCTGCTCCTTTACGGATGTGGTCCACACTCAGCCACCTCAGAGTCATCTCGTGCACCATGTCATGTATTGTGAGTGCAGCCATGCTATCTGTCATGCAGTGTCACTTGCCTTGTCAGTGTGGCTCACAGAGCCGCTGCTTTGCTGGATTCAGCACATGTGAATGGGTACGTTGTGGCATTGGTGATATGGATGGGGGCCAATTTGTGCACATTGTGGACGGGGGCCTACTTGGTGTTTCTATGTGTGCTGCAGTGTGCCAAGGGTGTCAGGGAAGTGTTCCGCACTCATTGTGGGTGTGCAGTGTGCTGCGCATGATTGTGCATGTGTGCCATTGTGCCCATCTCCCTCCGTCCCCCCAATCCCTGGTCGTTACTCACCCTGTTGCTGTTGGGTCAGGTCATATCGAGCCGTGTCCAGACCCCCAACTCCTTGCACCGTATCCACACTGATGACTGTGGCCACCATTTGCTCCAGCTCATCCAGCTCCTCCTGTGGCGCAGGAGTCCAACTTCCAGTCGCCTTTGCTGCCTTCGTGTTGGCAGCAAATTTCTCCTTGATTTGGCTGTGCACTTCATGCCAGCGCCTCATTGACCTCCTCGACACTCCGACTGCATTCACGTTGGTGACGATGGACTGACATATTTCTGTTTGTGTTGCCAATGCGGCAGTGGAGGTGACGGACAGTTGTTGGTAGTGTTCGATCACGTCCGTGACGATGATCCGGTCTTCCTGCGGACTGAACCCCGTCTTCCTCTTCTCCTTGCCCGTTCCTGAGCACGGGGTTCCTGGCTGGTCCTCCGTGGGGCTTGTGGGGTTCGGGTTGTCCTCTGCACTCGGTCCAGGTGCATCCATGGTGCTACGCAGTTTGATTTGGTTTTGGTGTGGTTTTTTTTTTTTTTTGCTTCTATGGTGCATTTTCCCACATGACGCGTAGGATTGCAGGCCTGTGGCTGGTTTTTGCGGATTTTTGAATCGCGCTTGGCGTCATCGCAGCTTTTTTTGCGTTCATGTTTCGCATTTTGTCAGCGTCGCGTTGACTTTGTCGTGGACTTTTAACGCGTTATCGTGAGCCTATCGCATGGTGCCGCCGGCTTGGGAATGCCGCGTTACCACGGTGTTATTTTCCCGCGATAGACTGAGATGTGAAGAGTTGCGTTAAGCTACTTTTGCAGTAGTTTTTACACGTTCTTGAGAATATCCCCCTAAGAGTAATGAAGAATACTGGTAAGTAATCGGGGCTCTGCACTTCCTCGTACTCAACCCAGTCAGTTACCTATGAAGCATAATATAGCCAAGGACAGGACTTTGAGAAAGATAAATGCATAAAGGACACCTGATCAAGATATAATGCAACACCACAGTGATTTATTAATAATATCGGGATCAATTAATACATATAATAAAAAGTACACCTTCAAAGTTCTTATGAACATTATGCATTTACTCCAAAATGTAATGTTTTACAAAGGTATGCTTCGAAGCCCAAGTCCTTGCTCTGCAAATTTCTTTCATTGTAACACCTTGCAATTCTGCAAAGAGGCCGCAACCCCTCTCACAGAGCAATCCTGCATCCCAGAGGGTAGAGGAAGATCACAGTGAGAGTAAGCAAGGGCAAAAGTCTCTTTAATCAAGCGGCTTAAAGTTATCTTGTGAGCTTATTTAGCTCGTCCTGGTAAACCAAACGTGATAATAAAGAGACTGTCCTTCTGGCCTCCCTGTATCTGTCAAGATAAATAGACGGAGCACAATTACCATCCAATAAATGCAATTACTGCTCTTCATCAGAAGAAAGAGAAGAAAAGAAAGTTGAAAGGACCAATTCCTGAGAGGAGTGAAACAGAGGACTGCACTTATGAAGAAAGGAAGGAAGTAACTTAAGTACTACTACGTCCTCCAAGAAAGTCAAGAAAAGTGGATGACATAGTAAAGCAGACAGTTTCCCTAACCTTCTAGAAGCAGTGACAGCCACCAAGAAAAGAACCTTATAAGACAGGAAATTGAAATCCACCATGGTCAAAGTTTCAAAGGGAAAAATCTGCAGAGCCAGAGGTAAAACCCAAGCAGGAGAGGCAGAAGAGAGATCAGGCTGAGAAAGAGCAACGCTTTTAAACATTCTGGCCACCAAAGATGTTGCTTCCTTAATTACCACATCCATCTCATCAAAACTTTTAATAGTATAATACTGAGATTTTAAAGTGGATAGAGATACATTCTTGTTAAAGCCATCCTAAAGGAATAGAAGGTTAGAGGTGAGAGGGCAAGAAACAGAAGAATACTCATGTTTAGTAAACCAAAATTATTCCAATGTCTAGAATAAGCAGAAAGTGTGGTAGCTTTCAGTGAATTTTGAACCACCTGAACAACATCTAGAGCGGGGCAATCCCTGATTTTCAATAATTAACCTCTCAAATTCCAAACCAACAGGGAAAGATGAGGAGGGAGTATTTCAGAGGAGACAGAGGAAGAATCCACGGAGGTTGACGGGCCATCCCTTTCAACAGAGGGAACAAACTTCTCCTGGGCCAAAATGGAAACACCACCACCACTTGGGCCTAATAGAAAGATTATGTTCAAAAGTCATTTTTCTCTGTTTCATATACAAGTACTCTCTTTTCTGTTTTTAGAGACAAACACCAACCATAGCTACATATTATTCTTGCTAGAGGGGAAATGTTAAGGTACCTGGTTACCTATAAATTAGATTTATGTTAAGAGTTACTTACCTGACTTAGTGGTTTCTTACACCCTCTTCTCTTCTGTCTCTGTCCCTCATGTAGGAAGAGATTTACCTGGCTTGTGCAGACATTCGCGCCACAGCGCAGTCTAATTAGGACAATTGTTTTTCTCTTCCCTTCCCCACTTCCTCATTGATCTTGGTAGACTTTCACTATAGTCGGGTTGCCTTGGTCGAGGGTGAAGTTGGTAATAAGCATCGTGGCTTCCTCTCGCTCCTGCGGAAAATCAGGTAAGATTCTGATAGTCTGGTACTAAATACTTTGAGATATAATTCCCAGACTGCTCTGGAGGAGCAGCAGTGGAGGTATTGGATAAGTAAGAATCTGAGAGGTCAGAATATATTGATTTATGGTCGGTACCATAACCCATATCCTTCTTTTTCTGCTTGAGGGAAATGAGAGTCTCCAAAATCAGTTTCTTTATCCTCTCTTCATCCCTGGAAGATCTGACCTTTTTCTTTTGAAGAGACAAGGAAGCTGAACTGTCTGAAGAAAATGGGGAAAGATGCCTTTTTTTAGAGGAATGTTTACCCATGATGCACAACAATATGGCTGGAAGAGCTTGAATAGATTATAAGAAACAGTGCCTCCCAATTTGAGCATTTAACAATTCAGCAAACCCCAAAGGAGTACTGACCAGAAGCTCCGGAGGATAAAAATGGTATTGTTAGACTTGGCATCTTTTGGCATGTTTCCTCTGACTTTTTGCTTTCTGACTTCTTGGTTTTGACTCTGTTTTTGCTGGTTCAGTGTCTCTGCGCACTTTCTCATTGCTGTTCAGTGTTAAAGTGCAAGTGCTCCTGTTGTAAATTGTTGTTATGTGTTGGTGTTTCCATAATTAGCTGATTTGATTTACTAGTCAGTCCCTAGTACAGTGCACCGTGTGTGCCCAGGGCCTGTAAATCAAATGCTGCAGGTGGGCTTGCAGCACTGATTGTTCCACCCCCACAAGCAGCCTGTAAATGTAACTCTGGCCTGCCATTGCAGAGCCTGTGTGCAGTCTGGTACTCCCATGTCAACTTGGCAAGTGTGCCCACTTGCCAGGCAATAACCTTCCATTTTCTTACATATCAGTCACTCCTAAGGTAGGCCCAAGGTACCCCTGTGGGCAGGGTGCAGCGTATGTGAAAGGTAGGTCATGCACTGATGTGTGTGGCATGTCTTGATAGTGAATTACTGCCAAATTCGTTTTTCACTATTGTAAGGCTACTTGTTCCCATAGGACAGAAGGAGGAGTTTGTTTAAAATATCTTATAAACATATATACCCCTGGGAACAAGGTAGGAAAATAAAGTTTAGTATGCCTGAACTCAAAATCTAAAGATGCATCTTTTATTTTACTAAAGGAGATTTTTACATTCTGTATTTGGAAATACCACAGGTATTTTCTTGCTTAGCCATCCAGTATGCCTTTGCTGGGTTTGTGGATTGACTGGCTTCATTATGACAAGGGCTGGGGATGAGCAGTGGCTCCAGAGAGTCTAGATGGGTCAGGGATGGGCTGAATAGACCTGTGCTGCATTTAGAGTAGGGGGGAGATTTCCTTTCACCTTAATGGGACTGGTCTGCCTCTGACAATGCTGTCTCCACCTCCTGTCAGGAAGCTGCACAAGAGAGGACAGAACTGGTTCTGGCTCGGCACAGATGCTCTCTGCCTCCAGAGAACAAAGGATTTTGTGGTATAAATATTGGGACCCAGACCCCAGAACTAGATAACCCATTTGGACCAAGAAGACTGCAGAGACAAAGAGCTGGAGAAGCTGTGAGGAGGAACTACCACTTTGCTGAGTGCTTTGCTGTGTTGGCCTGCAGTGGCTGCTTCTGTTTTGGCCAGTGAAAGGACAGTACTGAACTTTCTGCAACTTCTTTATTGAGTATTTCCAAGGGCCTGAAATAGAGCTTACCTCCTGTTCTGAAGTCTCAGGGACTGCACAAACTTCACCAACCTCTGGGTAAGGCTTCTGGAACCGCTGTTTCAGCTGCCAAAGAGAAGGGAAACGCAACCGACTCTGTCACCGACTCTGCCACTGGCTCTGTGTCCTGATGACACCACAGACCGCACCGTCTGCATCTCGCACCGCAACCTTGGTCTCAACGATGATGACGGCGCCGTCACCGCCACTGAGCCGCTGCTTGCACCGTGGCCTGTGGGCACCACGCTCACACCGCCTCGCTCCCCTTCACCATCCTGGTTTAAACTACGACATTGCTGCTGCTGAATTCGACACCCATGACCGCATCGTGGCTGGACCGACCCATGCCAGCCACTAACCAGCTCTGTCTCCTGCACCGCAAACTGCCAGCACCGCATCAAGCATCATCTTGCCCCGCACCATAAGCCTTGGTCTGACCGACGCTATCTGGATGATCGTCACCGAGCCGCTGCCTGCACCGCATCAAGAGGACACCGAACCCTGCACCGCTTCCATTTTGCAACGCAACCGCAGCGGTTGCCACGACCGGCTCGCACCAACATGTCAGCCGCAATGAGAAAGGTACTGTTACCGGGTCTCTTCACGCTTTCACTGGCCCGTATCAAAGCGGTCTGCTAGAACTGTTAGACTCAACTTGTTTTTAGCATCGTGGTAGCCCCCGGACGGAGCTACCGACTGGTACAAACTGTGTTTTTCAAGTATTCTTGCAAAGTATACCTTTTTAAGTACTGTATGGTGGATTTTTATCATTTTGGTCTTGTTTTAAGTATATAAAATCTTGGATATGTTTTTAAACTGGTGTGGTGTCCGTTTATAGTGTTTTCACTGTATTACTGTTGGTTATGTGCAAAAGCTTTACACACGGCCTCTGAGATAAGCCTGACTGCTTGTGCCAAGCTACCTAGGGGGCGAGCAGGGGTTATTTTAGGAGTGTAACTCCCTTACCCTGATTGGGAAGAAAGGTCCCTACTTGGACAAAGGTGCAATGATTTCTAACAGGTATGCTGCCCAATTCTAGGCTCTCGAGACCTAGAAGCAAGCGCAGGAACTACTGCGCACACACAGGACCACAACACTACTAAGCATTTCAATGCACATTCGCATATCATTGGAGCAGGCTTCCAGTGGTGGTGCTACCCCGACTCCTATACTCCTTTGCAGACCTGCCTCTCTACATCTGCCCCCGTGTTATGCTCTTTAGAGCACACAATGCGGGATTTTATTTGGGATGGCACTCGTGCAGGGTCACACTATGCAAAATATATTTGCCAGTGGATCAGGGAGGTCTCGCGGTGACCCACATGGAGCACCACAACCTGGCAGCACAACTACAAAGGATGGATCGATGGGTCAGCAGGCAATACCTGGGAGCAAATGCTTCAAATGAGCCTTATCCCTCACTAAGAATCATGCACCATACTCACTAGCTCTGCTCATACTGGGCACGCTGAAAGGACGGAATCTCAGCGTGCTCTCAGGTCTGATCTTCTTACATGAGAAGACGCGGGATTGGAAACATTAGGAGACCTTTATCATGACGGACAGCTAACAGCATTTGACGCGCTAGTGTGCTGTTTGAAAAAGGTGCTCAGGGATCCATTGTCAATACCCTTAGAGCGGTGCCCCCAGGTTGGCAGCTGTGTGTTCCCGAATTGCCAGCAGACAGAACAACCTTTGCTGCATTAGAAACCTATGCCCAGCAAAGGTCTCAGCCTTTCCTTGATCCAATTCACGTGACAGAAAACAAAACAGGAAGTGCTGGGGAACTCTGTTCCTTTATAGTACTTAGCTGACGGTGGGTGTGCCTGAATGCACTCCTGTTTAATTTCCTGTCCTGTGATTGGATGTCTCTCATAGGTAACTAACTGGGTCGAGGATGAGGGGACGTAGAGGTAATTCTATGCCAGGACCAGAGATGAGGATTATGCATATCTTTCTCCACTTTATTAAATAGAAGTCTTTTCAACTATCACCATTTTGTTGTAGCGATCACCCATAAGGTAGTAACCAGACAGACCCATCCACGCCGCGATCGCATTCAAAATCCCGAAAGTATGGCGAGAAAGAGCCTTGGGCACTACATTTCCCAGCAGAAAATGGGGCGAGTCAGAACAAGGTTAAAGGCAGCCCCGTACTTAAGCACCTCCTCCTCATGAGGAAGGTGCTTGACAATCCGTTCCTGAGGAAGCAAGATGGCGGATTGTGCTCCACGCCGGATTTCAGCCTGAAGCATTGCCGCGTTTTCCAGAATCCTTGTCCGAGGAGAAGCGCCGTCGGACCTTGACTCTGACCCTGGACTCAGGCGCAGTTCGCTCGGAGGTGCAGGTATTTTTGGGAAGAAGCGCCGGAACACTTCCTCCCATCTCATCGACTTTAACTTTGTTTATGTGCCAGCGGTGCACTCGAGAGAAACGCAGGAGCGTTTCCTTCATTGCCGCTCCTCTGGGTTTTACTTATTACATTAAGGTTTCACGAAAGACGCGCTGAGCGTCTTCTTTCATTTCTGAGGCAAATCTTGTATTGCTGAGAATCATCAGCCCCTCCCCGTATTATTCCCGGTTAGTAACACAGTGGTTAGCAAATCGCTCTTAGATGCTGGAGGGCTCCTTAGTTACGTTTTAAGTCGTGCAACTCAAGCCCTATCCTTCCAGCACAGGCCAGGATCTTGCATTAGGTCTGTGAGCTGGATGTTTCTTTGCTTTTGTACATTATATTCCCCACTATACCGAAGACTCGAATCACAGGGGTAAAACTCCTCTGAATACGTGTTTTACAATTACTGCGTAACGAGGTTGGAGATCAGAGGCTACTGTGACTTTTAACAGTAGGGGACATTGTCTCTGTCTTGAATTGCATGACACTCGCTAGCTGGTTCCTAGTACTATTCACAATGCGAATATCACCCTTTACGTACTACACAGTGCTCGCTGGACTAGTTATGAGAGGTTAGCTGCAGGACTTCTGGTGAGTGGGTGCAGAGAATACATATGTGATAGCCCGTCTGTATAGTGAGTGTGGGCCACTTATACCTGTTGTATTTTCTCCTGTCCTGCAGTGGTAACATTCAGTAGGGCGCCTTTCCAGACCCCTAGACCAGACCAGGGAAGGACAAGAGCACCTGCAGCCAAGTTTATTATTATCTCCCTTTCCCTTTTCCCCCGGGCACTCAGCAGGGTTCTCTTCCTCTGTTGGGGGTTGTGTTCAGGGGAATTGGGGGACATATCACCTTCCATCGTCCCTGCTGGCCCCAAGGAAATGGTTAGTGGCGTTGATTGCATCTTGTGCTACTGACAACCTGACAGAACCTGACAGATTGTCAAGCCCAAGTTTAACGCCCAGCCTGGACGATGGATACCAATGTGGTGTTGTTCTCGCTGCTGGAGAGCCTGAATGCTCTGCAGCAGGAGGTTCAAACCTCCCGTTTGGAAAACCAGAACATACAAAGGGAGATGGGCACATTACTCAGAGAGGTCGCAGGTCTCTCCCGCAAGGGACATGGGGCGGGTTCCTACATCAGGGAAGCTACCTTGCCCCCTCCTGTAAACACTACACAATCCCCTGTTGCTCAAGGGGGTGGGTTTTTTGCTGCCACTCCTCCTCCGCTGACAACAGAGGCAGTTCCTACTGTCCATGTGATACAGAACACAGGCATACCGTTGGCACCCCCAGAACATTATTATGGGGATCCCAAGAAGTTTGAGACCTTCCTGAATCAAAGCAGGCTTCATTTCTTATGTAAACCCGCTGTATTTCAAGACGAAGCAGCTAAAACGGCATTCATGATGTCTTACATGGGTGGTAATGCAGCCAGCTGGACCATTCCGCTGAGGGAAAAGAACGATCCTATCCTGCACAAGTTTACGGATTTCTGTCTAGAAATGAGGAAGCTATTCGATAGGATGACATTGGACCGAGAATTACACACCTTACGCCAAGGATCCCAAGATCTGTTGACTTACATCACGTCTATCAATCGGCTGGTGGTTGAGACCGACTGGCCCCCTGAAAAAAGGGCCACTCTGTTCTACCAGGGTTTACAAGGCGAACTCAAAGACGTCCTTTCCCAAGTGGTCCAGTTACCACAGACTCGCGAGGAGTTAATAGACTTAACGGTTCAACTCGACCACAGGCTACAGGAAAGAAAAGGGGATAAGAACAGAGGAGACGCTCGATATCTGTATACCAAACCAAAGAGCAGAGTCGAGGAACATCTCAAGGCCATAGAAGGACCCGAACCCATGCAGATAGGAGGGATCAGGGGTCCCCTTACCCCTGAAGAAAAAGATAAACGAAGAAAAATGAAGCTGTGTCTATACTGTGGAAAAGGAGGTCATTTCATCAGAGAATGCCGCGCTCAGACACCATTCCCCGGAAGAACCTCCTTTCCAAGGGTTCAAGCAACCATGAGACAGGGAGAACCAGTGGAAAACTAAAGAGCCCGAGTCAGGATAATATCTCTGATTTGGGTACCCAACGTACAACGATCTCGTCAGTACTTGCCAACACCCCGCCGTAGCACACTTGAACGTCGGCGTATCCCTGTGGATGACAACAAGGGGCGTATTGGAGGTGGATGCCCTTCTGGATTCCGGGGCAACCGGAAATTACATCGACCAAGAGTTCATCCTGAAGATAGGAGTTTCTTGTGAAAAGAAAGAAACCCCTGAACATGTGAAGGCAGTGGATGGGACTGCCCTGACTTCTGGTCCGGTGAAGTATCGCACTCTTCCCCTTCTGATGAAGTTTGGCCTTGATCACCATGAATACATCCAATTCGATCTTATCGATGCTCCACAGTTCCGTCTCATCCTTTGCATGCCTTGACTGACATTACATGATCCGGTGGTCAGTTGGGCGGCCCGCACAGTTACCATGGCTTCTGACTACTGCAGAAAACATTGCACAAAGGGGGAAATCCACCATAAAGAAATCGAGATTTCACCTTCTGCTTACCTGGCAACGGCCTATGTACAAGATCTATATTGCTGTTCCACTGTTCTGCCTGACCCCTACAGCGAATATCAACCCCTTTTTGACAAACAAATAGCAACTCGGTTACCACCCCATCGGGTGTATGACTGTCGCATCGAATTGATGCCAGGAGCCAACATACCATGTAGCAGAGTGTATGCTTTGACCGAACCAGAGACGCAATACTTAAGGACATACCTCGACGAAAATCTCGCCTCCGGGTTTATCAGGCACTCCTCTTCATCAGCGTTGTCCCCTCTTTTCTTCATTCCGAAGAAAGACTGTGACGAATTGAGAACATGCATTGATTATCGAGCCATCAACCGGGTGACCATCAAAAACCAATACCTGTTACCACGGATACCGGTGCTTCTGGACCAACTAAGAGGTGCCCGATACTTCACCAAACTCGACCTCCTAGGAGCCTATCATTTGGTGCGAGTAAAAGAGGGCAATGAATGGAAGACCGCTTTCAGGACGAAGTTCGGTATCTTCAAGTATGGGGTATTGCCTTTTGGGCTTTGCAACGCCCCCGCGGCCTTCCAGTTTTTTATGGACAAGGTACTTCGTGGCTACTTGGAGACTTTTTGTGTGGTATATATTGATGATATTTTAATCTATTCATCCACACTCCTGGAACACGTGGCTCACGTAAAAGCAGTCTTGAAGAGACTCCAACAACATTCTTTATATGCCAATATGCCAAGCTCGAGAAGTGCCTTTTCCATGTCCAGGAGGTTGCCTTTTTGGGCTATGTCATCAATGCCCAGGGTTTTCAGATGGACACAAGCAAGGTCGATGCGATTACACAATGGAAGACCCCACAGAACATCAAGTCGGTACAGAGCTTCCTCGGATTTGCCAATTACTATTGGCGTTTTATCAAAGACTTCTCAAAAATGATACATCCCATTCCAGTCTACTACGAAAGAACGCCCCTTTCATATGGGGAGACGAAGCTGCCCGGTCTTTTCAATTGTTAAAAGACAAGTTCACCCAAGCTCCCATCCTGCGCCATCCTGATCCTCAACTCCCTTTTGTCCTAGAAACAGACGCCTCGCAATATGCCGTGGGAGGAGTATTATCTCAACGACATCACAAAACAGGACAAATGCACCCTGTGGCCTTACTCAAAAAAAATCACCCCCAACGAAGTCAATTACACCATCTCCGACAAGGAGTTACTGGCAATAAAGAGGACATGCGAGGAATGGTGACATTATCTCTTAGGAGCACTTCATACGGTGGAGATCTACACAGATCATAGGAACCTACTGTTCCTAAAAACGGCAAAGGCCCTAACACCCTGTCAGTTACGTTGGACTCTGTTCTTTTCTGATTACGACTTTGTAATCAAGTACAGGCCAGGGCCACAAAACGGGAAAGCAGATGCACTTTCCCGTTTGGAAGAACCGGAAAACGAGACCTCGATAGACATATTAGAACCCCCGTTGATCCTAACTGAAGCAGCCTTTCCGAAGCCATACATCGCACTAGTGACCTCCCAAGACTTTCTGGAGGACGTGCGAGTGTCTTTGGCTGACCTTGATATACAGGCCTGGATTCAGGAAGACCCAGAACACCACGTAGAAAAAGAGGATTTAGCCTACCATTATCATGCAATGTATGTACCAAACAAAACCCTCCAACAACAGGTACTGACATGGGCTCATGACTCAACATTGGGAGGACACATGGGAATTCACAAGACCATCGCCTGTGTGGAACGTTCTTTTTGGTGGCCCTCGTTAAGAAAAGACGTCCAGGAATATGTTAAGAATTGTGCAGTATGTGTACAGGGGAAGGCCTGTCATGCTAAACCTACGGGTCTACTTCGAACTCTGCCTACTCCTCCACGGCCCTGGCATACCGTATCAATGGACTTCATAGTGGAAATGCCCCCCTGTAAAGGGAATACCGTAATATTGGTGGTTGGTGATCATCTCCCGAAGATGGGACACTTTATTCCCTTGGTAGGCCTACCCACGTTCTCAGAACTAGCCTTGGTATTCCTTCCACACGTGGTTAGAGCCCACGGAATCCCCTGCGTTCTGATCACAGACCGGGGTACACAATTCACTTCATGCTTTTGGAAAGCCCTCTGCAAGACTATGGACATTGAGGCTCGTCTCTCCTCCAGCTACCATCCGCAAACGGATGGTAAAACGGAACGTCTGAATCAGACATTAGAACAGTATCTTTGCTGTTTTACCTTGCAAAACACCCTAAACTGGTCTACTTTGTTATGGATGGCGGAGTTTGCTTATAATAACGCTACACATACCACACTGGGTTGTTCACCTTTTTTTTGTATCTATGGTCATCACCCTAACATTCTCCCATTTGAATGGCCCGTCAGATCCAAACTACCCAGCATACACGAACATCACGCTCATCTCAGGGCTGTATTGATTGATGCCAAACAACACCTTGCGACGGCACAATCCGCACAGAAACACTTTGCAGACAAGAAAAGAACAAAAGAACCCGACTACAGGGTGGGGGATAAGGTTTGGCTGTCCACAAAGAATCTGCATCTAAAGGGTATAAACAAGCTAAAACCAAAACACATAGGCCCCTACAGCATCGAGGAGGTTATCAACACTGTAGATAGGATGTCGATATTCTTGACATCGATATTTGTGTTGCGATATTTTTGTAGGTCGATTTTCTGACCTTCGAAATTTTGTCAGAGATCCCATGAGAATAGCAGATAAACCTCTCCCTCTAGAGATAGATGGTCAGGAAAAGTATGAGGTACATGAGATCCTTGATTCCCGGCTGGTAAGGGGACGAATACAATACCTAGTGGATTAGAAGGGGTTTCGGGTAGAAGACAGGATGTGGGAACCTGAAGACAATCTATATTGTCCTGAATAAGTGGAGCGGTTCCATGCAGTTCACCCTGGTAAGCCTGGACGACTGCCGAGCCGACGGTCCTTGAGAGGGGGCACTGTAGCGATCTCCCATAAGGTAGTAACCAGACAGACCCATCCGCGCCCCAATCGCATTCAAAATCCCGGAAGTAGGGCGAGAAAGAGCCTTGGGCACTACATTTCCCAGCAGACAATAGGGCGTGTCAGAACAAGGTTAAGGGCAGCCCCGTACTTAAGCACCTCCTCCTCATGAGGAAGCTGCTTGACAATCCGTTCCTGAGGAAGCAAGATGGCGGATGGTGCTCCCCGCCGGATTTCAGCCTGAAGCATTGCCGCGTTTTCCAGAATCCTTGTCCGAGGAGAAGCGCCGTCGGACCTTGACTCTGACCCTGGACTCAGGTGCAGTTCGCTCGGAGGTGCAGGTATTTTTGGGAAGAAGTGCCGGAACGCTTCCTCCCGTCTCATTGACTTTAACTTTGTTTATGTGCCAGCGGTGCACTCGAGAGAAACACAGGAGCGTTTCCTTCTTTGCCGCTCCTCTGGGTTTTACTTATCACATTAAGGTTTCACGAAAGACGCGCTGAGCGTCTTCTTTCATTTCTGAGGCAAATCTTGTATTGCTGAGAATCATCAGCCCCTCCGCGTATTATTCCTGGTTAGTAACACAGTGGTTAGCAAATCGCTCTTAGATACTGGAGGGCTCCTTAGTTACGTTTTAAGTCGTGCAACTCACGCCCTATCCTTTCAGCACAGGCCAGGATCTTGCATTAGGTCTGTGAGCTGGATGTTTCTTTGCTTTTGTACATTATATTCCCCACTATACCGAAGACTCGAATCACAGGGGTAAAACTCCTCTAAATACGTGATTTACAATTACTGCGTAACGAGGTTGGAGATCAGAGGCTACTGTGACTTTAAACAGTAGGGGACATTGTCTCTGTCTTGAATTGCATGACACTCGCTAGCTGGTTCCTAGTACTATTCACAGTGCGAACAGCACCCTTTACGTACTACAAAGTGCTCGCTGGACTAGTTATGAGAGGTTAGCTGCAAGACTTCTGGTGAGTGGGTGCAGAGAATACATATGTGATAGTCCGTCTGTATAGGGAGTGTGGGCCCCTTATACCTGTTGTATTTTCTCCTGTCCTGCAGTGGTAACATCCAGAAGGGTGACTTTCCAGACTCCTAGACCAGACCAGGGAAGGACAAGAGCACCTGCAGCCAAGTTTATTATTTTCTCCCTTTCCCTTTTCCTCCAGGCACGACCTCCGGCAGCAGGGTTCTCTTCCTCTGTTGGGGGTTGCGTTCAGGGGAATTGGGGACATATCAGCTACCATCGTCCCTGCTGGCCCCAAGGAAAAGGTTAGTGGCATTGATTGTATCTTGTGCTACTGACAACCTGACAGAACCTGACATTTGTACATACAAAAAGAATCAAATACATATACCAACAACCTCTGAGAACCAGTAACCATAGTAACAGTCCTCCAATCACAGCACAGATTCCCCCAGCATTAGTGATCGTCAATTAAGTCGCTTTTACTTTAGTTATCTGTGATTCTATGTCAGGACCGGAGGCGAGCATTATACATTACTTTCTTCAATCTTTATGAACAGCACATTCAAAGATAAAGTAAAAAAAATGAATCAATGAACTACAACTCCCATCATCACTAGTAGTAACCTTGGCCACGAACAGTCCAATCACATAACAGTCCGATAGTCCATATATTATAGGTGATGTCATAGTCCTTCCTCTTTCTTCACTGCTGCCTCGTCAGTTAAGTCCCTTTTGCCTTCTTCCGGACTTAAGGGGGTTAAAGTTTAGGATTATCTGGCATTTTTTTGGTGAGTACTATCTTTAAATTGATCTGTTTTGGCTTAATGGGGCAACGCTCTGCGAGCACTTCATTCTAAGTGGTTTTCTCTGCTTCTCAACCACGCGGCAGTCTCTCTGGCCCGAGCGCGCCTCTAACGCACTTCAATCTTGCTGCGCTCCCATGGTTGCATGCGCCTGGGGAAGTTGAGTGGCTGCCCACTTGTGCCTACTTCTCTCCCAACCCTCGCCTGACACCACGCTTCGGTAGGTCATTCAGGCATAGCCCATTACATGTTATTTTTCACTCTTTCTGCTACCGGCAGTCTAGGGATTATCTACAGCTGTTACAGTCCCAGCCCAAACGAGGATCTCTAAAGGAGCACCGGTGAGGGGGCTGTCCACAATACTAAAGAACGTATTTTGTGCTTGAGTGCTCCTGCCCTCCTATATAATTCAACCATAGCGGGACCATGATTATGCACCCTCGCACTCCTCTGAGGAGGAATGGGCCTCCCCACAGCACCTTCCTGCAGAGGTGGACAAGATCCTTTCAAGGGCTATTGCCCAGGCACTGGCCCCCCTGCAGGACAGCGTTGATAAGTTGTCTGCCCAGGTCTTCAAGGCTACGGGGATACTGGGTGACAGGGGGCGCTGGGCCTAGTGGGGTGACACAGTCTCACCCACGTAAGGCTAATAAGCGTGACGCGGGGCACCTTGAAGGCTTCAGTCGGCTGACGGAAGTCTTTCACAAGAGTGCACGAACGCTTAAAGAGGCACCCTACCTGGAGGAATAGCTACCCAGGGTTAACAGTGACGAGGTCACCACAGATTTCTACCCCGAAGAGGGGTTCCCCGACATGGGGAGGGTGATTTTGAGGAAGAAGATTCCTCGGATGAGACACAGGATTCGGGCAGGTCTGGGCGCCCGCAGTCATCCAACTCCAATACTGGTGATGGGTAAGGTGCCCCTTCTGACATTTTTGACCCGAGGGTACTTTTAGGCCGCACTCTGTGGAGTTGGTCCCGGACAGGAAAGTGGCTGACTATGTGGGCAAAAAGATCAGACAACCACTTAGCAGGGAGGTGAGGGCCCCCCTCAGGTCAGAATGTCCCCGTCCATCACTGGCCAACAAGGTCACAGCTACTCCAGAGATAGACCGTAAGCTGTGCACCTTCTTTAGTAAATATATGAGGGATCCCAAGAAGGGGATCAATAGGTCATGGTGGGCCTGCCAGGACAAGCTCCTGGATGTGGTGGGACTGTAACTAAAATCATAGAGCTGGCAGAGCGGTCCAAGTAGTCAGGTCAACCCCTTCCCATGGACGACGTGGCGGGGTGGGCGAAGAGGGCGGTATGCCTTCTGGGCAATGCCAACTACGCCCTCTCCGCAGAACGTCATTGCTCCCTCCTCCTGAAGATAGACCCTAAGCTGGGGGATTTCTCATCCTCAGAGTCAGGTGCCGTGGCCCAGGGCTCAGTCTTCGGCGATCCCTTCATCAAGGAGCTGGGGGAGTTTGTGTCGACATTCTCAGCTCTTGACAAGGTGCAGGCATCGATGGAAAAAATCTTTCCTGGAAAGGTTTTTGGCGGGGCTGGAAGAGGCAGGGGTCGCTCTTCCGGCCGCCAATCCTACCAAGGCCCTAACAGAGCCTAGGCAAGAAAAAACAATGGCTAGCAGGAGGGCCGGTAAGGAACCTTCTATCCCTCCCGTAGCAGAAAAGGCAAGAACAACTGTGGCCGCGGAGGGGCCCACAACAACTCCAGTGGATACAGTGGTAAGCACCAGTCTGTTAACTCCTCTTCATTTGGGAGGGAAAACAAGCATTTTTTCTCACAAATGGGCAGAGATCTCTTCAGAACCTTGGGTTCTGGAGACGGTAAGGGGGTACCACATAGAGTTCTACAGAACTCCAGTGCAAACAGTCAAACCCCGTCCACTGGTCTTTTCCTCTCAGGACGAACCGCTGGTAGACCGGGAGGTCCAGGACATTCTGACAAAAGGGGCAGTTTGCCTCTCAGAGCTGCTTCCCAGGGGGTTTCTAAGCAACCTGTTTTTAGTGGGAAAGAAGGACAAGGGCTTCCGCCCAATCATCAACCTCAGGTCTTACAACGAGTGGCTGATTTACCCCCACTACAAAATGGAGGGGATTCACCTCCTCCGGGATCGTTTGCTGCAGGACGACTGGTTGGCACGTCTCAACCTCAAGGACGCATACCTATTTATACCCATCTTCCCCCCCCCCCCCACTGCAGGTTTCTCCAATTCGAGTGGAGTGGGCAGGTCTTCGAGTTCCGGACCCTCCCGTTTGGCCTGTCATCAGCACCCTGTTGCTTTATCAAGCTCCTCAAGCCGGTGGTGGAGCATCTACGTACCTTGGGCATCAGACTGATTATCTATTTGGACAACATCCTGTTGATGGATCAGTCCAGAGGCCGTCTGATATCTCATCTGAATACCACCATATCTCTGCTGCAGAGTTTAGGGTTCACCATCAACCAGCAGAAATCGGACATGGTCCCGCAGCAGAGCATGCTATTCTTGGGCTTCCAGATCGACTACAGGGCGGCAACCCTGAATCTACCGGAACAGAAAATCGCCAAGTTCAAGAAGGAACTGAGGAAGGTCCTCAGACGGGACAGAATATTTCTACGTCAGTTAGCCAGGATTGTTCGCTTGTTATCATCATCGATACAGGCCATCTTTCTGGGTCCGCTGCACTACAGATCATTGCAGAGACTTAAGGCATCCCACCTCCAGAGGGGTCTCACCTACTCTGAGCTGGTGGCTCTCACACAGGAAGCCAGGACGGAGCTCCAGTGGTGGATCGACCACATGGAAGCATGGAAAGGTGGGGCGATCTTTGGCTCAGAGCCAGACCTAGTGTTAGACTCGGGTGCCAGTTGCTTGCCAGGTGTGGATCGACCTCCATGGGAGGCAGATGGACAGAGAAGGAACTGTCTCTTCATATCAACTGACTAGAGCTTCTGGTGGGCTCTTTGCCATTTGGTCCCTGACGAGGGACAGAGTTTCATGCTGTGTGTTCCTATGAATGGACAACACAACAGCGGTGCAGTACATCAACCGACTGGGTGGAACCCGATCCAGGGCACTACTGCCTCCACCGTCAGATTTCTGAGACAGCAGAGTACCTACTCCAGAACTCGGTAGCGGACTGGAACTCCAGGCACTTCAGGGATGCCAACAACTGGAGAGTCGATCCAATAGTTTTCCAGGCACTGACAGCACTTTGGGGACCTTGTCAGGTGGACCTGTTTGCCTTCTGATGGAATGCTCAGTTACCCCGATGCTTCAGCTGGAGACTGGACCCAGGGGCGGAAGAGGTAGACGCCTTCCTTCAGGATTGGTCAACGGTTCTGTCCTACGCCTTTCCTCCCTTTCTCTTTCTCCAGCGGGTGGCAGCGCAGGCCTTGTGCCAAAAGGTATTGATCATCCTGGTCACTCCGATACGGCAATCACAGGTGTGGTTCCCCTCTAACCTAGAGCTGGTCTGGGACGCCTCGATATGACTTCCATCGTACGAACAGGTCCTGGTGGACCCTTTAGGCAAACCACACCCTCTAGTTCTCCAGGGCTGTCTTCACCTCATGGCATGGAGGATTTCAGGCGACACTGGCAGGATGTCAGTCTTTCTAAGGAAGTTGAATTCCTTATCCAGCAGGCTTGAGCCCCAGGGACCATCAAGAGGTATAGATTGGCTTGGATGAGATGGGTACGTTGGTGTTTGGAGAGACACCTGGATCCCGAAGGGCACCAGCGTTACAGATATAGTGAACTTCCTGGCTGAACGTTTTCAGAAAGGATTGGCCTAATGCACCATCAATTCCTTCAGATCGGCTATTTCAAAGGGTCATACACCAGTGGATAACGTTCACGTGGGGGAACACCCCTGGGTGAGTAAACAAAGGCATCAGGATTTTCCGTCCCACTGAACCTCGCTACGTGGGTCTTTGGCACGTCAATCTGGTTCTACACCTGTTGTCATCTTGGCAAGACAATCAATACCTATCCATAAAAGAGATATCGGCAAAGCTGGCTATGCTTCTCTACCTCATCTCCTGCAAGAGATCTTCAGATGTGAGGGCCTTAGACCTATCGGCTAGAATTTTCACCCCTGTTGGGATGAAATTCAACATCTCAAGGAGAACGTAGATGAGTACCAGGTCGGTATCCTATACAGCTTTCCCTGAGTCTCCAAACTTGTGTGTGGTCCGATGCCTAAAGGCCTACGAGGGCATGACTGACCTCCAGGGTAACGGCAACTTCTAATTGCCATTAAGAAACCTTTCAAGGCCGTGTAATCCCTGACCATTGCCAATTGGGTGAGATGGATGATGGCAGAGGCTGGCATCGATACTAGTGAGTTTGGGGTACACTCCACTAGAGGGGCTATGGCTTCCAAGGCTGTCCAGGTAGGGAGCAGATTGGAAGATATTATGAATGTGGCAGATTGTTCATCTGATTCCACTTTCAAGACATTCTTTTCAAGCCAATCCATGACATGGCCTCTCTGGTGGCAAGTAAGCTTTGAAAATGCATAATCCTTGCCTCCGGTCCTGACATAGAGTGAAACATTTCCTAGTTAACATGAAGGAAAGTTTCAATTCTATTAAGGATGCGGAGGCAAGGATTATCCCCCCTGGCATACTCTTCCGATGAGTACCTCCCTAGAAGGACTTACAATATAACATTCATGGAGTCTACATATATTTGGACAGGATCACGTGATTGTCAGGGAGTACTGAATTTATGTCTCTACTAAGGGTGAGCATAGTTGGCGGCGTACCACTACACGGATTTCTGCAGAGTTGAACAAAAACTCCATGACCTCCATTCCGTCTCATGCCAATTAATAAAACAGAAACATCACATACCTTTGATAATATATTCATCACACTAAAGTGAAAAAGAAAATAAAGCAAGCAGTGAGAGAGGTGATGATTTTGGGGTCCCCCCTAACATACGGAGAGAACCAAGCAGATACCTTGAACACCAAGAGCACATCATGCTGCACAATTCGGTGGTGGTCCCATGCTCCTAGGACCACCCCAAGCACAGTCAGTTATGGGCAAAAATACAGTCCCAACCAAAGGCCCTGCAAAACATTATGGGATAAGATTCTAGAGTGCAGTGAATATTATAGTATCCAATATCTAAACATTCCTCAAGGGGCAGGCTCTCCTCGCTCAGCTGAGACCTAATACTATAATATTCACAGCACTCTAGAATCTCGCCCCATAATGCTTTGCTGAGCCTTTGGTTGGCATTGTATTTTTGCCCATAACTTTGCTCGGGTGGTCCTAGGAGGATGGGACCACCACAATCGTTGAGCATGATATGCTCTTTGTGTTCAAGGCATCTGCTCGGTCCTCCCCCTAGGTTAGAGGGGACCTCAAAATCCTCACTTCTGTCACTGCTTGATATTTTTCAAAGCTCACTTTTGTTAATTGGTTATATGCTTTTTAGCGTGTAAACGTAAAATTGTTTTATCATAGGGTTGTGGGTGCAGTAGCTTACTCCAGAGTTTTTGCATGAATTCCGTGTTCGTGAAACTCCTCTCATCTCATCCCAATTAATAAAACAGAAATCTCACATACCTTTAGTAAAACAACAAATAACTATCTTTACATGCTAAAATGCATATAGTCATCTCACGAAAATGAAAACAAAAATAAAGCAAGCAGTGAGAAAGGTGATGATTTTGGGGTCCTCCCTAACCTAGGGAGAGAGCCAAGCAGATGCCTTGAACACCAAGAGCACATCATGCTGAAAGATTTGGTGGTGGTCCCATCTTCCTAGGACCACCCCAAGCACAGTCAGTTACGTGCAAAAATACAATCCCAACCAAAGGCCCTGCAAAGCATTATGGGACGAGATTCTAGAGTGCAGTGAATATTATAGTATCCAATATCAAAACATTCCTCAAGGGGCAGGTTCTCCCGGCTCAGCTTAGAGCTAATACTATAATATTCACTGCACTCTAGAATCTCACCCATAATGCTTTGCTGGGCCTTTGGTTGGTATTATATGTTTGCCCATAACTTTGTTTGGGGTGGTCCTAGGAGGATGGGACCACCACCGAATCGTTCAGCATGATATGCTCTTTGTGTTTAAGGCATCTGCTTGGTCCTCCCCCTAGGTTAGGGGTGACCCCAAAATCATCACCTCTCAATGCCTAATATTTTTCAAAGTTCACTTTTGTGAATTGGTTATATGCTTTTTAGAATGTAAAGGTTAAATTGGCTTATCAAAGAGTTGTAGGTGCAGTAGCTAACTCTGCTACAAATGTTTTGCATGAATCCTGTGTTTTCAATGTAATGCGTAGTTAACAAATCTCCGCAACCTTCTCTAGCAGAGCTGAGTTTATTACCCACAGTTAGTCTCTACTATGGTTTATTGTTATGCTTGACAAAGTTGTATTGACATTGTTGTTTGGCAACTGATTCCTGTATGTTACTTCAATACCTAATGTGTAGTTAGGACTTTCCTTGAACTCATTTAATGTTCATTCCAGGCCCAATGTACTGTATGTTTGGATACAATAGTAAGAACCGTTTAAGGGACGGTCTTTAACATTTTACCCTTTCATCTTAGGATCAAACTCTAAAGCAGAATAAGATCCAACGGGCTTAACTTCCTTCAGTGAAGAAGAGGAAGGACTATAACATCACCTATAATATATGGACTATCGGACTGTTATGTGATTGGACTGTTGGTGGCCATGGTTACTGCTAGTCTTCATGGGAGTTGTAGTTTATTGATGTGTTTTTTCACTTTATCTTTGAACGTGCTGTTAATAAAGAGTGAAGAAAGTAATGCATAATCCTCACCTCCGTGTACTTAATAGAATTGAAACTTTCCTTCATGTTAACTAGGACATTTTTCATTCTCATATAGGCCCAGATGTAGGTAATCCACAAATACCGAATTCTTAATACCGAATTTTACCGATTCGGTATTAAGAAATCGGTATTTCTTATGTAGGTAATGAATCGGTAAAAAATACCGATTCCTTAATATTCTTTATTACCGAATCGGTAATACCAATTCGGTAATAAGGAATACCTACCCATTCATTCCTATGGGCTTGGAGGCCCATAGGAATGAATATAAAGCCATTTTGTATTAGCGATTCGGTATTACCGAATCGGTAATACCGGGAGGTATTTCAAGGGTGCCAGGGTGTCCAAAGGACACCCTGTTGCACACCTGAAATCTGCCTGTGTGCACATGTGGCGCACATACATGCCCTAAGGGCATGGATGTGTGCCACATGGCACTTATAACAAATTGAAAAGTGAATTTTTAAAGGAATTCGTTAATTACCACCAACTTGAAGTTGGTGGTAATTAACGAATTCTTAAAGCACATAAGCACTCTTTTATGTGCTTTCTACATTGCATTTACCAAATCGGTAAATTCCGATTCGATAAATACAGATTCGGTAAATACAGATTCGGTATTTACCGAGTCATCACCTACATTAGGAATGGCTAAATACCGGTCGGTAACCCTGAAACTGACCGAATTTCGGGGTTACCGACCGGTATTTAGCCACCTACATCTGGCGCGTAGTATTTTATATTTGGGTACATTCTCTGAATTCAACGTTGGGGATTTATTCCATCCCTTTATCACACAGTAGGCATCGGCGCAAGCATTTTTCTTTACTCTTCGTGGGGGCCTTAATTGGTGCTGTTTCGCACCATCAACGATTCCTGTCTTGCGCCTTGGAGGGAAGCCCTGCATGCACTCTCAGGCACGCAATACTCTAAAGGTCCACAGTTACCCAAAGGTGCGGGCGCACTTTACCTCAATTTGAACGCGCTGATGGTAGAGTGCGACCCGCACCTTTGGGTAACTGTGGACCCTACATAAATTACGGCTGACCCGGCCGGGGGGTCACCGCCGGGGATTTCAACGGTTCCGCTGCTGGTCTCAAGATCAGCGCTGATACATCTGGCGTTGACTAGAAAGGGTGAGATGTCAGCAGAAGCACCCGTGATTTGGAAATATTTTACTTTATGCCTGCTTTCAGCCCACTGGGGTTTTATATTAAGGACTACCAGTCCCAGAAGGCTTTGTGATGATGATACTCACCTGAGTGCAATTTTGATTAAATATGGGAGTATTGCTGGAGTCCTTTTTGTTGGCAGTTATTCAGTAAGCAGCAAGCCTCAGAGGAAGGGCGTAGCCCAAAACGCGGCAGGCGCTGCTGGCGCTGGATGCTTCTGTTTCTTACCTCAATTTGAACGCGCTGATGGTAGAGTGCGCCCCGCACCTTTGGGTAACTGTGGACCTTACATAAATTACGGCCGACCCGGCCAGGGGGCGCACCGCCGGGGATTTCAACGGTCCCGCTGCTGGTCTCAAGATCGCGCTGATACATCTGGCGTTGACTAGAAAGGGTGAGATGTCAGCAGAAGCACCTGTGATTTGGGAATATTTTACTTTATGCCTGCTTTCAGCCCACTGGGGTTTTATATTAAGGACTACCAGTCCCAGAAGGCTTTGTGATGATGATACTCACCTGAGTGCAATTTTGATTAAATATGGGAGTATTGCTGGAGTCCTTGTGTTGGCAGTTATTCAGTAAGCAGCAAGCCTCAGAGGAAGGGCGCAGCCCGAAACGCGTCAGGCGCTGCTGGCGCTGGATGCTTTTGTTTCTTACCTCCATTTGAACGCGCTGATGGTAGAGTGCGCCCCGCACCTTTGGGTAACTGTGGACCTTACATAAATTACGGCTGACCCGGCACCGCCGGGGATTTCAACGGTTCCGCTGCTGGTCTCAAGATCAGCGCTGATACATCTGGCGTTGACTAGAAAGGGTGAGATGTCAGCAGAAGCACCCGTGATTTGGAAATATTTTACTTTATGCCTGCTTTCAGCCCACTGGGGTTTTATATTAAGGACTACCAGTCCCAGAAGGCTTTGTGATGATGATACTCACCTGAGTGCAATTTTGATTAAATATGGGGGTATTGCTGGAGTCCTTGTGTTGGCAGTTATTCAGTAAGCAGCAAGCCTCAGAGGTAGGGTGTAGCCCGAAACGCGTCAGGCGCTGCTGGCGCTGGATGCTTCTGTTTCTTACCTCAATTTGAACGCGCTGATGGTAGAGTGCGCCCCGCACCTTTGGGTAACTGTGGACCTTACATATATATATATATATATATAACCTACTGGCGGTAGTTATAGTTTGGACCTATTTTACATAGGAAATCCGCAACATTCTATTCCCAATAAGCAGGCGCCGGATGACGAATCCTCGCGAAATTTTCCAAACTTTTGGCCAGCTCCGCTCCGCTCCTACCCTGAAAGTTTTGTGGTGATTCGTCAAGCGGGGGGCGAGAAAAAAGGGGGGGCCCAAAACGCGTTTTCCCCATGCAATTTCCCATAGGATCTGTTGTCGCAGCTACAGCCCGAACCGCTGAACGAAATGACACCAAATTTGGCAAAGAGGTAGTCCTCAGTTCAGACTCGTGCCTTTTGCATAAATGGTGTGAATCCGTTCAGTAGTTCCTGAGAAAATTAGAGTTAAAAGTACATAAATATCTATGGCCGCGGAGGAACCGCGGACCGTACACGCATCGTACGCGCACCCTCCCCGAACCGAGGGCGCACCCTCCCGATCGCGCACTGAATGCTAATTGGCTGTCGAGTGTCTCTCTACATTCGAAACCAGGAACTGTTGGTGGCCATTTTCTGCCTCGGTAGAAGCGAGGCTGAAGAAGCAAGGGGAATAAGTGTGTAAAACATATAAAGGGGGCAGAGTGGAAATACTCTGACCCTCTAGAGGTGCTTAGGGGGTCACAGAAGGGCCCCCTGGGGCCCCCTTTTTAAAAACAAAAATAAAAACAGCGAAATGCGCGCACAGTGCGCGCATCCTATCGCGTTGGGTACGCAGATCCATGGATTTTTTTTTTAAAAAGACAAGAAATCATTGGTTGGGGGAGAAGCCTAGCGCGCAACCAAGATGGCCGCGTAGGCTTACGGCTCTCGAGGGCCTCCGCAATCTCCCACGTCTATCCTGACTAAATCCTGGTAAATTTGACGGGCTTTTGCTGATGCATCCGCGCTGAGGTGCCACCCGTTTTCCAAATTCAGATCGGACGCCGGGAACCCGAATGGTTGCCCTCCGAAATTTGCGGCCTGCTACTGCCTTGGTCCCGATCTCGAGTTGGTGAGGTGCCCGGGTACGAAGTGAACAACAGCGGCACGCTGGGCTCGACTTGCTGCGTGCCCCGCACTTTCACTTTCGTTTTCAAGTCTGTTTTTTTAAATCGGCTAAGGGACCTGGGTGTTTCAGAGGTGCGCGGATGGCGGAGTGTCTGGCCTGATTTTCGGACGATACACGGGCTTCCTGTCTGCGACTGCTGTGTTCGATTGAATTAGCCATTTGGTCCCTGTCCCTGGCGCTGGCGGGTGCCAACCTTGGTGGCCTCCGGACGATGGCGGCGAGACTAGACGGGGACAAGTCGAAACCCAAGTCAACCCGGAGAGGATCCTATACTCAGGTCAACAACATGGATCGTTATGCGCAGCCAAAGGGATCCCCCAGTGGCTTGCATAAATCGCCTGAGAGGTCTAAAGAGGTATCGGGCCCGTCGTCAGAACTGACCCTGCAGGACGTCATGGGCGCTATTGAGGAGATGAAGGCTGCTGTGGGTCAGCGGTTTGATACCCTGGCTCATAAATTGGACGCGGTCCTGATCGATGTGAATTTGGTCAGGGCAGACCTGTCCAAAACCAACGAGCGGGTCGACTCTTTGGCTCAAGCGGCGTCAAGCCTAACTGTGGACGTGGCCGCCCTGCAGACGGAGGTCCGTAGGTTGCGGCTTGCCAGTGACCAGACGGATCGTCGACTTGAGGATTCCGAAAGCAGGGCTAGACGGAACAATGTTCGCATCATCGGAGTGCCGGAAAGATCAGAGGAATCTGCGGCTGATCTTTTTGTGGAAGATCTGGTGATGAATCGTCTCGCGCCCAAGGGATTGAGCAAGTTCTTTGCGGTGGAGCGGGCCCACAGGATCCCGGGTGGTGCGCCCAAAGTGGGTGCTCCCCCGCAGCCTATAATTGCCCGTCTTTTTAACTTTCGGGATAGAGATGCTATCCTTCAGGCGTCGAGGGTGGCCGGGCCGCTGAAGTTTGAGAACTCCAATGTCAGCTTTTATCCGGACTTCACACAAGCGGTCCAGAAACAACGGCTGGGTTTTTTGGGTGTCAAACGGCGCCTGAGGGACATGGAGCTGAAATATGCGAGGTTATTCCCGGCGAGGTTGCGGGTTGAGTTCCAAGGTCGGTCCCACTTTTTTGACCGGCCGGAGGCAGTTGGAGACTGGTTGGACGCCCTGCCTCGGGGGCAGGATCGAGACATTCGGACGGCGGAGAGCGGACGGGATGTGGTGGAGCAGGACTAGAACTTGGTTCCTGGCGATGGACTGGACTAGCGATGTTTTGTACCTTGGCTCAATTGCACTCTAATTTGGCACAACATGCCCTTCAAATGCTTGGGGGTTGTGGGGAGCTTATTGGGGCCTTTTTCTCCTCTTGGGGTTCTTTTTGTGGTATATGTTAGGGCGACAGGCACACTGCAAGTTGGGGGGGCTGTATGGGCTCAAGCAGGGGTGCAGGGAGGGGGGAGTTGTGGTTCCGGGACTGTGGGGGAGGGGGTTGTTGGGGATTGTTTTTTTGTTTTGCAAGGCAATGTGAAGTTTTCTGCTGACGTATCCGGGTTGTGCTCTCCGGGATGTGGGTATCATGTGCGGGAGTGGGATGGGGGGTAGGAGATTGAGAATCCTTTCGTGGAATGTGAATGGACTGGGGGACAGGATCAAGCGCGGGGTGGTGTTGCAGTTCTTGAAGCGGATTTCGCCTGACATTGTTTTCCTGCAGGAGACACATTTGATTGGGAACTCCTTCCAGGCCCTAAATAGGAGGGGCTATCGCCTTGCCGCTCACTCTGGTTTCACTTCTGGCTCTAGGGGAGTGGGCATTCTGGTTAGGGCCTCTCTCCCATTGGAAGTGGACGAGGTGCTTCACGATGATAGGGGGCGATATGTGGCACTGGTGGGGAGATGGGAGGGCAGGACTATTTCGCTCGTGGCGGTGTATGTGCCTCCGGGCTTGCAAACGGCTACATTTGCTGATTTGGGGCCTTTGGTCCTGGGACTCCCTGGGGGGGTTCTGGTGTTGGGTGGTGACTTTAATGCAGTTGTCTCCGGGTTGGAGGACCGTCACCCCCCCAGGGATCTCCCTAGGGCTCAGGACTGGTTGGGGGTTTTTTTGGACACTTTGGGACTTGTAGACTGCTGGAGATTGATGCACCCGGGACAGGCGCAATATACCTTTCACTTGGGGGCCCATGGGAGTCTCTCGAGACTTGATTACATGCTTATGCCGGCGATCCAAGCTGGGATGATTGGGGAGGTGCGTCATTTAGCCCGAGGTATCTCTGATCATTCCCCTATATGGTTGCAACTGAGGGTTGTCCCTGGGGCAGAGGGGAGAGTGGCACCCATTTGCCCCTGGTATCTTCGTAACCCTAAGATCCGCGCGGAGTTGGTCAAGTCCACTGATCACTACTTCACTGATAATGTGGGGTCGGTGTCGTCGGCTGTCTCCCTATGGGAGGCTTATAAAGTGGTGATCAGGGGGCAGGCCTTGTCCCTAATCTCCCATGCTAAGAGGTGCGAGAGAGCAGAGGTGGTTCACCTGGAAGCTGAGATAGCTGAAATGGAGGAGGCCTTGGAGCGTGGAGTTACTGATGAGAAATTGCATGTTCTCAGCCTCAAACAATCAGATTATAGAGCGCTAGTCACGGAAGCTGCTAAAGAGATGAGTAGAGAGCAGCAAGGGCGACTGTATGATGTGGGGGATAAGGCCGGAAAGCTGATTGCTTGGTTGGATAAGAAGGAGAGAGCAAGCAGGGTGGTGCCCGTTGTGGAGAGGACAGATGGAGTGAGTGTGACTGAAGCGGTTGAGATCGTTGACTGCTTCGCGGCTTATTTCCGCGGGGTATACTCTCCGGTTTCTGTGCGTTCGGAGGAGGATTCTCATGGTCTTCCCATTGAACTATACAAGTTGCGTCCCGATACGATAGCCCTGTATCTTCGGGACATGTTTTTTGCGGCACGTGCGGCGGACTTCCTCCCCCCTGACCAACGCCTCGCCACCATAGTTGTGATACACAAAGAGGGGGAGCCGCGAGATCATTGCGCCTCCTACAGGCCCATTTCGCTGTTGAATGCAGAACCCAAAATTCTGGCTAAGGTGTTGGCTAACCGACTGGTTCGGGTCGTGGGCGACTTGATTCATCAGGATCAGTCTGGTGTTATACCCCATCGGAATACCGCTCTAAATTTGAGGCGGTTGCACGGCGTGCTTGCTAGAGCGGAATTCATACGTGAGCCGGCCATCTTGGCATCTTTAGATGCTACTATGGCGTTCGACACTTTGGAGTGGCCATATATTTGGGCCGTGTTGGCGAAATTTGGGTTCGGCCCTGAGTTTATTGGTTGGGTAAAATTACTATATGCTGACCCACTGGCTCAGATGGTGGTGTATGGTAGGGTGTCGGCTCCCTTCGCACTGGGGAGAGGTACGCGGCAGGGATGTCCGTTATCACCCCTTCTCTTTGCACTTTCTATAGAGCCTCTCGCCGCCTGGTTGCGTTGGGAGCCGTCGTTGCGTGGCATTAGATGGACGCCGGAGTTTGAAGACCGTGTCTCCCTTTACGCGGATGACATCCTTCTGTATCTCACCTCTCCCCGACAGTCGCTAATTGTATTGGTGGATGTACTGAATTCCTTTGGTCGCAACTCCGGCCTGGTCATCAACTGGGCCAAGTCGTGCGTCTACGTCCTCTCAGGGGATGCCCCCCTCCTGCCACGGGATTGCCCTATTCAGATTGCTGCCCGGGTGTTCAAATATTTGGGAATCTTTATCTCACTGGATCCCGCGGTCCGCTATGAGCGAAATCTTCTCCCTCCCCTCCAGCGATTGAAGGCCGACGTCGCGAGGTGGCGACGACTTCCGCTTTCGCCGCTCGGACGGGCGGCATTGTTTAAAATGATGTCGCTACCTCGCTTTTTGTATGCTTTGCAGAATACTCTAGACGTCGTGCCAGCCCGCTATTTCCGGGAGGTGGAGGGTCTTCAGCGCCAACTGTTTTGGGACGGGCGGCCGCGGATTGCTCTCGCCAAGTTGACGCTCCCTTGGTACGATGGGGGGGTCGCCCTCCCCGATATTAAACGATACTATTGGGCGTCTCAGTTGGCGGCGGTGAACCACGGGATATATGGTCCTGCCCTGAACCCGGCCTTCGAGATGGATAAATTTCTGCTCCCGGGTGGTGACTATAATAGGGCGCTGTACTCGGTAACCCCGGACACGCGGTTGACGGGACCCACGCAGGTGGCGGTACGTGTGTGGCACGCGGCGAATGCTGCGATGGGGTGGAGGGATCGCTTGACTCGGGCGACGCCGTTGTATGCCTCTGGGCGGTTGGGCTGTTTGTGGAGATCGAAAGGTTTTGAGAAATGGGATATGATTGGTATATGTAAAGTGGGTGATCTTTGGGTGAAGGGAGCTTTCAAAACGTTTGAAATGCTTAAAATGGAATATAAATTAAACGATAGAGAGTACTTCCGGTATGCTCAAGTCTACCATGCGCTGTGTTCGGTTTTTCCGGACGCTGCTGCTATCCCCGAGTATTCCCCACTGGAGGATAGAGTGTTGGATGGCTACGTGCCCGACAGCACTATTTCTCTGATTTATAAGAAACTCATTAATGATCGCGCGGACTTGCTTCTCCGTCTGCGGGAGGCATGGACGGGCGATGGCTTGGAATTGGATGATGAGGACTGGGTATCGGCGGTGGCCTCCCCGAAAGAGGTGGCGATCCCGGCCCGCTTACGGTTGGTACAGCTGAAGATCCTTCATAGAGTGTATATCACGGGGCCCGGTTTGGTGCGTATGGGTTATTCGATGGATGGACTGTGTAAGCGTGGCTGTGGCCTGCCAGGCACCTTTCTTCATATCTTGTGGGAATGTTCGGAGGTTGTGCGATTTTGGAACGGTATCCACACTGTAATGGAGGAGGTCACGCGCGTTGCCCTGTTGCCAGAGGCTAGGAGGTGTTTGTTGAATGTCTGGGAACCGAATGATTGTAATGCGGCACAGACACAGTGGGTGACCTTGGGGTGCATGGTGGCTAAGCGTAACATTGCACAGTTGTGGGGCTCCCCGAGGCCGCCCACGATCGAGGTATGGAAGGAGAATATGGATTGGTGTATGTTTAGGGAAAAGACGGTGTATGTGGTGAGAGGCAAGCCAGGGAAATGGACTAGGGTATGGGGTCCTTGGAATTTATATCGTGGAAGTATCTGCACCCCGCCTCTGCCAGTAGAGGTCGATATCGCTTTGACCCCCTAGCCGCGCATTCTGCGGGAGGGTGTGAGGTGTGTTCCATACTCTGTTCTTCCGTTGCCCCCCTCTGCCGCTTCCGGACAGGAACTGCTTTGGACACTGTATGCTGTTCCCTATCCTTGGAAGAGCACGCTGCTATTTCGGACTCTCATTGCCTTGAGTGTGTTTTTTATGTAATAGAAAACGAAACTGTTGTTTCCGATTGCTCCTGGCCTATGGCCACGGCCTGTTATATGTGCTTACGAACTGCCGGGCGCTTTGCCTCCGGTTCATTTGAATGTGTGGCGTTGCACTGCGGGCCCTCGGGCTCTATAGCGGCCGGCCCTGGTGGTTGTAGGCTCTTGTCTGTATTTTATTGTGTGCTAACGGTTTCTAATAAAAATAAATAAATAAAAAAAAAGAAATCATTGGTTGTATGACTACTTTGTACACTGAAAGGTAGGGTGTATATTTCTGTTTTTTAAAGGTATGATTCTTATTGGTTAACCAAAAACAGATTGTAAGGAACATTATATATGAACAGCTGATATGTTGAAAAGTGAGGCACACTTTCTCTCTTGTGTAGGAACATTGTGTGCTGAACTTCTGACCTGTGTGCTTAGTGCAGTGTTCCATGATCTGTTTCTATGGTAACAGGCAGAAGGCAGATTGGGGGAAGGGTTGAAATGTCTTTCAGTTGGAAAGGGTTGAAATGTTTAACCAATAGAAATGTGTGTTTGCTTTTGAGTTTATGTGTGAAGGATTGTGATTTGATGTTTACAGGCATATGTGTGGAAAATGAAAGGGAAACTTTTCCATTCTTTGTTTTTGCTGAGAGGTGCACAGTGCAGAGATTCTGTAAAAGAAAACATGGTGAGTGACTGATATACTTCTTAATCTACAAAACAACTTGAAAGATGAGTTATTTAATTGTGAGGGGATGTTTGTAGACTATTTTGATTTTAACCAGACTAATGTTTTTCTCCTGCTAAAGTGTAGGGAGTACTTTTTTTCTCTACAATCTTATTGACAGTGTGTGTGCATGTAGAAACCATTCTGTGATAAGCATTTGTGTTTATCGTGTGTTTGCAGACAGATAACTGGGCTGTTTTTATATTTTGGTAGAATTAGAAACCAGTCATTGTTTATGAATTTCTGAAATGAGTTATGTTATGTTTCTATACTAAAATGTAGTACTACTTCTAGATGAAGAAATGTGTTTTGGTATAGTGCAAGGGATAGTGTTGTTTGTCTAGAATCACACAGTGAGTCTGTGTGCATTTGGGAACCACTGTGAGAGAAGCATTTGGTAACATTGTGTATTTGCTGACAGATAACTGTTTTAACCTGTCATGTTGTGAAGTTTTAGTAGCATTAGAAGACAGTTATGGCTAATGATTTGATTAAATGAGTCAGGCTTTGACAGAAAAGTGCAGTCCTGAAATATGTAGATTGTGTGCAGTTCCCTTACCACTTGCACTGTAGTGAATGAGTTTTGGTAAACTCCTAGGGATAGTGGTGCTTGTCTAGAATCACAGTGTGAGTTAGTGTGTATTTGGGATCAGTGTGAGAGAAGCATTTGGTGACATCATGTATTTGCTGACAGATAACTTTTTTAAAACCTGTCATGTTGTGAAGTTTTAGTAGCATTAGAATCCAGTCTTTGCTTATGCGTCGATTAAATGAGTCTTGCTTTGACACTGATGTGCTGTACTTAAATATGTAGATTGTGTTCAGTACCATTAACTCTTCTAGACAAGTGAATGAGTTTTGGTAAACTCCTAGGATAGTGTTGATTGTCTAAAATCACACTGTGAGTCTGTGTGCATTTGGGTAAGGATTTGAGAGAAGCATTTTGCAACATCGTGTATTTGCTGACAGATAACTGTTTTAAAACCGGTCATGTTGTCAAGTTTTAGTAGCATTAGACGCCAGTCTTTGCTTATGCTTTGATTAAATGAGTCAGGCTTTGACACAAAAGTGCAGTCCTGAAATATGAAGATTGTGTGCAGTTCCCTTACCACTTCCACAGTAGTGAATGAGTTTTGGTAAACTCCTAGGTATAGTGGTTGTTGTCTAGAATCAAACTGTGAGTCTGTGTGCATTTGGGAACCACTGTGAGAGAAGCATTTGGCAACATCGTGTATTTTTTAGCAGATAACTCTTTTAAAACCTGTCATGTTGTCAAGTTTTAGTAGCATTAGAAGCTAGTCTTTGCTTATGCATTGATAAAATGAGTCAGGGTTTGACACTAAGGTGCAGTACCATGTACTATTCTGTTCACTGTGGCAGAACTGAAAATTTAAAAGTTTTACCTAAGCACTGTCCTAGAAGTAGTCTGATTATTTAGTCAGTTTCTAAGTACCAAATAGATTGCTTCAAATGTCTATGCAGTATGCATGTAGTGTCCTAACATACTATACACTTGTCTTTTACACCTTCAATTCCCTAGTCAGTATCCATACATTTCCAGGAAACACCCTGTCACTCCCTTTGCAGTTCTCTAGAGACCCATTTGTTAGAAGGCGACCTCAGAGGGGCCCGGAGGGGGCCCTGACGGTCCTGAGACCCACCCTCGAGGTACCGTAGCCGGGCGCTGGCGGGAGACTCCTCAGGGGAGAAATCTCGTATCTAGGATCGTACACTCGGCACCACACGACAAAGAGACACCACACCGAGAGTTCTTAAGAATAAATCTTTATCAGATCGGAGTTGTAGGATCTTTATGATCAGCAAGGCAAATATATACAAGTGGAGCGCGGGCTCACAAAGTCTTGGAGGGGGGTTAGGAGGTAGCGGGACAGTCTTTGGGGATATGGATCAGATGCAGGAGCGTACCCGGCGCACAGCTCACAATCCTCGAGCTGGGGGATACGCTGGTCGTCGTGGGGTCCGGCGGGACCAAGAGAGTCTGTGGGAGCCGCAAGTCACTCAGCAGGGCTCAGGTACAAGTTCGGAGGTCTTACGATCTTCAGGGAGCCGCGAGTCACTCAGCAAGGCTCAAGCACGAGTTCGGAGGTCTTACGATCTTCAGGGAGCCGCGAGTCGCTCAGCAGGGCTCAAGCACAAGTTCGGAGGTCTTACGATCTTCAGTGAGCCGCGAGTCACTCAGCAGGGCTCAGGTATTTCCAAGGCGAATCTGCCGGACAGTCCCAGAGCACCCCTTGTTATAGGGCAACTCCTCTTTGATGTCCGGAGTCTGTGCAGGCAGGGGTCTTGTCACCTGGGGGTCGCTTGTTGGGGTTTCCTGCCATTGTCCTTTGATCCTTTCAGGGCCGGGTCGGGAGGAGTCCCAGACACCCAGCAGGCATGGAGCCAGCCCTCGGGGAGGCCGGCGGGTCGATCGAAACCCACCTTCCCAGGGAAGCGCAGAGGTGTGATGGAAACTGCTTCTCCCTTTCTCATCCCAAGGGGAGCGCGATGTCCTCCAGCCGGAGTGACGCCTCTAGGCCAGGGTCGCGCTGGGGCCGGGCGGCCATCTTGGTGCATGAAGTGGGCATGCGGGCCCGGTGTGGCCGAAAGGAGGAAGGCCACGGACGGGGGAAGTCCGGGTCGGTTGTGTGTGTTCTTACGGGAAGGATCGGCTAGGCCGTGGGCTCGGGGGCTGGTGTGAGGTGCAGGGGTCAGGTCTGGCTATGTTACGAGGGCCGGGTCTAACACCATTCAACAGCATGTACTAATCCATTCACTGTGTCAAAACCCAAACACTTATAAATTCACCAAGACACTCTCTTTCCAGTACTCTAATGATTCAGTCACTGCCTAAGTATTCATGCACTGAGCCAGGCCTTAGCACATGGACTGCTTGAAACCCCTATGCACTATGCATGCAGTCTTCTAACCACCTAGACACTTGTCTTTCACACTTTCAATTTCCTAGTCAGTATCCATACAGTCCAGCAAACATCTTGTCACTGCCTTTGCACTCCTCTAGTGACCCCTTCAGTACCAAGTACTAATCCATTCCCTGTGCGAAAAGCCTAGCACTTATAAATTCACCTAGGCACTCTCCTTGCTGTACTCTAATCATTCAGTCAGTACCCAAGTAGTCATGCAGTGAGCCAGGCCTTAGCACATGGACTGCTTTAAATGCCTATGCAGTATGGATGCAGTCCTCTAATCACCTACACAGTTGTGTTTCACACCTTCAATTCCCTAGTTAGTATTCATACTCTTCTAGCAAACACCCTGTCACTCACCCAGTGTGTCTCCTTATAGTACTGTAATCATTTAGTCAGTTAGCATGTAGAGTTTTAGTGAGGTAGGCTTTAGGGCATGAACTGCTTCAAAGTAATATGCACTATGCATGTAGTGTTTTAACCATTGTCACACTTGTGGTTCAGGGACATAGTTTCTGAATCAGTATTTATATAAAATGTGTTTGTACAGTAATGGAATAGTATAATTTTGAAAGTTATTAATATACATTTATTTGTGATTCTTTTTTACAGATACAGAACAGGAGTGTTTCTCATCTGTTTGTACTCTTCTCGTGCAAGATTGTTTGGATGAAGGGTCCTTAGGTGTTTCATCATACTTGCTGTGCCGCATGAGTATTTTTTGTTAGGATGCCCTCGTAACAGAACTCTTTTGAAAATCTTGTGCATGAGAAAGGTGGTATTGGTCTTTGTTTGCCCCTCGAGAAAAGTAGAAAATCTCCACATCACTGAAGGAAAACGTTGTGGGCGTGGTGCATCCTCCAAAAATTCAACTTTAGATTTGGTGAATATTTTATAGCGACATCATTTACAGTTTTTGTTAGTTAAAGTTGCCACCAATGTTAGAAGGCGACCTCAGAGGGGCCCGGAGGGGGCCCTGACGGTCCTGAGACCCACCCTCGAGGTACCGTAGCCGGGCGCTGGCGGGAGACTCCTCAGGGGAGAAATCTTGTATCTAGGATTGTACACTCGGCACCACACGATAAAGAGACACCACACCGAGAGTTCTTAAGAATAAATCTTTATCAGATCGGAGTTGTAGGATCTTTATGATCAGCAAGGCAAATATATACAAGTGGAGCGCGGGCTCACAAAGTCTTGGAGGGGGGTTAGGAGGTAGCGGGACAGTCTTTGGGGATATGGATCAGATGCAGGAGCGTACCCGGCGCACAGCTCACAATCCTCGAGCTGGGGGATACGCTGGTCGTCGTGGGGTCCGGCGGGACCAAGAGAGTCTGTGGGAGCCGCAAGTCACTCAGCAGGGCTCAGGTACAAGTTCGGAGGTCTTACGATCTTCAGGGAGCCGCGAGTCACTCAGCAAGGCTCAAGCACGAGTTCGGAGGTCTTACGATCTTCAGGGAGCCGCGAGTCGCTCAGCAGGGCTCAAGCACAAGTTTGGAGGTCTTACGATCTTCAGTGAGCCGCGAGTCACTCAGCAGGGCTCAGGTGTTTCCAAGGCGAATCTGCCGGACAGTCCCAGAGCACCCCTTGTTATAGGGCGACTCCTCTTTGATGTCCGGAGTCTGTGCAGGCAGGGGTCTTGTCACCTGGGGGTCGCTTGTTGGGGTTTCCTGCCATTGTCCTTTGATCCTTTCAGGGCCGGGTCGGGAGGAGTCCCAGACACCCAGCAGGCATGGAGCCAGCCCTCGGGGAGGCCGGCGGGTCGATCGAAACCCACCTTCCCAGGGAAGCGCAGAGGTGTGATGGAAACTGCTTCTCCCTTTCTCATCCCAAGGGGAGCGCGATGTCCTCCAGCCGGAGTGACGCCTCTAGGCCAGGGTCGCGCTGGGGCCGGGCGGCCATCTTGGTGCATGAAGTGGGCATGCGGGCCCGGTGTGGCCGAAAGGAGGAAGGCCACGGACGGGGGAAGTCCGGGTCGGTTGTGTGTGTTCTTACGGGAAGGATCGGCTAGGCCGTGGGCTCGGGGGCTGGTGTGAGGTGCAGGGGTCAGGTCTGGCTATGTTACGAGGGCCGGGTCTAACACCATTCAACAGCATGTACTAATCCATTCACTGTGTCAAAACCCAAACACTTATAAATTCACCAAGACACTCTCTTTCCAGTACTCTAATGATTCAGTCACTGCCTAAGTATTCATGCACTGAGCCAGGCCTTAGCACATGGACTGCTTGAAACCCCTATGCACTATGCATGCAGTCTTCTAACCACCTAGACACTTGTCTTTCACACTTTCAATTTCCTAGTCAGTATCCATACAGTCCAGCAAACATCTTGTCACTGCCTTTGCACTCCTCTAGTGACCCCTTCAGTACCAAGTACTAATCCATTCCCTGTGCGAAAAGCCTAGCACTTATAAATTCACCTAGGCACTCTCCTTGCTGTACTCTAATCATTCAGTCAGTACCCAAGTAGTCATGCAGTGAGCCAGGCCTTAGCACATGGACTGCTTTAAATGCCTATGCAGTATGGATGCAGTCCTCTAATCACCTACACAGTTGTGTTTCACACCTTCAATTCCCTAGTTAGTATTCATACTCTTCTAGCAAACACCCTGTCACTCACCCAGTGTGTCTCCTTATAGTACTGTAATCATTTAGTCAGTTAGCATGTAGAGTTTTAGTGAGGTAGGCTTTAGGGCATGAACTGCTTCAAAGTAATATGCACTATGCATGTAGTGTTTTAACCATTGTCACACTTGTGGTTCAGGGACATAGTTTCTGAATCAGTATTTATATAAAATGTGTTTGTACAGTAATGGAATAGTATAATTTTGAAAGTTATTAATATACATTTATTTGTGATTCTTTTTTACAGATACAGAACAGGAGTGTTTCTCATCTGTTTGTACTCTTCTCGTGCAAGATTGTTTGGATGAAGGGTCCTTAGGTGTTTCATCATACTTGCTGTGCCTCATGAGTATTTTTTGTTAGGATGCCCTCGTAACAGAACTCTTTTGAAAATCTTGTGCATGAGAAAGGTGGTATTGGTCTTTGTTTGCCCCTCGAGAAAAGTAGAAAATCTCCACATCACTGAAGGAAAACGTTGTGGGCGTGGTGCATCCTCCAAAAATTCAACTTTAGATTTGGTGAATATTTTATAGCGACATCATTTACAGTTTTTGTTAGTTAAAGTTGCCACCAATGTTAGAAGGCGACCTCAGAGGGGCCCGGAGGGGGCCCTGACGGTCCTGAGACCCACCCTCGAGGTACCGTAGCCGGGCGCTGGCGGGAGACTCCTCAGGGGAGAAATCTTGTATCTAGGATCGTACACTCGGCACCACACGATAAAGAGACACCACACCGAGAGTTCTTAAGAATAAATCTTTATCAGATCGGAGTTGTAGGATCTTTATGATCAGCAAGGCAAATATATACAAGTGGAGCGCGGGCTCACAAAGTCTTGGAGGGGGGTTAGGAGGTAGCGGGACAGTCTTTGGGGATATGGATCAGATGCAGGAGCGTACCCGGCGCACAGCTCACAATCCTCGAGCTGGGGGATACGCTGGTCGTCGTGGGGTCCGGCGGGACCAAGAGAGTCTGTGGGAGCCGCGAGTCACTCAGCAGGGCTCAGGTACAAGTTCGGAGGTCTTACGATCTTCAGGGAGCCGCGAGTCACTCAGCAAGGCTCAAGCACGAGTTCGGAGGTCTTACGATCTTCAGGGAGCCGCGAGTCGCTCAGCAGGGCTCAAGCACAAGTTTGGAGGTCTTACGATCTTCAGTGAGCCGCGAGTCACTCAGCAGGGCTCAGGTGTTTCCAAGGCGAATCTGCCGGACAGTCCCAGAGCACCCCTTGTTATAGGGCGACTCCTCTTTGATGTCCGGAGTCTGTGCAGGCAGGGGTCTTGTCACCTGGGGGTCGCTTGTTGGGGTTTCCTGCCATTGTCCTTTGATCCTTTCAGGGCCGGGTCGGGAGGAGTCCCAGACACCCAGCAGGCATGGAGCCAGCCCTCGGGGAGGCCGGCGGGTCGATCGAAACCCACCTTCCCAGGGAAGCGCAGAGGTGTGATGGAAACTGCTTCTCCCTTTCTCATCCCAAGGGGAGCGCGATGTCCTCCAGCCGGAGTGACGCCTCTAGGCCAGGGTGGCGCTGGGGCCGGGCGGCCATCTTGGTGCATGAAGTGGGCACGCGGGCCCGGTGTGGCCGAAAGGAGGAAGGCCACGGACGGGGGAAGTCCGGGTCGGTTGTGTGTGTTCTTACGGGAAGGATCGGCTAGGCCGTGGGCTCGGGGGCTGGTGTGAGGTGCAGGGGTCAGGTCTGGCTATGTTACGAGGGCCGGGTCTAACACCATTCAACAGCATGTACTAATCCATTCACTGTGTCAAAACCCAAACACTTATAAATTCACCAAGACACTCTCTTTCCAGTACTCTAATGATTCAGTCACTGCCTAAGTATTCATGCACTGAGCCAGGCCTTAGCACATGGACTGCTTGAAACCCCTATGCACTATGCATGCAGTCTTCTAACCACCTAGACACTTGTCTTTCACACTTTCAATTTCCTAGTCAGTATCCATACAGTCCAGCAAACATCTTGTCACTGCCTTTGCACTCCTCTAGTGACCCATTCAGTACCAAGTATTAATCCATTCCCTGTGCGAAAAGCCTAGCACTCATAAATTCACCTAGGCACTCTCCTTGCTGTACTCTAATCATTCAGTCAGTACCCAAGTAGTCATGCAGTGAGCCAGGCCTTAGCACATGGACTGCTTTAAATGCCTATGCAGTATGGATGCAGTCCTCTAATCACCTACACAGTTGTGTTTCACACCTTCAATTCCCTAGTTAGTATTCATACTCTTCTAGCAAACACCCTGTCACTCACCCAGTGTGTCTCCTTATAGTACTGTAATCATTTAGTCAGTTAGCATGTAGAGTTTTAGTGAGGTAGGCGTTAGGGCATGAACTGCTTCAAAGTAGTATGCACTATGCATGTAGTGTTTTAACCGTTGTCACACTTGTGGTTCAGGGACATAGGGGCCTCATGTAGGAAGCCAAATACCGGTCGGTAACGGCCGATTTTCGGTAATTATACCGTTACCGACCGGTATTTTGGCTTTTGAGATGTAGGGGGAGAATTTCATGATTCGGTATTTACCGAATCGGTAAAATTACCGAATCGGTAATATTACCGATTCGGTAAATACCGAATCATGAAATGAGATGTAGGGGGAGTGTGTGGTGGGTGTGGGGATTCGTTATTTACCACCAACTAAAGGTTGGTGGTAAATGACGAATAGGTGACAAAAAGCATTTTTGTGCACGTTTAAGTGTGCAATGTGGCAGACATACATGCCCTTAGGGCATGTATGTGCGCCACATGTGCACACATGGCCGAATCAGGGGTGCAACAGGGTGTCAATGTGACACCCTGCCACCCTTGCATGTGCTCCCCCATTACCGAATCGGTATTTACCGATTCGGTAATGAGGCATACCTTCCCATCAATGGGAAGGTATGCCTCATTACCGAATCGGTAAATACCGATTCGGTAATTACCGAATTTTTCCGAATCGGTAATATTTACCGACTCATTACCTACATTGCATTTACCACTTCATAAATACCGAATCGGTATGATTCGGTATTTATGAAGTGGTAAATGCAAGCCCACCTACATAAGGCCCATAGTTTCTGAATCAGTATTTATATAAAATGTGTTTGTACAGTAATGGAATAGTATAATTTTGAAAGTTATTAATATACATTTATTTGTGATTCTTTTTTACAGATACAGAACAGGAGTATTTCTCATCTGTTTGTACTCTTCTCGTGCAAGATTGTTTGGATGAAGGGTCCTTAGGTGTTTCATCATACTTGCTGTGCCGCATGAGTATTTTTTGTTAGGATGCCCTCGTAACAGAACTCTTTTGAAAATCTTGTGCATGAGAAAGGTGGTATTGGTCTTTGTTTGCCCCTCGAGAAAAGTAGAAAATCTCCACATCACTGAAGGAAAACGTTGTGGGCGTGGTGCATCCTCCAAAAATTCAACTTTAGATTTGGTGAATATTTTATAGCGACATCATTTACAGTTTTTGTTAGTTAAAGTTAAAAAAAATTGTTAACTGTGTGCATTTTATATTTCTGTGATTTGTATTTTGAGAATGGCATGTTGGTCTTTTTTTTAACAATCTTTGAGATTGTGTTTTTTTTGCCCGCTGTTAAGTGATGAGTACGATTGAAATCACTATTTTTAGTGAAATTTAAAATATTCTGAGAACAGCAAAAAAGGCAAAAAATTACTTTGTGGAAATTATGCTGTGTTGTATAAAATGTATTATTACATGTTATAATTGTTTTTTCCTTTTCTTTCACAGATCCAAATTTTAAAATAAGCAATTTATATGAATTTATATTTGAATGAAAGACAGAAAAAAATGTATACCATTTTTTATTCCTATTACTGTGAAGGTCTAACTAAGTATCAATATGCACAATGAAGAGGCCTGCAAGAAGCTACAAAGTTGAAACACGTTTCTAAAAACACTCTGTTTATGTAGTTTTGAAATCTGACCATAATCAGATATCATGTGACCTGCAAAAAAAGAGATTTGAGGGGTTCATAATATTTCACCTTTTTAGCTGTTGAAGGATCGCAATCATTTCAATCATTCTTCTTTGAACATCTTTGCAGACAAAACTCTGTGCTTACCTTCTATCATTTGCAAGGAAATTTAAAAACGGAAATATGTCACTTTTTTTAACATAGTTATTGTGCAAGATAGTCTTTTATATTTACAAAGAGAGGAAAAGGCACTCTGTGCACTTTTTATACTCCATGTAAATATAACCTCATCATGCACACCACTTTGTGTTGAAAGGGTGTTCTATAAGTGTTGTTATGCATGATTGCACTTAATACTCATAGAACAAGACACATGTCTAGATTTATCAGAAATCATAAATCTCGATATGTGTGTGAATGCTGCATCATTCTAAAATTGGTGTAGGAAAGCACAACAAGGAGAATTGTTTTAATTTCTCCACATTTTTATATCTTCAATGCATGCTGAAATGTTCAGCATACATTGAAGAAGAAAAATGCATTTTCTCATTGTTTTTGTGCAGGAAGGTGTGTCTTCCTGCAGAAAAACAAACAGCACATGACACAGATATCCTTGCACTATGGTGCAGGGGTGCCTGTGTCACCACATGGCTGCAGTTTAAGCAGCCGTGCAGAGAGAAGCATAGATTTGCAACATATTTATGTACATATGTTGCATCCCTGTGCTTCGGAAGTACTACAGCACAGAGGTTACTGTGTGATGCTGCAGCACTTCCTCATAGTTCTGCACTTAAACATTCACTATATGCTACTAATGCATTCATTCAGTCAATTACATACTACACATACATTCATCTAAACTAACACTAACAAATAAATGTTGCTCTTTTTTTAAATCAGGAAAGTTAGGGCCCGATTCACAGAACAAACTTAAGACTAAATCCTAAACTTAGTACCATTCTGGTATTCACAGAATGCACCTAGTACTTCTGCTATTCACAGAATGAACTTAGTACTTTTGCTATTCACAGAATGAACTTAGTACTTTTGCTATTCACAGAATGGATTTACGACTCCTAAACTTACGTCCGCACTCGGGCCGGAAATTCCGGCCCGGAGGCGGAGCTTCCGGGCCGGAGGCGGGGCTTCCGGGCCGGAGGCGGAGCTTCCGGGCCGGAGGCGGAGCTTCCGGCCCGGAGGTGGGGATTCCAGCCGATTTAGCTATGGCCGAAATCCCCACCTCCGGGCCGGAAGCTCCGCCTCCGGCCCGGAAGCTCCGCCTCCGGCCCGGAAGCCCCGCCTCCGGGCCGGAACCTCCGCCTCCGGGCCGGAACCTCCGCCTCCGGGCCGGAATTTCCGGCCCGAGTGCGGACGTAAGTTTAGGAGTCGTAAATCCATTCTGTGAATAGCAAAAGTACTAAGTTCATTCTGTGAATAGCAAAAGTAGTAAGTTCATTCTGTGAATAGCAGAAGTACTAGGTGCATTCTGTGAATACCAGAATGGTACTAAGTTTAGGATTTAGTCTTAAGTTTGTTCTGTGAATCGGGCCCTCCGTTCTTACAAGAACTTATTTTTTCTTCTTTCTTCTTTTATAATTTTTGGGGGTTTTCTGAACAATTTTTAAAATTTTTGGGTTTTTCTGCAAAAAAAAAAAACAGGAGAATCCAAACAATGAACTTCAGGGAACAATAAAAAAAAACAAAAAAAAAACTAGCAAATGTGACTTTCTTGCCGGCGGCAGATCAGATTGATCGACTGCTCACCATAGCACACAGTCTTATTGCAGTTAGTGCAGAGCACTTTTAAAAATTGAAATTGAGGACGGATGTCCAAGGTTTGGGCTGATGGTTGCACTCTTGATGTGCTCGGCTGCGATGAGGTGGATGGCGCAGGAGCAGGAGTGTTTCTCATCCATCGGCACTCTTCTCGTGCAAGATTGTTCAGATGAAGGGTCCTCATGTGCTTCATCATACTTGCCGTGCCGCAAGAGTATTTCTTGTTAGGATCCCCTCTCAATAGGACTCTTTTGCAAATCTTGCACGTGACCAAGGTGGCATTGGTCTTATTCTGCCCCTCGGGAAAAGTAAAAATTTCCACACCACTGAAGAAAAACGTTTTTTGGGTGGTGCCTCCGGCAAAAATTCATCCTCAGAAGTATGAGGTGATGCAGGTGATGCCTGCTGCCCTGAAGCCATTTTTGGTTGAAAAAAGTTAGAGCTAAGTGTAAACTTAGTCTAAAAAATCTTCTTCTCTCCTAAGAGATGGTGCTCTAAAGAAGGTCAAAGAAGAATGATTGAAATGGGTTGGGTCTTTCAATAGTTAGAAGAGGAAGTGTAATGAACCAATCAAATCTCTTTTTTTGCAGGTCACATGGGATCCGCGCACCCTGCGCTTACGCAGCACGCACCCAGTGCGCATCCGCGAAATTCAATTAAAAAGAAATCTAGGATTAGATGTAAAAATATATTCGTTTTAAGACTAGTTTAGAGTTTGTCTTCAATTAATATTCACATGAAATACATATATATATGTTTTTTTAAATGTTAAATATTTTGCGGGATCCGCGCACCCACCGCGTCATAGACGCAGATGACGCATCGCGGAAGCGCGTAAACGTCGTGTTACGTACATTGAACGTGTCGCGTACCTGTCGCATTGCGATCGCGCACTAAACATGTACCCAACTCGTACCATGCGCAGATGCTATCACGTAGGGATCGAGAACGGTGCGCATAGGGTGCGCGGATCCAAAAACATTGAAAAAAATATATAAAATACAGTTTTGAACATATAGTTAAAAAAATATTTTGAAAAATATAAAAAAATATGTTTGTAAAACCCATTAAGTTCGAATAACATTTTTTAATTTTTAAAAGAATTAATTGAAAAAATAAGTTTAAAAAATGGTGATAAAAAAGTATTTAAAAAAAAAGATAATTAATGAAATTGACACACTGAATTTGAAAAATATAGAAATCCAATCAAAATCATCAGTGATGTCATCAGTGATGTCATTTGAGATGTCATCAGTGATGTCACTGACCATGTCATGAGTGATGTAATATGTGACGTCATCAGCAGTGCATTGCGGGGGCGCGAGTTATAGTTAGCTGAACTAACTATAACCGGGGAATTTCTAGGGTTTTGTACGAGGGAAATGTCCAACTAACTATAATGCCCCTGAAACCTATGGGTTTTTTTGTGAATTTCTATGGTTTTTTAAATGCCAATTCCTAACTATAACGCCCCTGAAACCTTTGGTTTTTTCAGTGAATATATATATATATATATATATTTACATTCCGCTCCAAAGGTTGTCCAACTGGTAAGTAGCACTCGATCAGCAGCTGTATTGATGATAGGCAGGGAAGAGGATCCGCTTGTAGAAGCCGCTCCATAATGGAATTGCCTGACGCGTATTACATTCCGCTCCAAAGGTTGTTAAAGCCTCTGAAGAGAAGCATATGGAGCTTCGAAATGCGTCAGGCAATTCCATTACGGAGCAGCTTCTACAAGTGGATCCTCGTCTCTGACTATCATAAACAAAGCTGCTGATCGAGTGCTACTCACCTGGTGGACAACTTTTGGAGCAGAATGTAATACGGGGCTGTCCTGCCGCGGAGTGTGCACCACCCCGTAATGTTATGGGGGCCACCTGACATGGTAACTATCATGTCGGCAATGTGGGCCAGCAGCGGTAAACAGGTTTGAGGACGAGTCCACTTGCAGGGTCCATACAGGACAAGATTTGTGTGCTATCCGGACCATATTTCCCACAATGCACAGTCTCATTCGAGCTTCCCATTGGTGGGTGTGCAATATGAAAATGGCGAAGTGGGTTCAGCGTTTGTACACACCATCTCCGTTAAAGCCTCTGAAGAGAAGCATATGGAGCTTTGAAACGCGTCAGGCAATTCCATTACGGAGCGGCTTCTACAAGTGGATCCTCGTCCCTGCCTATCATAAACAAAGCTGCTGATCGAGTGCTACTCACCTGGTGGACAACCTTTGGAGCAGAATGTAATACGCGGCCATCGTGCCGCGGAATGTGCACCACCTTGTAATGTTATGGGGGCCACCTGACATGGTAACTATCATGTCGGCAATGTGGGCCAGCAGCGGGAAACAGGATTGAGGACGAGTCCACTTGCAGGGTCCATACAGGACAAGATTTGTGTGCTATCCGGACCATATTTCCCACAATGCACAGTCTCATTCGAGCTTCCCATTGGTGGGTGTGCAATATGAAAATGGCGAAGTGGGTTCAGCATTTGCACACACCGTCTCCGTTAAAGCCTCTGAAGAGAAGCATATGGAGCTTCGAAACGCGTCAGGCAATTCCATTACGGAGCGGCTTCTACAAGTGGATCATCGTCCCTGCCTATCATAAACAGAGCTGCTGATCGAGTGCTACTCACCTGGTGGACAACCTTTGGAGCAGAATATATATTTACATATGCATCAGATGATTACATTGGATGTGCACCTCAACTCACTCCTACATCACAAAGAAAACACCTCAAATGATCAAAGCCACTGGCCAAACATCACAATGGCAATAACCAAAACTCAATACATCACCTGGGGCAAAACACTGCATCTCAGACTGGGGAAGTAAACAGCCGTGATTGAGAGCCTCAGCAACCAGGGTCCACTCTCTGAGGTAGACGCGTCCGCCCCCACTCAGATTCCAAACTCCCAGTTTTTAAGTCCACAACCCTCAGCTTTAAACACACTAGAAGGTTCGGGAAAGACCTCCCCTGGGCCAGAGAAATCTTACCAGAACTGGCCAGGTTCCAAGCCAGCATTCCCATGGCAGGATGGAGTTCTCACGTCCCCTTCTCCAAATCTCGCATGTTCCAGCCTCTCTCTTGACGAAGCTCACAAAGCCTTCCTGAGTACATAAACAATCCCTCACAAAAACAGAAAGCCCTTGAACGTGAATAACCCAAGCAACTTGCAAGCGCTGCTGTGCACGCAGAAAGGCTGAAGCAAGGCAAAGTCAGGGAAAAAGGATGACATCATGCCATGTCAAAGCCAATAGTAAGAACTTCATAATTCACATTAATGTACAACTCAATGCACATTTGTGCACACACTGCTTATAGATTTACACACTTCATCTCTCAATGTACAACACCGAGCACATGTGTGCATCACTGCCCACAACACTGCACTTCGAGACCAAAAAGTACATTCCACAACTCTCTCTCCCTTTCACGCTTTCAAATGCACATCCCACACGTTCTGTTCTTGGCAAGGCTGTCTACTCCATGACAGCTCCCACTGAAAGACAGCAAGATTACAAGAAAGAGAAGCAAGGCATATGCACGACAGTCGTACATCCAGGCTAGGATGAATGTTGGAAGGCGTTCCCCGGGGAGGCTGCGGAATGGGTTCCTGACCACCCTGAGGCCCACCTTTCCCAGAATTAGGCCGAGCAAGAGCAGGGAGGCCCTTCCTGGAAGGGTCTCGCACCTAGGATCGCACGCGCTGCGCTTACTCTCCCTTCGGATAGAGGGACACCACACAGTAGTTCGTTATAAGGCAATAAGCTTTTATCGGTAGTTGTCAGGGATCTTTATGATCCGGCAGGCAGGTGCAGAATAAATGCCACAAGCGGCAGTGATCTTGTGATGATGGGAAAAGGGGTAGCGGGACAGTCTTTCAATCAGTGTCTCTGCGAGGTATCCGGCGCACAGCTCTCAATCCTCGAGCTGAGGGGATGTTGCTTCTCTCGGCAATCTCTGCCGATTCTCTTGGAGGAGCGGGCCGCGAGTCACTCAGCAGGCACCGGAGAGTCGTAGTTCAGGGAGCCGCGACGGCGTCACCAGGGCTCAGATGGTTCAGAATTTGAGGAGCCGCGACGGCGTCAGCAGGGCTCAGATGGTTCAGAATTCGAGGAGCCGCGACGGCGTCAGCAGGGCTCAGTTGTTTCAGAGTACGGGGAGCCGCGACGGCGTCAGCAGGGCTCAGTTGTTTCAGAGTTCGGGGAGCCGCGACGGCATCAGCAGGGCTCAGATGGTTTCAGAGTTCGGGTAGCGTTCTTCTGTTTCGGTGAGCGATCGAGCCGCGACCAGGTCCGCAGGCTCTCGTCAGTCCAGGTCTTCTCTGCCTCTCGTCCCTTCAGCACCCCTTGTTATACTCCCCCTCCTCTTTGAAGTCCGGAGTCCTCGCGGAGAGGGGTCTCGTGCCTGGGGGGCGAGGTGTCGGGGTTTCCTGTCGCTCAGCCCCTTGATCTGTTCAGATGTGTCCGGGAGGGACCCCAGACGCCCAGCAGGAGAGGCGCCCGCTCACCGGGGGCCTGGTGGCCGATCGAAACCTCCCTCGGGGAAGAGTCCAGAGGTGTGACAGAGTCGGCGCCTCTCGGTCTGGTTTGGGGGGGGTGTCGTTCTCCCTCGGCCGGGCATGCGTGTTGGGGACCTGGTCGGCCCTCGGGATGTTGGTCCACGGAGGCCGGAAGGCCGTGCCCACGAGGTTCGGCGTGTTTGTAGTGTGACTTGCTGGTCGGGAGGGCCCACGCCACGAGGCCGGTCTCACACGTGCCCCCCCAGCTGAAAGGCGGGGAGAATTACCCATCCACTTGGGAGTTCTCCTCGCTGAAGCGGAAGAATCGGGACAGGCCGTCCGCGTTGGCGTGGTCTGTCCCGGGGCGATGTTCCACAGTGAAATCCATCCCCTGGAGAGAGATGGACCAGCGAAGCAGCTTGGGGTTTTCCCCTCGCATCTGCATCAACCACCGCAGGGGTCGATGATCTGTTTGCACTCGGAAGTGGGTTCCGAACAGGTAGGGCCGTAGCTTTTTGAGGGCCCAGACTACGGCGAACGTCTCACGTTCAATCGTGCTCCACCGCTGTTCCCGGGGCAGTAACCTTCGGCTGATGAAGGCTATGGGCTGATCTATGCCTTTGTCGTCGTATTGTGAGAGGACTGCCCCGATGCCGTGTTCCGAGGCGTCCGTCTGGACCACAAACTCCTGGGCGTAGTCGGGTGCTTTGAGTACTGGAGCCGCGCACATTGCGGCCTTTAGGGTGTCGAACGCCTTCTGGCAGGCGGGAGTCCAGTGTATTTTCTTGGGGTGTTTTTTGGAGGTTAGTTCTGTGAGAGGGCCTGCGATGCTGCCATAGTTTTTAATGAACCTTCGGTAGTAGCCGGTGAGGCCCAGGAAGGCTCGGACTTCCGTTTGGGTGGTAGGGGGTTCCCAGGACAAAATGGCGTCGATCTTCGGCTGGAGGGGGGCGACCTGCCCACTCCCCACCTGGTGCCCCAGATAAGTTACGGAGCCGTGCCCAATTTGACATTTGCTAGCTTAGATGGTGAGGCCGGCCCGGCGTAGAGCCAGCAGGACTTGACGGAGGTGCTGGAGGTGCTCGGTCCATTGGGAGCTGAAGACCGCTATGTCGTCAAGGTATGCTGCGCTGAACCACTCTAGTCCGGCCAGGACCCTGTTCACCAGCCGCTGGAAGGTGGCCGGGGCATTTTTCATTCCGAACGGCATCACCCTAAAGCGGTAGTGCCCATCCGGGGTGGAGAAGGCGGAGCGCTCCTTGGCTCCCTCGGTGAGGGCAATCTGCCAGTACCCACTGGTCAGGTCGAAGGTGCTGAGGTAGCAGGTGGCCCCAAGGCGGTCAATGAGTTCGTCGGCACGGGGGATAGGGTGAGCGTCTGCTCGGGTGACCGCATTGAGGCCTCGGTAGTCCATGCAGAATCTCAGCTCGGGGGCAACACCCGGGGTAGTCGCTTTCAGAACCAGGACTACCGGGCTGGCCCAGGGGCTATCGGAGGGTTCAATCACCCCAAGGGCTAACATCTTTGCCACCTCGGTCTGGATGCAGGTCCGGACCCGATCAGGGACCCGGTAGGCCCGATGTCTCACTGGCGGGCTGTCTCCGGTGTCCACGTCGTGGACACACCAGCTGGTGACCCCGGGGGTCAGGGAGAAGAGATCCGCGAACTGCCCAAGTAGCTGGTGGCAGTCGTCGGTCTGTTGGGCTGTGAGGGCGGTCGACGGTCTCACTCCCTCCACGGATCCATCTGTTTCCTTCGCCCCCAGGGGGTCTGGGAGGGGCTCGGTGTCTTCTTCGGTCCCATCGTCGGTGGCCAGGAGTAGACTTAATTCGGTCCGCACAAAGTGGGGCTTGAGGCGGTTCACGTGGAGAACCCGGAGGGGGTTCCGCGGGGACTGCACATCGATGAGATAGGTGACTTGGCTCTTCCACTCGATCACCTTGAAGGGTCCAGTCCATTTATCCTGGAGAGCGCAGGGTCTCACCGGGGCCATGACCCAGACTTGTTGGCCTGGCTGGAACTCGACCAGCGTAGCATTCTGGTCATACCAGCGCTTCATCTCTTCTTGACTGGCCTCGAGGTTTGCTTCTGCGAGTTCCCTGAATTTTCGGGTCTGGTTGCGGAGCGCCAGGATGTATCGGAACACGTCCCCACCCCTCCTTGACCAGGCTCAGGGGTCCTCGGACGGGGTGTCCATATAACAGTTCGAATGGGCTGAACCCCAGGGATTTTTGGGGGACCTCCCGGTAGGCGAACAGGAGACATGGGAGGAGGACGTCCCACCTCCGGCGTAGGGGTTCCTCGAGGCCCATGATCATCCCTTTCAGTGTCTTGTTAAAGCGCTCGACTAGGCCGTTTCCTTGGGGGTGGTACGGGGTGGTGAATTTGTACGATACTCCGCACTGCTGCCAGAGGGACTTCATATATCGGGAGATAAAGTTCGTACCCCGGTCACTCACGACTTCGCGGGGGAACCCCATGCGGGAGAAGATCCCCATCAAGGCCCGGCCCACCACGGGGGCCGTTACGGTGCGGAGGGGGATGGCTTCGGGGTAACGGGTGGCATGGTCCACCAGGACGAGGATGAACCGGTGGCCCTGGGCGGTCTTAGGGTCCAGTGGTCCGACAATGTCGATTCCTACCCGCTCAAAAGGGGTACTGACGACGGGGAAGGGTTGGAGCGGAGCCTTGCACTTGCCCCCACTCTTTCCGCTGGCCTGGCACGTGGGGCAGGACTTGCAGTGGGCCTCCACATTTGCTCGCATCTTGGGCCAGTAGAAGTGGGTGACGAGTCGCTGGTATGTCTTATCTTGGCCTAAGTGTCCGGCCAGGGGTACATCATGGGCCAGGCCCAGGAGAAGACTTCAGAAGCGTAGGGGTACTACTAGTACTCGGGCCGATCCCAACTCGGCCGACTTCTGTTCACTGTACAGTAGTCCGTTCTCCCAGTATACCCATTGGGTGCCAGTCTGGTCGCCTGCTGCTTGGGCCTCGGCCTGTTGTCGGGGTCCAATGAGGGACGGGCAGGTGGATTGTTCTTGGCAGAACTCTTCACGGGAGGGGCCCCCTTCGCAGGGCCACGGGGCCAGTTCTGGCAAGTCCCCGAGTTTGGTCAGGGTTGTGGGGTCGGAAGGCCCGGATTCTTTGCCGGGAGTGGTTGGTTCGTCCGGAAGGGGGTCGTTGGCCTCGGGTGGTGTATCCTGGCTCTCGGGGATGGTGGCGGTGTTCAGGGGCATGGCCTCTCCCCCCTCGGAGGAAGGCGCCCGGAGAGTCATCGAGCGCGTGGTGGCGCATACCCACTCGGGTAGGCCCATCATCTCGAGGTGGGCCCTTCGTTCCACTTGTCCCCACGGGGAGTTCTCCAGGTCGTTGCCCAGGAGGCAGTCCACGGGCTGGGAGGTTTGGACCGCTACTATTAACTTGCCGGTGACTCCCCCCCATTCGAAGGGGACTAGGGCCATCCGGCAGAGGCTCTCGGAATTGTCTGATGAGATGACGGGGCAAAAGGCGTCAGGCAGGATCTGATCCTCGGAAATCAGGTGACAGTGGACCGCCGTGACACTCGCCCCCGTGTCCCGGAGCCCCTCGATGCGGTGACCGTTGACCGTCACCTGCTGTCGGTACTTCTTCGTGTTGGCGGGCAGGGGCGTTCCGGGGACCATCTCCCGGTCCCCTAGGGAGACCAAGGCCATGGCGGCTGGTTCCCATTCTTCGGAGTCTTCCATCTCTTCCCCCAGGGCTACAGAGGCCATCTGTCGAGCCGGCGGGGTTGTGGTGGTGGTCCGCTGGTACAGGGGACACTGAGGGTCACTGGCATAGTGTCCGGTCTGCTGGCAGCGGAAACATGTGATTCTCCCTCGGGGTCCCGGCCTCCCTGGGGGCCCGGTGCTGGCCGGAGGCGGAGCTGGAAAGGGCGGAGATTGTCCTCTGGGAGGGCTGAGCGGGGATCCCCCCGGGAGCTCCCTTTGCCGGCCTTGGTTCCCTCCGCCCCTCTGGCGGGGGGGTCCCTGGTTGTGGCGACCGTAGTCTCCCACGGGGCCCCGGGAGGTCCGGGTGTTCACCCACCGGTCAGCCTCGACGGCCAGTTTCCGAGGGTCTGTGAGTTTGCTGTCCAGGAGGTGCTGGCGCAGCTCTACGAAGCAATTAGCGGCCAAGTGTTCCCATGCGATTAGGTCGAACAGCTCCTCAAAAGTGGAGACCTTGCTGCCCTTGATCCATCCGTCCAAGGCCCGGCTGTAAAAGTTCACGTACTCCACCCATGTAGTACCGGGTATCTTTTTGCAGTCTCTAAACCGTTGCCGGTACATTTCAGGGGTGAGCCCATATCTGGCTACCAGGGCCTCTTTCATGTGACTGTAGGAGTTCATCACGGTGGAGGGCAGGTCCAGCAGGGTATCTCTCCCCTCACTCAGGAACCGGCCCCACAGCCCAGCCCCCCAGTCTTTCTGCGGGACTCGGTGGGAGGTCATGGCGACTTCGTAGGCCTTGAACCATTGCTGAATGTCGTCGTTCTTATAGTATTCTTTCACCACATCCTTGAGGATGTGGACCTTCGGTTCCACGGTGGAGGAGATGGGTTGTGTTTCCGAGGGTCGGGCCTCCGCCCTCTTGGCCTTGAGCTCGATTTCTTTTAGGCTACGTTCGTGCTCTAGTTGGAGTTTCTTTTCTTCGTGTTCTCTCTGTCGTTTCTTTTCCTCTAGTTCTCCGTGTAGGCGTAACTGTTCTACTGCCAGTTTTTTTTCAGCCAGTTTTATCTCTCCTTCGATTTTTAGTTTTGCTAGTTCCAGTTCGTGGTTGCGACTTCTTTCTCGGTCCGCTAGTTCCTCTGGGGATAGGCCCCCCTCGGGGGTGCCGTTCCTCCCCGGGCTGCTTCGTGGTTCGTTGGGGTGCTCTTCTTCTGCTTGTGACCGGGGAGTTTCTGCCTCGACCCAGGTTTTTAATGCCCCCTGGAAGTCCTCTTTCGTGCTTAGTCCGGTGGTAGCGATTCCAAAGTCTTTGCAAAATTGTTTCAGTTCTCGGTGCGTATACGATTCTAACTGGTCTTTTTGGAATGCCGTGCTTGGGTTGGTGCCTGCGGCACCTAGGGAAGTTTCTCCTTCCATTCTTCTTGGTGGTGCGTAAGCCGTCTACTGCACGATCTCTAGGTGTTGGCTCGGATCCCGTCGCCTGCCACCAAATGTTGGAAGGCGTTCCCCGGGGAGGCTGCGGAATGGGTTCCTGACCACCCTGAGGCCCACCTTTCCCAGAATTAGGCCGAGCAAGAGCAGGGAGGCCCTTCCTGGAAGGGTCTCGCACCTAGGATCGCACGCACTGTGCTTACTCTCCCTTCGGATAGAGGGACACCACACAGTAGTTCGTTATAAGGCAATAAGCTTTTATCGGTAGTTGTCAGGGATCTTTATGATCCGGCAGGCAGGTGCAGAATAAATGCCACAAGCGGCAGCGATCTTGTGATGATGGGAAAAGGGGTAGCGGGACAGTCTTTCAATCAGTGTCTCTGCGAGGTATCCGGCGCACAGCTCTCAATCCTCGAGCTGAGGGGATGTTGCTTCTCTCGGCAATCTCTGCCGATTCTCTTGGAGGAGCGGGCCGCGAGTCACTCAGCAGGCACCGGAGAGTCGTAGTTCAGGGAGCCGCGACGGCGTCAGCAGGGCTCAGATGGTTCAGAATTCGAGGAGCCGCGACGGCGTCAGCAGGGCTCAGATGGTTCAGAATTCGAGGAGCCGCGACGGCGTCAGCAGGGCTCAGTTGTTTCAGAGTTCGGGGAGCCGCGACGGCGTCAGCAGGGCTCAGTTGTTTCAGAGTTCGGGGAGCCGCGACGGCGTCAGCAGGGCTCAGATGGTTTCAGAGTTCGGGTAGCGTTCTTCTGTTTCGGTGAGCGATCGAGCCGCGACCAGGTCCGCAGGCTCTCGTCAGTCCAGGTCTTCTCTGCCTCTCGTCCCTTCAGCACCCCTTGTTATACTCCCCCTCCTCTTTGAAGACCGGAGTCCTCGCGGAGAGGGGTCTCGTGCCTGGGGGGGCGAGGTGTCGGGGTTTCCTGTCGCTCAGCCCCTTGATCTGTTCAGATGTGTCCGGGAGGGACCCCAGACGCCCAGCAGGAGAGGCGCCCGCTCACCGGGGGCCTGGTGGCCGATCGAAACCTCCCTCGGGGAAGAGTCCAGAGGTGTGACAGAGTCGGCGCCTCTCGGTCTGGTTTGGGGGGGGGGTGTCGTTCTCCCTCGGCCGGGCATGCGTGTTGGGGACCTGGTCGGCCCTCGGGATGTTGGTCCACGGAGGCCGGAAGGCCGTGCCCACGAGGTTCGGCGTGTTTGTAGTGTGACTTGCTGGTCGGGAGGGCCCACGCCACGAGGCCGGTCTCACAATGAAATAGCACACTAAAGTCAGTTAAAATAATGGTAGTCAAAGGTCATCACTGGGTGTCCAACTACAAGAGTGCCTCTAGCACTACAGTGGATGGATGAGTAAGTAAAAGGATGGCTGGATGGGTGAAAGGGTAAATGTTTGGATGGATGAGTGAATAGATTGATGGGTAGAAGAGTGGATGGATGAGTGTACAGATGGATGGGGTGAAAGGGTGGATGGATGAATAATGGATGGATGAGTGAAGTGTGGATGGAGGGATGGATGAGTGAAATGTAGGATGGATGGATTCATGGTGGATAGGTTTGCAAATGGTTGAATATGTTTTGGATATAGATGGAAGGACAGAATGAATGATGAAAGACGGAATGCTCGATAAAAGAATGATTACACCTTGTAGCACCCATTTCCTCTGCATTGACTTTCACGTTTATATGAGTCAATGTCTCTATAAAATGTGTGTGTGATGTAACGCACTCCAACACCCTGCCCTACATACTTGGGATGAGTAACACTATAAAAGAAATTAAATACACATGAGAGAAGGTCTATGTGAAGGTGAGGGGCACCATTGGAGGGTGGTAGCAAGGCCGGACTGGCCGGACCGGGCATCGTGTGTTTCCCTGGGCGGCTGGAAAGGGGGGGTGGCGGTGTTGTTACTGGGGGCTGGCACTGCAAAGTTCCTTGTATATCCAATAGTTTTTAATCAACAATAAAAGCGGCCTCTCTTATATTCAGGTGTGGTTCACCATTGTCTGGTGACTAATACCTGCTGGAGCGAGATGCGAGTTTTGAATCGTCTAAGGTAACAAGCTGCAGGTATACTAAAAAACCATGTAGTGCACGATTGTATCAACCTAATATAAACGTATTTTGACTTGTACTTAAGTGGTTGTCTATTTACTTACTTTTATACTATTGCGCGACCTCCTCTGACGTGTCTAAAACTTACCTTTTGTCCCGAAGTTTTGTCCTGAATTTTGACCTTCAGTCCTGAATTTGTGTCCTGAATTTTGACCCTTTGTCCTAAATTTTTACACTCACTGTCCTCAATTTGCACCCATTCCAGTTGATCACCCTGTCTGCGAGTGGATCCCTGAGCACAAAGTGGTGTATTATGCCACAAACAAGATTAGGTAGCCCATGGAGAAGGACATGAGGGCTTATTTGCCGGAGGAGTGTTCCTGGACAGGGGTGGTTCCTCCGTTGAGGCAAAGGGGCGTTGCCCTCCCCGCATGAGCACCAACTTGCTACCAAACGTAAGGCACCTGCTAAATTACTGTTAATGCCTACCCACTGGCCTCTGTGTTATAGGGTGGCTGTCTTGGGCAGGGCCAATCTGACTGATTGGCAGGCAGCATGGATGAAGGCAAGTGTGCATGTCAGGTTGGACAGATGCCTTACATGAGTCTCCAGGCTTCTTGAACCTGCGCTGACGTGTTGAGGATCCATTAGGAAAACTGCACAGCCCTTCTTGTGTCCGGTAGAGTACTGGGTTCACCTGACCACACCAATCCCTGTGGTGCTCACATGCTCTTTACTACCATAAAAATCTTGAGAGCAAATCAAGGATTTGTTGCGGTCACAATGCTTCAGTCTGGCCTGTCGCTCAAAAGTAAGCGCGGGGGAGAGAGGATTACAAAACGTGGTTTATCACGGTGTGGCTTCATTTTAATGGCACGCGATAATTGGTCCTTTTTTTTTCCTTCACGGTGACGCTGAGCTATTCACCTCCGGGCTCCGGCACAGCACCAATGATAATGTATTCACAAGGGAACAATGGCTTTGGCATGTCATCCTCCAGTCCAACTCACATGTTGCAGGCCGCGCGGGAATGTGAATCTCGACTAAGTAAGAAAATGGAATGAAACTAAAAGGGGTGGGAAATGGAACCTCAGGAGGGAGATGTCAAGCTGTCGAAAAGACACTTCTGAGGCTTAAAACGTTAAAATGTTAAGCAGAATACAAACCACATGTTTTTTAACTGATGCAGGTTAAAAATTGTTGATGTTCACGCACCCTTGGCCCACGGGAATCAGTTCATAATGCTGCATGTCGAATATGAGGAATAAAAAGACTTTTAAATATTAGGCTTGGTCAGGTTCTGATATGAGTTTAATCCCTCCCCACAAGTATCGATGAATGTACAAAAAGCATAATATAACTGATCTGCACTGCAAAGTGGGGGAGGAGAGTAAACTGTGTGCCACCCAGTCTCACTTATGTTCTGTCTTTGATACTCTCTCCTTTTCTCTGCCTTTCACGGCATCCACGACCGGCTTTTGAATGGGGTAGCTCCCGGTGCGACCGACTTTGTTTGTACCCCACAATCCCTAGACTTTATTGCCCCCCCCCCCCCATCTACCCAGGGCTCCTCTCTCACACATGATTTCTTTGGTAGCACTACCTATCCCAAAGTAGGGTGTTGCAGGGCTTAACATTGCACACACACTTGTTGTGCAGAGACTGTGAAGACACTCAAAAGTATGTGTCTGTTTATGGGAAACACTGTACAGGACAATGGGGGCTACAGGGTATGAGAATAGCACATCATCCACACTAGTTATCATTGTATGTGGAGAGTACCTGTTCTGGGAAAACACAGCTCAGGATTTGTGATAGGACAACGTGGCTGTGGTTGTCTGCACCAGTGGACATTTATTAGTACACAGGGGGAACCCTTCTAGCAGCCTTGAAATAGGGAAGGATTGAGAGAGAAAGAAAGAAAAAACAATATGCTTTTGAACCAGTGCCTAGCAGTTAGCATACAGCACGTTCATAACCCGATCATGGCTAATCGTGCTACATTTGAAGGATTGTGACCAGGAAATGCAAGTAACAGAAGGAGTTCTGTCTGTGGCAGGGATGGTGACCCACTGAGCTGTTTACTCGGAAAACAGATCTGTAATCTGAATGTTACATGTTGTGCTTAGCAGCAGGTACGTTTACCCTAGGTGCTACTTTGTGATGGGACGGAACTGCATTTTGATGTAATAATAATCTCTCCAGAGGGCCTGATGGCCACCAGAGTTGTCTTGCTATAGTCTTTTATACCCTTAAGGTAGCTGGGCACACAGATCTGTGGGGCAAGTACCTTTGGCGTATGTAGGGCATAATAAATGCATCTTCCCTCATGCTTGGCTCCTAGTGTGGCAGAAGCGGCCATGCCACTGTAAAGCTGGTACTGGTTGCGTCTCTTGCACTGTTTCAGTCTCTTGCCCTAACTTCTAATCATTCACAACATACGGCATTCTTTGACAGCCTGTGCCATTCAGTGAACCAAGGTGTCAGACCTTACGGTATTGTGAGTTCAAAGCATTGACTGTTTCGTAAGAATGAGCCCTAAGTACACGCAGGTATTACTAAAGAAAGACATTCCTAGAGTAGAGTGTTTTTAAAGCCATGGCTGCACACAATATGCCATGTCTCTAAAGCAGCAGATGAGAGAATCTCAGTCTTGGAGAGACGGGGTTCAGGACAAAAAGAGGCTGTGCAGTTTTCCATGACATCCAAGTAAAAGTTTAGAGCTTCTAATCAAACGGCTGGCATTAACACTCTAAGGTAGAGCCTGATGTTATATGAGATTGATGGATGGCATTGTTGCTGACTGAGATCCCAGCCTCTCTGTGCGGAGTCAACAACCTGAGTAATAGGACTGAAATCTATGGGGCACCACACACATGGGAGAGCAGTACAACTGAATCAATCAATCAATCAATCAATCAATCAATCAATCAATCAATAAATCAATCAGGGGGTTTTAAGTACGCTACTCACCAGTGAGGGTCTCAAGGTGCTGGAGGAGGAGCAGCTCCAGGACAGCCCGGACCAGCCGAAGAGCCAGGTCTTGAGGCTCTTCCTGAAGGTGTGCAGGGTGGGGGAGCGTCTGATGTTGACTGGGAGTTCATTCCAGGTTTTGGCAGCGAAGTAGGAGAAGGCTCTTACCCCCGCTCTGGTTCTGCAGATGTGCAGGGTATTTGCTAGGGCGAGGTCGGCGGAGTGGAGGTATCTTTTGGCTGAGTGGCAAGAGATTCTTTCGTTGAGGTATTTGGGGTCCGATGTCATGGAGGGATTTGCAGGTGTGGGTGAGTAGCCTGAAGGTTACTCTCTTCTCAATGGGGAGCCAGTGTAGCTCTCGCAGGTGTTGGGTCATGTGTTCCTGTCGTGGGGTGCCGAGGATGAGTCTGGCTGCGGTGTTCTGGATGGTCTGGAGTTTCTGTAGCAGCGATTTGTTGATTCCCGCATAGAGGGCATTTCCGTAGTCCAGTCTGCTGGTAATGAGTGCGTGCGTGGTGATGAGTCCAGCCTAAATGGCTCCCTCTGCACAAATAAGTGTCTTATTTAACATGCCAAAGGGTTTCATCGTATTAGATCAGATTACATCACGCATTGATGGAACTTATAATAAGAGATAGTTTTAAAAATGAACTTTTTAAGAACATTATGCCCCTACTACCCCCATCTGGGCAATAATGCCATTAGTGAATTATGGCAAGTTATTTGTCAAATACAGTCAATATTTGAGCCAAATTCAGGTTCTACATGGAAAAACATTGTAATCTAATAAATTATACACAAGAGGTTTTTGTACTGCCTGAACTTCCATATTCGAAGGTGCTCTCATATGTGATAATGAAAGAAAGGAGGCTCTCTGAAATAAAATATTAGCCTAGAATCATACCATTTGGTCAAGTGTGGAAGGTGGGATTGGCTCTAGGTTTTCTGTTTTCACACTGTGCAATTCAGCTACTGTGTATCTTTTTTCATTTTATATCAAAGGTTAATTCGCTGCACATAAGCTTAGAATATGGGTGGCAAGCAGAAGCTACATGAAGGCATGGGATGATTGGGACCTCAAACTCAGCCAGAGCCAGGCATTTGGCTCAAGCCTTCAGTCCCTTGCTAAACTCAATTTTATAGAGCTATGCATGCAGTGTAATTCTTCAAGATATGGGGCACTCTTTCAGCTTTTTAAATATTCAAGACTACACTGTCAAAATTGCTTTTTCCCTAAATTATTTATTATACTGGCTTTAAAAATCAGTATTTGCCCCTCTTTTTTCCAACTTTTCTTTGGGGGCTAGAGAAAAACCCCCTCCCCCCAAATCCTCCTATGTCTGTCTGGTTCACTCACTAACGTAAACCCGCACCAAATTTTACATCTCACCACTTTCAAAAGTCACCAGCCACCACTGGTGCTTCAGACCTTCACTTGAGGGGAAAGTGACTGTCATCCCAGAGATTGACCCAGAAGTGTATACCTTCTTTGGGAAGTACAAGAAGGGCCCCAAGAAATGGATTGATCGGTCGTACCACATAAACAGCGACCCAAAACTAGGGGATCTGTCAGCGTCTGAGACAAATTCATTGCCCAGGGGAATCTCTTTGGAGACAAATTTGTTGGCACCTTCGCTGCCTTGGACAAAGCTTGAATGTCAATCAAGAGAATATTCCCAGGGAAGGTTGCTGCCGGGGTCAGACAAGGCAGGGGCTGCTCCTAGCCTCGCTTTCCAACAAGGTTCCTTTAGAGACTGTTGTGGCTTAGTTATGCTATGCCTAGCAATTTAGAATTGTATTTGGTCACGTTTAGCCTAGGCAACAAGACCTTGCCTAGGTCAGTGATGACAACACAAAGTAAATTCTATGTCAGGACCGGAGGCTCCGATTATGCTTCTCAATTTTCTTTACTGAAAATTCTCAGCAGCCAATCATGTAAAGTAAAACAAATAAATACACTACAATACCCATAAACACCAGTGGGTATCACGTGACAACCATAGAGAAGACCCCTATATAAGGCATACAAGAGAATACCATATCCTCTTTCTTTGCTGCTCCGCAGCCAGTTAAGTGCATTACTTCCTTATTCTACATCCATTGCGCTATGTTATTCTTTTGATGTGCTTGTGCTTTACTTGTTCAAGTGTTACGTTAATGTTTCCTTGCCTATGCGCATCGCGCGCTCCTTCCTTCCCAGGTTGTATTGCCTCTTACCGCTTTGGTGCCGTTAGTCATTGACGTGCTCTTCCCGCTTCTTTGTTACTTTGTTGAAGCTTTGGGAGCGCGTTTCGCCTCCCGGACCGGGCGCCGTGCGCCCACGTTTAATATCTGTGGAGTGGGAGACGGAGGTGGGGACGCGCGTCCTTCGGACGCGTTGTCCTCTTTCTGGAGCAATACTTGGGCCGTTCCGCGCATGCGCGGCGGCCATTTTGAATCCTTTACGGTGATTTTTACAGTTTTTTGCCAATTCAAACGGTTATCTGGATTCTCACAGAGCGCAGGGGCACCGCTGCCAGTGCCCTTCACCCACCAATTGTTCCAGACCTCCAATTGACGCTCAGGCTTGATATTGTTGTGCCGTGGGCTGTATAATTACGCATAGGCTCTGCTTAGAGTGGGTTCATAGGCAAGCACTCCCTCCACATTCAAACAGTTACAGTACACAGTGTTTTCCTACCTATTTGTACTGCTGTGGCTTGCTTGGGGTTTACCACTCCCCCCTATTTCATCACTGTCTGCTCCTCGTTCCTTCAGGGTCTCCTCTCTTTGCGCAGACAGTGGTTATTTGCTCCTTGTTTATCCTCTGGTGAGTTTATCTGTCACTACTCCAGTGACATAATGTCTGACTACTATTATGAAGAGGATTATTATGAAGACGACCCTTCGGGGTCATTGGAGCATGAGCTCGTAGAGGCTCTTGATGCAGGAGTCCAGCACTCTGTCAATAAAGCCATGGTCAAGGCTATTGAGCCTTTAAAGCGCCATTTGTGCAATTATGCCCTTCAACAGGGTTGGCTTCCTGGGTCTACGTCACGTTCTTCTGCTGGCAAAAGTTCTAAGAATCCGCACTCTTCGGACTTTGCCAAATTGGCTAAAACCCTTTCCACTGACCACTCTTATGGTTGTTCTTCTAAGGACACTTCTTATAATTCGCCCCTCAGAGATGATGGGAATTCCTCCTCTGATGTGCCCTCTGAGCCGGAGGCTTCTCCTCCCCCCGCTAAGAAGAAATGCAAAGAACATTTTGTCGATACTCCCACCCATCCACATTTACTTACCTTTGAGCCCACTGCAATTGTCCATCCAAACTCCTCGTCTTGGCTTCCCTCTACGGAGGTTGCTGAGTATGTGCAGTCCCACCTGCGTCAAGCTTTTCCACAGTATGTCCGTGCGCGCTTACGTTCTGAATGCCCAGACCTGATTTGGCAGACAAGGTCGCGGACACTCCAGAGGTGGATCCCTCTATGCTCACTTATTTGAAGAAATATACCAAAGATCCCAAAAAGGGAATTGACCGGGCATGGCGTTCCTGCCAAGATAAATTGCTCGATTTGACTGGTCCCCTTACCAAAATTTTAGATTTAGGATTCAAGTCTAAGGCTTCAGGACAAATTATTGACCCTGACGACCTGATAGGCTGGGCTCAACGAGCCATCTGTCAGTTAGGCAATGCCAATTGTGCCATGTCCTGTGAGCGCCGCCGCTCTATTTTGTTGAAACTTGACCCCAAGCTGGCGGAATTGTCAACCTCTGAGGCTGGTCCTTTGGCACAGGGTCTCCTTTTTGGAAAGCCATTTTAAAAAGAACTCACTAAGTTTGTCGCTACATTCAGCGGCCTTGATAAGGCACGGGGTTCACTAAAGTGGGCTTTTCGCCCGGTTTTTGGCCGGGCCAGACGACATCGGGGGCGGTCGTTCGGCCGCGGTTATCAACAAGGCGCCCAGCGGGGATATAATAACACCCGTAGCAAATTTCAAGACTCATCCTCATCCTCCTTCTATCCAATGCGTGGTTCCCGCAACAACAACCGAAAAGGTCGTTATGGAGGGAACCAGGGAGGTCAACGTGATGCTTCAATCTCAGGTGAGCCTACTTCCTTTTTCCGAAGTTCAATTGGGGGGCAGAATCCAATTTTTTCTCCACAATTGGCAAAAAATCTCGCAGGATGCGTGGATCCTGGAATCAGTACAGGGTTACAAGATAGAGTTTTTTCACTCCCCCTCTCAGTCTCTCCTTCCTCGTCCAATAATATTTTCCCTTCAAGATCAAACTTTAATTTCCAGCTAAATTGAATCTCTTCTTCAAAAAGGAGCCATAGAGCGTACAGCTCGCCATCCTCAGGGTTTCGTCAGCAATGTTTTCCTCGTTCATAAGAAGGGGGGTGGATCCGACTTGTTTTAAATCTCAAGGATTTCAATGGATGGATTGTATATAGTCACTTCAAGATGGAGGGGATCCATCTTCTCCGCGATCTTCTTCAGGAAGGGGACTGGATGGTCCGCTTGGATCTAAAAGATGCCTATCTGTCAGTGCCCATTTACAGACATCATCGTCGGTTTCTTCAATTCCGAGGAAGGGAATTTGGTACGAGTACAAAGATCTTCCCGGGTCCCCTTCATTACCGAGCGCTTCAACAACTCAAGATCCGTCATCTCCAGAAAGGCCTCAAGTATTCCGATCAGATTCCTCTCTCAGAGGAGGCGAGGTGGGAGATGTTATGGTGGCTGGAGTACATGGAGTCTTGGAACGGTCGAGCCCTATTCGGAACAACTCCGGAAGTGGTGATCGAATCCGATGCCAGTTGGTGGGGTTGGGGAGCCCGTTGCAGTCCGGTGTCCACGGGCGGTCGGTGGTCTCCCGCGGAATTAAATCTCCACATAAATTGCCTGGAACTCCTGGCGGGTTCCTTTGCAATTCGCTGCCTTTCTCCTCCTCAGACGAATTGTTGCATTCTTCTCCACATGGACAATGTGTCAGCGGTTCGTTATGTGAACAAGTTGGGCGGGACTCGGTCCCGACTTCTGGCGGAGATTGCCAAGGACTTTTGGCACTTTTGCCTCCAAAACAAACTGTTTGTGGTAGCGGAGTATCTTCCCGGGTGCACCAACCAAGTTGCCGATTGGAATTCTCGACATCTGCGGGATTTCAGCGATTGGAGGCTTCATCCTCGAGTGTTCCGGTTTTTGATACACACATGGGGTCCTTGTCAGATCGATCTTTTTGCCTCCTGACTCAACACGCAACTTCCAGCGTTCTTCAGCTGGCGTCCCGACCCGCAGGCTCTTGCAACGGATGCTTTTCTTCAGGTGTGGCCTCCGTCTCTATGTTATGCGTTTCCTCCATTTATAATGATTCCCAGGGTCTTGGCCCGAACCAAATGCTATCAGTCGGAACTGATTCTAGTCACTCCTCTTTGGCGGGCTCAACCGTGGTTCCCAGTACTTCTCGAAATGTTATGTGCGGTTCCCCTTCTTCTTCCCCTTCGGTAGAATCTGTTGTTAGACCCTCTCAAGGCCCCTCATCCTCTGATAACATCAGGCCAACTCTTGCTGGTCGCATGGCGAATTTCGGGGATCGCTGGAAAGTCCCAGGCCTTTCGCGAGACGCTGCCCGATTTATCAGTGAAGCTTGGTCACCCAACACACACAAGCGTTATGGCACAGCCTGGAAACAATGGTGTGATTGGTGCTCTCAAAGGGAGGTGGATCCCGCTTCGGCGGATGTCTCCCTGGTAGTGAATTTTCTTGCATCCCTTGCTGTTTCCGGCCTCGCCTATCGCACTGTCAATAATTTCCGGTCCGCCATTTCTGCGGGTCATGTACCAATTGATGGCAAACCGATTGGTGAACACCCTTTATTAGGTAAACTGCTCAGGGGTATTCGATTGGTGAAACCCCCTTCCTCTAATTATTCGGAGCTTTGGGATGTTTCCACTGTCTTACGTTTCTTGGACGCCTGGCCAGATAATCAGTTTCTGTCTCGCAAACAACTTTCTGCTAACTTAACTATGCTACTTTGTCTAGTGTCCTGCAAGCGAGTATCCGATATCCGCGCTCTTGACCTCGCGGTCGTAGATTTTCTCCGGAGGGTGTCACTTTCTTGATTACCAGACGCACTAAATGTAACACCTCCTCTGTCACCTATCCCATGTTTCCTGATAATCCTAAGCTTTGTGTGGTACAATGTATCCGGGATTATGAGGTAAGTACTTCAGGCTTTCGTCAAGATATGGGCGGTCAATTGTTGATAGCTTTACAGAAACCTTTTCATCCAGTCACCCCCAGCTACCCTAGCAAGATGGGTGCATTGGCTCATGGGTGAAGCTGGTATTGATGTTTCCAGATTTGGTGCTCATTCTGCTCGTGGTGCCATGGCATCTAAAGCTTTTTCTGTAGGTGTCAGTTTGTTAGACATTATGAAGGCAGCAGATTGGTCATCTGATTCTACATTTAAAACTTTTTATTATAAACTGATTGTAAATGTTGCATCTGTTGTGGTGGCGCAGCTTTGAACAAGCATAATCGGAGCCTCCGGTCCTGACATAGAATTAAAAACTTGCGAACATACGTGACAAGAATTTTCAATTCTATTAAGGACACGGAGGCGAGGATTATCCCACCCTTGATTTTTTGTATTATATTATATTTCTGCTTTTGCTGTATATATTGCATTCTATGCTTCTACTGTTTTCTACCCTTCCCTTGTTATTATATTTCCCTCTTACTGGGAGTGTGGTATTACGGCTTGTCTTTCCATTTCAGGTTCTGATCTCAAATAAGTTGCTACTCTTCCTCGCTTATGGATTTGTTTTGCGTCTCTTCATGAGAAGCTGTTCCATTGAAGCTGCCTTCAAGTCTCGTCCCTGCCCGTTGGCTGATGGATCTCCTTCCATGTTTGGTTCTGCCTTCCAGCTGTTTCCGGACGTCTCCATGTGTTTTGATTAGTTTTGGACTTAACTGTTTATTTTTTCCTACAAAGAAAGAGGATATGGTATTCTCTTGTATGCCTTATATGGGGGTCTTCTCTATGGTTGTCACGTGATACCAACTGGTGTTTATGGGTATTGTAGTGTATTTATTTGTTTTACTTTACATGATTGGCTGCTGAGAATTTTCAGTAAAGAAAATTGAGAAGCATAATCCTCGCCTCCGTGTCCTTAATAGAATTGAAAATTCTGGTCACGTATGTTCGCAAATTTTGAAGTGTACGAACATCAATGCTATGGTTCAAATATTGTCAGTTGAACCTCGCTGCTAGAACGGGCTGGTGGTGTGTGTTTTATTCACTAAATAAAGCAACTGAAGTGTCTGTAGTTTGTACAATCTACAACTGCCGATGAGTGCTTGCTAAGAAGAGACATACAACCACCACCTTCCCCAAGAACCCATGTGTATTGCGGACCACGGATCACAGCGGATTTTTGGAATTCCTGAAAGGTTACTAACCAAAGTAACTGTTTCTGACCTGAGGCATAGAGAAGCATCAGAGCAACTACAGAAGAACCTGTAGCGTGCCAGTAGCAGAGGAAGCGGTACGGTGCTGGTGGGAACAACAATCGTGGCAGCACTGTGAGGCCAGTAGTGGAGCATCAGCGGCAAGGGAAGTGTTTGTGATAGCAGTTGTGGAGGCGATTGCCGTGGTATAGGGAGCAGAATAGTGACGCCATGTAAAAGGTACAGGGATTTTCTTCTGTAACACTACTGCGAGGCAGTGTTTGTGAGACCTGGTGGCCTGACTGTGCTGCATCACTCATCGTCATTGCGTGTCAACCTCGCAGGTCGTAACATCATCACGCTGTGTGGGGCGGCCATTTTGGAATAGCATTGTCTCAACGTAGTATGACAAGCCATCGCATTCAGTGTGGCCATTTTGGATTTGGATGAGGAGTCCTTTGTCGTAGGCATCGGCTGCAAAGCACGTAATTGGGAATCAGTAAAGGTGCTTCACAGCAACAGTCATTCCACAGCCAGTGGAGACAACGTGTGTAGGGCAGGAGGTGGGGGAGTTCTCAAGTAAGTTACTGCGGTGTGACCATTGTAGCAAGACACTTCCTGAACATTCTAACTTTCTCAACGATTGTACTGGGTGGAAATGTTGGTGCAACACTGTACCCAGGGAAAATATAGTTCTTATTAACATACTTCATTTTTCTCTAGCTGGGACAATTGTCTAACAGTGCAATGTTCGACATTAAGTATTTTATAAATTTGCTCTAATCAAACCTTTTCGTGATTGAAGATTTAAGTGTAGCATATCTTTTGCTTTTATTTGTGATATTACATGTTATTTATCTTTAGGTTGGTCAATTATTTAACTATACTTGTCTCAGCCACCACAGTTCTTGTTGAACAAGAGTGATCCTATTCTGCCTTGGAAAAGGTGGAAGCGGCTTTTCGATTCGTATTTAGCTGAAATTGGTGGTGAGAAATATTCTGCTATGAGGAAACAAGCTATTTTGCTGGATAATTTGGGTTTTTAGGGCAGAAATGTTTTTGAGACTTTGGATGAGATTACTTTTGGTGATGGAGAAGGAGAACCAGAAAATGTTTATGATATGTCAGTGCTGATGCTAGAGAATCATTTTGGTTCTCAAATAAAAATTGTTCTGGAGCAGCATATGTTTTTCACACGTGTACAAGGGAAACAGAAACACATTGGGAGCTATGTAACATCCTTGAAAAGGTTAGCATGCACTTTGAATTTGGAGAACTTACTGATTCTTTAGTCAGGGATCAAATTGTTAGGTTTTGAAAAAGAATCCTGATTTGAAAGTAACCATTGCCATTGTGGAGGGTATGGAGAATACTAGTGTGCGGGTACTTGAAATGAGGGAGGACAAAGATAAGGACAATCTTAGGGAGGAAGGTGCTGTAAATGAGATAAAGAATGGGATGGACAAAAGTGAAGATTTTAAAAAAGGTGTCAGCACTGATAATCAAAAGAAATGTTGCACCAACGATAATAATAAAAAACCAACAAGAATAGTGGTAGTATGAAGCGTTTTAGGTGTGGTAGTGAAGGGCATGTCTCTAATAGCCCGGGATGTTTTGATAGACTTGCAACATGCACAAAAATGTGGGAAGTAGGGGCATTATGCTTGTGTGTGTTGGGGAACTAACACACAAGGTGTACAGTGTGTGGAAGAGGAACAAAGTATGTGTTGATTATGAGAGAGAATGTTGTTGTGGATAGAGACTAGTTGGAGATGCCTGAATATGAGATCACTATAGGGTGCAACCATTATCTGTATTGGCTGATTCAGGGTCAACTTACACCATGGCAGGAGACAAGAACTAGGATGAGGTGTTTGGTAAGTGTAGCGACGACGATGAAGAAGTCTGGAGACGAACTGAAGAATCCAAATATCTTTTATTTGCAGGATAGAATAAGATACAAAGTACCATGGACCCACAGCAGGAAGAACAGCTTCGAGCGAAGGTCAGAGATAGAGTGAATCTTTCAGGAGGAAAGATTCTAGAAGTTAGAACGGCAGGAGAGGAACTAAAGAATTAAAGGGACGGACAGAGAAAGGACAAGTGGGAAAGGGATCACTGACAAAATATCGAAGGTCAAAAAATCGACCTACAAAAATATTGGAGCAAAAATATCGATGTCAAGAATATCGACATCCTATCTACAACATGGTAAGTACAAAAATATCGAAAATAAAATATAGATGTCAAAAATATCGTTATTAAAAATATCGTTTTTTTTTAGTTAAAAGAAATATGTAAAATAAAGCAAATAATACTTATAAATAAAATAAACATAATTAAATATATTTTATAATGTTTAAAATTAATAATTAATATATATATATAATTTAATAAAACATTAATTACACATGTACATATAGGTTCCAATTCCGATCCTGTAAAAGTCGGGTACGAATGTTCGTACGGAGCGTATTCTCCGTCCGACTCGTCCCCGGGTAAATCACCTTACAAACCCGCAAGTACGATTCGTAAAGAAATACAATTTCCGTACGAGTCGTACAAAAGACCGACCGACAAAAAAATATCCACAATTCCGAACCGGGACACCACGTACGTGACGTCCGGACGGAGTCAGGCAGCGTTTTACGAACCAGCAAGTACGATCCGTGCCTACGTAACTCTGCACGGATAATATTTTACGGCAGCCAAAAACTCCCGGGAAATTAAGGACGACGTGAACAAGGAGCACCGGTACGCGACGGACAGCCATGGACCCCATCCTACGTGTCATCCCGGCCCTCATAGCCTACGACCTTGTGTACAGAAACTGACGCAGACGCCGCAGAAGGTCAGAACAACCCCCAGGGGAAAAGGGGGGGGGGCAAGGGGCAGGAAACATAACCCACACCCCACAAAAAACAAATATATCCTGCACATTAATTACCTCCATGGTCTGGTCACTTCGGCGGGCGTGTCCACCAATCCCACGTCCCGCCACAACGGAAGTGGACGTGGATGCGTACCCGTCACCACCACAATGGTGGTACGGGACGTACCCACGCCCCTCAGAGCGTGGGTACGGTCCGTACCACCATTGCAGTGGTGATGTAGGGGTACGCTTGTACGGACCGTACCCACGCTTTGGGGGGCGTGGGTACGGTCCATACATGCGTACCCCTACATCACCACTGCAATGGTGGTACGGACCATACCCACGCCCCCCAGAGCATGGGTACGGTCCGTACACGTGTACCCCTACATCACCACTACAATGGTGGTACGGACCGTACCCACGCCCCCAGAGCGTGGGTACGGTCCGTACACGCGTACCCCTACATCACCACTACAATGGTGGTACGGACCATACCCACGCCCCCCAGAGCGTGGGTACGGTCCGTACCACCATTGCAGTGGTGATATAGGGGTACGCGTGTACGGACCGTACACCCACCTCCCTGAGCGTGGGTGCGGTCCATACCACCATTGAAGTGGTGATGTAGGGGTACACGTGTACGGACCGTACACATGCCCCCCAGAGCGTGGGTACGGTCCGTACACGCGTCCCCCTACATCACCCCTACAATGGTGGTACGGGACGTACCCACGCACCTCAGAGCGCGGGTACGGGCCGTACCACCATTGTAGAGGTGACGTAGGGGTACGCGTGGTACAGCCCGTACACACCCTATGAATGCAGGGGTACGGGCCGTACCACCCGTACCCCTACGGCCCCATTACATGATGGATACAAGGCGTACACACGCCACGAATGTTGGTCTACCGCTTGGTGCAGCACATCAGCTGTAAATTGGGGGGGGTGTATGCCCAGGACAGCAGTGTACCACAGCAAGGGGGCAAGTGGGTGGGTGGGTGGGGGCAGAGGAATACCAGCAGTGGACACAGACATGTGAGGGGTGGGTGCAGAGGAATACCAGCAGTGGACACAGACATGGGGGTGGGTGCCTATCACTCCCAGCAGTGGACACAGACATGTGAGGGGTGGGTGCAGAGGAATACCAGCAGTGGACAGAGACATGTGAGGGGTGGGTGCCTATCACTCCCAGCAGTGGACAGAGACATTTGAGGGGTGGGTGCCTATCACTCCCAGCAGTGGACAGAGACATGGGGGTGGGTGCCTATCACTCCCAGCAGTGGACAGAGACATGGGGGTGGGTGCCTATCACTCCCAGCAGTGGACACAGACTTGGGGGTGGGTGCCTATCACTCCCAGCAGTGGACAGAGACATGTGAGGGGTGGGTGCCTATCACTCCCAGCAGTGGACACAGACATGGGGGTGGGTGCCTATCACTCCCAGCAGTGGACAGAGACATGGGGGTGGGTGCCTATCACTCCCAGCAGTGGACAGAGACATGGGGGTGGGTGCCTATCACTCCCAGCAGTGGACAGAGACATGGGGGTGGGTGCCTATCACTCCCAGCAGTGGTCAGAGACATGTGAGGGGTGGGTGCCTATCACTCCCAGCAGTGGACACAGACATGGGGGTGGGTGCCTATCACTCCCAGCAGTGGGCAGAGACATGTGAGGGGTGGGTGCAGAGGAATACCAGCAGTGGACAGAGACATGTGAGGGGTGGGTGCCTATCACTCCCAGCAGTGGGCAGAGACATGTGAGGGGTGGATGCCTATCACTCCCAGCAGTGGACAGAGACATGGGGGTGGGTGCCTATCACTCCCAGCAGTGGACAGAGACATAGGGGTGGGTGCCTATCACTCCCAGCAGTGGACACAGACATGGGAGTGGGTGCCTATCACTCCCAGCAGTGGACAGAGACATGTGAGGGGTGGGTGCCTATCACTCCCAGCAGTGGACAGAGACATGTGAGGGGTGGGTGCCTATCACTCCCAGCAGTGGACATAGACATGGGAGTGGGTGCCTATCACTCCCAGCAGTGGACAGAGACATGGGGGTGGGTGCCTATCACTCCCAGCAGTGGACACAGACATGGGAGTGGGTGCCTATCACTCCCAGCAGTGGACAGAGACATGTGAGGGGTGGGTGCAGAGGAATACCAGCAGTGGACAGAGACATGTGAGGGGTGGGTGCAGAGGAATACCAGCAGTGGACACAGACATGGGGGTGTGTACATCCTTATCAGATGATCCCAATTCCATGGGTGTATGTACGCATCCCGATATTTGGACTATGTTGATAGTGCCATAACAACACATCACTGACAGCAGTGTCCCACTCCCATGAGGATGGATGTCTTTCCCCCACTGCATGACACACCACATGTGCGTGTGACAACAAATCACACATGCATACCCACCCCTGGCGGATGCAGCACAATACACACACAGAGATCATGCCACAAGACTGGATGGTCATGTCAATGCCTACTAAACTAAGAGAGACAAAGGGAACACACACTGTCACGCACATCCCAGGACTGAGAGGAATGTACGGTGCTGGGACAGCCACCAAGATGTTGTCTGTCATGGAAGGAATAGGGTGGAGTTCCCACAGATACAATGCCCACAATTGTGAGTCAGGTGTTCAAATACCCAGCAGAACAAGTACCATATGTGTGCTAGGCTGGGATTACACACATGCATTGTGCGGAAAAGGGACAATTTCTCCATGAAGGCATGGCAAAATACTCTATACACAAGTACAGTGAGTACCAAGGATGGCACAGACGATGCAGCCGGAGACATTGCTGAGCAGGCATGGCCAGAGTTGAAGGGATCCATCACCAACAACGGAAATATAGACACAGGGCAACACAACAATTGTGCAACCATCTGCAGGGGAGATGTCAGGTGCCACAGAGGAAGGAACACTCCTAGGGACAATGTCTCCAAACACAAAGAGCAGACACGACCAAAGATTCTTTGCAGAGACCTTGTGAGGGCACGCAGATACCAGGTTCCACCCCATGAGATGCAGACTACAACATTTCCATGAAACATAACACATTCCCACAACCCCAACTCCTGGAGCCTCAGCATCAACATCAATACATGAAATGCAAGACTTTTCAAAACGGAAAAGAAAATGCTTTATTCAGCATGAAAAAATAAGATGTAGTAAAGAACACTATGTACAAAGGCCAATGGCCAGTCCAGATATGAAGTCCTTGGGGGGGACACATGGCCACGCGTCTCCCCTAGCTTGCCTGCACATACTAACCCTCTGGTTCAGCGACTGGGGGGGGGGCATCATGTGGGGAAGGAACAGGCACCGCAGGGACAGGAGGGGGAAGGGTAGGTGTGGTGGGTGCAGGGACGGATGACTCCACCACAGGGGGTGGGGCAGCGCCAAAGGTGGAGGCGAGCTCGGCGCTGCACACTTCTGCCAGATCTTCAAGCGTCTCCCCTGCACCCCGAGAAACAACAGTCCCCAAGGAGGGGGGGGGGGGGGTCGGAGGCATGGCCTGCAGCGCTACTGGGGGAGGTGGTGGACAGGCTGGGGGACTTAACTCCCCTACCCGTGGAGTGCCTTGACCGTTTGCGGCCAGGTGACCTAGTGGGGCTGAGGCCCAGCCCAGCGAAGTAGGCCTCCTTCTCCGATTCTGGGGCAGGGGAGCCAAGGGGAGTGACATCGGAGGGACTGGGGAGTGAGTCATGTGGATGAGGACTGTGGCTGCGTGCCTGCCTGTGTGCCCCAGACCCAGTGGGTGTGCCTGCTTCCCCCTGAGTGTGCGTGTCAGGAGGTGTGCGCTTGCCCTTACGTGGTGGTGTGCTGCTTGTGTCTGGTGAGGTGCATGTGTGTGGATGTCTTGGTGTGCTTGGGACAGGCATGGGTGTGGGACTTGTGGATGGTGCAAGGGTAGGGGGGGACGCAGCGCTGCAGGTGACTCACTACTGCCGTCAGTGACGAGTCCAGGGACCTCAACAACATGCGTTGGTCAGACATCGCTGATGACATGCCCTCCATGTACGACACCATCTGGGTCAGCAGTCAGGTGTGGCCATGGAGGACAGTCAGGATCGATGTCTGCCCAACCTGCAACTGCCCCTGAATGTCCACAGACACGGCAGTGAGGGCAGCAGGGGGGACAGGGGCAGGGGCAGGGGGTGCGGTGCCTGGCACAAAGGAGACATGTGGTCGCCTAGCACGGACAGAAGGGACCCGAGCAAGTGGGAGGGCGGTGATGGGAATGGAGGGGGCGGCAAGAGATGTACTGCTGCTTTCAGCTGTGGGAGCAGCCTCCGCCCCCTCTGGGAGCTCAGTCTCGGACCCGTCAGCCTCGTAGTCAGTGTTGGTACTGGGCAGGTCCTCCACCTCACTCCCCTCGCCCTCCGTGCCACTAGATTCCGCCGACTCCTCAGCAGTGGTGGCACCAGTGCTCGATCCCTCCTTCATGTCCGTGCCGGTGTCTCCCTCGTTGTCCTCCGATGATGCTGTGGGCAAGGTGAAGAGACAGGAAAAAATCAGTCACCTGTATACATCTGACACATGAGTCCAAACAAAATAGGCAACAGTGCATAACAGGAAAGGCATCATGAGTAACATCTAGAATACTCCCCACATATGTAAGCCCTGCACTCCGCAGTTGGTTGACCCACCATGCCACTTGGAAAAAATGAAAATTAGGACACAACTGTAAATAACTTGAAATCCCAAGATCCTGAGAAGCTAGTGTCTGGGATCAGTTGAGCACAGCAAGACTATGAAGGCATGCCACCTCTTCTTCACTGTGAACCCAACAGTAATGTCGCACCCAAGGCCAAATACCACATGCCAATGCAGAAGGTGTCCCCACACTCAGAGACCTGTGAGTACTTAGGAAACCCCAAAGAAATACATTGTGATTCCTGGAGAATCACAACCCTTTACACAATGGACATGTCTAGAATGTGTGAATGTGCCACTTTGTGAACAGAACACACATGTGTCTGTATAACAGCAGTCACACAAGGAGGTGCACACCAAACTACATGTACACAGTCATTGTCTGAGCTGCCAGACTCATTCAAATAAGCCACTGTTAGGCAGAAATGGGGTATCAGTAAGTACATATACATGGCACCACGGTGGTCTGGATGACTTGACACTCGTAAGTTGGTATCGGCAACAACCAAGGACTAACCCAAATGCAACCACACTGTGGAAACATGTATATGTATGAACTCTAAACAAGTTTTGTTCAAACTGTGCCTTACTTTAAAATGTATATGAACCAACGAAGTCAGTGTAGTCTCAAGAATGCACTAACCATCCAAGGAAGCACCGGTCTCCAGAGTCAGAACCTACCCAATAAATTACAAGGAGGAAAACAGACCTAAGGAGGTAATACACGTTATGTATGGAAAGCCCTCACTCACCAACCTGGTTGGTGACATGCTTCATCATCGGGCTCCACCGGGCATGGCCGAATGCCATCCCAGTGTGCTGCAACGCCAGGTTACTGCGGAGCGGGGTTGTGTGTGGTGACAGTGAATTTAAAATTCCCAATTAAGTCAAAAAAATAGTTTATTCGTTTTGCTAATTGGAAAATTAAAAAATAATAAAAAGGAGTGAGGGTCAAAAAATAACAGACCGGGTTCACTCCATGGCGGTCAACATGTTTCTGCCTTTATGTGTGATCTACAGGCTTTCATCAGGACCAGAGTGGGAATGTGGGTGCCCCGGTGGTGTGAACGCGCTAAGGTTCACCCTCCCGTGGGCTGCTGTGTGAAAAATAATATATAAACACAGGAAAAATCCGCCAAAAAATATATGATGGTGGAGAGAAACGAGTTTACTTGTGAGGCAAGACCGTTCGTCGCCTCAGGGATCCCGGGGTGGAGGTGCGAGCAAATATGGCACACCGCCCTCGCTGCTCGGCACCCGTTAGGAACCTACACTGCCTCGAGCCACCGGGTCCAGGGCTCAACTATAGTGATAGGGGCCGTACTCACGCGTGTACGGCCCGTACAAACGTGAGTATGGCCCCTATCACAATGGCCTACGGTAACACAACTATAGTGATAGGGGCCGTACTCATGCGTGCACGGCTCGTACACGCATGAGTACGGCCCCTATCACTATGGCCTACGGTAACACAACTATACTGATAGGGGCAGTACTCACGCGTGTACGGGCCGTACACGCGTGATTACGGCCCCTATCAAAATAGCCTACGGTAACACAACTATAGTGATAGGGGCCGTACTCACGCGTGTACGGCCCGTACACACGGCCTCAGAGCGTGTGTACTGCGTTTCACAGCTTACACTGGTGATAGGAGGCGCACACGAAAGGAATGGAGGTGTCAGACTCGCACAAGGCTGTACATCAAGTCATTGTCAGTGCAGTCCTTCATGTGCAGGGCCTAGGTGTGTCAGGCAGTGATGTGGCACATGTCTCCTCATGTTGTGGCACAATAGGTGTGTGATGAGCTGTTTACACATGTCATGTGTGATGGGGCACTACGTGGCACACTTCCCCTTCACACTTTGCACATGTGTGCATGTAGAACAAACGTGTCAAGCACTGCATCACTGGTATGCCACAGTCACCAACACCCGCAACTGTCCCCTGATGGCAGGTACACGGATAATTTCACCTGACATGTGACTACCAGCGTGCCACGATGTGACTATGTCATGTGTGTGTCATGTGTTCCCATGAGCTTGCAGTTGGTGTTCCGTCAACTCCATCTGCTGTTGCAGCATCCAACATGTGTCTGTGTGCATATGTGCATGGCACACAATTACGCACACCATGCCACATGTGCAATGCCACGTGACATGTGTCTGCATGCATCGAACATGGTATTGCGACCTGAGGACATATCTGCGTTGTCTCAATGTCTGGGTTATCAGCATTTGACATGTACCCCTTCATGGAAAGGTGTGTGATCTGCCCTTTTTAAATGACATCTGACCTGTGCGTCTAGCTTCCCGCCTGCTGGCTGTATGAGATTACATCCTTCAAATGCAGATATGTGGATGTCTGTCACTCCTGTAATGTGTCTGGCTGTTCACTTACACTGGCACACAGCTCGTTTCATGGCATGTCATGTCGACCTTGCAAATAAACTATTGTAGCTGGCTCTTCGTAGGAGTATAACCTTGCTGGCATACGTGTGCTGGATGTATTGCACAGACCAGACTCTGTATTTAGCAGATGTGTATTAGCTGTTGAACATGTGATCATTTCATTGACATTGTTGTTGTGATGTACTCGCTCATCGTTATTCCTTCCAAATCTCTGCAGGGCACCGCCTCTCCTCCGACCAATGCCAGACCTGGGTGCCATGCGTGAACATGACTGCATCCGAAGATACCGCTTCTCGCAGGTATCCTACTGCTCTGACACCCAAGATGAAGGTGATGGCAGCCCTACATTTTTTTGCCACCGGTACCTTTCAATTCACCATAGCTGATGTCGGTGGCATGTCCCAGACAATGTTCAGCCGTGTCCTGCATGATGTTTTAGAAGCCATGTTGGAGCACCTGGATGAATTCATCCATTTTCCCACTCGTGAGCAGTTGACAGGTGTCAAGGGTGAGTTATATGCCCTGGGAGGGATGCCTCATGTAATTGGGGCCATTGATGGGACACATGTGGCTTTGGTACCACCACAGGCACAGGAGGTAGCCTTTCGGAACCGCAAACATTATCACTCTATTAATGCCCTTGTGGTGTGTCTACCTAACATGTGGATTTCCCATGTCTGTGCCCGTTTTCCAGGGTCAGCACACACTGCCTACATCATGAGGCATAGCAGGGTGCCAGAAATGATGCTGCGGCTGCACGACAAACGAGCATGTCTTGTTGGTGGGTATACTCTGTTTGTCCTCTGTTTAGCGGTATCTTTGTATCTTACGGCATCTCCTGACCCACTTCTTCACATGATGTTTCCATGTAGGGGACTCTGGCTATCCCAACATGCCATGGCTGATGACGCCTCTCTGCAATCCCAGAACACCCGCAGAACACCGTTACAACGACGCCCATGGGTAGACCAGGCGCGTGATTGAGAGGACGTTTGGACTCCTGAAGAGCCGATTCCGGTGCCTCCACAAGACCGGCGGGTCCCTCCCATATGCCCGGTGAAGGTCTGCAAAATCTTCCTTGTGTGCTGCATGCTGCACAACATGGCAGTGGAGAAGGCAGTGCCACTCATCCTGGATCCCGATGAGCAGTAACATCCACCCGTGGAGGATGAAGGGCTTGGGCACGAGGAAAGTGAGGAGGAGGAGGAGGAGGAGGAGGAGGACATCCAGAGTCAGCTCATCCGCAACTTCTTCTCATAATGGTGAGTCCCTGTGTCTGAGTGTGCACGCTTTGAGCCTTGTGTGGCATGTGTTTCAATGTGTGTGTCCAGCTGACTATGTGCTAAGTGACTTGGAGGTGTGTTCTGATGTGTCATTCAAGTGATGATGTCATTCCACACATTTTAGCATGGACACTAATTTGTTAAATTAGCATGGTGACAACATCATTCCTGTCGAGTACATGTCCATGTCTGCCGATAACTAGCTCTTTGCTGACTTGTGGTGTGTCTGTCATCCACAGTTTCTTGCGCATGTCGTCTGCTCGTGTCTTCGTTGGCCTCCAGCTATTCCTCATGAGTATTGCAACGTGTGCTGAATCAGCGTTCCATGCACGGACATGGTGAAAAGTCATTTTGGGTAAGGAGTGCAGCAAGGCATTTTGTGTGTGGTACGTGTTTGGTTTATGTTGAGACTGCTCCTGTGCATGTTGTGTTACCATGCATACCTGTCGACTCACCATGGGGCACATGACATGTGGCATGGCTCCCATGACTTGATATTCACCCTTCCTGACAGTCATCTGTAATGTTTTGTGGAATGTGATGAAGGCATCAATGTGTGTCAAACGTCCCTCAGGAACATACGGGATGCTGATGGTGGACATAGTGTGGGACATTCCCATAAGAGGCTCAATGGCGAATTGCAGACTCTCCGTGTGGAGCAAGGGGTGTTTGGCTCACACACTTCACTTGTGTGCCAGCTCAGTAGGATTTTACACATCTGTGTGTTGCAGGGGGTGTCCAGTGTAGGTCCCACATGGTCAGAGGAATGACCTGTGAGTCTGTTCAAAAGGATGCATTTCCCTTAGTGTGAGCCTGCGTAATAAAGGTATTCTTCACACTCCAAGGTGCCTCATCTCTGTCAATGCTGGTCTCTTGCCACTTTGCATGCGGCATCTCTGGCATAGTTGTGAAAGATTGTGCAGAGAAGTCCATGTGTAGTTTAGCAACATGCATGCAGATCCTCATGGATTATGATCCCTATTGTGCATGAAGTCCATGGTTGTGTATGTATTTTGGCATGTTGGTCCACACAATGGGCCATCAACACCTGCTGAGGGTGTGTCTCCTGTGCGCAGCTCGGCCTTCAGTTCCCTGATCCGGTGTCATTCATCTTTGGTGTTTGTGCATGCATTGTCTCTGGGTGTGCCATGTACAACCCGACACTCCTTCCTTTACACACGCCTGTTGCAGTTGTCCTTCAGACATCCTAGTCTTTGTGTGCAAATTGTGGAATATTTTCAAGGACATGCCGCCTGCTGCTGCGGACCCTGCAGCAAGGGCCGACAGAGTATCCTGATTTGGCAACACACATGCCTCAAAGATGCTCCTCCCTTCCTCCCTCCACCCATTCATTTGGCTGTCCTCAGCTTGTCTATGCCACAGTTGGCGCCACGCGGTGGCTAAGGCTGGACCATCAGCACATGCAACGTGCACATTGCACGACCCTCATGTCCTTGCATGACACACATCACACTACAGTCTGATGTAGCAGCCACACTCCAAGCAATGTCCATCCGCAAATCTACCGCATGCTGTCAGACATACCCTAAGCGCAAACAAGACACCTTTGCATGCTGAGTGTGCTACTCCAACTGCCTACACAGCGCTGCCATGCCTTCCAGGCCCTGTCACACCAACCAGGTCATGTCCCTCCTACTCCCCACCGGCTCTGTACCCCAGCAAGGCCATGGGAGTGGGACTCAAGGCTTCTGCATGTAGTATGGTGTCGTCGTCTGGCACATGGCACAGGTATCATCTCTCAGCGTGTCAATCTACAATGTGTCCAGGACCCCCCTCTCCACCATCACATGCGCACAGCACCTCATCAGCTGGTATGCCATTGACAGCCAGGTGCTCCTCACCCTCACCAAAGACATTGCCAGTTCCATTATTCCTGAATGCATGAGATCCATTGATGAATGGCTGTACATGAGCCACCTGAGGCTGGACTTCTACAGGACTGAGGTGATCATCTGAGGATTTTCCCCTTACAGCTGGGTCAAGTGCTTGTGTCCCACCCGCAAGAGCCCTGCCCCGGCACCCAGTGGCCACACACACAAGATGGTGTGCATCAGGTATTGCTCGCACACGTTTGCCATGTCAGTTCACAGCATTTGTACCTCATTCTGCAACGCCCTCTGCATTATGCACATGATCCACAGATAGATCCACTCCAAGGAAAGACAGACCATCCCCCATGTCCACGACAACATCCGTGTCAATTACTGGCCTGCCCTCTACGGAGCACGTACATCCAAACTCCCGGGAAACTTGTCCACATCCAGGGTGCATCTGCACACCTCAGCTTCAACATCCTGCGCCCCAGCCACATCACCGTCCACAATAGATAGCTGCAATGGATCACTGTCTGCTGCAGGATGACCTCAACACTCCCCACCCACACTCAGGAGGCAGTCCACAACCCCGACACAAAACCAACCTTGTACGTCTTGTCACACGAGACCCCGTTGGGCCATCTCCGTGCATCCGACCTTGCCCTGCCCGCCATTCTTCACATCCACCATACTCCGGCATGCAGGACATAGTTCTCCCACCTGCCAACACATACCTGGGACTCCCTCCCCGGGAACCTCCACATGAGCCATGACCTCTACACCTTAATGATAATCTTCCAAATAGGTCTGTCCGCTCAGTATTGCAAGCCCCACCTCAGCAGCTTGTGGCCATCACAGGTGAGTGTTCTGCTCCATGCCTACTTTGAATGATACCATGTGACCCATGTGTGTACTGTACCAGACTCAGATCCCAGGGTATGGATGGCTGGAGTTAGTTTAACACTCAGGCATAGTTTGACATTTACACACACATATGTTGTGGAATTAAGCAACATGACAGCAACGTCTCATGAACCAAATAATATTTTTATTTGCGGTGGGGTACGTGTTTTGGTAGGTGAAATTAGGTGCTCTACTGGGGGTATAGAATTCAAAGTTCACAGGGGGAGATGGTATCCTTGGCATTGGAAGTCATCACAGTCCAGAGCACAGTGTTGGTCATCATTGGTCAGACTGTGACCAGCAAGTCCATGTGGCAGAGAATGTCATTGGATGTGGGGCTGCTGTTGCGCCAGAGGGTCAGGTGCCAGGCCAGGTCACCTGGGAGATGTTGATGATCCGCTGACTCTCACGGTCTTTTCCGTGGACGACCCACCTTCCTCCGGGGACCCTCAGATGCAGGCCTTGACCATGTTTGGGATGCTCCGTCGGATGAATCCTCCTCCTCCTCCCTCCTTGTGGCTGGTGCTGGTCTGCACCTGCTGTCACAGGGAGGGTTGCCCATGTTGTCGGCAATCCGACGGAGTGAATGGCTCATGTCCCTTTGCACCGCCAGGAGCTCAGCCTGTCTTGCCTCCATCCATCCTTGGTGTTGTTGTTGACTGGCATGTTGCTCGGCCTGCATGTTCTTGATCTCGTTGAGGGTCCCCTGCATCTCTGTGAGTCTTGACACTACCTGGCTGATGCCCCTGGTGTCACGCCGGTATGTGTCCAGGATGTGGCATACGTGGGACATACCAGTTCCCTCAGCTGGCTGGTCAGGTTCGCGCCTCCGCCTGCCTCCACTCCCACCACCCCTGCCCACTTGAGCCTGGCCTGCCGTTGTGGGCACATCGGGTCTACGGGACCCCTGAGGGATGGCATTTGCAGGGTTGCCCGGAGAACCTTGTCCCTCCTGGTCAGACTGGCTCTGTTGTTCAGTGCGAGCAGGGCTCCTGGGTGTCTCCTGGGATGTGGCAGCAATGGGGGTGGTGGTTGGCACAGATGTACCTGACGCAGGTGCTGCAGGGGCTTGGGCACCAGAGGGGCCAGGTTGGTCGGGGTCATCCACGGAGTGGTGAGAGTCGTCGCTGCCGGTGGGGTCATCTTCACGCCGAGCCAGGGACTGTGATTGTTCCCCCCCAGTGTTGGGGGAGATCCACGACGTTGAGAGAGAGACAATGTTAATGCTGTTTCATGCGACATCCATGTTTCATACATATTCAAGTTGTCACAGTTCCTCCAGGTAGTTGGATGTGCCTAGCATTCCTCTCAATGTCCACTTGGGGATGGGTATGTTGCGGGGGACAGATTGAGATGTTCTCCTGAGTGTTTGACCTGTAGAATTTTGGCTAGGATGCTTATTTGGCTATGGATTGGTCTTGTGTCACATGTTCATTGTGAGAGTGTGTAAATCCGTTCCTGCCCCGGGGGTGTGTGCTTGTGTAAGGGGTGTGTGTGTGACCGGGCCTGCTGTTGGGTGTAGTGTGATTTGTCATTGGGTCTCCCAGGTGATGTGTCTGTCCCCTCATGGTGAATGCTGGCATGACAGTGAGTGTGAGTTCCTGTGCTAGTTACCTGTGCTTGTGGAGTTGGTGTTTGAGTGTACAGGGGTCCCAGGAAGGCCTTGTGCTGCATAAAGCAGGGCCAAGTGTCAGTACTTTGCCAGTCCCTGTGCATTGTGCATGGGTATGTACCTATGCCATATGGGCTGAGGGCATTGGTGTCTGCTTCTCATTTTCACAATGTGTTGTGTGAGGCCCACCCTCCCAGCCTCCCGGACATCCAGTCTTGGGTTTGTGGTTGGTGTAGCCTGGGACATGGCATTGGCTTGATTTGTGAATGGTGCATGGAGACGTTGGTGGCATGAGCGTGGTTTTTGAGTGTGGTTGTGTGCGGTGAGTGCTTGGAGGAAGTTGCGTGCATTTGGTGTATTTGTGGTGTGGACCTCATTGCCCACATGTTACGTAAGTTGTTTTTGTACTCACCAGGCTCTGCAACTCCTTCAACTCCGTGTACTCCCACCGGCGGAAGCAGGGCCATCACCTTCTCCTCCCAGGGATGGTAGTGTACGGGTCTGCGGGGCAGCCCGCCTCCAGTGATGTTACTCTGGGCGTATTCCTCATTCATCTTCCTCTTGACTGCCCTGCGCAGATCGTACCACCTGGCTTGGCATTCATGCCTGGTCCTTCGGATGGGCGCAACAGCATTGACCTTATCGACGATCCACTGCCACAGGCTGGTTTTTTGGGCTATGCTGGTCTGTCTGACCAATGTTCCAAACAGCTGTGGCTCGACTCTGATGACTTCGTTGACAAGGAGCCCCAGCTCCGCCCTTGTGAACTTTGGATTCTTGTCTGTGGGCATGGTGTGGGGTGTGGGTATGGATGGTTGTGGGTGTGTGGGTGTGAATGTGATGGTGTGTGTGTGAATGTGAGTGGGGGTTTTTGTGAAGGAGGTTGTGTGAAGGTGTGTGAGTTAAGGTGTAGTTAAGGGGTCAGTAAGGTGCAGTTGTTTGTGTGTGGGGTCTGGCAGCAGTGGGTCTGTTGCAAAGGCTCATGGGTTGTGTGTGTGGGCCCTTTTTATTGGTCCATTTTTGGGTGTGGCTGTGTTTGAATTTTGGTGGGTGTGTTATAAGAGGTGGTTGTGAGTTTGGGCCTCTGTTTGCCTGTTTGGATGTGCCAGGTCAGTCTTTGAGATGTATTTTGTCATGTAGACGTGTGTTGTGGTGTTGTGCGAGTCGAATTGACCCTCCTTGTGCTGTTTTACAGTGTCCTGATTCTGTAAGAGTATTTTTCGCGTAGTTACGGTCCGTACATACGCGATGCTGGGTGAGGGTGCTGGGGTACGGGGTTGGGGTGCTGCGCGTACATGCGGTGGGGGTACGGCGCGTACAGGTGCGGGTCTGGGGTGGTGGGGGTACGGCGTGTACAGGTGTGGGCCTGGGGTACCCGCGTACATGGGGGGTATGGCGCGTACATACGGGGGCACGGCGTGTACAGGTGTGGGCCTGGAGTACCCGCGTACATGGGGGGTACGGCGCGTACATGCGGGGGTATGGCGCATACATGCGGGGGTATGGCGCGTACAGGTGCGGGCCAGGGGTACCCGCGTACATGGGGGGGTACGGCACATACATGTGGGGGTACAGCGCGTACAGGTGCGGGCCAGGGGTACCCGCGTACATGGGGGGGTACGGCGCGTACATGCGGGGGTACGGCACGTACAGGTGTGGGCCTGGAGTACCCGCGTACATGGGGTGGGGGTACGGCACGTACATACAGGGGTACGGCGCATACTGGGGGGGTACGGCACGTACACGTGCGGGCCTGGGGTACAGTGCAGACAGGGGGGTGTACGGTGCTGACATATTGGGGGGTGGGGGGGCTGTACGGCTCGTACACGGGCACAAGTTTACCCGTGTACATGTGTGCTACTGGGTTGGCTCCGTACAGGGCCTTTTACATGCGGTTGTGTATTCGGACGGGCGGTACGAATCGTACTTGCGCGTTCGGACTTTTGTTTTACGATTTTCACGTAAAAATGTCCGGCTCCCTCTCGTACACTTTTCACGAGGCCATTCGGACGTAAAAAATTCCGACTCCCTCTCGTAGACATTTCCCGACGCTATTCGTAGGTATTTTTCACGTCCGAATCGTACTTGGCCGTTTGTACGGTACTTGTATGATTCGGACGTAAAAAAATACGGATACGAGTCGGACGGTAATTTTTTTGACGGATCGGAATCGGCACCACAATATATAATATATTTACTTACTAAGGTGCCGATTCCGATCCTGTAAAACCCGGGTACGAATGGTCGTACGGAGCGTTTTCTCCATACGACTCGTACCCGGGAAATCCTCCTTCCAAACCAGCAAGTACGATTCGTACAGAAATACCATTTCCGTACGATTCGTACAAAACTACGTGCGGCAAAAAAATACCCACAATTCCGATCCAGGACATTGCATACGTGACGTCCGGACGGAGTCAGGCAGCGTTTTACAGACCAGCAAGTACGATTCGTGCCTACGTCACTCCGCACGGCTCATTTTTTACGGCAGCCAAAAACTCCTGGGAAATTGAGGACGACATGAAGAAGGAGCACCTGTACGCGACGGACAGCCATTGGCCCTATCCTACGTGTAATCCCGGCCCTCCTAGCCTACGACCTGGTGCACAGATACCGATGCAGACGCCGCAGAAGGTCAGAACAATACCCATGGTCAAAGGGGGGGGGGTGAGGGGCATGCAACTTAACCCCTACCCAAATTATACCACATAAATCATGTACATACAGTACCTCCAGGGTCTGGTCACTTCGGGTGGCGTGTCCACCAAGGCCTGCGTCCCGCCACAACGGAAGTGGACGTGGACGCGTCCCGTCACCACAACAATGGTGGTACGGCCCTTACCCACGCCCTCAGAGCGTGGGTACGGGCCGTACCCCTATGTCACCCCAACAATGGTGGTACGGCCTGTACCCACGCCCTCAGAGCGTGGGTACGGGCCGTACCCCTACGTCACACCAACAATGGTGGTACGGCCCTTACCCATGCCCTCAGAGCGTGGGTATGGGCCGTACCCCTATGAAACCCCAACAATGGTGGTACAGCCCGTACCCACGCCCTCAGAGCGTGAGTACGGCCCGTACCACCATAGTTGGGGTGACGTAGGGGTACGCATGGTACGACCCTTACCCACGCCCTCAGAGCGGGGGTACGGTCCGTACCCCTACATCACCACAACTATGGTGGTACAGACCTTACACACGCTCTGAGGGCGTGGGTACGGGTCGTACCACGCGTACCCCTACGTCACCCCAACTGTGGTGGTACGCGCCGTACCCATGCCCCCAGAGCGTGGGTACGGGCTGTACCACCATAGTTGGGGTGACGTAGGGGTACGCGTGGTACGACTCGTACCCACGCTCTGAGGGCGTGGGTACGGGTCGTACCACGCATACCCCTACGTCACCCCAACTATGGTGGTACGGGCCGAACCCACGCTCTGAGGGCGTGGGTACGGGCCATACCACCATTGTTGGGGTCACGTAGGGGTACGGCCCATACCCACGCTCTGAGGGCATGGGTACGGGCCGCACCACCATTGTTGGGGTGACGTAGGGGTACGGCCCGTAACCACGCTCTGAGGGCGTGTGTATGGGCCGTACCACCATTGTTGGTGTGACGCAGGGGTACGGCCCGTAGCCACGCTCTGAGGGCGTGGATACGGGCCGTACCACCATAGTTGTGGTGATGTAGAGGTATGGACCGTCCCCATGCTCTGAGAGCGTGGGTACGGGCCGTACCCCTACGTCACCCCAACAATAGTGGTACGGGCCGTACGCACGCCCTCAGAGCGTGGGTACGGCCCGTACCACCATAGTTGTGGTGATGTAGGGTTATGGACCGTATCCACGCTCTGAGAGCGTGAGTACGGACCGCATCACGCGTACCCCTAGGGCACCAGTACATCAGTGATACAAGGTGTACACACGCCACAAATGTTGTCATGGGGCCTGGTGCAGCATCTAACCAGTATATTGGGGGGGTGTATGCCCAGGAGAGCAGTGTACTGCACCAAGGGTGCAGGCGGGTGGGTGGGTGTCTGCCTAGGATTCACATCAGTGGACAGAGACATGTGAGGGGTGGGTGCATATCACTCCCAGCAGTGCCCAGAGATATGTGAGGGGTGGGTGCCTATCACTCCCAGCAGTGGACAGAGACATGGGGGTGGGTGCAGAGGAATACCAGCAGTGGACAGAGACACATGAGGGGTGGGTGCATATCACTCCCAGCAGAGCCCATACATATGAGGGGTGGGTGCATATCACTCCCAGCAGTGGCCAGACATATGAGGGGTGGGTGCATATCACTCCCAGCAGTGCCCAGAGATATGTGAGGGGTGGGAACCTATCAATCCCAGCAGTGGACAGAGACATGGGGGTGGGTGCATATCACTCCCAGCAGTGGACAGAGACATGGGGGTGGGTGCAGAGGAATACCAGCAGTGGACAGAGACATATGAGGGGTGGGTGCATATCACTCCCAGCAGTGGCCAGACATATGAGGGGTGGGTGCATATCACTCCCAGCAGTGTCCAGAGATATGTGAGGGGTGGGTGCCTATCACTCCCAGCAGTGGACAGAGACATGGGGGTGGGTGCAGAGGAATACCAGCAGTGGACAGAGACACATGAGGGGTGGGTGCATATCACTCCCAGCAGTGCCCAGACATATGAGGGGTGGGTGCATATCACTCCCAGCAGTGGCCAGACATATGAGGGGTGGGTGCATATCACTACCAGCAGTGCCCAGAGATATGTGAGGGGTGGGTGCCTATCACTCCCAGCAGTGGACAGAGACATGGGGGTGGGTGCATATCACTCCCAGCAGTGGACAGAGACATGGGGGTGGGTGCAGAGGAATACCAGCAGTGGACAGAGACATATGAGGGGTGGGTGCATATCACTCCCAGCAGTGGCCAGACATATGAGGGGTGGGTGCATATCACTCCCAGCAGTGCCCAGAGATATGTGAGGGGTGGGTGCCTATCACTCCCAGCAGTGGACAGAGACATGGGGGTGGGTGAAGAGGATTACCAGCAGTGGACAGATACATATGAGGGGTGGGTGCATATCACTCCCAGCAGTGGCCATACATATGAGGGGTGGGTGCATATCACTCCCAGCAGTGCCCAGAGATATGTGAGGGGTGGGTGCCTATCACTCCCAGCAGTGGACAGAGACATGGGGGTGGGTGCAGAGGAATACCAGCAGTGGACAGAGACATATGAGGGGTGGGTGCATATCAATCCCAGCAGTGCCCAGACATATGAGGGGTGGGTGCATATCACTACCAGCAGTGCCCAGACATATGCATATCACTCCCAGCAGTGTCCAGACATATGAGGGGTGTGTGCACATCACTCCCAGCAGTGCCCAGACATATGAGGGGTGGGTGCCTATCACTCCCAGCAGTGGACAGAGACATGGGGGTGGGTGCAGAGGAATACCAGCAGTGGACAGAGACATGGGGGGTGTACATCATCCTCAGATAACCACAACTCCATGGGTGTATGAACGCATCCACAATGTGCGACTATGTTGAGAGTGCCATAACAACACATCACTGACAGCAGTGTCCCACTCCCATGAGGATGGATGTCCTTCCCCCACTGCATGACACACCACATGTGTGTGTGATGACAAATGACACATGCATACCCACCCCTGGTGGATGCAGCACAATACACACACTGAGATCATGCCACAAGACTGTATAGTCATGTTAAAGCCTACTAAACTAAGAGAGCCAAAGGGAACACACACTGTCACGCACATTCCAGGACTGGTAGGAGTGTACAGGTGCTGGGACAGCCACCAAGTTGTTGTCTCCCATGGAAGGAATAGGGTGGAGTTCCCACAGATACAATGCCCACAATTGTGAGTCAGGTGCCCAAATCCCCTGCAGAACAAGTAACATATGTGTGCTAGGCTGGGAGTACACACATGCATAGTGCGTAAAAGGGACCATTTCTACATGAAGGCATGGCAACATACTCTATACACAAGTACAGTGACTACCAAGGATGGCACAGGCGATGCAGGCGGAGACATTGCTCAGCAGGCATGGCCATAGTTGAAGGGATCCGTCACCCACCAAGGAAATGTAGACACAGGTCAGCACAACAATTGTGCAACTCCCTGCAGGGAAGATGTCAGGTGCCACAGAGGAAGGAACACTCCTTGGGACAATGTCTCCAAACACAAAGAGCATACACGACCAAAGATTCTTTGCAGAGACCTTGTGATGGCACGCAGATACCAGGGTCCACCCCACGAGCAGCACACTACATTTCCCAGACACCTAGCACATTATCACCACCCCAACTCAGGGAGCATCAGCACCAACATCAATACCAGAAAAGCAGTAGTGTGCAAAGGAAAAACAAAATGCTTTATTCAGCATTAATTTAAAACGTATATAAGGACACTATTTACAAAGGCCATAGGCCAGTCCAGATGCGAAGTCCTGGGGGGGGACACATGGCCACGCGCCTCCCCTAGCTTGCCTGCACATTAGACACTTCATGTTCATTCACTGGGGGGGGGGCATCATGTGGGGAAGGACCAGGCACCGCAGGGACAGGAGGGGGAAGGGTAGGTGTTGTGGGTGCAGGGACGGACGACTCCACCACAGGGGGTGGGGCAGCGCCAAAGGTGGTGGTTAGCAGGGCGCTGCACACTTCCGCAAGCTCATCCAGCGTCTCCCCTGCACCCGAAGAAACCACAGGCCCCATGGAGGGGGGGGGTCGGAGGGATGGGTTGCAGCGCCACTGGGGGAGGTGGTGGACGGAGGGGGACTCAACTCCCCTACCCATGGAGTGCCTTGCCCGTTTGCGGGCTGGTGAACCAGTGGGGCTGAGGCCCAGCACAGCCAAGTAGGTCTCCTTCTCAGATTGTGGGGCAGGGGAGCCGAGGGGAGTGACATTGGAGGGACTGGGGAGTGAGGAATGCGGACTCCGACTGTGGCTGCGTGTCTGCCTGTGTGCCCCAGACCCAGTGGGTGTGCCTTCTTCCCCCTGAGTGTGCATGACAGGAGGTGTGCACTTGCCCTTCCGTGTTGGTGTGCTGCCTGTGTCTGGTGGGGTGCGTGCCTGGGAATGTCTGGGTGTGCTTTAGGGGTGGGCGGGATTTGCGTAATCGCGTTACGCAAATCTCCGCGAAACGGTAAAAAATCTCCGCGAACACGCAGAAATTCCGCGAACACGCGGAATTGCGTGTTCGCGATGCTTTTTTCCTGTTCACGATCGCTGTTTGCGTGCTCGGGGAGAAATATCTCGCGAACACGCATTTTGAGAACGCGAACAAGCAAAAAATTTCGCGAAGCTGCGGAAAGCAGCATTTTGGGCAATTTTGCGTTCTCCGCGGAACGCGAAATTACCCAAATTCCGCAAATTCCGCGAGCGGAAAGGAATTTACCGCCCAGGCCTAGTGTGCTTGGGACAGGCATGGGAGTGGGAAGTGTGGATGGTGCAGGGGTAGGGGGGAAGAAGCGCTGCAGGAGACTCACTGCTGCCGTCAGTGACGAGTCCATGGACCTCAGCAACATCCGTTGGTCAGACATCGCTGATGACATGCACTCCATGTACGACACCATCTGTGTCAGCAGTCTGGTGTGGCCATGGAGGACACTCAGCAGCGATGTCTGGCCAACCTTCAACTGCCGCTGAATGTCCACAGACTTGGCAGTGAGGGCAGCAGGGGAGACAGGGGCAGGGGGTGCGGTGCCTGGCACGAAGGAGACATGTTGTTGCCCTACACAGACAGAAGGGACTGGAGAAACTGGGAGGGCGGTGATGGGAATGGAGGGGGCGGTGATAGATGTAGTACTGCTGCCAGCTGTTGGAGCAGCCTCCGCCCCCTCTGGGAGTTCAGCCTCGGACCCGTCAGTGTCGTAGTCGGTGTTGGTACTAGACAGGTCCTCCGCCTGACTTCCCTCGCCCTCCGTGCCACTTGCTGCGCCAGACTCACCAGCACTGGTGGCACCGGTGCTGGATCCCTCCTCCACGTCCGTGCAGGTGTCTCCCTCGGTGTCCCCCGATGATGCTGTGGGCAAGGTGAAGAGACAGGAAATAATCAGAAACCTGTATACATATGACACATGAGTCCAAACAAAATAGGTCACAGTGCATATCATGAAAAGCATCATGAGTAACATCTAGAATACTCCGCACATATGTAAGCCCTGCACTCCCCAGTTGGTTGACCCATCATGCCCCTTGGAAACAATGAAAATCAGGACACAACAGCAAATAACTCGATATCCAATTAGACAGAGGATATGGTGTCTGGGAATTGTTGAGCACAGCCAGACTATGAAGGCATGCCACCTCTTGTTCACTGTGAAAGAAACAGTACTGGTGCACCCAAGGGCAAATAACTGACGCCAATGCTGAAGGTGTCACCACACTCAGAGACCTGTGAGTAATTAGGAAAGCCAAAATAAATACATTGTGAACCCTTGGGAATCACAACACTTTACAGAATCGACGTGTTTGGAATGTGTGAATGTGCCACTTTTTGATCAGAACACACATGTGCCTGTATAACAGAAGTCACACAAGGAGGTGCACAGAAAACTACATTTACACAGTCATTTTATGAGCTGGCAGCCCAAATCAAATAAGCCACTGTAAAGAAGAAATGGGGTATCAGTAAGTACATATACATGGCACCATGGTGGTCTGGATGACTTGACACTCATAAGTTGGTATCATCAACAACCAAGGACTTACCCAAATGCAACCAAACAGTGGGAACATGTATATGTATAATTTCTAAACAAATATTTTTCAAAACTGTGCCTTTGTTTTTAATGTGCCAGCGTGTCCATGAAAAGTGTAAAGGTGGTGTCTTGTGCACTTCCTTGGGAGACATCTGTCATGCAGGCACATTATTGTCATTCACCACAAAACATCAATGTCATGAATATCAACTATTGAGACATGTTGACAAGTGTAGTGAGTGCCAACGCACAAGACTGCTTGACTAACAACTTGAATCATGCCACCTGTCACATGGCCATCCGTACCATCATGAGACATTTGGCAACACATCTGACCCACTACCTGTCATGTGGAGTGGCACACATGTCCAAACACAGGACAATGCACTGAGGGGACACCCTCATGGGAACCAAGATTGTCCACACAGATGCCAGCACACACAGACCAAACTACATAGCATCTGGACCACACACCATTGCCAAAAATGGATGAGAAGGAACCATGTCTTTTTACTTTTGACACATGCTGCAAAGCACGAACATTAAACCCTGCACAACATGACTGGGTCACTGCATGTTGAGTGTATGTCCAGACAATTATCACACACAGGTCAGACCTGGCAAGGAGACATAAGGTTTGGACATGTAGGCCTTGCCCACACAAACCCCAGCTACCTGAGACAATGTGATTGAGACAGAGCAAGTACTTACACATCTTAATCTGGGTTTACTAAAATGTGCATCAAGAACTCCTAAATGTACTCAACATCACCTTGTGAGGCTGACCACACATATTAGTGACAAACAACCATCATCAGATAGTTGTACATAGACACACAGGCACTGGCCAGTGTGAGTATGCACAAGCCAAATGGGGTCACCCTGTACAGTGGACACATGTAGCACACTTTACGTAAATACAAATGAGGCCAGGGAACAATGCCACAGAGGCCAACCTATGCTGAACACCCCGAGAATGTCCACAGTGTTGGATGACACACATGATTCCTAGGAAAAGGTGTCTCAGGGGACTGTAGTGGGCACACTGCTCCATGGTCCTGGAATGATCTGACTGTAACAGGAGCAACCGTCCCGGCACTATGCATATCTCCCACTCATGCACATCATGTCTGAGGCCACTACATCGGTCATGCATGCTGCAAGTCGGTTCATTTTAAGCCTCACACTCCTATGTTGAGACTCAGCATCAGTGCCAACAATTATGGACCCCCAAATGACTGAACAGGACAGGGCACAGGCAAGTAACACATGTCACAGACAACCCCCACACATGATGCAGCAAGCATTGTGCACTTGGATTAACTGGCAGCCTAGATGACCATGTGCAAGAGTGATTACACACAGACCAGGGAACACATGTCAAGGAGGGGAAGGGAAGAAGAACAGCCCCGGTTGACTTGGGGCAACAGGATATGCACTGCACATATAAACCCTGGCAGTGTATCTATGCGACTGAGCAGTTCCTAAAGCTGGTGACACACAACAAACACACATGTACCTACCCCCTCCTTGCTGCTGTCCCTCCTGTAACCGCCTATCCGTGTCAGGGAAGACCACCGCCAGGACACGCTTCATGTGGTGGGTCAGTCGTCGACGCCCGCCATGGGGGCGTGGAGGTGAGTCCCCCAGCAGGACCCGGGCGATCCTCCTGGTCCAGCACCGGATGTCCTGCCAGCGTTTCCTCACTTGGGGTAGGTGCCGACACCGACCCTCCACCGACATCACGGCCCTGACGGCCCACTTCCAAATTCTCCCCTTCTCGTAGGCGGTTACCTGTGAGGATGACAAAGTGAGACAACATCACTACACCTGCTCCATGTCACAGAGACACACATTTGAACATCTTAGCTTTTTTGAACAGGGCATAGTATGCTGCCAACTAATAGCACCTTTGTCATAGGGACATTAGCCTCTGGGGAAGCCCAAATGCACTACATGGCATTGAAAGTACACAGGTGGCATGAGGGGTGCGACACACTCACTGATCATGGCTCACACTGTGCATCACAAGCAACACAAGGCTGATGGACAGCACCTAAAAGCAGTCACATGCCCCAGGCCACTGACGCAACCTCAGCAGAGTAGACAGACACACACAGGCACAGATCAATCACCTGCCATTGGCAACAGCAGATACAAACCTCACTCTGCACATGTGCCACTTGACTGGGCGGTGTCACAGGTGTGGGGCTAGCTCAGCACGTCAGACACACAGCACGGCTTCCTTCTCACATCAGATGGGTAGAGCATTTGCCTCCTCCATGCAGCTGTGGTGCAACACTCCACATAGACACTCACCCACATGACAAGGAACATTCACACACATCAATGTCCAGGGGGCGTACACATCATTTGGACACTCTCACCACAGCTCCACTCAACTCACACACATCTGTGGGTACAGTCACCTGTCACACCGGGGGGACCACAGAATCACATCAGGACTATAGAACAAAAATGCCCAAGAGGATTAGCCAGGCTGAATGTGCCATGCACCATGCAGTGATTGTCACAGTAAGCACAATGCAAGTGAGGAGTGCAGACATGAACTACATCATGCTCTGCATGGGAGACATAAGGCGTTCCCCCCCCCCGGGACCCACTCTAAACAACATTGCATGTCTGTTACACCTGGACACAATGCCAGAAGTGACAGTCACAAAAAAGGTGCACAGTCAAAGCTAGTGGAGTCAGCACTCACCTGCTCCCCTGGTCTCCCATACAGGCTGGGGTACTGTGGGAGGATGACGTCCAGCAACACCTCATTCTCCTCCTGGGTGAATGGCTGGGCCCTCTCCACAGACCTGGATATGGTGACAGAGGAAGCAATGACAGCAGCAGTGGTGTCCAATGACGTGTTGTGCAGGCAAGTGCCCTCTCAAGGGTTCTGGCTGCCTTATATCTGCCTTGCTGGGCTGCTATATTTACAGGAGTACAGAGTGATTGGTCAGACTCATTTGCATCCTACGTTTCCTCCAATCCCTTTAAACATACACCAGTGAGTGCCTTTGCATGGTTCAAAATTTGAGCATCATGTCAAGTCAACAAACACTTTGCAACATTGTATATTGTCTCCAACCGACTTTTGCTGGCCACCTGATGAAAAAATTTGAACTGGAAACTCGGTCTCCATGACAACCAGCATGCATTAAGGCCATAATACTTGTCCCTCATGTGTCCCCTATGTAATTTTACAATCCACACATAGGTACGGTGTGTTTGACACGTACCCCTACGGCACCAGTTGCACAGTGCGTTTGACACGTACGTGTACATACTGGTCGTACACGTACGTGTACTACCATAGTACTGGTCGTACACGTCCGTGTACACACTGGTCGTACACGTACGTGTACACACTGGTCGTACACGTCCGTGTACACACTGGTCGTCCACGTACGTGTACAACCAGTGTGTACACGTACATGTACTACCATAGTACACGTCTGTGTACACACTGGTTGTACACGTACGTGTACGACCAGTGTGTACACAGACGTGTACTACCGTAGTACACGTTCATGTACACACTGGTCGCACACGTCCGTGTACACACTGGTCGTACACGTACGTGTACTAACATAGTACACGTCCGTGTTCACAATGGTCGTACACGTCCGTGTACACACTGGTCGTACACGTACATGTACACACTGGTCGTACACGTACGTGTACGACCAGTGTGTACACGTACGTGTACTACCGTAGTACACGTCCGTGTACACACTGGTCGTACACGTACGTGTACACACTGGTCATACACGTACAGCGGCACTGGTCCTGTTGGACCTGAGTGCAGCATTTGACACGGTCTCCCATGAGATCCTCTTAAGAAGACTGTGGGAGATCGGGGTCCGAGATGGAGGCCTAGAGTGGTTCGTTTCATTTTTGACGGACCGCTCCTTCCAGGTCCATGTTCCACCGTATAAATCAGGAAGGTTTCCGCTGTGCTGTGGCATCCCCCAGGGGTCCGCACTTAGCCCCACGCTATTTAATGTGTACGTCCGCCCTCTGGCCGTATTGGCCAGAGCTCGTAACATCAAATTAACATCTTACGCGGACGACACACAGTTTATCTTCTCCTTCTCCAGTGATACCAACGCCGACAAAATTAAATTCCAGGAAGATCTATCGGCCATTGCAAACTGGATGACTGAAAATCGTCTCCAGCTTAATTCATCCAAGACGGAGGTACTACTGGTTGGTAAGGAGATTCAAAAATGGGACGATCAGTGGTGGCCATCTGCATTGGGACCTGCACCCACCCCTAAGAAGGAAGTCAAAAACCTGGGTATTATGGTCGATAACCGACTAGACCTTGACTCCCACGCCAAAAAGGTGGCAGGCATGTGCTATGGCCGTCTACGGTCTTTGAGACCCATTTTGGGTTTTTTCGAACCCCAAGTCCGACAGATGATCATTCAGCCATGGTACTGTCAAACATTGACTATTGCAATGTCCTCATGCTGGGCTCCAATCAATCCACGATTTACAGACTGCAAAGAGCTCAGAATGCAGCCGCACGCAGTCTGTTTGGTTTGCCAAAAAATTGTCACATCTCCCCCATCCTTCACCATCTGCACTAGCTGCCTGTAAAGCAACGTATTCAATTTAAGGCACTTTGCCTCATCCATAAAATTCTCTATTCCTCGGGCCCCAAAATTCTGCAAAATCTAAGTTTTCTATATGTCCCTACTCGGGCTCTCCGTTCTGCAGATTTGTTTCTGGCCCACATTCCCATGATTCAGAGGAGAAGAGCAGGAGGCCGATCCTTCAGATATTTGGCCCTAAAATTGTGGAATACAATCCCGCTTGAAGCTCGTGCTATCACGAATCATTTGTCTTTCAGAAAGAAAATTAAAACTTGGCTATTTACCACTCCTTAGGCCCGGCTTTCTGTAGTTCTTCCCACACCTGGCTTGGTTGCTGCGTATCTGGTTTGTCTGCAAGCGCTGGGACGCCCCGTTGCCGGGGTAGCCATGCGCTATATAAGCTTCCCTAACATAACATAACATAACATGTACGACCAGTGTGTACACGTACGTGTACTATCGTAGTACACGTACGTGTACACACTGGTCGTACACGTACGTGTACACACTGGTCGTACACATACATGTACACACTGGTCATACACGTACGTGTATGACCAGTGTGTACACGTACGTGTACTACCGTAGTACACGTCCGTGTACACACTGGTCGTACACGTACGTGTACGCACTGGTCGCAGTGTGTACATGGACGTGTACTACCGTAGTACACGTCCGTGTACACACTGGTCATACACATACGTGTACGCACTGGTCGTACACGTACGTGTACGACCAGTGTGTACACAGACGTGTACTACCGTAGTACAAGTCCGTGTACACACTGGTCGTACACGTATGTGTGTACGGTCCTTACACACACGCATACTCCTACACCAACACCAATATAGTGATACGTACCGTACACACGCCCTCAGAGCGTGTGTACGGTGTGTTTCACTTCTTCCACTGGTGATAGGAGGTGCACAGGACAGGAATGGAGGTCTCACACTCGCACAAGGCTGAACATCAAGTCATTGTCAGTGCAGTCCTTCTTGTGCAGGGCCTATGTGTGTCAGGCAGTGATATGGCACATTTCTCCTCATGTTTTTGCACAATAGATGTGTGATGACCTGTGGACAGATGGCATGTGTAATGGGGCACTATGTGGCATACTTCCCCTTCACATTTTGCACATGTGTGCATGTAGTACAAATGTGTCAAGCACTGCATCACTGGTATGGCACAGTCACCAACACCCGCAACTGTCCCCTGATGCCAGGGACAGGGACACTGACACCTGACATCTCACTACCAGCGTGTCCCGATGTGACTATGTCGTGTGTGTCATGTGTTCCCATGAGCTTGCTGTTGGTGTTCCGTCAACTGCATTTGCTGTTGCTGCATCCAACATGTGTCTGTGCATAGATGGCCATGGCACACATAGACGCACACCATGCCACATGTGGATTCACACGTTACGTGTGTCTGGATGCTTCGAACATGTTCTTTTGACATGAGGACATATCTGCGTCATCTCCATGTCTGTTTTCTTTTTTCACGTGTACCCCTTCATCGCAATGTGTGTGAGCTGATAATTTTTAATGACATGTGCCCTGTGCGTCTAGCTTGCCACCAGCTGTCTGTATGAGATGACATCCTTTAAATGCAGATATGTGGATGTATGTCACTCCTGTGATGTCTCTGGCTGTTCACTTACACTGGCCCACAGCTTGTTTCAGGGCATGTACTGTAGAACTTGACAATCAACGGGTGTAGCTCGCTCTTCGTAGGAGTCTCATCTGGCTGGCATACGTGTCCTGGATGTATTGCACAGACCAGACTCTGTATTTCGCAGATGTGTATTAGCAGTTGAACATGTGCTCAGTTTATTGAAATTGGTGTTGTGATGTACTCACTCTTCGTTATTCCTTCCAAATTTCTGCAGGGCACCGCCTCTCCCCCGACCAATGCCAGACTTGGGTGCCATGAGGGAACGTGACTGCATAAGACGCTACTGCTTCTCGCAAGAGTTGATTGAGCACTTGAACGCCCGCCTGGAACCACACCTCCAACCGCTACACAGGTATCCTACTGCGCTGACCCCCAAGATGAAGGTGATGGCAGCCCTACATTTTTTTGCCACCGGTACGTTTCAATTCACCATAGCTGATGTGGGTGGCATGTCCCAGACCATGTTCAGCCGTGTCCTGCATGATGTTTTAGAAGCCATGTTGGAGCACCTGGATGAATTCATCCATTTTCCGACTCGTGAGCAGTTGACAGGTGTCAAGGGTGAGTTCTATGCACTGGGAGGGATGCCCCATGTAATTGGGTCCATTGATGGGACACATGTGGCTTTGGTGCCACCACAGGCACAGGAGGTAGCCTATCGAAACCGAAAACATTATCACTCCATTAATGCCCTTGTGGTGTGTCTACCTAACATGCTGATTTCCCATGTCTGTGCACGTTTTCCAGGGTCAGCACACGATGCCTACATCATGAAGCCTAGCAGGGTGCCAGAAATGATGCTGCAGCTGCACAACGAACGAGCATGTCTTGTTGGTGGGTATACTCTGTTTGTCCTGTATTTAGCGGTATCTTTGTATCTTACAGCATCTCCTGACCCACTTCTGTACATGATGTTTCCATGTAGGGGACTCTGGCTATCCCAACATGCCATGGCTGATGACGCCTCTCCGCAACCCCAGAACAGCTGCAGATCACCGTTACAACAACACCCATGGGCAGAGCAGGTGAGTGATTGAGAGGACGTTTGGCCTCCTGAAGAGCCGATTCCGGTGCCTTCACAAGACAGGCGGATCCCTCCCATATGCACCGGTCAAGGTCTGCAAAATCTTCATCGTGTGCTGCATGCTGCACAACATGGCAGTGGAGAAAGCTGTGCCACTCATTCTGGATCCGGATGAGCAGGAACATCCACCCGTGGAGGATGAAGGGCTTGGTCACGAGGCAAGTGAGGAGGAGGAGGATGAGGAGGAGGACATCCGGAGTCAGCTCATACGCAACTTCTTCTCATAATGGCGAGTCCCTGGGTCTGAGTGTGCACGCTTTTAGCCTTGTGTGGCATGTGTTGCGATGTGTGTGTCCAGCTGACTGTATGCTAAGTGACTTAGAGGTGTGTTCTGATGTGTCACTCGAGTGATGATGTCATTCCACACATTGTGGCTGAGACAGTAAATTTAAAACTAGCATGGTGACAACCTTATTCCTGTAGAGTCAATGACCATGCATGCGGTTGACTATCTTTTCAGTGACTTCTTGTGGGTCTGTCATCCCCAGGTAGTTGCGCATGCTGTCTGCTCGTGGCATCGTTGGGCTCCTGCTATTCCTCATGAGTATTGCAACGTGTGCTGAATCAGCGTTACATGCACGGACATGGTGAAAATTCTCATTTGGGTAGGATTGCAACAAGGCTTTTTGGGTGTGGTAGTTGTTTGGAATGTGTGGGCACTGCTCCTGTGCATGTTTTGTTACTATGCATACATGTCAACTCACCATGGGGCACCTGACATGTAGCATGACTCCCATGAATTGATAGTCACCCTACGTGACAGTCATCTGTAATGGGATTGTGGATTGTGAGGAAGGCATCAATGTGTGTGAAACTTCCCTCTAAAACATACGGGAGGCTATGGGTGGACATAGTGTGGGACATCCCCATAAGAGGCTCAATGGGGAATTGCAGCCTCTCCATGTGCAGCAGGGGTTGTTTGGCTCACCCCCTTCACTTGTGTGCCAGGTCAATGGATTTTCAGCATCTGTGGTGTGAAGGGGGTGTCCAGTGTAGATCCCACATGTTCAGCCAAATGACCTGTGAGTCTGTTCATATTGATGCATTTCCCTTACTGTTGGCCTGAGTAATAAAGGTGTTCCTCACCCTCCAAGGTGCCTCATCTCTGTCAATGCAGGTCTCTTGCCACTGTGCATGCGGAATCTCTGGCATAGTTGTCAAAGATTGTGCATATGAGTCTATGTGTAGATGAGCAACATGCATGGTGTTCTTCATGGATTTGAATCTCTATTGTGCATGAAGTCCATGTTTGTGTATGTATTTGGCCATGTCGGTCCCCACAACGAGCCCTCAACACCTGCTTAGGGTGTGTTTGCTGTGCGCAGTTCGGCCTTCAGTTTCATGATCCGGTGTTAGTCATCTTTGGTGATTGTGCATCCATTGTCTCTGGGTATGCCATGGAAAACCGGACACTCCTTCCTTTACATACGCCTGTTGCAGTTGGCCTTTCTGACATCCTTGTCTTTGTGTGCAACTTGTGGCATATTTTCCAGGACATGCCGCCTGCTGCTGCAGCCCCTGCAGCAAGGGCACACAGAGTTTCCGGATTTGGCAACACACACGCCTCAAAGATGCTCCTCCCTTCCTCCCTCCACCCATTCATTTGGCTGGCATCAGCTTGTCTGAGCCACTGTTGCGGTCACGCGGTGCCAAAGGCTGGACCGTCTGCACATGCAACGTGCACATTGCACGACCCTCATGTCCTTGCATGACCCACATCACACTACAGTCTGATGTTGCAGCCACCCTCCATGCAATGTCCATCCGCATATCTACAGGCTGCTCTCAGGCATACACTAAGCGCACACACGACACCTTTGCATGATGAGTGTGCAACTCCGACTGCCTACACAGCGCTGCCATGCCTTCCAGGCCCTGTCACACCAACCAGGTCATGTCCCTCCTACTCCCCACCGGCTCTGTACCCCAGCAAGGCCATGTGCGTGGGACTCAAGGCTTCTGCATGTAGTATGGTGTCGTCATCTGGCACATGGCACAGGTATCATCTCTCAGTGTGTCAATATACAATGTGTCCAGGACCCCCCTCACCACCATCACATGCGCACAGCACCTCATCATCAGCTCGTATGCCATTGACAGCCAGGTGCTCCTCACCCTCACCAAAGACGCCGACATTACCAGTTCAAATAATCAAGAATGCATGAGATCCATTGATGGATGGCTGAACATCAGCCACCTGAGGCTGGACTTGTACAGGACTGAGGTAATCATCTGCGGATTGTCCCCTTACAGCTGGGTCAACTGCTTGTGTCCCACCCGCAAGAGACCTGCACAGGCACCCAGTGGGCACGCACACAAGATGGTGTGCATCATGTATTGCTCGCTCACATTTGGCATGGTGATCACCAGCATCTGTACCTCAGGCTGCAACACCCTCTGCATTATGCACATGATCCACAGATAGATCCACTCCAAGGAAAGACAGACTATCCCCCAGGTCCACGACAACATCCGTGTCAAATACTGCCCTGCCCTCTACGGAGCAAGTACATCCAAACTCCCGGGAAACTAGTACACATCCAGGGTGCATCTGCACACCTCAGCTTCAACATCCGGCGCCCCAGCCACATCACCGTCCAGCAGAGATAGCTGCAATGGATCACTGTGTGCTGCAGGATGACCTTCAGACTCCCCACCCACACTCAGGAGGCAGGCCACAACCCCGACCCAAAACCAACCTTGTACCACTGTCATCCGAGACCCCGTTGGGCCATCTCCGTGCATCCAACCTTGCCCTGGCCACCATTCTTCACATCCACCGTACTCCAGCATGCAGGACATAGTTATCCCACCTGGGAAAACATACCTGGGACTCCCTCCCCGGGAACCTCCACATGAGCCATGACCTCTACGCCTTAATGATACTCTTCCAAATAGGTCTGTCCGCACAGTATTGCAAGCCCACCCTCAGCAGCTTGAGGCCATCACAGGTGAGTATTGTGCTCCATGTCTGCATTGCATGATACATTGTGACCCATGTGTGTCCTGTACCAGACTCAGATCCAAGGGTATGGATGGGTGGAGTTACTTCAACACTCAGGCATAGTTTGACATTTACACACACATATGTTGTGGACTAATGCAAAATGACTGCAACATCTCATGATACAAAAGAAATCTTTTTATTTGCGGTGGTGTACGTGTTTTGGTAGATAAAATGAGGTGCTCTACCGGGTGCATGGAATCCAAAGTTCACAGGGGGAGATGGTATCCTTGGCATTAGAAGTCATCAGAGTCCAGACCACAGTGTTGGTCATCATTGGTCAGACTGTGACCAGCAAGTCCATGTGGCAGAGAATGTCATTGGATGTGGTGCTGCTGTTGCGCCAGAGGGCCAGGTGCCAGGCCAGGTGACCTGGGAGATGTGGATGGTCCGCTGCCTCTCACGGTCTTTTCCGTGGACGACCCACCTTCCTCCGGGGACCCTCAGATGCAGGCCTTGACAATATTTGGGACGCTCCGTCGGAGGAATCCTCCTCCTCCTCCTCCCTCCCTGTGGCTGGTGCTGGCCTGCGCCTGGTGTCACAGGGAGGGTTGCCCATGTTGTCGGCGATCCGACGGAGTGAATGGCTTATGTCCCATTGCACTGCCAGGAGCTCAGCCAGTCTTGCCTCCATCCGTCCTTGGTGTTGTTGTTGACTGGCGTGTGGCTCGGCCTGCAGGTTCTTCATCTCGTCGAGGGTCCCCTTCATCTCTGTGAGGCTCCCCACTAGCTGCCTGATGCCCCTGGTGTCACGCCGGTATGTGTCCAGGATGCGGCATATGTGTGACATACCGGTTCCCTCAGCTGGCTGGTCAGGTTCACGCGTCCGCCTGCCTCCACTCCCACCACCCCTGCCCGCACGAGCCTGGCCTGCCGTTGTGGGCACATCGGGTCTACGGGATCCCTGAGGGATGGCATTTGCGGGGTTGCCTGCCTCCTCCTGTGTGCCCGGAGAACCTTGTCCCTCCTGGTCAGACTGGCTGTGTTGTTCAGTGCGAGCAGGGCTCCTGGGTGTCTCCTGGGATGTGGCAGGAATGGGGGTGGTGGTTGGCATAGATGTACCTGAAGCAGGTGCTGCAGGGGCTTGGGCACCAGAGGGTCCAGGTTGGTCGGGGTAATCCATGGAGTGGTGAGAGTCGTCGCTGCCGGTGGGATCATCTTCACGCCGAGCCTGGGACTGTGATTGTTCCCCCCCATTGTTGGGGGGAGATCCATGACGTTGCCCTGTGTGTGAGAGAGAGACAATGTCAATGCTGTTTCATGCAACATCCATGTTTCAGACATATTCAAGTTGGCACAGTTCCTCCAGGTAGTTGGATGTGCCTAGCATTCCTCTGAATGTCCACTTGTGGATGGGTATGTTGCGGGGGACAGATTGATATGTTCTCCTGAGTGTTTGACCTGTAGAATTGTGGCTAGAATGCTTATTTGGCTATGGATTGATCTTGTTGTGTCACATGTCCATTGTGAGAGTGGATGAATCCGTTGCCTGCCCCAGGGGTGTGTGCTTGTGTAAGGGGGGGGGGGGTTGTGACCGGGCCTGCTGTTGTGTGTAGTGTGATTTGTCATTGGGTCTCCCAGGTGATGTGTCTGTCCCCTCATGGTGCATGCTGGCATGACAGTGAGTGTGAGTTCCTGTGCTAGATATCTGAGCTTGTGGAGTTGGTGTTTGAGTGTACAGTGGTCACAGGAGGGCCTTGTGCTGCATACAGCAGGGCCAAGTGTCAGCTACCTTGTCAGTACTTTGCCAGTCCCTGTGCCTTGGGCATGGTGCATGGGTATGTACCTAGGCCATATGGGCTGAGAGCATTGGTGTCTGCTTCTGAGTGTCACAATGTGTTTTGTGAGGCCCACCCTCCCAGCATCCCGGACATCCAGTCTTGGGTTTGTGGTTTGTGTAGCCTGGGACATGGCATGGCCTTGCTTAATGAATGGGGCATGGACATGTTAGTGGCATGTGTGTAGTTTTTGAGTGTGGTTGTGTCCGGTGAGGGCTTGGGGCTAGTTGCGTGCATTTGGTGTATTTGGGGTGTGGATGCCATTGCCCCCATGTTACATAAGTAGTTTGTGTACTCACCAGGCTCTGCGACTCCTTCGACTCCGTGTACTCCCACCGGCGGAAGCAGGGCCATCATCTTCTCCTCCCAGGGATGGTAATGTATGGGTCTGCGGGGCAGCCCACCTCCAGTGATGTTGCTCTGGGCGTATTCCTCGTTCATTTTCCACTTGACTGCCCTCCGCAGATCGTACCACCTGGCTTGGCATTCATGCCTGGTCCTTCGGATGGGCGCAACAGCATTCACCTTATCGACGATCCTCTGCCACAGGCTTGTTTTTTGGGCTATGCTGGTCTGTCTGACCAATGTTCCAAACAGCTGTGGCTTGACTCTGATGACTTTGTTGACAAGGAGGTCCAGCTCCACCCTTGTGAACTTTGGATTCTTGTCTGTGGGCATGGTGTGGGGTGTGGGTGTGGATGGTTGTGGGTGTGTGGGTGTGAATGTGATGGTGTGTGTGTGAATGTGAAGAGCGGGTGTTTGTGAAGGAGGTTGTGTGAAGGTGTGTAAGTTAAGGTGTAGTTAAGGTGTAAGCAAGGTGCAGTTGTTTGTCTGTGGGGTCTGGCAGCAGTGGGTCTGTTGCAAAGGCTCATGGGTTGTGTGTGTGGGCCCTTTTTATTGGTCCATTTGTGGGTGTGGCTGGGTTTGAATTTGTGTTGGGTGTGTTATAAGAGGTGGTTGTGATTTAGGGCCTCTGTTTGCCTGTTTGGATGTGCCAGGTCAGTCATTGAGATGTATTTTGTCATGTAGACGTGTTTTGTGGTGTTGTGCGAGTCGAATTGACCCTCCTTGTGCTGTTTTACAGTGTCCTGGTTCTGTACGAGTCTTTTTCGCGTAGGTAAGGTCCGTACATACTCGATGCTGGGTGAGGGTGCTGGGGTACGGTGTTGGGGGTACGGTGCATACAGGTACGGGGCTGGGGTACGGGCCTGGGGTGTGGCGCGTACAGGTGGGGGGCTGGGTTACGGTGTTGGGATACGGTGCGTACAGGTGCGGGTCTGGGGTACGGTGTTGGGGTATGGTGCGTACAGGTACGGGGCTGGGGTACGGGCCTGGGGTGCGGCGCGTACATGTGGGGGGCTGGGGTACGGTGTTGGAGTACGGTGCGTACAGGTACAGGGCTGGGATACAGTGTTGGGATACGGAGCGTACAGGTGCGGGGCTGGGGTACGGTGTTGGTGTACGGTGCGTACAGGTACGGGGCTGGGGTACGGTGTTGGGGTACGGTGCGTACAGGTATGGGGCTGGGGTACGGGCCTGGGGTGCGGCGCGTACAGGCACTACGGTCCTGGGGTACGGTGCGTACAGGTACGGGGCTGGGATACGGGCCTGGGGTGCGGCGCGTACAGGTGGGGGGCTAGGGTAAGGGCCTGGGGTGCAGCACGTACAGGCACTACGGTCCTGGGGTACGGTGCGTACAGGTACGGGGCTGGGATACGGGCCTGGGGTGCGGCGCGTACAGGTGGGGGGCTGGGGTATGGGCCTGGGGTGCGGCACGTACAGGCACTACGGTCCTGAGGTACGGTGCGTACAGGTATGGGGCTGGGATACGGGCCTGAGGTGCGGCGCGTACAGGTGGGGGGCTGGGGTACGGGCCTGGGGTACGTGCATACAGGTACGGGGCTGGGAGACGGGCCTGGGGTGCGGCGCGTACAGGTGCGGGGCTGGGGTACAGTCCTGGGGTACGGTGCGTACAGGTACGCGGCTGGGGTACACGCCTGGGGTGCGGCGCGTACAGGTGGGGGGCTGGGGTATGGGCCTGGGGTATGGTGCGTACAGGTGCGGGGCTGGGAGACGTGCCTGGGGTACGGCGTGTACAGGTGCGGGGCTGGGGTACGGTCCTGGGGTACGGTGCGGAGGGGGGGACGGTGCTGACATACGGGGGTACGGTGCTGACATATGCGGGGGGAGGGGGGCTGCACGACTCGTATCCGGGCACAAGTTTACCCGTGTACATGTGTGCTACAGCGTTCGCTCCGTACGGGGCCTTTTACATGTGGTTGTGTATTCGGACGGGCGGTACGGATCGTACTTGCGCGCTCGGACTTCTGTTTTACAATTTGCACGTAAAAATGTCCGACTCCCTCTCGTACACTTTTCCCGACGCTATTCCTATGTATTTTTAATGTACGAATCGTACTTCGCCGGTTGTAGGGCACTTGTACGAATCGTACGTAAAAATATACGGATACGAGTCGTACGCAAAAAAAAAATTACGGATCGGAATCGGCACCCTAATAATCAGTTTTAATAATTCTTTTAATAACTTATAAATTATTAAAAATTATTATACATTACAAATACATCATACACATAAAACAATAACATGAATAAAAATTAAATAATTATATATAACAAATAAAAAAATGTACATTTAATTTGAATATTGTTAAAATTAATTATATATTACATTAGCTAAAATAATACAAAAAATATTAAATAGCACAGACAATGAAACTACTACTCCAGCTCCAAAAAATACTACAGTACGGAAAATGTTGGATAGCGTAGGGCTAAAAATTACTATTTCCACTCCAGGGAGTGTAACAATAGGGAAAGTGTTGGATAACGTAGAGGCATAAATTACTATGCCCACTCCAGGGAGTGCAACAGTAAGGAAAGTGTTGGATAGCGTAGGGGTTAAAATGACTATTCCAAATCCAAAGAGTGCAACAGTAGGGAAAGTGTTGGATAGCGTAGGGGTAAAAATTACTATTCCAACTCCAGAGAGTGCAACAGTAGGGAAAGTGTTGGATAGCATATGGATAAAAATTACTATTCCCACTCCAGAGAGTGCAACAGTAGAGAAAGTGTTGGATAGCGTAGGGGTAAAAATTACTATTCCCACTCCAGAGAGTGTAACAGTAGAGAAAGTGTTGGATAGCGTAGGGGTAAAAATTACTATTCCCACTCCAGAGAGTGCAACAGTAGGGAAAGTGTTGGATAGCGTAAGGGTAAAAATTACTATTCCAACTCCAGAGAGTGCAACAGTAGGGAAAGTGTTGGATAGTGTAGGGGTAAAAATTACTATTCCCACTCCAGAGAGTGCAACAGTAGGGAAAGTGTTGGATAGTGTAGGGGTAAAAATTACTATTCCCACTCCAGAGAGTGCAACAGTAGGGAAAGTGTTGGATAGCATAGGGGTAAAAATTACTATTCCCACTCCAGACAGTGCAACAATAGGGAAAGTGTTGGATAGCGTAGGGGTAAAAATTACTATTCCAACTCCAGAGAGTGCAACAGTAGAGAAAGTGTTGGATAGAGTAGGGAAAAAATTACTATTCCCACTCCAGAGAGTGCAACAGTAGGGAATGTGTTGGATAGCGTAGGGGTAAAAATTACTAGTCCAACTCCAGAGAGTGCAACAGTAGGGAAAGTGTTGGATAGCGTAGGGGTAAAAATTACTATTCCCACTCCAGAGAGTGCAACAGTAGGGAAAGTGTTGGATAGCGTAGGGGTAAAAATTACTATTCCAACTCCAGAGAGTGCAACAGTAGGGAAAGTGTTGGATAGCGTAAGGGTAAAAATTACTATTCCAACTCCAGAGAGTGCAACAGTAGGGAAAGTGTTGGATAGTGTAGGGGTAAAAATTACTATTCCCACTCCAGAGAGTGCAACAGTAGGGAAAGTGTTGGATAGTGTAGGGGTAAAAATTACTATTCCCACTCCAGAGAGTGCAACAGTAGGGAAAGTGTTGGATAGCATAGGGGTAAAAATTACTATTCCCACTCCAGACAGTGCAACAATAGGGAAAGTGTTGGATAGCGTAGGGGTAAAAATTACTATTCCAACTCCAGAGAGTGCAACAGTAGAGAAAGTGTTGGATAGAGTAGGGAAAAAATTACTATTCCCACTCCAGAGAGTGCAACAGTAGGGAATGTGTTGGATAGCGTAGGGGTAAAAATTACTAGTCCAACTCCAGAGAGTGCAACAGTAGGGAAAGTGTTGGATAGCGTAGGGGTAAAAATTACTATTCCCACTCCAGAGAGTGCAACAGTAGGGAAAGTGTTGGATAGCGTAGGGGTAAAAATTACTATTCCAACTCCAGAGAGTGCAACAGTAGGGAAAGTGTTGGATAGCATAGGGGTAAAAATTACTATTTCCACTCCAGAGAGTGCAACAGTAGGGAAATTGTTGGATAGCGTAGGGGTAAAAATTACTATTTCCACTCCAGAGAGTGCAACAGTAGGGAAAGTGTTGGATAGCGTAGAAGTTAAAAATAACTTACTTATAAATAAAATAATTATTTAAAATAATTAGTGATTTAATTATTAAATAACTCAAAATTGTTTACAAATACCAATAAATAATTATTACAAACATAACTACCAATGAATAATTAATTTACAATAAATTAATCATAAATACCAATAAATAATAATTAATACATACTAATTACCAAATAATACATACTAAATAAAATATTTTTCATAACCAAAAACATATGAATTATTAAAAAGTAATTACCAATTAAAAAATATTGAACAATTAAAAAATGTTATACCAAAAAATAATTATTATTAAACATTAATTACCAATTAAAGAATATTGAACTATTAAATATTTTTATACCCCAAAATAATAATTATTAAACATTAATTACCAATTAATAATTACTTATTAATATATTAATTAGAAATATCAATACATAATATTTAATCATATTTAATTAACAATTGATGATTAATCAGCAATAAATTATTTTTCATAACCAAAATATTATAATTTAAAATATTTACCAATTAATAAATAATGTCCAATTAATTAATTATCAATACCCAACAACAAATTTAATAATTACTTAATTAGATTTCAATTACTTCCAACACTATTCCCCTATAAACGCACAACACACTCCAATAATAAAATAATACACTTAACATAATTATTAATTAATCAATTAATGAAAACTAATTACCAATTAATAAAAATTAATTACCAATTAATACTTATTTAACAATAATATAATTATCAATCCCAATAAATGAAAATAAATTATTCCTTAATTACAATTAAATTACTTCCCATCCTATTCCCCTATAAACCCACAACCCGCTACAGAACTTAAACGCAAAAATTAATTAAAATTAATTTATAATTCCTAAAAATGCATAATTAATTTCATATAATTAAATTACTTCCCACCCTATTCCCCTATAAACCCACAACCCGCTACGGTACTAAAACACAAAATTGACTTAAAAAACCATTATCAACATATAAAAATTGTATAAATATATTTTAAAACCAGTAGAACACTTAACAAAAACATATAACACATGCATATTAAATACATATTAAAATACATAACAATAATATAAATATCGATATTAGTAACATCAATATTAGTAACATCGATATATTTGATATCAATATTACTAACTTCGATATTACTAACATCGATATAAAAATACTTACCTTAGGGTCGATATTCTGTCCATAGATATTATTGACATCGATATTCTGTCCCTTCGATATTATCAACTTGATATTAGTGTAGGTAGATATTTTATTTTCGATATTTTGACTGCTGACCGTGGGAAAGTAGGATATTACAACATCTCCCTTCCTACAAACAAATCAAGACATACTAGAATCATTATAACATTGTGATAGCTTACAGATACTTCTCACTGGTAATACAGAAGGAGCAGATGAAGAGGAACTAACAATGGGTGGAGAAAGGTCTGAAACATCCAGTTGAGTATGAACATCATCTACATGAGTATGAACATCAGAATGAATCACAGAGGTGTTGGATGTATTTACAGGTTCAAACAAAATGGAATCATTAGATTGAAATGTCTTAATAGGCTCAAACAAAATGGAATCATCAGATTGACATGGTATCGCTGTTTTTTTGTAAATATCAGCTTGCAAATCAGAAATGGAAACAAGTCTGCCCTTGTTCTAGCACTCCCTGTCTTGCAATAAACAAGCGCTAAGACCAACCTTTTCAATTTTACACGGTGGAGTAAAAGAAGACTCCCCTTTTTTAACTCCAAATGGTTTCTTGATGAGAACCCAAGAACCAACAGTGAATTATTTGTCATGAACGTGTTTTAGATTGTCATAATAAAGTTTTTGTTTATCTTGTGCCGAAGACACAGTGTTGCATAAAATGGAATGCCGATTGGCAGAATTATCAGAAATAACAGAATGTCGCTCCAGCCAAGAAGGCAGGAGCTTGGAACGACATTTCCTACCGCTTAACAATTCAAATGGGGTGTAGCCAGTGGTAGAATGAGGCGAATTGTGGTAGGCATTAATTTTATCTTTGAGAAAAAGATTGTAGTCCAAACCTGAGGAAAGAGAAGTTTGAATGCCTCTTTAAGAAAGCGATTTGCTCTTTCCATTAATCCATTGACTGAAGGGCTATACAAGGCTACTTGTAGATGTTTGATATCAAAACTCACTAAGAAGTTTTTCATTGCAGTGGAGAGAAAGTGAGTGCCATCATCGGTGACTAGCTCCTTTGGAGGGCCTTCCGGAGAAAAAACATTTTTGAGGAATTGTAGAACAGATTGGGTGGAAGCAGAATCTACAAAAGAAAAGTAAATCCATTTGGAGTAGTAGTTAATCAGTACTAATAAAAACGTTGAAGAATTAGGTAAAAGATTGAAAGGACCAGCGAAATCCAAAACAACTTTCGGCCAGGGTTTATCAGGTAGTAAGACTGGGCAAAGGGAATTTTGCGTGGTTCTCCAATGTTTGTCGGAAACGATACATTGAGGGCATGAATCCATAAAGGATGAGACTTGGGTATTCATGGAAGGCCACCAATAATTATCTCTGAGTTTTTTACACGTTGCAGTGACTCCTAAGTGTCCATCATGTGCAATGGAAATGAGCTTATTCCTTAGTGAAGAAGGAGGAATGAAACAACCATTTCTAACGCACAGGTCATTTTCAAGGGATAACTCAGAGGAAATTTGAGCAAATGGTTTTAAATCGTGGGATAAGTTGCGAAAGGGAGGCCAACCTTTGACAATGAAATCACAGACTTTATTAAGAGTTAGGTCAAGGGAAGAGGCATCGAGCCATTCTTTCTCAGAAATGACACTATTGGAGAAAGAGGAAGCATCAATGGTAGCTACAACACACTCAAATTCGTCAATGGAATCATCAGTTGATGGCAATGGTAGACGGGAAAGTCAATCAGCTCTGAAATTTCTGCCGCCTTGAATGTACTTAATAACAAAATTGTACTCTTGTAGTTTGGAGAGTAAGCATTACAAGACGAGCTGGAGCTTTGCCTAAACTGTCACCTTGTAACAGGTAGACAAGGGATTTGTGATCAGTGTAAATGGTAAATTGACTGCCCCAGAGATAGGTCTTGAATTTGTTTCGGCCCAGACGCAAGCCAAAGCCTTCCTTTCAATGGTGCTGTATTCGGGTTCAGCAACAGATAAACTCCTAGAGGCGAAAGCAATGGTAAGATCCTTGTTGTAAACTTGTTGACCGAATGCAGCACCAAGACCTTTTAAGCTGGCATCAACAGTAACAGTCCATTGATGACCAGAAACAAAAGGACTCAAGGCAGGGGCATAAATGACTAGTTTTTTTATGTGAGTGAAAGCAGTGTTAATATCGTCAGTCCAGACAAAACGTGTGCCTTTCTTGAGAAGTGATCTCAAGGGTTGAATGTAGGAGGAATAGTCAGGAACAAAACGAGCATAATACTCACAGAAACCTAAAAAAGATCTCAAGGAATCCTTGTCAAGTGGGGGAGGAGCTTTTGTCCGTGCTCATGGTCAGACCCAGGTCACACATGTCTTCCCACCTTAGATCCTTGCACTGGTTACCAGTGAGACAAAGGGTCTTTTTAAAATCCCTGGTCCTAACTTTTAAGGCCCTAAATAACATTGGGGCCCCGTACATTAGGAGCAAAATTCAGCCCTACAAACCGCTCAGAACGCTGCGATCTTCATCCCAGCAGCTGACAATTGTGCCTAAGTTTTACTGTTCTTACAAAGGAGGTCGCTCCTTTCAAGTAGTAGCGGCAAAATTATGGAATAGTCTCCCTTTTTCCCTTAGACAAGAACGTGATCTCCTCACCTTAAGGCAAAGCTTAAAGACCTGGCTTTTTCAACAGTAGTCACAGACTAGTTAGCTACCACTGGCTGTTCCTTCATCTACTCTGATCTGGGGTTAAGATAGCGCCGGGATACTCCTTGGAGTAGCCGCGCTCTTAACAAATACCCCTATAACATAACATAACATAAAGGCCTCAATGTTACAAAACTTGGGTTCAATGCCCTCTGGGGTGATGGTATGCCCCAAGTAATCAATTTGTTCAACCAAGAACTTACACTTTTCTGATTGAATGGTAACTCCTCTGGCATTGAGGATGGAAAAAACGTTAAATAAGGTGTTTAAATGAGCATCTTTGGTTTCAGTGAAAACAAGAATGTCATCCTGAAATGCTTGAACGTGGGGAATGTCTTTGAAAAGAACGTCCATGGCCTTCTGAAATACTGAGGCTGCGGAAGCCAAACCAAAGGGTAGCCTTAAGTACTTGAATGCGCCAAATGAGTGACAAAGGTGTTGAGTTCTTGAGACTCAGTACTTAAGGCTATCTGGTGGTACACAGAATGCAGGTCAATAGTGGAAAAATATTTAGAATGATCAATGTTGGAAAGCATTTCCTGAATATGGGGAAGAGGGTGACAATCAATAATATTGTTGCGGTTCAAAGACCTAAGGTCAACACAGAGGCGAAGATCGCCATTCCTCTTTTTGGCCAGGACAATGGGAGAAACTCATTCGGAGGAGTCAGTGGTGGTAATGATGCCATCTTTGGTTAAGGTCTCTAAGAGTTTCTTGGGTTCAGGTTTGACATTTATGGGAACAGATCTGACTTTGTGTGTGATGGGAGTGGCATTGGCCTTAAGCCTACTGGTATGTTCAAATCCTTTAATAGTGCCAATGCAATTGCTAAAAACAGAGGGAAAGTTGTTTTTAAGCAAGGAAAGCAGAGCAGTATCGTTCAGAGTGGTGTTGTCAATGGAAAGAAGAGGAGCATCTCCTAGAGCAATGGGAATTTTATGGCCTGGTTTCAAAATAATGCCTAGTTTGGCTAGATCCTTCCAGCCTACTAAATCACTGCCTTTGACTGCCACATAAATTTTGTTACACTGATTCTTCCCAAAATTTGTAAAGAACCAATGAAGAAACCAAGAAGATCAATGTCCTTCTCACCAAATGCTTTGGGAGCTATATCAGGAGTTTGAAGAGTAATGGAATGGCCCCATAAGGTATTGAAAGTGGTATCAGCTAAAACAGTAATGGGTGCTTCTGAGTCGGCCATGACTTCTAAGGGTTTGTTATCAAGGGCTTGGCAGAGGGGACGTTCAATTTCTACAGAATTCAAAGGTTCATCAATGGAGAGAAGGATATTGGAAAAATGATTGGTGCAGTCAGAGACAGTGGAATCAAAAGAAGGCGTAGAGGGCACTTGGAGCTCCACATTGTGAATTCTAACATTCCCAGAGGTGCGTTGGGATCTGCAAACTTCTTGAAAATGTCTTACATTTGGAGAATTTCTTTCCCAAGGCAGGGCAAGAAGGATAGTTGCCAATGTGGTTCTTAGAACCACAACGATAGCAAAAGCGTGTACCTCTTTCTTTGTTAATTCTGATGGCAGAAATAGAGGTGGAACTTAGCATAAAACTTTTCTGATACATATGATATGGGAGAATGTCCTTCTTGTCCTGATAAAGCTTGGGAAGAAATAATAGAGCACTCAATACTTTTACCAATATCAATGACCTCTGAAAGAGAAGGGTTGCGAGAAGTAAGAAGTCGTTCTTGCATCTTTTTGTAAAAACAATTAAAGACAAATTGGTCCCTGATACAAATATCCACAGAATTCATGAAGCTACAAGTAGAAGCTAGGACACATAGAGCAGCAACGTATTCTTCAACTGATTCCTCACTAGCTTGTTTGCGTTTGAAGAAAATATGCCTTTCTAAAAGAACATTAGGTTTTTCGGAGAATTGGTTTTTTAGTCTTTCTTTGGCTTCAAGGTAAACATTCCATGTACCATCACCAGCAGGGCGTAGAAAAGGAGGTAAGTTATCAAAGATCTTTTGGGCAACAATATCAAGATGATTGTACTAAAGTGCATTTTTCCTAGCTGGTGACTATTCCAAGCCATCAATGCCAATGAGGTAATTTTCACAAATATGAATCCATTCTCTCCAAAGGATTTCAGGTTTGCCTGATTTTTGAAGAAAAGGAGGAGGATGCAAAGCACGACATGTCAGAACAGGTGAGGAAAAAAAAAAAATATATATAAATATATTCACTGAAAAAACCATAGGTTTCACACACGTCATAGTTAGGAATTAGCATTTAAAAAACCTTGCAAATTCACTGAAAAAACCATAGGTTTCACACATGTTATAGTTAGCTGGACATTTCACTCGTAAAAAACCAATGAAATTCCCCCGTTATAGTTAGTTCAGCTAACTATAACTCGCGCACCCGCAACCCACTGCTGATGACATCACATATTACATTACTCATGACATGGTCAGCGACATCACTCATGACATCACTGATGACATCTCAAATGACATCACTGATGACATCACTGATGACATCATCCATTGAGTATGTGTTTCTTAACAATTTTAATATGTTTAATATATATAGGGAAAGACCTGTTGAAGAATGAGTGGGTGTACAAGTGTGTAAATGGATGATTTTCTGTGGTGTGTAACTCACTCTAAGTGAGTCATTAAATGTATCTTACTGCAGAGTAGTGACTAAACTGTGTAAATGTCTGTATGTTTCTGTATGTTGGTGTATAAGTGGCTGCATGGTTTTGTGAATACCTATATGAGTGTCTATATGAGTTATTGATTGCTTGTCTCAGTATCTGTATGGGTTCCTGAGTGTTTGTGTGGGTAGGGTGTGTGTGACTCTATGCATAGATGTGTGAGTGGGGGATTCTATGGGTGCATGGTTTTAGGAGTGCATCTGTGATGGACTGTATGGTTGAGTGAGTGTATGTATGGGTGTGTTAGGGATTGAATGTATATCTCAGTGGTACATTTGTAACTAACTACATATGTGAAAGGCAGTATATATGTGTGTAAGAGTATATAAGTGGGTAGATGTGAGAGTGTGTGATTGTGAGAGTGACTGTATGGATGAGTGTGTGCTTGTATCAATGATTCTATAAGAGTGTAAGAATTTGATACTATTTTTTATGAGTAAGTGAACTTGAGTGTGTATAACCGCATAGGTGAGTAAATGGGAGTGTGATTATTTGCATGACTGAGTAGGTGTGAGAGTACCTCTATGAATGATTGGTAGTGTGTGAGTGTCTATATAGGTGTATAAATGCATATGATAGTTTTGTATGGAGTGACTGTAAGTATGAGTGACTATACAGGTGAATGAGTGGAGGTGTATGTAGACCTAAGAGTTAATACGTGGGTATGTAGTTATTGGTATTGCAGTATGTATGGTTTTGAGAATGGAACTCTTAAATTTTGAGTCAGTGTATCAAAGGTTATATTAGGGTGTGAGAAGATGTGGTAATTTATCACATGGATGACATCATCAGTGATATCATCAGTGATGTCATTTGAGATGTCATCAGTGATGTCATGAGTGATGTCACTGACCATGTCATGAGTGATGTAATATGTGACGTCATCAGCAGTGGATTGTGGGCGCGCGAGTTATAGTTAGCTGAACTAACTATAACGGGGGAATTACATTGGTTTTTTACGAGTGAAATGTCCAGCTAACTATAACATGTGTGAAACCTATGGTTTTTTCAGTGAATTTGCAAGGTTTTTTAAATTCTAATTCCTAACTATGACGTGTGTGAAACCTATGTTTTTTTCAGTGAATTTGCAAGGTTTTTTAAATGCTAATTCCTAACTATAACGTGTGTGAAACCTATAGTTTTTTTAGTGAATTTCAAATGTTTTTTAAATGCAAATTCCTAACTATAACGTGTGTGAAACCTATGGTTTTTTAAGTGAATTTGCAAGGTTTTTTAAATGCTAATTTATGAATGTATTATTATATTTTTAAAATATTTATTTTACAATAAGCTACCTATATATATAGTTATAGATTAACTTTATCCTGTAATATGGAATGGCTCAGTTTTTTTTTTATTTGGATAGAGTTGAACAGCATAGTTAATATCTTCTATAAACTTCTAAACACTTTAAAAAGTTTAAGGGTTTTTGTCCATGCGCGCACGGTGCACTCACGGTGCACGCATGCGTCCGTGCTCCGTGTGCGCATGCGTACATGCTCCATGTGCACATGCGTACGTCGTGCGTGCTCCGTACGCGCATGCGCGCGTTCTCCGTACGTGCATATGTGCGTGCTCCGTGCGCGTACGCGCATGCGCGTGTGCTCCGTACGCACATGCGTGCGTGCTCTGTGCACGCACCGTGCGCGCACGGTGCGCGCACGGCAAGTCATGTGATTTAGAAACAACACTTTTCATTGGTTTATAGTAGTTTCAGGTCATGTGATTAAGAAACAACACTTTTCATTGGTTTATAGTAGTTTCAGTTCCAGAAACTTCCAACACCACACCCACTCCCCTCATTATTACTTCTGATTCCCTGGGAGAAGGAGCTGAGCAGCTTTTCCAGTACTCCAGTACTTGAGAATGGCAGAGCAGCAGTCATCTTCTGGGAGTGAGCAGGAGACCCTTGTGAGACAGAGACAGAGGAAACAGAAAGACTCTTTTATATGGCAATTTTTTACATTTCCAGATGGGCAGAAGAAGATGAATGCTCCAAAAGTCACCTGCACTCTTTGTGATTGTGTCTTATCAAGAGGAGATCCTAAAAAGAAATACTCTTTTAGTATCTTCACTATGATCAGGCACGTTAGAGATGTACATCCTGTGGCTTATGCTCGAGCTGCTAGAGAAAACCCTCCAGCAGCTCAGCCGAGCACATCCGCAGCAGCTCAGCCGAGCACATCATCGGCAGCTCAGCCGAGCACTTCATCTGCGGCGGCAGCTTCACCTGCTTCGGTTCCTCTGGATATACACCCCCTGTTTAAGAGGGTGCATATATGGTGCAATGCGTGCAACGCTCTTCTCTCTTATGGGGACACCAGCATTCCCCTAATAGAGAGCAAGATACAGTAGCACACGTGCGGCACCCTATAATTTTTGCCATGTTTTTTGTTCCTCTGTCCCTCAATTAACACAACGGCTCTTTTTAGAGCCACCTAACATCTAAACACTTAAATTTGATTTTTAATTCTATTTTTTAATGATTTTATTTCCGCCGTGCGCGCACCGTGCGCGCACCGTACGCGCACCCCGCGATTAAAAAAAAATATATAAAATGTTTTTTTCACCCTTCATGGTCCTTCAGGGACCCCCTGACAAAAGCTAGGGGTCAGGAACTCTGTACCCTGCCCCCTTTTCACGTTCTCCACCTTTCTTTTTCACTGTCACACACAAAATGGCGGACAACACTTCCTGATTTCGACCGATTCGAATGTTGACTGACATGTAACCACCAATCAGAATTACGCTCGCGCACGGCATCGTGCGCGCACGGTGCGCGCACGGTGCGCGGCTATAGATATAGAACAGATTGACACCATATATGCAAAAGGCACATCCCTGACCTGAGGACTACCTCTTTGCCAAATTTCAAGTAATTCTGTTCAGCCGTTCGGGCTGTACCTTCGACTAAAGGTCCTATGGGAAAATGCATGGGGAAAACGCGTTTTGGGACCCCCTTTTTTCTCAGCCCCCGCTTGATGAATCACCCCGAGACTTCCAGGGTAGGAGCTGAGCGGAGCGCCCCATTAGTTTTGAAAATTTTGCGAGGATGCGTCAACCGGCGCCAAAGTTATTCAAAATAGAATTTTCAGATTTCCGATGGAAACACGGTCCTAACTATAACTATCTACTGGCGACCGCCAGTAGATAATATATATATATATATATATATCTCGGGGTGATTCGTCAAGCGGGGGCTGAGAAAAAAGGGGGGTCCCAAAACGCGTTTTCCCCATGCATTTTCCCATAGGACCTTTAGTCGAAGGTACAGTCCGAACGGCTGAACAGAATTACTTGAAATTTGGCACAGAGGTAGTCCTCAGGTCAGGCATATATGGAGTCAATCTGTTCAGTATTTCCTGAGAAAATTGCAGTTAAAAGTACATAAATATCTATAGCCTCGCACCGTCCGTGCACCCTAACGTGCGCGAGCGTAATTCTGATTGGTGGTTACATGTCTGTCAACGTTCGAATCGGTCGAAATCAGGAAGTGTCGTCCGCCATTTTGTTTATCTTGGGTGCGACAGTGAAAAAGAGAGGTGGCGAACGTGAAAAGGGGGCAGGGTAGAGAGTTCCTGACCCCCTAGCCTTTGTCAGGGGGTCCCTAAAGGACCCTGAAGGGTGAAAAAAACATTTTTTATTTTTTTTTAACCGCGGGTGTGCGCGCACGGTGAAAAACCTTAAAAAAATATATATAATAATACATACATAACTTAGCATTTAAAAAACCGTACAAATTCACTTAAAAAACCATAGGTTTCACACACGTTATAGTTAGGAATTAGCATTTAAAAAACCTTGCAAATTCACTTAAAAAACCATAGGTTTCACACATGTTATAGTTAGGTGGACATTTCACTCGTAAAAAACCAATGAAATTCCCCCGTTATAGTTAGTGCCCACACCCAAAGCTAGGAATCTGGGGGTGATTATGGACCAGAAACTGGACTTTGGAAATCAGGTCAGTGGTGTAGTCTCATCCTGCTTTCACATCCTCAGGATTCTGAGGAAAGTTAAAACATTGCTTCCCACGGATGGTCTCCGGCTAGTAGTGTCGGCTCTCATTCTCTCGCGTCTTGACTACTGCAACAGTCTGTACCTTAACTTGCAAAAGAAACACCTGTACAGACTGCAGTTGGTGCAGAACGCGGCAGCGAGACTGTTGACAGGTACTCCTAAACATGTCTCAATCCGAGAAGGAATGAGGAAACTTCATTGGCTACCAATTCACAAACGCTCCCAATTTAAGGCCTTGTGTACAGTCTTCAAGGCATTAAAAGGCACTGGCCCGGAGTTTCTTAAGGCCTGTTTTAAGCAGTATGTGCCGGGGAGGGCACTGCGCTCTTTGGAGGGCAATCTAGTAGTGGTGCCTAGGATAAAAAAGGCCAGCTGGGGAGGAAAGCTGTTTTCATATGGTGCTGCTACTGCATGGAACGGTCTGCCAGCACATATGAGAAAAATGGAGGAACTTCTCTCTTTCAGAAAGGGCTTGAAGACTTGGTTGTTTAGGGATTAGACACTCGCTCTCCAGGGATGATCAGTTTCTCAGCGCCAGGACACCTTTGGGTATAAGCGCGCTTTATAAGCTCCTAATAATAATAATAATAGTTGAGATAACTATAACTCGCGCGACTGCCACTCTATCACAAGGATGATGTCATCAGTAATGTCATGAGTGATGCCATATGTGACGTCAGAGGATTGCGGGGGCGCAAGTTATAGTTATCTCAACTAACTATAACGGGGGAATATATATATATATATATATATATATATATATATATATATATATATATCTCCTCCACTCGCCTTCACTCTTCCCTTGGTTGGAAAACAAACGAGCGCAGACCCAGTCTTTTTCGTGCAGTTATTTATTAGCCATTCTCCGCCATTACGCGTTTCGGGCGATCCCGCCCTTGATCACATGACAACACTTTGGCTGATGACCGCTCTTTTTAAAGTGCAAGTGCTAGTGCATCAATTAATGGACATAGAAAAAATATACATTTCCTTCAACGTTACAGGTATGTACCCCGCCAAACATAATAGCCACATAATGTCAAATGCGTTATTCTGATAATATTTATCACATCATATGTAATAACTCATAGGTATTACCATAACTTGATATTCGCATAAATGCATGGAATTTGCTTCACAATATGTCCAAGACAAATTATTATAAAAAATTAAAAGTGCCCTCACCTCAACAATTTACAGTGCAATTTAACTAATTAATTAAAGACTAAATTCATTCAAAGACAACTAGTTGATGACCTCGGAAGATTGCAAATTTCCATTCGGATCCGATTTTGGCATAATGTTAATCCACAACCCAGATCCGAACAGAAAGCAAAGTCGCATCAATAAATATAAAGTGCATTAAAGGATCTGGATGATAGATACTAATGTTTATATTGAGCTGTTCATAGGAGATCCCACAGAAACTGTAAATCACTTAGTAGAAGCATATAATGTGCTTTCTATTACCAATTTCTAAAAACATTCCTAAAAACTAATTTTATATTCAATAAATAGAAATATATATCATCCTAAAATATTACCTAAAATATTCATATCCAAAAACAAACTATGGTGAAGAAGACACACAAAACCATCCAAGGAGGACCAAAGAAAAACAAAGAGGTAAAACCACATATATATAAATTGGTCCCTTTGGACTGTCATTCATAGCGTGAGACTTAAATAAACATTTCCCTTCCATCACATTTTCTATATATCCAACTTACATCATATCATAAGCATATTTCAGAATTCACAGAAACGTGTATATATATATATATAGATAGATATAATTCCCTTTTCTGTAGAAGAAAACAGCCAAAGAATAAGCACAGAAGGTTGGAGCAGAGCTCCCACAACCAGAATGTCCAAAAGTGCAGGAAATGGCGAAGATGGTTGGCGCAAGGCTCCCACAACTACTTTAGTGTGAAGGTAACACAACCAGAATATCCAACAGTGCAAGAAATGGTGAAGGTGGTTGAAGCAAAGCTCCCACAACCACTTTAGTGTGAAGGTAACTGTAAAGCAGAGGCCGCTGAATAGGAGCTCTGACAGTCGAAGAAATGGTTAAAATCAGCTAAAAAACGGTGATAAGATATGGAAAGGCAAGGCTGGAGCCAAACTCCCACAGCCAAAGCACGTCACAAAGCTGATTGGAAAAAAAAAAACAGGGCCGGCATGCATGGAGAATGTTAATGACGTCACAATGCAAAGAAAATTTCCGGGCAAGGAAAGAATCCTCTGAATGAGAATGCAGCGTCGAAGAATGCAAGCAGCGTCACAATGAAGATGAGGCGGAGCGTCGGGCAAGGAGGAAATCCTTTGGTTGCTATGGAGGCGCGGATACGGGTAGGGTCGCGCCGGTTGCTAAAGAAGCACTGATGCAGGCAGAGGCGATGCGTCACAAGGAAAGGCACGAGCAGGAAATTAAAAGATGCACGCTGGCTCGAGCAGGCGGGCTGAGACGGTTGAGGCCCCTGAGAGACAGCCGGAAAGTTTAAAAGTACAAATGTAGAGAAAGCACACACCTGAAGGCTTGTGGGTCCCAGTAGTGTCCGTCCAGGTCAATGCGGTTGGTGAAGAAAGTAGCTGGCGTCACAGAATGATTGAAAGGGTGGCGGTTGGAGAAAGGGTTTCCTTTTCTTTTCCTTAACCCCACTCCAGGTATGTAGTGACGACGATGAAGTAGTCCAGAGGCAAAATGAAGAATCCAAATATATTTTATTTGCAGGATACAATAAGATACAAAGTATCATGGACCCATAGCAGAGAACAGCTTCGGGCGAAAGTCACAGATAGAGTGAATCTTTCAGGAGGAAAGATTCTAGAAGTTAGAATGGCAGGAGAGGAATGAAAGAATTATAGGGACAGATAGAGAAAGGACAAAGGGGAAAGGAGGATATTCAGTACGGATGATCTTAAGTTGTCGTCACCTGACATTTTCTAGTGTGTATTGTGGACTGAGGATTTGTCTTCTTGGAGAGACATGGGGATAACCTTAAATCCTAATACCCCAGAAAGGTACTGTCCCTCTCTGTGGTTGGGTTGCCTGATGATGTATGTGCCAAATTTCCCAAGGTTTTTGGAAGTAATTAGGGGCCTTTGAAAAATCTTGAACACAAGATATTTTTGAAAGGTAGAGCTGTACCGTTTGTGAGCAAAGTGAGGAAAGTGTCACACTTAATAATGGATTCTCTTTAATGACAATTGAAAAGATTGTTGGATCTGGGTGTGGTTGAATAAATAGAGTGCTCCGAATAGCTAGCCTCAGTGGTTTTGGCTTCTTCGGGTGGGGAAAAGAGATTAGGATATGTGTGGATTTGCGCGGACTTAACAGACACATTTGGGTGGACAGGCTACCTTTGCTAAATATCTCGGAAATACTGGCCTGATAAAAGATGTTAAATATTTTGTGTCATGGATTTGTGCCCTGTTTACCACAAGGTCTTACTTCATCATGACTCCAGGCATCTAACATCTTTTGTAACCACACTGGGTGCCTATCGATTTATTTGCATGCCGTCTCAACTAGAGCCTGCAGCTTCATGTTTTCAGAGGGTTATGAAAAAAGTACTTGAAGGACTTCACAAGGTGTTATCTTTTCAAGACGATATTTTAGTGTATGGCAAAGACCAATAAGAGCATGATGAGGGTCTGTGGCAATTACTGGATTGGTTGCAAGAGGCTGGCCTGATCATCAAAAAAGTGTACATTTCATTTGACTTTGGTTACTTATTTAGGATATAATATTTCAGGGGAAGGAATGAGTCCCAAGCTTGATGTGGCAAACAGTATTGTGAAAGCACCCATACCACAAAAGAAGGTTTAGGTGCGTTCATTCATGGGGTTGACAGAGTTCCACTAAAAATGTATTCCAAATTTTGCTAGCATATTGCAACCTTTGAGGTTGTTGTTGAAAAAGAGCTCCAAGTTTGATTGGACAGATGAATGTGCAGCAGCGTTCAGTGAGATTAAGGTGCCGATTCCGATCCGGTAAAACCCGGGTACGAATGGTCGTACGGAGCGTATTCTCCGTACGACTCGTACCCGGGAAATGCACCTTACAAACCAGCAAGTACGATTCGTACAGAAATACCATTTCCGTACGAATCGTAAAAAACTACGTGCGACGAAAAAATGCCCACAATTCCGATCCGGGACATTGCGTACGTGACGTCCGGACGGAGTCAGGCAGCGTTCTACGGACCAGCAAGTACGATTCGTGCCTACGTCACTCCGCGCAGATCATTTTTTACGGCAGCCAAAAACACCCGGGAAAGTGAGGACGAAGCGAAGAAGGAGCTGCGGGACGCGACGGACAGCCATGGACCCCATCCTACGTGTCATCCCGGCCCTCCTAGCATACGACCTGGTGCACAGAAACCGACGCAGACGCCGCAGAAGGTCAGCACAACACCCAGGGGAAAAGGGGGGCGAGGGGCAGGAAACATAACCTCCACCAAATTTGTAAAATACCATATACTGTCCTAACATTACCTCCAGGGTCTGGTCACTTCGGGGGGCGTGTCCACCAATCCCCACGTACGCGTACCCGTCACCACTACAATGGTGGTATGGGCCGTAACCACGCCCTCAGAGCGTGGGTACGGCCCGTACCACGCGTACCCCTACATCACCACTCCAATGGTGGTACGGGCCGTACCCACGCTCTGAGGGCGTGGGTACGGCCTGTACCACCATTGGAGTGGTGATGTAGGGGTATGCGTGGTACGCGCCGTACCCACTCCCTCAGAGCGTGGGTACGGCCCGTACCACCATTGGAGTGGCGATGTAGGGGTACGTGTGGTACGGGCCGTACCCACGCCCTGAGGGCGTGGGTATGGCCCGTACCACCATTGGAGTGGTGATGTAGGGCTACGCGTGGTATGGGCCGTACCCACGCTCTGAGTGCGTGGGTACGGCCCGTACCACCATTGGAGTGGTGAAGTAGGTGTACACGTGATACGGGCCGTACCCCCGCTCTGAGGGCGTGGGTACGGCGTGTACCCCTACATCACCACTCCAATGGTGGTACGGGCCGTACCCACGCTCTGAGGGCGTGGGTACGGCTCGTACCACCATTGGAGTGGTGAAGTAGGTGTACGCGTGATACGGGCCGTACCCACGCTCTGAGGGCGTGGGTACGGCGTGTACCCCTACATCACCACTCCAATGGTGGTAGGGGCCGTACCCACGCTCTGAGGGCGTGGGTACGGCCCGTACCACCATTGTAGTGGTGATGTAGGGGTACGCATGGTATGCGCCGTACCCACGCCCTCAGAGCGTGGGTACGGCCCGTACCACCATTGGAGTGGTGATGTAGGGGTACGCGCCGTACCCACACCCTCACAGCGTGGGTACGGCCCGTACCACGCGTACACCTACTTCACCACTCCAATGGTGGTACGGGCCGTACCCACACACTCAGAGCGTGGGTACGGCCCGTACCACGCGTACCCCTACATCACCACTCCAATGGTGGTACGGGCCGTACCCACGCCCTCAGAGCGGGGGTACGGACCGCATCACTCGTACCTTTAGGTCACCAGTACATTAGTGATACAAGGCGTACACACGCCACAAATGTTGGCTTAGGGCCTGGTGCAGCATATAACAAGTATATTGGGGTGTGTACATGGCCAGGACAGCAGTGTACAGCACCAAGGGCGCGGGTGGGTGTCTGCCAAGGAGTCCCAGCAGTGGACATAGACATGTGAGGGGTGGGTGCAGAGGACTCCCAGCAGTGGACAGACATATGAGGGGTGGGTGCATATCACTCCCAGCAGTGGACAGACATGTGAGGGGTGGGTGCAGAGGACTCCCAGCAGTGCCCAGACATATGAGGGGTGGGTGCATATCACTCCCAGCAGTGGACAGAGACATGTGTGGGGTAGGTGCAGAGGACTCCCAGCAGTGGACAGACATATGAGGGGTGGGTGCATATCACTCCCAGCAGTGGAGAGAGACATGTGAGGGGTGGGTGCAGAGGACTCCCAGCAGTGCCCAGACATATGAGGGGTGGGTGCATATCACTCCCAGCAGTGGATAGAGACATGTGAGGGGTGGGTGCAGAGGACTCCCAGCAGTGGACAGAGACATGTGAGGGGTGGGTGCAGAGGACTCCCAGCAGTGGACAGACACATGTGAGGGGTGGGTGCAGACCACTCCCAGCAGTGGCCAGACATATGAGGGGGGGTGCATATCACTCCCAGCAGTGGACAGAGACATGTGAGGGGTGGGTGCAGAGGACTCCCAGCAGTGGACAGACATATGAGGGGTGGGTGCATATCACTTCCAGCAGTGGACAGAGACATGTGAGGGGTGGGTGCAGACCACTCCCAGCAGTGGCCAGAGACATGTGAGGGGTGGGTGCAGAGGACTCCCAGCAGTAGACAGAGACATGTGAGGGGTGGGTGCAGAGGAATACCAGCAGTGCCCAGAGACATGTGAGGGGTGGGTGCAGAGGACTCCCAGCAGTGGACAGACATATGAGGGGTGGGTGCATATCACTCCCAGCAGTGGACAGAGACATGTGAGGGGTGGGTGCAGAGGACTCCCAGCAGTGGACAGACACATGTGAGGGGTGGGTTCAGAGGACTCCCAGCAGTGGACAGAGACATGTGAGGGGTGGGTGCAGAGGACTCCCAGCAGTGCCCAGACATATGAGGGGTGGGTGCATATCACTCCCAGCAGAGGCCAGAGACATGTGAGGGGTGGGTGCAGAGGACTCCCAGCAGTGGACAGACACATGTGAGGGGTGGGTGCAGAGGAATACCAGCAGTGCCCAGAGACATGTGAGGGGTGGGTGCAGATCACTCCCAGCAGTGGACAGACATGTGAAGGGTGGGTGCAGACCACTCCCAGCAGTGGACAGAGACATGTGAGGGGTGGGTGCAGGGGACTCCCAGCAGTGGCCAGAGACATGTGAGGGGTGGGTGCAGAGGACTCCCAGCAGTGGACAGACATATGAAGGGTGGGTGCATATCACTCCCAGCAGTGGACAGAGACATGTGAGGGGTGGGTGCAGACCACTCCCAGCAGTGGCCAGAGACATGTGAGGGGTGGGTGCAGAGGACTCCCAGCAGTGGACAGAGACATGTGAGGGGTGGGTGCAGAGGAATACCAGCAGTGCCCAGAGACATGTGAGGGGTGGGTGCAGAGGACTCCCAGCAGTGGACAGACATATGAGGGGTGGGTGCATATCACTCCCAGCAGTGGACAGAGACATGTGAGGGGTGGGTGCAGACCACTCCCAGCAGTGGCCAGAGACATGTGAGGGGTGGGTGCAGAGGACTCCCAGCAGTGGACAGACACATGTGAGGGGTGGGTTCAGAGGACTCCCAGCAGTGGACAGAGACATGTGAGGGGTGGGTGCAGAGGACTCCCAGCAGTGCCCAGACATATGAGGGGTGGCTGCATATCACTCCCAGCAGAGGCCAGAGACATGTGAGGGGTGGGTGCAGAGGACTCCCAGCAGTGGACAGACACATGTGAGGGGTGGGTGCAGAGGAATACCAGCAGTGCCCAGAGACATGTGAGGGGTGGGTGCAGATCACTCCCAGCAGTGCCCAGACATATGAGGGGTGGGTGCATATCACTCCCAGCAGTGGATAGACATGTGAAGGGTGGGTGCAGACCACTCCCAGCAGTGGACAGAGACATGTGAGGGGTGGGTGCAGGGGACTGTCGGGGATGTCAGTGGCACAAGATAGAGAAGAACAAGCCACTAACCTTACTCAGCAGCCAGCGGGGACGACTTCAAGCAGAAAGGCCCCCCTATTCTCCAGGGCACACTTCCCCACAGCGTAATGGACACACTCTGGGAAAGAGCACACACGAGAACAGGGAAGTGAAAGCACTAAGGTGGTAGCGCTGAGGGTCTTGCTCTCGAGCAGGGGAATGCAGCAGTATAGGCACCTCCTAACAACGTCCTGCACAATTGACAAATGACAGAGGTTAGTTCATCTATCAGTGTTAGCGGTATTGCACTATACAACCCCCGCTCCCCCCACGCTTAACCCTTCCGGTACTCACAGGTTTAGGTAGGAGTAGATGTACCTTCCTTGGTACTGTGTTCACCCCCTTGCTTAGGATACAAGTCATAAACAATAGTATCTGTACGTTAATCCGCCTGCCTGTTAATCTCACAGACAGCGGTTCGGAAATGATTCCCTGCGAGAATAATGTATAATATTTCAGGGTGACGAGATACTTGTTTACCTGTCACGGCGTGGTCTCGTATCTTCGACCTTGAGGCGGGTAGGAAAGCGTCCGCCCTCAAGGTACCATACTCACTCCAAGGCGGGAAGGAAAGCGTCCGCGCTCGGAGCTCCTCAGTATAGTCACAGGATCCGCGGAGTCAGGAACAGCGCACCACGGCGTCCGGCGGGTAGGAAAGCGTCCGCGCTTAAGGCAGAAGACTCACTCCGAGGCGGGAAGGAAAGCGTCCGCCCTCGGAGCTCCAAATCTGTGGTCTCGGGTTCCTCTGGGTCGGGGATGGCGCGTGAGGGCGCCCGGCAGGTTTAACGGGACGGAAACTCCAAGCGGGAAGGCAAGCGTCCGCGAGTTTCCAGCTTGACGGGATTACAGGATTCAGGATACGCGAGGGGAACTGGAAGTGTTCCCTCGCCGTCGGCTTCCATGAATGATTGTCAAGCACCGTCTCCTCACTGAGACGGTGCTTATATAGGGTAGGCCGTTCCCCCTCGTGAGCTGAGGTTACGTAAGTCCTGCCCCGTTGCCTCCTGGGAGTTGTAGTCCCTTCGGGTCTCGGACTGCCTACCTCGTTTCCCACGGCTGCCTGAGGGCTTGCGGGGGTGTGTGCGGCCAGGCCCATGTCTGCTACGGCCGATGACCGTCACAGAGCCCCCCCGTAAGGACCGTCGTCTCGGCGGTTGGCCGGGTTTCCCCGGATTGTTCCTATGAAAGAGGTCCAAGAGTTCGGGGCAGTGGAGATTTTGCAATGGTTCCCAGGTTCTATCTTCCATTCCATACCCTTTCCATTCAACTAAGTACTGAACCCTTCCCCTGACCAGTCTAGAATCTAACAGTTGCTGGACCTCATATTCCTCCTGACCTTCTACATCTATGGGAAGGGGCCGATCAGGTAATCTCATGTACGCTGGGCATGGTTGGAGCAGGGATACGTGGAATACGAGGTGTATGCGCCATGCTGGGGGTAAGGTCAGCTTCATGGTGACGGGGTTGATAATCCTCTCGATACTGTAGGGACCGATGTACCTGGGTTTCAATGTTCCCGCCCCCTTGAGGTGTAAATGTTTTGTGGCTAGCCATACTTTGTCTCCAACCTGATAATCGGGTTCTTTGGTTCTTTTCTCATCAGCGTACCTTTTTTGTGCTGCCTGGGCTGTCATCAGGTGTCGTTTTGCATCCAATAGGACCGCCCTAAGATGAGCATGATGCTCCTGTATGCTTGGAAGTTTAGTTTCTACAGGCCACTCAAAAGGAAGCATGTTAGGATGGTGTCCGTTTAGACAAAAGAAGGGGGAGCATCCCAAGGTAGCATGGTCCGCGTTATTATAGACGAACTCTGCCATCCACAACAACGTGACCCAATCCGTGGTGTTCTGGATAGCAAAGCATCGTAGGTACTGCTCCAACGTCTGGTTCAGTCTTTCGGTTTTTCCATCCGTTTGTGGGTGGTAGCTGGATGATAGGCGAGCGTCGATCCCCATTGCCTTGCATAAGGCCTTCCAGAAGTGGGAGGTGAACTGTGTTCCCCGGTCCGTAATAAAAACACTGGGTATTCCATGAGCTCTCACTACGTGTTGTAAGACTAGTTGGGCTAGTTCTGTGGATGAGGGAAGCCCTTTCACTGGTATAAAGTGACCCATTTTCGTTAAGTGATCCACCATTACCAGGATTGTTGTGTATTCCTGATAGGGGGGCATCTCTACTATAAAATCCATGGACACTGTATGCCAAGGTCTAGGAGGGATAGGTATTGGCCTGAGTAGTCCTGTGGGTTTGGAGTGTTTAGCTTTCCCTTGTGCACATACACTACAACTTGTTACGTAGTTACGGACGTCTTCTTTCACTGATGGCCACCAGAATGAACGTTCGACGCAGGCCGTCGTTTTGTGAATCCCCAAGTGCCCTCCTAAGAAAGAATCGTGGGCCCATCTCAGGACTTGGGCTTGCAGGTCAGGGAGGGGCACGTACAATGCTTGGAAATGGTATGCCAACCCATTCTCCAAGGTTCTATGGTCAGGGTCCTCATCTAGCCAGGTTTGCACGTCCATCCCTTCTGTGGCGGTCTTGACTTCTGCCACGAAGTCTCGTGAGGTTATGAGAGCTATGGATTTGTCATGAAACACCGTTTCTTCAAGAATAAACGGACTGTCTGTCGGTGGTTCCTCTTCTGCGGTCAGACTTCGGGAGAGTGCATCAGCTTTCCCATTCTGGGGTCCCGGGCGGTACTTGATTACGAAATCGTATTCTGCAAAAAAAAGGGTCCATCGTAATTGGCGCGGTGTAAGGGCCTTAGCCGTTTTTAGAAACAGGAGATTGCGATGATCCGTATAAATCTCAACAGTATGTTGGGCTCCCATAAGATAGTGTCTCCATTCTTCGCATGCCCTTTTTATGGCCAGCAGTTCTTTATCAGTTACCGAGTAATTTATTTCACTGGGTGTAAGTTTCTTGGAGAAGTATGCCACGGGGTGTATTTGTCCTGTTGTTGGATGTCTTTGTGACAGTACTCCTCCCAAGGCGTACTGTGAGGCATCTGTTTCCACTATAAAAGGGAGGTGGGTGTCCGGGTGTCGAAGGATGGGAGCTCGTGTAAATTTGGATTTTAACAACTGGAAGGCACTTTCGGCTTCTTCTCCCCACACAAACGGAACGCCTTTTCTTAATAGAGAGGAGATGGGATGTATTATCTTTGAAAAGTCCTTGATAAACCTCCTATAATAGTTTGCGAAACCTAAGAAACTCTGGATGGATTTCACATGTTGCGGGGTTTTCCAATGAGTGATTGCCTCGATCTTTCCGGTTTCCATCTGAAATCCCTGAGCGGTGATTATGTATCCCAAAAATGCTACCTCCTGGACATTGAAGAGACACTTCTCCAGTTTTGCATATAGATTATGTTGTTGGAGTCTACTTAGGATCTCTTTGACGTGCTTGACATGTTCTTGGGGACAGGAAGAATAGATGAGGATATCGTCTATATACACTACGCAGGTAGTGTCAAGCAACCCCCTTAGTACCTCATCCATGAAGTATTGGAATGCCGCAGGGGCGTTGCATAGCCCAAAGGGCATCACTCGGTACTCAAAAAGTCCGAATTTAGTCCGGAATGCGGTCTTCCACTCATCCCCGCTTTTGACCCGTACCAGATGATATGCTCCTCTGAGGTCTAATTTCGTGAAGTAACGGGCTCCTTTAAGTTGGTCCAGAAGAACGGGTATCAATGGTAGGGGATACCTATTTTTTACGGTGATACTGTTTATCGCTCGATAGTCAATGCAGGGTCGGAGCTCGTCACAATCTTTCTTCGGTATGAAGAAAAGAGGGGACGACGCCGGTGACGAGGAGGGAGCGATAAATCCGGAAGCCAGGTTTTCTTCAATATAATTCTTTAGGTACAAGGTCTCGGTTTCCGTCAAGGCGTAAACCCTACTGCAGGGGATGTTAGCTCCAGGTGTTAATTCGATACGACAATCGTACTCACGATGCGGAGGAAGCCGCATGGCTTTTTGTTTATCGAATAGAGATCTGTACTCTTCGTACTCTTCAGGTAAGATGCTGTTACTGCTGCGGTTTTCTTGTGCACATGCAACCGCCAAGAGACTGGCTTGCGTGCCCATGGGCTTTATGGAAGGTGTTGTCTGTTGATAGCACGTCTGTTGGCAATACTGGGAGGTCAAAGTCACTGTGCGTGTTGCCTAGCTGATAACCGGATCGTGGAGCGTAAGCCACGGCATGCCAAGGATGAGTCTAAATTGTGGTGCATCGATGAGATCGAATTGTATATACTCATAGTGCTCGGTGTTGACTCTCATTAATAACGGAAGTGTATGTGAGGTGACGTGTCCTGAGGTTAAGGCGGATCCATCCACCGCGTGCACATACTCAGGTTTTGTCTTCTTTTCCCTCTGAACACCGATGGTGGAGGCATAACCCAGGTCCATATAATTCCCGATAGCACCCAAATCCAACAGTGCTGCTGTGTCCAGGGGTTTGTTTTGAGTCACCCACAACTCCACTCCTATACATAAATGAGCCGCCGCCGGTTGTAGCGTGTTGGCAATGACATTAGAGACCTGTGTATGTTGACCGCCCGACCCATCGATCTCTTTCTGGTTCGGGCTACTCAGTTTTCCGTCGCTTCTTGGTTTCCCACCACAGCTTGTGTCCGTGTGGTGACCCCACGTTTGGGAGTTGGGCTCTGGCTCTGCATTCCCTAATGAAATGCCCTCCTTTCCCGCAATATAGGCACAGCTTCATTTTACGACGTTTTTCTTTTTCTTCACTGGTGAGGGGACCTCGGATACCCCCGAGTTGCATGGGCTCTGTTCCCTCCATTGTCTTGGGGTGTTCGTCTATGGTTTGTTTAGGTTTGGGGAACCATCCTCTAGCTTCTCCTCTGCCCTTGTCTCCCTTTCTGTCCAACAGGCGATGGTCTAGTTGCACTGTAAGATCTATCAGTTCCTCACAGGTTTGCGGCAACTGCACCACTTGAGCGAGAACGTCTTTCAACTCCCCTCTCAACCCTTGGTAAAACAATGATGTTCTTTTCTCCTGGGGCCAGTCGGTTTCTACCACTAACCGGTTAAAGGTGGTTATGTAGGTCAGCAGATCTTGAGATCCTTGCCGAATGGTTAGTAGTTCTCGGTCCAGAGTAAGCATGTGCGACTTTCGGTCAAACAATTTCCTCATGGCGGTACAAAAGTCAGGAAAGGCATGCAGCATGGGGTCATTTCTCTCCATCAGAGGTATGGTCCAACTGGCAGCGTTCCCCCCCATATAAGACATCATGAACGCGGTTTTTGCTGCATCGGTCTGGAAGACTACGGGCTTGCATAAGAAATGGAGTCTGCATTGATTTAGAAATGTCTCGAATTTCTTCGGGTCTCCGTAGAAACGCTCGGGTGGTGCCAGAGGGATACCTGTGTTTTGAATGACATGAACCGTAGGGGCGGAATCAGTAGCCATGGCAGGGACTGGAGGGACGGGAAAGAACCCACCTACTAGGGGGTTGGCAGTATCAGGGGCAGATGCCGTGTATCCCGGAGGTGGTAAAGTAGCTTCTCTGATATATGATCCCGCACCTGTACCCTTTCGGGACAATCCCGCCACCTCTCTGCGTAGGGTACCCATTTCCCTTCTTAAGTCCTGATTTTCAAATCGGGAGGTCTGAACCTCCTGCTGGAGAGCTGTGAGGCTATCCAGCAGGGAAGATAAAATCACATTGGTGTCCATCATCCGGGCTAGTCGTCTAACTTGGGCTTGACAATCTGTCGGGGATGTCAGTGGCACAAGATAGAGAAGAACAAGCCACTAACCTTACTCAGCAGCCAGCGGGGACGACTTCAAGCAGAAAGGCCCCCCTATTCTCCAGGGCACACTTCCCCACAGCGTAATGGACACACTCTGGGAAAGAGCACACACGAGAACAGGGAAGTGAAAGCACTAAGGTGGTAGCGCTGAGGGTCTTGCTCTCGAGCAGGGGAATGCAGCAGTATAGGCACCTCCTAACAACGTCCTGCACAATTGACAAATGACAGAGGTTAGTTCATCTATCAGTGTTAGCGGTATTGCACTATACAACCCCCGCTCCCCCCACGCTTAACCCTTCCGGTACTCACAGGTTTAGGTAGGAGTAGATGTACCTTCCTTGGTACTGTGTTCACCCCCTTGCTTAGGATACAAGTCATAAACAATAGTATCTGTACGTTAATCCGCCTGCCTGTTAATCTCACAGACAGCGGTTCGGAAATGATTCCCTGCGAGAATAATGTATAATATTTCAGGGTGACGAGATACTTGTTTACCTGTCACGGCGTGGTCTCGTATCTTCGACCTTGAGGCGGGTAGGAAAGCGTCCGCCCTCAAGGTACCATACTCACTCCAAGGCGGGAAGGAAAGCGTCCGCGCTCGGAGCTCCTCAGTATAGTCACAGGATCCGCGGAGTCAGGAACAGCGCACCACGGCGTCCGGCGGGTAGGAAAGCGTCCGCGCTTAAGGCAGAAGACTCACTCTGAGGCGGGAAGGAAAGCGTCCGCCCTCGGAGCTCCAAATCTGTGGTCTCGGGTTCCTCTGGGTCGGGGATGGCGCGCGAGGGCGCCCGGCAGGTTTAACGGGACGGAAACTCCAAGCGGGAAGGCAAGCGTCCGCGAGTTTCCAGCTTGACGGGATTACAGGATTCAGGATACGCGAGGGGAACTGGAAGTGTTCCCTCGCCGTCGGCTTCCATGAATGATTGTCAAGCACCGTCTCCTCACTGAGACGGTGCTTATATAGGGTAGGCCGTTCCCCCTCGTGAGCTGAGGGTACGTAAGTCCTGCCCCGTTGCCTCCTGGGAGTTGTAGTCCCTTCGGGTCTCGGACTGCCTACCTCGTTTCCCACGGCTGCCTGAGGGCTTGCGGGGGTGTGTGCGGCCAGGCCCATGTCTGCTACGGCCGATGACCGTCACAGGGACTCCCAGCAGTGGCCAGAGACATGTGAGGGGTGGGTGCAGATCACTCCCAGCAGTGGACAGACATGTGAGGGGTGGGTGTATATGACTCGCAGCAGTGGACAGAGTCATGGGTGTGTCTACATCATGATCAGATGAGCACAACTCCATGGGTGTATGTACGCATCCCTAATGTTCGACTATGTTGATAGTTTCATAACAACACATCACTGACAGCAGTATCCCACTCCCATGAGGATGGATGTCCTTCCCCCACTGCATGACACAACACATGTGGGTGTGAGGACAAATGACACATGCATACCCACCCCTGGTGGATGCAGCACAATACACACACAGAGATCATGCCACAAGACTGTATACTCATGTCAATGGCCACTACACTAAGAGAGCCAAAGGGAACACACACTGTCACGCACATCCCAGGACTGATAGGAATGTACAGGTGCTGAGACAGCCACCAAGTTGTTGCCCCTCATGGAAGGAATAGGGTGGACTTCCCACAGATACAATGCCCACAATTGTCAGTGCTCAAATACCCTGCAGAACAAGTGCCAAATGTGTGCTAGGCTGGGATAACACACATGCATAGTGTGGAAAATGCTGATTGTCACCATTAAGGCATGACAACTTACTCAATACACAAGTACAGTGACTAGCAAGGATGGCACAAAGGATGCAGCTGGAGACATTGCTGAGCAGGCATGGCCATAGTTGAAGGGATCCGTCACCAACAAAGGAAATGTAGACACAGGTCAGCACTACAAAAGTGCAACTCCCTGCAGGGTAGATGTCAGGTGCCACAAAGGAAGGAACAGTCCTTGGGACAATGTCTCCAAACACAAATAGCACACACGACCAAATATACCTTGCAGAGACATTGTGATGGCAGGCAGATACCATGGTCCACCCCATTAGCATCAGACGACAACTTTCTCCTGACACATAACACATTACCACCACCCCAACTCCGGGACCATCAGCACCCACATCAATACCTGAAATGCAAATGTGTTCAAACGGAAAACAAAATGCTTTATTCAGCATTAAATGAAAAAGTAGTTAACGACACTATTAACAAAGGCACATGGCCAGTCCAGATCTGAAGTCCTGGGGGGGACACATGGCCACGCGTCTCCCCTAGTTTGCCTGCACATTAGAACCCTCAGGTTCCTCGACTGGGGGGGGGGCATCATGTGGGGAAGGACCAGGCACCGCAGGGACAGGAGGTGGAAGGGTAGGTGTGGTGGGTGCAGGGTCGGACGCCTCCACCACAGGGGTGGGGCAGCACCAAAGGTGGAGGTCAGCTCGGCGCTGCACACTGCTGCCAGGTCGTCAAGCGTCTCCCCTTCACCCGAAGAAAACACAGCCTCAAAGGAGGGGGGGGTCGGAGTGATGGGGTGCAGCGCTACTGGGGGAGGGGAGGGACAGGGGGGGCTCAACTCCCCTACCCGTGGAGTGCCGTTCCCGTTTGCGGGCTGGAGAGACAGAGGGGCTGAGGCCCAGCACAGCCAAGTAGGCCTCTTTCTCAGGAGGTGTGGTAGGGGAGCCGAGGGGAGTGCCTTTGGAGGGACTGGATAGCGCGCCATGCGGCCTCGGACTGTGGCTGCGTGTATGCCTGTGTGCCCCAGACCCAGTGCGTGTGCCCTCATCCCCCTGAGTGTGTGTGCCAGGAGGAGTGCGCTTGCCCTTACGTGGTGGTGTGCTGCCTGTGTCTGGTGGGGTGCGTGCTTGTGAATGTCTGTGTGTGCTTGGGACAGGTATGGGAGTGGGAAGTGTGGATGGTGCAGGGGTAGGGGGGGATAATGCGCTGCAGGCGACTCACTGCTGCCGTCAGTGAAGAGTCCATGGACCTCAGCAACATCCGTTGGTCAGACATCGCTGATGACATGCCCTCCATGTACGACACCATCTGCATCATCATTCGGGTCTGGCCATGGAGGACATTCAGCAGCGATGTCTGTCCAAACTGCAACTGACGCAGAATGTCCACAGACTCTGCAGTGAGGGTAGCAGGGGGGACAGGGGCAGGGGGTGCGGTGCCTGGCACGAAGGAGACACGGTGTTGCCTAGCACGGACAGAAGGGACCGGAGCAACTGGGAGGGCGGTGATGGGAATGGAGGGGGCGGTGACAGATGTAGTGCTGCTGCCAGGTGTCGTAGCAGCCTCCGCCCCCTGGAGGAGTTCAGCATCGGACCCGTCTGCGTCGTAGTCAGTGTTGTCACTAGACAGGTCCTCCACCTGACTCCCCTCTCCCTCCGTGCCACTTGCTCCCGCAGACTCCGCAGCAGTGGTGGCAGTGGTGCTGGATTCCTCCTCCACGTCCGTGCAGGTGTCTCCCTCGGTGTCCTCCGATGATGCTGTGGGCAAGGTGAAGAGACAGAAAATAATCAGTCACCTGTATACAACAGACACATGAGTCACAATTAAAATGTCACAGTGCATATCAGGAAATGCATCATGAGTAATATCTAGAATAGTCCGCACATATGTAACCCTGCACTCCCCAGTTGGTTGACCCACCATGACACTTGGAAACAATGGAGATCATGACACAACAGCAAATAACTTGATATCGAATTATACTGAGAAGCTAGTGTCTGGGGACAGTTGAGCACAGCAAGAATATTAATCCATGCCACCTCTTGTTCACTGTGAACGAAACAGTATTGGTGCACCCAAGGCCAAATAACATACCTCAATACTGAAGGTGTCCTCACACTCTGAGACCTGCGAGTACTTAGGAAACCATAGCCAAAAACATTGTAAACCCTTGGGACTCACAACACTTTACACAATGTACATGTTTAGAATGTGTGAATGTGCCACTTTGTGAACAGAAGACACACCTGCCTGCATGACAGAAGTCACACAATGATGTGCACACAAAAATACTTTTACACAGTCATTGTATGAGCTGGCAGCCGAATTCTAAAAAGCCACTGTAAATAAGAAATGGTGTATAAGTAAGTACATATACATGGCACCACGGTGGTCTGGATGACTTGACACTCGTAAGTTCGTATCAGCAACAACCAAGGACTTGCACACATGCAAACACACTGTGTGAACATGGATATGTATATTCAGAAGACAAGTGGTAATCAAACTGTGCCTTCCAGTGAAATGTGCCTGCGTGTCCACGGAAAGTGTAAAAGTACTTTATTTTGCACTTCCCTGGGAGACATCTGTCATGCAGGCACATTATTGTCCTTCACAACCAACTAGCAAAAAGAAGCATAGGAAAAATGCAGACATGTTGACAAGTGTAGTGAGTGCCAAGGTACAATACTTATTGACTGAAAACTTGAATCATGCCACCTGTCACATAGCCATCCGTACCATGATGACACAGTTGGCAACACATCTGACCCACTGCCTGTCATGTGGAGTGGCACACATGTCCAAACACAGGACAATGCATTAGCTAATGGGCCTGCAATGTGTCTGGATAAGGGCACCTGCACTGAGGAGACACCCTCATGGCAAGCAAGAATGTCCACACAGATGTCAGCACACACAGACCAAACTACGTAGCATCTCGACCACACACTGGTGGCAAAAATGGATGAGCATGAGCCATGTATTTCCATTTTTGACACATGCTGCAAATCACAAACATTAAACCCAGCAAAACCTGACTGGGTCACTGCATGTTGAGTGTCTGTCCAGACAATTATCACACACAGGTCAGACACGGCAAGGAGACATAAGGTTTGGACATGTAGGCCTTGCCCACACAAACCCCCCATACCTGAGACAATGTGATTGAGACAGATCAAGAAGTGACACCTCTTAATCTGGGTTTACTCCAATGTGCATCACAAATTCCTAAATGTACTCCACATCACCTCGTGAGGCTGCCAACACATATTTGTGACCAACAACCATCAACAGATAGTTTTACATAGACACACAGGCACTGCCCAGTGTGAGGATGCACAAGCTAAATGGGGTCAGCATGTACAATGGGCACATGTAGCACACTTCAGAGAAATACAAATGAGGGCAGGGAACTATGCCACAGAGGCCAAACTATGCTGTACACACAGAGAATGGGAATATAAAAATCCAATTGGTCGCACACTGCTCGTCCTACCAGCATGTTACCCCAAAGCATTATGGTCCATGAAGTCAGCATCAGCGAGTGCGCCTCTGCCAGAGTCTTAAGCAAAAATCAATGTCGCGTTGGCCATCCCTGGACACGTGTTTCGAGGTTATTACCTCTCGTCAGCAGGGGATAGGCATGTGTGTAGGGTTGCTGCGTAGGCTGCCAAAAATTGTACACACTGGTCGTACACGTACGTGTACACACTTATCGTACACGTACATGTACGCCCTGGTAGTCCACGTACGTGTACACACTGGTCATACACGTACGAGTATGCCCTGGTAGTCCACGTACATGTACGCCCTGGTAGTCCACGTACGTGTACACACTGATAGTCCACGTACGTGTACACACTGGTCGTACACGTACGTGTACGCCCTGGTAGTCCACGTACGTGTTCACACTGGTAGTCCACGTACGTGTACGCCCTGGTCGTACATGTACGTGTACGCCCTGGTAGTCCACGTACGTATACACACTGGTCGTACACGTACGAGTACGCCCTGGTAGTCCACATACGTGTACGCCCTGGTAGTCCACATATGTGTACACACTGGTAGTCCACGTACGTGTACACACTGGTCGTCCACGTACGTGTACGCCCTGGTAGTCCACGTACGTGTTCACACTGGTAGTCCACGTACGTGTACACACTGGTCGAACACGTACGTGGACTACCAGTGTGAACACTTACGTGGACTACCAGGGCGTACACATACGTGTACAACCAGTGTGTACACGTATGTGGACTACCAGGGCGTACACGTACATGTACGACCAGTGTGCACACGTACGTGGACTACCAGTGTGAACACGTACATGGACTACCAGGGCGTACACGTACGTGTACGACCAGTGTGTACACGTACGTGGACTACCAGTGTGAACACGTACGTGGACTACCAGGGCGTACACGTACGTGTACGACCAGTGTGTACACATAGGTGTACGACCAGTGTGTACACGTAGGTGTACACACTGGTCGTACACGTACGTGTACACACTGGTCGTACACGTACGTGTGTACGGTCCGTACACACACCCGTACTCCGGCGGGAACAACAGTGTGATGATACGGACCGTTCACACGCCCTCAGAGCGTGTGTACGGTGCGCTTCACAGCTTACACAGGTGATAGGAGGCGCATACGAATGGAATGGAGGTGTCAGACTCGTGCACGGCTGTACATCAAGTCATAGTCATTCCAGTCCTACATGTGCAGGGCCTAGGTGTGTCAGGCAGTGATGTGGCACATGTCTCCTCATGTTTTAGCACAATAGATGTGTGATGACCTGTGTACACTACACATGTCATGTGTGATGGGGCAGTATGTGGCACACTTCCCCTTCCCACAATGCACATGTGTGCATGTAGTACAAACGTGTCAAGCACTGCATCACTGGTATGGCACAGTCACCAACACCCGCAAATGTCCCCTGATGCCAGGGACAGGGACACTAACACCTGACATCTAAGTAACAGCGTGCCCCGATGTGAACATGTCCTGTGTGTGTCATGTGTTCCCATGAGCTTGCTGGTGTTGTTCCGCCAACTGCATGTGCTGTTGCTGCATCCAACATGTGTCTGTGTGTAGATGGTCATGGCACACATATACGCACACCATGCCACATGTGGATTCACACGTTACATGTGTCTGGATGCTTCAAAGATGATTTTATGACATGAGGACATATCTGCACTGTATCCATGTCTGTGTTTTTGTGTTTCACGTGTACCCCTTCATCGCTATGTGTATGATCTGTACATTTCCAATGACATGTGACCTGTGCGTCTAGCTTGCCGCCAGCAGTCTGTATGAGATGACATCCTTCCAATGCAGATTTGTAGATGTATGTCACTCCTGTGATGTCTCTGGCTGTTCACTTACACTGGCCCACAGCTAGTTCCGGGCCATGTCATGTAGAACGTGACTATCAACAGGTGTAGCTGGCTTGTCGTAGAAGTATCACCTGGCTGCCATACGTGTCCTGGATGTGTAGCACAGACCTGACTCTGTATTTCGCTGATGTGTAGTAGCAGTTGAGCATGTGCTCAGTTCATTGACATTGATGTTGTTAGGTACTCTCTCTTCGTTCTTCCTTCCAATTATCTGCAGGGCATCGCCTCTCCCCCGACCAATGCCAGACTTGGCTGCCATGAGGGAACGTGACTGCCTAAGACGTTACCGCTTCTCACAACAGTTGATTGAGGACTTGACCGCAAAGCTTGAACAACACCTCCAACCGCAACATAGGTATCCTACTGCGCTGACCCCCAAGATGAAGGTGATGGCAGCCCTACATTTTTTTGCCACCGGTATGTTTCAATTCACCATAGCTGATGTTGGTGGCATGTCACAGACCATGTTCAGCCGTGTCCTGCATGATTTTTTAGAAGCCATGTTGGAGCACCTGGATGAATTCATCCATTTTCCAACTCGTGAGCAGTTGACAAGTGTAAAGGGTGAGTTCTATGCCCTGGGAGGGATGCCCCATGTCATAGGGTCTATTGATGGGACACATGTGGCTTTGGTACCACCACAGGCACAGGAGGTGGCCTATCGCAACCGTAAACATTACCACTCTATAAATGCCCTTGTGGTGTGTCTTGCTAACATGCTGATTTCCCTTGTCTGTCCACGTTTTCCAGGGTCAGCACACGATGCCTACATCATGAGGCGTAGCAGGGTGCCAGAAATGATGCTGGGGCTGCACAACGAACAAGCATGTCTTGTTGGTGGGTATACTCTGTTTGTCCTCTGTTTAGAGCTATTTTAGTATCTTACGGCATCTCCTGACCCACTTCTTTACATGATGTTTCCATGTAGGGGACTCTGGCTATCCCAACATGCCATTGCTGATGACACCCCTCTGCAACCCCAGAACAGCTGCATATCACCGTTACAACAACGCACATGGGCAGACCAGGCGAGTGATTGAGAGGACGTTTGGCCTCCTGAAGAGCAGATTCCGGTGCCTTCACAAGACAGGCGGGTCCCTCCCATATGCACCGGTGAAGGCCTGCAAGATCTTCCTCGTGTGCTGCATGCTGCACAACATGGCAGTGGAGAAGGCTGTGCCACTCATCCTGGATCCGGATGAGCAGGAACATCCACCCGTGGAGGATGGAGGGCTTGGTCATGAGGCAAGTGACGATGAGGAGGAGGAGGACGACGACATCCGGAGTCAGCTCATACGCAACTTCTTCTCATAATGGTGAGTCCATGGGTCTGAGTGTGCACGGCTGGAGCCTTGTGTGGCATGTGTTGTAATGTGTGTGTCCAGCTGACTGTATGCTAAGTGACTTAGATGTGTGTTCAGATGTGTCACTCGAGTGATGATGTCCTTCCACACATTTTAGCTTAGACACTCAATTGTAATATAGCATGGTGACAGACTTATTCCTGTAGAGTAAATTACCATGGATGCGGATGACAATCTCTTCCCTGACTTCTTGTGTCTCTGTCATCCCCAGGTTGTTTGGCATGCTGTCTGCTCGTGTCATCATTGGGCTCCCGCTATTCCTCATGAGTATTGCAACGTGTGCTGAATCAGCGTCCCATGCACGGACATGGTGAAAAGTGTGTTACTATACATACATGTCGACTCACCTTGGGGCACATGACATTTTGCATGACTCCCATGTATTGATAGTCACCCTTCGTAGTAGTCATCTGTGATGGGACAGTGGATTCTGATGAAGGCATCAATGTGTGTACAACTTCCCGTTGAAACATACGGGATGCTATGGGTGGACATAGTGTGGGACATCCCCATGAGAGGATAAATGGGGAATTGAAGCCCCTCCGTGTGCAGCAGGGGCTGTTTGGCTCACACACTTCACTTGTGTGCCAGTTCAATGGATTTACAGCATCTGTGTTGTGAAGGGGGTGTCCAGTGTAAGTCCCACATGTTCTGCCAAATGACCTATGAGTCTGTTCCTATTGATGCATTTCCCTAGGTGTGAACCTGAGTAATAAAGGTGTACCACACCCTCCAAGGTGCCTCATCTCTGTCAATGCTGGTCCTCGCATCCTCCCTCTCCATGTCCAAGCAGGTCAACAGCGTCTCCTCCTCCTGCTACGACACCCTACGCACGCTCCGCCGGATCTACTAGTGGATCCCGAATTAAACAAGTAGAACAGTGACACAGGCCCTCGTCAGCAGGTGACTGGACTACGCCACAGCACTCTACGCAGGACTCCCATCCACACACCAACGGCAGATGCTACGCTTCTGCAACGCCTCGGCACAAGTGATCGCCACATCACCCCCCTCCTGAGAGACCTGCACTGGGTCCACATCGACAAGAGGATCACCTGTATGCTCTTCAGCCACGCACACAAGGCACTCCACACCCATGGACATGCCTACCTGCACATCAGACTCAGCTTCTACACCCCCACCCGCAAGCTCCGCTCCGGCATCCTCGCCCTCGCAGCTGTCCCCTGCATCCAACGTACTACCAGTGTGAACACGTACATGGACTACCAGGGCGTACACGTACGTGTACGACCAGTGTGTACACGTACGTGGACTACCAGTGTGAACACGTACGTGGACTACCAGGGCGTACACGTACGTGTACGACCAGTGTGTACACATAGGTGTACGACCAGTGTGTACACGTAGGTGTACACACTGGTCGTACACGTACGTGTACACACTGGTCGTACACGTACGTGTGTACGGTCCGTACACACACCCGTACTCCGGCGGGAACAACAGTGTGATGATACGGACCGTTCACACGCCCTCAGAGCGTGTGTACGGTGCGCTTCACAGCTTACACAGGTGATAGGAGGCGCATACGAATGGAATGGAGGTGTCAGACTCGTGCACGGCTGTACATCAAGTCATAGTCATTCCAGTCCTACATGTGCAGGGCCTAGGTGTGTCAGGCAGTGATGTGGCACATGTCTCCTCATGTTTTAGCACAATAGATGTGTGATGACCTGTGTACACATGTCATGTGTGATGGGGCAGTATGTGGCACACTTCCCCTTCCCACAATGCACATGTGTGCATGTAGTACAAACGTGTCAAGCACTGCATCACTGGTATGGCACAGTCACCAACACCCGCAAATGTCCCCTGATGCCAGGGACAGGGACACTAACACCTGACATCTAAGTAACAGCGTGCCCCGATGTGAACATGTCCTGTGTGTGTCATGTGTTCCCATGAGCTTGCTGGTGTTGTTCCGTCAACTGCATGTGCTGTTGCTGCATCCAACATGTGTCTGTGTGTAGATGGTCATGGCACACATATACGCACACCATGCCACATGTGGATTCACACGTTACATGTGTCTGGATGCTTCAAAGATGATTTTATGACATGAGGACATATCTGCACTGTATCCATGTCTGTGTTTTTGTGTTTCACGTGTACCCCTTCATCGCTATGTGTATGATCTGTACATTTCCAATGACATGTGACCTGTGCGTCTAGCTTGCCGCCAGCAGTCTGTATGAGATGACATCCTTCCAATGCAGATTTGTAGATGTATGTCACTCCTGTGATGTCTCTGGCTGTTCACTTACACTGGCCCACAGCTAGTTCCGGGCCATGTCATGTAGAACGTGACTATCAACAGGTGTAGCTGGCTTGTCGTAGGAGTATCACCTGGCTGCCATACGTGTCCTGGATGTGTAGCACAGACCTGACTCTGTATTTCGCTGATGTGTAGTAGCAGTTGAGCATGTGCTCAGTTCATTGACATTGATGTTGTTAGGTACTCTCTCTTCGTTCTTCCTTCCAATTATCTGCAGGGCATCGCCTCTCCCCCGACCAATGCCAGACTTGGCTGCCATGAGGGAACGTGACTGCCTAAGACGTTACCGCTTCTCACAACAGTTGATTGAGGACTTGACCGCAAAGCTTGAACAACACCTCCAACCGCAACATAGGTATCCTACTGCGCTGACCCCAAGATGAAGGTGATGGCAGCCCTACATTTTTTTGCCACCGGTATGTTTCAATTCACCATAGCTGATGTTGGTGGCATGTCACAGACCATGTTCAGCCGTGTCCTGCATGATTTTTTAGAAGCCATGTTGGAGCACCTGGATGAATTCATCCATTTTCCAACTCGTGAGCAGTTGACAAGTGTAAAGGGTGAGTTCTATGCCCTGGGAGGGATGCCCCATGTCATAGGGTCTATTGATGGGACACATGTGGCTTTGGTACCACCACAGGCACAGGAGGTGGCCTATCGCAACCGTAAACATTACCACTCTATAAATGCCCTTGTGGTGTGTCTTGCTAACATGCTGATTTCCCTTGTCTGTCCACGTTTTCCAGGGTCAGCACACGATGCCTACATCATGAGGCGTAGCAGGGTGCCAGAAATGATGCTGGGGCTGCACAACGAACAAGCATGTCTTGTTGGTGGGTATACTCTGTTTGTCCTCTGTTTAGAGCTATTTTAGTATCTTACGGCATCTCCTGACCCACTTCTTTACATGATGTTTCCATGTAGGGGACTCTGGCTATCCCAACATGCCATTGCTGATGACACCCCTCTGCAACCCCAGAACAGCTGCATATCACCGTTACAACAACGCACATGGGCAGACCAGGCGAGTGATTGAGAGGACGTTTGGCCTCCTGAAGAGCAGATTCCGGTGCCTTCACAAGACAGGCGGGTCCCTCCCATATGCACCGGTGAAGGCCTGCAAGATCTTCCTCGTGTGCTGCATGCTGCACAACATGGCAGTGGAGAAGGCTGTGCCACTCATCCTGGATCCGGATGAGCAGGAACATCCACCCGTGGAGGATGAAGGGCTTGGTCATGAGGCAAGTGACGATGAGGAGGAGGAGGACGACGACATCCGGAGTCAGCTCATACGCAACTTCTTCTCATAATGGTGAGTCCATGGGTCTGAGTGTGCACGGCTGGAGCCTTGTGTGGCATGTGTTGTAATGTGTGTGTCCAGCTGACTGTATGCTAAGTGACTTAGATGTGTGTTAAGATGTGTCACTCGAGTGATGATGTCCTTCCACACATTTTAGCTTAGACACTCAATTGTAATATAGCATGGTGACAGACTTATTCCTGTAGAGTAAATTACCATGGATGCGGATGACAATCTCTTCCCTGACTTCTTGTGTCTCTGTCATCCCCAGGTTGTTTGGCATGCTGTCTGCTCGTGTCATCATTGGGCTCCCGCTATTCCTCATGAGTATTGCAACGTGTGCTGAATCAGCGTCCCATGCACGGACATGGTGAAAAGTGTGTTACTATACATACATGTCGACTCACCTTGGGGCACATGACATGTTGCATGACTCCCATGTATTGATAGTCACCCTTCGTAGTAGTCATCTGTGATGGGACAGTGGATTCTGATGAAGGCATCAATGTGTGTACAACTTCCCGTTGAAACATACGGGATGCTATGGGTGGACATAGTGTGGGACATCCCCATGAGAGGATAAATGGGGAATTGAAGCCCCTCCGTGTGCAGCAGGGGCTGTTTGGCTCACACACTTCACTTGTGTGCCAGTTCAATGGATTTACAGCATCTGTGTTGTGAAGGGGGTGTCCAGTGTAAGTCCCACATGTTCTGCCAAATGACCTATGAGTCTGTTCCTATTGATGCATTTCCCTAGGTGTGAACCTGAGTAATAAAGGTGTACCACACCCTCCAAGGTGCCTCATCTCTGTCAATGCTGGTCCTCGCATCCTCCCTCTCCATGTCCAAGCAGGTCAACAGCGTCTCCTCCTCCTGCTACGACACCCTACGCACGCTCCGCCGGATCTACTAGTGGATCCCGAATTAAACAAGTAGAACAGTGACACAGGCCCTCGTCAGCAGGTGACTGGACTACGCCACAGCACTCTACGCAGGACTCCCATCCACACACCAACGGCAGATGCTACGCTTCTGCAATGCCTCGGCACAAGTGATCGCCACATCACCCCCCTCCTGAGAGACCTGCACTGGGTCCACATCGACAAGAGGATCACCTGTATGCTCTTCAGCCACGCACACAAGGCACTCCACACCCATGGACATGCCTACCTGCACATCAGACTCAGCTTCTACACCCCCACCCGCAAGCTCCGCTCCGGCATCCTCGCCCTCGCAGCTGTCCCCTGCATCCAACGTACGCCCGCCTGCAGCAGATCCTTCTCTGACCTTGCCGCAAGGAGCTTGAACACACTCCCAACCCACCTACGACTGACCCAAGACCTACTTGCCTTCTGATGTCTCCTCAAGACCTGTCTCTTCGAGCAGTATTGTAACCCCCCCCCCCTCAGCGCCTTGAGACCCTCACAGGTAAGTTGCGTGCCTTACAAGTACCCAGATCGATTGTTGATTGATTGACGGTGCCTGCTGGTGGGTGTAGTGTCATTTTGCGGTTGGTCTCCCAGGTGATGTATCTGTCCCCCCATGGCGCATGCTGCCATGTTAGTGAGTGTGAGTTCCTGTCCTAGTTATCTGAGCTGGTTGTGTTTGTGTTAGATTTTTCAGTTGTCACAGGAGGGCCTTGTGCTGCCTACAGCAGGGCCAAGTGTCAGCTACCTTGTCAGTACTTTGGCAGTCCCTGTGCATTGCGCATGGTGCATGGGTATGTACCTGGGCCATATGGGCTGAGGGCATTGGTGTCTGTTTCTGAGTTTTACTATATGTTTAATGATCCCCACCCTCCCAGCATCCCGGACATCCTGTCTTGGGTTTGTGGTTTGTGTAGGCTGGGACATGGCATGGCCTTGCTTTGTAAATGGGGCATACTCATGTTAGTGGCCTGAGCGTTGTTTAGAGTGTGGTTGTGTCAGGTGAAGGCTTGGGGGTAGGTGAGTGCATTTGTTGTAGTTGGGGTGTGGATGCCATTCCCCCCATGTTATGTGAGTTGTTTGTGTACTCACCAGGCTCTCGGACTCCTTCGACTCCGTGTACTCCCACCGGCGGAAGCAGGGCCATCACCTTCTCCTCCCAGGGATGGTACGATGGTAATGTACCGGTCTGTGGGGCAGCCCACTTCCTGTGATGTTACTCTGGGCGTATTCCGCGTTCATTTTGCGCTTGACTGCCCTGCGCAGATCGTACCACCTGGCTTGACATTCATTTCTGGTCCTTCTGATGGGCGCAACAGCATTCACCCTATCGACGATACTCTGCCACAGGCTAGTTTTTTGGGATATGCTGGTCTGTCTGACCAATGTTCCAAAGAGCTGTGGCTCGACTCTGATGATTTCGTTGACAAGGATGTCCAGCTCCGCCGTTGTGAACTTTGGATCCTTGTCTGTGGGCATGGTGTGGGGTGTGGGTGTGGATGGTTGTGGGTGTGTGGGTGTGAAGGTGTAGGTGTGTGTATGTGTAGAGGGGGTCTGTGTGAAGGAGGTTGTGTGAAGGTGTGTGAGTTAAGGTGTATGGGTGCAGTTGTTTGTGTGTGATGTCTGTCAGCAGTGAGTCTGTTGCAAAGGCTCATGGTTTGTGTTTGTGGGCCCTTTTTATTGGTCCATTTGTGGGTGTGACTGTGTTTGAACTTTAGGTGGGTGTGTTATAAGAGGTGGTTGTGATTTTGGGACTCTGTTTGACTGTTTGGATGTGCCAGGTCAGTCTTTTAGTAGTTTTTTGTCCTGTAGACGTCTTTTGTGGTGTTGTGCGAGTCGAATTGACGGTCCTTGTGCTGTTTTACAGTATCCTGGTTCAGTACGAGTCTTTTTCGCATTGGGTAAGGTGCGTCCATGGCTATGTTGTTGTTCACTGTTCACATGTGCAATGGTGTTGTACGACTCTTACATACGCAATGCTGGGGTACGGTGTTGGGGTACGGTGCGTCCAAGTATGGGGTTGGGGTGGGGTGTACGGGGCGTACATACGTGGGTGCTGTGGTGGGGGGTACAGCGCTTACATACGCGTGTGCTGGGGTACGGCACGTACATGGGGGATGCTGGGTTACAGTGTTGGGGTACGGTGCGTCTGAGTACGGGGCTGGGGTGGGGGGTACGGCGCTCACATACGTGTGTACTGGGGTATGACGCGTACATGGGGGGATGCTGGGGTACGGTGTTGGGGTACAGTGCGTCCGAGTACGGGGCTGGGGTGGGGGGTACGGTGCTTACATACGCGTGTGCTGGGTGGGGGGTACGGCGCGTACATACGTGGGTGCTGGGGTGGGGGATATGGTGCGTACATGCACGGGTGCTGGGGTGGGGGGGTACAGCGCGTACATACACGGGTGCTGGGGTGGGGGGTACGGTGCGTACCTACGCGGGTGCTGGGGTACGGCGTGTACATGCACGGGTGGGGTGGGGGGTCCGTACGACTCGTACCCCATGCCCAAGTGTACCGGGGTAGTGGTCAAACAAAGTTCGCTCCGTACGGGACGTTTTCCATACGCTTGGGGATTCGAAACGCCGGTACGGATCGGACTTGTGCGCTCGGACTTCAGTTTTACGACTCGTACGTAAATCTGTCCGGGGACGTCTCGTAGACTTTTCCCGAGGCAATTCGTATGTAATTTGACAGTACGAATCGTACTTGCCCGTTTGTACGGGACTTTTTATGACTCGTACGTAAAAAAATACGGATACGAGTCGTACGGGAAATATTTTTACCGGATCGGAATCGGCACCTTAATGTAGGATTGGGGAACTACCTATATTGGGACACTTTGACACTTGTAAGAGAACCTTTGTGTCGACAGATGCCAGTATCAATGGCCTGGGTGCAGTGATATCACAAATGGTAGATGGTGAATAAAAGGTGGTAGCATTTGCTTCTCGCTGATGAAGGGGCCATTTTTCATTTTGCATTTTTCTTGTGGGGCTTACCTTTTGTGATCAAGTCTGATCATGGACCACTGTCTCAGGTTTTCACCTGCTGATATGTGGATAATTTATGTCCCAGAATAAAACGGTGGATGGATGGTTTATCAGATTTCAGTTTTGCAGTGGAGTATGTCCTAGGGCCTAGGAATAGTGTGGCAGGCTGTTTGTCAAAGTTGACAATGGATCAAAAGGATTCTTGCTGTGACAACTTAATGGTTGGTTGGGTATGTGAATCTAAAGTTGATGTTAAGGAGTGGTCTGAAGCTAACTCAGAAGATACAAATTGTGTTGCCCTAAGAGAGTACATTGTTAAAGGATGGCCGAATACTTTGAAAGATTTTGTGAATGTGAATGATGAGCTGTGCATGGTTGAAGGAAACATTCTGAGGGGAAACAGAGTGGTTCCACCTTGTGGTTTAAAAAACAAGTTGATAAATTGGGCACATGAAGGGCACTTGGGGAGAAATTTGACCACGGCTAGGTTACGAGAGTGGTATTAGTGGCCAGGGACGAATCACCATTTGGAGGAATTGGTGAAAGACTGTTGGCTGTGTGCCAACAATAACAAAGGTAGAAAAACAAGAACAGTTCCATTAGATCCTGTGGAAATTCCGGTTGAGCCATGGAGTAAGCTTGGATTGGCTATAGCTGGGCCTTTTGAACTTTTGGCTGGGAAAGAACGTTATGTTTTGTTATTAGTGGATTATACTTCCAAGTGGGTAGTCACGAAATGTGTAGCATCTGTTAACACAAGAACATTGATTGAGTTCCTTACTGAGGAATTTGAATTTTCTCAAGAAGGTGTACCAAATTGTTTGATAACAGACAATGGTGTGCAATTTGTATCACAGGAGATGGGTGTGTTCCTCAAAGAGTTGTCTATAGTGCACTTCAAGACAGCATTATACCTACCGCAGGCCAATGGTTTGGAAGAAAGTTTGAATACAATTGTGAAGAGTTGTGCACAAAGAGCTATTCTATCTAGAAACTCATTAAGAAATGTTCTAAGAGAAACACGGTGGGCTCATTGTAACACACCAACTGCTGTTAGTTCTGTATCACTATTTGCTGCACTGAGAGGCAGGAAGCCTCATCATAAACTCAATCCAGCATGTCTTAATTTAAGTGCTGGCAAGGAAGTGGTGTTTCCTTCTGATATAGATTTGAATTTTCGTAGAATGAACCACAGAGGAAATTACAAGGCTCAGTTTGATAGGAAGAATGAAAATTTTCCTAGCTATCGTAACGGAAAGTTTCAATTCTATTAAGGACTCGGAGGCGAGGATTATGCCTTCTTTCTCCACTTTATTCCCATCAGCAGCACAGAAAGAACAATAAAGACTACGTTTCCCATGAGACATCGGGAAAAACAGTAGTCAACAACAACATGGTAACAACCAATCAAAATGATTAAGAGTGTCCAATCAGAGCTTCTCCCGTAGATATAGTCCCTTGTTAGTGTCCAGATCTCCTCTTTCGGAGCGCGAAGACAGCCCAGCACTCAACTTCAGGCATCCTGTTTGTGGGTATCAGAACCTGCAACAAACAAGGCAGTATTACCAAGGGGAAAAAACAACCCTAGGCAGCAAATCAGAGGATGGAGCGGAATCGTTAGGGCATATCGAGCAATTCTCATCAATATAAAATGAATGGAAAAAGTTTTACTTACATCTGTACGGGGAGGGATCTCCTCTGAGAATCGGGCGGGATAATCCTCGCCTCCGAGTCCTTAATAGAATTGAAACTTTCCGTTACGATAGCTAGGAAAATTTTCATTCTATGTCAGGACTGGAGGCGAGGATTATGCTTGTTTAAAGCTTGCCCACAACCAACTGAGCCATATTGAATATTGGCTTGAAGTAAAACCTCTTAAAGGTGGAATCCGAGGACCAGTCCGCTGCGTTCAGGATGTCCTCCAGGCGGGCCCCTAGACCGAACGCCTTCGAGGCCATCGCTCCCCTTGCGGAGTGTGCCCCAAAATGGCGGAGACTAATGCCAGCCTCCTGCATCACCCAACGCACCCATCTCGCGATGGTGGGCGAAGAAACAGCCTTAAAGGGTTTCCGGAGCGCAATAAGGAGCTGTCGCTCCCCCGGAGGGCGATATTCCTCTGTCATTTCCTCATAGGCCTTGAGGCAGCGGACCACACACAGTTTCGGCGAATCCGGAAATGCCGGGTAAGAGACGACTCTTGTATGGCACTTTGTTCGGCGAGAGAGGGTAAATGTCACACCATTCGGTGTGAACATGCGACCTGAGATATCCAGAGCGCGCACATCCGACACTCTGCGGCAAGAGATTAAGCAGAGAAGCATCGCCAGCTTCGCAGACAACTCCTTGCGGGATAAAAACCTATTGGGTTGCCAAGACAAGAAGAGATTCAAGACCTGATTAACATCCCACAGAGCCGAGTATCGCGGCTCCGGGGGTAAGGAAAGTCGAATGCCCCGAAGGAGTCTGCAAACCAAGGGGTGTTCACCCACCGCCGAACCGCCCACCGGGACGTGACCCGAGGAAATGGCTGATCTGAAAGTGTTGATAGACCGGTACGCCAGACCATTGGAGGCTAAATGAGCCAGGAAGTTTACAACGTGGACCACATCTGCGCCCACGGGATCGTAATCCCATCGCAAACACCAACGGGACCATCTGCCCCACGCAGACTTGTATCGCTTAACGGTGCTATCAGCCCAGGCTTTGGCGATGAGCTCTTCAGCTGACCGCGAAAGTCCTGGGGCTTGCCATCAACCCCTGAAATCCTCCACGCCATGAGCCACAACGAGTTCGTTAACATCAGAGGATGAGGAGCACCGTACGGATCCTTGAGGAGATCCGGAGTCCGGGGGAGTAGGATTGGAAAATCCCAGGAAAGTTCCAGCAGAACTGGAAACCATACTTGAGACCTCCACAGAGGTGTGATGAGAACCAAGTCCGCCTGCTGTCTGCGAACCTGAGCCGTCGCCCGGGTAATCATCGCAAAGGGAGGGAACGCGTAACCGTGATCCATACTCCAATCCTGGAGAAATGCATCCGTGGCCGCTGCCCGGGGGTCGGGCCTCCAGCTGAAAAACTTCGGGAGCTGGTGATCTAGGCGGGATGCAAAAAGATCCACTGTAAACGGACCCCAAAGATCGCTGAGGGAGGCAAACACCGAGGGATCCAACTTCCAGAGGCTGGAGTCTCGGAAGTGACGAGATTGACAATCGGCCTCCACATTGTCCCGGCCCGATAGATATTCCGCTGTGACCGATACCTGACTGTCTAGGCAATACTGCCAGAAGCTCGCCGCCAGATCTGAGAGGGCTTTCGACTTGGTGCCCCCGAGATGATTGATATAACGGACCGCTGACACGTTGTCCATTTTCAAAAGTACGCAAGACTGCACTGAGTCCTTGGTCCAACATTTCACTGCAAACGAGCCGGCCAGAAGCTCGAGACAATTTATATGTAATTTGCGTTCGGCGGGAGACCACAAGCCTCCTGTGGAAAGCTCTCTGCAACGGGCGCCCCAACCCAGCTTGCTGGCGTCGGACTCGATGACCAAATCCGGTACTGAACCAAAAATGGCCCTGCCATTCCATGCCTCCATGTGTGATAGCCACCACTGAATCTCGTTTCGAGCCTCGTCGGACAGGCGAACCTTGTGGGAGTACGGAAACCCCTTCCGAAGAAAGTATGCCTTGAGGCGTTGAAGGGCCCTGTAGTGGAGCGGGCCCAGAAAAATCGCCTGGATAGAGGCCGACAGCAGGCCCACGACCCGGGCCAGCTGGCGGAGGGACACGCGTTGTTGAGCTAGAACGCGACGCAGCTCGTGGCGGATCTTCGCAAGTTTTCTGGACGGCAGACTGAGAGTGGAGGACATGGAGTCGACGACGAACCCCAAAAAGGTGACCGACTGCGCGGGATGGAGAAGGGACTTCTTCCCATTGATCACGAACCCGAGGTCCTGCAGCAAGGACACTGTCATCTGTAACTGGTTGGCTAAAAGGACGGGGCAGGGAGCCATCAAGAGGAGGTCGTCTAAATAGACGATCAATCTGACTCCGCCAGCTCTCAGGAATTCCACCACTGGTTTGAGCACTTTTGTGAAGCACCAGGGAGCGGAAGACAGCCCGAAAGGGAGTGACGAAAACTCGTAAATCCGGTGACGCCACTCGAACTGAAGGAAACGGCGGTGAGGCCGAAAAATAGGAATCATCAGATAGGCGTCCTTCAAATCCAACCGAACCATCCAGTCGTGGGGACGGAGAACATCCCGCAGGAGATGAATACCCTCCATCTTGAAATGGCGGTAAACTAACCACCCGTTGAACTCGCTGAGGTTTATGACTGGACGCTTGCCTCCATCCGACTTGTCCACTAAAAAGAGGTTGCTGATGAAACCGCTCGGGTGACGCGTCGCTAGCGAGATGGCCCCTTTGCGAAGCAAGGAAGCCACCTCCTTGTCCACTAGCTGAGCATCGTGACTTGAAAACTGAATAGGGCGAGGGGGAACCCGTTGCACAGGTTGTCCGAAGTATTCTATATGAAACCCCCGTATCGTCTGAAGAACCCAGGCATCGTGGGTGAGCTGTGACCATGCCCCGTAACAACTTGCCAGGCGCCCCCCTATTCTTTGAGGGGAAAAAGGGATAACACTCACCGGAGTTTGAGTTGGAAGTTCCTCCTCTGTGACCTCTGCCTTTGCCACGGCGTCCTCTCGTGGGGTAGAAGTTTCCAAACTTCGCCTGGTCCTGATACTGACCGGAGCCTCTTTGGTTGTTTTGGTGACCCTGGCGACCGGTCGAGCGGCCCCTCCCTCGACCGGCCCCGCGAAAAACACGAGGGAACACTTTTTTAATAGTAGACTGCGCCCTGTCCAGCGACGTGAAGGTATTCACGAACTTGCCTAAGTCCTTAATGAAAGGTTCACCAAAGAGACCTCCTTGGGCGACTGCCCCTGCTTCCGAATCCGCTAAGTCGCCGAGTTTCGGGTCAATCTTAATTAAAAGGGACCTCCTCCGCTTGGTAGAGAGGGCACAGTTGGCGTTGCCTAAGAAGACCACTACCCGCTGGGCCCAACCCGAGAGGGTTTCGGGAGAAATCATCGATCCCGAAGCTTTCACTTCCTCCGCCATATCCAGGATTTTTGTGGCGGGACCCAAAGCGTCCAAGAGCTTATCTTGGCACGCTCTCCAAGACTTGTCGATGCCCTTCTTGGGGTCTCGAATAAATTTTTGGAGGAATGTCAACATCCGTGGATCAATGTCCGGGCTTAGGGCCACTTTTCCCTCCAGCGAGGGGCGAGGACACTCCGCTCGGAGACAATTGCGGGCCTCTTTTTCGAGTGGGTGCCTGATATGCTCTGCGACGTAAGTCGCTACCTTGTCAGCTGGGACCCAGTCTGAAGAGCGAGGGTGAACAATATCATTAGGGTCCAACATGTCCGAAGGAGTAGGAGGAGGCTGTAAGTTAGAGGGCCCCAAAGGGGTCTGTGAGGGCCGGGTCGGGAGCCACGACCTGGACGGGCTGGCATCGGGATCCCCAGAAGGACCTGGAGGCGAAGGGGGGGAAATGAGGTTAGGAGCCAGTGAATCGCCCGCACCCCCCAGAGGTTGGCTATCAATAAAGGCCCGCTTGAGGCGCTCAAAAGCGTCCACGTCTACCCCGGGGGCCCGGGGGCGTTTGGGAGGGGGAGGCCCCTGGAGTTCCTGGGCAGTAGAAGGCCGGGACGATCTATGCTCCAGTCGCAAAAATGCCTGTTCAATTTTTTGCGTTAGCCTGTCCTCCAAAGGAGATATGGCCTGGTCCACCGCCCTGTAAATAGAGGTGTCAACCGCCTCATAAAAGGCATCGCCCCACGGCATATCTGCCAGAGGATCCTCCTCTTCCTCTTGGTAATCCCCATAAAACTCCATTATGGGGGAAAAAAAGGGCGAAAGACTTTTGCGCTGCACTCGCAAGAAGTATTCACAACTGGGAGTCAGTTGACAGATTTAAACGTGGCAGACCCACAATATATTTTTTAATGCAGGGTGACTAGCCCTGAGGGGACATAAGCTGGCAGAAACAATTCAAATTTTTACAGTGCAGAAAACTGGGCTGGAAACGTCCCCAAAGCCAAGCCTAACGGCGAATACAAGACCTCCTGGGAGGCGTCAGCACTAATGTGCGTAATACCAAACTCGTGTTCCCCGTTATTAACACCAACGCGGGAACCGAGCATCACAAATGCAAGTATTAGGCCCGCGAGCCGAAAATTGAAGCTCGCGAGGCCGGTACAGACCGCAGTCGGTGTCACTTCTCAGCCCAGAGCTCCGGAGGCACATAAACGCGCGCGCGTCTCTGGAAACCATGAAAACCAGAGACGCGTCGCGTTCATACACCGCCTCTCGCGCCCTCAGATGGCGGGAGGACCAGAGCGCGCCAGCGGAGCCGCGTAGGAGTGGGAGACGACTCTCACTCCCGCGGCCCAAGACGACACTAAATTCATCGAAAAAACACACCCCCTATCATAACGACGGGAAAAAGAAACCATTTAAAACCGTATTTGGCAAAACCACAATGACGAAAAAATACGTCTAATTATCGAACAGAAAGGAAATACATAATAAATGTAACCAACAAACTCTCAAATGGAGCGAAATAACAGGTATGAAATAACAAGAATGCAGTAAAATTATCACAAGCCCCCCAAACAGTATAAACCTGAGGGACTTAACTGGCTGCACAGCAGCGAAGAAAGAGGAGATCTGGACACTAACAAGGGACTATATCTACGGGAGAAGCTCTGATTGGACACTCTTAATCATTTTGATTGGTTGTTACCATGTTGTTGTTGACTACTGTTTTTCCCGATGTCTCATGGGAAACGTAGTCTTTATTGTTCTTTCTGTGCTGCTGATGGGAATAAAGTGGAGAAAGAAGGCATAATCCTCGCCTCCAGTCCTGACATAGAATTCTGTGTGTGAGCACACATGGAGAGTTGGTGACAAAGTGTTAGTAGGAAGAATGGATTTTTGAAAAAAAGGTGCTCAAAGTTCATGGGATCTTTTATTTATCTCTGTGGTGAGGAAAAAATGTAGTTGTGTTGGATTCAGGTGACATGTGTAACATGTTTGACTAAGTTTTCTGATGACACACCAGGAACATAGTGCAGATGAAGCACAGGTATCTGGGGATAGAAATCCTACCGATGTCAATGGTGCTCATAGAGCAAGGGTCAAACCAGCTTGGCTCGATAACTATGTGACTGATTAAGTGTGGTTATACCTGTATATCTGTTTTCTTCTTACCATGTCTTTGTTTTTCTTTAAAGTTTTGTTTTATCATTTTAATCATTTAAAATATCATCCTTATACTTCTTTTTTTTTTATTAAGTTTGTCTTATGTAAATATTGAATGGGGGAAAATGTGTTGTGGCTTAGTGATGCTATACCTGGCAATTTAGAATTATATTAGGTCACTTTTAGCCTAGGCAAACAGTACCTTGCCTAGGTCAGCGATGACCACACAATGCTGAGTGTACCAACATCAATGCTATGGTTAAAAATTTGTCCGTTGAACCTCGCTGATTGAACGGGCTGGTGGTCTGTGTTTTATTCAATAATTAAAGCAACTTAAGAAGACTTCTGAAGTGTCTGTACTTTGTACAATCTACAACTTAACAGGGGGAAGAGCAAACAAAACAATGGATGGTACAACGGATGCGAGGCAGAGAATTTCTTCCACTGTAGAAGCTCTGGCAGAGCAATAAAGGAAGCATAACTGGAGTAAACGCCCTAGGAGGGGTTTCTGAAAGGACTATGTTGTATTCTTCCAGTGCTAGTGCCTTTAAGTGTACCTAGTGCATGCCAGGAATGTTAAGGGAATCTTTGGGAAGGTTCTAGGTGGACAGTTGAACTGAGAGATTGCTGTTACCAGCGTTGGTGGTGCTGTGCTGTTTACAATGAAATCTCTTCAATCTTCAGCGGAGACTGGCATCTTATTACAGGCGACGATTGACGCTTGATGGGGGACAAGCATCCTACACCCCCAACAACCCTCTTTCTGAACCGAGGCAAGGCTACGGAAGGAAATGCATTGTCTTTAATGCTGAGCAAGTACTTGAAGTTGGGTGACTTGACACCTTACAAGAGGTGTGTTGGCATCGCACACTCAATTATAATTTTGGTAATCTTGGACAGTGTTTGTGATCCTGTCAACAGACGCCGTCTCGTGTGGACTGCAGTTTATCCCGCTTGAGTGTCCTGTCACCATGGAGCCTTTGCGGTATGCAACTAGAGTATTGTGGTGCATACCTGATATCTGTGTGCCCGCATCAGGCTGCTCGAAGGTGTTTTGCGTGTTGAAGCTCCCAGTATGATGATGTCGTGGGACTGAGAGGTTGCCATGGTGCCACAGTTGTGAAGAGCTGCATCCCACACTCACGTTTCAGGAAGTGCTGCTATCACCTCGTCGTCTGCGTGGTGAAGTCACGCTCAAGCAACTGACACATAGGAAGTCTTAATAGACTACCCCTTTTTTCCCATGAGAATTAGTGTTAGAAATGAGGGGGCTCTGGTTGACGCAGGTGTGACCCCACAACAAGCAGGGACCCTTTACTTCTTGTCAGGGCCGAAGGATGACTCCCCAGAATAACCCCTGCTCACCCTCTAGGTGCGTGGCGCGAGCAGTCTAGGCTAAGTCTCAGGCGTACACGGTTAAGCAAATGCAATTACACATACAGTAAACCCCTTGCATGCACCACAAACGGACACCAATCAGGAAGTATATAAAAATAAGCGTTTATGTAGATTCAGCAGATTCAAATACAAGGCCCAGTAACGTTGAACTGATGGGGCCACAATTCTTAGGAATACGGTAATGTTCTCTTTGTTACGGAAAGTTCTTTAGGCGGGCACAAGGTAACGGTAGGCCTCAGCGCACTTCGTGCTGAGGCTGCGCCCAGGAAGCACGTGGCAGATGACAGGGAAATCAGAACATTGCGGACCCTGGATCCGATGCGAGCTCGCGGTCGAGTTCGTAAGTACAGTACCTTGTTTCTTGACGCGAAGGTGGGTGCGGGATTTCAGCGGCTCTTCGACAGAAGGGCGAGGCGGCGTCCGAGGCTTCCACACTTCACGATAGGGGTCTGATCTTCAGGCTCACGACAAGAGCGGGGTGTTGCAGGTGGCGGGTGAACAAAGCGGGGCAGCCGGGCACGCAGATACGTCCGGGCCGTCCGAGGCTTGGAGATGCTCACAACGCCGATTCCGGCGGGAGGGTGAAGGTGCACAGCGAGCCTCCGGCGAGCGAGGTGACAGGGGCAGCCCAGCACAGCGTAGGGGGAGCGGCTCCGATCGAGCGAGGCTCTTCCCAAGGCGGGGGCGGCTAAGCAGTCCTGGTCACGGCTCAGGGAGGGACTGGGGCACGAGGGTCACAGCTCCGGCGAGGGAAAGGACACCACAGTCCAGCAGCAGGCGAGTGAAGATCAGGTAGAGCCCAATGGTCCTGGGGCTCAGTTCAGGGGGCAAGCTCAGTTCCAAGCCCTTGGAGATCGTTTTGGAAAAGCACAAGTCTTGAAAGTAAAAATAAAGCAAAGTCTTCAGCAACAGTTTCTCTTCTCCCCCTTGGCAGCAAGGTCACCACTGCAGGCCAATCCCCCAGGATAGGGACAGTCTTCCTCCTACAGCTTTCCCGGTGCCTCCTCCTCAGGCAGAGATTCTTCTTGGTCAAAAGCGGATCTAGTTTCTCAGGAGCAGGGCTCCTACATTTATACAGCAAATCTTTTGTTCTCCCAGGCCAGGGGGGCCCTTGCCTAGTCCAGTCCGGTTTCTGAGCACTTTGTTTACGCGATGCAGGCTTCTTCTTTCAGAGTGCAGGGCAGAGTCATCAGACGCTCCACAGGGGGCGGAGCCGGCATTGAGGGGTCAGAGCACTGTCCTATTCAGAGCCTAGGAGCACTCCTCCCACCCATCTACCTGCTGATCGTCCTATTCACCACCAGGCTACCTAGCCCTGCCCATCTGGGTTCCCCCAGCCCTGTCACTCATACCAGCCAGACATCAGATACACATCACGCAGAGGCGGCTGAAAGGTTTAGGCAAGCAAAGGCCAACTTTCTAAAAGCGCCATTTGCAAACCCGGAATATTAAAATAAACCTTGCGAAAAGATGTACCTTATTATTCCGAGTTCAGGCATACTAAACTCGATCTTCTACCATGCTCCCTGGGTCGGTTAGGATCATAGGGTGTAACAATCCAGGCCGCCCATACTGGCCTATGTGTTGTGTATGTCGAACCACTCACCTGAAATCCAGGTAGTTGACAGGGGCGATGAGACGATGTTCCCAAACCCTCCTGGACTATCTCTCAACCTCACTGATACTAACAATGATGTTGGCAGATACGCCAAAAGGGAAGGGGATTGGGACAACGAACAACACGCAAAGAAAGAGACACTGTTACTTCTCTTCTGGACCAGCCGGGTTCTTGTTAGAGAAGCTTGCTCGCATTCTTTTGGGGGCTAAAGAAAATACAATAACACATTCACAAGGTCTATCAAACGACAAACTCTAATAAGCAATTCCTGTATAAAATGCTAATTCACCTTGCATTAATAGTACAATTGCCTTCAAAGATGCACCTCTTTCTGAGTGTTAGAACCGTTGACATAGGACCGTAGACAACACTGTTGTAAGAAACAAAACTGTCATGAAATCCTTTTCATTCGTTAAGAACATTAAATTAAACTCTTTCCGCTTATGCTCACCTTCTCACTTATTCCCTGTAGTGTTCTTTTTAATCTGGTTTGCTTTGTTCCTGAAAAGACAAAACCCCTTTGGAAAACAACCTATGTACTACCTATTAGTATTGACTAGTGCCTTCATAACCATCTTTGACCACTCTGAAATATACTCGTAACACAATACAAATGTGCATGAAATATCGATAGGAATTAGTATTTCAAATCAACTCAAGCGTTTCACAATAAAGCACTCTATTCGAATTACACAATTCCTAAAAGTCCGTTGCATTGTCTCTTGCTGTCAAAATCAAAGGCCCAAAAAATACGAGAGTGCATTTCCAAGTTCTTCAAGCTCTGAAATAGCGCGCGCCCCCTTTCATGTCATTTGGTTCCACTGCTGGCAGGAAAATAGTTTAGCGCGAGGCGCGCGTGCAAAGGAAAATGAAATAATCAAAACCCGAGTAATTCGGGACTTAACTGAAGCCCTCTCCTGCTTGCCAAGCTCGGTTTTCTGGATTTCTGGAGAGAGGCCTTTGCAAATGTCTCGTTCCTGATGGCGCCTTGATGAACGACGTCCTCCTGATTCACTCGGCAGTTCAAGACGAAGTCAAGCCACGATTAATAGCGCGCAGGCTATTTATAGGCATTACCAGGTGTTCCCAGCAGTGCACGTGTTTCCAAGCCATTGGGGAGCGTCTCAACGTGTGCTTGGCAAACACGTGGAAACGAACGTTTCTAAAACGTGCAAGTAATCAAATAAGCATGTGTTGCAGAAAGGACAATAAAAATGTTTAAAGGAAACCTCAGTTCTTTCTGGGAAAAAGAAAACAAACAAACATTGCTCATAATGTATATGCCAAACAGTTATCTGAACCAATTTCTGACATGTAAGGGAGACATACATGATTACAAAGGGTGCTAACATCAGAAGCACAAATCAGACAATTTCCCCAAAGTCCACACGCTTGCAATTTCCTGACAGTCCTCCCCCTCAAAACCCCCGATATAGGACGAGGTTTCGTGGGATGTTGCAGATGGAATAATTTAAGCAAACGGGGAGCATATATGGAAGAAGCCGGCTCCCATGAATTCTCGTCAGAGCCATAACCTTTCCAACTTAACAGATAATACAAAATACCTTTGTTTCTTTTTGAATCCAAGACTCTTTCAATCTCGTACTCCCATTGCCCATTTACCTTAACAGGAGGAGGAGGTGGACCAGATCTAGTTTGAGTCATATAAGGTTGCCAAAGGGAAACATGGAATACTGGATGGATTTGATAGTCAGTAGGCAAACACAATTCCATGGTGACTGGATTAATGATTTTCTTTATTGGAAATGGTCCTAAGAACCGTGGTTGAAGTTTTCGAGAACCACTGAATCTAAGGTTCTTAGATGACAACCAAACTAAATCTCCCTCGGAATATTGTGGAGCTTCCCTTCTATGTTTATCTGCCTGTGTCTTTACCTGCTGTTGATAATGAGACATATGATCGATGACCTTTTTCTGTATATCATGTAAGTTCGCATGATGAACAGGAACAGCAGGAACAGGAATGTCAAGATCCCGTTGTGGAACGGGTAACATGCGTGGGTGATATCCTAATAAACAATAAAATGGGGAAACCCCTGTTGCTGAGTGAACAGAATTATTATATACAAATTCTACCAAGGGTAAAGCTTTGTCCCAAGCTGAGGACCAACTAGTGGAAAAACAACGTAACAATTGCTCCATAGTTTGGTTTAGTCTTTCAGTTTGTCCGTCTGTCTGCGGATGATAAGCAGAAGACAGACGGACATCAATTTTCATGACTGAACAAAAGGTTCGCCAGAACCTAGACACAAATTGAGGGCCCCGGTCTGAAACAATGGCAGATGGCAAACCATGAAATTTTACAATATGTTGGATGAATAAATCGGTAAGTTCTTTGGCAGTAGGTAACTTTTTAAGGGGAACAAAATGAGCCATTTTGGTCAAATAATCTATCACTACCCAAATTACATGACAACCGTTAGAAGCAGGAAGATCTGTGACAAAATCCATGCTTATTGTGTGCCACGGGGCTGAGGGGATAGGTAAAGGGTGAAGATATCCTGCTGGAGCCACATGGGGACTTTTTGATTGAGTACAAACTGGACATGTTTGAACATATTGTTTAACATCATCTAAGAGAGTTGGCCACCAAAATTGTCGCTCAATAAGCTCAGCATTTTTCTTAGACCCAGGATGACCAGAAAAAACAGAATCATGAGTCCAAAATAAAATCGTTTGTTGAAGTTCTTTTGTTGGAACATAAACCTGATCATTATGATACCACAAATCCCCTTTTTTTTGTAACTCGGGTAAGATCTTATTTTCTTTTTGTGCTTTGTCAATTTGTAACCAAAACTCCTGTGGGCCACAAAGAGCAACAATTTTATCGTCAGGAATAATCGATTTACTCTCTTCCTGATCTACCTCAGTACCTTGGAAACTAAGGCGTGACAAAGTATCAGACTTCTGTTGTTCTTTCCCAGGCTTATAGGTGATGACAAAATCATACTCATTAAAAAACAGAAGCCAGCGCAACTGTCTAGGTGTTAAAGCTTTAACATTTTGATAGAATTGTAAGTTACGGTGATCTGAGTAAATAGTGACTGTATGACGTGCTCCCAATAAATGATGACGCCATTCCTCAAAGGCCAATTTAATGGCCAGTAACTCTCGTTCTGCCACCGTATAGTTTTGTTCGGCTGGTAACATCTTTTTGGAAAAATAGGCAACAGGGTGAAGATGACCGGTAGTAGGGTTTCGTTGCGACAAAATGGCCCCCACCGCTACTTGTGAAGCATCTGCTTCCACAAAAAAAGGTTGCGTGGGATCAGGATGTTGCAAAACGGGTGCTTCGGTAAAGGCCTTTTTTAGACTTTGAAAGGCTTTCTCAGCCACATCAGACCAACAGAAGCGGACCCCTTTTTTTAACAACTGCGTGATTGGGGTCACCAAAGAAGAAAAACTTGGAATGAAGCGTCGGTAAAAGTTAGCAAATCCCAAAAACCGTTGAATATCTTTCACCGACTTAGGGGATTCCCAACGCAAAATAGCCTGAACCTTAGAATGATCCATGCCAATACCTTGAGGAGAGAGTACATAGCCAAGGAACTCAACAGTGGAAACATGAAACATACATTTCTCTAGTTTAATGAACAACTGATGTTCTCGTAAACGTTGCAACACTGCCCTGACATGGAGTACATGTTCCTCAGTAGACGTGGAATAGATCAGAATGTCATCTATATAACAAATGACACAAACATCCAAAAAATCCTGTAATACTTCATTAATGAAATATTGAAACGCCGCAGGCGCATTACACAGCCCAAAGGGCATCACAGTATATTCGAACAGTCCGAACTTAGTTCGGAAAGCCGTCTTCCACTCGTCACCTTCCTTTACACGGATAAGATGGTAAGCACCTCTAAGATCAAGTTTGGTAAAGATAGTGGAATTCCTAACTTGATCCAAGAGGACAGGAATGAGTGGTAGAGGGTATCGGTTTTTAACTGTGACCTTGTTTAACGCGCGATAATCTATGCAAGCGCGGAGTTCTTTGTTCTTCTTCGGTACGAAAAATAAAGGAGAACTTACTGGGGAGGTAGAGTGACGTATAAACCCCTTCAAGAGTAAATCATCCAGATATTCCCGTAAATATTGTGTTTCTGGGTCAGACAGAGCATAGATTCTGCTACAAGGTAAGGTAGCTCCTGGAATGAGATCAATTCGGCAATCAAAAGACCGATGAGGTGGAAGTTGCGTGGCTTGTACCTCAGAAAATACATCAGAAAAATCTTTGTAATGATGAGGTACCTGAGTCTCTTGTTCTTCACACGGGATGTTAATAGAGGCACAATGTAAGGGAGCGATGGGCATCCTCTTATCTGCATAACAAGAGTGAGCACAAAAAGAAGAATCCAGAGTTACTGTCCTTTTTACCCAATCTATCTTGGGATTGTGTGTCTGAAGCCAAGGTATTCCTAAAATAGCCCCAAAAACAGGTGTGTCAATCAAATCAAATTGAATCTCTTCAGAATGCCCATCAGCACAAACCATGGTTAATGGTTGAGTCTGAAATTGGATCAAACCTGAAGTTAGTTCAGATCCATCTACTGCTCGAACAGGTTCTGGAACCAATTTTTTGGAAGTTGCAATACCCAAGGTTCTAGCTAAACTGATGTCTAAAAAATTTCCAGTAGCTCCTGAATCTAACAGAATAGGGATAACCTTCCTGACTTGTTTAGACAAAAGTAAGGTGACAATGAGAGTTAAATGTCGAGAGACACTCGTCATAGTATTAGCTAAATTTTGATGGGAGACCCGGGAAACCAAGATGCTCGATAGGGGGGTCTCATTCCTTATCGGGCCAGTACGTTTCCCGAAGGATCATCAGTAACAAAAGGAGAATCACTGCTACCAACTACTTTCCTGGGCATAGGTGGTTTAGAAGAGCATTCTCGGGCAAAATGCCCCGATTTCCCACAGTACAGACAGAGTTTCAATCTACGCCTGCGGTCTTTTTCCTCTTTCGACAATGGCCCCCGAACTCCACCTATTTGCATGGGTTCTATGCTATCTGAATTGGTATGGGTCGATTCCTTTCTTTCATTTTTAAAAACTAAAACTCTTGGTGCGTCGGGTCGCAATTTCTCCCCTTTACGCTCCCCTAACCGATGGTCTAATCGGACCACTAGATCCATAAAATCAGAACAATCTGTAGGAAGATCAACTATTTGAGCCAGAACATCCTTGAGCTCATCCCGCAGCCCACGATAGAACAACGACGTTCTTTTCTCTTCAGGCCATTCAGTTTCAGCTATTAAACGATTGAAGGACGTCATATAAGTCAGTAAATCCTTTGAACCTTGTCGTAAACTTAGGAGTTCATTATCACTGGCCTGTATGAACTGATGTCTAGCAAACAGTTTACGCAATTCAGATCTAAAACGAGAAAAATCATGTAAAATAGGGTCATCCCTATCCACAAAAGGGATAGACCAATTTGCTGCGACACCACCCAAATATGATAATACAAAAGCCACCTTAGCCTCATCGTTGGGGAAGGCCGCTGGGCGACACAAAAAATGCAACTGACACTGATTAAGGAAAATATCAAACTTTGCATGATCCCCAAGGAACCGCTCCGGGGGAGCTAAAGGAACAGAAGTAGGAGTGGTGACTGAAACATTGATAGGTGGAACCGAAGGAGCATCTGAATTGGTAGCCTGAAAAGTGAAACGGGATGGCTGTAGCACCACCTTGGGTCGCACTGTAGAATCCCAAGGGTTATCTCGAGGTTTATAGCGCTGTAAATCATTACATAACTGGGAATTTTCCTGTCTTAACTCGGCTATTTCCTGTCTTAGGCCTTGTAGCACTTGCGACAACTCCTGCATGGATGGGATATTTTTATCTACAGGGGGATCCATCGCCCAGGTCAACTGTAAATGTTATGGCTTGACTTTCTGTCGTGTATGTCGAACCACTCACCTGAAATCCAGGTAGTTGACAGGGGCGATGAGACGATGTTCCCAAACCCTCCTGGACTATCTCTCAACCTCACTGATACTAACAATGATGTTGGCAGATACGCCAAAAGGGAAGGGGATTGGGACAACGAACAACACGCAAAGAAAGAGACACTGCTACTTCTCTTCTGGACCAGCCGGGTTCTAGTTAGAGAAGCTTGCTCGCATTCTTTTGGGGGCTAAAGAAAATACAATAACACATTCACAAGGTCTATCAAACGACAAACTCTAATAAGCAATTCCTGTATAAAATGCTAATTCACCTTGCATTAATAGTACAATTGCCTTCAAAGATGCACCTCTTTCTGAGTGTTAGAACCGTTGACATAGGACCGTAGACAACACTGTTGTAAGAAACAAAACTGTCATGAAATCCTTTTCATTCGTTAAGAACATTAAATTAAACTCTTCCGCTTATGCTCACCTTCTCACTTATTCCCTGTAGTGTTCTTTTTAATCTGGTTTGCTTTGTTCCTGAAAAGACAAAACCCCTTTGGAAAACAACCTATGTACTACCTATTAGTATTGACTAGTGCCTTCATAACCATCTTTGACCACTCTGAAATATACTCGTAACACAATACAAATGTGCATGAAATATCGATAGGAATTAGTATTTCAAATCAACTCAAGCGTTTCACAATAAAGCACTCTATTCGAATTACACAATTCCTAAAAGTCCGTTGCATTGTCTCTTGCTGTCAAAATCAAAGGCCCAAAAAATACGAGAGTGCATTTCCAAGTTCTTCAAGCTCTGAAATAGCGCGCGCCCCCTTTCATGTCATTTGGTTCCACTGCTGGCAGGAAAATAGTTTAGCGCGAGGCGCGCGTGCAAAGGAAAATGAAATAATCAAAACCCGAGTAAATCGGGACTTAACTGAAGCCCTCTCCTGCTTGCCAAGCTCGGTTTTCTGGATTTCTGGAGAGAGGCCTTTACAAATGTCTCGTTCCTGATGGCGCCTTGATGAACGACGTCCTCCTGATTCACTCGGCAGTTCAAGACAAAGTCAAGCCACGATTAATAGCGCGCAGGCTATTTATAGGCATTACCAGGTGTTCCCAGCAGTGCACGTGTTTCCAAGCCATTGGGGAGCGTCTCAACGTGTGCTTGGCAAACACGTGGAAACGAACGTTTCTAAAACGTGCAAGTAATCAAATAAGCATGTGTTGCAGAAAGGACAATAAAAATGTTTAAAGGAAACCTCAGTTCTTTCTGGGAAAAAGAAAACAAACAAACATTGCTCATAATGTATATGCCAAACATTTATCTGAACCAATTTCTGACATGTAAGGGAGACATACATGATTACAAAGGGTGCTAACATCAGAAGCACAAATCAGACAATTTCCCCAAAGTCCACACGCTTGCAATTTCCTGACACTATGAGAACAGGGTAGCCTTGCAGTAGTGAACAACAAGATGGCGGTCATTCACTACTAGGACATGCCACGCATCCAGGCTTGTCCTACCTTAGGCTTACAACGCACCCTGCCCGTGGGCCTGCCAGAGGGGTGACTAACATGCAGCTAAGGGAAGGTTTTAGGGACCGGCAAGTGTGGGCACTTGCCAGTCAGCATGTCAGTACCAGACTGCACGCAGGTTCTGCGATGGCAGACCTTAGACATATTTTACCGGCCGCTTCTGTGGGTGGCACAACCAGTGCTGCAAGCCCACCAGCGGTGTTTGCATTTACATGCCCTGGCGCTCCTGGCGCACTTTACTGGGGTCTGATAGTAAATCAAACAATCCAATCATGGAATCCAACCAACATATACAATTTACAAGGGAGCACTCACACCGCGACACTGGTTGGCAGTGGCACAGCGCGCTGAGCGGCCAACACCATAAAATCACATGAGGCACAGCGACAAAAAGAGGAAGGGAGACTCACGCCAAGGTGCCAGGTCTAACACGTGTCCCCTCCAGCTGAAAAGTGGGGAGAACTACCCTACCCCAGGGAGTTCCTCATCACTAAGGCGGAAAAATCTGGACAGACCGTCAGCATTGGCGTGATCTGTACCAGGGCGATGTTCCACCGTGAAATCCATACCCTGTAGGGAAATGGACCACCTCAACAGCTTTGGATTCTCACCCCTCATATGCATCAACCATCTGAGGGGCCTGTGGTCTGTCTGAACCCGGAAGTGAGACCAAACAAGTAGGGTCTTAGCTTCTTCAGCGCCCAGACCACAGCAAATGCCTCTCGCTCAATAGCAATCCACCTCTGTTCCCGTGGAAGTAACCTCCTGCTAAGAAAGGCTACGGGTTGATCTAGGCCCTCCTCATTAATCTGTGAAAGAACAGCCCCCACACCATGCTCTGAAGCGTCTGTCTGAACGATAAACTCTTTGGAGAAGTTGGGAGCCAAGAGCACGGGCGCCGTGCACATAGCAGTTTTCAAGGCCTCAAAAGCTTTCTGACAGGTGTCAGTCCAGATCACTTTCCTGGGCTGATTCTTCGAAGTCAGCGCTGTCAAGGGGGCAACCATGTTGCCATACCCCTTGACAAACCTCCTGTAGTACCCGGTGAGACCTAGGAAGGCTCTTACCTCCGTCTGGGTTTTGGGTGCCTCCCAATTCAGGATGGGTTCTATCTTGGGCTGAAGGGGTGCCACCTGGCCACTCCCAACTTGGTGTCCCAAGTACACCATGGAACCCTGCCCGATCTGGCACTTACTCGCCTTGATCGTGAGGCCTGCCTTGCGCAGCGCCATCAACACTTCCCAGAGGTGACGCAGGTGTTCCTCCCAAGTGGAGCTGAACACTGCGATGTCATCCAGGTAGGCCGCACTGAACGAATCCAGCCCAGCCAACACCTGGTTGACCAATCTCTGGAAGGTGGCAGGGGCATTCTTCATCCCAAATGGCATAACCCGGAACTGGTAGTGCCCATCTGGGGTGGAAAATGCTGACCTCTCTTTGGCCCCCTCGGTCAAGGCGATCTGCCAATACCCAGACGTTAAATCAAACGTGCTGAGGTAGTTGGCAGACCCTAGCCGATCGATGAGCTCATCAGCTCTGGGGATGGGGTGTGCGTCTGTCCTAGTGACCGAATTGAGTCCTCTGTAGTCCACACTGAACCGGAGTTCGGGTGTGGCTCTCGGCGCTGCAGCCTTTGGGACCAAGACCACGGGGCTGGCCCAAGGACTGCTAGAAGACTCAATTACCCCGAGTGCAAACATCTTGGAGACCTCCTCCTTGATGCATGTCCTCACCCTGTCAGTCACCCTGTAGGCCTTGTGCCGCACAGGTGGACTATCCCCAGTGTCCACATCATGGACGCACCAATCAGTGACACCAGGGACCAGGGAAAACAGGTCAGAAAATTGTCCCAGCAACTGGCGACAATCATTCTGTTGCTCAGGGGTCAGAGTGGAAGAGAGGATGACACCATCCACTGACCCATCTTGCTCCTTGGCTGACAGGAGGTCAGGAAGAGGTTCTGTCTCCTCTTCCATTCCAGCATCTGTTGCCAAGAGCATGCCCACTTGGGACCTCTCCAAGTGGGGCTTGAGGCGGTTGACATGTAGGACCCTTAAGGGGTTCCTAGGAGACTTCAGGTCCACCACGTAGGTAACAGGACTCTTGCGCTCCACCACCTCAAAGGGACCGGTCTACTTATCCTGGAGCGCACACGGCTCCACGGGGGCTAAGACCCATACTTTCTGTCCAGGCTGAAGCTCTACCAGAGTGGCATTCTGATCGTACCACCGCTTCATCTCCTCCTGGCTGGCTTCCAGATTTGCCTCAGCAAGTTGCCTGAATCGCCTAGTTTGATTCCTGAAGGCCAGCATGTAGCTATATACATTCTGGGGAGGTTTCCTGGGAGATTGCTCCCAGCCTTCCTTGACCAGACTTAGAGGTCCTCTGACTGGGTGACCATACAGAAGCTCAAAGGGACTGAACCCCAGAGACTTCTGTGGCACCTCACAGTAAGCGAAGAGAAGGCATGGTAAGAGGACGTCCCACTTACGCCTCATGGGTCCTTCTAGGCCCATTATCATGCCTTTGAGGGTTCGGTTGAATCTCTCAACCAACCCGTTTCCTTGGGGGTGGTAAGGCGTGGTGAACTTGTAGGTTACACCACACTCTTGCCAAAGAGATTTCATGTACTTGGACATGAAATTGGTACGTCGGTCAGACACCACCTCTAGAGGGAATCCCACTCGGGAGAAAATTCCCATCAGTGCCCGTCCCACCACGGGGGCCGTCACTGTCCTCAGAGGAATGGCTTCCGGGTACCGGGTGGCATGGTCCACCAGGACCAGGATGAACCTATTGCCCATCGCTGTCCTGGGGTCCAGTGGCCCTACAATGTCAATCCCCACTCGCTGGAATGGGGTACCGACCACAGGGAATGGCTGGAGTGGAGCCTTCTGCTTCCTTCCACTCTTTCCACTTGCCTGGCAAGTCTGGCATGTCCTGCAGTGAGTATCCGAACTCCTGCGCATTTGAGGCCAATAAAAGTGGGTGACAAGCCTTTCAAAGGTCTTGTCCTGCCCCAAATGCCCTGCCAATGGCACATCGTGAGCCAGCCCCAGTAGGAAGGCTCTGAAGTCCTGGGGTACCACCAGCGCACGGGCTGACCCAGGCTCAGCAACCTTAGGCTCGGTATATAGGAGGTCATTCTCCCAGTAAACGAAATGTGATCCTGACTGATCACCTGCGGCCTGGTCTGCAGCCTGCTGCCGCATACCCACGAGAGAAGGGCACTCCTTCTGCGCCTTACAAAAGTCCTCTCTGGTGGGACCCCCTTCCTGCTGCCAATGGGTCAGCTCCGGCAGGTCTCCCAGTTCGGCTATCTGTTCCCCTGTAGGCTCCAGGGCATCCCCCTCAAGGTCTGCTTCCTCCTGGACCGTGGGAACTTCAGGGGCCGGCTTCCTGCGCCCCTTGCTCCTTCTCTCTGAGGCCGGTTCCTGGGCCTCCCTCTCAGGCTCCAGGACCTCTTGAGTACCTCTACTGGCTGCCATGGACCGTGTGGTGACACACGCCCAATCCGGCATACCCAACATCTCCAGGTGAGCACTCCGCTCCACCTTAGCCCAAGGTGAGCTCTCCAAATCGTTCCCTAAAAAACAGTCTACAGGCATGGCGGGCCTCACAGCTACCTGAAGAGTACCAGAGAACCCCCCCCACTCAAAGGGAACCTGAGCCACCTTGCAGTGTCTCTCTGTGTTGTCAGCGGCAACAACGGGGTAGAATGCATTGGGGACCACCTGCTCTTGAGACACCAGGTGACACCTGACAGCTGTCACACTGGCTCCTGTATCTCTAAGAGCTTCCACCCTATGGCCATTTATGGTCACCCACTGCCTGTACTTCTTAGTGTTCTCAGGCAGCTGGGTTGGAGGGACCACTTCACGGTCTCCTAGCGAGACCAGGGACATCTCTGCGGGACCCCACCCACCTTGGACATCCCTCTCCTCCCCCAAGGCTACACTAGTCACCTGCCGGGGTGGAGCACCAGTGAGTGCTGGTTTACCAAACAATGGACACTTTACATCAGAGGCAAAATGCCCCAAATTGTTACACCTGTAACATCTGACGGGCCCCTTCTGAACAGGAGGACCTGTCGGGGCCCCGGTCGGTTTCTGGGGTGGGGGAGGCTGAGAACCCTTCCCTTGGTTCCCTTGGGGACTATTTTGGGGCCCTTTATGAAACTACCTCTGTTTACCCCTGTCCCCCCCACTCTTCTGCTGGGGACCCTGCCCACCTTTGGCGGAATCTCCCACGGTACCCTTGTGGACCCTGGTACTGACCCAGCGGTCTGCCTCCTCAGCAAGCTTCCTCGGGTTAGTCAGCCTACTATCTATCAGGTGCTGGCGTAGCTCAGGAAAACAATTACTGGACAAGTGCTCCCATGCCATTAAATCAAGAAGCCCTTGATAATCATTTACCTTACTACCCTTTACCCAACCATCCAGCGCTCTGCAAAAGAAAGTCACATACTCCACATACGTACTATTGGGAATCTTAGTGCAACCCCTGAACCTCTGTCTATATAACTCAGGGGTCAACCCATACCTAGTCATCAATGCTTCCTTCATATGGGCATAAGAATTATGAACATCAGCAGGTAAATCTAGCAGTGTGTCCCGCCCTTCACTCAGGAACCGTCCCCACAACCCCGCTCCCCAATCTTTCTCAGGGACCCGGTGGGAAGACATGGCTACCTCGTAGGCTCTGAACCACTGCCCGATGTCGTCATTCTTGAAGAACTCCTTCACTACATCCTTGGGAATATAAACTCTTGGTTCCGCCTGTACTGGCGGTGTGCTGCCACCAGAGGGATTAAGCTCCAAACTTTTTGCTTTCAGCTCCAGCTCCCTCAGCTTCATGTCATGCTCTAATTGTAGTTTCTTTTCTTCCATGGCTAATCTTTGTTTCTCCATATCCATCTGCCCATGAAGTTTTGCCATCTCCACCTCGTGTGCCCGGGTTGCTGCCCTGTCTGCCAACTCTTCTGGCGACAGGCCTCTGCCAAACTCATGGACACTTTCTGGTGGAACCATTTCTACCTGATTCTCTGGCGCCTTTGACTCATACCAGGCCCTCAGCGCCTTTACGAGTTGGGTCTTGTTTTTCAATCCAGTTTGGGCAATTCTGAACTTGGAGCAAAAAGCTTTCAATTCTTCATTTGTATAGCCCTCAAGCGCGCCTTCTTCCCAATCTATGTCCTCAAATCCAGAGATTATAGAGGCTGCCCTTCCGGCGGGAAGTGAACCAGGCATGGCTTTAACAACGGAGATTCTTGGCAAAACAAAAACAAATGCTGGTCTTGTGGCTGTGTTACTGGTCTGCTCTCACTACGTGGTGATCAGTGATTCACTATACGCAAACCACAAATGCAAATCCGTAAATCCTCACCGCTGCCACCAATGTTAGAAATGAGGGGGCTCTGGTTGACGCAGGTGTGACCCCACAACAAGCAGGGACCCTTTACTTCTTGTCAGGGCGAAGGATGACTCCCCAGAATAACCCCTGCTCACCCTCTAGGTGCGTGGCGCGAGCAGTCTAGGCTAAGTCTCAGACGTACACGGTTAAGCAAATGCAATTACACATACAGTAAACCCCTTGCATGCACCACAAACGGACACCAATCAGGAAGTATATAAAAATAAGCGTTTATGTAGATTCAGCAGATTCAAATACAAGGCCCAGTAACGTTGAACTGATGGGGCCACAATTCTTAGGAATACGGTAATGTTCTCTTTGTTACGGAAAGTTCTTTAGGCGGGCACAAGGTAACGGTAGGCCTCAGCGCACTTCGTGCTGAGGCTGCGCCCAGGAAGCACGCGGCAGATGACAGGGAAATCAGAACATTGCGGACCCTGGATCCGATGCGAGCTCGCGGTCGAGTTCGTAAGTACAGTACCTTGTTTCTTGACGCGAAGGTGGGTGCAGGATTTCAGCGGCTCTTCGACAGAAGGGCGAGGCGGCGTCCGAGGCTTCCACACTTCACGATAGGGGTCTGATCTTCAGGCTCATGACAAGAGCGGGGTGTTGCAGGTGGCGGGTGAACAAAGCGGGGCAGCCGGGCACGCAGATACGTCCGGGCCGTCCGAGGCTTGGAGATGCTCACAACGCCGATTCCGGCGGGAGGGTGAAGGTGCACAGCGAGCCTCCGGCGAGCGAGGTGATAGGGGCAGCCCAGCACAGCGTAGGGGGAGCGGCTCCGATCGAGCGAGGCTCTTCCCAAGGCGGGGGCGGCTAAGCAGTCCTGGTCACGGCTCCGGGAGGGACTGGGGCACGAGGGTCACAGCTCCGGCGAGGGAAAGGACACCACAGTCCAGCAGCAGGCGAGTGAAGATCAGGTAGAGCCCAATGGTCCTGGGGCTCAGTTCAGGGGGCAAGCTCAGTTCCAAGCCCTTGGAGATCGTTTTGGAAAAGCACAAGTCTTGAAAGTAAAAATAAAGCAAAGTCTTCAGCAACAGTTTCTCTTCTCCCCCTTGGCAGCAAGGTCACCACTGCAGGCCAATCCCCCAGGATAGGGACAGTCTTCCTCCTACAGCTTTCCCGGTGCCTCCTCCTCAGGCAGAGATTCTTCTTGGTCAAAAGCGGATCTAGTTTCTCAGGAGCAGGGCTCCTACATTTATACAGCAAATCTTTTGTTCTCCCAGGCCAGGGGGGCCCTTGCCTAGTCCAGTCCGGTTTCTGAGCACTTTGTTTACGCGATGCAGGCTTCTTCTTTCAGAGTGCAGGGCAGAGTCATCAGACGCTCCACAGGGGGCGGAGCCGGCATTGAGGGGTCAGAGCACTGTCCTATTCAGAGCCTAGGAGCACTCCTCCCACCCATCTACCTGCTGATCGTCCTATTCACCACCAGGCTACCTAGCCCTGCCCATCTGGGTTCCCCCAGCCCTGTCACTCATACCAGCCAGACATCAGATACACATCACGCAGAGGCGGCTGAAAGGTTTAGGCAAGCAAAGGCCAACTTTCTAAAAGCGGCATTTGCAAACCCGGAATATTAAAATAAACCTTGCGAAAAGATGTACCTTATTATTCCGAGTTCAGGCATACTAAACTCGATCTTCTACCATGCTCCCTGGGTCGGTTAGGATCATAGGGTGTAACAATCCAGGCCGCCCATACTGGCCTATGAGAACAGGGTAGCCTTGCAGTAGTGAACAACAAGATGGCGGTCATTCACTACTAGGACATGCCACGCATCCAGGCTTGTCCTACCTTAGGCTTACAACGCACCCTGCCAGTGGGCCTGCCAGAGGGGTGACTAACATGCAGCTAAGGGAAGGTTTTAGGGACCGGCAAGTGTGGGCACTTGCCAGTCAGCATGTCAGTACCAGACTGCACGCAGGTTCTGCGATGGCAGACCTTAGACATATTTTACCGGCCGCTTCTGTGGGTGGCACAACCAGTGCTGCAAGCCCACCAGCGGTGTTTGCATTTACATGCCCTGGCGCTCCTGGCGCACTTTACTGGGGTCTGATAGTAAATCAAACAATCCAATCATGGAATCCAACCAACATATACAATTTACAAGGGAGCACTCGCACCGCGACACTGGTTGGCAGTGGCACAGCGCGCTGAGCGGCCAACACCATAAAATCACATGAGGCACAGCGACAAAAAGAGGAAGGGAGACTCACGCCAAGGTGCCAGGTCTAACACGTGTCCCCTCCAGCTGAAAAGTGGGGAGAACTACCCTACCCCAGGGAGTTCCTCATCACTAAGGCGGAAAAATCTGGACAGACCGTCAGCATTGGCGTGATCTGTACCAGGGCGATGTTCCACCGTGAAATCCATACCCTGTAGGGAAATGGACCACCTCAACAGCTTTGGATTCTCACCCCTCATATGCATCAACCATCTGAGGGGCCTGTGGTCCGTCTGAACCCGGAAGTGAGACCCAAACAAGTAGGGTCTTAGCTTCTTCAGCGCCCAGACCACAGCAAATGCCTCACGCTCAATAGCACTCCACCTCTGTTCCCGTGGAAGTAACCTCCTGCTAAGAAAGGCTACGGGTTGATCTAGGCCCTCCTCATTAATCTGTGAAAGAACAGCCCCCACACCATGCTCTGAAGCGTCTGTCTGAACGATAAACTCTTTGGAGAAGTTGGGAGCCAAGAGCACGGGCGCCGTGCACATAGCAGTTTTCAAGGCCTCAAAAGCTTTCTGACAGGTGTCAGTCCAGATCACTTTCCTGGGCTGATTCTTCGAAGTCAGCGCTGTCAAGGGGGCAACCATGTTGCCATACCCCTTGACAAACCTCCTGTAGTACCCGGTGAGACCTAGGAAGGCTCTCACCTCCGTCTGGGTTTTGGGTGCCTCCCAATTCAGGATGGTTTCTATCTTGGGCTGAAGGGGTGCCACCTGGCCACTCCCAACTTGGTGTCCCAAGTACACCACGGAACCCTGCCCGATCTGGCACTTACTCGCTTTGATCGTGAGGCCTGCCTTGCGCAGTGCCATCAACACTTCCCAGAGGTGACGCAGGTGTTCCTCCCAAGTGGAGCTGAACACTGCGATGTCATCCAGGTAGGCCGCACTGAACGAATCCAGCCCAGCCAACACCTGGTTGACCAATCTCTGGAAGGTGGCAGGGGCATTCTTCATCCCAAATGGCATAACCCGGAACTGGTAGTGCCCATCTGGGGTGGAAAATGCTGACCTCTCTTTGGCCCCCTCGGTCAAGGCGATCTGCCAATACCCAGACGTTAAATCAAACGTGCTGAGGTAGTTGGCAGCCCCTAGCCGATCGATGAGCTCATCAGCTCTGGGGATGGGGTGTGCGTCGGTCCTAGTGACCGAATTGAGTCCTCTGTAGTCCACACAGAACCGGAGTTCGGGTGTGGCTCCCGGCGCTGCAGCCTTTGGGACCAAGACCACGGGGCTGGCCCAAGGACTGCTAGAAGACTCAATTACCCCGAGTGCAAACATCTTGGAGACCTCCTCCTTGATGCATGTCCTCACCCTGTCAGTCACCCTGTAGGCCTTGTGCCGCACAGGTGGACTATCCCCAGTGTCCACATCATGGACGCACCAATCAGTGACACCAGGGACCAGGGAAAACAGGTCAGAAAATTGTCCCAGCAACTGGCGACAATCATTCTGTTGCTCAGGGGTCAGGGTGGAAGAGAGGATGACACCATCCACTGACCCATCTTGCTCCTTGGCTGACAGGAGGTCAGGAAGAGGTTCTGTCTCCTCTTCCATTCCAGCATCTGTTGCCAAGAGCATGCCCACTTGGGACCTCTCCAAGTGGGGCTTGAGGCGGTTGACATGTAGGACCCTTAAGGGGTTCCTAGGAGACTTCAGGTCCACCACGTAGGTAACAGGACTCTTGCGCTCCACCACCTCAAAGGGACCGGTCCACTTATCCTGGAGCGCACACGGCTCCACGGGGGCCAAGACCCATACTTTCTGTCCAGGCTGAAGCTCTACCAGAGTGGCATTCTGGTCGTACCACCGCTTCATCTCCTCCTGGCTGGCTTCCAGATTTGCCTCAGCAAGTTGCCTGAATCGCCTAGTTTGATTCCTGAAGGCCAGCATGTAGCTATATACATTCTGGGGAGGTTTCCTGGGAGATTGCTCCCAGCCTTCCTTGACCAGACTTAGAGGTCCTCTGACTGGGTGACCATACAGAAGCTAAAAGGGACTGAACCCCAGAGACTTCTGTGGCACCTCACGGTAAGCGAAGAGAAGGCATGGTAAGAGGACGTCCCACTTACGCCTCATGGGTCCTTCTAGGCCCATTATCATGCCTTTGAGGGTTCGGTTGAATCTCTCAACCAACCCGTTTCCTTGGGGGTGGTAAGGCGTGGTGAACTTGTAGGTTACACCACACTCTTGCCAAAGAGATTTCATGTACTTGGACATGAAATTGGTACCTCGGTCAGACACCACCTCTAGAGGGAATCCCACTCGGGAGAAAATTCCCATCAGTGCCCGTCCCACCACGGGGCCGTCACTGTCCTCAGAGAAATGGCTTCCGGGTACCGGGTGGCATGGTCCACCAGGACCAGGATGAACCTATTGCCCATCGCTGTCCTGGGGTCCAGTGGCCCTACAATGTCAATCCCCACTCGCTGGAATGGGGTACCGACCACAGGGAATGGCTGGAGTGGAGCCTTCTGCTTCCTTCCACTCTTTCCACTTGCCTGGCAAGTCTGGCATGTCCTGCAGTGAGTATCCGAACTCCTGCGCATTTGAGGCCAATAAAAGTGGGTGACAAGCCTTTCAAAGGTCTTGTCCTGCCCCAAATGCCCTGCCAATGGCACATCGTGAGCCAGCCCCAGTAGGAAGGCTCTGAAGTCCTGGGGTACCACCAGCGCACGGGCTGACCCAGGCTCAGCAACCTTAGGCTCGGTATATAGGAGGTCGTTCTCCCAGTAAACGAAATGTGATCCTGACTGATCACCTGCGGCCTGGTCTGCAGCCTGCTGCCGCATACCCACGAGAGAAGGGCACTCCTTCTGCGCCTTACAAAAGTCCTCCCTGGTGGGACCCCCTTCCTGCTGCCAATGGGTCAGCTCCGGCAGGTCTCCCAGTTCGGCTATCTGTTCCCCTGTAGGCTCCAGGGCATCCCCCTCAAGGTCTGCTTCCTCCTGGACCGTGGGAACTTCAGGGGCCGGCTTCCTGCGCCCCTTGCTCCTTCTCTCTGAGGCCGGTTCCTGGGCCTCCCTCTCAGGCTCCAGGACCTCTTGAGTACCTCTACTGGCTGCCATGGACCGTGTGGTGACACACGCCCAATCCGGCATACCCAACATCTCCAGGTGAGCACTCCGCTCCACCTTAGCCCAAGGTGAGCTCTCCAAATCGTTCCCTAACAAACAGTCTACAGGCATGGCGGGCCTCACAGCTACCTGAAGAGTACCAGAGACCCCCCCCCACTCAAAGGGAACCTGAGCCACCTTGCAGTGTCTCTCTGTGTTGTCAGCGGCAACAACGGGGTAGAATGCATTGGGGACCACCTGCTCTTGAGACACCAGGTGACACCTGACAGCTGTCACACTGGCTCCTGTATCTCTAAGAGCTTCCACCCTATGGCCATTTATGGTCACCCACTGCCTGTACTTCTTAGTGTTCTCAGGCAGCTGGGTTGGAGGGACCACTTCACGGTCTCCTAGCGAGACCAGGGACATCTCTGCGGGACCCCACCCACCTTGGACATCCCTCTCCTCCCCCAAGGCTACACTAGTCACCTGCCGGGGTGGAGCACCAGTGGGTGCTGGTTTACCAAACAATGGACACTTTACATCAGAGGCAAAATGCCCCAAATTGTTACACCTGTAACATCTGACGGGCCCCTTCTGAACAGGAGGACCTGTCGGGGCCCCGGTCGGTTTCTTGGGTGGGGGAGGCTGAGAACCCTTCCCTTGGTTCCCTTGGGGACTATTTTGGGGCCCTTTTTGGAACTGCCTCTGTTTACCCCTGTCCCCCCCACTCTTCTGCTGGGGACCCTGCCCACCTTTGGCGGAATCTCCCACGGTACCCTTGTGGACCCTGGTACTGACCCAGCGGTCCGCCTCCTCAGCAAGCTTCCTCGGGTTAGTCAGCCTACTATCTATCAGGTGCTGGCGTAGCTCAGGAAAACAATTACTGGACAAGTGCTCCCATGCCATTAAATCAAGAAGCCCTTGATAATCATTTACCTTACTACCCTTTACCCAACCATCCAGCGCTCTGCAAAAGAAAGTCACATACTCCACATACGTACTATTGGGAATCTTAGTGCAACCCCTGAACCTCTGTCTATATAACTCAGGGGTCAACCCATACCTAGTCATCAATGCTTCCTTCATATGGGCATAAGAATTATGAACATCAGCAGGTAAATCTAGCAGTGTGTCCCGCCCTTCACTCAGGAACCGTCCCCACAACCCCGCTCCCCAATCTTTCTCAGGGACCCGGTGGGAAGACATGGCTACCTCGTAGGCTCTGAACCACTGCCCGATGTCGTCATTCTTGAAGAACTCCTTCACTACATCCTTGGGAATATAAACTCTTGGTTCTGCCTGTACTGGCGGTGTGCTGCCACCAGAGGGATTAAGCTCCAAACTTTTTGCTTTCAGCTCCAGCTCACTCAGCTTCATGTCATGCTCTAATTGTAGTTTCTTTTCTTCCATGGCTAATCTTTGTTTTTCCATATCCATCTGCCCATGAAGTTTTGCCATCTCCACCTCGTGTGCCCGGGTTGCTGCCCTGTCTGCCAACTCTTCTGGCGACAGGCCTCTGCCAAACTCATGGACACTTTCTGGTGGAACCATTTCTACCTGATTCTCTGGCGCCTTTGACTCATACCAGGCCCTCAGCGCCTTTACGAGTTGGGTCTTGTTTTTCAATCCAGTTTGGGCAATTCTGAACTTGGAGCAAAAACCTTTCAATTCTTCATTTGTATAGCCCTCAAGCGCGCCTTCTTCCCAATCTATGTCCTCAAATCCAGAGATTATAGAGGCTGCCCTTCCGGCGGGAAGTGAACCAGGCATGGCTTTAACAACGGAGATTCTTGGCAAAACAAAAACAAATGCTGGTCTTGTGGCTGTGTTACTGGTCTGCTCTCACTACGTGGTGATCAGTGATTCACTATACGCAAACCACAAATGCAAATCCGTAAATCCTCACCGCTGCCACCAATGTTAGAAATGAGGGGGCTCTGGTTGACGCAGGTGTGACCCCACAACAAGCAGGGACCCTTTACTTCTTGTCAGGGCGAAGGATGACTCCCCAGAATAACCCCTGCTCACCCTCTAGGTGCGTGGCGCGAGCAGTCTAGGCTAAGTCTCAGGCGTACACGGTTAAGCAAATGCAATTACACATACAGTAAACCCCTTGCATGCACCACAAACGGACACCAATCAGGAAGTATATAAAAATAAGCGTTTATGTAGATTCAGCAGATTCAAATACAAGGCCCAGTAACGTTGAACTGATGGGGCCACAATTCTTAGGAATACGGTAATGTTCTCTTTGTTACGGAAAGTTCTTTAGGCGGGCACAAGGTAACGGTAGGCCTCAGCGCACTTCGTGCTGAGGCTGCGCCCAGGAAGCACGCGGCAGATGACAGGGAAATCAGAACATTGCGGACCCTGGATCCGATGCGAGCTCGCGGTCGAGTTCGTAAGTACAGTACCTTGTTTCTTGACGCGAAGGTGGGTGCGGGATTTCAGCGGCTCTTCGACAGAAGGGCGACGCGGCGTCCGAGGCTTCCACACTTCACGATAGGGGTCTGATCTTCAGGCTCACGACAAGAGCGGGGTGTTGCAGGTGGCGGGTGAACAAAGCGGGGCAGCCGGGCACGCAGATACGTCCGGGCCGTCCGAGGCTTGGAGATGCTCACAACGCCGATTCCGGCGGGAGGGTGAAGGTGCACAGCGAGCCTCCGGCGAGCGAGGTGACAGGGGCAGCCCAGCACAGCGTAGGGGGAGAGGCTCCGATCGAGCGAGGCTCTTCCCAAGGCGGGGGCGGCTAAGCAGTCCTGGTCACGGCTCAGGGAGGGACTGGGGCACGAGGGTCACAGCTCCGGCGAGGGAAAGGACACCACAGTCCAGCAGCAGGCGAGTGAAGATCAGGTAGAGCCCAATGGTCCTGGGGCTCAGTTCAGGGGGCAAGCTCAGTTCCAAGCCCTTGGAGATCGTTTTGGAAAAGCACAAGTCTTGAAAGTAAAAATAAAGCAAAGTCTTCAGCAACAGTTTCTCTTCTCCCCCTTGGCAGCAAGGTCACCACTGCAGGCCAATCCCCCAGGATAGGGACAGTCTTCCTCCTACAGCTTTCCCGGTGCCTCCTCCTCAGGCAGAGATTCTTCTTGGTCAAAAGCGGATCTAGTTTCTCAGGAGCAGGGCTCCTACATTTATACAGCAAATCTTTTGTTCTCCCAGGCCAGGGGGGCCCTTGCCTAGTCCAGTCCGGTTTCTGAGCACTTTGTTTACGCGATGCAGGCTTCTTCTTTCAGAGTGCAGGGCAGAGTCATCAGACGCTCCACAGGGGGCGGAGCCGGCATTGAGGGGTCAGAGCACTGTCCTATTCAGAGCCTAGGAGCACTCCTCCCACCCATCTACCTGCTGATCGTCCTATTCACCACCAAGCTACCTAGCCCTGCCCATCTGGGTTCCCCCAGCCCTGTCACTCATACCAGCCAGACATCAGATACACATCACGCAGAGGCGGCTGAAAGGTTTAGGCAAGCAAAGGCCAACTTTCTAAAAGCGGCATTTGCAAACCCGGAATATTAAAATAAACCTTGCGAAAAGATGTACCTTATTATTCCGAGTTCAGGCATACTAAACTCGATCTTCTACCATGCTCCCTGGGTCGGTTAGGATCATAGGGTGTATCAATCCAGGCCGCCCATACTGGCCTATGAGAACAGGGTAGCCTTGCAGTAGTGAACAACAAGATGGCGGTCATTCACTACTAGGACATGCCACACATCCAGGCTTGTCCTACCTTAGGCTTACAACGCACCCTGACCGTGGGTTTTAGGGACCGGCAAGTGTGGGCACTTGCCAGTCAGCATGTCAGTACCAGACTGCACGCAGGTTCTGCGATGGCAGACCTTAGACATATTTTACCGGCCGCTTCTGTGGGTGGCACAACCAGTGCTGCAAGCCCACCAGCGGTGTTTGCATTTACATGCCCTGGCGCTCCTGGCGCACTTTACTGGGGTCTGATAGTAAATCAAACAATCCAATCATGGAATCCAACCAACATATACAATTTACAAGGGAGCACTCGCACCGCGACACTGGTTGGCAGTGGCACAGCGCGCTGAACGGCCAACACCATAAAATCACATGAGGCACAGCGACAAAAAGAGGAAGGGAGACTCACGCCAAGGTGCCAGGTCTAACAATTAGGGTGAAGGCTGCGCATTGGTTTGTCGACAAATGGAAAGAGATCTCTTCAGATTCATGGGTGATAGAAACAGTCCAGGGGTTCCACATAAAGTTCTACGGCTCCCCAATGCATATCTCCCTGCCAAAGCCCTTGAGATTTTCAGCTCAGGAAATTAGCATGATAGACAACGAGGACGACCAGCTCTTATCCAAAGGAGCAATTTACAAGTCAGTACTCCACCAAGGAAGTTTTTGAACAACATATTCTTGGTGTAGAAGAAAGACAAAGGTTTTAGAACTGTCATAAACTTGAATGTGTTCAACAAGTGACTTGTGTATCACCATTTAAAAATGGAGGGGATCCACCTTTTGAGAGATTTTCTCTTAGCAGGGGACTGGATGGTAAAGTTGGAACTAAAGGATGCTTACCTGACCATCCTTATTTACGCTCCCCACAGAAGGTTCCTTCAGTTTTCAGGCAGAGAATGGATTTACAAGTTCCAAGCACTTCCATTCAGGTTATCCTCAGCCCTGTGGTGCTTCACCAAACTCTTCCCCTTGGTGGTGGAGGTGCTCAGAACAAGAGGCATCAGAATGATAATTTACCTGAACGATATCCTCTTGATAGACTAATGCCACCCTCAGCTACAATCTAGTTCGAACACTACTATTGCACTTCTGCAGGACCAGGGATTTGTGATCCACGAAAGAAAATTGGAGTTGTTTCCTAAACAGGTAATGTCCTTTTTGGGTTTTGTGATAGATTCTACATAGACTACCCTGAGTCTCCCAAAGACAAAGATCACGAAAAACAAAGAAGAAACTGAAGAAGGACTTGAGACATGACAGGATACCGCTCCAACAGTTTGCCGGGATAGTGGAACTGCTATCTTAATCACTATAGGTGTTTTCCATGTCAGGAGGTAGCTGACCTATTCAGAACAAATCCCGTTGTTGCCAGTAGCCAAGATAGAAATCTAATGGTGTATGGACTACATGGATGCCTGGAATAGCCAGGCGATTTTCAGAACCTCCCCAGACTTGATCACATAATCGAACACCAGTCGTCAGGGCTGGGGAGCCAGGTGCGGCAACATCTCAATGAGAGGCAGATGGTCGGAAGAGGAACTCTCGGTCCATAGTAACTGCCTAGAACTTGTAGTGGGATTTTTTGCGATCAAGTCCCTGACCAAGGAGCGAGTCCCCTGCTGCATTCTCCTGAAATGTACAATGTGTCGGCAGTGAGATACATAAACCGCTTAGGGGTACAAGACTGAAGAACCTGTCGGATCTAGCAAAAGACTTCTGGCATTAGTGACTAGAATTTCAGTAATGGCAGAATATCTTTCAAGAGCCCAGAACAGGATTGTGGAACTCCAGCTACATTATGGACAACAGCAACTGGCAATTATATCGCAAAGGATTTGAAGCCCTGCTTGCCAGTTGGTGATTTTTTTACTTAGATCTTTTTTAAACGAGACTGAACAATCAACTTCTGAGCTATATCAGCTGGCACAGACATGGACAGAATTATCATGGGACCTGCCAATAGAATTATAGTCATCACCCAGCAGGTTGCAGGATTGCCCAAGCTGTCTGCATCCACCGGTTCTGCAAAGTCATCTCAAATTCATGGCATGGAGGATTTCGGGGGACGTTGGTAAGACAACCAACTTTTAGAAGTTGCTGCAAACTTCATTCAGCATGCCTGAGCTTCTGGCACCATTAAGAGATACCGTTCGGCATGGAGACAATGAGCTTGTTGGTGTATGGAGTGATATCTTAATCCCATGGTGGCTGGGGTCACATATGTCCTGAATTTTCTGGCAGATTTGGCCCAGTCGGGCTTGGCCTATCGGGTTTTTAATAAGGACCCAATAAATTACTTCCAAATCCATATTTTTAAAACTTTCTTGCCTCAAATTCATGGTCTGCTACTTTTGTTTAACATGAGCCACAAGACCATTACCTTCATTACCTTCTTTTTGGACACACTGTTTGTTCTGTAGCCATTCAGGACACAAATCTGTATGTACTTTCCTTCCTTTTAAGAGAGTAAAAGGTGACACTACTGTGGCACTGTGAGCTGAAATGTTATACGACCACACTTTGGTAACAACAAAATCTTGACAAGATGACAGAGCTGCTTGAATACCTTCCTTCACCAATCTGTTTGCCCTCTCAACTAACCCATTAGAAGATGAGGAATATAAAGCAACTTTGAAGTATCTCACGTCGTTGCTTGCCAGGAATGTGCACATCTTATGAGACACAAAGTGTGTGCTGTTGTCAGTTACAATAATGGAGGGTGATCCTTCAATCACGAAAACCCTTTTCATAAACTTGACTGCATTATCCCGACTGGGTGCATCACAAAACATATGATATATCCATTTTGGATGATATCAATCATCACAATTAGAAACCTGATGTTACTAGGCTAGCCATCATATGGGCCTGAAAAATCCAGACCAACCTTGACCGGAGAGGGAACCGGATGCAAGGGGGTATCCATCAATTTCCACTTTTTATCAGAAAGAAGACATTCTGCACAGGAATCAATCCAAAACTTAACCTGAGCCCCTAAAGAGGGCCACCAATAATATGATTTGATAAGTTGAGACATCTTAGAGATACCTAAATGGCCACGATGTGCTGACTTGATAATGTCTCCTCTAAGACTTTCTGGAGGGACAAACAAGTCATGACCATGTTGTTGACAAGGGACAACTCAGGAGCAACCATAGCAAAAGCCCTCAATTCACCAGTAAGCTTTCTACCTTCCAGCCAACCCTTTACAATGAATTGTTTAACTTGCTTTAGATTGATGACTTTGTCATAAGCTGTCAATCAAGACTGTTCCGATATGAGGGAACAATCTCTGGCAGCAACCTAGGCTGCTACTACATATTCAGTGTCCCCGTCATTACCAAAACCTGATTCATTAGGCAAGGCCATGCGTTATAACCAGTCAGCCCTGAAATTATTTCCTCCTGGTAAGTGCTTTATAGAAAAATGAAATTCTTGTAATTTTGACAACAATCTCACTGACCAAGCTGAAGCTCTTCCTAAACCAGTACCATTAAGTATGTGCATGAGGGGTGTGTGGTCTGTAAATATTTCAAATTCACGCCCCTAAATGTAGCTCTTAAATTTGTCAGTTCCCCACACACAAGCCAGGGCTCCGCGTTCAATTGTGCTATAATGTGTTTCAGATAGTCTAAGCATTCTGGAGGCAAAGGCTATTGTGTGTTCCTTACCAGCAACGCACTGCCCCTGAACTTTGCCTAACCCACTTAGACTAGTGTCTACCATGAGAAAACATTTACTGTCATCTTAGAAAGCACGCAACCTGGGTGCTTCAACAATCAATTTTTTAACTTGGTCAAAGGTTATAGAAATTTCATCTGTCCAGACAAACTCTGAACCCTTTCGCAACAGGGCACGCAAGGGCTCCACCGTCTGAGCATAACCCTTTACAAATCGTGCATAGTACTTTGCCAATCCCAAAAAGGACCGCAGAGCATCTCTATCCTTGGGACAAGCAGCATCATAAATTGCTTTAACTAAGGATAATTTGGGTTTTTTGCCCTCTGATGATACAGTGTGACCCAAATAGTCCAATTGCTGAGTTCCAAACTTGCACTTATCCATTCCGATGGTCATGTGGTTTTTTGGCCAGCTCACCTAAAACTTTGCTCAGATTAATCAAATGTGTTTCCCACTCGTTCGCAAACACCAAGATGTTATCCTGATAGGCCTGGACCCCCGAAATGTCTCCAAAAAGTTTATCCATTAACTTCTGGAAGACACTGGCCTGCAGAGGCAAGGCCAAAAGGTAATCTGAGTTATTTGTACACTCCAAAAGGAGTGACAAATGTGTGAGCTCCTGAGAGTCTGTTGATAAGGGTATTTGATCGTATGCGGAGTGTAAGTCAATTACCAAAAAGAATTTGGCACCCCCAAGACTAGCAGGAAGCTCCTAAATTTTGGGGAGAGGGTGACAATCAATTAGAATGTTCTTGTTCAATAAACACAAATCAGCACATAGCCTGACCTCTCTGGATTTTTTTCTGACTACAACAGTGGGAGAAACCCTCTCCGAGGAGTCACGCGATGCAATAACACTATCCTAAGAGCTGACTTAAGTTCGTTTCTGGCACTTAGGGGAAGGGGACGTACTTTATGAACAATGGGTTGGGCGTCAGCTTTGAGTTTAATCTGATTCTGAAAACCTTTGACAGTTCCAAGTTTATCAGAAAACAAGCTTGGAAAACAGTCCAAGACCCTTTTTACATCCACAGTGCATTCTTCCACTCCCAAACAACCCACTTGAATTTCTTCATCATCGAATCCAACTATAGTGTAACCCTCAGGTAACTCTCCCAAAGCAATGGGATTATCTAAATCCAGAATTAAGTATAAACCCATTCTTGCTAGGTCCTGCCACACAATTATGTTACGTCCTTTGACAGTAACATAAACCTTAGTGCGAATCGACCTTCCCAAACATTCCACCCTGGACATGAAATATCCTAACCTATCTATGTTGAATTCGCCAAAGGCTTTTGGATTAACATCAGTGTTCATTAAAGCAACAGATCCTTTGCACTTATCTAAAAAAAACAATTCTGGTAAAATTACGATGAGTGATCCCGAATCTGTCATTATAAAAACTTCAATTTTGCCAAACAATGCATTACATCGAGGTCCTTTGACCTTCTTGCTGTCAAGAATCGCATTGCATTCCACTGTCAACAAAACATAATGTAGTTGTTCTGTGCACCTTTCAACAGCTTCAGAAACCTCAACACTGTTTACTATTGTAGTGACTCTTCAAGATTTACAGACCCCTTGAGAATGGCCTCTTTTTTTTTACAAAGCATGCACTTTTTGCCTAGGGCAGGGCAAGTGGGGTTATTGCTTAAATGCGACTTAGACACACACCTAAAACACTGTTTATTACACTTCTAACAGGTTGCTTAACATGCCTAGCTACATTCACAAAATTCACACAATTTGTTGTCTCATTCACTGGGATCTTCACCGCATTTACAGATTGTTTATTGAGAAGTGCTTTTGAAGTAATCATAGAGCACTTAATGCTCTTTGCGATGTCAATTGTTTTCATGAGAGAGGGTTTCCTGCAGCTAAGTAATCGTTTTTAGGTCTCGCTGAGTCAGCGCTCATGCGCTGCTCGCAGAGACTTTAGTAGGTGAGTTTTCAAAGTGCTGCTGGCTGGCGGCAAGCTTGCGTTCACGCGAGCGTGCATTCACGAACCGCCAGCCTTCAGCAGCACTTTGCAAATTCACCTACTTAAGTTTCTCCAAGCAGCGCATGCGCGCTGACTCAGCGAGACCTAAAAATGCGCATTACGCTGGTGATGCTTCCGTAAAGCTGCTCACCTCCGCCCGGTCTTCGGGGACGCAGCTTCCCAGCAAGTAATAAAAGCGGCTTGTTTTCCTTTCCCTCAAGTACCGTTCTACACTCTTTCTGTCACTTCCCATCTTTCTCTGTGACGCCTTTCATCCTTTTTCCTCTGTTCTTTCCTCTCGCTCTCAGGCTCTGTTCATCTCATCTTTCTCCACCTAAGCCCATGGTTCTTCTTCTAAACACACTACTGTAGTCAACAATTACGTTTTTATTGCATTAGTGTTACTTATTTACATATAATTTAGTACTATTGTTTATTGAGTGGCATGCTAAAATGAAATTACTGAAATAAACCATGAGCAACATGGAATAATACACGCATACATTAAATTGTAGGATGTATATAGTGCCTATTACTCCTGATGAGATCTCGAAGCGCTCGTTGATGTACATAAAACGTTAAAACTCCTGTCCATTTTTTTGAATGTGCTGCATTGTGATCTTATAATTGCAGCTAAAATTCCATGTTTCAGTAGGCGTCCGGATTTACAGTGGAAAGGTAATGTTTGAGGACAGCCTCAGTCCAAATACAATTTATGTTATTTAGACAATTGTGTGTTTTGTTCAGCTCCATTAACTCACATCTGAGGAAAAGCTAGTGGATCTTTTTTCTTTCCCATAATATGTACGCAGTGGAAGTGATTAAAATGTAATTTATTCAGAAGTCAGGTGGGTATCTTGTCCAGCTGGCAAAAGACCAGCCCTCGCATTCTCCTCTTCGCTAACACTATGTTTTCGCCCGATAAATGGCATCAGAGGTGCAAGAGTGCCTGTTTATTTACAGTTATTTTCGCAGTTCCTGGTTCGCAGGAACCAATTTATTTTGGTTTCATCATTTCTTTATCGAATTGTATGTTTTAAGGAACCCATTGGATGTTGATTACTAAAACTCAAATTATCTTCCAAATGTGTTGAGTTAATATTGTGGTGGTTTCCTCCCCGAGTGCCAGTGTTGCCTCTGCACCCCTTAGTACGTCCGGTGACACTGACTGCTCTGGCAGTGTCTCTCTGCCTCTGCCGGGGCCTGGGTGATCTGATGAGCAGCGCTGACGACATCTTCCTATAAATCATCACGGCTGTCAGTTGGTTTTCTTCTATGGAGACTTCAAACGGTGCTGTTCGGCTGCATGTGCTTCTGGGAAGCCAGCAGAGAACCGGTTCTACACAAACTCTTCTGCAGCCACCTCCCCGTGACCTCTGAGACTAGATAATGGGTGTTCATTTGTTATCAGTGTCAAGATGGCGACAAAGATTTGGCTAATGAGTCTTGTTCTTCAGAACAGAGAGGTAAATAGGGCAGGGCCTGTACACGACCATCTGTTCCCTCCAGAGGCACCGCACACATACTGGCATGTTTGAAAACAACGCATGGGCGCAGGACTGGGGCGTTTGTTACCGAGTCACTGCATCTAAAGTCAGAGAGGCGGTGAGTAATCACCTGAGTGGAGTCTGCGTGTGCCTGATCACGCATTGAGGGTGACTACATTCTTGTTTCTTTTGTTTAAGCAATCCATGCGGGTACCTTGTTTTCCACATGTCTCCCTTGTGTACTTCTCTCCACCCCCTCTGCTGCACTTGTGTTGCTTTCTCTCTTCCATATGCTTCTACCCACCCCTTTCATGTTGCGCTCTCCCTTGTGTGTTTCTACACCAGTGTTGCTTTCTTGTCCATTTGTTTCTTCCCACTACAGTTCAATGTTGCTCCCACTCATGTGCTTGTCTTCGTTTTCCTCCTCCCTCAGTGTTGTTTCTGCCCCCCATGTTTCCCTCATCAGTGCCCTCCAAGTTGCTTTAGAAAAAAATGTGCTCTATGTTTTTATTTACTGATTCAACTCCAATAGGTAAATAAAATTATAAAAGGACGTTTGTCATTTTGTTGGCATACTCTGTGTGCCTACAAAAGGACACAGCCAGCCACGTTGTAGGTTTTTCTTTTTTCCTGCTCTTTAGACAAACCACACAGCATTGAGAATGCTGTACAGCATAGCTAAAAACCATTGCCAAAGTCATTTGGGTTAGATGAAGAGCCCTTGTGGCTTTACCAATGCTTGTTTCTTATCAGATGTGCGCATCTGCCTAAAACGTAGTGCACTTCAGTGCGAGGGCTGTTGTGTCAATCTCTAATTTTTTTTATTTATATTTTCCACTTGAATTTTTTTTAATTTTCATTGCATATACTTTAAAAAGAAAAAGATTCACACTTACTAAGGTCAGATCTTATAATTTTGCAAGTGCCTTTCGAAGTATTTCATTCTACGAAGAAGCAGCTCTGCAAAACTGTATTGTACACTCCATTTATATTATGTGACCTGGTAAGAGATGTTTTAAATTCAGGATGACAAGTCGTAGTAACATGCAAAATATTGGGGATTAGGAGTGCCCTATAGAAATATCTCTTCCTTTGAGGACAGTGCAATGTAGACATAAATGTGCACGAGTAAATAAACAAAATGCTTTTATTGCAAAGAAAAAAACATCGGCCCCGTTTCAATAACATTCTTATTGGGTTTTTACTTCTAGCCGTCATTTATCCAGTCAGTCATTCGGGGATATTAACTACATCTCGGCCAAATTCCCACATCTTTAGTGTGATAATATCTGTCCTCGACAGGGAAAAAGGACCAGTTAACCTTTGCAAAGTGTCTTTCTCTGTCTGCCAATTTCATATGCAAAGTCTTTGGTAAATACACTATCTGCAAAATGTGCGGATTATGGGGAAAGGATGTCAAATCCATAATTACTCGCAAAAAGAAACGGCAGTGGAATTGCACTAATGGCCCTGAGTTATAGCGTAGCATACAACTGGTTACAGCAGCTGTTTTTAGGGCAGGATTTGTGATCGCTTTGGTCATGGTCTCTGCAAAACCTGGCTTAGCGAAGTCACTGATTTTGATCAGAGCTATTTAAATATTTGATTTCCCTAAACTAATCACCCACTTGGTCCCTTTTATGTCTTTAAATTGGAGAATATTAGAGTGGATGTAGTCATGTATTGCAAGGGCGCCTGCCGCATATAATACACAACTGCATGGGTGATGTTGGACGCGCTACCTCTATAAACTGGACTACAGAGCAGTTTCTGGTTCGTACACTGAGGCAGAACACACCTTATAAATAATATGAGAGAACTTGTTACCTAGGAATAACTGAGTCACCGTATGGTAACCTGTGTTATTAGCAGGGTATCGTGTGTGGCCCAAAACAAGCTTCCTTCACCACAGAAGGGAGCCACAGTTCAAGCTTCTGTTCCCTACAGAACATAAACAAGCATTGGCATAGCCAATAGGTCTCGCTTTTGGGACCTTATAAGTATTTATTTATGCAGCACAATATCATTGATGCAACAACATCAACTGTTGCATGGCTAAACACTTATAATGTCCCAAAAGCGAGACCTATTGGCTATGCCAATGCTTGTTGTATTTTCTTTGAAAAGGAAGCAAAGCCAAATTGGTCACGAAAACACATGCCAGTGTGGGCCTCAAATTCGCAAGTGGATGCCAAGACACATAAAGCTGAAATGTAATCATCCACGCTTTCATCAGCACTTTGTCTCCTCCTAAAAAAAATATCATTCAAGCTATGCTTAGCTCCTGACCATATTGTTTAGCCAAGTGGGCCAATGCCTCTTTGTAGGCATCCCAGTCCTCACTATCGCCAGCATTTCCTTGAGGAGGAGCAAAGGAGGGCTAATTTTCAAAAACTCGTTGTGCTGCAAGACCAAGACAACCATACAATATTGCAACTTTGCGAGCAGGGGGAAAATTTAACAGCATCAATGGCTACCAAATGATTTTCAAAAATATTGACCCATTGCTGCCACCCAAAGTTAGGTGTTAGGTTTCCCCGGGTGTTGTAAAAATGGAGGAGGTTGGGCAAACTTTTGCAAAGTTGCCATAATGTAAATCTAGCAAAGCAATTAAAAAGTAAAATATTGATTTTGGAAACACGGAAATGTGGATGTGTGGGTTAAAACAGAGTAGCAATGGCAGGGCGGAAATATGTAAATATCAACACGGTTGAAGATTGATTTACTTGTTTAGTATTTATTTTTATCAACTTTGAGCTGAGCCTCTGACCGAGAGTGAAGGCTCCATAAACAAGTTCATTGAAAGTTTTTTTTTAAACGTTTAAAATTTTTAAAAAGTTAGGTGAGCCTGTCATCATAAATGCTGGCTGGCTCAATATATAAGGTATGCCAACGAGAGACACATTTGCGTGAGTTTTAAAGGTGTGCCTGTCATCGTAGATGCAGGCGGAGAAAATCCTACCTGATATTTGGGGAAAACAGACGAGGGCTAAACAGTTGGAGGCTGTATCCGGGCTTAAGAAATCAGCCCAAATCCAAGATGGCCACACGTTGGAAGCGGTGAAGCCACTCTGCTTTGCTTCTGATAGGTCTGCGGGTCCCCTAATTTTGTTAAGGCGGTACGGAGATTTACCATCCAAAACCAAGCAAGCGGCTGTTCCCGATGCAGGTGGTTGAAGCAGCAGGCTGCAGGGCGGCACGCAGTTGTGGCAGCAGGCCGCAGGGAGCAGCAACTTCGAAGAGTTGTGGGCCAGTGAATGTGAGGCAGGTGTGGAGTCGCCAAGTTGTTTAATATAATGTCTCAGGCAAAGCTGGTAGGTTTTGAAGTTTTATTGAGGAAATACAAAACACATCGTTCCAACTTGGAACAATAATTGAACAATGCAACACGATCGTGGCGGAGACATTTGCACGTAGGGTTGGCACGAGATGCCTCATACCACACCAAACCCCACAGAGGAGATATAACAGGTCGATCAAGTTCGACCTAAAAATGGATTTGTCCTTGTGTAACGTAACTGGTGCTCATGTTAAGCGCTACAATACCTTTTTGTTGAGTTCCCGCTATATAAAACTGCAACAACAACAAAAAATCATCCGGCAGCCCAGTCAGTATCAGTAGGACTGCATAGATAGGAGCATAGATGATGTGTCTTTCTGCAATTAGCAGTGTAGCACTGTTGCCTAGGTAGATCAACAGATAATCGGTCCCGTCTCCTTGCAGAAATCATTCCAAAATAATCAGATTAAAATAGGGGTAGGATTGAGACATTGATAAGAACTTCAGGCGAATTATCCGGCTTGTGATAAAATGTCACACATAAGGCATTGAAATGTCACACCTACACATAAAATGCCACTCGCAAGCAAACTGAAAACTTGGTAGCTATATTTAAGTATGTGCGCTCAGCCAAGACCCCGATATATGGAACATTAATCCTTCACTATCATTTATTACTTTTGTTTGATGTTCTAAACTTGGCTGCTGAGTTAGTTACAGCCCTGCCGAGTTGCCCTGGTCCATGCGTGATGTGCTGCATGTAGTATGTAACCTTAAGGTAAGCTGTATGTCATCATATTAGAACGTGTTACAATCTAGAATTGTGGGGCGATTTGTGTAATGACATTCTTTCTCTTGACGGTTCTGCTGAGGAGGCCGTTCTTGCTGGATGTCCTGTTCCTGTATGCAGGGGGTTATAATAAAGAATCCAACATTTCAATTTACCTTCAAGAAGATTTATTTCAAGGTCACTACATTAATTTGGCAACAAGGATGAGCAACCCCTTGTCATCTATTTAATACAAAGAAAATCGGACTCCACATTTTAACCGATGATTCAACATTTCCTACATCGAATACAGATATTGTGCAACTATCGTTAAGGAAAAAACAACGACGGACAACTCCACTACTCCGTGAGTTTAGTTGTTGTACTACTCTTTTCTTTCTACGTCACTAAGCGCTACTGACTTTTTAATTTGGCTTCAATTGCCACTACAATGAAACAATGACGGACAACTCCACAATTACATGAGTTTAGTTGGTTATGTGTACTTCTCGCTTTAAACTCTGCTAACATTTAAATTTTGCCAAAAACTGCGGTGTCATTAACAGTTTCACTGCCTGTTTACCTTTGATTCTTCAGCCACGGTTGCTCCGCGAGCGCTTTCATTGACGCGCGGACTGGTTCTAAGCAACGCTTTCTCAGACGTCATCCTACCAAAACATCGCGCTAACGTCACAGCGCATAGGGTCACGCAGCGCGACCCCGGCACCCATTTTTGATTTACTAATACTTCTTCGGACTTCATTATAAATCGAACACATCGAGTTTTTTATTTTTTCTTTCTTCACAATTTCCTAGCATCCAGCTGAAATTCACAATTCATCTCAACGTGATGAGCCCTATGTACAGTAAGATTTGAGTCCATTTTTTTTTAGTATTATTGCTTTCTTCTTCAACTTAGTTCAATTTGAATTGTTTAAAATATAACATGGATGGAGAATCTAATACAGCTTCCACAGCAGGTAATGTTACACAGAATGCAAGTGTAAGCATTACTTTAAGTAATCCAAAAGAATTCTTAACTAATCCAGGAGAACCTAAAAGAAAAAAAATAAGTTTAATGCATTGTTTAGGCCCTGAAGGTCTTAAAGGTCTGAAGGTCTTAAAGTATATAATCAAATGCAGAAAGTTGATAGAAGTGGTGACGTTGATGTTTTTAAATGTGCAATAGCTGATCTGGATGACCACTATTCACCGGTTGTATGTGCAGCAGTTTCTAGACGCACGTTTTACAAACGTAAACAAGATACCAACGAATCTATTGAAGATTATGTTTCTGCTTTAAAAAATGTAGCCATCAAATGCAAATTTGGTTGTTTACATGATGATATGATTAGAGACCAAATCGTTATGTGCACTAAAAATAAAAGTGTTCAAGATAAACTTTGGATTGAAGGTGATGCTAGCCTCAAATATATTATCACTTTGGTTAAGAAAGCAGAACTTTCCGAAAGATGCGCCAAAGCAGTATCTCTTTCTAATGAAGCAGTCACTGTTAACAAAATTAGCGACAATAGGAAGGAGAAAAGTTTCACTAACAAACAACCAAGATCTTACCAAAATACAAATTGGAAACCATTCCAAAACTCAAATCTAAGAAAAGATGATAACACTTCTCAATCTGGTTTCGTGTGCTACAGATGTGGGAGTACATCTCACACAGCAAGATTTGATAAATGTTGTGCAAAATCTACAAAATGTTTAGAGTGTGGAATTATTGGACATTTCTCTAAGGTTTGTAGAAAAAAACGCTTCAAAAAGTCACGTGTTACTTGCATCACAAACAGCAATTCAGATTTATCGGATAATAATGATGATGAAGACTCCTTGGAAAACTCAAATATCTCCAAGAACTAGACATGTTGTTGTTAATATTACAAGTGATGACAGCAACAAACCATTATCTATGATCTCCTTTGGTGGTATAACCTTACAAGTTGCAGCTGATTCTGGATCTCCATTTACCATAATTGCTAAGTCAATCTGGGATACCGAGTTTGCGAATTCTATTGGTCCACATTTAGAACCGACTGATGTAAATCTAGAAAGTTTCACTGGACAAAAAATTGAAATGCTTGGTTTCAGATCCTTAATATTTGAATTTAAAGGTAGAAGAGCATTATGTAAGTTGTATGTAGCTATGGATGGACCTTCAGTTTTAGGTTGGAAAGATCAACGTTCTCTTGACATTATTTTTAATCCAAACAGCCCTGAACAAGTGTTAGTAATGTGTGAAGATGAAAATACAAAGAAATGGGTTTAGGATGAATTTCCTGAAGTTTTTGGAGGTGGTATTGGAAATCTTGATGGTTTTACACACGTGATAAGAGTCAAACACAATGCCGTTTCCAAAATTCATAAAGTACGTCACATCCCACTAATTGTACAGGATGAAGTCAAAACTGAACTTAAGAAATGACAAGATGCTGAAATAATTGAATCAATTGAAGCATCTGATTGGATTTCCCCGATTGTTATTGCCAGACGTGCTAATGGCAAAATTCACATGTGCATTGACCTAAGGTATCTAAATGACAATATAATCATTGACCAATTTCCTCTACCGAGGATTGACGAGATGCTCTCGTTAACTAAAGGTGCAAAATGATTTTCTACTATTGACTTGTCCTGTGCATATCACCAAATCTCTCTACACCCCATGAGCAAACATCTTACAGCTTTCTGTACCCCTTTTGGTTGTTTCCAGTTTCGCCGCATGCCATTCGGTTTAGCTTCCGCAGCTGCGGTATTCCAAAGACTCATGTATGAACTATTTGGTGATATGCAAGGAGTAGTATTATTTCAAGATGACATCCTGGTAATGGGACCTAATAAGAAAGTCGGTTGCGCCACTCAACTGAGTGGAGTCCCCCGGGCTCCAATGCCCCTCAATTGGGTTTCAATAAAGTAGTCAAAAGTTCTACATAGGTTGATGTTTCATGGTGTTTTATTCACACACAAGTTTCTTTAAAGTTTTCTTTTAGCATTATTCCGATGCGGAGTCCCAATGCATTTCGGCATTAACCCCTTCGCTGCTAGGCCTTTTCCCCTCCTGTGCTAAGCCTTTTTTGGGCTATTTGGGGTAGTGCGCGCTTAGGCCCCTGTAACTTTTTGACCACATTAGGTATCCACGCCAAATTTGCGTCCTTTTCTTCCAACATCATGAGGATTCTAAAGGTACCCAGGGTTTGTGGATTCTCCTAGAGGGTTCCCAGAAATTAGCCAAAATACAGCAAAATTTTGGTTTTTTTGTGAAAAATGGGGAAAAGTGGCTGCAAATGAAAGCGTCTGGGTTTTTCTCTGCAAATTATATCAAAAAAGGGTTTGTGGGGCTGAAATCACAATTTCTACAGCTTTTAGGGAATGACAGTTTTTTGTCAGAAATCCAACATTTTTTACACAGTTTTGACATTTTTCTGGGACATACCCTATTTTTGCTATTTTTTATGCTTTGAACCTCCTTCCAGATAATGGTAGAAATGGGTAGAAAAGCAATAATGGATCCTGGAAAGCTATAAATTTTTGAAACGTAGACAAAATTCTGAATTCAGCAAGGGGTCATTTGTGTAGATCCATCAAGGTTTCTTTATAGAAACGTACAGGTAAATATAGGAAAAATTAAAAAATTGTTGAAAAAAGCAGCCTTTTGAGTCAACGTTTTCACCTGTAACTTCTTCGAATTATGACATCTCTTTGAAAGCAATGTACCGTTACATCCGGTGGACCTTCCTGGTTGTGGGGATATATAGGACTTGTAGGTTCACCAAGAGCCCAACGAACCCAGAGTAAAAAATTGAGCAGCATTTTGTAATGTTTATTTTTTTTGTTCCGGGTATATAGCAATTATTGTGGGAAAATGTATACATGGAAAAATCGATATGAAAGACACCTATGTGTTTCTGAAATGGGAACAAATTACAGAGTTTAGAAACAGTGCATATTTGCACATTTTAGAAATTGGGAATACTCATACTTGCATGACAATTATTGGTCATTTTTCAAAATGACTTTTTTTTTTACACAATGTGTTTCATTTGGAAGGGAGAAATGCATCAAAAATCAATAGGTAATAACAGTTGCTTTACAAAACTGAACTACCCTAAGTCTCCCGATAAAAATGGTACCTCACTTGTGTGAGTAGGCATAGTGCCCACGACAGGAAGTGGCTCAAAACCTAAGGTGAACGCACCACATTTTCACACTGAAAATTTACACTTTTTTTGCAAAGAGTCTAGCTGTAGTTTTTTAACCCTAGCCCTGCCGGCACCTAGGGAAACCTAGCAAACCTATACATTTTTGTAAACTAGACACCCAGGGGAATCCAGGATGGGGTGACTTGACTGCCTCCCACCATGGTCTGTTACCCAGAATCCCTTGCAAATGTAAAAAAATCACACAAAAACACATTTTCCCCACATTTCTGGGATGGAAAGTTCTGGAATCTGCGTGGATCCACAAATTCCCACCCACCCCGCGTTCCCCAAAGTCCTACGAGAAAAATGGTACCTCACTTGTGCGGGTCGGCCTAGTGCCCGCGACAGGAAACGGTGCAAAACGCAACGTGGTCACACCTCAATTTTACAGTGAAAAATGACCCCTTTTTGGCAAAGTGACTAGCTGTAGTTTTTGAACCCTAGCCCTGCCGGCACCTAGGGAAACCTAGCAAACCTATACATTTTTGAAAACTAAACACCCAGGGGAATCCAGGATGGGGTGACTTGACTGCCTCCCACCATGGTCTGTTACCCAGAATCCCTTGCAAACGTAAAAAAAATCACACAAAAAACACATTTTCCCCACATTTCTGGGATGGAAAGTTCTGGAATCTGCGTGGATCCACAAATTTCCACCCACCCCGCGTTCCCCAAAGTCCTACGAGAAAAATGGTACCTCACTTGTGCGGTTCGGCCTAGTGCCCGCGACAGGAAACGGCGCAAAACGCAACGTGGTCACACCTCAATTTTGCAGTGAAAAATGACCCTTTTTTGGCAAAGTGACTAGCTGTAGTTTTTGAACCCTAGCCCTGCCGGCACCTAGGGAAACCTAGCAAACCTATACATTTTTGAAAACTAGACACCCAGGGGAATCCAGGATGGGATGACTTGACTGCCTCCCACCATGGTCTGTTACCCAGAATCCCTTGCAAACGTAAAAAAATGACAAAAAAAACACATTTTCCCCACATTTCTGGGATGGAAAGTTCTGGAATCTGCGTGGATCCACAAATTTCCACCCACCCCGCGTTCCCCAAAGTCCTACAAGAAAAATGGTACCTCACTTGTGCGGGTCGGCCTAGTGCCCGCGACAGGAAACGGCGCAAAACGCAACGTGGTCACACCTCAATTTTGCAGTGAAAAATGACCCTTTTTTGGCAAAGTGACTAGCTGTAGTTTTTTAACCCTAGCCCTGCCGGCACCTAGGGAAACCCAGCAAACCTATACATTTTTTAAAACTAGACACCCAGGGGAATCCAGGATGGGGTGACTTGACTGCCTCCCACCATGGTCTGTTACCCAGAATCCCTTGCAAACGTAAAATAATAACAAAAAAAACACATTTTCCCGACATTTCTGGGATGGAAAGTTCTGGAATCTGCGTGGATCCACAAATTTCCACTCACCCCGCGTTCCCCAAAGTCCTACGAGAAAAATGTTACCTCACTTGTGCGGGTCGGCCTAGTGCCCGCGACAGGAAACGGCGCAAAACGCAACGTGGTCACACCTCAATTTTGCAGTGAAAAATGACCCTTTTTTGGCAAAGTGACTAGCTGTAGTTTTTGAACCCTAGCCCTGCCGGCACCTAGGGAAACCTAGCAAACCTATCCATTTTTGAAAACTAGACACCCAGGGGAATCCAGGATGGGGTGACTTGACTGCCTCCCACCATGGTCTGTTACCCAGAATCCCTTGCAAACGTAAAATAATTACAAAAAAAACACATTTTCCCCACATTTCTGGGATGGAAAGTTCTGGAATCTGCGTGGATCCACAAATTTACACCCACCCCGCGTTCCCCAAAGTCCTACGAGAAAAATGGTACCTCACTTGTGCGGGTCGGCCTAGTGCCCGCGACAGGAAACGGCGCAAAACGCAACGTGGTCACACCTCAATTTTGCAGTGAAAAATGACCCTTTTTTGGCAAAGTGACTAGCTGTAGTTTTTGAACCCTAGCCCTGCCGGCACCTAGGGAAACCTAGCAAACCTATACATTTTTGAAAACTAGACACCCAGGGGAATCCAGGATGGGGTGACTTGACTGCCTCCCACCATGGTCTGTTACCCAGAATCCCTTGCAAACGTAAAAAAATGACAAAAAAAACACATTTTCAAATATTTCTGGGATGGAAAGTTCTGGAATCTGCGTGGATCCACACATTTCCACCCACCCCGCGTTCCCCAAAGTCCTACGAGAAAAATGGTACCTCACTTGTGCGGGTCGGCCTAGTGCCCGCGACAGGAAACGGCGCAAAACGCAACGTGGTCACACCTCAATTTTGCAGTGAAAAATGACCCTTTTTTGGCAAAGTGACTAGCTGTAGTTTTTGAACCCTAGCCCTGCCGGCACCTGGGGAAACCTAGCAAACCTATACATTTTTGAAAACTAGACACCCAGGGGAATCCAGGATGGGGTGACTTGACTGCCTCCCACCATGGTCTGTTACCCAGAATCCCTTGCAAACGTAAAAAAATGACAAAAAAAACACATTTTCCCCACATTTCTGGGATGGAAAGTTCTGGAATCTGCGTGGATCCACAAATTTCCACTCACCCCGCGTTCCCCAAAGTCCTACGAGAAAAATGGTACCTCACTTGTGCGGGTCGGCCTAGTGCCCGCGACAGGAAACGGCGCAAAACGCACCGTGGTCACACCTCAATTTTGCAGTGAAAAATGACCCTTTTTTGGCAAAGTGACTAGCTGTAGTTTTTGAACCCTAGCCCTGCCGGCACCTAGGGAAACCTAGCAAACCTATACATTTTTGAAAACGAGACACCCAGGGGAATCCAGGATGGGGTGACTTGACTGCCTCCCACCATGGTCTGTTACCCAGAATCCCTTGCAAACGTAAAAAAATGACAAAAAAAACACATTTTCCCCACATTTCTGGGATGGAAAGTTCTGGAATCTGCGTGGATCCACAAATTTCCACCCACCCCGCGTTCCCCAAAGTCCTACGAGAAAAATGTTACCTCACTTGTGCGGGTCGGCCTAGTGCCCGCGACAGGAAACGGCGCAAAACGCAACGTGGTCACACCTCAATTTTGCAGTGAAAAATGACCCTTTTTTGGCAAAGTGACTAGCTGTAGTTTTTGAACCCTAGCCCTGCCGGCACCTAGGGAAACCTAGCAAACCTATACATTTTTGAAAACTAAACACCCAGGGGAATCCAGGATGGGGTGACTTGACTGCCTCCCACCATGGTCTGTTACCCAGAATCCCTTGCAAACATAAACAAATGACAAAAAAAACACATTTTCAAACATTTCTGGGATGGAAAGTTCTGGAATCTGCGTGGATCCACAAATTTCCACCCACCCCGCGTTCCCCAAAGTCCTACGAGAAAAATGGTACCTCACTTGTGCGGGTCAGCCTAGTGCCCGCGACAGGAAACGGCGCAAAACGCAACGTAGTCACACCTCAATTTTGCAGTGAAATATGACCCTTTTTTGGCAAAGTGACTAGCTGTAGTTTTTGAACCCTAGTTCTGCCGGCACATAGGGAAACCTACCAAACCCTCGCATTTCTGAAAACTAGACACCTGGCGGCTTCCAGGGAGGTATGGCTTGCGTGGATCCCCCAACGTTTCCTTACCCAGAATCCCCTGCAAACCTCCATTTTTGCTGAAAAAATCACTTTTTTCACACATTTTGGGGTGGAAAAGTTGTGGCATCACCAGGCTCACACAAATTTACCACCACCCAGCGTTCCACCAGGTCTCCCGGTAAAAATGGTGCCTCACTTGTGTGGGAGGCCCAAGTACCCGCGGCAGGCAAGGGCCCAAAACCTAGTGAGGCGACATCAAAATGGCCTATCGCAAAACCACCTGGTTTTGCAAGGGGGGTCACTTTGGTTTTTGACCCGGTGCTCGGCGGCCATCTAGGGAAACCTACCAAACCCATGCATTTCTGAAAACTAGACACCCGGCGGCTTCCAGGGAGGTATGGCTTGCGTGGATCCCCCAACGTTTCCTTACCCAGAATCCCCTGCAAACCTCCATTTTTGCTGAAAAATTCACTTTTTTCACACATTTTGGGGTGGGAAAGTTGTGGCATCACCGGGCTCACACAAATTTACCACCACCCAGCGTTCCCCCAGGTCTCCCGGTAAAAATGGTGCCTCACTTGTGTGGGAGGCCCAAGTACCCGCGACAGGCAAGGGCCCAAAACGTAGTGAGGCGACATCAAAATGGCCTATCGCAAAACCACCTGGTTTTGCAAGGGGGGTCACTTTGGTTTTTGACCCGGTCCTCGGCGGCCATCTAGGGAAACCTACCAAACCCACACATTTCTGACAACTAGACACCCGGCGGCTTCCAGGGAGGTATGGCTTGCATGGATCCCCCAAAGTTTCCTTACCCAGAATCCCCTGCAAACCTCCATTTTTGCTGAAAAAATCACTTTTTTCACACATTTGGGGTGGGAAAGTTGTGGCATCACCGGGCTCACACAAATTTACCACCACCCAGCGTTCCCCCAGGTCTCCCGGTAAAAATGGTGCCTCACTTGTGTGGGAGGCCCAAGTACCCGCGGCAGGCAAGGGCCCAAAACCTAGTGAGGCGACATCAAAATGGCCTATCGCAAAACCACCTGGTTTTGCAAGGGGGGTCACTTTGGTTTTTGACCCGGTGCTCGGCGGCCATCTAGGGAAACCTACCAAACCCACACATTTCTGACAACTAGACACCCGGCGGCTTCCAGGGAGGTATGGCTTGCGTGGATCCCCCAACGTTTCCTTACCCAGAATCCCCTGCAAACCTCCATTTTTGCTGAAAAATTAACTTTTTTCACACATTTTGGGGTGGAAAAGTTGTGGCATCACCGGGCTCACACAAATTTACCACCACCCAGCGTTCCCCCAGGTCTCCCGGTAAAAATGGTGCCTCACTTGTGTGGGAGGCCCAAGTACCCGCGGCAGGCAAGGGCCCAAAACGTAGTGAGGCGACATCAAAATGGCCTATCGCAAAACCACCTGGTTTTGCAAGGGGGGTCACTTTGGTTTTTGACCCGGTGCTCGACGGCCATCTAGGGAAACCTACCAAACCCACACATTTCTGACAACTAGACACCCGGCGGCTTCCAGGGAGGTATGGCTTGCGTGGATCCCCCAACGTTTCCTTACCCAGAATCCCCTGCAAACATACATTTTTGCTGAAAAAATCACTTTTTTCACACATTTTGGGGTGGGAAAGTTGTGGCATCACCGGGCTCACACAAATTTACCACCACCCAGCGTTCCCCCAGGTCTCCCGGTAAAAATGGTGCCTCACTTGTGTGGGAGGCCCAAGTACCCGCGGCAGGCAAGGGCCCAAAACCTAGTGAGGCGACATCAAAATGGCCTATTGCAAAACCACCTGGTTTTGCAAGGGGGGTCACTTTGGTTTTTGACCCGGTGCTCGGCGGCCATCTAGGGAAACCTACCAAACCCACGCATTTCTGCAAACTAGACACCCGGCGGCTTCCAGGGAGGTATGGATTGCGTGGATCCCTGTTCTGCTTGGGTTTTCGGATCAGATAGAACCCGCTCATCAGAGCCTCACTAACCCAGCCAGAACGTTACCCCCTCCCTAGAGCCTATTTACAATCCTGCAACCACATATATCTACCACCTAAGGACAGGGGATTCCTACTATGCATACCAAGACCTCTTATAATCGGCGGCCTCGCGATCCCATACGGATCCAGACCTCTCTGCCCATACGACAGTATCACAAGTGGCGGCCTCCCGATCCCATCCGAATCCAGACCTCTCTACCCAGACGGCAGTCTCAGCACAATCGGTGGCCTCACGATCCCATACGGATCCAGACCTCTCTGCCCATACGACAGTATCACAAGTGGCGGCCTCGCGGTCCCATACGAACCCAGACCTCTCTACCCAGACGGCAGTCTCAGATCACAAGTGGCGGCCTCGCGGTCCCATACGAACCCAGACCTCTCTACCCAGACGGCAGTCTCAGCACAATCGGCGGCCTCGCGATCCCATACGGATCCAGACCTCTCTACCCAGACGGCAGTCTCAGCACAATCGGCGGCCTCGCGATCCCATACGGATCCAGACCTCTCTGCCCATACGACAGTATCACAAGTGGCGGCCTCGCGGTCCCATACGAACCCAGACCTCTCTACCCAGACGGCAGTCTCAGCACAATCGGCGGCCTCGCGATCCCATACGGATCCAGACCTCTCTGCCCATACGACAGTATCACAAGTGGCGGCCTCGCGGTCCCATACGAACCCAGACCTCTCTACCCAGACGGCAGTCTCAGCACAATCGGCGGCCTCGCGATCCCATACGGATCCAGACCTCTCTGCCCATACGACAGTATCACAAGTGGCGGCCTCGCGGTCCCATACGAACCCAGACCTCTCTGCCCATACGACAGTATCACAAGTGGCGGCCTCGCGATCCCATCCGAATCCAGACCTCTCTACCCAGACGGCAGTCTCAGATCACAAGTGGCGGCCTCGCGGTCCCATACGAACCCAGACCTCTCTACCCAGACGGCAGTCTCAGATCACAAGTGGCGGCCTCGCGATTCCATACGAATCCAGACCTCTCTACCCAGACGGCAGTCTCATACGACAGTTCATCCTATGGTCACCATAACATACAAAAAGGGAATCAGTCTCACTATTCATCAGATCACACAAGGACTGCCAGTTCGAGCATAGCCTGTTCTCAGGTTCGAGGGGCTCCTCTTTCCCTTATTCAGTTACCACTTACCTGATCAGGGTTAACATCTGTTCATGTAGCCGCAGCTGACTAGAAGAATAGGCTACCCTCTTATACAAGAACACGCAGCACATGTTGGTTCACTACAAACTGGATACTTTGTTACTCATTACATACACAATCACATAACATTACGATATAACACATAACCTGCAAAGAAAAGTGAAAGATTAAGTTGTACACTCTAATAAGAAAGGGTCGACATCACCTTAGTAGTATGTAGCCTGCACTCAGTGGTCATCTAGGTTCCCTTCTCGTCTGTGTCTCGGCTCGCCTGGAATCACCCTTCTCCGAGTCACTGGGACCTCTTCCTTATCGGCTACTCTCTCCTCTCTGGCTATTCTGCTAGGAAAGCATCTGTCTCTCGGTTCTTCTCCGCCTTCAAGATGGCGTCTGTCTTCCCTGGAATAAGTAGTAGCTTTACTGCTAACGGCTAGATGCCGCCTACGGACTGAACATGTAACTGCCTCAGACTTTCACTAATATAGAGGTGCGTTTCCTCATGGAAAATTCCGGCCTGTAACCTGCCGCCCACCAAATTCTCGTACCTCCCCGTACCAAGGACACGTTCCCAGCCGGCCGGCCTGATGTAGTGTCTTCGGCATGAAGAAAAATACAATCCTTCGATAAGGGCCGGCCTGAACCGGTTCTCTCCAAGCGAATAACACCTCATAACTAAAATATTACGTTTGACCTAGAAGCATCCCAAGCTGCCGGAGCAGAAAGAAAGATGGAGTCTCTCCCGTTTGAGGCCTACCAGGCCTGAATTCAGCACAGCTCCGTGAAATACCCTCACTACAGGACAGGTTATCCCTAATACTAACGAATCTATCCCCTAGGCTATGTGTGCGAGCCCTGATCTATGGGGAAGAGCACAGAATCATGTCGAAGTGCCTAGTAAATAGGCTCCATTCACTACTCTAACCCTTAGACTTGAATGGTAAGAGACTGAAGTCACATTTAATCATCTTTTCCTCACAAGAAGGCCGGGAAAATCGAGCAGAACAATCCCCCAACGTTTCCTAACCCAGAATCCCCTGCAAACCTCCATTTTTGCTGAAAAAATCACTTTTTTCACACATTTTGGGGTGGGAAAGTTGTGGCATCACCGGGCTCACACAAATTTACCACCACCCAGCGTTCCCCCAGGTCTCCCGGTAAAAATGGTGCCTCACTTGTGTGGGAGGCCCAAGTACCCGTGGCAGGCAAGGGCCCAAAACCTAGTGAGGCGACATCAAAATGGCCTATTGCAAAACCACCTGGTTTTGCAAGGGGGGTCACTTTGGTTTTTGACCCGGTGCTCGGCGGTCATCTAGGGAAACCTACCAAACCCACGCATTTCTGAAAACTAGACACCCGGCGGCTTCCAGGGAGGTATGGCTTGCGTGGATCCCCCAATGTTTCCTTACCCAGAATCCCCTGCAAACCTCCATTTTTGCTGAAAAAATCACTTTTTTCACACATTTTGGGGTGGGAAAGTTGTGGCATCACCGGGCTCACACAAATTTACCACCACCCAGCGTTCCCCCAGGTCTCCCGGTAAAAATGGTGCCTCACTTGTGTGGGAGGCCCAAGTACCCGCGGCAGGCAAGGGCCCAAAACCTAGTGAGGCGACATCAAAATGGCCTATTGCAAAACCACCTGGTTTTGCAAGGGGGGTCACTTTGGTTTTTGACCCGGTGCTCGGCGGCCATCTAGGGAAACCTACCAAACCCACGCATTTCTGAAAACTAGACACCCGGCGGCTTCCAGGGAGGTATGGCTTGCGTGGATCCCCCAACGTTTCCTTACCCAGAATCCCCTGCAAACCTCCATTTTTGCTGAAAAAACCACTTTTTTCACACATTTTGGGGTGGGAAAGTTGTGGCATCACCGGGCTCACACAAATTTACCACCACCCAGCGTTCCCCCAGGTCTCCCGGTAAAAATGGTGCCTCACTTGTGTGGGAGGCCCAAGTACCCGTGGCAGGCAAGGGCCCAAAACCTAGTGAGGCGACATCAAAATGGCCTATTGCAAAACCACCTGGTTTTGCAAGGGGGGTCACTTTGGTTTTTGACCCGGTGCTCGGCGGCCATCTAGGGAAACCTACCAAACCCACACATTTCTGAAAACTAGACACGCGGCAGCTTCCAGGGAGGTATGGCTTGCGTGGATCCCCCAACGTTTCCTTACCCAGAATCCCCTGCAAACCTCCATTTTTGTTGAAAAAATCACTTTTTTCACACATTTTGGGGTGGGAAAGTTGTGGCATCACCGGGCTCACACAAATTTACCACCACCCAGCGTTCCCCCAGGTCTCCCGGTAAGAATGGTGCCAGGCAAGGGCCCAAAACCTAGTGAGGCGACATCAAAATGGCCTATCCCAAATGTCGCCTCACTACGTTTTGGGCCCTTGCCTGCCGCGGGTACTTGGGCCTCCCACACAAGTGAGGCACCATTTTTACCGGGAGACCTGGGGGAACGCTGGGTGGTGGTAAATTTGTGTGAGCCCGGTGATGCCACAACTTTCCCACCCCAAAATGTGTGAAAAATGTGAATTTTTCAGTAAAAATGGAGGTTTGCAGGGGATTCTGGGTAAGGAAACGTTGGGGGATCCACGCAAGCCATACCTCCCTGGAAGCCGCCGGGTGTCTAATTTTCAGAAATGCGTGGGTTTGGTAGGTTTCCCTAGATGGCCGCCGCGCACCGGGCCAAAAACCTAAGTGACCCCCCTTGCAAAACCAGGTGGTTTTGCGATAGGCCATTTTGATGTCGCCTCACTACGTTTTGGGCCCTTGCCTGCCGCGGGTACTTGGGCCTCCGACACAAGTGAGGCACCATTTTTACCGGGAGACCTGGGGGAACGCTGGGTGGTGGTAAATTTGTGTGAGCCCGGTGATGCCACAACTTTCCCACCCCAAAATGTGTGAAAAAAGTGATTTTTTCAGCAAAAATGGAGGTTTGCAGGGGATTCTGGGTAAGGAAACGTTGGGGGATCCACGCAAGCCATACCTCCCTGGAAGTCGCCGGGTGTCTAGTTTTTAGAAATGCGTGGGTTTGGTAGGTTTCCCTAGATGGCCGCCGAGCACCGGGTCAAAAACCAAAGTGACCCCCCTTGCAAAACCAGGTGGTTTTGCAATAGGCCATTTTGATGTCGCCTCACTAGGTTTTGGGCCCTTGCCTGCCGCGGGTGCTTGGGCCTCCCACACAAGTGAGGCACCATTTTTACCGGGAGACCTGGGGGAACGCTGGGTGGTGGTAAATTTGTGTGAGCCCGGTGATGCCACAACTTTCCCACCCCAAAATGTGTGAAAAAAGTGATTTTTTCAGCAAAAATGGAGGTTTGCAGGGGATTCTGGGTAAGGAAACGTTGGGGGATCCACGCAAGCCATACCTCCCTGGAAGCCGCTGGGTGTCTAGTTTTCAGAAATGCGTGGGTTTGGTAGGTTTCCCTAGATGGCCGCCGAGCACCGGGTCAAAAACCAAAGTGACCCCCCTTGCAAAACCAGGTGGTTTTGCGATAGGCCATTTTGATGTTGCCTCACTATGTTTTGGGCCCTTGCCTGCCGCGGGTACTTGGGCCTCCCACACAAGTGAGGCACCATTTTTACCGGGAGACCTGGGGGAACGCTGGGTGGTGGTAAATTTGTGTGAGCCCGGTGATGCCACAACTTTCCCACCCCAAAATGTGTGAAAAAAGTGATTTTTTCAGCAAAAATGGAGGTTTGCAGGGGATTCTGGGTAAGGAAACGTTGGGGGATCCACGCAAGCCATACCTCCCTGGAAGCCGCCCGGTGTCTAGTTTTCAGAAATGCATGGTTTTGGTAGGTTTCCCTAGATGGCCGCCGAGCACCGGGTCAAAAACCAAAGTGACCCCCCTTGCAAAACCAGGTGGTTTTGCGATAGGCCATTTTGATGTCGCCTCACTACGTTTTGGGCCCTTGCCTGCCGCGTGTACTTGGGCCTCCCACACAAGTGAGGCACCATTTTTACCGGGAGACCTGGGGGAACGCTGGGTGGTGGTAAATTTGTGTGAGCCCGGTGATGCCACAACTTTCCCACCCCAAAATGTGTGAAAAAAGTGAATTTTTCAACAAAAATTGAGGTTTGCAGGGGATTATGGGTAAGGAAACGTTGGGGGATCCACGCAAGCCATACCTCCCTGGAAGCTGCCGCGTGTCTAGTTTTCAGAAATGTGTGGGTTTGGTAGGTTTCCCTAGATGGCCGCCGAGCACCGGGCCAAAAGCCTAAGTGACCCCCCTTGCAAAACCAGGTGGTTTTGCGATAGGCCATTTTGATGTCGCCTCACTACGTTTTGGGCCCTTGCCTGCCGCGGGTACTTGGGCCTCCCACACAAGTGAGGCACCATTTTTACCGGGAGACCTGGGGGAACGCTGGGTGGTGGTAAATTTGTGTGAGCCCGGTGATGCCACAACTTTCCCACCCCAAAATGTGTGAAAAAAGTGAATTTTTCAACAAAAATTGAGGTTTGCAGGGGATTATGGGTAAGGAAATGTTGGGGGATCCACACAAGCCATACCTCCCTGGAAGCCGCCGGGTGTCTAGTTTTCAGAAATGTGTGGGTTTGGTAGGTTTCCCTAGATGGCCGCCGAGCACCGGGCCAAAAACCAAAGTGACCCCCCTTGCAAAACCAGATTAACTATTGTTCCTACAGCGTGAGAATTTTAGAATAATATTGCAAAGAAAATGTGGCAGACATTTTGAGGTTTACAGGACATTGGGGGTTAAAAAAAATTTTTGAATTCACAAGAGAGACAGCACCATGAACTCCCATGGGTTTTCGACAATATCTACAGTTGGTGGGTTATTCTTGCATGGAAAGTGTACCTTGGCAGAGAAACTAAAGACAAAGATTCCTGCACAACCATCTATTCCTCAAACACACACACATACTGGTTGGATTTGGCACGAGGGCGAGTCATGGTTCAGTGTATTAAATTTTATTAACAAGAGATTTCACAAAAATGAAATGCACTGTCAATAATTAAATTCACAAAAAAACAAACCAATGACTCGCAGCTCGTGAGCTGTAAAGCCACGTCAAGGCACCAACCACTTTGCAGGCCATTCACACACCTTTCATACGTGATACAAACAAGACCATTCGCACCACCAGGCACAAAAGCAACACATTTCATAATTCACCAAAAAGGGACAAGGTACACCCTGCTTCAAAAAGACAAATATTACTGCACAGCCATCTAATCCGCAAGCACACACACATACTGGTTGGATTTGGCACGAGGGTGAGTGATGGTTCAGTAGATACAATTGTATTAGCAAGTGATTTCACAGAAATGAAATGCACTGGCAATAATTGAAAGGGCGAGAAACTGAACCATTGACTCACAGCTCGTGAGCTGTAAAGCCACGACAAGGCACTAACCTCTTTACAGGCCATTCATACACCTTTCATACGTGTGAGACATACAAAACCATTCACACCGCCAGCCGCGGGCCCATCACATAACAAAACTCACATCAGCACACAGCGCCATTCAAGGGCCCATCACTTTCACACGCCCACAATCCAGACACAGCAACTACACAGGCTGATGGATTGCGTGGAGTGGCACTCAGCTAGCAGTGTGTGTAGTGACCAGCAGAAAGTCACTACTCACACACAGCCAGCCGAGCACCAGTCCACACACACCGCTAGCCAAGTGCCAGTCCACACACGCCGCTAGCCAAGCTCCAGTCCAGGCACACCGCCAGCCAATCGCCAGTCCAGGCACATCGCCTGCCAATCGCCAGTCCAGGCACACCGGCAACCAATCGCCAATCCACCCACACCGCCAGCCAAGCTCCAGTCCACGGACACCACCAGCCAAGCACCAGTCCGCACACACCACCAGTCCACGCACACCGCCAGCCAAGTACCAGTCCACGCACACCGCCAGCCAAGCACCATTCCACGCACACCGCCAGCCAAGCTCCAGTCCACGCACACCACCAGCCAAGCTCCAGTCCACGGACACCACCAGCCAAACACCAGTCCGCACACACCACCAGTCCACGCACACCGCCAGCCAAGTACCAGTCCACGCACACCACCAGCCAAGCACCATTCCACGCACACCACCAGCCAAGCTCCAGTCCACGCACACCACCAGCCACGCACCAGTCCACGCACACCGCCTGTCCATGCACACCGCCAGTCCACGCACACCGCCAGCCAAGCACCATTCCACGCACACCACCAACCAAGTGCCAGTCCACACACACCAACAGCCAAGCGCAAGCCTACACACACCGCCATCACATTTAGGATTTTTTTAGAAAAAAATAAAAACACAAACAAATTGCAAATAGATACAAATCTTCTAACAGAAAATCAGCAACTAAATACATTGCACTAACACCAACCTTGAAACAGAATCAAATTATCCAAAGAATACAGACCAGGCAGTTCACTTTACCACTCATGAATGCTCCCAAAAATTATTTCGCGCGTGGTACGCTCTGAAACAAGCAGGGAGACACAGTGCAGGATGAGAAGGACAGTCGGGGCAGTACATACGACTCTCCTTCCGCGAACCTCTTCGCCAACAGACTCTACATCTCCTACTGGGAAAATCTTTTGCGGGTGTGGGAGGAATGTGATCTGGAAAGTGGCGTTCTTTCAATCTAGCAACATCCTCCACCACTCCAACTCTAGGAACACTTGCCTGTTCCACTACAACAAGGCTGCCTATTACAGACCCCTGAAACTTAGCAAAAGTCATCTTTGACTCAGGGAAAGAATCCGGGAACACAACAAAAGCATTAAACATTGCCAAGTGGAAAAGATGGATAGCCAACTTCTTGTACCAAATGTAAGCCTTACGAAGAGCAGTGTAAGGTTCCAACCTCTGATCTACTCTGTCAACACCACCCATGTGCCTATTATAGTCTAAAATGCACACAGGTTTGCCCGCTTCAGCGACCTGACCCCAAACAGTCACAGGTGCAGTGCTTTCATCATGGATGGTAGTCAGCATGTAGACATCTCTCCTTTCTGTAAACTTCACAGCAAGAAGCTCCTGGCAACGCAACGCACTGCACTGTCCCCGCACAAGCTTTTGACAAACAAGTTCTTTCGGGAAACCTTTACGGTTAGAGCGGATTGTGCCACAAGCAAGAGTGTCCACTTTGGCCAATTCCCTGAACAACCGCACACCAGTGTAGAAGTTATCTACATATAAATGGTGGCCTTTGTTAAAAATTCCTCTTCCAAGTTCCCAAACAATTTTCTCAGTCACTCCAAAAGTGGACAGACAACCAGGGAGGTTAAACCTAGATTCCTTACCGGTGTACACCTGAAATTAGAGACATATCCAGTCCTACTGTCACACAGCATATACAGCTTTATTCCATAGCGTGCCCTCTTACTAGGAATGTATTGCCTAAAAACCAAGCGGCCCTTGAACAACACCAAAGACTCATCCACTGCAATTTCTTTCCCAGGGGCATAAATCTCAGAAAATCGATCAACAAAGTGATCAAGGACAGGCCTAATCTTAAAAAGACGGTCAGGGTGATCTCGTGGCAACGCTAAACCATTATCAACAAAATGCATCATCCGAAGCAGAAGCAAATACCTGTCACGACTCATGACTGCCGGAAAAATAGACGTTGCCATCAAGGGACTGCTAGACCAATATGAAGACATTGATGGCTTCCTTAGCAAGCCCATCAAAAAAGTTAAACCCAAGAACTTCTTCATCTCTTCAACATTTGTGGGAGTCCACCGGGTAGCTCTAGAGTGTGGCTTAAGACTGGCACTGTTGTCCCTCAAAAACTGTTCGGCATACAAATTAGTCTGCTCAACAATCTCTGCAAAAAACACATCGTCCATAAACAACTGAAAATAATTGACCGGCAAAAAGTTCTCAGTATTCACTCTAGACCCTGGAACACCAGTAAACTCTGGCAATGCCGGCTGCACCATGCTAGGGGCAACCCAGAGGTCATCACTTTCAAAGGGAAGCCTTGCAGCCCCAGCCTGCAGCCCAGATGCCTCATGCCGCACTACACCAACGGGAAGCCTTGCAGCCACAGGCTGCAGCCCAGAAGCCTCTTGCTGCACTATCGGCACATCAGTCTCCTCCTCTAACACAGGCACTTCATCCGCACTAAGAGTATCTTCATCATCCGATGACTCCATACGGAGAGACAACTCACTGCCAGAATCGTCCCCTGCCTCCTCTCCCTCAGATGCAGAGTCAGTCTCTGAACCAATATCAGAGGAAGACTCAAACAGCAAACCAACAACCTGCTGAGCAGTAATCCTGCGGCTAGCCATTATACTTACTAAGATTGAAGACTGCACAAACAAGTCAACAACAACCAACAATGTGCAAACCAAGTAAGTAAAGAAATGTGTACCGTTATCACAATGATCAATGTACTCAAAAACTATAGAATTCAATTACAAGAGACAGCTACACTCACCAGAACCTACTTTGCAGTGACACAGCAAAAACCAACGATATCCAACTAGAAAGAAGAACAAAAAAAAAAAATTACTCACAAGACAACAAAATACACATCGAGCACAAATGCAAACAGTTTTTGCCAAGGGGTCGCTTCCTAAATAAAAAAGAAGACATCCCTGGTGTCTAGTGGGCTTTTCTGCCCCCTCCCCTGGGAGCAGAAACGGACAGAAAGACGACCGATCTGCCCCCAGGGGGGGGCAGAAAAGTCTTCTAAATAATTAGGCCGCAAAGGAAGCGACCCTTGCCCAAGGGGTCGCTTCCTACATAAAGAAAACGAAATCCCTGGTGTCTAATGGGCTTTTCTGCCCCCCCCCCTGGGAGCAGAAACGGGCAGAAAGACGACCGATCTGCCCCCAGGGGGGGCAGAAAAGTCTTCAAATTATTATGCCCGCCTAGGAAGCGACCCTTGCCCAAGTGGTCGCTTCCTACATAAAGAAAAAGACATCCCTGGTGTCTAGTGGGCTTTTCTGCCCCCCCTGGGGTCAGACACGGCCAGGAAGACGACCGATCTGCCCCCAGGGGGGGCAGAAAAGTCTTCGAATTATTTTGCCTCCCAAGGAAGCGACCCTTGCCCAAGGGGCCGCTTCCTACATAACGAAGAAGACATCCCTGGTGTCTAGTGGGCTTTTCTGCCCCCCCTGGGGGCAGAAACAGGCAGAAAGACGACCGATCTGCCCCCAGGGGGGGCAGAAAAGTCTTCGAATATTGTGGCACCCCTAGGAAGCGACCCTTGCCCAAGGGGTCGCTTCCTACATAACTAAAAAGACATCCCTGGTGTCTAGTGGGCTTTTCTGCCCCCCCTGGGGGCAGAAACGGGCAGAAAGAAGACCGATCGGCCCCCAGGGGGGGCCGAAAAGTCTTCCAATTATTTTGCCCCCGAAGGAAGCGACCCTTGCCCAAGGGGTCGCTTCCTACATAACATAACAGACATCCCTGGTGTCTAGTGGGCTTTTCTGCCCCCCCGGGGGCAGAAACGGGCAGAAAGACGACCGATCTGCCCCCGGGGGGGCAGAAAAGACTTCCAACAATTTGGCACCCCTAGGAAGCGACCCTTGCCTAAGGGGTCGCTTCCTAAATAAAAAAAAACACATCCCTGGTGTCTAGTGGGGCATCCCTGCTCCACGATCGCGACGCTGTGCGCGATCGTGGAGCAGGAATGCCCTGTATTGAGACATCAGGGGAGAGGAAATACTCTTTCCTCTCCCCCGATGCCTCAATACTAAAAATCTCGCCCCCGCAGCCCCCACCGGACAAGCAAACCTACCTCTACCCCCTTGGACGCGCTGGAAGAAATGGATTCCAGCGCGTCCAACGCTTCCTGATGACGCCGGCGCGCGCTGTGCGCGCTGACGTCATGGGGAAGCGTGGGAGGGCTCGGGGGTGGCAGCGGAAGCTCTTCCGCTGCCATCCCCCTCTGTGGGGGCACGATCGATGCCCCAGGGGGGGAGCGCCAGCGCTTCCCCCGGGGGCTGTGCTCATGACGGAGCGGTTCCGTCATAAGCACAGCCCAACCGATGCTCATGACGGAACCGCTCCGTCATGAGCATCGAAGGGGTTAACATAACATGCCTTCATCAGGAGTAACGTTTCTATAATGTAAACAAAAAGCGTAGCACTCAATAAATAATTCTGGACAGGTACGTGGTTATATGCAATAACTGTGATGTTACGGAATACAAAATGTTTAAAAACGATCGGTATTTGTGAGCATTATCATAAAGTACTATGCGTGGTGACAGCATTAATCCGACATGTTTCGCAGTGAGCCAACTTTCTATTATGCAGTTGTCCATAATATCAGGAAGGTCCGTGAAGGTTAGCTAAGTGTACTGTTGAGTGAATACAGAACGGGAATCAATGAAGCTGGCTCGGGGTGTATTATAATAAAATGTGCTACTAAACGCGTGTGTAGAGTAAGACAAATGAATTTAAATGTGTGCTATAGTGCTCCATGAAATCCAATATGCGTCGCGGCTAAAAAACATGCTTTTAGAATCGAACAGTGATGTTCTTACCGAGTTAAGCGTAATGATTCTCGCGTAGTGTGCTCTGGAAGTGAAACCCGACCATGTAACCCGGAAGTGTATTAAATGAACTAGGGTTGCTAAGCAACCGGGGCAACGTTGTGATAAAAGTGTCGGCAGTTAGTGCTAATAAAGTTAGTTATTCCATGAACGGTGGGGAAGGTGATGGAAGGTGATAAGGGTCGAATGGTGATAAAAATAAAAATAAAAATAAAAGGGCACTGGTAATCAAAATGAAAACGGAGAGTTAAATTAACTATAATGGTGTAGACAGAACGTGTGTAGTGGGTGACATCTGTTCCAGCAAGGAGATGGTAACAGTAGATAATAACAAGGAAAATATCTGATTGAAGGAAAGATAAATGACACATTATACGATGAATGAAACATTAAATATCATGGTGAAAAATTACATTAAACCACATGGTAAAGGCTATAGGCAGGACCAAGGAAGCTAATGATTAAATATTAGCGCTGTTGTAACTTTAAAGGTAACAATTAAATTCCATACGGTCGTTGAGACCATTTGGCTTCATGCTACACAAAAAGGATATCCAGTAATTCTCTCTTTTGAGAAGTTCATTATGATTATCTCGACCCTCTAGTCTGGGAACTGTCTCTAATACGCAATAGCGTAATTGACTGATGCTGTGGCCTGCTTCCAGGAAATGCTGTGCCACTGTCGATTTCAACTGTTTGGTGCGAATGTTGGACTTGTGCTCGTTAAGTCGTAACTTAATCTTGCGTTCAGTTTGTCCAATGTAAACCTTCCCGCACGGGCATTTGATCATGTAAATAAGGTTTGCACTGTTGCATGTTGCTGTAGCTCTGACCTTGATATTGTTTCCTTTCATAGGGTGACTGATGGTTGTCCCCTTGATTACATTGCTACAATGGTTACAATTCCAACAGGGTACTGTCCCTTTGTGAACAGTGATTGTAGTTTCTTTGTATTTGATGAGTTCTCCAAGATTTTTGCTCCTGGTGTAAGCGAATATGGGGTCGGATTTGAAAATATTATTAAAATCCTGTTCAATTCGCAGTATTTCCCAATGTTTTTTAATGATCTGCCTGAATTTGAAGCTAGAAGTCGAATATTTGGATACCACTGTTATGGAATCTTTGTTGATAGGTGGACTCTTGTGAAGTAGTTGTTGTCTGTTGACATTGTTACAGCGTTGTTTGGCCTGCTCAAGTATTTGGGGAGGGTACCTTTGTGCAGTAAATCTAGATGTCATCTCTTTCAAATGGTCATCAAGCTTTGTGGGGTTGGATACTATACGTTTCACTCTTATGAATTGGCTATATGGTAAATGGTCCTTAAGAGGCTGAGGATGGAAACTAGAGTAGTACAAAGTATTGTTCCTATCTGTTGTCTTTCTGAAGAGTTCAGTCTCAAATCCTGTAGCTGTTTTGATTACTCTCACATCCAAAAAGGATATGGATGAGTCTTGTATGTCATGAGTGAATTGTATCCGTGTGTCGATGATGTTGAGTTTTTGAAGCTCATCTTGGAGTATTCTTTTTGGTCCTTGCCAGATCAAGAAAATATCGTCGATAAATCTGACGAACATTTTACTGTGAGATTTCCAAACTTCTTTCGACAAAATCCATTCCTCTTCAAACCTACTCATAAACATATTAGCATACGCTGGTGCTGCTGAATTGCCCATTGATGTACCAGTAAGCTGCTGGTACCAATCCTCTTTCCATAGAAAGTAACTGTTGAACAATGTGAACTGTAGAAGTTTCATCAAGAAAACGTTGAAGTCCTCTGGCAAATCTGTACCGAGTAATCCATTTTCTATTGCTTCAATACCCATGGAATGTGGAATGGAGGTGTAGAGGGACGTAACGTCTATGGTACATAAATAGATGTCTTCAAGATTCTCTATAGATAAGTTGTTAAGCTTGTTAAGAAAATCCGTGGTGTCTTTGATATAGGTACTTGAAGCTGTGACTATGAGTTGTAAGTATTTGTCAAGAAGCTTGCCCACCGGCTCGTGGATGCTCCCACAGGTGGAGACTATTGGTCTACATGGAGGTCTCTGTAAGCTCTTGGGTATCTTTGGGACCAAGAAAAATGTAGGGCTTTTAGGATAAGTCGTGATGAGATATTTTCTCGTTTTTTCATTGATGGTTCCATTCTTGGTTGCTTCGTCTAGTATAGCATCCAATGTCAGCTTGAAATAGTTGGTAGGATTTGTTTCTAATTTTAAATATGTATTGGTGTCCGCGAGGTGAAGAGACGCTTGTTCCTCATAGTATGATGTATTTAAGATAACAATGGCTCCGCCTTTGTCAGCTTTTGTGCAGGTTATAGCTTTGTTGTTAGCAATGTTTTTTAGTGTGTGCATCTCCTTGATGGTATAATTTTTCCTCTTGGTTTTCGGTTGACAATTCAATTTTTCAGGTCATTAATGACTAAAGTCTCAAACGTATCCAGCGTCTTATGTGAAGACGGCGGCATGAAGGTGCTCTTGGGCCTTAAGCCAAGTAATTGATCTGGCTCACTAGACTTAGATTTTTGAATGACATTGTCGAAGAAGTGTCGTAAGCGTAATTTTCGCATGAGCTTGAAAAACGCTATATTAAGCTCCAATTTATTGGTCTGTGATGTCGGTATAAATGAAGTTCCTTTTTGTAATGTTTTGATTTGAATGTCGTTGAGGTGATGGTCCGAGATATTTATGACTAAGTTGTCTGTGGTGTAATTTTCTTCGGCTTGTCCTTCTTTCCTGTTACTGTGCGTGTTTGTGGGGGTTCTTTTACCTTTTCTTTTGCCCCTCCTGGGTCGTCTTGTGCCTCTGGGCCTACCGCTAAAAAAGGCTCAGTAGAGGTTATAGGGGTTTCGTCACTGGTTGTTTGTGGAGTGGCTGTTGCTTGTATGTGTTGTACAGTAGGTATATTAGTTGCTGTTTTGGAGGTTGATGTCTCGCGAATCTTCTCTGTTGGTTCATCGTGTCTCCTTCCGAAGATGAGGTGTCCGTGTTAGCCGAATATGGCTTATTTTGTCTCCTTTTGGCGTAAATTTCCGCACATGAATACACTTCTCCCATCTTGTAGTCAATGGTATCACATCGTAGTTTGCGAATTTTTGCGCTCATTTACTTCTGCTGTGTGTTTCGACAATTGCATGTTAATGTCTTCCAAGATTTTTCCAAGTTCTTCTGGAGATAAACTATTTTCCAGTTCGGTTTTGACTTTAGAAATGTCTTTGGCTAGTTCTTCTAAAATGTTGGATAATTCTTCAATGATTAGAAGAATTAAGTCGAGCGAACATTTGTTTAATATCGCGTACCAGCGATCTTTAAACTTCTGCACATTCTTACAGAGAGAAGGCTTTAATGGGATCCTCAATCCTCTCGGAATCCTTTGTGCACGGTGGTACTTAACCAAAGTACTTGCGTGCAGGCGTTGATTTACTTCTTTTTTGGACAGATACAACAACTGTCTCACGTTTTGTTCCTTGGTGCGGCCAGTTGCCAGTTCGGTAGCATCTTCGTGTATGAGTGCGTATATTCTGTCTACTTCCTCATTGCTGAATGCAAAAGTTTCTGCACGAATGTCTGTGAGGTTGAAAATCTCATCCATGTTTAAGAAAGGTAAGTGCGTGCTGTCCTAGCTTCAGAGTCAGAATAAACTTGAAAGAACTTGGGGGTATTTAGCTGGACGCACTGCTATTTGAAAGTTCAAATGTTTGTATAGTTGTCGGGTCCTCGGGGAATCGCTCTCTGACCAAAGAGCGTAATGTGATACAATAAGTCGGTTGCGCCACTCAACTGAGTGGAGTCCCCCGGGCTCCAATGCCCCTCAATTGGGTTTCAATAAAGTAGTCAAAAGTTCTACATAGGTTGATGTTTCATGGTGTTTTATTCACACACAAGTTTCTTTAAAGATTTCTTTTAGCATTATTCCGATGCGGAGTCCCAATGCATTTCGGCATTAACATAACATGCCTTCATCAGGGGAAACGTTTCTATAATGTAAACAAAAAGCGTAGCACTCAATAAATAATTCTGGACAGGTACGTGGTTATATGCAATAACTGTGATGTTACGGAATACAAAATGTTTAAAAACGATCGGTATTTGTGAGCATTATCATAAAGTACTATGCGTGGTGACAGCATTAATCCGACGTGTTTCGCAGTGAGCCAACTTTCTATTATGCAGTTGTCCATAATATCAGGAAGGTCCGTGAAGGTTAGCTAAGTGTACTGTTGAGTGAATACAGAACGGGAATCAATGAAGCTGGCTCGGGGTGTATTATAATAAAACGTGCTAGTAAACGCGTGTGTTTTCGATATTAGCTAGAGTAAGACAAATGAATTTAAATGTGTGCTATAGTGCTCCATGAAATCCAATATGCGTTGCGGCTAAAAAACATGCTTTTAGAATCGAACAGTGATGTTCTTACCGAGTTAAGCGTAATGATTCTCGCGTAGTGTGCTCCGGAAGTGAAACCCGAGCATGTAACCCGGAAGTGTATTAAATGAACTAGGGTTGCTAAGCAACCGGGGCAACGTTGTGATAAAAGTGTTGGTTGTTAGTGCTAATAAAGTTAGTTATTCCATGAACGGTGGGGAAGGTGATGGAAGGTGATAAGGGTCGAATGGTGATAGAAATAAAAATAAAAATAAAAGCGCACTGGTAATCAAAATGAAAATGGAGAGTTAAATTAACTATAATGGTGTAGACAGAACGTGTGTAGTGGGTGACATCTGTTCCAGCAAGGAGATGGTAATAGTAGATAATAACAAGGAAAATATCTGATTGAAGGAAAGATAAATGACACATTATACGATGAATGAAACATTAAATATCTGGTGAAAAATTACATTGAACCACATGGTAAAGGCTATAGGCAGGACCAAGGAAGCTAATGATTAAATATTAGCGCTGTTGTAACTTTAAAGGTAACAATTAAATTCCATACGGTCGTTGAGACCATTTGGCTTCATGCTACACAAAAAGGATATCCAGTAATTCTCTCTTTTGAGAAGTTCATTATGATTATCTCGACCCTCTAGTCTGGGAACTGTCTCTAATACGCAATAGCGTAATTGACTGATGCTGTGGCCTGCTTCCAGGAAATGCTGTGCCACTGTCAATTTCAACTGTTTGGTGCGAATGTTGGACTTGTGCTCGTTAAGTCGTATCTTAATCTTGCGTTCAGTTTGTCCAATGTAAACCTTCCCGCACGGGCATTTGATCATGTAAATAAGGTTTGCACTGTCGCATGTTGCTGTAGCTCTGACCTTGATATTGTTTCCTTTCATAGGGTGACTGATGGTTGTCCCCTTGATTACATTGCTACAATGGTTACAATTCCAACAGGGTACTGTCCCTTTGTGAACAGTGATTGTAGTTTCTTTGTATTTGATGAGTTCTCCAAGATTTTTGCTCCTGGTGTAAGCGAATATGGGGTCGGATTTGAAAATATTATTAAAATCCTGTTCAATTCGCAGTATTTCCCAATGTTTTTTAATGATCTGCCTGAATTTGAAGCTAGAAGTCAAATATTTGGATACCACTGTTATGGAATCTTTGTTGATAGGTGGACTCTTGTGAAGTAGTTGTTGTCTGTTGACATTGTTACAGCGTTGTTTGGCCTGCTCAAGTATTTGGCGAGGGTACCTTCGTGCAGTAAATCTAGATGTCATCTCTTTCAAATGGTCATCAAGCTTTGTGGGGTTGGATACTATACGTGTCACTCTTATGAATTGGCTATATGGTAAATGGTCCTTAAGAGGCTGAGGATGGAAACTAGAGTAGTACAAAGTATTGTTCCTATCTGTTGTCTTTCTGAAGAGTTCAGTCTCAAATCCTGTAGCTGTTTTGATTACTCTCACATCCAAAAAGGATATGGATGAGTCTTGTATGTCATGAGTGAATTGTATCCGTGTGTCGATGATGTTGAGTTTTTGAAGCTCATCTTGGAGTATTCTTTTTGGTCCTTGCCAGATCAAGAAAATATCGTCGATAAATCTGACGAACATTTTACTGTGAGATTTCCAAACTTCTTTCGACAAAATCCATTCCTCTTCAAACCTACTCATAAACATATTAGCATACGCTGGTGCTGCTGAATTGCCCATTGATGTACCAGTAAGCTGCTGGTACCAATCCTCTTTCCATAGAAAGTAACTGTTGAACAATGTGAACTGTAGAAGTTTCATCAAGAAAACGTTGAAGTCCTCTGGCAAATCTGTACCGAGTAATCCATTTTCTATTGCTTCAATACCCATGGAATGTGGAATGGAGGTGTAGAGGGACGTAACGTCTATGGTACATAAATAGATGTCTTCAAGACTTATTGTATCACATTACGCTCTTTGGTCAGAGAGCGATTCCCCGAGGACCCGACAACTATAGAAAAGGTAAAAGAACCCCCACAAACACGCACAGTAACAGGAAAGAAGGACAAGCCGAAGAAAATTACACCACAGACAACTTATTCATAAATATCTCGGACCATCACCTCAACGAGGAATGGATTTTGTCGAAAGAAGTTTGGAAATCTCACAGTAAAATGTTCGTCAGATTTATCGATGATATTTTCTTGATCTGGCAAGGACCAAAAAGAATACTCCAAGATGAGCTTCAAAAACTCAACATCATCGACACACGGATACAATTCACTCATGACATACAAGACTCATCCATATCCTTTTTGGATGTGAGAGTAATCAAAACAGCTACAGGATTTGAGGCTGAACTCTTCAGAAAGACAACAGATAGGAACAATACTTTGTACTACTCTAGTTTCCATCCTCAGCCTCTTAAAGACCATTTACCATATAGCCAATTCATAAGAGTGAAACGTATAGTATCCAACCCCACAAAGCTTGATGACCATTTGAAAGAGATGACATCTAGATTTACTGCACGAAGGTACCCTCCCCAAATACTTGAGCAGGCCAAACAACGCTGTAACAATGTCAACAGACAACAACTACTTCACAAGAGTCCACCTATCAACAAAGATTCCATAACAGTGGTATCCAAATATTCGACTTCTAGCTTCAAATTCAGGCAGATCATTAAAAAACATTGGGAAATACTGCGAATTGAACAGGATTTTAATAATATTTTCAAATCCGACCCCATATTCGCTTACACCAGGAGCAAAAATCTTGGAGAACTCATCAAATACAAAGAAACTACAATCACTGTTCACAAAGGGACAGTACCATGTTGGAATTGTAACCATTATAGCAATGTAATCAAGGGGACAACCATCAGTCACCCTATGAAAGGAAACAATATCAAGGTCAGAGCTACAGCAACATGCGACAGTGCAAACCTTATTTACATGATCAAATGCCCGTGCGGGAAGGTTTACATTGGACAAACTGAACGCAAGATTAAGATACGACTTAACGAGCACAAGTCAAACATTCGCACCAAACAGTTGAAATCGACAGTGGCACAGCATTTCCTGGAAGCAGGCCACAGCATCAGTCAATTACGCTATTGTGTATTAGAGACAGTTCCCAGACTAGAGGGTCGAGATAATCATAATGAACTTCTCAAAAGAGAGAATTACTGGATATCCTTTTTGTGTAGCATGAATCCAAATGGTCTCAATGACCGTATGGAATTTAATTGTTACCTTTAAAGTTACAACAGCGCTAATATTTAATCATTAGCTTCCTTGGTCCTGCCTATAGCCTTTACCACGTGGTTTAATGTAATTTTTCACCATGATATTTAATGTTTCATTCATCGTATAATGTGTCATTTATCTTTCCTTCAATCAGATATTTTCCTTGTTATTATCTACTGTTACCATCTCCTTGCTGGAACAGATGTCACCCACTACACACGTTCTGTCTACACCATTATAGTTAATTTAACTCTCCGTTTTCATTTTGATTACCAGTGCGCTTTTATTTTTATTTTTATCACCAATCGACCCTTATCACCTTCCATCACCTTCCCCACCGTTCATGGAATAACTAACTTTATTAGCACTAACAACCGACACTTTTATCACAACGGTGCCCCGGTTGCTTAGCAACCCTAGTTCATTTAATACACTTCCAGGTTACATGCTGGGGTTTCACTTCCGGAGCACACTACGCGAGAATCATTACGCTTAACTCGGTAAGAACATCACTGTTCGATTCTAAAAGCATGTTTTTTAGCTGCGACGCATATTGGATTTCATGGAGCACTATAGCACACATTTAAATTCATTTGTCTTACTCTAGCTAATATCGAAAACACACGCGTTTACTAGCACGTTTTATTATAATACACCCCGAGCCAGCTTCATTGATTCCCGTTCTGTATTCACTCAACAGTACACTTAGCTAACCTTCACGGACCTTCCTGATATTATGGACAACTGCATAATAGAAAGTTGGCTCACTGCGAAACACGTCGGATTAATGCTGTCACCACGCATAGTACTTTATGATAATGCTCACAAATACCGATCGTTTTTAAACATTTTGTATTCCGTAACATCACAGTTATTGCATATAACCACATACCTGTACAGAATTATTGATTGAGTGCTACGCTTTTTGTTTACATTATAGAAACGTTTCCCCTGATGAAGGCATGTTATGTTAATGCCGAAATGCATTGGGACTCCGCATCGGAATAATGCTAAAAGAAAACTTTAAAGAAACTTGTGTGTGAATAAAACACCATGAAACATCAACCTATGTAGAACTTTTGACTACTTTATTGAAACCCAATTGAGGGGCATTGGAGCCCGGGGGACTCCACTCAGTTGAGTGGCGCAACCGACTTATTGTATCACATTACGCTCTTTGGTCAGAGAGCGATTCCCCGAGGACCCGACAACTATACAAACATTTGAACTTTCAAATAGCAGTGCGTCCAGCTAAATACCCCCAAGACCTAATAAGAAAGTCCATGATGAACGTTTGAGAAAAGTTATGTGTATCTTGCAAGATAAAGGAGTCACTGCTGAACTTTCGAAATGCAAATTTGCAGAAAAAAGTGTAACTTACCTTGGACATGAAGTCAGTTCTTTAGGCATAAGACCTAAAGCCAGTCTAATAAGTGCTATTAAAGATGCTCCTCCACCCAAGTCCAAAGAAGACCTTAGATCCTTCTTAGGACTCGCAGGATTTTATTCAAAGTTTGTTGATAAGTTTTCTGAAAAAACTCATGTCATGAGATCTTTGCTTAAAAACAAAACACAATTTAATTGGTGTGTTTCTTGCCAAAGATCTTTTGAAGAGATAAAGAAAGCTATTACCCAAGCACCAAGTCTTCAAGGTTTTGACCCTTTTGCAAAAACTATTGTGACCACCGATGCTAGCAGCAAAGGTTTAGGAAGCGTATTGACCCAACTAGATGTTAACAATAGAGAGGTCATTATTGCCTTTGCATCTCGTTCTCTCACCCCTACTGAAGAACGATATTCTGTTGTTGAGCGTGAGACCTTAGCCTGTGTCTGGGCCCTAAAACATTTTAGGAAGTTCCTGTGGGGTAGGAAATTTGTTTTACATTGCGACCATAAACCGTTAACTAAATTATTAACTACAGATGGTTTAACCAACGCTACAGCTAGCATAGCTAGTTTGTCCATGAGATTACAGGATTTCATGTATGACATACAATATATGCCTGGAGCCAAAAATGTTACTGCTGATTTTTCAAGTCATATGTCCTTACCATTAATTGAACTTGACAAGAACTCTTGGAATGATTTTTCAGTTGCTCACATTTCCATAGATAAAACTCAGAGTAGTTTTAGTAAAGAAGAGTGGCTTGAAGCGGAGAATGCTGACCAAATCTTACTTGTTCTTAAACAGTTGATTATGAAAGGTTGGAATGGTATGGACAAAAAGTTTGTCAATGATGATTTAAGAGGTTTTTGGGAAGTTCGGGATGAACTCAGTCTTTGTGATACACTTGTCGTACGAGGTGACAGAATTGTGCCACCGAAAAATTTAAGAAAGAAAATACTTGATTTACGTCATGAAGGACATTCCGGAATTACACGTACCAAACTTCGTTTGCAAGAGCTATATTGGTGGCCTAGGATGGATATAGATGTTGAAAGGTGTGTAAGATCATGTGTTAAATGTGAAGTTTCTGACAAAACACTTAACACATTCAATCCACCTTTAGCTTCTCCCGGTTGTCCAGAATTCCCTTGGGAAGTTGTCGCTATTGATTTTATGAGACCGGTCAGCTGGAAAGATGGATCACAAAAGTACATTTTAGTGCTTATTGACACTTTTTCAAGATGGTTAGAAATTTGTGTAGTGGATGTTATCAATACAAAAACTGTAATTACGTTCCTGGATGACATTTTCTTGAGAGAGGGTTTCCGTAAATTTATTTTATCAGATAATGGTGTACAATTCAAATCCCTTGAGATGAGAAATTATTTGGCTGTATCTGGTATACAACAAAGGTTCACAGCTTTATATCATCCTAGCGGAAATGTCATTGTGGAGGGAGCCAACCGTAGTATTAAAGGGGTTCTCCAACTTGCCAATAAGATGAGTTAAAGAAGTTACTTTGGGCTTATAGAAGTACTGTCCACAATACCACTTGCCAAAGTCCTTTTTCCTTAATGAGAGGTAGAATTCCACATTCAAAAATTAATCCTGGTTGGTTAAATAAGAGTGGAATGACCCAATGTGATATACCTACTGTTAGAGAACACATTAAGGATTCTCAAATTAAGAATTCAATTCAATTCAATCTTACTTTATTTCGATTTACATTGTAAATCATGAAAAGTATACAATAAAAACAATCGATAAAATTACAATTCTTTAAAAGATATAAAAAGGAACAAAGTTGTTTCCAAATTAAAAGAAAGAGCTCTAGGTTACAAGTGCTTTCTATAAACACAGCTGAGAACATTAAAATTGTTTGAGTTGTAAGTTTATGTAGATTCAATGGCTTTTTGGTCTAGAATCTTTCGGTAGTAAACAATGGATTTCAAAAAACTGGCTACTGTAAATGTCAGTAAGTCTCCTTCCAACATCTGCAAAAAGAGTAATGCTGGGCGACATTGCCTATATCCAGTGCACCTCAGAATGGGAACAAGTAGTTTTTTCCTACTTTCTGCAAAAAATTTACAGAAAAGAAGAGTATGTAGAGTTGATTGTGGGGAAGTGAGGTCACAAGGACAAACAGGAAGAATTTTAGCCCAGTTATTCTGAACTGGGAAGGCTATTAGTGGATGAAAAATATTCATCCTGAGTCTTACCAATAGATAGCGCTCATAGTTTGTCATATTTAGGGTAAGATATGGCTGCAGTGTTGGTACCGATTGAATCATTAGGCTATGGGTGACAGATGGTTTACTAACTTCACCCAGTAGTCTCATCTCCTCCAGATGGGCAAGTGCTTTGGTTTTTAAGATCTTTCTTGGCACCTCACGTATTGATGAAGGATTGTGAAAATACTTGTCCCAGCCCAAATCATGGAGGAAAGTTGCAATATACCTCAGCCACTTAGACCTATGGGCATTATCCAAAGTTAGACAGTCCAACAGGAATGACTGGGAAAGGGTGGCTTTATCAGATGACCATATTTTACGCCATAGCAAAAGAGGCTCCACTTTTGCTAGGTCCGCCAGATATACAAGTCCCAATTCTAGATGGCATGCAAAAGTTCCCGTACTTCCCGGAACGGAGAGAAGAGACCTCAAAAAGCAGTTTTCGACTTTCTGAATGGTGTCTATATTCGCAAAGCCCCAGAGACCAGCCCCATATAAAGCCACTGATAAGCATTTGGCTTTATAAATCTGGATAATTTCATTTGGGGCTCTGTTACCCAATTTCCTAATAAAGTTAGAGAGGGCTGTGACTGTTCTCAAGAAGAGTAGTCTTCGAGTTTCCACTGCCGCTTTCCATGATAATTTGTGGTCCATTGTTATGCCCAAATAAGAATATGTGTGGGTGAAAGCTATCTTTTGATTGTTCAAATAGATACCCCTCATTTTATTTCTGTTTGTGCGGGAGGAAGTTGACCTCATGACGAAGGTTTTAGTTATATTTATTCTGAGGTCAAGGCTCGCCATGAATGTGGAGTATCTATTCAAGTTTTTTTGTAGTTCGCGGGGGGTGCGTGCCAGTATGACTGAGTCATCTGCATAAAGTAATGCAGGTATTGGACGCTTGCTTATCATCGGGAGATCCTGGGAACCCTTCAGCATCTCTTTTTCCAGTGCGTTAGTATATAATGTGAAAAGGAGAGGGGCCAGGACACATCCTTGCCTAACTCCTTTTTCTACTGGAAATGCGTCCGTCAGCTCTCCCCCCACCCCATAGCGGACTCGAGCAGTGGCTTTAGCATAGAGTTCCCTGACAAATGTGAGCAAGTTCAAAGGGGCCCCCATCGCAGCCAGTGTTACCCAAAGTTTGGAATGGGAAACGCAATCGAACGCGGCTGACAAGTCCACATAAACCATGTACAAGTCTCCCTTTTTAATGGGGACATATTTGTCAATCAAAAGGGAAAGGTTTAGCGCCTGCTCAATAGTACCCAGGCCCTGACGAAACCCGTACTGGAGGTCTGAAATAATCCTACCTTTGTCAGCCCAATCTTGTAATTGTTCTAAGATGACTCTCCCTGCCATCTTGCCCAGGGAGTCTAATAGAGAGATTGGGCGATAGCAGGATACTGAGTCCCGATCACCTTTCTTGAAGATGGGGACTAGTACGGATTTTGACCAAGATGGTAATAAACCCATCTTGCAAGTTGCGTTGAGGACTCTGGTTAGAATAGGGATCCAAAGGTCCACTTGATCTTTAAATAAATCGATGGGAACGCCGTCTGGGCCCGGTGCCTTCCCGTTCTTACTTGCATTCAAGGCCGAGGCGGTCTGTTCCAAAGAAAATTGTAGATCAATAGGGTAAATTGAAGATGGTTCATTTAGAGGGTTAAGATTCAGGTTATTTAAGTCCGGAAGTTCAGATGGCTCGTTGCCTACCGAAAATTTTTTAGAAAAGTGTAGGACCCATTCCTTTTCCTCAATCGCTGAATCTAGCTTAGCGTGGTGTGTATTATCATTTAGGAAAGGGGACTTTACTATTTGCCAAAAAGCTGCCATATTTTTCTGTGAGCAGGTTTCGTGCAATTGTTCCCAAAGCTGAGTTTTTGATTCTTTTTTCCTGGTTCTTAAGGCTTGATTATAAGCTTTCCTGAGTGTTAGTATCTCATGTGGTAACCTTGTTGTTTTTCTCAGCGCCGTTTTTAAATTGGAATATGCGACTGTGCAATCATGATTAAACCAGCCTTTTTGTTTATTTGAAGCATGTTTTGTTTCCACCCACAATACTTCGTTGATTGCCACAACAATCAGTTCAAAACTTGCAATAACCTCTGAGTGGGTAGAATGTGGGTTAAGACAAGTCATAATAGATGAATTGGCCCTCGCAATCACTTGTTTAGTCACCTCCATAGGTACTACGTTCCCCCATTTGAGTGCATAGCCATTCAGTCTGGTAAGCGCTAGGTTATTTTGTGATAGAATGGTCTCCGTACCTCTCTTTAGTTTGTGAGTCAGGGAAAGAGAGATACTAAGAGGATAGTGGTCACTAAGCGGAACTAAGTGTCTAATAAAAACAGCATCTTCAGTCCTCTCAACGTTTGAAACCAGAATGTAGTCTATGGTTGACGAGCATCCTCTCCCATGAAATGTGGGAGCCAAGGTTTGGTTCTTTACATTTCTGACGTTTGCCTGAACCAAATCTAGTTCAAATAAGGTTTCATTTAGGTAGTTCCCCAAGGTTAAGTGTCTGAAGTGTGGTATTGGGTTATCAAATTCATCCAATATACCACATATGTTCTCATTAGCAATGTGATGGCATGGACCTAGATTGAAGTCCCCCCCCCCCAGATAATCACCGGATCACTTATTTTCTTCATTATTCTAGATTTTAGTGTGGATCGCATCTGAGAAACCACAGTGATTGTTTCAGCCTCGGGGAGATTATTGTAGAAATTTACTATAATAAAGCTGTCCCCACCATTTAAAATCAGCCTAAGAATCTGGATATTTAGATCAAGGCTCATGGGGACTACTTTTTTTATGTTTAGGAGGTTTGAGATATAGATTGATAGACCTCCTTTCGCTCTACCTGACACAGAAGGTTGAGCTGGGGAAAAGAAGGTTTTATAACCTACCATGTGTATTGGTTCAACAGTCCAGGTCTCTTGGAGTGCTAAGATGTCAAACCTGGGAACGAAGTTCGTCCATATATCATTAGTAACCTTAGTGCGTTGACCTGCTATATTCCAAAATAAAAATGTTACATAAGATTTTGCCCCCTCTCCTAGGCGTATCTGAGAGTTGGGAGTACAAAAGAGTTTTGGATTATGTTCTATGTTTGGAATGAGTTGAATTTTATCTGTGGCGGTGTAATTGGGTAATACATCCATAGATACTAAATGGTTCTGGACGTGCATTAAGTTGACATCCTGAGACGTATGCGTAGCAGAACTGGTATTAGGATTGTCCTCCATGTTACCGGAGGGCACCTTTTGTGATCTATCAATGTCATTGTTTTCTACTCCATATAAATTCAGTCAATCCACTCCTTCCAGGTCTGTCAATTCTGCATATCGGTTATAAAGAGGTAAGGAATAGTCATCCTGATGACAACGTGAAGAACAAGGACGATAGTTCTGATGTTGGAAGGAAGACCTTGAGTAACCAGATTTATAATAAGTTGGGGTTATGAAACAATTACGCTGTAAATGAGATGGTGCAATATGATGTTTGTGGTTCTCTGTAAGAGACCTTACTGCATTAGTCCTATATTGGTAAGAAGAGTTGTAGTGATCTCTTTGATCTATAAAGGGAGGCCCTAAATAGTTCTCTGAGTATTGTGGCATGTATGTAGCGCGATCATTTTGTCGATTGTAGGAAGGCCTGTGATGGCTCTCCTGACGCTGGAGTAGAGGACTAATGCACTTATCCTGATTTTGAATTAGTAGGCTTGAATTGTTTTTAGCAGAAAAATGTGCTCTGGGATAAAAATGGGTCAAATCATGTATCTTGATTGAGTTAGAGGGTTTGAGAGAGGGATAATTTAGGATGTATCTTACAGCTCTTTTGCTCTGAAGTTGATTGTTATAATGTCACCCGTAATGTCTTTTTTCCTACTTCCCAGCCAGGAGAGACGCCTAACCAAAAGGATTTCTCCATTGATCTCTGGGGGAAGAGGGCATTTCTGTGTAAGCCAAAATATGACTTTATTTTTTAATTGGCAGTGGTCTTCTGTTTTTCTGTCCTCTAAGGGAGGGACTCCAGTTAGGACCACCACCAAAGGAACTGCTTCTGGGGGAAGGTCTACAATAAGATTTGTTTGGGTAGATGTCCTTACCAAATCTTCAAGCTCAGTATTTATTGCAATGATTTGCTTAGAATTTGATTGGGTTTTGGATTTTATAACCATCTCTGCCTCCTTATATTTAAGGGGTACATCAGTACATTTTTTTCGGGGAGGGATCGTGTGCTGGCTGTTTAGTTTTGCCGGGCTGATAGCACTATCGATCAGTCCCTCTTGGTTAATATTGCTTATAGTTGGTAAAATCGGTGAAGGGACTTGTAAAGACTTTGCTAGTTCCTTGGTTCCCTCCTTAATCTCCTCAATTGCATTTTCTAAGTTCTCCAAATGACGGGCTATAATGTTTAATTTCTCTGTTAAGGGAAAGTGAGGGATCTGATCATTTTCCCAAAATTCTCCAGAAGTACAGTATCTGATGTTGCAGTTTGAACATTATGTGTAACTGGTATAGGAATTTTTGTTATGAGATTAGTTAATCTAGCATTTATTATGTTACTTTTGGACTTAGATTTTTTTGCTAAGGAGCCCTTCTTTTTCCTTTTTTTTAATGTGGGGCCTTGCGGTCGTGAAGTTACCGAAATCCTGGTTTCGTTTCGCAGTGTCTGCACTGGGGATAACGAGTCAACCATCAAGACATCTTTTTCAAGTAAAGTATTGTTCAGGAGGGGGGATGAAATGTAAGTATGCTCATTGTCTAGATCTGGAGGAGGAGTAATGTCTCTAAAAAGTAAAGGTGTGCTAACTCCAAAGGAAGCGTCAAGACCATCGCTTCCATGAGGAATAGTACATTGTGATGACATCACTTCCTGTAAGGGGGGATCAAGTAAACGACTATTTTTTGCGTGTTCCACGGACCGACGTCTCTCAGCCCGTAAGTCGTCTAAAGCCATTACCTTATCTATTTCTATAATTGGTCTGATAACAAAGTTATCCAATGTCCCTCGATTAGCATATCCTCTCCTGGGAGGCATTTTTTTCGAGGTAAGCAGACTCATGGTTTGTGTTGTAGTTAGTACGTCTACCTCTACAGCAAGCAACTAGTACATATAAAGTATATAGTATACAACAGCTACAACACGTGGATTAGCATATAACAGTAAATATGTCAACCAAGTCACTTACAGTTCAATGCGGGCACAAACAAGTGCAAGTAGAGTCCTTATGCAGAGGAAGGGAACGTGGCCCAGTCCAGTCTCCTCGGTCCTCTGAGGACCTCAGAGGGCCCGCCCTTTGCCCGGCCTTAGCCCGCGCGCGGCCCCGCGACACGGGGAGAGTGGCCAGGTTAAATAGCGCCTCCAGGCGCGAGTATCCGCCTATCGGGTTCCGGGACTGAAGCGGAGGAGTCTGGGGATTGTGGTCCCACCTCCGCACAGCGGCCGCGAAGATGGCTATGGCGGCGGCGGAAGGGAGACCTGTCGATAGAGCTCACAGTCAGGTAAGAAGTGCCCCAGGAATTGCAGTGTTCAGATGGCCAAACAAAATTTCAAATCAGTACAGCGCCCGCTCCACCGGGAGAGTGACCAGGTTAAATAGCGCCTCCAGGCGCGAGTATCCGCCTATCGGGTTCCGGGACTGAAGCGGAGGAGTCTGGGGATTGTGGTCCCACCTCCGCACAGCGGCCGCGAAGATGGCTATGGCGGCGGCGGGAGGGAGACCTGTCGGTAGAGCTCACAGTCAGGTAAGAAGTGCCCCAGGAATTGCAGTGTTCAGATGGCCAAACCAAATTTCAAATCAGTACAGCGCCCGCTCCACCGGGAGAGTGACCAGGTTAAATAGCGCCTCCAGGCGCGAGTATCCGCCTATCGGGTTCCGGGACTGAAGCGGAGGAGTCTGGGGATTGTGGTCCCACCTCCGCACAGCGGCCGCGAAGATGGCTATGGCGGCGGCGGGAGGGAGACCTGTCGGTAGAGCTCACAGTCAGGTAAGAAGTGCCCCAGGAATTGCAGTGTTCAGATGGCCAAACCAAATTTCAAATCAGTACAGCGCCCCAAATTAAGAATAAAAATTACTATGATCTAAGGCACGGCACTAAATATGTGAATTTGTGTAAAGGTCAATGGGTCCGTGTTAGAAATGCTAAGAAGTTCTCCAAATGCGATAGTAAATTTAGTGAACCTAAATTAGTTGTTAAAGTCATGAACAATACTGCCTTGTTACAAAATGGTGAAGTGTGGCATTTCAGTCGCCTTGCACCAGTATCATTTAATTGTGAAACTGAGAATGAGTGCAATAGCACAAAATTTTGGTGGTGGGAAACATTTGATTTCACACAAGATACTGATGATTCTAATTTGACTGGTGATAGATGTACTGTTGGTGAATGTATGACTTTGCCAGCGGTTTCATCTAATTTTGATCCAGTGTTAAATGGAAATGTGCATCAATCTTCAATTATCCCTGACTGTGTTCTTTGCCAGTAGTATCATCTGAGTCCAACCCACTTGTGGATGAAAATTCACATGTGCTTCCTGATTCTAATACACCAGGTCTGTCCTGTGATAAAAATTTGGTTAAAACATCTAGTGGAAGAATTATCAAGAAACCCAAATGTTTAGAAATGTTTGATTGTAGTTAATTATCTTGTTTTTTGTTCTTTGTTTTTTTTTTTTGTTTAAATTCCTTTAAAGGGGGGATTGTGTAGTATGTAACCTTAAGGTAAGCTGTATGTCATCATATTAGAACGTGTTTACAATCTAGAATTGTGGGGCGATTTGTATAATGACATTCTTTCTCTTGACGGTTCTGCTGAGGAGGCCGCTCTTGCTGGATGCCCTGTTCCTGTATGCGGAGGGTTGTAATAAAGAATCCAACATTTCAATTTACCTTCAAGAAGATTTATTTCAAGGTCACTACACTGCACCAGTCCAGGTTTTTTTTTGTTTTTTTGGGACATGTAGTCTTGCTTATGTCATTATAAAATAGGACTACATGTCCCAGCATTCAAAGGATAAAGTCTAGGCTGGAGCAATACATTACCCATGAACCTGGGAAATTTGGCAGCTATGTAGTTAAACAAGAAAGCATAGTCCTCGCATCCATATGAATAACGGAACTTCATACTTTCAGGCGCAAAACATTGTAAACTTCACATAAATATCTCCCACACTTTTGTTCAAAACCAATAAAACTGTATGCAAAAAAATATATTTCCCACACCACACGAAACGAAAGAACAAACACATTGCTGAGGCAAGCTCTGCTCCTCAAAGATGCTGGTACTCCACGCCAGCAGCTGCGCGACATGACTTCTTCTCCATATTCCAACATGGTGTGAACTTCAGCACAAACGTTTCAGCTTGCTTACCGTCCTTGTCCGTTTTTTGTTTCCTGCAGCCAATCTCGTCTGATCGGAGAGCTTCTTTCGCTTCCGGTGCCAAATAGTCACGGGTCCAATCAGAGTTGACGTTTTGTTCTGGCGAAAGGTGTAAGGTTGCGTTTCCGCTCGCCATTTTCTTTCGCAGCACTCCAGCGGTGGCGCGTGATTTCTACGGCCCCCGGGGAGGAATTTTTTGTGTTTTCCCGGTGAGGGAAAATTAACCCAGCATGGTGAGTCGACTCGTGTCTTCCCAAGGGGTTGTTTTCTGAGATTTATTTAAGAGGTTGGGGTATATGTCTCCGCTGTATTCTTATTTATTCACTGCACGCTACCTTCGCGCCATTGTCAGCTCGTTTTCACCGGATTTTTTTTTTTTTTACCAAGAAGTAATCCTTGATTGTACGAAATCTAGTCACTCCACGGCTTGGTTCTATGACCTCTATGTTCTCTTTTGTAACCCTGTGTACCAAACGTGGCCTGTAGCCGATATTTCATCTTGTAAAATTGTCTGCACATTGATAAGTGGTAGTGCAAATTACGTCATGTGCTCGGTTGATTGGGACCACAGTGCCTGAACTGCCAGGAAACGCAAATATTGTTAACGATGGCTTCAAGCCCATCTGAATACCACCAGTGAATTGTATTTGTGCCAGGATCCCCGTATTCTTTCTTGCATGGGGGCATTTAGTAACTGTAAGGGTACACAATAGGGCAAATTTTTATTTGCCAGTTGACCGCATTTTGATGATGGTTGCATAGATTGTTTTCAACGTGTGGATTTTGAAAGTAACATTTTAGAGTTGTAAATAACTATTTTTATTCAAATAACCCAGCCTCTAATTGTGTCAAGCGTGGTCTTGTGGTTTTATTTTGTAAAGATAAACGTGCTTACCGTGCGCCATATAATGGTAATTATGGAGTTGGTCTAGACCGCCTCAGACTGTCTAGTCCATAGAGGATCGTCATAGCGATGTTCCTTTTTATCTGAAACCTGCTTTTTTTTTTTTTTTTTTTTTTTTCAGATGTAGCAGTAAAAAAGTGAAGTGATTAATGATCACATGAAAGCAGTTATAATTCATCTAATCGTGTTTGTTTATATTTTTTTCCAGAGTTTACCACTGAACCCTAAGCCTTTCCTCAATGGACTGACTGGCAAGCCAGTAATGGTCAAACTAAAATGGGGAATGGAATACAAAGGGTATCTAGTATCTGTCGATGGATATATGAACATGCAGGTAAGCTTAATTTCTGATTGTCAGTCGACTTTACCATTTCGAAGTAAAGTACTCCACACAGGATCCTTGCTGTAACTGATTTATTTCTACGGTACAGAGCCACCGCAGGAAAAGTCTTCACAACTGCTCAGGCACTCCAATAGCTACCACAGAACTTCCATGACATTGTAATTGGAACATACGTAGAAAAGTTAATGCATAACGCAGGTCTACAACACACCCTCAGCCGCCCTCTTTTATAACCTAACACAACAAATGTATAACACGTGATTATAAACCTCTTTACAACAGAGGGTACTGTGGATGCATCTGCAAGGATGACTAGGATATCTGCATATGCAAGATTCCATTTACAAGGTTGTGTATGTGCAAGCGAAAGATGATGTGGTGGCAGATTTCCTTTCTAGAAAGCCAACACAGAAGAGTGTGAGCGCAAGTGGAATGATTTTCGCATGGTGCTCATACACAATGGAGTTGGCGCTTATACACAATATCGGAGTACTTGCAGTGAAAAAAGTAGTCATGCAAAAAGGACGTTTTGTTACAAGAAGTGGCTAATTTCATTGTGGGCAGATAGCCAAACAAGAGGAACTTATCGGACACCATTAAACTCATTTGATTGTGGAGTAATTTTGAGGGGTGAAAGAACTACTTGTCCACTTAACCTACGCAGCAATATTTTGCGACTTATGAGGGTCATTTTGGTATTGGGCAAGCGAATTTTGTAGGTAAGAAATAATTTTTGTGGCTTGGTGTGGACTTGGCAGTAGAAAACATGGTCAAATGTATGGAATGCTCTAGAACCGATAAATCTCTTAAATCATGCAGGCAAGATGAGTAGCTAAATTGCATGGATTACTTCTGGCGTAACATCTTGATTGCTAATCATCTCTAACGGGTGCTGTAAAGAGAACTTGAGTGGCGCCCAATAACTTAGTAGTAAATGATGATAAAGCTAGTGTTTAAGAAGTGGGGTTGCAAGTTAAACAGCCCAAGACAATTGCAGCTGTGATGACAGATACTGTGGATTCTAGGCTGAGTTCGTAATTTTTTTAGAAAAAGAATATCTAGTTTGGTATTCAGAGGAAATCAGAAGGTAGTATTCTAGGGATGTTTTGGAGCATGTGCATGCAAGACCTTTGTGCAAAAGGGGGTTGTATTACTCTAGAAAGTATTGTCTTGAGGGTGAACAGTTTTGAATCCCGAGATAACGTGGGTGGCTTGGGGATGTGATTATGGCCAAAGATGGTGTCTAGGTTTGTAGAGATTGCTGATATGAGACAAGGGAATAGGCCAGGAACAGATATGGTTTTGAGGAAATTGTGAAGCAACCTGTATTGCTCAGTGGTAAAAATTTCTTTTGACTGTAGACCATGGGAACTTAATTGGGTGGCAGGTCCTCAAATGGCGGAATTTTCAAGGTTTCAGAATGTGTAGTAATGAAAACGACAAGGTTCTAAAAGCAGTCCAGCCCGTTGAGCAGGAGTGTTAACCAGTGTAGAAAAGGGCTCCTTTTGGCATGCTTTATTCCCCCACCCCCTCCACCCACACACAAGTTTACCTGACTCTGAATGCAACTTTGACTAAATGAACACTGGGTCCCTGCAAATCGGGTTGCCAGTGTTCTTTCCCAAAACTGTACCTTTGTTTCCACATTTGGCACACCGCGGGCTCACACATAGGTCCCTTGAAAAAGGTACCGGTGGTACCAAAAGCATTGTGACCAGAAATGGTCTCTAAGGGCTACAGCATGTTATGACAGCCTAAGAGACCCCCCCCCCACCCCCCAAACACATGCATACTGCCCCCCCCCCCCCCCCCCCCCGACCAAGCTCCACCTTTGGCAGCAAGGTTGGTGGGGAAATAAGTAATTAGGAGGTGATCCTCGCAGCCAGGACCACCCTTCTGGTTAGCTGGGCTGAAGTGACCCCCTCCTTTGAAAATCCTCCCTATTGACTGTGGATTTTAGCCAATAGGATTAGGGTATACCTCCTCCCCAAAGGGAGTGACCATAGAAAGGGTTTAGAACATAGTGTGTAGTCACCCTAAAGGTAAGTAGGCCACTGACCTACCTGCCAGAACCTTTAACACCCATAATTGAGTATTTAGGGGCAACCTTGATCCTCAGATTCCTGGTGACCTAAAGGACCGAAGAGCCTTACCAGCAGTGAAGACGCTAGAAGACAACTGACTTGGCTGCAGTCCTCTAAGAAACTTGTGTCAAAAAGTGACTCGTCCTGCAGGCCCAGTGACGTCCACAACCCTGGGAGGACTGCCTGCATTCCCTAAGAACCAAGGGCTCTATGCACAAAGAAACCCTCAAGAGCTCCTGTGTCCTGCTGAGCCATAGAAACAGACCTCCGGACCTACCGCTCCACCCAACGCCTCAAGTCAGTGGCCCACCGGTCATAAGAAGGTTCCCCAGCGGTCCTGAGCTCTGGTCCAATCCAGGGTGACCTCTCTTGGACTTCACGATAACGCCTGCAGCCTCAACACAATGGAACCACAACTGGCTTTGGTAAGGATCTTCTGACCTCGAAGGACACCCGTGCACCTGCGGCCCCCAGGCCTTGGGGAGCCTGTCCAACTGGTGCCCCTCAACATCCCAACTTCCCTCCAGAGGCACTGGTTCTTTGTCCAGGTTCCTACTCCGAGCCTGCAGCCTTTGTTCAATATCATCCGTCTCTGTTGCTTTGGGCGCCTGACATGGTGTTGGCACTCTGCACCTGGTCACCTCTGATGGTGTGTTTGGTGCTGCCTTGTGCCTCCCCAACTGATTTTTACCTACCTGCACCTCTTTGTGTGCCCCCAGTTTCCATTGACGAACATTGGGCCCCAGTGACCAAATTTGACATCTGCTCCTGGCTGTCCCCATGCTGCTGGTGCAGTCTCTACATTTTCCTGACCCTTGCCCAGTGTTGGTCCTAAACCCTGAAGACTGGAATTATAAGTTGTGTACTTACCTGTAAAATTATATTGATTTCCGTCCATAGGTTACCATTGAACTGTTTGAGAAACGGACTATGTCCACGTTTTATACTTAAACTGTGATTACATTTGGTATCTGATTTAATCATTGTGTGTAGTAATTTCTTGCCGGATTGTGTACAACAAATGCTTGCCACAACTCTCCAATGAGCCTAACTGCTCAACCACACTGCCTGAAAGAGCATTTAGTAATATCTACTTTCATATGGGGGATCCACTGGACTCTGCACACTGTATCTTACTTTGGTACAGTATATAGAGAACCAGCTTGCTACAACCAGTGTTCGTAGAGAAGATTGTAACTGGATGAGGATATTGGAGATATTTGGTAGCCGTGACCAACCTGACACAAGTTTGTTTTCTTTTGCTGTTGCAACTTACCATTAGGGTGTTAGATGACGAGTAAAGAAGACTGATTGTTTGTCCAGAAGGAGATTGTTTACAGTACGGTTGATCATTAAACAGAATGCAGCCTTCAAGTACTGGGGGGCATTGTGAGTTGGTCGCTTGAGCCCTTTGAGGGAGAAATTGGGACCCTATTGAATTCGGAAATTATGAACAGGGTCTAGTTTTGGGCACTACTCAGCCCTGTTCCTGGCTTCTCAGGGCACATAGTGGGGTAAAGTGCAGAAGATGTAGTCCTTTGCTTTCCCATACACCCAGCCAGACCACTTTCTGTGTCTGCTCGATGCAGACTTGGTCAAGACCAAAGGAATGATATTGTATGAGCCAGTACCTGTTATCAGATTGTGTTCGCTTAATGAGTCCCCATGGAAACTCAAGTAAAAAACGTCACTTTTGGTTCAGTTGTGTGGGGCAAACTACCAGCGCAGAGTTTGGGGTTTGATTCTAGGGTAGAGCAACCCTTGACATTTTGACCTAAGTGATTTGAAATGAGTAATAACGGTCATTACATACGATATATCACTTTATATAACCTTTTACTCCTTGCTTAAATACTGGTCAAAATTTCCCAAAAGTAGAGTTTGCTTTATGATGGATATATTAGAATAGTTATGACTTTGAGGTGGCAACTAGTACGTATACTAAGCCAGTCGAGTGATTCTTCGCACCGCATTGATATACTGGTTGTAGCATTTCATACTGCATCCTCTATTTCTCAGTTAATGGTTTATGTGCTTGCTCATGTGCTGATTGTAAAGTATGGTATTTTCATATATTTTCTTTTACAGCTGGCTAACACAGAAGAATACATTGATGGGGCGTTATCTGGACATCTGGGTGAAGTCCTGATAAGGTAATTTAAAATGTGGGCACTTGTCTTGAAGTAAAATATATGGCATCCCATTGTGTATTAGAATTGTTTTTCTCTATGTTCCTGTGACGGCGTGGAAGTGATTTGAATGTTAATACTGGATAGCTATAAAGATTCAGGTTTGTCTTTTTGTGAAAGACAATTGAATCCTTAGTAATCATCTAGTCTTAACAAGAATTGCATGTCTCCTAAACATGTCCCATCAGTGTTGGCTTAATTTTATTTTAACAAACGTTTCATTGTTGTGCTGGAGATCTTTCCTAAAATGGGAATTAGTTTGTACACAAGTTGCTGTTGGGAGTGGACGCATCAACCAAGTATTTTCAAGTACAAAAAAGGTTTGGCCAACTGGTCTGGTTTAATTTATTCATTCATAAATGTTATAATTTATTACTAAACCATCAGTTCGGTAAGTCAAATCATGGCAATCTGGGTCTACAATGCCTGAATTTCTCAAAACATATTGCAACCATATAGCCAGACATGTTCAAGCAGGTTAAGCTATGAATTGAATCTTATAGGGACCAATGATGCAGTATTGCTGCAGGGGTGATATAGACATTAATCTGGATTTAACTTCAGCAAATGGGAACATATGGGCTCCCAAAAGTCACAGGGTCAAGCAACTGGTGGTAAGGATACGGCATATGTCTCTGCCCACTCCTCACATAACTACATATTTGTAAGCCAATCCTGAAACTTTAGGGCATGCCAGCCACCCAACATCATGGCCACTCTACGTTTACCCAAAAGCAAACCAGTGGCAATGAATTGACGCAACTTAAGGTACTTCCTTGACATAACCAGAACGATCGCGGGTGCTACTTGGAAAGCATTCAGTCCTGTCTAGCAGCGCTGCAATTGTCCAATTCCAAAACGCCCCACTGCTGGGCAGGCCCTTGCCAAGTGGAGCAAGTCTTCCAAAGGATTGACTAACTGCCCACAGCCTACCCCACTAGGTGTAATCTATATGCAGCTGATTCCATGTAGATGAGATTGCTTTAGCTGCCTCCCCTCTCTGGGTGAGACTGCTCTCCTATGTAAAGTGTATACTCGGCCCTACCCACCACTTGCCTGTGGTGGGCACCTGCGCTCATTTTGCAACAGACCGTGACTCAAAGCAAGATGGAAAGACCAAGGAGAGAGAACAATGCTAAAGGCATAAAATAGGCTGAAAAAAGAACGGCAAGTGTAGAATAGTGAAAGAGAAAGGTTATGGCAACATCTGCATTCAATAGGACCCTAAGAAAATGTTTGATGCTCTGCATTTGCTTTTACAAATTACACACTGCTCCCTCCACAAATGTCACCTCCACATTTAGTAGCAGACATCCCTAATGTTCTTATTGTAGGCATAATTATATCAAAAGCACCCTCTCATTCACCAGCACAACCTGACTGCTAACCCTGGAATCAGTACCACCAGATTGCCCATACCAAGAATCACCACTAGGTTCACAGCTGATACTCCACATCAAAATAAGTGTAAGCAACCCAATATCCAAAAATGAGAAGTAAATGTTGACACAGAAAACTGACAAAGGCACCTGCAATTCCAGTCCCAACTAGCACTTTCAAGAAAATGTTGCCCTTCACAAGCATGTATAGCTAGTTTGTATAGAAAAACTACCCATGTGGGGGAACAGCTAGATGCACCAACTATGGCCAGTAATCAGAATCTGCACTAGACTGCGCTCTCTAATAAGAACATGGCACGGGAGAGGAGTTGGCCTAAGGGCTAGGGCGGTCAACCTCTAATCTGTGGAACTGGGTTCGAGTCTCGGCAATGACGCTGAACATCCTGTGATTCTGGGCAAATCACGTAATCTCTCCGTGCCTAACAAAAATGAACGTGTCCTCATGTAATACAACTGGTGCTATGTAAAGCGCTCTCATACCAGATTCGGATCAAGTTCGTGCCAACAAAAACAGTGTAAAAAAATCTAGACTCGTTACACTGCCAAATGGTGCACTGGAGAAGACCTACTTGTTTACAATAACACTAACCTTTGATCTCACCTATTCACTGTATACCCATCCTGCAGGAGCCAGCCCTAAGTTTGCACACATTATCTTTCATTTCATATATTGCATAGCTCGGAATAAGATCCGTTTTCCAAACCTAATAGCATCATAACAAAGCAGTACATCGCAAAACCTTTCAGCAATAGGTAGATGTGAGAAGGGCATAAAACAAAACCACCAATACCACGGCAGGGTAACAACTTAAGGAAATTTAACACCGCCATATCCAGCATACTCTAATTTTCAGAGCTACAAAAATTTTGTCTACCTTTCAAGGAACACAGCTCTTCAACATTTAGTGATTGGAAATGGTAGCTAAAGCACATCGTTAGGCAATCATTTTTTGGTTGTGGTGTGATGGATTTCGATATTTCTGGAGGAGAAAGTAGGGTTATGCAAGGAAGTCCTGATATGAAGTGCCACTAAATTTGGCAACCAGGAGACGCGTGGCAATAAATCTGTTCTGCTTACTTGGTTGCAAAATCTGAATTTAAAAACATCTTATGAGGTTAAGGCACCTGCTGGAGAGATGTGTTTAGTAAATCTGAGGGAATAGTAATAATGGTAAGATAACTGTGGTGGTTAACATTTGCTGGAAAGATCTGTCCAGTCCCAGTTTTGAGTCAAAGAAGCATGCATGGTTAATACGTCTTCTGCAAAGCACATCATGTAACATGCAAATGGCGGACTTTACTTTATGTAGATAGGTAAGTGGGTTACTGCTTTGAACACATCCTTATGTTACTTGCAGTTGCATTGTAATTCTAATATAGCAGAATGAGTTATGTGACTCCTACAACCAGTAACCCTCACTGTCTTAAGCAACACATCCTGTACAATGATTTACAAACTTGTGTGACTTATTGTCAACGTGTACATGTGATGTAAAGCGCTATAAAGGTAATAAAAATACTGGTATTTTGCACTGGGACAGCAACAAATCTGACGTTCTTACAGTGCACAAATATCTATTGTATCTGGGGGTCTGAACTGAGTCAAAATCGTGCTTAAGTACCTGTGCAGTGCTAACAAGATGTGTGCTTTTGTTTCCCTTGCATTGCATTTGCATCTAGGTGTGATGCTACAGGTAGCTCCCATGCAGGATCATCAAACAAAAGGAGGCCAAATTGCCCCTCAAGTTCTGGCTTTATGCCCCAGCTCGAGCCTCAAATAAGAAAGTGAAGGTGATTCATCAATTGATGTGGAACTACAGGGATTCCATATAGTGTCCATAGCTTTCCCGGATCACAGTGGGGGATGTCTGTATGGTAGAAAATACCCAGTTATCTCATTGGTGCAGTCTGCCATTGCAACAGGTATGGTATGTCTGGTCTGGTAGCTGCCTTTGTCAGGGGGACCATGGTGGACTTAGCCTAATTAACCAGCGGCCAAATTACACTATTTCATCAATGATGGGAGTCCAGTTAACAGCTGGATTTTAACCACCAGCATTGCTCCATCCACATACATGGATAATCGTGTATCTGAATCCCATAATCACCCCCCCCCCCCCCCCCCCCCGGATTACAGTGGAACTTGCGCAGAGCACACGCCAATGGCTCCAAGGTTATGCCAAAAATAGGCGACCAGGGGCTTCCCTGCAGCATGCCTCAACCAATCAAAGCATTTAGGTAGACCATCACTTGGGGGCAGCCTAGCCGAGGGATTGATATTTAGGATCTGAACCCATTTGAAAAATGCCCCACCAAGTCCGGACAGTACCGTAAATAGAAAAGGCCATTCAACGGCATTGAAGGCCTTGGCGGCCTCCATAAAACGCAGCTACAGTAGTTACATTCTGTGTCCCATTGCAGTGGGTTCAGGAACACCAAGATTGCGATTGTTGTTTTGCGTGGACCTTTCTTCCGCGCCCTCATTCTTTAGTTGCACTGTACGTAGCTCCCCCTCAATAACTCACGGTTTGGCTTGCTGTGTGTGCACATCATCAACATCAGATATACACTGTTCGGCACCGGTCAGTCTTGTGTGTTGCGTATCCATGCGATCTTTCATATCCAAGCACCTGGTGAGTGAGTCTAATTTGTCATCAATGGCGCTAAGGCTCGTTCTTGTATTCAGCAAGAGTTTTAATATCCTCAGCTGGCTGGGGGGATTATTTCTATGATGGCTTCAGGAATAGCTTTTAGCACTCATGGATGGTTGGCAGTAGGAAGGATTTTTTTAGGGTTCAGGTATGGAGAAGGCATAGGTTTTACGGTTCTAGGTAGGGTACTGTTTAGTAAGTGGGTTGTCAGGGTTCAGGGTGGCTAGGAGTATGGGGTTTTAATATTCTGGGTAGGGTTAAGTAAGAAGATGTGTATATGGCTTCCCCATATTAAAAGGGAAATTAATGCATATTTTCATTAAAAAAAAATAAAAACGGGCAGGAGGTGGACCCTTCAAACAGCTGGAAACAAATGTATGGGTTTAAATTATTACTTCCACCAGTGGTAAAGTACAGTTATGTAATACAATGCATTGTAAAGGTCCACTTAGTGCATTGGTTGTGAAGTACCACGTGGTAAAGACATGTATAAAAGTGACTGATATTTTACTTCAACACAAAGTGAGAACATTATCTCCTCTAATTATCAAGTAGTACGCCACAAGGAGAAAAGGCGTTGATTTTAATGGAATTCTTTTATTGATGCTTAGCTGATGGGGACCCTGGGGAGTAGAGCTTGTCTGTGTGTCCGGTTCGATAGCACCAACTATGTGTATGTAAATGTGTGTGTGTGTATATGTAATGTCCACCAAAGCCACATTACTCTTGCTAAACACTGAGCGGGTGCCTACTGTACATGCATGTGGCTGCACGGTATTTTTCTCACCAATGTTCCAGAAGAACGAACCAGGTGGGCCAAACTTTTAATTCTTGATCGGCAGACTTGTTTAAACACCATGTCTTTATCAATGCCATTATATGGAATCATTCTTGCCGTATTCTTTCGTATTGAGGCTTGCCTCGCTCTTATTGGTTACTTGCTGGCCAATCATTTGTGGGTTATACGGGCATGCACCAATCCTTTCAAGATCACCATGGTGCCGTTTCGTAGATGTACCGGTCCCATTTGATCACTGTACCACACAGCTTTCCAAACTTCATGTTGGTGACACACTTTTTGGAGATGCATCACTTTTGGGACACGGTAAGGCAGTGTAGCGAGCGTGCACTACCTATAGGGGGGTACGGGGGGGTTCTTCCCCGGAAGAAAATTTTGAAAAAAGTGGGCAAATGGTGCATTTTCAAGCAAATTTGAGAAAGCAGGAAGGTTACTAAAGCAATTGTGAATCTGTTCTAACAAAGACAGTGACTGGCAAAACTGGGTGTACAGTGAGGCTTGTGCCTGAAGCAAGAATATAATCATGCACACATTGACACATGCCCCAGTGATTTAGGGAACAAAAGGGGCGGATGCACGCACTGCCAACCCTTCCAACCATGCACAAAGTCCGCCTGCTGCAACACATGAACTGCAGAAAATGTTTTTCAGCTTTCTCACAGGCGGTTCTTGGCTATATGCCCCCACCATTACTGATCTTCCGTTAAGAGCACCAATCACAAACAAGGAGTTGAAGCTGCCACTCTTTTCACACTTCACCCTCCAACCACTTCAGGTTCTCTCGAGCTTAGTTTCCCAGTGATGGTTTAAGTCCGACATAACCACTGTCAATGTACATTAGTGTCACTATGTCCCCATTTCTGTACTTGTACGGAGAGAGAATGTGGCTTAACAGCTAGGGCAGTCGACTTCTGAGCTGAGGAACGGGGATCGAGTCTGCAGGAACGCTCAACATTGTGTGATTCTGGGCAAATCACTTAATCTAAAAATTAATGTGTCCGTATGTAACGTAACTGGTACTCATGTAAAGCGCTCTGATACCTTCGGGCCTAGTTTGCGCTATATAAAACTCCAACCCAAAAAATACGCAGCAAGTGATGAAAGTTTTCTTATTTTAAAATGGGAGGAACAATGTTAAACTATAATGGCTCACAATGAACTATCACATCTGAAATCATAACTGAATTCCATCCCCGGCGATGCTCCCAAACCAACTCACCCTAGTGACCTGGCGGTCAACCGAAGCTATCACTTAAGAATACTCCAGAAAACATATATACCAAACAGTGGGGTATTTCCCTGACATCCTCATCCAAATCCAAGAGGAAAAATGCTTCTTTACTACATCGCTTAAGACCAAAGGATTGACATCACCCAAGCAGGCAAATAACATAAAATGCATTCTGAAAAATGATCTGGGCGAAAGCAATAAAACTGATGGCAATGTTCAGAACATGAACATACGCTAGTAATGCACTTACAGGAGAAGGAAAGTACTCTATGAACCCAAGATGTTAAGCGTTTTTCCTTCTAAAAGTGCACCAACTCTTATGTTGAGTGACAAAACTTAAGACTTTTAATGATCATGGGGCAGCTTAAACGATACAGCTCACAAAACAAATGGCAGCAACAAAACTAGAACACATACAATATAATTAATAGCACATGCAATATAATTCCAGAAAATAACTGCTGAAATGGTGTGGTGCCAATACAGGTGGAAAGGAATGACAATGGAAGAGTCTCTGGATGCAATTGGTTCCAACACGGTAAAACATTAACCATGGGAATGGTAGGACTGAATACAAAAGGCATTTAACATGTAAGGTTTGTTCACCTAAGACTCGTTCAATCTGAACTATAGAACGAAAGTGAACAAAAGCAAGCAAATATAAATCTCTCTAAAATATGGTGAAATGCATCATATGTCAAATTAAAATGTAAAGCGGGCCCAATGTATTTGCCTAACACTACAGGTCAATAAAAGCACCTTCTTTGTTGTAAAATCTGTCACTGCAGTCAATCAATGCATTTATATAGCGCACTACTCACCCAGAGTGTCTCAAGGCGCTGGGGGAGGGGGGTCCGCTACTGCTCGAACAGCCAGGTCTTGAGTTGCTTCCTGAAGGCGAGGTGGTCCTGGGTCAGGCGGAGGTGGGTCGGGAGGGAGTTCCATGTCTTGGCGGTGAGGTAGGAGAAGGACCGTCCTCCTGTGGTGGCTCTTCGGATGCGGGGGACGGTGGCGAGGGCGTGGCCGGTCGATCTACGCTCCCAAACGCCAGCTTCGAAGTTGAGGCGGCTGTTGAGGTATCCTGGGCCTTGGTTGTGTAGGGCTTTGTGTGCGTGGGTGAGGAGTCGGAAGGTGATTCTCTTGTTGACTGGGAGCCAGTGCAGGTCTCTCAGGTGTCCGGAGATGTGGCTGCGACGGGGGATGTCCAGGATGAGTCGTGCTGAGGCGTTCTGGATTCGCTGGAGTCTTTTCTGGAGTTTGGCGGTGGTTCCGGCGTAGAGGGAGTTGCCGTAGTCCAGACGGCTGGTGACGAGGGCCTGGGTGACCGTCTTCCTGGTCTCGGTGGGGATCCACCGGAAGATCTTGCGTAGCATGCGCAGGATGTTGAAGCACGATGAGGAGACGGCGTTGACTTGTCTGGTCATGGAGAGGGAGGAGTCCAGGATGAAGCCCAGGTTGCGTGCGTGGTCTGTTGGTTTGGGTGCGCTGCCTAGGGCGGGGGGGCCACCAGGAGTCGTCCCAGGCGGAGGGTGGGGATCCCAGGATGAGGACTTCCGTCTTGTCCGAGTTCAGTTTCAGGCGGCTGTTCTTCATCCATTCGGCTACTTCTTCCATCCCTTCGTGAAGGTTGGCTCTGGCGGTGGCCGGGTCGTTGGTGAGGGAGAGTATCAGCTGGGTGTCGTCGGCGTAGGAGATGATGTTGAGGTTGTGCTGGCGTGCGTTGTCTGCCAGGGGGCTCATGTAGATGTTGAAGAGGGTTGGACTGAGCGAGGAGCCTTGAGGAACACCGCAGAGGACTTCGGTGGCTTCAGATCTGAACGGGGGGAGGCGGACTCTGTGTCCTTCCGGTGAGGAAGGAGCTGATCCACTCCAGTGCCTTCTCCCGGATTCCGACGTTGCTGAGTCGCTGCACTAGTGTACGGTGGCAGACGGTGTCGAAGGCCGCGGAGAGGTCTAGGAGGATGAGGGCTGCTGTTTCTCCGTTGTCAAGCAGTGCTCGGATGTCATCGGTGGCTGCGATCAGGGCGGTCTCGGTGCTGTGGTTGGCCCGGAAGCCAGACTGCGAGAGGTCGAGGGAACCGTTCGTCTCGAGGAAGGCGGCCAGCTGCTTGTTGACGGTCTTCTCGATGACTTTTGCAGGAAACTGGAGCAGCGGCCTTACCTTAGTTATGGATGCGTCTGTGCCTCGGTCGGCATCCCTCTCTCACTGCATCCCCACATAGGTGATAGAGCTGTGTTCTGACCAATAGTGAGCCGACTGACTCTTGCTTTAATTGCACTGTCTCTTAAGGCAAAGCTGGAGAAATCTGGTAGAGCAAGCTACTGACAGCCTGTGAGCTCGCTACAAGAGCACCCTGGCAGTTGAGTAACTGCAAGGTGTCTGCAGCAGCAAAGGTTTCAGCTGGTAGATGTCAGTCAGCTGATGTTTAGTTACCAGAGCGCATATGTGAAGCCGGTGGTATATTTATAGTGACCAGAGCACAGCCGTGACCTTGAAGCAGGAGGTATGGGCTGATGCGTGGCTTCTGGGAATTCCAGTGTCCTCTACAACTGGACGCCGACAAAAGCACTGTGGGTTCAGGTGAATGAGCGAAAGAGACCCCCAGGTTTTCAAGAGGAACCTACAGTGGCGGCGGAAATTCACCAGCTAGGCAGGGATTGTCCTAGCAACTAAGGGAAACCCCATCATAGTGTTGTGAGCGATAACTTGTGTTCTGGCTTTGAACAAGAACAAACTGATTGTGGAGAATTCATCTATCAATGAATAAAGCTTGGGCATCCGCTTCGGGTGCCAATGTCAAGGCGCAGTGTCAGGGCGAACAGCAAAGTTTCTATATTTTGTTGATTTAAAAGGATATTTCAGCAGTGTAGTAGGGAGTGAATTCATCTCTTCCTTATTCGGGTGGCCAGGGATCTACCATGCATACAGGATGTGTATTATGTGTTTGGTGTACTTGCCATCTGTGCAAGCAGGCCCTCTAGAATTATGTAGTTCTACAGCTTTAGCGTTTTCTGCATAATTATATATTTACCACGTTTACCACAACATGGCATCTGCTGCATAATTTACATCATCAAAAAAATGTTTCTAGCTGAAACACGCAAGACATCCTTTTTGTCAAATTCAATCCTTTCTTTCACACATGCATTATCCACATAATGCAAAGATTTTGTCTAACTTGACCATAGAACTCACAAACAGGCCGTCCCGACCTGATGCTGTTGTCATTGCCACTTTTCTCCTTATGCTACTGAACTGCTCACTTTACATTTCGAGCACCTGGATGCTCTCCTGCTGTGCTGGCACAACCCTACACCCCCTCTCTGTCCACTCTATCACTTTACCTCTCTGCTTACTCTCTTCCCCTTTATGTACTCTCTGCATCCCCTTTGCCCCCTATATTTTCCCCTGCACGCGCCTCTTGGTCTGATCTCCTCTTCCCCTGTCTCTCCCCTCTGCTTGCCCTGTGCCCAGTCTCTGATTCTACTCAAATGGACGGATGTACTGTCACAAAGTCATCTGCAGCCCACTAACACCTACTGCCTGATCCTGAGTCCCTATTTCCTCTCTGGTTCTGCTCTCATCATCCTTTCTCTTCGTCGGCTCCTCTCTGCCCTAACTTGCTATGTCTCCTGCAAGCTTTGCGAAGACTTAGAAAAGATGCCATGGATTATAAGTCAACAAAGAACTGAAGTCCTACCTGAGGGAGTGAAATATAGCTATAATTGTATGGAGTACAGAGGTGGCCTCAAACCATGTGCCCCAGTGCCACTGTGTCTTCTGCGGTGCTGAAAGCTGCCCTCCTAGTGACAAGTCCACAAAACACATGTTTAACTGTCAACTTGGTAAGTGGGTGCTTCTTATCAGGAAGTGATGATTCTGAAAACACATAGTATGTACATAAGAGCCCATGCTCACCTCTGGGGCAGCTTGAGAACCTTCCTGGAGTGGGCAGAATGAATGGGGTGCATTTTATTACAAAAGGCCTGTTGGGCATGAAGGTCTGTGCCTTGCTGAGCATGACGGTGTACTGGAGTTCAGATCCCTCACTTAAACCCTACCCATAAACCTTCACTTACCTCAGCTTAACTTTCCCTTTTCATTTATTATCTTCATATAGAACCCACATTGCCTGAAAAAAGCTTCAGAGCATGTTTGCTGTTAGGGTATGAGAGGCAAGGAAAAGGAAAGGGCAACTGAAACCATATACTGGATTCCAAGAAGGTTTAGTCTCAAATATTTGGCAATGTTAAAAAAAAAAAACCCTGCTTTATTCTTCGGATAGGACAGAGTTGGAGACAAGTTCAGGTAGAAGGCATGGTGTTGGGAAAATCAAATGGTCCAGTCAGACCTTGCCTGAGTGACCAATGAATAGGTTTTTCTTTGTGCAGAAAATTCCATCTCCCTTTCCTTTATAATTGTTCACTTTTTTAACCATAAGGTGTGACCTCAGCGATGGTCATGGCTTGGATAAAGTGGCCTTGTCCCTTGTATACTCTCGGTAAAATGTAAACACAACTAATGTGATGTCACATCTTGCAACATTTTATTGTCCTATTTCGTGAAATGTATTAGGGTCTAAGGTCGTGCATTAACATTAAGCCGTATGGGGAAATTTGGAAGTTGGCATCTCAAGACTGAGGATACAACTTTGAAATTATTCGTTGTTGGTGAGTTAGCGTATTTTAAAAAGCAAAACTTTTAAAACGGCTTTCTTCTTATAATCTCATAACACAGTGCTGTGCATAATGAATTCACACGAGCCTGGATGCTACAATTTTTCAACAGTTTTTTATCTCGAATGTTTTTTGTTTGTTTTTTTTAGTCTTTTCCTTTTTAAAAACAACCACTTGTTTCCTTTGGCCACTGTAGCGATACATTGCAGCTTTCTTGTGACATCTTCCTGAGCCAATTTCTCCCGGACGCATTTACAGGAAGGAAGTGAGGCTGAAAAGTAAACTACCTGTGTCATCCCGTGCGACACCCACCATTTGCAGGCGACACAGTACTGTGTTGGGACACACAGTTTGGAAAGCTCTGCTGTACCATAATGCATTCAGTTTGGTGCATGGTAAAATATCTGGAGAATTCTATTGCTTCGGTTGATTCCGTTCATAAAACAAACCCTCGTTCTGCTGTACATGCCAAATTTGGATATGCTTGCCAGGAAAGCGCATATTTTGTAATTGCGCTACCCATTTAGTAATGTTGACTCTGTCACCTGGCTTGCCTCTCCTTCAAGGCACTGGCGGTTCCAGCAATGTTAAATTAATGTCCATCAAAGCCACATTACATATATATTTATTGGGGCTGTGTTGCTATCTGTGTTTAAGCTGTCCACTGTCCTGCATCCTGGCTAATTAGATACAAGGAGGTTTAGCTGCTCTAAAGTTGACAGGTTGTTGCAGATCTGCCTTTTGTTTGGAGTACACACACATGCATTGATCTATAGTAGTAAAAATAGATTTTGTGGGTATGCATCTTCCTGGAACCTATGTGTCTGGTCTGTTGATCTCACTGAATAAAATATTGTCGGAAATGAGTGTTCTGGATTTCTGGCCAAACACAAGCTTTCTTTTTATGCAGTGTTTTTGTTTGGTAGGAAGGTGGGCTTTAATTCTTGTGGAGTTGGTAATCGTTGTCCCTTTGTCACTAAGAAGTGCTACAGTATGCGGTTAGATTTCTTTCACCATTTGGTCAGTGTGTGCTTATAAAATTGATTTATACAGGTCATTGTTATATCGTTTTTAATTTAAATGGCAGTAAAAGCGCAATAAAATGTTTCAAATTAAGTGTGTTCAGTCCATGCCTAGGTTTACAGATGGCATTTGTGTTTATAAATGTAACCTTTTAAGGAGCATTTATGGGTGGGTATTTTAAGTTAGATTTTTTTAAGTACACAGTACTGAAGTGTGCTACGCTGTGCATTTGGCTATATAGATTTTATTTGCACCCTTACAAGTTTAGTGGAATGATGAGGAGCATTTCTTAAATGTCTTGAATAAATAGAAAAACTGTTCATTCTGTTCTAACAAGAATATTCTTCAAATCAACTTTTCAATAGAACATTTATTTTTCTTTTACAGGTGTAACAATGTCCTCTATATCCGAGGAGTGGAAGAGGAGGAGGAAGATGGAGAAATGAGAGAATAAAGTCTGAAAATGGCTGTTAATCTTTAGTAGATGTATCATTTATGGTTCACTGTCTGTATGAATGTAGAATTTTTGTTTATACAATAAAACTTTTTTTTGTAGTTTGCAGTTTTAATGTTCATTTAGTATTTAGAAAAAATCCTAAAAGGGTAGGTGCTAATTTTGCAGCTAGACTGATGTTGAGGGTTGATTTAATACAAATGTATATAAATCCTTGCTGTACCCATTACATTTTCGGTATTGCTCCTATTTGACCGTGCCGAACCAGTTATTGTCCTCGCTAATTTCTGTACGCCGTTACATGCTGTACAACCTCATGGTGTATACAGTGGCATGATCTCCATGCCGCTTAATTGTATTTATTCCTGCTTCCTGTCCTTTGAATGTCTGTTTCAGACACTAGTTTCAGTGTAAACCTATTTCTACAGCTCTACAGCATTGTGTAATCCTGGACCAGTTAGTCATTTTACTTGTACCTCGCTTCCATTAGCAGTACAGCCTGGAAGCCTGTAGTAGCAAGCTAGCCTCAGTATATTGGTTTTGTTAACCGTGCAATTCCATTTACACATGGGATGCACAGTTTAATCTGTGCTGAGGCTTAACTTCTAACAAAGACCTCTCATGTTGACCTGTTTCTCCTCTCTTGCTTGTAGCTGATACCTAGAAGCTGAGGGGGCAGAATTCTGCCAAAATGTTAATCTTCTTCCAAACTTGACACTTCATCTTCCACTTGGAATCTTCAGGGGACTTTTTGTGCCCCTCTTACCCTCCTGCCCTATTACATTGTATGTGTCTGTTAATGACTATATTTATAAGACAATAAAACCATTCCATCCAGACCTTCCATTTCTCCAAATAATAAAAAAAACTACGATCAACTTGCCTAAAGCCAGGCATATTGGCATTTAATCCAGATCTCTCTGCTGGGAATTTCTTGGGTCTCACAGGTGCATCATAAGGAGACGGGAAGTCTGGGGGAAGAGTGTTCTCATTAGGCTTGCACCCTTCTCTGCAGTCCCCCAAGAATTGTTGCGGGCACTGCAGGGAAGGGCTTCACTAGGGCCACATGCTGCGTTATCAGGCCTTTCAAGCAAGGTGGTTTATGCATAGCAAAAAGTGGCCTCGGTATGCCTTCCACCAGTCTTCCCTTATCGAACATTACCCTCCGCCCCCAATGGCAACGGCTGCATCAAACGGTGAGAGGATTATTCGCAGAACCGCTAGAATTGAGAATCTGCTGCTGCACCTTTTGTGCATAATTATGAATTTCCAATTTACCGCTTAGTGGCTGGATTTTAACAAAAAATCCAGCTCAAATGGGTAAACGGTTATGAAAAAACTGCGGCACATGTTGCCACGCAGTTTAAGGCCCTTTCCAAATTGGTAGTAGACCTGGAGGAGGGCCACTGAACTTGTCCATCCCTGTGGTGCTCGCCAAGACTGCCGCAGATGTATCGAAGCTTCTCCTCGCAAGTGAAGCCCTTCCAGCCCCGCACCCTGCGGCGAACAGGGGACCCAAGATTCTCCTATCCAATGGACCTCGCAGGCCAAAAATCACTGCTGTGCGTACTCTGCTACAGTCGATGACCAATAATCAAGTATAATTACTAGCCACGGGTGGGAGAAGCTGCGGCTTCTGAGCAGCGGTCCAGACCTCACGCCGGGGGCTGCGTGGAGACACGAGTGCGGCGGCTGCCCGCTTTAGTGACTGGAGGCCCTGTTGAATTGCGCTCCTGCCTGAGGCAGCTGACCGCACAGAGGTAGGGAGCTGTTCGCTCAGTGCGAGTGTGGTGGTGTTGGATATACCTCGCCTTGGCACTGGAGACCCGGTGGGCTATGAAGATAGAGGTTGAGGGGCCTGTCTGGGACTTAGTGCACCTACCCTCCGGACCACAAACTTTGAGCGGGCGCCTTCTGGGGAGTGATTAAGTGTGGAGACAGGTGCAGCCTCGAGAAACCTGCCTTATATAGTACATAGGGAAATAGACTGCATGTTGGACACCACGTGGTACCTGCACACAAGGACAGCAATAAAAACTAGCTTGGGTGGGGAGGGGGATTAGTGGGCACCTGCCCCTGACAACCTCTCACAGCATTGTGAAATTAAGAGTTGACGCTACTTCTTCCTTTTGAAGGGCTGTATTGAGAAGAGAACCTCTTGGGGCTTCAATTCAAGGCAGATTCGGCGGCTGATTCTGGCCACTTTGGGAGGAGGTGGCTGAAGACCGCATACTGCAATAGACTGTGCTGGGTAAGGATTTAAATTCCCAGACCCTCCGGTCCTGTGTTGCTTTACCGTTGCGCTCAGAGGCGTTTAAAATTGTCGCGGGCGGTGCCCGTAGGGGATTGGGCCGGGCCCCCCCCTGTCTTAAATCTATTATAGTTCCATCTTAAAGGCAGTGAGTGGGCCTTTTCATTTAATCTTACTATCCTGTGGCCTTTTGGAGGGGGTTTCCAGTGAAAGTTATCAATATACAATTGATCTTATAAGCACGGCCAGCACTTTTGTGAAATCAAACTTTATCAGTATGGGGAAGATGGAAGCAGAGAATGCTAATGGGATTGATAGAAGACTGAGCTAGCAGGACAATACTGTCCCTTTCTGAATCATACAGTGGTGTTATCGGATAGAGCTTGTAGTCCATCAAGAAACTGTTTAGTTGGAGATACAGAAGGTGAGGGTTCTGTTGGTCACACCACTGTTCCCACCGACCTCCCCCTTGTGCCTTCTTCGTCCTGTCAAGCCCTAACCTCTAATCTTCCAAACTCTGAGGCACACCTCACTAATGACAGTGACCCTACCAACAAGTGTTCTGGTGATATTCAAGCATTGGGCGCCTGACGCGAAACCACAAACCCAGCACAGTTACATTCCAAAAAATTAACCAGGAAGACTGCAATTGGCTCTAGGAAGGTCTCGGTGAAACCTGCACATAGTTAATGCTGAACTGACCGCTACCATGTGGAACTTTTTGGTAATTTGGAACTCTAGATTCTTTCAGTCTTTAATGATTTTGGCACCCTTATCTGTGCACTGGAGCATATAGTGGGAAATCTTAAAGGGTCTGTGAATAACATCCAATTACCTATCCAAAACAGGACCAGTAAATTATCCTATAGTTCAAACAGTTGCACCTTTACTGCAGGGGGTGACGTTTCTACAAGGGGTCCCTTGGATTGCAGTGTACCCCCTCTGTCTCAGGTAACTTACAAGGCTCCATTACCTTCACGTGCTGACGTTTGCTCTCGCCACCCAATTATTTCATCCTCAACTGCGGTGTTACTCATCGGACAGATTGTTTCTGCTTGGCTGCCTTGTCAGAATAACCATTCCAACCTTACTTCGGCAGCCCCCATATATCTCAAAATGTTTCTTCAGAAGACCATCCTTGAAATGACACCGTTCAGTTGCCCTCAGCGGTCACCCCCTACAATCTCATTGGCAGACACCCCTTCTCCGTGGAAGAATGTGCAGGAGAGCTGTGATCAACTTAAAAGAAAGTAGTTCATTGGTTGGTGACTAGGGTGAATGCACACCAGCCTCTGTTCCAGACCCACCTGATATAAAGGTGGTTGCCCTAATAATCCAACCGCATATGGGCAGAGGACCAATGGAAATATGAATGATAATGCGGAGGAATGAATAGATAAAGTAACATTTTCTAGAGGACATAAATAAATTGAACCCTCACATAGACCCTAATTTATGTCTTATTTGTTATAGCTAAACAACCAACACCAAAATAGTAGTCCATTAGTATTTTTATGTTTGAATAAGACAATACATAAATTATATATAGAAACACATGTATAAAAGATTCCTTACTACCCATACTTGTATTGCGGTTGCTAATGAATAAACGAACAATGGCTACAAATTGCAATCCGCCATGGTAGAAGATAGTCCTGAAAGAACATACCCGAGGGGATACTTCAACCCCCTTCTTAGAGAAGAATGTGTAACTATTTTGTTAGAATTCATTCATGATTTGTTGGACTCCTCTAAATTGTGGAGTTTACGCCCATTTATTAGGGCCTCATCAGGACAAGGGGAAAAAGTAAACTGACACCTACAACGTAAATATGCAAACAAATTGTCAGTTATATTTACATTTACAAAAGGTATCTACACAAATGTTATATGTGCGAGAGGGCCCTCTCTTGGAAGAGCACTGTACTTGCCATAAATAGGCTACAGATTAGTCACCTGTGTCCTACCAGAGACCGGTGCATTTATTGAAAACATGCTGGCAGAAGAGATTATCATGGCTCGTAGGATGGGTTAAATTGGTCTGTCCAGGAGGAGGTTTTTTGGGTGACTTTAACAGTTAATTTTTAATAACGCCATGCAAGCTGGTGTCCTTTTATGCACATTGGGAAAGGTGCTTCAACGGACCACATATCAGTACTCTAACCCCCCCAGGTTTCTTCTATCCTCCGTGTACCTCTGGGGTACCTGGTAGGGGAGGCCTGTGCTCGAACCAGAAAAGGTCACATGATTGGTTTGGCCAATGTTCCATGCCACAGTAGTACTGCAACTATCCAACTTAGCAACTGTTTTTCACCTTTGAGCCAGCTGGAAGATCCTGATTGACTTGACCCAGCCCCTAATGAGGATAGAGTATGGCGCCTGAGATCTATAGCTTTGGCATTCCTAAGAGTTCTCAGTTGGAACATAGTTGGGGTTCGTAGTAAGCTAACAGATGCTGCATGGCTGAGCATGATGACAAACTTTGACATTATTTGTTTGAAGGAAATGTGGGATGTTAAGGGTTTTACATTTGGATGATTTTACCTCCTACATGTTCCCAGCGACCCATTCATACAGCTGGTGTGCAAGCAGCAGTTTAATCACTTTAGTAAATTTGGGCCTCCTCTGTAAAGTAGCTGTTTTGAAATCTAACTCGACTGTTTTGGGTACCCTTTCATCTTTCACTAATAAGTGTAGATTTCTTATTAATTTTTATAATGCAGCCATATCTAAGAATTAACTGGGTGCTGTTAGTAACCTCAAAGCACTTATAGGAGACTTTTATCAATCTGAACCTCCATTCACTTGAACTGTTAGTCGGTGATTTTATTTACATCTGTTATTTATGTCTTTAGAATAATGACTCAGACCGTGAGCACTTAACTATTGACCAGGTGTATTTTGAGTACACCCCTAAGGTAATTCAATTAATAGTTTAATTACTGAACGTAACCTGATTAAATTAATGGATCATAATCCGTAGGACTCAGTTATAGCTATATCTTTATAGAGAATACCTATGTTTAAGGAGGTGGCCATAGTTCTGTTATAGACTGTATTTTTGTTTTTCTGCTTATCCTTGGTTCTCTTAAAATTTAAAGTAATAAGGCACAATTTAAGCGATCATAATCCCCTGATGGCTGTCTTCTTATGGGTCAAAAAATATATTGGAGAAGTACCTTTCTATTAGGAGCCAACCTCTGATAAGGGATAAAGGGTGTGGTGGGCCTCTGTTGTCCCTCAGATTTTGTTCATAATTTGGTTTCTCTCTGCCGAGCTGATTTCCATTCTTGTCTTTCAAGGAAGTCTTTGCAAGGTATCAAAGTCTTTCTTTAATATTTGTAGGTTTATTTAAACTGTACTTTGTAAAGTAGGTGCGACCTATGAAGTAAGATGGTTCGGTAAAGGAAGCTCTAAAGCTCATAAGGATCTATGGAATCTCCTGCATAATACACCAATGTCAAAAAGTGGGCATTACATTTGGCCTTCATGGACCTTAGCTCTGCTTTCGACAGTTAATCTATCTAAATTGTGGACCATGATGGCTCGGATTTAACTTTTTGGTATGATCTACATAAGGACCTCTTAGCTAGTGTAAGATATGGGCCCAATGGGGAATGCACACAGCACTTTAAAATGCAGCACGGGGTTCGTCAAGGTTGTATTTTAGCACCTTTTAAATTTTTTTAACACTTTATTTTCAAATAAAGGAAATAATTCACAGTGCATTGTATAGAAAGTCATCACATACAAGCCAAAACGTTCCTGACAGATGTAGCGCAATTGTGGACATATCAATCAGTAAAAATAGTAACACATTAATCGACACTTACCCCCCGAACCTCCCCTGCTACCCCCTCCCGTGACCCCCAAGCCAAGTTGGTGCACGCACCTTTTTAATTTAATCTTTAAATTGATCAATTAGAACAAGCACTGACTGACTCACGTTTGGATGTTCCTAAAGTTGGAGGCTGTTCAAGCTGGCCCTGCTTAATGCAGATGATGGTTTTAATTTCCCGGACGGCGAAGGGATAACAGACTTCTCATCATTTGTATTGATTTCATTAACAGCCTTGACCTCTCCACCAACTTGTCAAAATCACATGTGATGAAGTTTGGATGAAATTCATAGTAGATGGAACCATATCAGTCGGTGGAAGATTTTAGATACCATGGGGTTCAGCTGTATTCTGGCCTTAATAGGCATCCACTTAACACCTAATGCGATGTCTTTTAAATGAGCTATGTTAAGCATAGGTGACTTTACACGCTAGCTTGGGTGGACATACATAAAATCTGTCCTGCAAAATTTTCAAGGCTAAGTTACTTCCACTAGCCAGTTATGGCAGTGGAATACGGAGCTACAGCCTAGCCGCCCCAATTCAAACAGCGGAAAATACATTCCTAAGGGGCCTTTTGGGAGTCCCACAAAGTATACCCTATGAAATTGTTCCCGAAAAATTGAGATTAGGTGATATCACTGACCTGCTCAGACTCTGCCCTTTAAAACTCTGGCTTTCAGTTTGGACAAAGGAGGAACTTGGTCTCAATAGATTAATTATACAAGACTGAATATGGACAAGCCCTCCTTGATCCTGTGGTTGGCTCATAGCTCCCAAAACATGATATGCCTAGGGAGGCCTGACTTATATGCAAGTATAGTTAGATCTGATTACAAATGGATTGCAGAAACGTTTAGAGACAAGATGGCAGAGGATCATAAGGATGCTACATTATCGAAACTCTCGGTGTGACGTGATAGTAAAAACTGTGAGCAATTTGGAACCCTACTTGACCCCGAACCTGTCCCACCACCAGCGACACCTATTGATATATTTAAGATTAAACCTATTTCCGCGATTAGTTCCTTTTAATCAATGTTGTTTTAAGGACTCTAGTTGCCCCTATATGATTCTGACAACGTCTCAGTTAATGATGCATTATGTATTGTCATAATCTGTGCGATATTTAATAAGTTCCGACAAGTTTTTATGACCACTTTTAAAGCCAATGAATTTTACCCACGTTAGGCCTGCATTATTAAATTTAGTTTTTGAATGCACCTATAGAATGCTTTTTTTTATTTTTTTTATACGTTATCTTACTGGTGTCTTAAAGCAACGTTTAAAATTATGATCATTTTTGTGCTTTCGTTTTAAATTGAACTCTTTTTATTGTTTTGCTCAGGGAAATCAAGAGAAACATTATTACACAGAGAGGAAAAAATAGTCATACAAACGAGAGAAGAACCACATAATCCCGGCAAATTCCACATTACTAATAAAACAAATATACATCCCAAAGTACAGGGTACATAATCACAGAGGATTGCAGTTTCTACATTAAATCTCATCAGTTTCCCAGATCGGGCCCCATACCCGGAGACCTCCTCTTTTGGCTCTTTGCCCTTCACATTTATAGAGTGCCTTCTCTAAATTAAAAACATGATGAAGTCTTGCATACCATTCCTGATAGGAGGGTGGTTCAGGATCCTTCCAATGAGTCGCAATAATTAAACGAAAAATGGCAGAAACCATGAAACAAAAATAAGTTTGGGAAGGATCCAAACATAAACTGTCATCAATCCCTATTGAAATCAGAGTAGGAGTTAGTCGTGCTAAGCCAGCAGTGAGTTGATTAAGAAAATTATCTTTCCTTTCAAATTATCAAGCTGATTACACCCACTGAACATGTGAATTATATCTGCCGGGCCGTAGTTGCATCTAGGGCGCTGATCTGTTTCCCTTTTCCCCCAGCTAAAGAGTTTAGCAGGGGTATAGTAAAGCCTAAACAGAGTTTTAAAGTGTTGAGCTTTAAGGTTAGCTGCGAGAAATATTTTTTTTGACAAATAAAGGGACCTGCAAATATCCACGTCAGGATCCCCGAGTGAATCTGCCCAAACACTTTCTGAGCTGGCAATGTCATCCTGGTTGGCATTCAACAAAATTAAGTATAAATCCTTTACTCGTGGCTGCCTATGCCCAAGCCAATCAAGTATCGGAATATTATCCAGTCCATTTATTTGAACCATTAATGTTTTAATAATCTCCCTAAATTGTAAATATTTGAAGAAGGTCTTAGTTTCCACCCCGAATTGAGTTTGAAGCACTTCAAAAGATTTTAACTCGGATTGCTCAAATAGATCTCCAATTGCATTTATGCCAGCCTGTTCCCAAGTTTTCGCTAGATTATCGTAAAATAAGGGTGGGAAGATAGACGAGCGCCAAATTGCATGATATCTGTGCAACTTGGGGATCCTCAGAAATTTACTTATTTTATTCCGGACATTCCAGGCGGTTCTAACAATTTTGAACCGCGTTCTTTTGTAATAACTCCCATCTAGTTGCCTTAATAAAACCCCTGGTGCTTGATCCCCTAAAGCCAACTCATAGATAGAGGGAGGAGAATCCCTGCTATAAATCGCTGAGGTAATTCCTACTCCAGTTTTAGGCCGAAACAAGCTAATCATTTGCTGCAACATTACAGCCCAAAAATAATGTTGCATATGGGGGATAGCCAATCCGCCACGATTTTGTGGCAGTCAACCACTTTATAGATCTTCTAATCTTTTTATACCCCCATATAAACTGAGAAAATATCCCGTCAATTTTTCTAAAGAACTCTTTAGTGGGTTCAATTGGGATACATCTGAAAAGGTAAAAAAATTTCGGGAACATAGTCATTTTGATGGTATTAGCACGTCCTATAATAGAAATGTATAATTTATCGATACGTTTTAAATCAGTGCTAATCTTGATTAACAGCTGTGCCAAATTAATATCCCAGATAGTTGCAACCACCGCATTTATGTTTATCCCTAAGTAAATAGCCTCCGGGAACCTTCCAGCATCATTAAACAGGGTATTACCAGAGCAAACAATCTTGGTTTTAGCTGTATTCAGCCTATAGCCAGATTGACTACCGAATTCTAATGCGAGAGCCTCAATACGGACCAATGCAGCCTGGGGGTCAGGGGTGACTATGGCAATATCATCCGCATAGGCTAAAACTTTAGTGCTAAATCCCCTAACCACTATAGGTTTGATAGCCTGATCATTGAGCATAGCTCTAATTAAAGGGTCTATGTACAAGGCAAAAAGAATCGGGGAACATGGACATCCCTGTCTGGTACCACGTGAAATCTTAATTCTACCGGATTCCATCCCCATCATTTGTATTTTTGCATAAGGTTGTATATACATGGCCTTTAAAGCTGTCTGAATACGGGGGCCAAAGCCATTGGTATTTAAGATCTGCCATAGGAAGGCCCACTCAACCTGATCAAAGGCTTTCTGAGCATCTAATAAAATCAAAGACATTTGACCCCCCGTCTGTCCGGTGATGTCGAATAGAGAGATCACCCGACGCACGTGATCAGTTGTTCCACGAGCAGGAATGAAGCCATGCTGCCATGGGCTAACCAGGGAAGATATTATTTTTGATAGTCTATTGGCTATGATTTTAGAATATAGTTTCTCGTCTGTATTTATCAAAGAAATTGGCCTATATGAGGCTGGATCTTCGGGTGGTTTCCCTTTTTTCAAAAAAACAATTAAGTTGGTGTCCTTCCAAGAATGAGATGTGGTGCCATGATATTGTACTGCTAAAAACAAGTCCAGTAACATATGCGCTAGCTCAGGCTGCAAAACTTTATAAATTTCTATCAGAATTGCATCCGGACCTGCAGCCTTGCCCAATGCCATGGACTGTAATGCCTCATTAACTTCAGCTTGTGTAAACTCTTTTTCCAATTCCTGTATAATTATAGGAGGAGGAGTAATTAAGCGCTGCCCTGCTACTATTTGAGGATCAATCTCAGATTTATAAATGTCACCATAAAATTCAGCAAAAACTTGAAGAATATCCTGAGGATCAGTTACTCTATTTCCATCCCGCCGTTTAACCTCCAAGATGTTATTAGCAGCCGTCCTCTGTTTCAATTTTAATGCAAGATGTCTTCCAGTCTTTTCCCCATATTCATAATTATCCCTAGCTCGTGTTTGATATATTTTAGCATTCCTATTATTATATATTCCATTTAATTTGGCTTTGACCCTTGGCAAGATGGCGGCTGAGTGAGGAGTGAGGTGCTTCAGCCGGTTGTGCTCTCCCAAAAAAGGATGCAGATGTGCTGTTTGTAATACTATGCTATACCGATGTCCCTAACTTAAGGATGCGACACCCCCCCGAGTGTTTTCAGCAAGATAAGAACTTAAAGGCTAAAGAATTTAGCGGCGATATTAACAACTTACGTAGCTGGGCTTCAGCGATAGCCCGTTACACGGAACAGCTGCTTCTTCTGTTGGAGCGCGTTGAGAAGCTCTGTGCCTTCCATCTGCCGCTCGCCGCTTCAATTCCTGTTTCTACTATGGGGCCAAAATCTGTCACAAAAAACAGAGCTGCAGCGGATCGCCAGGGCCTACCAGCATTACCTTTGGAGACTGACATCCCGGCTCGCGGACGTAAGCAGAAGCCCAGCGCTTTCCCGGAGACCTCTGCTGACGGGAAGGACGGAGGTACTCAGCCCCAGCCACATCGGTCCGCAGTGTCCGTAATTGACTTGCTTAGAGGACAGGCTGTCGGCGCTCCTTCCAACAGGAAAGGTAATGGGCTGGATGGCGGAGATGGGGTCTCTGAGAAGTCTGGTAAGGAGCCGAGTGGGGGGAAAGCAGGGCAGAAGGAGCCTATGCTCAATTTGCTGCTGCATACGGAATCGGGCACGGATGGTCTTGCTAAGGAACTATCTATGCCCCTTGTCGAGGCGAACTCCCGGCAAGAAGAAATGACACCGCCAGACCCTCGGACTTATGTTTTGAGCGATAAACAGAACCCTTGTCTAGATCAGGCTCAGGAACTCATCCAGGGGCATGAGGCGGAGTCACCGGTGGGGGGGGGGGGAAGCTCACACCCCATACTCTCTGATCAGAAAACAGAGCTTCAGCCGGGTCAGATTAAAGCTTTGATGGGAAACGATCAGAGTACCCCCCCTCAGATGACAGACTGATTTAAAACATAAAGGGAGCTTTAGGGGTCATCGGACCTCACGGTGGGACTGGGATAAGGATCTGGATTCAGAGACAAACGACTTTTTTTTCTCTTTCTGACGCATCTTGGTCAGATGCGGCCTCTGATTCGGGTGGGGATACCCTGTCTAGCGATGAGCCGCAATCACAACACAAGGCTAAGCTACCCTCTACTTTGAGCTCCGCTGCAACGGTACGATCTTTGAATCTATGCCCTAAGAGTCTTGAAGGCCAAAAGCAGGCGACTCTGAATTGGGATTACGCACTTGGGGATCAATTGATGGGTACTATTAAACCTAATTCAAATATTGGATCGGAACCAGGGCTTAATCCGGCTCCTCCAACATTAGAGTCAATAATGCAGTGTGTGGTTGCACATCGAGAAGAATCCCGGATGGAAAGCAAGAGTTCACAGAATGCCTATCGTAAACTTCAAGGGGCAATTAGGAAGGTCGCAAAGACATGTAAGGATATCAGCGACCGAATGACGGATATTGAGACTCGGACAGAAGTTCTGGAACTAGAGGTTGCTGACTCCAAAGGTCAAGTGGATGCTCATGAGGCACGACTTATGGACATTCAGTGGAAACTCGAGGAGGGGGAAAATTACCAGCGTAGGAATAACCTGAGATTTTTGGGTATTCCGGAGGGGAGGGAAGGGTCTGATCCTCGTACTTATATTGTTCAATTAATGCAGACCTCTTTGCCAGATTTGGTTGGCTGGGATTGGCATAAGGAGATACAAAGGGCACATCGGGTTCCTTTTTCCATTCGCCAACCTGCTCAACCTAACGCTAAACCCAGGGCGTTACTGGTTTATTTTGGGAATTTTTTGTTAAGACAGAGTGTTTTTGAAAGAGCTAGACCAGAAGCCCAAATAAAAGCTGAGGGATTTTCTTTTTTTGTCAGACCCGATTTTTGCCATATCACTGTGGAGCGCCGGTGGCGTTTACGCCAGTTGATCAAGCCCTTCCAAGAGAAGGGAGCTCAGGCCTTTCTCTTAAATCCTGCCCGTTTAAAAGTAATATGGAGGGATACTACAAGCTTTTTTTCGTCTGAGATAAAGGCAAAGGAGTTTTTGGATACAGGAGGGAAGGCTAAATCCTAGGTGTAACCAATCTAAAATTGTATTCTGCTTTCTTTTTTTTTTTTTTTTCTCCTTCTGTAGGACGGGTGTTAAGCAGATATATAGGACTATCGGGTCTTGGGAGGCGCTATTCTGGATAAATGGGGGTATTGGATAGCTAAGTTATGTTTATTTTCGGGAGAGCACAATTTTCATCCACTACAGACCTGGTTGGTCTGTTGCCTTCATTCACAGGGCGGGGGGGGATGGGTGGGAGGGGTGGGGTGGGTGGGAGGGGTGGGGTGGGTGGGGAGCCGAGGGCTAGGAAGTGGGGTGGGAAGGGAAGGGGGTGGAGCAAAAAGTTCAGGGAAATCGGGAAAAATGTTTAGTCTGTTTGCTATTGAGTTATTGAGATGTTTAAAGTCACTGCACAGGAATAAAAGTTATTATGATGGGTAAGCTGAGAATCTGTTCCTTGAATATAGGGGGGTTGAACGACGCTGGTAAACGGTATAGATCCGCTGAAGTTATCCGTTCATGGGGGGTGGATGTTATTTGTCAACAGGAAACCCATATACCTTTCCAGAAAAGAGGGCTAAATAGTATTCCTGGATATAAGCAGACGATCTGCTCACGGCAGACTACCACCACAAGAGGAGTGGCTATCCACACCACCACTCGGATGCCTGAGGTGGAGCGAACTTTAGCAGATAAGTGGGGGAGATGGGCTATAGCCCTATTACCTTGTAGAGTAACCCTATGCACAATTTATGGCTCCAACTTTGATGATTCTGATTTATGGGCAGAGCTGGAGCTTGAACTAGCAGCCTGGCCCTCCCCACTTATAATTTGTGGGGATTTTAATATTCATCTAGGCATGTTGGATATCTCTTTGGGAAGGTATGATGGGAGGAAGCCACGGGTATTCAAGGCCCTTAAAGCCTTAGCAGCGAGCCATGGATTAGCTGATGTGTGGACTCGAAAGGTAGTAGGAGATGTTGGTTACACTTATTTTTCCTGCCCCCACCAGAAATATGTCAGGTTAGATTATTTTTTTATATCTACCTCCCTTATAGACCGTGCTAATATACGGAAACTCCCAAAGATGCTATCAGATCACAACCCTCTGATACTTGAGTTGGAGCTTTTGGAATATTTGAACCGCCCTAGTAAATGGTCCTTCGATAGGAAACTCTTGGTAACTGAAGGATTTTTAGATCATTTTAGGAGATGGACCAAGCAATTTTTTGACGCAAATCGGTATAGTGCATCAAGGGAAATTGTATGGGATACGTTTAAAGCATGCATAAGGGGGGAAATTATTAGTTTCGCTGGACATCTTATGAAAGAGCATAGGGTGGCTGTGCAAAAACTCATGGCTGATCTTTCTATGAATGAGGAATTACATCTCCGAACTATTGAAAGTAAACTGAAGGACGCAGCAAGGCTAATTGAACTAGAAGTGATAAGGGTCAAAGCCAAAATAAATTGAACTCTCTTATGATTTTATTTTTAAAATCGAATAAAGAAATTGACAGGTAGTCTTGCAGTAGATTTATGCTGTATTTGGGTGTTAAAGTGGTACTAATAAGGTGAAACTAAGGCAGTGTCAACATGGGTAACAATGATTAAAATATTGAAGTAATATGATCACAAAGTGTCAAATTACAATGCATTATTTGCCTTTTCTTGCTGCATAATTTTGTCAACCCGGCTCGCTTGCCTGATGATTCCAGTGGCCCTTATTAGTTATAAGATCTCACCAAGTAATGCTGCTTATTCTTTGTCCAGTCCAATTAGGTTACTTTAATTTAAACCATAGCTCAGTCCTGGGTAGCTGTGTCACACAGGAATCCGGCATAACTTGTAAAGACAACTATCAAATAAGGAGCATAGGAAGGAAATATAACCAGGATGCCCTCCACTCACGAACTTGACAAAACAAGACCTGGTTAACTATAAATTTCAGTCAAGTGGGCATCATGTCTCACTCTGTCAAAGTGCTGATGACAGAGTGAGCAAACTGGTGAGTACCAACCAGTAGCTCCATGGATGCTACTTACAAGAGGCACTTTCTGACCCACCTCACATTTTTGGAATCCTTTGGAGACCATTGGCTGATGAGCTTGTGACCTGAATTGGGTGGTTGAGGTTTTAACAACGATTAACACATACAGGTGGGCATGACTAGAAAAGTAAGCATAGCCTCACCAAGGAGTAAGACATGATACCTACATGATAGGGATAACTCTTACAGAAACTAGTGTATAGCATGTATCAGTACCAAAATGGTTAATACATTGAACACACAAATCCTAATCAATTTGTGAACATTTTAATGTGCAAATAGGCACCAAAGCGACGACGATGGGATCGGGGAAACCGAGATATGATTTTTAGGAGTCCAGTGGTGTCCTTTAATTCTTTTATGAAAACGTTCAGAAAAGATTTTTAAATGGGTGAGAGTACATTCTAAAACCAGACAAGGGCCCAGGACCTGTTGGGCACTGCTAAAAATTGGGTTAGGGGGTGGGTTGAAATCCTACTCAAGCAGCTACTGCTACTCTCGGGGTGAAGTCAAAGCAATCTCCAAATTAAGCTGTATTTAACCCTTGGTTACCTTAGCAGCAATGTGAAAAGTATTTATGCAGCCCTTCAAACTAATAAAGTGAAGACAGAAGAAAAGTCGCACACCAATATAAAAACCTAGAATAAAAGTTACTAAATTATTTGAGACCAAAACTACACAAATCCAGTCATTAGAACCAGAGATAAGCGCAATTTAAAGGTTTTGTGCAAAAATAGTGCCTAAAAGCACAAACCGAAGTTATCTGGTCATGGCGGACCGGTACAAAATCACAAGTTCAGGCCGGCTGTGATGGTGTGCGGGCTGGAGCAAAGAGACCAAGTTTGGCCTGCTGAACAAAGTACCTTAAATCCTGGTTTGTGGAGTGCTCAGATCCCAACGTTGAGGATGCGTCACACAGCGGTAGTTCCGAGGAGCTGCAGAAGTTGTCTGTCGGGTGCATTGCACAGTAGTTCCGATGTGGGGCAATGTGTCACGCCTGGTTGTTTCTGCTGGGAACATAGCTGGGCTGGCAGAGCACCTTCAGGTCCACTTCCAAGGGTAAAGCACTGAGAGGGCATCATTTGGAGGGCAAGGCTCACAACAAGTAGTGTCCATGTGCTGGGTTCAAGATGGTAGATGCATGTTCTATCTCTGATCAGGAGCTCAACCAACTTGCACTTGGAATCACTCTTGTGGTCCTGGGATTAAAATGCAGGTCGTCTTTTTCACTCGGGAGCAAGGCAACAGAGTAGCGGTCATTCTTGCAGAGCAGCACAGCAGTCCTGAGTCTTCCAGAGGTGTAGTGACGGTTTTGCCATGAAGCTACAGATTCTATGATCCTATATTGCAATGTGATGAACTCACATCTGACGTCACACGTTGTTCTACCACGATGAGAGCAAAAGCATCCTCCTCTTCCGGCTCCCTGGCCCCTACTTTGAGCATCCGGGTTTGGAAGGCGGCAGGTTGTGGCTGCATGAAGTGGTCTGAAGCGTGTGGAAAGGACAAGGGCCGCTGCGGCTGGCATTAGGTCAGTGTGTAGGGGGGGGTTGATGGGTAATGTTTGCGCTAGAAGCAGCAAAGTTTTAGGAGTGGATATCCCTGGTGCTTGCTTTTGTTGCAGCCGCTGGTGTTACTGCAAGCAGGGACGTTGTATATATGTGCACGGAAATTGCTAGTGAGACCCTGTACAAACTTCACCTCCCGGATCCCCCCCATACCCCACCTGGCTTTGAGCTTTTCACTGCCCAAGACTCTTGCAGGGCTTTTGGTGGGTCCAGCCCCAGGATAGGAGCTGGAGTCGGAAGGGCAAGTCTCCCTGGTGTTTGGAATAGTGTTCGTGTTTGCGGTGAGGTTCTAAGGTTGTGGTCCCTTCCCCAGTAGGCGCGGAAGTGGCCGGCATTATGACTGTGCGGCTTTCTTCTTTGGGGGGGCTCCACGTGCCGTGATCCTCCTTTTGGCAACTCCTCTCCTGGTTGATTGCGACAGGGGTGCAGGAGAGGAGTAGATTTGAAGCTCCTGAGGTTGCGAAGGTCAGATTGGGCCAGAGAGATTGACCCTTTATACACTTAATATTGTTGCTGTTTGAGCATAATTTTAGAAATTTCAATCACACAGTAGAAAATTTAAGTTGATTAATCGTGAAGTTGCGAACTTTGTGAGGTCCAGAGTATAAGTAAATAATGACAGCAAGAAAGTTGAGTGTGTTGTTGGGTCCAGGGTAGAGGCTGCACAAAGACTAAATAAAACCCTCTCTGGAACAGATGGTCCTGTTTCACTGCTGAAAGGGAAAAAGCAAGATATTCAGCGTATGGGAAAGAGTAAAGGAGAAACATCCCCAAGGAGAAACAAATGTATTGTCTGAATCGAATGGAGGGGGGGCGGCTAATGTTGGTGTTAATGGTGATACTGATGTTGGTGTTAATTCAAATATTGTGGAACCTGGTGTTGTGTGGGGGGGCGGCAGGGGGGGAATGCCGGTATCTCAGAAGGATCCCGTAAAGTGCTCTAGGGGTATAAATTGCTCTGCCTCCCATCTGACTTCTTCAGGTCCTCTACCAGTGAAAACATTGGTAATTGATAACCCACATATAATTATTTAAGCGGCTTCCTGCCCTTTGTTAGATGTCCAGGGTGAGGATTTTAGCTCACCAAATTTGGATATAGACCTTTGTAGGAGATACGTCTTGCATGATATCCATAAGATTGTAGAGACTGTTTGTACACCAACTGTGATAGCCCCTGTGGAATTGAAATTATGTAGTAATACTCCTTCAAATAATTCTTTGATATCTCATTTCTTTGTGTCCCTGATGTTGTTATAACTGGCATGCAACCCAGTCAACCTCCAAATGAAGAGGTATAGTGTCAAATTCTTTAGTGTGCCTTGAAAGGTTATTGTCTTCTAGTGGTTAGAAAACTTTGTTGGTGGCTCTGACTGCATTTTCGAAATGGTGACCCCAATATTAAAGGAGCTGATAAGTGAAAAGGAAATAGATCCCATCAAACAAGTAGAAATCGAAGGGGTTTTCGAGAAGGGCTGTAATGGGTCTGCTCATGTAGATGTTGGCTGTCAAATCGACTTTATTACTCAGGCTGGTAATCCACAATGTAAGAACCTGTTTTAAAAAAAAAAGCTTGTATTTCAGAGTTTTCCTGAACCTACGTTTGTATCTGTATAATCTATTTCAGACACTACCCCTAATACATCTAGAAGGGTAGATCAGGATGTTTCCTATTTTTTAAAACGCATTCTAGTTGTGGACATTTTTTTGATGATTTAGGTGCCCCACGATCAAAGGAGAAAGAGGAAGGAAAAGCAAAGGGGGAAAAAAAGTCAAAACCTATGCGTACATCTGCCAAAAAACACCAAGGAGACTACGTTTTAGTGGAAAATATAGAGGCCTCATCTAATACAGAGGCTTTGATCCAATCCTCGCAAGTACGTCCTCAAGGTACTAACCCAGAAAGTGGCTGTGTGAATTTACCGGCTGAGAAATTGACAGTGGAGTCAATAAACATGTATGAGATGTCTCCCCTCTCTATTTTACCTCTATTAAACCAAACAGCTTTTCAAAACCAGTTACGCTAATTTTCTAGCTGAGGGAACTGTAGCAGCGCCAATGGTAGAGCACAGGTCGCCGCTCTCATATTCCATCTGTACTGCACCTAATGGCTGTTTCTTTTCTTGATCCTGGTAAAATGAGGCTCTTCAAAGCTAAGAAAATCCTTTTAGACAAACATGGTAGACAAGTGTCAATCGGAGAATCCCCCGTTCTTTCCTTACAGGGAAACTCTAAAGATGAAAACCTCAAATGGAATTGGTTACCCAGTGCATTAGTTAGTGTTTCTCAATGTAACCACCTGCAACGTCCCTCCTATTAGCAATGAGCTAGAAATCATATCCTGGAACACAGACGGAATAAAGAACAATGGGGAGAAGCTGCATAACCAGAGTTCTTTAGAGGCAGACGTGGTGTGTCTCCTGGAGACCTGGTGCGTGGGTGAATTGACTTGTGATTTTTTTCATTTTAGATAGTAAAGCAAAGACCTTCAAGGAGGGGACATGCAAGGGGAGTGGCTAGTCTACTGTCTATGATCCAATGGAGATATGAATGTTATAAAGATCAGAGTAATTTATTTTTGGCAATAAATAATTCTGATGGAAATCTGAGAACACTCCCACTAATATTGATAAATGCTTATATTCCGCCAGAGGCCTCTCAAGATGTTCTCTTAAGGGAGGTCTTCTCTTATTTTAAAAAAGCGTCCTACTTTTTACTGGGTGATTTAAAGGTCTCCGATTCTTTCCTTAGTGATCATAAGCTTCTAACTCTTTTTGTAAACTTTAATATATCTCCCATTAGTTCTGGGTGCTGGATGGCCAGTCTGCTAGTTTGATAAATCAGGGAGAAGTCATTGGGATTATAGGGCAGTTCGAGACCTTGGAGGTACCCTAGAGACCACTTTAGACAAGTTGTCTGGTTGGTCAGGAAAATAAATGTAAAAAATGTAATACTCTTATGCAGCAACTAGCTGAAACAGTAAAGCAAGTGAATCCAAAGAAAGTCTGAAAGGAGTTCTCCGTCCCCTTCTCTGGTTAAATCATGAAATAAACGCTGTAGTCGGGGAACAATATTTGCACTATACCCCTGAAAGATATTCCAGAGTGTTATTAAAAAGGAGGAGGAACCGGATGAAGGCTCTGTTAAGAGGAAGATAGATACTGGATACAACTTAGGGAAGCAGTTTTAAAAGGCCAGACATGGACTTTTTGGTCTCCTGTTTTGGAGCCAGAGTTCGATCCATCCCTGTCGCTATTGAAGAACTCAAATGGGTCAGTTTTATCCAGGGACTTTATGCAGCAAATGAGGGTGCTACAAAGTATTCTATATTAAAGGAAGATTCTGCTCTGTATGGATCGTCCCTGAAAAAGAAATAGAACTTGTAATCGGGAATGCATACTTCGGCGGCGATGGGCCCCGATGAAATACCAATTACTGTTCTAAAACAAAATGGTTTTATTTGGAGTAAAATTCTATCCCTGGTTTTTTAATGTTATGAAAGAAAAATAGTCCCCTCTTCTTGGAAAGGGAGTATCATAGTTCCACTATTTAAGAAAGTAGACCGTGACCTACCAGAAAACTATTGTCAGATTGTACTTCTTGACGTGGTGGGTAAAGTCTTTGCTAAATGCCTACTGACCCAGATTAGTGAATGGGCAGAACTTTATAATCATACCGGTGGAGCAAACAGGGTTCAGGGCGAAGCATGGAACGATTGATAATCTAATTGCCCTTCAGGTAATAAGTGAAAAATATGTTGAAGTTAGAGAGGTAAAGGTATACACAGATGTTATTGACATCTCCACAGCATTTGTGAAAGTAGATCGTCCTTTGGTGTGGTTTAAGCTTTTAAAATTTGGTATGCCGGGCATGTGTTTGAAGTTAGTTTGTGCCCTCCATACTGATACTTGGTGTAGAGGGTTATTGGGTGAGGACAGAGGTTTATTGCAAGCTATCCCAACTGCAAATGGTTTAAAAAAGGATGCTTACTTCCCCCTACTCTGCCTATATATTTTAGACCTCCCTGATCATTTAGCCCAGAGTGAGGGCATTGATCCGACAATTGGAGGAAAGCAGATTGTGTGCTTACTTTACGATTTAACCCCTAAGGGTTTAAATAGCCGTCTACAGGTCCTCTAAAAATCTGCTGAGACTCGCCACCTAAAGATCAATGTATGCAAAATTAAAATTGTGTATGCATGGGAGCAAGAAGCCGAAAAATGGGAACTTTGCATGGTATCTAGGTGGAAAATAATTGTAAATTGTAAAATCGTATACCTTTTTGGGCAAGATGGTGTGCAGAAATGTAAACGATAAAGCCCATATAGAAATAATACGTCTAAAGCCACCTCTCAGGCTAAATGTCTGGGCTCCCTTTATAGAACCACCAGGATAAGACATTTTACACTTTTACTGGAGGTCTTTCGTGCTAAGACACCTGCCTCCTTGCTGTATGGTACAGACCTGATTGATGTATCGAAATGGGGCTTTTTAAATATAGTGGAAGGTTGTATTCTTCGAAAACCTAGATTCAGTTAATCCGGTTTTCTCTGTGACCGCCCTTAGGCTACAATTTGGATTGAGAAGCCCCTGGGCACAGGACCTCGCAGAGGTAGTGATTTGGGCTGTGGGTCTAGCAAAGAGTGACCATGGTACACTCCGGTTCTGGTTGCGACAAGAAATGTTAGATGGTCGAAATGAAAATTCATTAACGTATAGAAATGTTATGATTGCAATAGATCTGTTGCAATTAGACCAGTCTTTGATTTTTACTCTGACACCGCACCAATTAAAAGCTACTTTGAAACAGGCCATCTGGTCCATAACTTTTCGTATGGACAGGGAAGTCTGTACCTTAAAGAAGTGTTACCATCCAGCTATTGATTCCGGTTTGATGAATAAAGTACAGGCTTCTATTTCAAGGAATCTGCAGCATTCAGTGTACCGCTTTTGGTTACTGTTGAGGCAGGGCATGCTTCCTCTAAATCCCCTCCTGGCTAAATGGTACGGTTCATCAGTGATCTGTAACCTGTGCAAAAATGGTCTTCAAGGTCTTAACCATGTATTTATTCATCTGTCCTGCTTTATGTAGGTGGGAATGGCTGAGGCCAATTTATTTACAGTTATCTTTTCCCTCAGTAGTACTACAATCACTTTATGATTCTCCTAGTGAAATATTTTATAATGGAACTTTTAAATTTTTGAGTGCTTTTTAAAATTATACTAAGGTGCATCCGTCTGTAAATTGTAGAGGCTGATACTTTCTTATATGGATGATTTTTATCTTCTATATATTAGTCATTTGTATTGTTTGTATTTTTGTGATATATACATTATTCTTCCATATATTTTTTTTTTAGGCCTTTCACTGATTGTACGTAAGTCACTTTATATTTTGCTCTGCAATTATTCTGCTGTTTGTTGGAATCCTGTCAAATGAAAGCTTTTTGAACCTTGGATATTGTTTAATTGTCAGATCCCCATATGGGGTGGAATATTTTATGTGTAATTAATTGTAAATGAAAATGTTATCTTATGCACATGAATGTAACTTTGAGATGTTGTGTGGACCTCTTTGGAGTTCTGTAATCATAAATAAAATAAACTTGAAACTACTGACGAGTTGGCTCTGAGGGTCCAGTATTTATACCTGGTGCCAGCTTTGAAGTAGGAGAAGGCTTTGAAGGTTTCCACTCCCAGACATGCTTGTTATTCTTGCCTCACTGCCCTGGCCTCACAAAATACTAGTGTCAGACTCCTTTGAGAGTATGCTAGGCAGAGCCTTTGTGATGTGCAAGTGTGGTAGGTGACAGCTCTCCTCCCCATCATCAAGTCAGAGATAGCCCATCTACCACCACCTTGTTCTCCTTTGTCTCATTGTCTGGGAGCAATACACAAAGACCAACTGCCAGCTACGCCTAGTTATGCACACCAGGATACAGGCACCAAATGGTTAGGTCAAGAAAATACCATTAAAGAGGGTTTTAACTTACAATTCTTTAGACATCTCTAAACTCTACATTCCTACATAATCTCATTTGAAAGTTAGAATGTATTATATGTAATAAGGAAACCCAATGTTATCCTATGTGAGAGGTTGGACTTGCAGTAGTAAAAACAAATGTGTTTTCGCTAGCAAGACATGTAAAACTTAAAAGTACATGCCAACTGCACTCTGCCCTCTGGAGTGTGGGAAACTCCAGCGCGCAATTCTGATGACATTGCGCATTCTGTTTGTAGACGAACAGATCTAACCAAGGCTCTTCCCACTTCCCACTGTTGAAATAGACCTTGCCGCCACCTCCGAATGGAGATACCACTCATGATCCACTAGGCATTGATGGCCGAGTTTGTCCGCCTTGGCGTTCAGAGACCCTGTCGGGTATTGAACCACCAGGGTCATGCCCTGCTGTTCCAGTCATTTCCAGAGCCATAGGGCCTCTTGACAAATAGTCCATAATCCCACACCGCCCTGCTTGTTGCAGCACCACATGGCAGTTGTTTTGTCTGTGACCACTTGCCCCAACTTGCCCTGGACAGAGGGAAGAAATGTTTTCAATGCTAGTCGGATCGCCCGAAGCTTCAACAAGTTGATGTGGAACCCCGACTACGCTGGAGACCAGTGTCCTCTGATAGCCACATGTCCCAGATGGCCACCCCATCCCAGGAGTGACGCATCTGTCACTACTGTGAGATCTGGTTATCTTTGATCCATTTGTGGTTTTTTAACGGCCACTACAGGTCTTTTGCAGTTCCCTCCGAGATCTAAACCATGTCAAAGAGATTCCCCTGATGCTATGCCAACTGGAACTTCAGGTCCCTCTGCAGAGCCCACATACACCATCTGGCATGATTTACCAACCGGATGCTGGAGGCCATGAGTCCCAGCAGCCTCAGTCACTCTCACCGAAATCCAGGATAGAGGCTGAAACATCGGTATCCTAACCTGAATATCCTAGACTCGCTGCTCGGGAGGATGAATCCGAAACTGCACTGTGTCCAGAACAGCTCTGATGAAAGGGTGCGTCTGAGAAGGAGACAGGTGTCACTTTGGCACATTTATAGTGAACCCCAGCGAATGCAGGAGGTCAGCCGTAGTCTGAAGGTGGGAGACAACAGTCTGGGGAGAGGACACCTCCAACAGCTAGCTATCATCACATTGGTGAATACCCGAGGGGCGCTGATAAGGCTACAGGGTAGAACAATGAACTGAAAGTGTTTGTGACCTACCTTAAACCGCAGGTAATGTCTGTGGGCTGGCAAAACAGAGATGTGAAAATACACATTCTTCAAGTCCAACGCTACCAGACAGTTTCCTTGGTCTAGGGCAGACAAGACCTGAGCCAACGTGAGCATCTTAAATTTGAGATTGATGGTCCAGAGGTCCAGAATAGGATTTAAACCTTTGTTCTTTTTTGGTACCAGAAAGTAGCGGGAGTAACAACCACTGCCTGCTTCTAAAACCTGAACCTTCTCTATAGCCCCCTTGGCCAGGAGAGCTTTAGCTTCCTCTCGGATGATCCTCTGCCACACATTCTTGAGGTGGCAGTAAATGAGGATGAAAAGACAGAAAAGGAAGCGAGTAGCGATCCCGAATGATCTGTAAGACCCATTTGTCCGATGTTATGGACCAGATGATGTTGAATTCTCCCTCCAACTTGACTGGCATGGTCTTGCAGAACCAAACTAGGAAGACTTAGAGGCTGCAGCTGCCAAGGAGTGGTTGGGGGATGACTTCTGGCTACCATTCCCATGAGGTCGTAACGTGTCAGGTCCACGCACAGCTTGAGGAGTCTGTGCAGGACGGTTGCTGCGGTATGGCTGACGTGACTGGAAACCCCTTCCATTGCCACGAAAGGGGCGAAAGACAAATGCTGAGAGGGGTATTACAGAAAGGTCCAAGGACCTAGCCGTAGCCCATGAGTCCTTGAAGCACTCCAGTGCGGAGTATGCTTTCTGTCCAAAGAAACGAGTCACATCGAAGGGCACATTCATAAGATTGGCCTGGACATCCCCCAAAAAGCCATATGTTCTCAGCCAGGCATGGCTCCATAAGGCCACTCTCGACAAAACCACTCTGCCCAGCGAGTCAGTTGTATCCAGACCACACCTGATAGTGTACTTTGCCCCATCTCTCGCATCTTTCACTGCTTGGGAAAGCACTGTCCAGACCCTCTCTGGAACCTGTGACAGCACTTGCACAATGTTTTCCCATAAGGTGTGTGAAAACGGCCCAATAGGCATGCAGTGTTCACCGACCCCAAACATCTTCTTCCCAAGTGCATTCAACCTCTTGGATTCCCTGTCCAGGGGAGCGGAAGGGAAAGCACCATGGGATATTGATATTGACATTGAAGCCTGAACCACCAAGCTCTCAGGGGTGGGGTGTTGACTGAGGAAACTTGGATCGCCTGGTGCATGGCAATGGCAGCGTGCTATTGTTCTGTTCACAGGAGCCCCTGTGCTAGGCATCGACCAAGTGCCTAGAAGAGCAGCAGTAAGTACCTCTTTGAAGGGCAAAAGGGGTTCAGACGAGGAAGCCCCAAGTTTAAGCACTTCAGTCAAGATATTAGTCTTGACCTGCACTGAGGGCAATTCCAGGTCGAGGACCTCCGCTGCCCTCTTCACCACAATAGCATAAGATGCCCGCTCCTCCGTGGCCACAGTAGGCGGAGAGAGCATGCCAGCATCTGGAGAGGTGTCTAGACCACTGACCTCTGCAAACACCTCATGCCAGCCCAATTCCTCACAAGGAGCACTCAACTGGTGTTCCAATGGTTTCAGAGAGACCTCCCATTCTTCTCCCGTACCTGAACCTCTTCAAAATAAACAGGCAATGAACCTCAGGGCTCCGTCGGCACCAGAGAAGAAGTCAATCACACTCAGTCATTGGGTATCAGAATGGGGCTTGTGGCACCGGAAGCACCTACTTCGGGACTGGTGCCAGAGAAGGTAGTGCTGGCACGACCGGCACCGACCCGGATCCAGAATCAGATCCATGAGATCCCACCGTCGCCAAGGCCGGAGCTGTCGGTTTGGAGACTGAACCTCTTCTGAACCTGCCGGCCTGAAGGTGCTCTGCAGGGATCTGCCCACTCAAATATGCGTCGCATGGCCTCGTAAGATTCGTTAATCTGAGCCGGGTCTCTCTGGCTCCCGGAAATGGGGGGAGAGGGGGTGCGGATTCGGATCCATCAATGATTCTGCAGAACCGTGCCTGGAGGGTTGATGCTCCCTACCCATTCTCGTCGACAGACGAGGTGAAGTCGAAGTCCGTTAGGACTTCTTCTTTCTATGCCCCTTTCCCGAGTGTTCCAAGGACCTTGAGTGCGACAAAGAGGACATGGGAGTACTGGAGCGGTCCCGCGACCTTCTCTTCCTCGATTGGGACTGGCACTTTCATTGACGGGCTGCAAGGAGTTTTGTGGATCGCTCCCTCAAGACCTTTGGCACCATGGCCCGGAAGTCTGAGCAAGACTTCGAGTTGTGGTTGCACTCGAGACACCATATGCAAACAAGATGGGGATCGGAAACCAGCCTGGCGTGGTGAAAGGCGGTATACGGCTTGAAGCCTACCCGTCTAGAGGGCATCCCTCGACACACAAGAAAAAAATCTCTCAACAAAACGTCGAAAAAAGTCAAAAAGAGACCGAGGGATAGCTCTTCTCCGGATCAGCACTAAATGGCACAGAAAGAAAAGAACTGATGTACGCACGCCTGGGTTACACCCTCATAGGTGACTGTGACATCACAACCGACACTGGCGATGTCACGCGTAGCCAAACAAAGCCACCCGACAGAGTGCAGGGCTACTGCTTACATAAAAGCTTTTGGATCCTGTCTGATGCCTGAGAAATTCAAAAGTAAGGAATCTGCAGCTAGAAGTTTCTATCAGATATTAGTAATTAATTTCTTCTGTTGGCAGGTAGATTTCATTTGTTGTCTGCAGTTATTCTGGGGGTTGCTTTCCTTGTCAGCCATGTGTTCTGCTCTCTTGCTTCTTAATGGGGAAGCGTGCGCCATGAATGTGCTGTTCTGTTTTTACAACAAAGTTTTCAGCTGTGGAGCCTGTAGGTGGAGTGCTCGGCTCAGATTTGGCATTTCTGACCAACTGTCAATGCTGCATGAAACAAGTCAGCTGTCAGAAGGTAGAGCATGGCAACATCTTCCCCCGCCTAGATTAGCAGGAATCAAGGGGAGGGGCACAATATCTTGAAGAAGATTACATCCGTGTAAATCACTGCACTGCTGAACCCTGCCCTCGGATAAATAAGCTATCTAATTCTAATGGATACTCCAGCATTGTTGTTTCTTTTCGGGTACAAGGTGTAACTGAGGATGGTTTTCACTTGATTTTTATTGTATTGCAGTTTTATTTGTAACACGCTTCATGCCTTCGGTGCTTTGATGTAACTTGCCTTTTCATTTGCTTGAATAGTCCTTTAAACGTCATACCCTCCGCCCTGCCCGTTCCTTCAAATCAAAACTGAGCAGTCCACTCAAGTAAAAATAAGCATGTGAGATTTATTGGCTTTGCAATTTTTTTTTTTTTTTGGTATCTTGCAAATGGCGTTATAGCGCTTATTTATTTGCAGTTATGCTAAACAGAAGCTAATTTAACAAAAACTTAGACAAAGCCAATAGATCTTTCATAAGCGAGATGTATTGGCTTTGCCAGTGCTTGGTATGGAATGCTATATGGTAACTTATAAAAATTATTAGTGTTTACTATGGCTGAAGTGTTAATGTTGTAGAATGCCATAGCCAAAGACTGTCCAGATTCAGTAGAATTTTAGGACCATTCAAAAACTGTGAAAATGTACCATATAAATGTGCTGAATGTAGCATAAGTTGTAGGTAGAAAGAAAATTCCAATAGGCTACAACTGTTATTACAGTGATGTTTTAGGCTGTTTTACTTTGGGTTTTAATGGTTACAAAAGAACCATAAAAGCACTCCAGACTGCTTACTTTGTAGTAAAATATAGCAATAATCGGTGTTGTGTTTTTTTTTTTTTAGACCTTCTGGCCCCTGTGCCACTGCATCTGCTGCGCCATTCAAATCAGCAGGAAAGAATGGGATTTTGTCAAGTGGTAGTTTTGACTCATCATAAAGTAGAAAAGAGGGTTAATATGCCTGTTGCAAAGAACGTGCACCATGCAGATCACATAATTAATTATATGTGGCTAGATCAGTGGATTACTGCTTTTGTCACAGAGATCCTTTCATTAGGCTGGGTCTGGGAGCTCAGTAGACTAATGCATCTACTGCAGGGGCCTGTGTTGGAGCTCATGGTCGCAAGTTCAAACCCCCTGGGTCCACTCAGCCTTTCATTCATCTGAGGTCGATAAAATGAGTACCATTGAGTTGGGTAACAATAAACATCTGTTATTCAGCGCCAAGATACCCCGTAAGGGGTGAACGTGTGCTTTACAAATACACATTTTATGTTTATAAGTACAATACAGCACAGTGACCTATGAACTGCCATCAGTTGCCCCCACGCCCACAGCCTTTCATTATCCTAATGTTTGTAAAAGGGTTTGTTTGGGTAGAAATACATTCTTATTTGTAAAGCTAACTCCAACCGCTGTGGTACATTTTAAATCCTGAATTTGTGCTTCCCTGGACAAAACTCTTAAAATGTACTGCCTACTAATATTGATGAGGTGACTCCAGGCCTCAATGTCTTATGTGACATTTCTTATGATTCATTGTCTCTGTATAATGTGTGATGTATAGTGCTCTGAGTCCTCTGACACCCTTCACAAGTATGAGTAGCGCTATAAAACAAATGAAATGCATGTGAGACATAAGCTTTAAAGAGAAGGGGGTCGTAATTCAGGGAAACCGTGGAGAAAAATCATTGGGAGGCTTCATGGAGAAGATCATAGTTGGCTCCATAAAAAGATTGTCGCACCAGTCGCCAGCAGCGCTAATGCAGGACCAGTTCAATTAATAACTTAACAGCAATTCTTAAAAAGTACAAAAGCTCAGGTTAGTTGTAGAAAGTAGAAGAGATTTGATGTTATTAGACTTAACTATAAGGACGAAATCAGAGGCGCGCAACTACAGCCAAATTTTGGGAGGGGCTAATAAAAATTTCCGGGGGGGCTAATTCTTCCAGCAATAGGCAGAGTGGAGATGCAGGGGCTCTAAGAAGGGGTGAAAAAAAAACCTACAAAGCCTCGATAACAAGTAAATGGTATTTTAAAGACCTGTGAAGTACGCGGGTGGGGCTGCAAAAAGACAGATGCCAGACCAGCCAGCCTACAGCAGCCTCGAGAACTGTCTGTGTGTGTGCCCAGGAAGCTGTCTCAGCCCGGGCTGTCACACATGGCCGGAGGGAGGGGAGGGGGGTCAGAGAGCTGAACAGTGCCGGCCTTTGGGCGGTGCCATCGCACCGGGTGCAAAGGTCAGGGGCATTTGTGCTCTGTAATCAGCACCAGTCGCATTACCCAAAAGCCTGCACTATTGAACACTGTTATCCCTCTTTCTTTTCCATGATGTTAAACTTCGTAGAAATAGAAGATAGAAAACAGTGTTAAACAGATCAGGCAGCACGCTTTTATGCCCACGCATGCGCTGCAGTTAAATATTTGCTATGCTTATGAGTCCTAAAATAAAAGGTTTCACGTGAACGTTGGGGGATTTTATTTAAATGATCTAGGTACATAGAGCCGAGCTCCTGGCACTATCAGTATGTCCTCTTACCGCCTTGATTACTAAAGACATTCCACGCCAGCTTAATTTTGTGTAATTCACTTTACGCTTCTTAATTAAAACATGTAAGTTTTAGGCAGGGCCGGCTCTGTCGCGGTGCAACATATAGTATGGTTTTAAAAGCACCTGCTGCTGCATTCTTTTCTTCCAGCAATTTTCAGGCAACAATAAACATGTCACAATAACTCTGGTGAATAATATTCTTTCTGGAGAGAGAGAGAGATTGGAGCTTTATTAAGTGGAAGTTTTGATTCATTGTAAGGTAGCACAGAGGGTTAAGATGCCTACTGCAAAGAACATGTACCATGCACATCACAAAGAGCATACAATGTAAATAAGTCAGTAGGTTACTGCTTTGGTCAAAAAGATCCTATTGTTACTTGCAGTTTGTAAGTTAATATCCTAATGTAGAACAGGGAGCTATTAACTGTCATCAAAGAGCTGCATGAAAACTGCATGGTATAGGTTAGAGCGCTATGATTTTTCCCAGTCTTTCATTATCCTAATGTTGCAAAATGGGTTCATTTGGGCAGAAATCAATTCTTATTATTAAAGAGAACCCCCAACCACGGTGTTAAGTTTTATATTCTACGTTTGTGCTTCTCCAGACCAAGCACTCTTAAATTATACTGTGGATGACATGACTCCTTTTGTAGTCCTCTGTAACGTTTCCCATACACTGATTTACACATGTATAATTGATTCAGTGGTGTAGCAAGGGGGGAGGTCCACCCCCGGCGGCACGAGTTTTGGCGGCAGCGGCCTCCCCCCACTTTTGTTGTCTCGGTGCGGACATCCCTCCTCCCCCACTCTTCAATCAGCCGCCATGGGCAGCCAAAGTGCTAGCTAGCTACGCCACTGGATTGATTGTCTCTGTGTAGTATTTGTGATGTAAAGGGGTCTGACACACTAAAATGATACCAGTTGTTCAATAAAACTTATTTAATGTATCTGTGAGAGAGTAGTTATGGAGACTTGAGGGGCACTGTTGAAGAGTGGTAGTAAGGGAATCCCTGACGAAGGTGGTCACTGGGGGGTGCCACAGAGGCGCAACTAGAGCCAAATTTGGGGGAGATGCTACTCGAAATTTCGGGCGCGCCTGGGGCGCCATCAAACATTGTTGCACAGGGCGCCACCATGAGCTGAAGTCCTTTGAGCCGCATGGCCGTGCACGCCTGGACGAAATAAAACTACTTCTAACAAACGTGGGGGCATATTATCAAGAAACGGAGTTAAAATTATCGCCGCTTTAGTGTCAGAAAACTGCCGCTAAAGCGGCAATAATGGGCTTGATAATATGCCGCAGAGAATTCCAATAGAAGCCCATGTTAACACCAGAACATGGGCTTCTATGGGTATTCTCAAGGGCATATTATCAAGCCCATTAACGCCGTGCTTGATAATATGCCCCCTGTTCCCCGTCTGCTGCACCAACATTACGAACAAGCGCTGCGCCAGCATCGTTAATATTCATGAACCATTGTGAATGTTCTGACATTAGCACGTTACCCATGGATAATATAAAACGAAGCTTGACACCAAAGCACAGCGCTGGTGGCGAGTCGCGCCCAACCATCAAGCACAGCCACATACATGAACCACGTTGAAAGCCATTTGACACAAAATAGAAGAGAAGGAATAACGTGAATGGAATTTGAGACAGGGAGACCAAGTGTTAAAAAGGATAGAAACCCTGAGAAAATATCAGATGACTACTGTTGAGATGGAATGTCCCAAATGAAGACAGGAAACATCCAGTGAGAAGGTAAAGTTTACTCGTAGCACGACCTGGCCTCCAGCTACCTCCACGACCCAGCTGCAACTGTCGTCTCTGGAGTGCCGTCAGCCTCACATTCTAAGCTCGAGCACAAAGAACACCACGAGCATGAACGCTCGAACAAGATAAGAACATTACACAGCTTTAACTAAGGTAAGTATAGTAAAGGAAATAAGTATACATCACAACACATCCTTTCCCCTTAATGATAAATGAGAACAAAAAGGAAAAAAGAAGAAGAAAAGAAAAGAAAACCACAAAATAACTAAGAAAGAAAGAGAGCAAAGAGATAAAAACGTACAAGAGCAACATTCATGATCTAACATAATCCTGAAGATATCCAGGTGGTCTGCGCTTTCTAGTACCAAGCTCAACAACAGGAGCGTGAGACAACTCACCCTGATCCTCCGCCCCAAATTCCCTAGAAGAAGAACTCAGCCCATCTGAATAAAAAAGGTCTTCAGTACGTTCAGAACATGAAACATTTCTGTCAGGCAAAAACATCACACCAGAACAGCCATCACCATCACTACCGGTTTTGTCAACAGAACCACCTTTCTGATACAATGCCACTCAGTGCAAATTCCAACGCTCTCCTCCTTCAATAATGACAAAATATCTTCCTACATTGACAACACAAGAAGGTCCTTTAAACTTGGTAAGCCCTCCCTTAATCCTTCCAGATTTCAACTTAACCCAGTCACCAACTGAAATTTTGGAAGCCAGTACTTCAACGGAGCGTTCACCTCCAGAAGACACCCAACCCTTAAGCCAAGATGGGACCAGACGAGAACCAGGAGTACGCCCTCTCATGATCAAAAATGGCGATTCCAAAGTAACACTGTGCGGAGTCGTGCAATAGGCCCATAACATGTCTTGAACAAGACGATTAGGAGACAACCCGTTGGCCAAAGCAAGCTGCAAAGTGCCTTTGATGAGACGATTCGCCCTCTCGACTATACCATTGCCCATCGGATTGTAAAGAGAAGTGCATGAGTGTTTCACCCCAGACCTTTCTAAGAAACAGCATATTTCACCAGAGGTAAGTTGAGTCCCATTATCTGTAAGAAGAACTCGAGGAATCCCTTCACGTAAAAACAAAGTCTCCAACACCGTAATGGTAGATTTCATTGTGACATCTTTCAAAAATTCAAGATGTAGCCAACGTGAGTGCACGTCAACAACTACAACACCAAAACGCATATCCAAGGACAACTCCGAAAGAGGCCCAATAAAATCAAGACAAATGGTATGCCAAGGTTCCTCGATGTGACCCATACAACTTTGGGAACCATCTTTTAATCTCTTCTTGCTCTCTTTACAAAGAGTACAATTAATCACCCATTCCCTAATCTGATCGTCCATGGCAGGCCACCAAAATTCTTGTTTTATGCGTCTAATGGTCATACCTTGGCCCAGATGACCCTCATGGGCAAGCTTAAAAATGGCAGAGGGAGGAACAAATCTCTCACCTCTCATAATCACATCCTTACCATTCAAAGAAAGTTCATCAAGCAACTTCCAATAAGGCCTAAGTGGAGCTGCGACCATACTTTCACGGGGTGAACCTTTTTTCATAAGAATTAGGACGTCTTGCAGAACTGAATCTTCACTCATGGCCTTAGACCACTGGGCCTTTGAAAACGATCCTAAACTGCATTCGCAAACTTCAAAAACAAAGGCAACAGCCTCTTCACTTTCTAGCTGGTTGACAATTTCCTTGTCCACAGTTTCCCAATCAAGTGACATGCGTGATAAGCAATCAGCCTGTAAGTTCCTCCAGCCTTAAATGAACTCAACATCATATAGATACTCCTGTAATCTCGCGGAAAACCTAGCTAACCGCGCCGATCCCTTACCCGCACCTCCTGCAGACAAAATCTTCATTAGCGATGTTCAATAGTAAACGGGCTGCGGCATTCTGTACTCTCTGCAGCATTCTCATTCTACCTTTGGTGACCCCTAAATATACAGCATTACAGTAGTCCAGGCGGGGGATAATCACCACCTGGATGTTGATTTTTTTTTTTACTGACAGATAACAGATCTAAGATTTTACATAACGTCCTCAGAAGGCCAAAACACATACCGGCCAAACCTGATATATGTTCCTCAAACGATAGTGTGTTATCAAACCACACTCCAAAGGTTTTTATCTTGGGTTTAGGAACTGGGTCCCACCTAGTTCAGATGGCCACCAGACTGATGAGTACAGGCCCCAGCTAGGCCCACAAGTACAAAGGGTTCGCCCTTCTGTGTACGAAGTACTAGAAGGAAGTTGGCACGGAAACTGCAAATACAAAGACAAAGTTTATTAACCTTCAAAGGTGGTCCTACAATCTATACAACACTTTACAGTATTGCACAGAGTAGCACAAAGAACTTGTGCACATGGTCCCCTTTTAAACACAATAGGGGGGGCTCATGAGTAGGCGGATACAACGTGAAGCAAGATTTATGGCCTTATATGGACATGTTCAGTGCATGATCAATACATGGGTGGTGTTAACAGTTCTTGAGACCCGCGAAAACACATTTAAGCAAAGCCTAATCAGTGACAGATGTGGTCAGTTTTGAACATGCACTAAACGCACAAAGGAGTTATTCATAGACTGTTGCTAGGCAGATCTCGGGAGTGACTAATGAAGAGGTAAGACTCTTCTCGTGCAGAGCACGTGGTTTCGTGGCCATACAAGATGGCGGACGGCTAAGCAAAATGGAGTCTGAACATTAGTCAATATAAAGCAGAAAACGTAATTCAGACATGAAGAGCACATGTCTTCAGTAAATGCTTAATCATATCGCTGTGTTATTTACAACAGACGACCCTTTCAGCATTTGCTGAAGACATTCGCCTTGCTAGGATAATCAAGATAATCATCATTTATATTGATTCTCATCATCTCAGTTATTTCTCTGTTTATGCTCTTTTGATAGGTGACATCGGCAACAGCTTTCTTATTGGGGATACAGAATGAAGCACATAGGGAACATATCATAGGACCACATTGAATACACATACAACATGTGAACAAAATTGCTACAATAATACATAGACCAGTAAGAACTTTCCATCCCCATGTAATAATTAAGGTCCAAAACCATCCAGAAAAGGTCCAAGTGCCATTTTCTGTATGAATGTCAGCAGCAATTTTATGCAATTTATTAATAGCTTCATAAACTGATGGTGTGTGATCAGGGATGAACACACAACAACTACTTCCTATAATTCTACATGCTCCACCTCTATCTGCTAACATAACGTCTAATACCATACGATTCTGTAAGGCAACAATTCTAGTGATCTGCAATTCTTCCGTAATGTTCCCGAGAGCAGCAGCAGTTTGATTCGTCACAGCCTCTACAACCCTAGTTAATCGTCGAACCTTCCTACTATTCAAGGCAGCTCCAACAAAGAAAAACAGTCCTAGATTAAAATCAATATACTGTTGCAAACTGGTATCCGTCTGGTCAACGTCATCAACAGATAGAGTGCGTTTATTCCTATTTACGGTTACGTTGTTTAATAACTTCAAGTCTTTATGATAAGACGCAGGTGCTAAGAATACAGGGGGTAATAAAAATGCCACATAACATACCCCGGACCATCCGGCAGGCAAACGATAGTAACCTTTATTACCACACACAAAATAGGTATTGTGGGAGGCCAGAAATGTACTGTTATTTAATCCGTCTATATTTAGTACAACAATACAATCACTGACATCAACAGGAATATGACCAACGCTTTGGATACACATGTCCGCTTGGGCTTGTGCCACTGAAATTACAAATTTCTCGTTTCCATGAGTGTCTCTAGTATTCGTAAAGATATAGGGAATCGATTCATTGTCTGGTCGATATTCTTCCCATTCCCATATTGTTCCATTGGCTTGTGGGTAGCCTTCTTTATCCTGATGACACTCTTTGTTAAGTCTGAAGAGTAATCGTCCCACTGTAGGTTTTCGTGTGGCAAAAAGCAAAGTGTACCATGCTCTACAAGAGCCATTATGGGAGAAAGGGAGAGGTATAAATGGTGTTCCCCCTTTCTTCTGATGGGCTGGCATCATACCACATATCCAACAGTTTGTAGCATTTGTAGCAACATGGGTATGATGTAGCATCTGGATGAAAGTATTATTCAGATAAGACTGGCGATGCTTCAATTCTTGGTATGGAAGGGTGTAGAAGTAGTGCTCCTTAGGCACTGGAGTAGACACAACAAGCAACTCACGGGCAGGAATTACATCCTCAACAAACCACGTGGTTATAGCAGCAATTGCTATAGCAACAACGAAACCTGTCGCACAAACATTTTTCTTCTTCTCCATTTTCAAACAAATATCAATATCTTCCTGAAACTAGAAAGGTTGTCAGAACTCTACCCCCTAGGCAGCGGTTGATTTCTTCACCATTGGGCCAAGACGGGTGTCGCTACACTAATGCAGGGCTGATCCCCACCCCTTGCCTCATTGGCTCTCCGTTTCACTAACCCAGGGGCTGCTCTGACAACGTATTTTAATACTCAGAAATTCACTTCCTCGGTCTGAGGTGATATCTTCTTACTCCAGGGGTCGCTTGGTCCGGGAAGAGCTCCTCAGTGTCATCCGGGTCCACAGCACGGCCTTTCTTCGCAGTCAGGCTTTCTCGATGGTCGGTCAATACAGCAGGCTCCACCAATCCGGGTGGCACTCTACGACAGTGTATAAAGTGGATCCAATTTTTGCGGTTGGAAACCCGGACAGCCGTTCTTGTGGCAAGCAAGACCTGCTCGGGACCGCACCACCTCGGCTCTAGACTGCTCGCTCTCTCAAACGATTTCACCAAAACAAAATCTCCGGGCCGGAGATCGTGGCCTTCACCTGTGGACCGGTCGGGGAGCGCTTCTCGAACCTGTTGATGAATAGAGACCAACTTATCAGTTAACTGTGCCAGATAATCACTCATCATTACACAAGGTACATCATACACTGACTTTGGTTTCGGTGGGCCCCAAATGTTCATCGGACGTCCAAACACGATCTCATATGGCGTGAGACCGGTTCGAGAATGCGGTACTGATCTGATTGACAATAATGCCAGAGGTAAAGCATCCGGCCAAGTCAGAGAAGTGGAAGCTTGTATTTTCGCTATCTTAAGCTTCAGAGTGCCGTTGTACTTCTCAACCAATCCCGCAGACTGAGGGTGAAACCCTGCGTGGAATTTTTGTGTGATTCCCAATCCTTTCAGGACATACTTGATAACGTCTGCTATAAAATGAGGTCCGTTATCACTCCATAACAATCTACAAACCCCATATCGAGGGAAGAACTCCTTCAATAACACCTTGGCTGTAGTAATTGCAGTATTGTCTTTCGTAGGGTATGCCTCAATCCATTTGCTGAAGGCACAAACCACTACTAGGACATACTTCAGATTATTACAGCGTTCAAGCTGAATATAATCCATTTGCAAAACTTCAAAAGGTGCAGTGGGTTTTGCAAATTCACCTGCTGGAGTTCGTGTCCCTTTTCCTGGATTGTACTTTAGGCAAATCATACAAGTCTGCACCACTCTCTTTGCCGTGCTAGCAATCTCTGGATGCTCCCAAACTCGTGTGAGCAATTTTACAATTGCGGAAGCTCCAACATGAGCTAGCCCATGTGCCATCTGAACCATAGGTTGTACAAAAGCTATGGGTAACTTCCATTTATCCATCTGCTTATTTCTCCAACAACCTTCATCGTCCAATTCTCCGTCATTAGACCATTGCTCCCGCTCTTTATCGGAAGCTGTCCTCTGTATCTTTAGCACTTCTCTCCTAGCATCGTGCCATCTTTCTGCCTGCGACTTCACAACATACATTGCAGTGAAGTCAGGCTGCATCGCAGTATCTCGTGCTACTCAATCTGCCAGAGCATTCCCTTCTCCCACTTTATCTATCACTTTTTTATGTGCATTGCATTTAACTATGGCAATCTTCTTTGGATATGTTAATGCAGTCAAGAGGTTGTGAATTAACTCTCTGTTCATTATCTGTGCTCCATGTGACGTTAAAAACCCTCTCTCCTTCCAGAGTAGGCCAAAATCGTGCGCTACCCCGAAGGCATAGCGGCTATCGGTATAAACATTCACACACAATCCTGCACTAAGCTCACATGCTCGTGTTAATGCTATCAGTTCCGCTGCTTGAGCTGATTTCTGTGGTATGCGTGCTGTCTCCACTACTGTTTGTAACGTGGTGATTGCATACGCCGCTGAAGTCGTACCATCTGGTAGCTTCAGGCACGACCCATCCACCCACAGTTCTCCATCTACATCTTTAAAGGGCGTATCCTGGAGATCAATACGACCCTTTGTCTGTTCCTCAGTTACAAAGATGCAATCATGTGCTTCTTGTGCCTCAGGCTGAGTCTCCGGAAATGGCAACAATGTGGCTGGGTTTAGTGTTGCGCATCTCTTCAATGTGATATGAGGAGCCAACAACGTCAGCTCGTATCCTGTTAGACAGGCACTAGTTAAGTGCTGCGTCTTTGTCTGATTCAACAGGGCATCAACAGCATGGGGGACCAGCACCAATAGCTTATGAGATAACACAATTCCTTCGCTTTGGCGTATTTACACAGCTGTCGCCGCAACCGAGCGAAAACAACCAGGCAACGCTCGGGCAACAGGATCAAGTACTGCCGAGAAATATACACAAGGGCGCTGCTTGTCGCCGTGCATCTGTACTAAAACTGATAACGCACATCCATCTCTTTCATGTACATACAATGTAAAGGGCTTCGTATAATCAGGGGTGCCTAACACTGGTGCTGAACAAAGGGCTTGTCGTAATTGTTGAAAGCATTTCCACACTCGTCTGACCAGGGAAGGGGAGTTGGAGTGTCTTTCGTCAAAAGTGCCAACAGCGGTTTAACTATGTGTGAAAAACCCAGTGTCCATTGCCTACAAAAAGAAGTGAGTCCCAAAAATGCACGCACGTCCTTCTGTGTGGAAGGTACTAGCGTGTCCAAAATTGCTTGAATGCGATCTAATGTGAGTGCACGCCCCTCCTTAGACAAAAGGTGACCTAGATAGGTCCCCTTTGGTCTACAGAATTGCAATTTCTTCTTCGATACTTTGTGATTATGTGATGCCAAAAAGGAAAGCAAAGATAACGTGCACTTCTCACATTGCTCAGGAGTATCGGCCGCCAACAAGATGTCATCGACATATTGTATGAGGGCCACCCCTTCAGGTAAAACAAAGGAATCCAACTGTCGTTTCAATGCTTGACTGTAAATGCTAGGACTTTCTGTGTAGCCTTGAGGAACTCTACAAAATGGATATGAACGATTATTCAAAGTGAAACCGAAAAGGTATCGGCTATCAGGATGAATAGGAATCGAAAAGAAAGCATTTTTCAAATCGATAACAGAGAACGTGGTCACCGTTGGCGGGACCAGAGTAGGCAATCTCGTGATGTCAGAAACCACTGGGTATTGAGGGATCACTATCTTATTCACCTCCCTCAAATCAATAATAAAACGATAAATCCTAGTATCAGTGTCTTTCTTCAAAATCGGAAGGATAGGACTATTGCAGACATTATATGGAACTTCCTCCACTACCCCCACCTTAATGAGATCCTGCACTATCTGCGTGAGAGCCTCCTCCCCCTCCTGTGAAATGCGATATTGAGGTAGGCGTGGTAACACAGCTCCCTCCTTTACACTAATGTGTACCGGGGGGATAACCATCTGTCCCACATCAGTATCCGAGGTGGCCCACAGAGTACGGGGTAGAGAAGCCAATGCGGTATCCTCTGCCGCCACACACATCCTTCCTGTCATGGGATAGTTATCGTTTAAAATCACACGCACTCCTTCAGGGGAGCAACGGATTGTGGCTCTGAAATGTTTGAGCATATCCAGACCCACAATGTTATCAGGCGTGTTCGGGGAAAGCAAAAACGGGCAGGGTGTAGAAAACTTATTAACATGGAATGCAAGGGGTTGTGATAATGGGCTAAGTGTAGGTGTGCCATCGAACCCTATCGATGTAACCGTTAAGCCAGACAGGGGAGCCCTCGGAACCAATTGTTTGGACAGAGCGCTATGAGTAGCTCCTGTATCAACCAGAAACCGATCAGTAGAACCCAAAACATGTGCCGTAATATAAGGACCCCTCTGATCTACTGGCACTTCAACTGATTCCTCCCCCCATCCTACGCAATCCTATGCATGTTGTGAATCGGGATACCCAGGGCGTTCATAATCGGACATTTGATACCGGTTTCGTCGATCAAACACATTAGGCCCATCACGTGGCCGCATATTAGAATCAAATCGAGCGCGATCATTTGGATGTCCTCTAGGGCCCGAAAAACCTCCTCTACCTCTCATCGGCCCCTGGCCACGCCCCTGGCGCTGTGCATGTAATACCGGACAATCCCTGGCCCAATGACCCAACTGTTTGCAATACGCACATTGATCCTTAGTTACATCTGGGCGACCAAAAGGGGGGCCCAAAAATCCTCTTCCACCTCTCTCAAAACCCCGGCGAGGCAGACCATACACTTGCGTCAACATCACCTTTGTTTTTAAATCCTTCGACTTCTTCTCTTCGTTACTCTTCGCTTCTTGTTCCTGACGCTCGTAATACTGAGCCATCGTCAGGAGGGATGCCGGAGACGATGTTGTCCAAGAGCTTTCACTCGCTTTTAATCGAGCTGCTACTCCTGGCAATAAATTCGATACATATTTATCAACAAAAAGATGTTGACCCGTATCATCCGTAAGTGACTGACCGCTAAAATCATGAAATGTTTCCTCAAATCGCGTAAAGAAATCAGAAACGGATTCATCAACCTTCTGTTTACATGAGGCTAACATATTCCAATCAATCTTCTTAGGGGGGATAATCGTTTTCAACTTAGTCAAAATAGCAGCTGGGAGATCTAAAATAAGCTGAGGCGGCTTTTGCGCGGGTTTTCTTTCTCTATCCTCATCTTCTATGTCAGACCATTTCGCCTTAAAACAGCTTGATCATCTACTTTCCGTACGGATCTCCACATATCCGGTGGTAAAATAAGCCCAAAGAACAAATCTATATCCGCTAGGGTCATAGTACAAGAATTTAAAGCCCCCTCAACTTCCTCATAAAAGGCGGCAGGATTCTTTCGGGGATCGGGTAATGCATTCTTCAATGCCATAACATCAGCCCTATGCCAAGGAGTATAAACCCAATTGTACACAAAATATCCTCTAGCATCGGGGGAAGACATATCCGAACTAGTTCCCGCTCCCTTAGGAGGAACGTACAGAGGTGCTGCCTCTCGCATCGGTTTAGCATGCACTAGTTCAATCTTATCTGAATGAATGATAGACGACTGCTTTCTGCCTGCATTTGAATTCGATTGCTCCTCCTCCTCTTTCTTTTGGCTCGCTTGTTCTTTGAGTTGAAACATCGCGTCCCGTAACGCAAACAGCCGACGAACCGCATCGGGTACCTTAGAGGGAGAAAGGACACCGTTACGTAATGCTTTAGAATCTAATACTATATCATCAGGCTCAAAGACATCAGAGTATTTCCGAAAAGCAGTAACCACTTCATCGGAAAAGGTTTCAGCAAAGTATAATTTTTCCCTATCCTGCCATCCTTCCAAAAATGACAATAATTCAGCGAGAGATAGTTTATTTTTAAGCGCACGAAAAGAAACTTTCCTAAGCTCACCCATGCGATCAGTTGATAACATGGACCGCGTGTCTACCTTCTCCTTGAACAATCCAGAATCCTTGACTCCCGGAGCGGACGGGCCAACATAAGGTGGCGGAGAACGATCTAATAGAGAAAAATCATCTTCAAGATTAGTAAGGACTGGATAAAGAGGCTGCCGAACAGCATATTGACCCAATATTTGCAACCTGTGCTCTTTCTCCTGTTTGTCCGCCAGTTCTTTTTCCTCCCGCTTTTTCGCTTCCTGTGCTTTCACATGGTCATTTTTCCGTTGTTCTTTGTCAATCAGCGCTTTTTCACGTTTCTCGCGCTCACGCACTTCTTTCACCCACAATCGTATACATTCAAACATGTCTTGTCTTGCACGCCGCTTACATATACACTGTTCCACATACTCAATCTTACGCAAATCAAACGATCCATACAAAGGCCATCGCAACTCAGGATCCTTCTTGGTATATTTCCTCCACAATGTGCTGTACATTATAGGGGAAAGACCGTGCTTCACGTACATGTCCCTATTAGGAGTCCCCTCTGGGGGAGCTGGTTCAGATTCCTCAAGACTTAACCGGTTTCCAAAACAGCAGCACCACTTACGGAGTGCGCTCAAAGCAGGCATGTTCAAAAATAGTGCAAAATATGCAATATTATCCAAAAATGGCACTTAAACGTTGCGCCGTTCAAATTCAAACAACCCCGGAGAAATATCTCCATATTACCTGCCTATATGTGTTGCAACGCATATATTTTCACATTATTCATTTCAAAATATGACTGGTCATCACAAATCAAATCAAATCCTTGCCAACCCAGGCTTCACAAAAGCTCGCAGCAAGTACCGTACAGCGGTTCTTACCAATCAAGAGCATCCAGATTCCAACTGCCAAGTTCCAAATTCACCCAAACGGCCATTGCACGGCAAAACCGACAGAAGGGGTCTCAGTCGAGGACCGGCGCCACCCAGATGGTCAGCTCGGAAGGGAAGGCAGAAAGCCTCGGGATGCCAGGACTAAAGACGCCACTGGCAGTGATCACGTCCCCGGCAAGGTTCCACTCCTTCGTCACGACCAGTCCTTCGAGCATTCGAGTCGCCGATGAGCCCGACGATGGGCGCCAATTGATGAGTACAGGCCCCAGCTAGGCCCACAACAAGTACAAAGGGTTCGCCCTTCTGTGTACGAAGTACTAGAAGGAAGTTGGCACGGAAACTGCAAATACAAAGACAAAGTTTATTAACCTTCAAAGGTGGTCCTACAATCTATACAACACTTTACAGTATTGCACAGAGTAGCACAAAGAACTTGTGCACATGGTCCCCTTTTATACACAATAGGGGGGGCTCATGAGTAGGCGGATACAACGTGAAGCAAGATTTATGGCCTTATATGGACATGTTCAGTGCATGATCAATACATGGGTGGAGTTAACAGTTCTTGAGACCCGCGAAAACACATTTAAGCAAAGCCTAATCAGTGACAGATGTGGTCAGTTTTGAACATGCACTAAACGCACAAAGGAGTTATTCATAGACTGTTGCTAGGCAGATCTCGGGAGTGACTAATGAAGAGGTAAGACTCTTCTCGTGCAGAGCACGTGGTTTCGTGGCCATACAAGATGGCGGACGGCTAAGCAAAATGGAGTCTGAACATTAGTCAATATAAAGCAGAAAACGTAATTCAGACATGAAGAGCACATGTCTTCAGTAAATGCTTAATCATATCGCTGTGTTATTTACAACAAGACATACATGCTGTTAATAATCTACTGAGGTGAGATATAAAGGTGAGTTTGGAGTCTGTGGGGGCATACACTGAACCTACTATCAAAAAAGTGTTGTGAATTTGAAGTTTGACGAAAACATATCGTCCCTCAATGTTTCCCATGTCTGCGATAGTTTGTAGGTTAGGTGTTTATTAAAGAGAAAGCGACACCACACTTACTGGATGGTGCTGAGGTGGTATCGGCGTCTTAGAGGTGGCACTCACATGTATGACTTGGCCTACCCAATCTAATTTTAATTTATCACTTTCTTGTGTAGTAAGGTGGGTTTCTTGTAATAATGCAATATCCAGTTTATTTATTTTTTTTTTTTTTTTTTTTTTGAAACCTTTATTACATATTTCAATAGATATACAGGTATGGGCCTACAACCTTCGGGCCGGCCGCTAGTAAACAATAAGGTCATAAACAGATAGGTACAAACACAAGCAGCAAGCAGTGCAGGTCCCAAGGATCCGAAATATCATTTGCGGCTATAGGCCTTGACATCCCAAATGACGGTTTCATTTTAAATGAAAAAAGAAACAAACCCACAAGGCGGCAAAAGTCCAGGTGACATTATGCGCTCCCCTAGGGAGGGGCCTACCAAACTACAATGGAAGGAGGGGGCGGAAGGGCAGGGGGCAGAGACAAAGCTATCCCGATAACACAGAATCATGGAGATGCGCAGACTAGGGAGACAGGGCCTCAGCAGAGTCACGCGCTAGGGGCGGAGCGCAAATCCCGCCACGATAGGAAGTTCCAGGGGCCCCACACCTTTACCCATTTCCCAGACTTGCCTCTCGCCACATACACAGTCTTTTCTCGGAACATACACCAATCCATATTTTCCTTCCACACCGAAATCGTGGGTGACCTCTGGGAGCCCCACAATTGTGCTATGTCACGCTTGGCCACCATATATCCCAATGTCACCCACCACATTTGCGCCACCGTGTAATCAGTCGGCTCCCAAACATTCAACAAACACCTCCTCGCCTCGGGGAACAACGCAACATGCGTGACCGCCTGCAATACTGCATGCACGCCACGCCAGAACCGAGTCACCTCCGGACATTCCCACAAAACATGGAGGAAGGTCCCAATCATACCACACCCACGCTTACACATCCCATCCACCGCATATCCCATATGCATCAGGCCAGGACCCGTAACATACACCCTGTGGAGTATCTTGAGCTGGACGAACCGAAGGCGGGCCGGTATGGCCACCTCTTTCGGGGAGGCCACCGCAGACACCCAATCCTCGTCATCCAGCTCCAATCCATCAGCGACCCATGCCTCACGAAGGGCGGCCAGCAGCCCCGAGCGATCATTGACGAGCTTTTTATAGATTAATGAAATAGTGCTATCCGGCACATACCCATCTAGTACTCTATCTTCCAATGGGGAGCACTCCGGGATGGACGCGACCTCCGGGAATACGGAGAGCAACGCATGACGAACCTGCGCATACCGAAAGTACTCCCTGTCATGCAATTGGTACTCCGCTTTCAGCACATCGAACGTTTTAAATCCCCCCTTCGTCCAGAGATCCCCTACCCTGCTAATGCCGATCGTGTCCCACTTCTCAAAGCCTTTCGTCGTCCACAAACAACCCAATCGCTCGGAAGCATACAATGGCGTCGCCCGGGTCAACCGATCCTTCCACCCCATCGCCGAGTTTGCCGCGTGCCACACACGTACCGCGACCCGTGTCGGACCCGTCAACCGCGCGTCGAGCGATCTGGAGTAGAGCGCCCTATTGTAGTCGCCACCCGGCAACAACAATTTGTCCATCTCAAAAGCCGGATTAAGGGCAGGCCCATAAAGCCCGTGATTTATCGCTGCCAGCTGGGAAGCCCAATAATAACGTTTGATATCGGGGAGGGCGACCCCCCCGTCGTACCACGGGAGCTTCAGCTTCGCGAGGGCGATCCGCGGCCTCCCATCCCAGAACAGTTGGCGCTGCAGACCCTCCACCTCCCTAAAATAGCTAGCCGGCACGACATCCATTGTGTTTTGTAAGGCGTATAAAAACCGCGGCAATGACATCATCTTAAACAGCGCCGCCCGGCCAAGCGGCGAGAGCGGCAAGCGCCGCCAACGCGCCACATCCGCCTTCAAACGTTGGAGAGGGGGGAGTAAATTCTGTGTGTATCGGGACGCTGAGTCCAGGGTAATAAAAATTCCCAGATACTTGAATCCCTGGTGAGCGACCTGGACAGGGCAACCCCGCGGGAGGATAGGAGCCTCTCCAAAAAGAACATAAACACAGGACTTAGCCCAGTTGATGACTAGGCCGGAGTTACGGCCAAAGGAGGACAATACATCCACCAACACAATCAACGATTCGCGCGGGGAAGCGAGATACAAAAGAATATCGTCCGCATAGAGAGAGACTCGGTCCTCATACTCTGGGGTCCATCTGAGACCACGAATCGAAGGGTGCCACCGCAGCCACTCCGCCAGGGGCTCCAAAGCGAGCGCAGAGAGGAGAGGCAACAGCGGACAACCCTGACGCGTGCCCCTGCCCAACCGGAAGGGAGCCGACACTCTACCATTCACCACCACCTGCGCCAGCGGTCTAGAATACAGCAATTTCACCCAACCGATGAATCCCGGGCCAAACCCAAACTTCTCCAGCGTCGCCCAAATATATGGCCACTCAAGCGTATCAAACGCCATAGTGGCGTCCAGGGACGCCAAAATGGCCGGCTCACGTATAAACGGAACCCTCGCGAGCACCCCATGCAAACGCCGTAGGTTAAGCGCGGTGTTGCGATGAGGAATAAAACCGGACTGATCCTGATGGATCAGATCGCACACCACGCCAACCAGTCGATTAGCCAGCACCTTAGCAAGGATTTTCGGTTCCGCATTCAAAAGCGAAATGGGCCTGTAGGACGTGACTCGATCCCGCGGCCTCCCCTCCTTATGAATAACCACGATAGTGGCGAGACGCTGGTCCAGCGGGAGAGAACCCGCCGCCCGAGCCGCGAGAAACATATCACGAAGATGAGGCGCTAAGGTATCCGGCCGCAACTTGTACAATTCAATGGGAAGGCCATTGGGACCCATGGCCTTGCCTGAAGCAACTGAGCGTATGGCCAGGGCGATCTCCTCAGACGTCGGAGTCGCGTCCATCAACAATTTATCCTCCTCCGAAAGGGAAGGCAACCCAATATCTTTAAGCAGGACGCGGGAATCCTCTTCTGGGCGAGAAGAGACCGGGGAGTACACCCCGCGGAAATACTCTGCAAAGCAATCAACAATTTCCTCGGGATCAGTAACACACACACCATCCACTCTCTCAACCAGCGGCACAACTCGACTCGCTCTCTCCTTTTTATCCAACCACGCAATCAGTTTTCCAGCCTTATCCCCCATATCATACAGTCGCCCCTGTTGCTCCCTACTCATGCCCTTGGCCGCTTCAGTGACCAGGGCCTTGTAGTCTGCTTGTTTGAGTCTGAGAGCATGCAATTTGTCCTCCGTGACACCACGAGCCAGGTCACCCTCCAACTCAGTAATTTCAGACTCAATACGAGCCACCTCCTCCCGCTCGCGCCTCTTGGAATGGGAAATGAGGGACAGGGCTTCCCCCCGGAGTACCGTCTTGAACGCCTCCCAAAGAGAAACAGCAGACGAGACCGATCCCACATTATCTTCAAAATATTGCTCAAGGGATTTAATCAAATCTGCACGAATTGTGGGATTACGCAGGTACCAGGAGTTGATCGGGACCACCCTCCCCTCCACCCCCAGGACAATATCGAAGTGTAACAGAAGCGGGGAGTGGTCTGAAATACCCCGGGCAAGATGTCGCACCTCCCCGATCCTCCCCGCCTGGGCCGCTGGCATAAGAACATAATCAAGTCGTGAAAGACTAATATCCAGTTTATTATAGTCAATATGGTTAAGTATCTTTTTCCGTTTTATAAAATGCGTCAAACTATGTACAATCAGAGAGACAATTTTCAACGGTTTTGAGTGAGTGGACCTCATGAATGAACTTGATCATGAAAGCTAAGATCAAGAAAATAGGATTACAAATTGAAATACACCGAGGAGTATGATTGTAATACAAGATATGATATTGATGTAAAACAACAAAATCAAAAGTCAAGATAATTCGCTAGAAGATATCTATGAAACGTAGATGACATTAAAAAAAAAAGAAAGAAATATATGTAACAAAGAATTGCGATTCTCCTATTGACATGACCAGAAAATCTGGATTTCATTAAAGACACGGAAGCTATCATTATGCATTAATCTTTTAATGCAGATCACAAGCAGCCGCACTACATCACAAAGAAAACAGTTCTAGAATGCAGTGAGCAGGTGATATAAAAGGCATGAGGAGCAAACAGACTGCCTCTTTTGAATGAATCGAAGCAACAAAAGTTCAACAAAAGGAGAGATCCAACTTGATCTTGAAAGTGAAGAAAGAGAGGATTCCGAAGCGAGGAGGATCCAAGGGTGATAAGAGTAAGGCTTCAGGTGGAGATATCTGAAAAGAAAGAGGAGAATGATAAGAAGGTCATAAACTAGCGCTAAAGGCAATATAATCATATGCATACAGTAATAAACAATGCAAAAAGTACTCCGTCCAAGGGAGGGACGGGTGGGATAATGATAGCCTCCGTGTCTTTAATGAAATCCAGATTCTCTGGTCATGTCAATCGGAGAATCGCAATTTCATTACAAGACTGGAGGCTACATTATGCATGTTGGTAGCCTTGAAGGACAACATCAGACATGCTCAATAGGTTTACAATAGTGATAAGCAAAAGTTGAAGCATTGGACCAATCGGCCACTTTAAGGATATCATCCAACTTACCACCAGACCAAAAGGATTTACTTGCCATAGCACCTCTGAGAGAATGGGCTTGGAATTTAGAAAGGTCAATACCAGCGAGGTTCATAACGGACTTGACCCATCTAGCTATGGAGGAAGAAGCAACTGGTTTAAAGGGTTTAACAAAAGAGATAAGGAGTTGTTTAGCGTCTACAGGGAGAAGATCTTTCATCCTCGAGTCATATTCTTTCATACAGTCTACGACACAAAGGTGCCGATTCCGATCCTGGTCAAAATTTCCCCGTATGACTCGTATCCGGTCTTTTTACCGTACGAATCGTACAAGTGCCGTACAAACTGCCAAGTACGATTCGCATGGGAAAAAGTCCATACGAATCGCATTGGGAAAAATTCCCCACACGTCCTCGGGTCGGAAAATGTGTCCGACACGTCCCCAGATGATTTACCGTACAAATGTGAAAAGTGAAGTCCGACCGCGCAAGTACGATCCATCCCGTGCGTCCGATGTTACACCCGTATGGAAAAAACACCGTCCGCACCGAACTCCCATAGCAACCATGGAGACATGTGCCCACATACGCACCGAACCCCCCCCAGCCCCCGTGAGTACGCGCCGACCCCCCGTGTACGAGTCGAACCCCCACCCGTGTATGTACACCTGTGTACGTACGAGTCGAACCCCCACCCGTGTATGTACATCCGTGTACGTACGAGTTGAACCCCCACCCGTGTATGTACACCCGTGTACGTACGAGTCGAACCCCCCCATGTATGTACACCCGTGTACGTACGAGTCGAACCCCCCCGTGTATGTACACCCGTGTACGTACGAGTCGTACCCCCACCCATATATGTACACCCATGTACGTACGAGTCTTACCCCCACCCGTGTATGTACGGTGCGTACCCCCAGCGCATAGCGCAGGGGGTACGCACCGTACATACACGGGTGGGGGTACGACTCGTACGTACACGGGTGTACATACATGGGTGGGGGTTCGACTCGTACGTACATGGGGGCTGGGGGGGTTCGGCGCGTACTCACGGGGGCTGGGGGCGGGTACGGCACGTACCGGGCCCCCTAATCTGGTCGTTTCGCGGCGTACTTCGCTTTTCTGGCACTTTTTGGGTGCCGTAAAAATATTGCCGTCCGGACTGCTGTCGGTTCGAATCGTACTTCCTGGTTCGTGAAACGCTGCCTGAAAGCGCCCCGACGTCACGTCGGCGCTTTCCCGGATCACATTTGTATGTATATTTTCGTCGGTCGGTGTTTTGTACGACTCATACGGAAATGGTGTTTCCGTGCGAATCGTACTTGTATGTTTGTAAAGTTTTACAACCGGGTACGAGTTGGACGGAGAAAATGCTCCGACCGACGGTTCGTACCCGGTTTTTCCAGGATCGGAATCGGCACCAAAGTCTTTTGCAAACATCAAAACGAGGATAAAAAATAGAGTCTGACATAGTTTTAGTCCTTTTAAAGATTTCAAACTTAACACCAAACATATCATATGATCTATATGAAATATCAAGGCATTTGACATCGGAAACTCTACGACAAGAAATTAGACATAATAGAGTAGCAAATTTAATCGAGAGGCATTTTCTATTAAGATATGCATTATCAGGCCAAGAAGAGAAAAGGTCTAAAAAAGCTTTAACGTTGGTATTTAGGTCTAGGAGTTCTTTTCAGTCTAATGCTTTTCAGAACTCTACAAATTATAACGTTCTTACCTACCGTTTTACCATTGACGAGGGAGTGGCCAGGGGAGATGGCTGATCTTTAGTAATTAATAGATCTATAAGAGAGGCCCTTGTCAAATTGTTCGACAAGGAAATTAACTATATTGACGATAGGAGCTTCCACGGGATCCAGGTTCCTCTCCATGCACCAACAAAACCATTTTTTCCAAATGTTATTGTATCTATAGTGTGTTCCTGGTGCCCATGATTCCCCGAGGAGAGTGAGAGCTGATGACGAAAGTCCAGACAATTCGTTGGATTGCCTGACACTTTCCAAGCAAGAAGGTTCAAATTCCCTGAAAGAAATAGGTGATGATCTTCTCCGTCTCCGTTTGAAACCAGACCCTTGGTCGCTGGAATGAGGAAGGGGATGTTGCAGGACAGTTCCAGAGTAGTCGGGAACCATGCCTGAGAAGGCCAAAATCGGGTTATCAGAACAAAAGAGCATTGGTCTTTTCTGACCATCTGTAGCACCCTTTGAATCATAGCAAAGGGAGGGAAGGTGTAAGCCTGAAGGTTGGACCAGCATTGGAGAAAGGCGTTCACCGCTAGAGCGCCCGGGTCTGGCATCCAGCTGATGTATTTCGGCAATTGGAATGTCAATCTGCTGGCAATTAAGTCCACATCCAGTGGACCCCAAATGTGAAAGAGAACATTGAAAACGTTCACATTGAGTTACCAATCGGTGAAGTCTGAGAGGAATCTTGAGTTCCGATCCGCAAAAAGATTTGACTTTCAGGGAAGGTATTCTGCCTTCAGAGAAATCTTGTGTTCCAAGCAAAACATCCAGAGTTTGTTGGCTAAAGCGGATAGGTCTGCTGATTTAGTACTGCCAAGGCGGTTGATATATGATACTGCGGAGTTGTTGTCCATCTTCAGAACAACAGATCTGCCTTGAAGTCAGTGTTTGAAGCTCGTTAGGGCGTATAAACCTGCTGTAAGTTCTAAGAAATGTATATGACAGGAAGATTCCGCAAGGGACCATGCGCCACCAGTGTTTTGCTCGAGGAAGCGATCACCCCAACCGTGGAGGCTGCCGTCTGATTCCAGAACAAATTCCGGGGCAGAACCAAAGATTGCTTTTCCATTCCAGGCATCCACATTCTCCAGCCACCATGAGAGTTCTGACCTGGCTTTCTGATCTAAGGTCACAGCATCTCCATACCAGAGACCAGACCTGAGAGCTTTTCCTTTTAATCTCTGAAGGGCACGGTAATTCAGAGGTCCCGGGAAGATAGCTTGGATGGAGGAGGAAAGGAGGCCTAGAAGTCTGGCTAACTCTCGTAGGGTTAGAGATTCTTGTTTTAGAACATACCTGATCTCTTTTCGAAATTTTGCGATTTTCTCGGTAGGGAGAAAGAGAAGGCAGCTCGAGATATCTACAGTGAAGCCGAGGAACTCCAGGGACTTGGAGGGCGTAAGGATAGATTTTTCCCTGTTTATAATGAAGCCGAGACTTTCTATAAGCTCCATGGTAGTATTGAGGTCTTTCACGATTTGAGAGTAGAGTTGGGACATGATGAGGATGTCGTCTAGATAAATGATGAGGCGAATACCCCTCTCTCTCAGAAGAGAGACAATAGTCCTCATGATCTTGGTAAAGCACCAAGGGGCAGAGAAAAGACCGAAAGGAAGAACATTTGAAAAGACTCTTCTTTCAGATGAATTGAAGAAAGCGTTGGTGTTCTTGTGCCATAGGGATGGTGAAGTAAGCGTCCTTTAAGTCCAGCTTCACCAACCAATCTCCTTTCAAAAGAAGGTCCCTCAGGAGGTGAATACCCTCCATTTTGAAGTGTCTGTAAACTAGGTACTTGTTTACTTCCCGAAGATTTATGACTGGTCTCCAACCTTTTTCCATTTTTTGAATGAGGAAAAGAGTGCCTACAAATGTTTTTAGAGACCATGGGACTTGTACGATAGCGCCATTTTGAATCATCGAAGAAATTTCTTCTTCAACAATCTTCTGATGCTCTTCCAAAAGCGTTAGAGGTTTTGGGAGCTGTGATTGAAAGGGAGTGTCTATGAAGTCTATTTTGAAACCCTGAACGGTATCGAGAACCCATGGGTCTTGAGTTAGAGATTCCCATATATGGTAAAAGTATTTTAGTCTGCCCCCTACTATTGGGGGGGAAGAAGAGGAAGGAAGAGGAAGACTTACTTTGAAGGTTGGTGTTGTTGGGATTTCCACGGGATCCGTAGCCTCTGTTTCGTGGTCCTCTCCCTCGTTGAGGATAGAATTGCTGGTTGGATGGGTAGAAGCCTCTACTAGTTCCTCTGAAGGTTGAGAAGGGCCGTTGGTTACCACAGCCTGTCCAAAAAGGTTGGTGTTGAAGACGCGTTTCATATTTGCTTGAGCCCTAACAAGGGCAGTAAAGGTAGCAACATACTTTCCTATTGATTTTATCATGTCTTCTCCAAAGAGGAGGCCCTTAGTGTTATCGGAGGGTTCTTTTTCGGCTAGATCACCCAGTTTAGGGTTGATCATGGTAAGGATGGTTCTCCTTCTTTCAATGTTGAGGCTTGAATTTGCGTTGCCGAGGAGGATGATGGCTCTTTGGCTCCAGCCTCGAATGGAGTTGACGTCGAGAGGGGTGTTGGAGATGTGGGCTTCTTCGGCTTAGTCTAGAATTCTGATGTGGGGGCTGAGGATGTCAAGTAGGTGATCCTGGCAGCCCTTAAGGGCTCTCTCTAGACCTTTTATAGGGTCCTTCCCCAGTTTAAATAAAAATTTAATCAAATCAGGGTCGAGGTTAGGGGTTTGCGAAACCTTATCTTGAATGGAGGGTCTTGGGTACTCGGATTTAAGTGTGTTCCTAGTCTCTCTTTCGCAAGAGTTTCTTAGCCATCTTCTAATAAATTTGGAAACATGTTCCAGAGGGAACCATTTGGAGCTATTGGGGTGGGAGATATTGGGAGGGGAGAACATTTCCTCTCCTAGAGGGTTGAGGATAACGTTTTTAGAGGAGGAAGGCAAGTCGACATCGCCAGGGTTATTAAATTCGAGGTCTTCGTCATCTAAATCCAGTACGAATTCATCGTAAGGAATCTTAAAACTTTCTTCCTCCTCAGAGTCAGTGTCTGCATCATTCTGAGCACTAGTAAAATTTTTGCCGCGAGGGGCACCCATCATATTTGTGCGGCTAGGGACACCCATCATATTTGTGCCACGAGGGACACTAGTAGCATTTGAGGTGCAAGGGCCTCCCATCAACAATGAGGTGCTAGGACCTCCCAAATCAATTGAGGTGCTATGACAAGTAAATCCTTTTGGTCTGGTGGTAAGTTGGACGATATCAAAGAATCAAAGAATATGTCCAACAGTGGACATTAAGCCAATAACATAAACACTTTCAAACATTAATTTGTAACTTTTAACTCGGCAGGAGTGTAAAGAGTGGCGTGGAATGGAGGGTTGGAAACCGACAGCCTTGCGAAGGTCAAGTACCAATACTCAGTATATGAACGATCGGGTACGGTGAAGAAGAGTTTTTGCCAGTTTACATATGCTATAACCATGACACTTAGTGGCATATCAACAAGCAGGCGATAAAAAATTATCGCCGATTTTGCGGACGATAATTTTATCGCCTAATCAGCAAGGTCACGCGTGAAACCTTGCATTAGCGTCAGGATTCCTAACGCCCAGCTTTGCATCTCTAATGAGATGCAAAGTGGGCGTTCCTGACCTGGCATGACAGGAGAAATGTCGCTAAGCGTCATTTCTCCTATCAGCAAGCCTACCGCTATGAAGCATAGCGTCAGGAAAAGTAGCGATAACCCCTGTTATCGCTACTTTCCTTACGCCTGCTTCAGGACTGACTTAGCCATGATATCCTATGGAGGGTGGATATCATGGCTAAGTTTGTGAGTCCCTATCAACTAGCTAACGTGAGATTATCGCTGGGTTTCCAGCGATAATCTCACGTTAGCAAGTTAGCGCTAGGATTTTTATCGCTGATGAGATAAGCGTTGCTAATAGCACGCTATCTCAGCGATAAAAATCGGCGCTAGCCGGCGATAATTATCCGAGCGCTAAGTGCGCTCAGCGATAATTATCGCCGGTTGTTGTTGATATGCCTCGAGATTCATAAAGAGGAGAGAAAAATCAGAAGAGGGGAGTGCATAAAGAAAAGCAATTATTACAAAGTACATCATAATATCGTACAAAGAATGGAAAATGAGGAGCAAGAAAAGATGGAAAAAGAAGAAAAATAGAGAAGAGAACTAAATTGAATTTCAAACCTATGAAAAAATAGCTGGAAGAGAAAAATAAAAGGATATCAGACAGGATCATTTTCAGTGGTGATCTTGATTTGTCCCTTTGCTGAGAGTTCTTCCAAGATATGAATTTTCCACCATGGGACCATATACAAGTCGTAAGTTCCCATGATCGTGTGAGTCTAAGAAGCATGACTGGTCAATCCTGTGTAGCTGAGGAAGAGGCAGATCTATGTTTCATCTCCAAGTCATTTTCTTCCAGCTCTTTTAGAAAAGATTCCACAACATAAGGGTCAAAATACACCTTAGTTTGTCCTTGATACATGATGATCATGGCTGGCGGTTCCACAAGGCCATATTTGATATCTTTCTTCTTTAACCTAGGACGAAGAGCCAAAAATTGTTTATTATTAGGACTAGTAGAGTGGAAAAGTGGGCAGTGATAATAATCTGTGTGGCTTTGTAGGTATGTGTGAACTAGCGGGTTACCAGCTAGAGATACTCACAATCCACATACTCACCTGGGCCCATAAACACACATTCACGTAAGCTGGTAAAGTGCCACTGGGGTCAATTTGTGTAATATGCTTTCAAGTTTAATTTACCTTAACATTTTCTTTTAATATCTTTCTAAATCAAAAGTACTTTCCTCTGGTCAATGGACCTTTTAGTTAAGCTAGTATAAGGTGAAATGACGTAAATTGAATATTTTAAATAACCACAGACTCTGGAAGAGATTAAATGTTTATCTAGTTAAATTCATGTGAGTCAAAGCAAAAATACAATTCGTACACCGTTTTCTCCAAGGAAGGAAAATCAATCTATCAAATATGTCAGTAATCATCTAAACAATATTATTACAATGACAGAACCTGGAGAGGAGAAAATAGAGAGAGCAGTATAATGACATACTACACAGAATTATAGTTACCTAGGATGGTGTGGAAACCACCCCCTTGGCCAAGGAGCTGGAAGGGTCCCCTGGGATAGCTCAGGTGACAAATGTTTCAGGTCAGGTTTCAGGGACAGGATAGATGACCTCTTCTAGATCCTACGCCTGCGTCGCACCCCTCTCTGACAGTATCTTCCTCCTCGATTCTTCCGCGATCTTCTTCTAATTAATTGGATTTGGCTCTAAGTTCTGCAATTCGATTCTTCTTCAGTATTTGATCAGCTCTCGGACAGCATCCCGGTCTCTCAGCATCTCAGCAACACTAGCAGCAGCCGCATCAGCATCACCATCAGCATCTACAACTAACTAACTAAACTAACTCAATTATACTTTTCTAATGGCATGTACCACCCCTAAATGTTTCAAATTTATGAAACTCCTAATTCTGATAGGGCAGGAAAGGGAGGATGATCATCACACCATGCTAAGTTTTAACAATTTTCTAGTTCGTTATTCAGTGGTCCTGCCCCTTAATTTATTTTCCCAAGCTTTATTTCCTCACCCGCATTTCACATCTTTATCAATAAAAAGAATACATTTAACAGTTGTCTTGTTCATGCAGCAGGATGTCCATCACTTTCCCAGGACATGTTGCGAACGTGGCCTTGGACGGGATCCAAGCACACCCTCATGGCTTCCGGCTGGTTGTCACTGCACCTGCATGAGGAGTCATGTGATGTATAGACTTTAGCATTGCTCTGAGGCCCAAATAGGAACTAATAGAGAGGTCAAAAAGAAACATGTTAAACTCAAAATAAAATGATTTCACTGTATACCACCTATCTCTAGTCTAATCCCATTTATTTAAAATAAATCTCCCTGCATTAGCATTTAGTAAATAGCATGTTTTAGTTTCAGCGAGGCAGATGCTTAGCTTGTGAGCCTTCAAGCGGCCATATTAGAAGCAAGTGCGCAGATGCAGAAAATTCCCTCCAAGCTTTAGTTCGTCATCCTGCGTAGATGCAGTTGACGCATGCGCAGTGCAAATTCCTGCGTTAGCAGCCAATTTAAGTTTCTCTCTGGTTACTTGTTAGTAAGACACATATGCAAGCTTCCTCTAAGCTAATTATATGGAAAGTGGTGCATGTTAGTCTTTACAGACATGATTAATATAGTGTTACGAGTAATTTCAGAGCAAGTCTCTTTTATACGAGTCCTTGCTCCATCATAAGGACCATGTTTCTTTGCTTCCATTATGATTTGATTTGACGAGCCTGTGGGTGATGTAGGCAACAATCCAGATTGAGTTGAGGTTGGGAGGTACAAGTAGGGTTTTTAGAACATACATAGTTGGCAGGCTGAAATTCAAGTTGTGGGAGAAGGTGAGCTTCAGAAAATCGGGGATCAGAATAATGAGAAATTGTATGATATGATCCTTCTCTAGTTGTTATGGTAGACCAATGATTCTGATGAAATAGTTTTCTCTGGTGGATACAGTATCTGCCTGTGGATTCCTCACTTTTTGAATTACCCCATGCAAAGCATTCCACTGAAACTTTTATCCATAGATCTCCCACGTCGATGAGGACGTCACAATGGAACGGCTCCGCACACGACTCCACCTTTCGTCATCGGAGCCATAAGAAGAACTTGTCGGCGTGCTGACGTCAGTTCCACTCATTTTTTCCATGCCTTCGAGGCAAACGGGGGAACCGATAACATTTTCACAAGTATAGATAATATACAAAACAAAATTAAGCTGGAAATTCTAAAATATAGACACTTCCTAGTGACAAGTATCACATTATTCCAATTAACCCAACAATAAAATACATAAATCACATGTCAATAATTTTTCTGTATAAAGGGGGAGGCGGGTGGATCAGTAAAGAATCCAGAGACAGATACTGTATCCACCAGAAAAAGCGTTACCGAAGGTAAGTAACTTGTTCTGATGGATACATCTGCCTGTGGATTTCTCACCTTTAGAATTGAATCCCCAAGCAGTCCACTCCTGGGGGAGGATGCTTTCCTACGTATAAGATAAAAAACTTGCAGCACAGAAACTCTCTAAGTGGTAGCTGTGGAGTGCAGCCTTTAGGCTTAGTCCAGAAGGAGTGTAATGCAGCTTGTTTTACCAGTACCTAATCTTATGGTATAGGTTACGTGAAAAAGAATCACACAGTGCAGTTATAAAAATATGTTTTTTTTACATACACTCACCATCACCTTGCAATATCTCCTACCCAGAGATATATTCACAATACACACAATACTTTGAGAAAAGAACACGTAAGTAGCACAAATACACAGTGGTCTCCCGGGGGCGATCAAACCATATACTAAAATAGTGGAGTGCGAACCACGACCTAAGTCGAGACTGGGCCCAGAAGATGTAGAAGAGTTGGGGATCCAAGGAATCCTCTAAGGTGAGTATCTAGGAACCCCACGAAGGTCGTGTGCAGAGTGGGAACACGACCGTCTGCTCAATGTTAGTCAATAGGTAAGTCGCGGTTGCAGTTTTAAAGAAGAAGGACCCTTCCCAGTGGACCCTGAAGAAACCCCTGGATGATGGAAGGTTGGAGAGTCACCCCACCCGTGGATACCCCAGAGCCCAGGATACCTACACCAGGGAAGCCGGGTGCATAGGTGTGAAGTGACGTCGGAAACCACCTTAGACCAAAATGGATGACAGGTCAGCCGAGGATGACGAAAGGATGGCCCTTATACATAGTTATTATGCAGTAGATGGTGATCTTGCTGTGATTCGGAGAATCCTCATACATAATAAATGTGGCTAGTTTTCTGGGAAAGCCACACGGCATTTATGCATTACCTTAACTAGGTAAAAGGTCAATACCAATAACCATTATGCAGTAGTAAGGCAGGGAAATGTAGGTGATGGGTTAGGTGACTACCCAGGCCTATATTGGGGGTACATAACAAAACATAACACCCACTTCTCATCCGACCGGATGATATACTATATTATGAGGAAGCACCCCATAGCCCCGTCAGCACCCACAATATCAACCACATCCCCCCCTTATGGGTCCCTTACCTTCAGGGCTTGGACGAAGACCACGAACATGGGGAAGAAACAACAACACTAAAAACTGACTTTCGTCCCTATACACAGCCCAGAAGAACAACCCAGGAAACACTAGTTTCGTGGAGGGGCAGAACCGAAACACAAACTGTCCAGTCAGGATTATAGGAAGGACCCTGGGATTGGACGATAAAACTGGAAGAAACCTTGTCCAAGGGGAAGGTGATTGGAAGAAGGACTGCGGGAGAGCCGAGAGGAGGCCTAAGTACAGCTGAGGATGTCGCAGAGGCAAACAAAGAAGAAGACGGTGCCGGAAACCAAGAAAGCCCCAAGGTGTGGTGCGAAGACTTGTGGATCCCAGAGGACGCGCATGAGGCGCCACAACTCAGGAGAGTTGTGGCTGAAAGTGGTACGTGACCCAGGCAGAGGAAGGAGGGGGAGGGAAGGAAACTGGTGGTTAGCCCTCTGGCTTCCTAAGTCTCACTCAAACCATAGCGTGGGGAAGCCTGAGTGTGCTTTCCTGTGTTTTTGTTTAAATCAGCAACTCCCTACCTTTGTTGTTTAACTTTCCCTTTAACCACACAGTACATTTGGCCAATCCCTCACGAGGTGTGGTGAAATCTAAGGGTAACCAAGAGAGCATGATCACTGACCGCTACTTTTAATTTTTAATTTTTATTTTGAGTAACCCTCGGGGACCCAACCAGACCCAGGCAGAAGTGAAGGGAACTCCTACGAATGGCAGACATCCTTGACTAATGCAGAATCGACCAAGACTGTGTTTTACGTTCTGGTGTGGTTAAGACCTGACTCTTCCACAACATTGGGAATTGTATACACCAGTAAACCTATCCCACTATTACCTCCATATGGCCTCCTCACTTCTGTTTCCGCCCGTCCCTCCGACATATATATTCTAAAAAGGAATGTCCTTTCTGTCATAACACATTCTAATAAATGTTCATAGTAAAATCTTCTAACATTTTTATAAAGATTGCTAAAACTAGTCCTTCAAAATATGTTCATATATATGGCTTGAGTAAATGAGAGCCTTTGAAAGCCATGGTGTCATAATAATAGCAGAGAGGAGGAAAACATTTTTTGTTTAAAATTCTAATTTTGGTTTTTTGGAAAAAGGCAGAATCCTTCCCAGCACATGGAGAGCCAAATGTTTATGTGTCCTGTGTGGGACAACATCACTGCTTCTTGCCATCGCAGACGACGGTCCCTGTAACACCTCACAGATCAGGTCAATCGAGCAAAGGTGATCTTCTTCAGTTCCCACAGCCGATGCTGGGGAAGCCTTTTAACTATCCCGAGCCTGTGTGCCTGTAGAGGAGCCATTATCCGATCCAACAGGAGCTGAAGCATCCTGTGGTAGCTCTAAGAATGCTGACATCAACATGGGAATATGCTGAGGATACTGCAGCACGCGGGCCGTTAACGAGGCCAGCAATGAATCCACGTCCGGTGGCACAACTGATGGAAGTGTTAGACAGAGGTCCAACACGCATTCTTATCTGCAGAATAGGCAGCGGAGGACAGGCAAAACACAGTCAATCCAGACCGGTCGAAATGATAGGAACCAAGACTCGCTTATTTCCCGAAGTCGAGGTGTGCCCAGATGGAGTACCATGTGATCAGAGTAACGTCGCTCCAAGAGTGTTTTTTCCATCTGGGACGTCCATTGCGTAGCAGAAAAATCTAAATCAGGATTCCTGCTATCAGTAGCATGATTAGCGGAAGTCCTCTGAAAATGCTTCCTAATACAGAGTGTATAAAAGCTGGAATCACTACGAAGACTGCCTGAAAGGTGCTTAACAGTCAAGAACCAATGGTCTTAAATAGGTGTACTATACCCTTCGTATCAGACTTGTTAAAGATACGGTGTACCATTTCTCCAAAATGGAAAGGGCAGTTGGTTCGTACTAGTGCCTGTATCTCAGCTGAGAACCTTGCAACCTGGAGATCAAAAGCCTTACGAGCTGAGGTTAAGGGCACATCTTTCTGTAAAAGTATGGCTTTCATCCGGCTCAGAGTATCAATTGTATAAAGGAAACATTCAGCGAAGGCTATAAACGTGCCTCCCTGACTGTGCAGTTCGGTGGGAATAATACTTGCATACAACAAGTAACCCTGGAACTTACAGTGACAAGATACGCGATGCCTGGAAGCATCCCACAACAACCTTGATCATTCAGCATTAAGTAACTCCCATTCGAGAGCAGCCTGAACACTGATTTAATCACGGAAGCTGGGGAACCTTTCAAATGACAGAATAAGTTAGAAACTGAACCATTAAAGGCCCCGTGAAGCGTAATGTCCTAGCAAATGAGAGAACCAGTCAAAGAATTCTCGCAGTCTATACTGCTGAGAAACACTTACATGTCCCCGTCCCTGCATCTAAATCTGTACGGTAATTTAAAAGATTCATTGATGAATTCCCTACCCATTACTTCATATCTGCATACCTGGTGGTGTTCTAGGCAATATTGAAACCGGAAAGTTGTTACTGGCAATGTCATATGGCCATGAATTAACCATTCTGTGGACAGTGACTCTGCCACAGTGAAAGGTAATCGGTCTAATTTTTCTATGTGCAGCATTGTATATTTCGCATCCCTTTGTGCCATTGTTGTCTGCTTTTCAGTCAAATTATAAGCAGAGAACAGAGACGTACTGTTGATGTATCGCATGGGCATATAACCAGAGCACAAAGATTGTAGAGTCCAGCCTAATGACATAATAGAACTTAACTGTGATTGTCAGTGTTGTAAGATGGACAGATCCTGTTCAAGGATATCTATAGCAGAAGATATAATGTTGCCCAGTGAATAAATCCTGGATATTAATGTGGTCATACCATTATCAACCACTGCTAAGGCCTTTTCTAGGTTAATTCTGTCAATTTAACGCAATCTCTCTGCAGCTTCTTGTTGAGAATGTTTCCAAATATCATTGTAAGTGGCATTTAAGAAGCGTTTGTTACGACGTGGCTTACGGGGACCTAGCAAAAAATCCCTTATATCCATGTTGGCCGACAGTAGGGACAAGAGTTGTTTCACCTGAGACAGTGTTGAGGTACTTAGCCAATCTAGGCATAACGTCCCAACACTGTATGATGTCACCAGCCCCGGATGTTCTCGTTGTACAAATCGTAAGTCAGGCCTACGGATACTAAACCCTTCGGTGGTAGCCCTGAATCTTGACTGACAACTATTCATGTCTACAGGCCAAACTAACCATCCCTTCCAATTGGGTCTGTTGAATTGTTTGAAAGGCCCTGCATGACGTCATCAAGTGTACCCTCACCATTTTCTATGTAATTTTGCCAATCCTCAAAGTGTGAACGCGAGGGACTCCTTGTGGTATGAATAGTGCCTCCATTCCATGAACCTTAGTAACCCCAGACAGATTTTATGTCTATAGTGTCCTTCAATAAATCGAAACCCTGTTCAGACAGTTGGGCAATGAAGGATGAAGAGTATATCTGTTTAGGGTTAGTGAGCACTCTTCCTTGCAGATGTGGGTGCAAGTTTATAATGATATGAGCGTGGATCTGATGAACAAGTTACTTACCTTCGGTAATGCTTTTTCTGGTGGATACAGTATCTGCCTGTGGATTCCTCACCTTGTGAATATCCCCTGCGCCAGCATTCCACGGAACTTTTTTCCCCAGCTCTCTACGCCGACGTGGACGACGTCATAATGCATCGGCTCCGCTCGCGACTCCGTATGACGTAACCGGAGCCATAAGAGAGCCACGTCGGCGTGATGACGTCAGTTCCACCCATTTTTTCCGTGCCCCTGAGGCGCACAGGTGGACCAACGACAAATTCAAAGTATACACAGTATACAATATACAATCAAATATACATAGTACATAAACAAAAGGAAAGCTAAATAAAACAAGCATTTCCTACCAATGTACCAGAAAGCATAACAACATCTCAAACAAGACAACTTTTAAGGTATACAAAGGTGGACAACGGGGAGGTGGGTGGGCCAGTGAGTAATCCACAGGCAGATACTGTATCCACCAGAAAAAGCGTTACCGAAGGTAAGTAACTTGTTCTTCTGATGGATACATCAGCCAGTGGATTCCTCACCTTGTGAATAGATTCCCACAGCAGTCCCCACTCCCGGAGGAGGGTGTCCACCTTCCTATACCAAAAAGTCTTGCAAGACAGAGCGCGCGAAGAGGCCCTCCTTCCTCATCTCAGAGTCCAAGCAATAATGCTTTGCGAAAGTATGGAGGGAGGCCCAAGTCGCGGCTCTACAAATATCTGCCACAGGAACACCCCTGGCCAAAGCAGATGTAGATGATTTAGCTCTAGTTGAATGATCCCTAATACCCTCAGGAGGAACCTTACCAGCCTGGGCATAGCAGATCTTGATGGCAAGGATGATCCATCTCGATAAAGTGCGCTTGTGCACCGCTCTTCCTTTAGAATGACCAACATAGCTCACGAAGAGCTGATCGTCCAGACGAAAGTCCTTCGTTCTGTCCAAGTAAAAGCTCACAGCTCTCTTTGGGTCCAGGCGATGAAGTCTTTCCTCCTCTTTGGAGGGATGATGAAGTGGATAAAAAACAGGGACAGTAATAGACTGCCTGTGAGAAGTTGGCCTGATATATTATGTCACTAGTTCTAGTGTACACCTTGTATCAGTCCAAACAACCCTTATGGTGATTGGTTGTAAAGTCAACCTTGTAGACCAGCTATCCTAGTGGTAGCATGGACAAGAGCAGTCTTAGGCTAAACTCTGTATGGCATGTGAAGCCAGCTGTTATACCATTATAATCCCTTGAATACCAAATGAAAAGACACCACACCAGATATATATAAAATTAGAATGTATTTATTCTAACATATACCCTCAGTACTCTTTATGAGTTCAGAGGTCTAAGCACAACAATTTCTTAATTAGCATACGTTAAGTTACACAGGAAAAATACAGTTAGGCCCAGGGGCCAAGCAAACCATATACTAAGAAAGTGGTATAAGTAGCACGTCACGAACAGGGAGTAGGCCTAGGGCCTAGGGAATCGCTGGGGCTACACTACCCTACCAATAGTTAGGAAGTGGGAGGCCCACGGGAAGCGTGTGCAGTGTGGTAACACACACGCGGGTTACATTAAAGTCAAAGGGAATGTAGTAATTAGAAATAGGAGGAATAAGGACACTTCCGAAGTAACTAGGAGGAAGCAACTAGAGACTTAGACACTTGGATAGTCAATATCCACTGGAGCACCAGAGCACTCGCGTTACCTCACCCACAGGAGACGGGTGCATAGGTGTGAAGATGTGTCGGGTGTCGTCGCTGGATCCTATGGATGCCTGAAGAACAGATGCTGGCAGGCGGCCAGGAGGAAGATGTCCGGTGGATCCAAGGGTGGATCTTGAAGGAAGAACACCTGCAAGCAGAGGGGAAAAAGTCTGGGTCACTAGCCAGTGACCGTGGGGAACCAGGAAGGAACCAGGCGATGTTGTGCAGAACACAGGTGATGTCTTGAAGCTTGTCTCTGCAGCTGCGTGGACCAGGAGGCATCGAGGACAACCAGAACCAGGGTTTGGGCTGTCCCACGAAGGATCTTGCTGCTGGCGGAGTCGACGTCCCGATTGGAGTCAACAAGCCTTGGCAAAGGCAACCCACGCGGAAAGGGAAATTCGCTTCAGGTGCAGACCAGGAAGGTCTGAGGTGCTTCTCTGTCACAGGGAAGCAAGGGTCAGTCTGGAGGAGTCAAACCAGTGGTGGAAAGTTAAGGGTTCGTCGTCACCGAGGCTACTAGCCAACGGGCAAGCAACCGGATAGACGCATCAAGCAGGAAAATGCAGAAGGGCCCCACGCAGAACTCGTGGAGTGTGGAGGGCTGATCTTCGGTGCAGATGGTGCTCGGGGTTGGGGCTTCTCAATCCCCAGAGCACAACTTCGAGGATGCCTCAGAAGCTGCGCTGGAAGCTACTCACCAATTTTCCCAGGTAGCCGGTCCCACGTCTCTCGTCGCCTCCACGGATCTCAGCTTGGCTGTGGATGTGGATCAGGGTCAGAGAAGTCTGGAGGTCAAGGCGCTGGTCGGGCTCTGCAGTCGTTTCCTCGTAGAACTTGAGCAAAGCAAACGGCAGGTCGCTTGTTGGTGCCTGTTTGCACAGGGTGGCCACTCCTTGGCCACAAGGGAGATTCTTCAGTCTTCTTGTTCGAATGTCGAAGATCCAGAGTTTTGTGTCTTGTTTCAGTTCAGGATAATCCAAAGTCCTAGGGACTCAGCTCCCACTCTTATACTAATCTGGGGGGCTGGGTTACCTGCTAGGTCCCTCCTATGGGTGGGACCAGGGAGGGGGGTGGTTACACCCCCTTCCTTTTGTCTAGTTTCGCGCCAGGACTGGGGCTGGAGTGCCCCAGCACTGGTTTGAACCGGACTATGCATGGGACACCTTGTGTGCCCCAGGCAGTGTCTCGTTTCTTTCATCCCTCCCTGCCCCAATACACTAAGCCCTGTCTAGGGTGGTGCTAGCACCTCCCAAGGCAGGAAACCTATTGTCCAAGCCTCCCTCGCTGGAAGGACTCCCAGCAGCAGGAGGTCAGATTTGTGTCTGTGGCAGCAGCATCCATTTTGTGATGCTGGGGCTCTGGTTAACTTTAACCGGGTAGTAGGTCTTCAACATGTCTTCTCCCTCCAGAAGGGAGGAATACTATCCTCATCGCCAGAAATGGTGTGGAGGTAGTATTCCAAAGTGTTAGACACCTTACACGACATGTTTTGATAAAGCCAAACCATAGTTACCATAACCGCGAGGATTATGAGGCACTTTAAGAGTATATGGTAGGCGATATCATAGAACAGCTATAAGGACATGGTTCCGAAAGCTGCAGACAGGCTCAGCTGATGCTAGAGCACCATCTCACATGTTACCAAGCACTCTGCCTTCAGGATTGTTAAGGCCTGCCATAGGAGTGACTGAAAGGTTACCCATGTGTCTATATATAAGGTAGGTATAGGAATACTATACCTAAGCAAGGGGTGATTACACGACCTTGCCCCAGCTGAGTGATCAGCCAGTTGTGTCATGATGGGAGGCCAGCCAGGGGTTGCATAATTAGGCCTGGGCAAAGCACTACGCTACGCACGCGAAGTTTGCGAAGTTCGCGCTACTTCGCACTACGCGAATTGCACGTAGCACAGTGCGAACACGCATAGCGTAGTCTTGCGTAGTGCTGCGGTCATTTTTTGCTTGCTCGCGGTCCTCAACGTCAAGTTGGCGACCGCGAGCAAGCAAAATGACATCCCGGCGAGACTTTTTCCTTGTTCGCGATCAGCAACATCAAGTTGGCGATCGCCAACAAAGAAAATGAACCTCCCGGCGAGATTCTCAACGCGAGGAGGTCAGGTTTCTCATTGCGAGGGGTCGCGTATGCTCGCGACCGCTCGCGATGAGAAACTACCAGTTCGCGTTGAGAAAGCTGCCGCTCGAGTAAAAATCTCCTCGAGCAGCAGAAAACTACAGCTCGCACTGTGCAAGATGCCATTTTCAATGATTGCACAGTGCCGGTTGCTTGTCCGCACTGTGCAATCATTGAAAACAACATCTTGCACAGTGCGAACATGTTACTACGCAGTTCGCGAAGTGCTAGCGAAGCTCGCGAAGTGCTACGCGAAGCTCGCGTAGTGCGAACTGCACTTTGCGTAGCTTCGCGAAGTGCTACTTCGCGAACTACGCCCACCCTTAGGCATAATACATGCTGCAGCCCCTGGTAGGCCTAGGGTACACCCATGCCCTGGGTACCTAAGGTACACTGTACAGGGCCCTATAAGGTGATCCTTACCAATTGGGTTATGTACCTAAAGTACATAGTATGAATTTAGAGAGAGAACAGCTGGGCTGTGGGTCTGATTAGCAGGCCCACAGCCACATCTAAGTCGAAAACCAGTGAAGCAAAAGCAAAAAGTTGGGGTGACCATAGGAAGCAGACCCTACTCTCCTACACTGCCCCAAATGAAACGGAGTAACTACTTTAGGTAGGAAAGCAGCCCTGGTCCTGAGTACCATCCTTTCAGCATGTAATGTTAGAAAAGGGGGTTTACAACTAAGAGCTTGAAGCTCACTCACCTTCCTTGCCGAGGTTATGGCTACAAGAAAGACCATCTTAAAGGACAACAGCCTCAGAGGACAACTATGAAGAGGCTCAGACGGGGACCCCATCAGAAAAGTTAAGACAAGATTAAGGTCCCACTGTGACATTACAAAAGGAGTAGGAGGAAACTTGTTTGTAAGGCCCTTGATAAACCTTAGTACAATCGGAGATTTAAATAATGACGGTTGATCAGGAAGACATAGAAAAGCCGATAAGGCCGAAAGATAGCCCTTGACCGTGGCCACAGCACAGCCCTGCTGAGCCAAGGAAAGAGCAAACTGAAGCACATCAGAAAGATGGGCTTTTAAAGGGTCAATGGATCTCTCTCCACACCATTTAACAAACTTAGACCACCTATATGAGTAAACGGACTTGGTGGAGTGTCGCCTGGCCGATAAAATAACATCCACCACATCAGGCGGGAGAGAGAAGGAATTCAGGTTACCCGTTCAATCTCCAGGCATGAAGGTGTAAGCTCTGGAGGTGGGGGTGTAGAACCTGCCCCTCCGACTGTGAGAGGAGGTCTGCCCTCAGAGGGAGACGGAGTGGAGGGCACGAGGAGAGGTGGAGAAGATCTGTATACCACACCCTTCTTGGCCAATCCAGGGCGACCAAAATAACTTGGGCCCGGTCTTGGCGAATCTTCCTCAGAACCCGAGGAATCAAGGGTATGGGAGGAAACGTGTAAAGGAGTTGTGAGCCCCAACTCAACTGAAACGCGCCCCCCAACCCTCCCTGCATTGGATACTGGAGACTGCAGAATGACAGGCAGTGCGCATTCTCGTGGGTGGCGAAAAGGTCCACCCGAGGAGTCCCCCACGTCCGAAAGACATGACGAACCACCTCTGGATGGAGCCTCCACTCGTGGTCGGCGGAGAACTGCCGACTGAGACTGTCCGCACGTACGTTCAGCACCCCGGCCAGATGATTTGCCATCAGACAAATCTGATGGTCCTGAGCCCAGGACCAAAGACGCAGGGCCTCTCTGCAGAGACAATGCAACCCCACTCCTCCCTGCTTGTTGACATACTACATCGCGGTAGTGTTGTCCGTCAGGACTTGAACAGACTGACCGCGAAGGGAAGGGAGGAAGGCCTTGAGTGCCAAACGAATCACCCGCAATTCCAGAAGGTTGATGTGCAGCAACCTTTCCTCTGGAGACCAAAGACCCTTGATCTCCAGATCCCCCAGATGCGCACCCCACCCCAGGGTGGAGGCATCCATTATCACTGTGGCCACCGATGGAGGTAGATAGAAGGGCTTTCCTTGAGACAGATTGCCCTCCACGCTCCACCAAGATAGATCCGCTGCAGCTTCTCTGGAGATCCTGATCGACTCCCTGAGATCTCCGTTTTGCTGATACCACTGCCTGCGGAGGCACCACTGGAGCGCCCTCATGTGCCAGCGTGCATGGTTGACCAACAGAATGCAGGAGGCGAACAGACCGAGCAGGCGAAGGACCTTCAGAACTGGAACAACAGCTCCATTGTGGAATAAAGGGACCATCTCCTGAATGTCGAGAATTCTTTGAGGTGGAGGGAATGCTCGACACACAGTAGTGTCCAGTACCGCCCCTATGAACGTTGAGAGGGCACCAGGTGAGATTTGGGCACATTTATCGAAAAACCCAAGTCGAATAACAGCTGAGATGTTACCTGCAGATGATGCTGCACCATCTCTGGGGACTCTGCCTTCAGAAGCCAGTCATCCAGGTAGGGGAAAACCGAATCCCGACCTCCTGAGATGGGCTGCCACCACTGCCATCACCTTCATGAAGACTCGAGGTGCAGTAGTAAGACCAAACGGGAGGACCGCAAACTGGTAATGTTGCGACCCAACCGTAAAACAGAGATACTTCCTGTGCGACTTCAGGATCGGGACATGGAAGTACACATCCTGCAAGTCGATCGACACCATCCAGTCTCCTTGCTGCAACGCTTGAAGAACCTGCGCAAGGGTCAGCATCTTGAATTTCTCTGTTTCAGGTAAAAGTTCAAGACTCTGAGGTCCAGTATCGGACTCAATCTGCCGTCCTTCTTGGGAATCAGGAAATACCGGGAGTAGCATCCCTGACCCCTTTCCTGCTCTGGAACCACCTCTATCGCACCCTTTTGAAGCAAAGCTAGTACCTCCTTCTGCAGAAGAAGTAGATGGTCCTCTGAGCAGTAACCCTGGCAAGGAGGGTAAGGGGGAGGAAACTCCCGAAAGGGAAGGGCGTACCTAGTCTCCACGAGGTTTAAAACCCAAAGGTCGGTTGTAACAGATTTCCAACCTTCATTGGGAGCAGAGGAGGCAGAAGATGAAGATGGGTTGCGGCCAGAACCTCTCCCACCTCTTTGTCTCCCTCTATAGGACCTATAGAGGGGATTCTGCTGCTGCTGTGGCTGCTGCTGCTGAGGCTGCCGGAAGGAGCGAAATGAAGACCTCCCAAAACCTCAGAATTTCTTAAGCCCAAATCCTTTAGCAGGAGCCTGCAGACCTAAAGATTTCGCCGTCACCCTGCTCTCTTTAAATCTCTGCAAGGCGGAATCAGCCTTTTCAAAAGTCTCTGTCCGTCAAAAGGCAAATCCACCAATGTGGCCTGAACGTCCGTAGAGAAGCCAGACGAACAAAGCCACGCTTGCCTCCTAGCGGCTATAGATGACCCCATTATCCTTCCACCGAATCGCCCGTATCAAGCCCCGACTGAATCACCTGCCTTGCAGCAGCCTGAGTGTCCGTGACCACTTCCATAAAGGACGCCTTATCACCTTCTGGCAACTTAGGGGCTAAAGATTTCATTGAGTCCATAAGAGCATGAACATAGCGCCCTAGCAAGCAGGTGGCATTAGTGGACTTAAGCGCCATGCTCCCCGAAGAAAAGGTCTTTTTAGCTGCCTGATCCACCTTCTTAGACTCCCTATCCGCAGGAGTCTGAGGAAAAGCTCCTGAAGCATGCTTCGAGCATGACGCCTGTACCACCAGACTTTCTGGAGAAGGATGGGAAGAAAGAAAACCTGGATCCCCAGGAGCCACCCTATATCTTCTTGCCACCTGCCTGGAGACTGCCGGCAAAGAGAGTGGCTTACGCCAGACATCCATAACTGGCTCCAAAATAGCCTCATTAAAAGGCAGCAAAGGCTCACTGGTCGAGGTAGGCGAATGTAACACCTCCATCAGAAGGTTAGGTTTATACTCAGCAGAGGGCAACTGCACGTCCAGCAACTCTGCGGCCTTCTTTATTACAAGATGGTAAGGAGCCAGTTCCTGCGGTGGAGAGGACCTAGTGGAAGAATGCTCCCACTCCGGAGTTGTATCGAGACCACTAGCCTCTTGAATCCCCTCAAAGTCATCAGAAGAAGTATCCACCTCACCTTCTTCCACCTCCTCCCTATAACGCTCCTCTTCCAAGACTCTCAGGGCCTCTCTCCTTGAGCGGATCTGAGGAACCGGCGCCGGCGGCGCCGTACGCGGAGTCGGTGGAACTGAACGTGGAGCCAGAGGTGTTGGAGTCGGCAGCACCGGAGTCGACAGCACCGGACGCGGAGCCGAGGGAGTCGGCAACGGTGTCGACTCTGAAGAAGGTCGATCCAATCGAAGCCGAGATGGATCCCCAGACGGTGCCGGAAACTGCCACGAAGGCGCCATCGGCAGAAAGGGCATAAACGGGGCCTGAGCATAATGCTGCGGCACTCGCAGAGTGTATGCCATAGGACCCACGGGACCAGTATGTGCGCCGGATGGGATGGCAGCCCATTGGAAAATCCCATACATTGCATTTAAAAAATGTGTCGAATCCGCACCCGGAGTCAGGAACTGCGGATAAGGGAATAATCCCGGATCCGGATGAGGAGTACCTGGTACCGGAGCCGTAGTGTCCTCAACAGGCGCCGCAGGATCATCCGGCTCTGGAGAAGGCTCTTTTCCTTGTTCTTGCTCAGCCTCAGAAGCCGAAGACTCCACTGGAACCGGTGACTGTGCCGGTGACTGCGCCGGTGACTGCGCCGGGGACCGCGCCGGAGTCCGCTTCGGCGAAGGAGATCTCTCCCTGGAGACTTAGATGGAGAAGGAGACACATCCTTACTTCGACGTCGAGGCGAAGTCGATCTCGACGCCTTGCTCTTCGAAGACCGGCGCCGAGAGGAATGCTTCCTTTTCTTATGATGTTTCTTCGACTTCGAAGAATGCGAAGTCGACGACTCCGGTCTCGATCTCTCCTTCTTCCTACCTCTCTTCTCCTTCTTAGCCTTGGCCATGAAGAGCTTCGCCTCCCTTTACTTCAAGGCCTTGGGATTCATCCTTCTGCAGCTGGAACAATCCTCCACGTCGTGGTCAGAAGAAAGGCACCACAAACAATCTTCATTGGGGTCTGTCATTGACATGTGGCCCCCACATTCCCTACAAGGTTTGAAACCCGCCTTCCTAGTCGAAGACATGGCAGTTTTCTTCAACAGTAACACACTACACGACTACAAAGTAGCAGGAGAGTGCTGGAAAACCGTTGCGCGTCGACGGCGCGGAAAAAAGGGAACTGACGTCATCACGCCGACGTGGCTCTCTTATGGCTCCGGTGACGTCATACGGAGTCGCGAGCGGAGCCGATGCATTATGTCGTCGTCCATGTTGGTGTAGAGAGCTGGGGAAAAAAGTTCTGTGGAATGCTGGCGCAGGGGATATTCACAAGGTGAGGAATCCACTGGCAGGTGTATCCATCAGAAGTATTAAACCCAGAAAAGTAAGCAAACTTCTGTGCAAGCATTTGTGAACTACCTTTCGGTGGTGTCGGACAATGTTCCCATTGCTGATATGTAAAAACATTACGTGGTGCACTTGTTTTATGCAGAAAGTGATGACAATAATGTTGATAAAAGTATATTGTGTCAAAATCAATATTGCCATCAAACATTTCATACTTTGTAAATGCTGCAGACATTTCTAAATCAGACAGTATATTTTATTTACAGTTTCAAAATCCCACATTGTCAGAGTATGTACTGGAGGTAATGATATAATTTAAAGAAATTTTGAATACATATGGTATTTTAAAGTTCAGTGGGACCAAATACATCATATGAAACCGTATCGCAAATTATTCTGTTAGGAACCGGAACTGCTGTAATGTTCACATAGGATCGGTCTTTTTGTTCACAATGAGATGACGTATGAGGTTTCAGTACCAAGTTCACATGTGATGCTGTGGAGTGTTCTGGAAGATAGTGTCCATTCATGAGTAAGAAAAAGACCGTCACTAAACCTATCCCAAACAGTAGGAAATATATTCCAATGATTATCCAGAGTTGTAGCCATGGTGGGACTAGGAATGTCTTTTTCAGGAAAATGTAGAAATCATAAAGTTGTTTTTTGCAGGAAACTAGAGCTAGCGGTGACTCGGGTTCACTGGGATCCAGAGAAAACGTGTTGAAATCGATTAAGTAGGCAGATGCAGTTCGATCTATCTTTGGAAGCTCAGCTGGTTTTGAGGAACTGGTAGGTGTCTCCTGTAGAGGCCTTTTGACGTAGATGTCTGTGGTAGGCCGAGTTGATATCTGTGTTTCATTTGAATTTTGATGTTCAATTTTAATAGGGAACAACTTCCATTTCGTTGTTGGTAACTCCATTATTACGTATAGAAGACTCTTCGAATGTTATAAGACCTTCTGTCTGAACTTCCTGTATTGCAGCGAGAGGAGAGCGGCGGCTACCCAGGAGCCCATGTGGACTGCTATTCAGGATCGGCCACATGGTGTGGTTTGATCAGATCAATTGAGATGAATCTCTGTTCTTTCTTGCTGGCAAGAGGCGGAAAAAGGACTATTCTTTTTAATCCGACAGCCAGGACAAGTACAGGCTTTCTATAGGATGGCCCAAATTATTTTTTGTCCCCAATCTTTTCTCTGACCAGATCCCCGACTTTTGGGATCCAGACAGGCTTTGCAGTGACTGATTTGACTTCCCCAGTTGCGGTGCGTTTTACTTGCAAGTTGCTCTGCAGTGCCTGGAATTCATTAAGATCCTGTAAAACAGCCAAACGTTTATTGATGTCATCATCTTGTGTGTTTTGCTGTTCGATCCAATCGAAGCCGAGATGGATCCCCAGACGGTGCCGGAAACTGCCACGAAGGCGCCATCGGCAGAAAGGGCATAAACGGGGCCTGAGCATAATGCTGCGGCACTCGCAGAGTGTATGCCATAGGACCCACGGGACCAGTATGTGCGCCGGATGGGATGGCAGCCCATTGGAAAATCCCATACATTGCATTTAAAAAATGTGTCGAATCCGCACCCGGAGTCAGGAACTGCGGATAAGGGAATAATCCCGGATCCGGATGAGGAGTACCTGGTACCGGAGCCGTAGTGTCCTCAACAGGCGCCGCAGGATCATCCGGCTCTGGAGAAGGCTCTTTTCCTTGTTCTTGCTCAGCCTCAGAAGCCGAAGACTCCACTGGAACCGGTGACTGTGCCGGTGACTGCGCCGGTGACTGCGCCGGGGACCGCGCCGGAGTCCGCTTCGGCGAAGGAGATCTCTCCCTGGAGACTTAGATGGAGAAGGAGACACATCCTTACTTCGACGTCGAGGCGAAGTCGATCTCGACGCCTTGCTCTTCGAAGACCGGCGCCGAGAGGAATGCTTCCTTTTCTTATGATGTTTCTTCGACTTCGAAGAATGCGAAGTCGACGACTCCGGTCTCGATCTCTCCTTCTTCCTACCTCTCTTCTCCTTCTTAGCCTTGGCCATGAAGAGCTTCGCCTCCCTTTACTTCAAGGCCTTGGGATTCATCCTTCTGCAGCTGGAACAATCCTCCACGTCGTGGTCAGAAGAAAGGCACCACAAACAATCTTCATTGGGGTCTGTCATTGACATGTGGCCCCCACATTCCCTACAAGGTTTGAAACCCGCCTTCCTAGTCGAAGACATGGCAGTTTTCTTCAACAGTAACACACTACACGACTACAAAGTAGCAGGAGAGTGCTGGAAAACCGTTGCGCGTCGACGGCGCGGAAAAAAGGGAACTGACGTCATCACGCCGACGTGGCTCTCTTATGGCTCCGGTGACGTCATACGGAGTCGCGAGCGGAGCCGATGCATTATGTCGTCGTCCATGTTGGTGTAGAGAGCTGGGGAAAAAAGTTCTGTGGAATGCTGGCGCAGGGGATATTCACAAGGTGAGGAATCCACTGGCAGGTGTATCCATCAGAAGTATTAAACCCAGAAAAGTAAGCAAACTTCTGTGCAAGCATTTGTGAACTACCTTTCGGTGGTGTCGGACAATGTTCCCATTGCTGATATGTAAAAACATTACGTGGTGCACTTGTTTTATGCAGAAAGTGATGACAATAATGTTGATAAAAGTATATTGTGTCAAAATCAATATTGCCATCAAACATTTCATACTTTGTAAATGCTGCAGACATTTCTAAATCAGACAGTATATTTTATTTACAGTTTCAAAATCCCACATTGTCAGAGTATGTACTGGAGGTAATGATATAATTTAAAGAAATTTTGAATACATATGGTATTTTAAAGTTCAGTGGGACCAAATACATCATATGAAACCGTATCGCAAATTATTCTGTTAGGAACCGGAACTGCTGTAATGTTCACATAGGATCGGTCTTTTTGTTCACAATGAGATGACGTATGAGGTTTCAGTACCAAGTTCACATGTGATGCTGTGGAGTGTTCTGGAAGATAGTGTCCATTCATGAGTAAGAAAAAGACCGTCACTAAACCTATCCCAAACAGTAGGAAATATATTCCAATGATTATCCAGAGTTGTAGCCATGGTGGGACTAGGAATGTCTTTTTCAGGAAAATGTAGAAATCATAAAGTTGTTTTTTGCAGGAAACTAGAGCTAGCGGTGACTCGGGTTCACTGGGATCCAGAGAAAACGTGTTGAAATCGATTAAGTAGGCAGATGCAGTTCGATCTATCTTTGGAAGCTCAGCTGGTTTTGAGGAACTGGTAGGTGTCTCCTGTAGAGGCCTTTTGACGTAGATGTCTGTGGTAGGCCGAGTTGATATCTGTGTTTCATTTGAATTTTGATGTTCAATTTTAATAGGGAACAACTTCCATTTCGTTGTTGGTAACTCCATTATTACGTATAGAAGACTCTTCGAATGTTATAAGACCTTCTGTCTGAACTTCCTGTATTGCAGCGAGAGGAGAGCGGCGGCTACCCAGGAGCCCATGTGGACTGCTATTCAGGATCGGCCACATGGTGTGGTTTGATCAGATCAATTGAGATGAATCTCTGTTCTTTCTTGCTGGCAAGAGGCGGAAAAAGGACTATTCTTTTTAATCCGACAGCCAGGACAAGTACAGGCTTTCTATAGGATGGCCCAAATTATTTTTTGTCCCCAATCTTTTCTCTGACCAGATCCCCGACTTTTGGGATCCAGACAGGCTTTGCAGTGACTGATTTGACTTCCCCAGTTGCGGTGCGTTTTACTTGCAAGTTGCTCTGCAGTGCCTGGAATTCATTAAGATCCTGTAAAACAGCCAAACGTTTATTGATGTCATCATCTTGTGTGTTTTGCTGTTCGCCCTATGTGGAAAGGATATGCCCAGACATGGGTCCCGTGCTCACTACGCTACTGGAGTCAAGCTATCCTGGCTGAAGAGGGTTGAAACCCCGAAACCGGTCCTAGGATGCTTGATTCCGGTCCAGGGAAGACATGGCTTGGCAGTTCGGGCTGGACTGTTCCCATGACGCACAGGGTCAAGACTGATTTGCATATGGCCATGTCTGAACTGGGGTGGCGTGTTGAACAAAATAACGATGGATTAAACCCAGATCTGTGACTGGGGGTGAATGTTTTGCCAATGTGCAACATTCCGTCCATCATCTTGTGTGTTTTGCTGTTCGCCCTATGTGGGAAGGGTATGCCCAGACATGGGTCCCGTGCTCACTACGCTACTGGAGTCAAGCTATCCTGGCTGAAGAGGGGTGAAACCCCGAAACTGGTCCTAGGATGCTTGATTCCGGTCCAGGGAAGACATGGCTTGCCAGTTCAAGCTGGACTGTTCCCATGAGGCACAGGGTCAAGACTGATTTGCATATGGCCATGTCTGAACTGGGGTGGCGTGATGAGCAAAATAACGATGTATTAAACCCAGATCTGTGACTGGGGGTGAATGTTTTGCCAATGTGCAACATTCCGTCCATCATCTTGTGTGTTTTGCTGTTCACCTTATGTGGGAAGGGTATGCCCAGACGTGGGTCCCGTGCTCACTACGCTACTGGAGTCAAGCTATCCTGGCTGAAGAGGGGTGAAGCCCCGAAACTGGTCCTAGGATGCTTGATTCCGGCCCAGGGAAGACATGGCTTGGCAGTTTGGGCTGGACTGTTCCCATGAGGCACAGGGTCAAGACTGATTTGCATATGGCCATGTCTGAACTGGGGTGGCGTGATGAGCAAAATAACAGTGGATTAAACCCAGATCTGTGACTGGGGGTGAATGTTTTGCCAATGTGCAACATTCCGTCTATCACCTTGTGTGTTTTAAAAGATTTTCATCCGTCACTGTGCTTCCATAATCGAGATCAGGTACCCACATTCTCGTCCCAAATAGGACTTCGTAAGGGGTGACACCTCCTAGGGAACTTCTTGGCACATTATTGAGTGCCCTCTCGATCCCATATAGGTGATTGACCCAAATGCCACCCGAAACTAATACTCTTGCTGTTAAAGATTGCTTTAAGTCCCGGTTTTTCCTCTCCACGACCGAATTTCCCTCAGGATGGTACAGAGAGGAGTACCGCAATGCAACACCCACACTTCCCATGACTTCCTTGTAAGCCCTAGAGCTAAACAGGGGGCCACGGACAGAATAGAATGTGCCAACTGTGATTGTCCCTATGAAGACTCGCAAATCTTTTATAACAGTTCGAGCATCAGCCAAGTGCTGAGGCCAAGCCCACAGGAATCTAGAACATGAATCCACTGCCACCAAGATGTACTTGTAAGCCCCATCAAATTGTAAAGGGCCGCAGTGGTCCAAATTAGGCCTGGGCGGTAAATTCCGTTCCGCTCGCGGAATTTGCGGAATTTCGGTAATTTCGCGTTCCGCGGAGAACGCGAAATTGCCCAAAATTCTGCTTTCCGCGACTTTGCGAAATTTTTTGCTTGTTTGCGTTCTCAAAATGCGTGTTCGCGATATATTTCTACCCGAGCACGCAAACAGCAATTGTGAACAGGAAAAAAGCATCGCGAACAAGCAATTCCGCGTGTTCGCGGAATTTCTGCGTGTTCGCGGAGATTTTTTACCGTTTCGCGGAGATTTGCGTAACGCGATTACACAAATTCCGCCCACCCCTAGTCCAAATAGACACAGGCGAGAGGTCTGTCTGATATTAGTAATGGTGTTTGTGCCAGATGAGCTACGGTGGAACCCTTCATCTGCTGACAGATGTCGCACTTAAGAACAAATGCTTTTGTCTGTTTTGTTAATCCTGTCCACCAATAGTGTTGTTTCAGTAGAAAAACTGTTGCAGTAATTCCTGCATGTGCAGGACCCAGACCCTCGTATACAGCTAGAATTAAACCTAATCTTCGATCCATGTTCGGTATTACTCTATTCCCCACTCCTGGAATTTGAGCATATGGAATGTTCTTTGCATCTAACTTGTAGGAGTACTTGAGTGGAAATTTCTTTGGTACGGCTGAGCTGTTTTTGCGCGAAGCAATGACAGCAGCCATTATGTCTCCGTCTATTCTCGTGCTAGAACAAGTGATTGCAGCTATGGCAGCAGTTCGTACTGCCCCCTTTGCGGCTTCATCAGCCAATTAATTCCCTTCAATGTGAACGCCATCACGTTGATGACTCGGCGTGTGTATCACGTGAGCTCTCTGCAAGTCTTTTTTCAACTCTGCCACTTGTTCTGAAAGCATTTTGTGCTTTATTGTGCAAATCTTTGAGTCTTTAAACCCCTTCTGAACCCAATAGTGAAGACTGGACACAGTAAAACTAATCGCACACTAGAAGAGTGGGGAATTCTCGATCAGTTTGTATTAGTGCCAGTAATGGGGCTTTTGATTCTGCCAGCTGTGCCGTGCAGTCTCCTAGAGACTGTGTCTTCAAACATATTGCATTCTGAGAGTTCTAGTTCAATAAGATTGAAGTTCACTGTTTGTTTTTTTAGTTTGCTCAAGGAAAACCTAAATTTCAATATAATTTTCCTGATTACAATAATTGAACTTCCAAATTTACCATTCACCTGGGCTCAATATGAAATACATTCACACTTCCGCCAACCCTCGTTCTTTTTATGCACCTAATTTAGAACACCAGTGTTGGCAAAGCCAATAAGTGTTGACTATGCAAAGTCTATCGGCTTTCTCAATGCCTTTTTGTGCGATGTTGTACAGCAGCATTGCTGATGTGCACCATGGCTGAAAGTAAAACAAAGCAAACACAAGGAGATGATGGCTGGAGCGCTGAAACTTTTCAGACACTCACTCCCAGTTACAGATCTGGGTTGAATCCATCATCATTCTTTAGCTCACTTCGCCTCCTCAGTTCAGACCCAGCTATATGCAGATCAGTCTTGACCCTGCGCCTCATGAGAACAGTCCAGCCTGAACTGCCAAGCCAGGTCTTCCCTGAACAAAAAACAAACATCCTGGGACTGGTTTCTGGATAACACCCTTTATCAGCCAGGTTAGCTTGAATCCAGTAGCAAAGTGAGCAAGGGACCCACGCCTGGGCATACCCTGGCAGTAAAACAAGCCACCATTGGCAAAGCCAATAGGTCTTGGCTATGCAAAGGCTATTGGCTTTGTCAATGACTTTTAGCCATGTTGTATAGCGGCATGGCTGCTGTTCAACATGGCTAAAAGTATGGGGAAAAAAGCGCTATGATGCTGCTTTAAAACTTACTGAAAGACGTTGACATGGACAAAGCCAAAAGCTCTGGCGTGCCCGAGACCTATTGGCTTTGCCAATGCTTGTTTATACTTTCCTAATGAGTCTGGATTCTCTCTCTGAGTGTGTGCCTTCAGTCTTGATTGGGTGAATACAATACATGCTTAACACATTCTCCTGATGAGCCTAACTGCTTGACCACACTACCACAAAGAGAGCTGTTAGTGATGATCTAATTTAGCCTCTGCTATACCTCTGTGGAGCCACTGGACTCTATGCACACTCTACCTTACTTTAGTATAGTATATACACAGCCAGCTTCCTACAGTAAGGAGTCTTACTTTTCATGCTGGTGGAAGAGGAGTAATTACCAGTGGCTGAGATGAATTCAAGCATTCCAAACATCACTTTTTGTATACTTCAGTATGTGGCCTAAGTGGGACGGGTATGACCAGACGTCGTTCTTGTGCACACTATATCACTAGAACCAAACTATACCTGACTGTTGAGCCCAAAACAAGGGTGAAACTGATTCTGGTTTGCTTGTGTTCCAGTTACAGGGAGGGCCTAGCTTGGCAGCTCAGGCTGGACAGTTCCCATTGGAGCAGGATCAAGACTGATATGCATATAGCTGGGTCCAAACTGAGGTGGCACAGTGTGCAAAATAACGATGGACTGGGATGCAGCTCCGAGTAGTTACCAGTGGCTGAGATTAATTCAGGCACTCCATCCATCAGTATTTGTACACTTTAGTATGTCTCCCTAATCGAGATGGGTATGTCCAGATGTGGGTCAAGTGCACATTGGGTCATGGGAACTAAGCTATATCTGGCTGATGAGTCCATAACAAGGGCGAAACCAGTCCTGGGTTGCTTATGCTCCGGTTCAGGCAAGACCTTGCTTGGCAGTTCAGCTTGGACTGTTCCATTTGAGCAGGATGAAGACAGATTTGCATATAGCTGGGTCCAAACTGAGGTGGCATGGTGTGCAAAATAATTATGAACTGGGATAGGCCCGAGGAATTACCAATGGCTGAAATTAATTCAAGCATTCCATCCATCACTTTTTGTATACTCCTGTGTACACTGTGTCACTGGACTCAAACTATGCTTGGGTCATTAGCCCATAACAAGGGAGAAATTGGTCCTGGGTTACTTGTGCACTGGTTCAGGGAGGACCTGGCTTGGCAGTTTGGGCTGGACTGTTGCCATTGGAGCAGGATTAATACTGATCTGCATATAGCTGGGTCCAATCGGATGAGGTATCTTGTGCAAAACAACGATGGACTGGGATGCAGCCCGAGTAATTACCAGTGGCTGAGATTATTTCAAGCAGTCCATCCATCACTTTTTTTATACTTTAATAATTCGCACTAAATGGGGTATGTATGCCCAGACTTGGGTCGCGTGCACACTATTTCACTGGAACGATGCTATACCTGGTCGATGAGCCAATAACAAGGACAAAACCAGTCCTGGGTTGCTTGCGTTCCAGTTCAGGGAGGACCTGGCCTGGCAGTTCGGGCTGGACTGACCTACTATAGTAGAATCAAAACTAATTTGCATATAGCTAGGTTCAAACTGAGCTGGCATGGTGTGCAAAATAAGAGTGAACTGCATTGTGGACCGAGTAACTAACAGTGGCTGAGATTAATTCAAGCATTCCATCCATCACTTTTTGTATACTTTAGTATGTTGTCCTAAGTGTAACAGGTATGCCCAGACATGGGTAGCATGCACACTATGTCACTGGAACGAAGCTATACCCAGCTGAGCCCATAACAAGAGCGAAACTGGTCCTGGGTTGCTTGTGTTCTGGTTCAGGGAAGACCTGGCTTGGCAGTTCAGACTGGACTGTTCCCTTTGGAGCAGAGCCAAGACTAATTTGCATATAACTGAGTCCAAACTGAGGTGGCATAGTATGCAAAATAATGATGGAATGAGATGCAGCCCTGAGTAATTACCAGTGGCTGAGATTAATTCAAGCATTTTGTAGGCTTTAGCATGTTGCCCTAAGTAGGACAGGTATGCCCAGACGTGGGCGCCATGCACACTGTGTCACTGGAACCAAGCTATACCTAACTGATGAGCCCATAACAAGGACGAAACTGGTCCTGGGTTGCTTGTATTCCGGTTCAGGGAGGATCTGGCGTTTCAGTTTGGGCTGGACTGTTCCAACTGGAGCAGGATCAAGATTGATTTGCATATAGCTGAGTCCAAACAGAGTGGCATGGTGTGCAAAATAACAATGGCCTGAAATTATGAGTAATTACCAATGGCTGAGATTAATTCAAGTATTACATCCATCCATTTTGTATTCTTTAATATGTCACCCTAAAAGGTACAAGTATGCTGTGACGTGGGTCCCCATGTATACTGTGTCACTTGAACCAAGCTATACCTGGCTGTCGAGCCTATAACTATAAAAAGGACAAAACCAGTTGTGCGTTGCTTGTGTTCCAGTTCAGGTGGGACCTGGCTTGGCAGTTCGAGCTGGAATATTCCTACTGGGGATGGGTCAAGACGAATTTGCATATAAGGATGGACCGGGTTGCAGCCCTGAGTATTTGCCAGGTGCTGAGATTAATTCAAGCATTCCATCCATCACTTGTTGTATACTTAAGCATGTCACCCTAAGTGGGATGGGTATGCCCAGACATGGGTCCGGTGCACATTGTGTCAGTGGAACCAAGCTATACCTGCCTGATGACCCCATAACAAGGGTAAAACCAGTCCAAGGTTGCTTGTGTTCCTTATTAGGGAGAGCCTGGCTCGGCAGTTCGGACTGGACTGTTCCCGTTGGTGCAGGGTCAAGACTGATTTGCGTATAGCAGTGTTCAAACTGAAGTAGCATGCCGTGCAAAATAATGATGAACTAGGATGTAGCTCCAAGTAATTACCAGTGGGTGTGATCATCCATCACTATACGTATACTTTAATATGTCGCCCTAAGTGGGATCGGTATGCCCAGACGTGGGTCTCATGCACACTGTGTCACTAGAACCAAGCTATACACCACTGATGACCCCATAATAAGGGCGAAACCAGTCCTGGATTGATTTTATTCTGGCTCAGGGAGGCCCTGGCTAGACTGAGGTGGCAGGGTGTGCAAAATAACAGTGGCCTGAGATGTGGCCAGTCACTCCGATTAATTCAAGCATTCCATCAATCACTTTTTGTAAACTTTAATATTTTGCCCTAAGTGGGATGGGTATGCCCAGACGTAGGTCCCATGCACACTGCGTCACTGAAATCAAGCTGTTTCCAGCTGATGAGCCCATGACAAGGGCAAAACCTGTTTTGGGTTGCTTTTGTTCTGGCTCAGGAAGGAACGGGCTTGGCAGTTCAGGCTGGACTGTTCCCATTGGAAGAGGGTCAAGACTTATTTGCATATAGCTGGGTCTAAACTGAGGAGGAATTGTGTGCAAATTAACGATGGACTGGGATGTGGCCTGGGTAATTATCAGTGACTGAGATGAATTCAAGCATTTCAGCCATCAATTTTTATATACTTTAGCCCTTTCACAAGGAGCCCATCAAAACACAAAATACTTCCTTTCAGTGCCAGGGAGTATAATAGCAATGTGTGCTTTTTTTGGACCAAAACAACATTTTAGCCAATTTTTTTGTTTAGATTGATTAGGACCCAGCAGCTTCTAGAGCAATACAGTTTTGTAAAAACCAAGGCCAAACAAGAATTGCCATGAAGCTGGCGGTCAACTCCAAACCTGTTGGCTCTGACAATTGTTTTTTTCTGCAGTCCTCTTTAAACTTTAGGTTATAAAGTGTTGAAGTAACATTGTAGCGGCCTTCAGTTTGAGTACCTGGTTGTCTCCTTCACAAAAAACAATAGTTAAATATGTGATACAACCGAAAGGCTTGTTGTTTAAAAAGAAATCAGTAGTAAAACAGCTGTATTGGTGAATGTTTTTTACATTTACACTTTGCACCACAAGCATAATTGATTGATGGCTTTATTTTTCTTTTTTCTCCTTTTTATTTTTGTGGCACATGCTTGCTATAAATATGTAAATTACCAAGAATACCAGCTTTCCAAAGCCGGACCTGATGGCTTTTTTAAATGCTTGTCTTTCATTGCTCACACCTTCACAGTTCATAGGTCAGATCCTGCACTGTTTATTTGTAAGAGCTTTAATATTAGAATTCTGGTATATCCAGGAAAACATGTAGCTAGTGATAGGTTTTGCTAGATGCTACATAGCATTAATTATTCAGATTTTTGCACCAGGATTGTAATTTAAATGTAGATTTAAGTGTTGTGGGGTCCCTACATACAGCAGCGTAATATTCTAATGTTCACGGCTATCAATAAAGATTCTACGATGAAAATGCTATTTATTTTGAAAAGTATTCAAATAACTGCGAAATTTTAGAGACTCAGGGACCCTTCTCGGGCCTCTTGCTGGGTCTGCCAACCCAGCCTCAGGTTCACAAGCCTAAAAAGGGACCCACTAAGGTTTCAAGAGGTCTTGTTGCAGGGTTCGCAGAGCCTCAGGTGGTCCATGAAATTGCTCTGGGTCTGTAAACCGAATGGCAAAATCTGTTTTTAATTTGTTGTTTTTGTTTTAATCTGGACCATGGCTGGCTTCTGTGGAGCCAACCACCTGAGCCCTGGGTGCAGGGTATTCTCTCTCTTTTTTACAATTATTTGTATGACACAGCCAAAATAGAGTTTCTTTTCTGTTGTAGTCAGTCAGTCAGAACCGGAACCGTAATTTCTATTCATCCAAAAAGTATTACTCGGGAAAGGCTACTTCATCCAGGTCGTTCCTTTTTTAAATTTGTTAATTTTTAGGTCTTGTGTAGTGATGCAGCGCATGCGCTGCACGCTTTGCGAGGCATGGTGTATATACTATAGTGAGGAAGCTTCGCATAAACTCCGCCCACTCTCTGCCCATTTTTTTGTTTGGCTTACAGCCTCAATGCTGCCTCCTGATTGGTTTCTGTCTTGTTAGTCCCTCCTCCTGACTGCCATGGCGTAATTTGTATGCATCCCAGGCTATTGCTATGATTACTTACCGGTAATCCCCATTACTCTTAGTCCTACTCGTCCTCGACCCAGTCATTACTAATGAGGTATTCCACAAGACAGGAAACAAAACAGGAAACGCTTTTTAGGCTCCACCCACCCTCCCGTCAGGGGCTATAAGAACCTAGCCAACCAAAAGCACATCCTGACATACCAAGCAACAAAGGCCTGATCAGGGAGGGCGGGTGGGAAGTACGACTGGGTCAAGGACGAGTAGGACTAAGAGTAATGAGGATTACCGGTAAGTAATCATAGCATTACCTCTACGTCCCTCATCCTCGACCCAGTCATTACTAATGAGGCATACCAAAGCACCCCCAGAAACAGGCCTTTGGCAAACCACACAGAAAATAGAGACCGAACACAAAGAGGCGTGCAGCAAAAGAAAAGTTTAATTAAAAACACAGAATCAGGGAGGAGGAACAACCTCCACACAGCACGCAACACACCACTACCAAAATTGGTCCGGTCAGACAGAGCACAATTCAGGCGATAGTGCCTCACAAAAGTAGAATCAGAGGCCCACGTCCCAGCACGACAGAGTTCATCAAGGGAAACCCCATGAAAAGCAGCCCAGGAAGCAGAAACACCCCTAGTGGAACGGGCCTGAACACCAGAAGGGCAAGGCAAACCAGATCCCTGATAAGCCAAAGAAATAACAGACTTGATCCAGCGACCTAGAGTAAGCCGAGATGCTGCCTTACCCCGACCAGCCAAACCAAAAGTCACAAAAAGGGAGTCCGAAGAACGGAACCCCGCAGACCGGGCAACATAAAGGGACAAAGCATGCCGCACATCCAAAGAGTGAAGCAACAACTCAGCAGGTGAAGAAGGAGAAGGACAGAAAGAAGGAAGAATCAACTCCTGAGAGCAATGAAACCGAGAACGAATCTTGGGAACAAAACCAGGATCCAAAGAAAGGACCACCGCGTCATCCAAGAAACACAAAAAGGGAGGAGAACAACGCAAGGCAGTGAGTTCACCCAACCGCCGGGCAGAAGTTACAGCAACCAAAAACGCCACCTTAAAAGAGAGGAACTTAAGGTCCACCAACTCCAAGGGCTCAAAAGGAGCAGACTGCAGAGTACCCAAGACCAAAGAGAGATCCCAAGGAGGAACCGGAGAGTGCGAAGAAGGAGAGGACAGAGAGAAACTCCGGAACAAACGGGAAACCAACAAACCATCCGAAGAAGGAAGAGAATCAGGATCCCGGAAAGCCCAAAGATCAGCCCACTGCCCCCTTAGAGTAGATAAAGCGTACTTCTTCTGAAACCCATCCAAGAAAAACTGCAGAATGGCAGCGATAGGACAAGAGACAGGAGAGAGACCAAGCGCCGAACACCAGGAGGAGAAAGAAGCCCAATGCTTAGAGTAGGAGGACAAAGTGGAACCCCTACGGGACCCCTGCATCACAGTGATGAGGTGATCAGGCAAACCCCGGACCCCAAGTGACAACTGTTCAACCTCCAAACCGCCAAGGTGAGAGGGACCAGGAGGGAAGGGGAGGGGGACCTCAGGGGAGACGGATAACGTGGAAGAATCCAAGGAGGGCCCACCGCCAGGCTCAACAACAACGGGAACCAGGACCTCCGCGGCCAGTGAGGCAAGACCGCCACCACCCGGGCACCCACCCTCTGGACCTTCAGCAAGAAGGTAGGAATCAGGGGGAAGGGGGGGAAGGCGTACAGCAACCAAGGGGGCCACCGAAGAGACAACGCCTCCACCCCCCAAGCACCCAACTCTGGGGTCCAAGAACAAAACAGGGGGAGTTGAGCATCCGTCCGGGAGGCAAACAAGTCCAGCAGGGGAGTCCTGAACCTCCGACAGATCAACCGGAACACCCTGGGGGAGAGACACAGGGAGAGGGAAGATGGAAACCTGCGACTCAAGGCGTCCGCCACCACATTGTCCACCCCCCGGATATGCTGAGCAGAGAGAGACAGAAAATGACACTCCGCCCAACCCGCAATCGCACAGGTCACCAAATTCAAGGAAGGGCTGCGAGTACTGCCCTGGTGGTTGATGTAAGCCACAGTCACGGAGTTGTCCGACCTCACCAGGACATTGCACCCCAGCAGACGGGAGTGGAAGAAACGAAGAGCCCTGGCCACAGCAGACAGTTCCCTGCAATTGGACGAGCGACGGGACTCCACCTGGAGCCAACGAGCCTGAACAGACCACTGCCCCAGCGTGGCCCACCAACCGGACGCACTGGCATCCGTCGTCAACACCAAAGGAGGCGGTAGGTGAATCCACATCCCCTTCGAGAGATTTGCGGCATCCAGCCACCACTGGAGAGCTGACACCACCCCCAAAGACATTGGCACAGACAGAGCATAGTCCTGAACCGGAAACGGCACCCAACGCTGAACATGCCACAGCAGAGGCCGAAGATGAACCCTGGCCCAGGGCACCGTGAAGACAGTAGCGGCCATATGACCCTGAACCTCGAGCTACTGAAGAAGGGGGGCTGCAGCCTGGGACAACAAGATCCGCAACAGGGACAGAAGACGCCGAATCCGTGAATCCGGCAGGAACACCTTGCCCAGGACCGAGTCGAAGACGGCCCCAATGAAAGTTCGTCGAGTCGCAGGAAGGAGCTGGCACTTCGGAAAGTTCACCAGAAACCCATGACTTTCTAGCGTAAGGATGGTCAAGGAAAGGTGCTGAGACATGACCTCCGGGAAGGAGCCTGGAGCAGCCAATCGTCCAGATAGGGGAACACCGACACCCCCCGGAGGTCAAGAAGGGCCACCAATGGAGCAACCACCTTGGTGAACACCCGGGGAGCGGACCGGAGACCAAACGGAAGGACACAGAACTGCCAATGATGACCCTCCAGGCAGAAACGCAGGAACATCTGATCCTCCTGAGCCACCGGCACATGAAGGTAGGCGTCCTGGAGATCCAGAGTAGCGAACACCCAGCCTGCCTGAATCAGAGGAGCCACTCGCTGCAAAGTCTCCATTTTGAATGGGATCTTCCTCACAAACAGGTTCAGACTCCGAAGATTGATGACAATCCGAAACCCTCCTGTGACTTTCGGAACCAGGAAAACAACCGAATAGGTCCCCAGACCCCACTCCAACCGGGGAACGGGAACAATAAGGTCCTTCAAAAACAGGGCCTGAACACCGTCCCTCAAGGACTGGTGACGGAACGACACAAGGGAGTCGGAGTCCGCACCACACGCGAGGGAGGAGGACGGGACAGGAACTCGATCCGATACCCCCGGTCCAGGACATCCAGCACCCACTGATCGGAGGTCGACAGACGCCAAGCTGGAAGGAACAACCTCAATCTCCCACCAACCGCGGGCGCCACTCCAGCGGGAACCACGATCGGAGAGGCATAGTCAGGAACGCTGTGGCCCAGGTCCAGCATCATGAGGAGGCTTCTTCTGGAACTTCCGATGGAAACCACGTCCAGTACCCCTGGAACCCTTAAAGGAAGACTGCTGAAACCTGGAAGGCTGGCGAAAGGTCTTGGCCCGAGAAAGGAAAAATCCTTACGGGAAGGCTGCCTCCGGAAGGAAAAAGAATGTTTGCGCTCCTTGAACACTTTATGCAGCGTATCTTCAAGAGCGTCCCCAAAGAGACGAGGGCCGGTAAAGGGCAAGCGTAAGGCCATGGACCTCTGGGTATCAGTATTCCAACCCTTCAACAACAGATTCCTACGAGCAGCGATAGAGGAACCACAAGACAGTGCAGAAGCACGCACAGAATCAAAAGCAATATCCGAAAGGAATTCAGCCTGACGCTCCATTGATTCCAGCAAATCCGGACAGTAGCCACCCTCCTGCATATTTATTTCTTAGAACTTATAATGCGCAACAGCTACCCGCAGTGGGTTTCCCGGCGCCAGGGATAGACTCAAGAAGAAAAGAAAACACAATACTATGTCGAAAACCAACTAAAGCAGCAAATAAGGCTATGAAAAAAGCAGAGTCTTAAGTTTTTTCCGGAAACCAAACAAGTTGGCTTCCAACTTAAGGGCAATAGGCAATGTGTTCCAAAATTTGGGGCCCAAATGGGAGAAGGACCGACCACCCATTTTTACAAGTTTAAATCTTGGGACAACAAAATCGCATAGTCGAAAATAAAGTCTTAAAGTCAGTCAAGAGTGATTGAACTACATAAGCATCGTAGATACCAAAACGGATGGCAAGGTGAGAACCAGCATAGGATTTGCGTAAAGCAGAGTCAATCTTCTTATTCACTCCATCGCGAAGAATGTTATCATCAGCCATGGAAGGACGACCAACCAAACTAGCGACAATGGAGTCCACGTGCACAGACTCAGGAAAAGACTCATCCATGTCCTGCAAAGGGTAAAGCTTTGACATGAAGCGTGGCAACATAATATGATCAGGGTCCTTCCACTCATTCAAGAGCACATCCATCACAAACGGATGAATAGGAAGCGAAGTCGCAACAGGCTTCCGAAACTGCGGCAGAACAGCATCCGACGAAGTACTGGCCACAGCGTCATCCGGAAACACCATGTTCTCACGCACATGAGAAAGTAAGTCTGGCAACAGCTCCCTGGAGATATACTTCCCCTTCAGATCCACCGCACCCAAAGAAGCGTCATCAGAGGACCCAGAAGAGGAAATGTCAGAATAAAGGGCCGCACCCCCACCAGAACGACCGCCAGCAGATGTCTTGGAGGACTTCAGTTCAGATAAAGTCTCCAAAATCAGACGCTTCAACTGGTCCTCATCCAACCTGGGACGCTTCCCCGCAGCTGCAGGATCCCCACTGTCCGGAGGAGAAGAAGAAGAGGACACAGGAGACACATGCCTCCGCTTCCTATGATGTTTCCCCATAAAGAAGCAGCAGCGAGTCAGGAACAGCAAGCAATCCAGCAAGACCTACACGGTAGCAGAGAAGAAGAGTAATGACCAACCCCCTCCTTATGATGAAAAAGAACCAAGACAAACTCCGCCCCCCCAGCACCCAGCAGAACCCGAAAGTGAGGCAAAAGGGGGCGTGGCCAGAACAGGACAACTGAAAATAATGCAGTGCGCGGCCGCCGAAGGCAGAACAGTCCTGCAGCGCAACCGGAGCCCACCCGGGCGTCGCGACCACCGTCGTCAAAAGGAAGGGGCACTCGGCCCCCACCCCGATTGCCCTAAAGAAGTTAGAACACGGAGCGCCTGGACCCCACCCCGGGCGCTCCAACCAAAAAGCGGGCCAAGGAAATCAACGAGCGCCCGGACCCCATCCCGGACGCTCCAACGTAATGCGGGCCAAGGAAACATCGAGCGCCCGAACCCCATCCCGGGCGCTCCAACTGAATGCGGGCCAAGGAAACATCGAGCGCCCGGACCCCATCCCGGGCGCTCCAATTGAAGGTGGGCCAAGGAAACATCGAGCGCCCGGACCCCATCCCGGGCACTCCAACTGAAGGCGGGTCAAGAACGTCATCGAGCGCCCGGACCCCATCCCGGGCGCTCCAACGTAAGGCCAAGCAAGGGTACCGAGCGCCCGGACCCCAACCCGGGCGCTCCAACGGAAGGCAGTGAAATGACACACCTGAGCGCCCGTCGGCGGGCATTCAGCAACAAAGGCCCAGCCCTGGGTGAGAAACGGGAAAGGAGCTCACGGAGCGCCCGGACCCCAAACCAGGCGCTCCACCAGCGAAAATACATGAACAAAAAAGACAACAGGGAGCGCCCGGACCCCAACACGGGCGCTCCAACAGCACAAGAAAACGTGAAGTACAACCAAACCTGCCAAGGAGAGTCGTGAAGGAGCAGCAGGAGCAGGAACCATAGGAATCCAGCACAGCCCAGCAGGACCAGCAACCAGGAACCCGAAGAGTCCAGGAAGCCCAGCAGCCCGACTCAATGAAGTCCCACAGAGGTCCAGCAGCGCCCCCAAAGCCCAGCAGAGGAGGACACCACAGGACAACAGCAATGAAGCAGGTAAGTGCCCTGCACCTACCCCAGCGTCCACGTCAGGTCCACCGATAGGAAACAAAACAGGCTGTGCTTTTGGTTGGCTAGGTTCTTATAGCCCCTGACGGGAGGGTGGGTGGAGCCTAAAAAGCGTTTCCTGTTTTGTTTCCTGTCTTGTGGAATACCTCATTAGTAATGACTGGGTCGAGGACGAGGGACGTAGAGGTAATGACCCCTTTACTGTACACAATTTTTCCCCCTGTGTTCTCCCCCCACCCCCTCACGCAGTCCGTGATTTTTCGCCAACCCCTCACTCCCATTTGTGCCTTTTTTAACAGCCCCACTCCCATTTCCAATGCGATACGTCTCACGTAAATGCGAGTCGTATTGCATTGCAAATGCTTGTTTAAAATAGTGCACATTAACATGCGCGCGCTGCCTAAATATTTTAGGCATGCGCCAAAAGTCGGCATGCTCGTGTATTCCCTGGCTGACCCGGAAGTTACCTGCAGCTCTGTTGCTGGTTTTGTTTAGCAACGCATGAGGCAGCTTTCTCATTGCAGTCCTTCCCCCGGGCGCCACGCTAAACATTCAGCATTATCAACACGGGTGCTGCAATGCAATCATGGCGGTAGTGGAGACACTCTCAGCGGACTGGGAGTTCGACCGGGGGCTTCACAGAGTAAGAGGGCGAGAGTAAGGGCAGAGAGTGATTTGTATTGTCCGGGCTTGGTAATTAAGGGTGAGGCTATAAGAGGAAGGGGAGAGGAGTCTCTGTGTCTGTAATTTCCTTGGACGGGTTAGGATCAGCTTTGACAGGTTACACGAGATGATCACGTGAGGAGCGGTTCGGATAACATAGCTTCCTTTCTGTGCTCTCATGCACACTGTTTTACTCTGCTACATGAGTCTTGTACACCGTTAGACAGCGCCCTTGCAAACTTATCAGTACTCTACTCCCCTGTACTTCCAGTGCCCTCCCCCTTCTATGTTTACACCAAGTGGCTCCTTTCTCGGAAAGAGAATCACGTCAGTGGAACCCGCAAATGTGTCATTGAGCTTCAGTGAAGACATCAGCGTTATGGGTGCCCTTTCTGTGCTGGAAGGGTACACAGGTGAACTGCCGCTGACCACGGCCCCCGCAGGGGGCCAATCAGCGGTCGGCGCCTTAGGTCGGTGGTTGTCACTCTGCCTGCAGCTGACACTGCAGTGCGCCTGCCTTGGGGTAACTGGACAGGGTATTTGTCCCTTCACTTTGAGGAGCGATTCATTCAAGGCTTTTTCTTCACAGAACTATTCTCAAACCCACCAATAGTTCGTTGTCAGGCCGATTACTTGCTGGCCGCCGGTCAGTGTTTCAGACCACCTCTTGGCGTCCGAGTTAAATCTTGGACCATGCAGGTTGCAATTATGCAATACAACTTCTGTCTGGGCAATCAGCCCGATCGGGTTGCATGTGATCACTCAGTTGGTCATTGTTCCCAGGCCCCCCGCCCCAGCATCCGTGCAGGTCATTGGGAATAAGAGGGGCCTCCAGAGAGGTTTATCTCTTCTTCAGCGGGTGGGACTTGCGGGGTTTGCCGTGCAGACGGTCCATGCGCGGGTGTAAGGGGCCGCCAGCCCCTCACTTGATAGTCAAGCAAAGCTTTACGAACACTAGATTATGCGGCCTAGAATTTTAGAAGGCATAACATTGCACAGGGCAGGCTGTGAGCACACTGCCCTGTGGGGTGCCAGGCAGAGAACATTAGCATGGGACTACCCACAGGCCACGTTGCTTAGCATAACGTTGGCCGAATGGCGACACGGTGCCCGCGGCACATGCCAGGGGTGAGCTTGCTATTCACTGAAGGGAGACACCTAGGCTAGTCAACACAGAAAGGTAACAGTCCCACCATTTCAGAATGAAAGCAATTTTGATATGCTACGAAGCGAAGCCAGAACTGTGGCTTTGGTCATCTTCTCCAACTCACAAGCCGGGGTAGTGTGATCTTGAAATATACATTTGGAGCCCATGTGAGAAGCCGCAAGACACCAGCCTGCAGCACACTGAGCTGGGTGCCAAAACCAAGGGTTAGGCATGCAGGAGGATCAGCTGAAGGCACCATATAGAAACTGGTTCAGTTACACACTTGAGGGGCATCCCTCTGCAACCAAAGGCAGTTTTCGGGTTACTTCAATGATGACCTATCCACCCGTGTTTTAGCCAGGGCGGCATGTGGGTGGTACAGTTATTATATAGCAAGTGTGCGGTCGTCCAAAAGTTGGGTAAACACCACGTAGAGCCTCATCGGCGTCAGGGCATTATTGACCATGCAGCATTCGCAACATTCAGGTAGGGCCGGTGCTGCACCAAAGTTTCCTGTTGGCTCCCACAGACTTGTCTGCCCCCAGGTTTATCCACTATGGGTTAGAACCTGAGGCGGAGGGGGCAATTCGTGCTCCGGCGTCTCAAATAAGTCGATAGCTTTGCGGGGGTGGAGGTACCATGCAGGTCCTGCCCACCACAGGGTTTCCCCACAGGCGATGGGATCAATCCAGGTGGGACCACGAAGTCAACGAGTCTTGGGTAGCTTCCAGTGGTAGGGCATTTAGCAACAGATAAATTATCAGCGAGTGGGTAACAGACTCCGGCTCTCCAGCAGCACCATGCCCTGGGAGCACGCGTGTTGCCCATACACGGAGGTCTAACCAAAAGGGGGCCAAGTAGCAACAGCAAGTAATTAGGTCTCATAGGCGGACCTCGGGCCTTACAGCTGTGTGAAATCACCATCATTTAGAGTTAGGCCCAGGTAAGAATAGGGCATTTCTTAATGTCCGGAGGACCATTGCAGCTGGGGGTACCCCCCAGCGGAATCACTGGTCGCGTACTGCTTTTACCTCGCTTAGGGGACGCAGCCAGCCGACATATGGTGCTACCGTCCCAATAACTGGGGTGCCAGCGGGCAAACACAAGGGGACATTATGTCGATAGAATATTTGTCACGCCCTGAGTGTCACTAAAACTCTACTTCAACTGAGCTGGAATTTGGCACCGCTGTGGATGCTCTGGGTTTGCGGGGGGACCCCCCCCTGCCTCCCTCCACTGGGGAGCATGATGGGAGGGGCGAGGTAGGACTTAGTCAATCCCCAATGCTTGAACTTTACAGACAGCGCGCAAGGTTTACGCCAGACAGATTCCCGAAGCTGGTATACCTAGGGGGTTTCATCACTGAGGGATCTGTGGGGGCACAATTCCCATAAGGAATAAGGGATGGTGGGCAGGGGCAGGAGTCGCCCCTTGCCCATGGTCACGCGCTGCCAGCTAGGAGCACTCCTGTGCTCCAGGTTTTAGCAATCAGAGGGGACTGTCCAAAGGTTAAGTAAAACCCTTTGGGGACATAGATGGGGCCATCTACAACACTATAGCTCACTGGTAAGTCTTGTGCCTGTGGTTGTAAAGCATCTCACAGGACAAGGGTTTGAGTCCCGCTAGCGCTGTCATACGGACATAAGGTGGCAGAATTTCAAACTCTCTTCCTGCAGGGATGGTTCCCTTCCAGCTAGTTACAGGAAGCCCTAGACAGGAGAGGTTGCAGGTAAGACTATAGCGGGTTGGTGGGGGGCCCTGGCTGCGACGGTGAGCCGCCTCCAGGGCTGTGGCGGAGTTACAGGGCGATCTGGAAGCAGGCCGGTACAAAGGGTACCTCTGCGCGGCACCATTGGGGGTGCCTGAGCCAAAACCGAGGAGCCTCATGGGAGGGTCCCGGAAGCTGTGTCGGCGCCCCACTAGTCCTGCGGGCGGTTGTGGGCCTGAACAACCGGGGGCTTGCTAAGCGACGCTCCGCCCCGATAGGGGGGCGTGAGTAGAAGTTACCAACGGCACGTGATCGTAGAAAGAATCACATGGATGGCAGCATCAGCGGGCATCGCTCCCGCACTGCCCGGCTCATCAGGCGGGCAGGCGACCCAGTTGGTTGCCTGCCCTTGGATCACCCGTAAGATAACCCACCCATTACATATTCTGGAATTATGTAATAAACCTGCAGCATTGTTACCCAACACCAACTGTCTTGTGTGTGTCATTTGGGTAACCTACCATGGGGGAGGGGGGACAGCGGGGTGCCCCTGGGGGTACTATGCCGCTGACCGCGGACCCCGCAGGGGGCCAATCAGCGGTCGGCACCTTAGTGCCCCCGGGGCACCGGTCACCCCTCCCCACCCCCTCCCACAGGGAGGGGGCGGGGACGCCGACCGGAGCCCCCCTCCTCGGGTTGGCCGGAAGTGACGCGCAATGCGTGTCACTTCCTGGCCCTGGTGTGAGGGGGAGGCTATTTAGCCTTCCCCCACCCTCCTGGTGACCTCTTTGTCGCCCACCTCGCCACATCCCTCCCTACCGCTTACCCGGCGTAGGCGTTGGGTGGGGGGGGTTTCTGAGCGTTGTAATGTTTTCCTTTTTCGTTGCAGGCGGAGTTACAGGGCGATCTGGAAGCAGGCCGGTGCAAAGGGTACCTCTGCGCGGCACCATTGGGGGTGCCTGAGCCAAAACTGAGGAGCCTCATGGGAGGGTCCCGGAAGCCGTGTCGGCGCCCCACTAGTCCTGCGGGCGGTTGTGGGCCTGAACAACCGGGGGCTTGCTAAGCGACGCTCCGCCCCGATAGGGGGGCGTGAGTAGAAGTTACCAATGGCACGTGATCGTAGAAAGAATCACATGGATGGCAGCATCAGCGGGCATCGCTCCCGCACTGCCCGGCTCATCAGGCGGGCAGGCGACCCAGTTGGTTGCCTGCCCTTGGATCGCCTGTAAGATAACCCACCCATTACATATTCTGGAATTATGTAATAAACCTACAGCATTGTTACCCAACACCAACTGTCTTGTGTGTGTCATTTGGGTAACCTACCATGGGGGAGGGGGGACAGCGGGGTGCCCCTGGGGGTACTAAGAGCCTGACCACCGCTGAGCTGAGTGCAGTGGGGTTTGTTGGGTACCACGGCCTGATGAGTACAAACGAAGGGCATTGGACTCGTACGCCTATAAGGCTGTTAGTAAAAACACTCTTGTAAATAGCCGTGGGACACATCCCAGAGTTGAAAGTGTGACTAAGACATTTCTGGCAAAATTGATGCCAGGAAGAAGCGCATATGGAGTGTAAATGGAACGGGGAGAAGAGGAGAGGTCGAGCAGGCTTGCCTCCATTATATTCTGCCTCAGCACCGTTTCTCCCATGAACATACCTCTGATGAGTTCATTCCTTTTAGACATGCTTAGAAAAGGTGTATTGGAGAGACATTTACTAATTCGGTCCATACAAACAGGTGCTATTCCAATATTCCCTCCCCACGTCAGTTTACTGCTGTGACTCCGTGCCCCCTTGGAACTTGTACAAACTTTGCCAGCAGGTGGTCCGCCAGAAAAAAGCCAACCAAGGCTGGGAAGCACCGGAAGAGCCTGCACCCCTGGGGCCTTGCAGGACTCTGACGTTCGCAAAGAGCAGGCGAGTCGCCGATGTGTCTTAGTGCCTGCCTCAGCCTTTCCCTGTGAAGTTGAAATAATAGGAAAATGCAGTTTTCTTTCCTCCACATTATGGTGCCGATTCCGATCCTGGAAAAACCGGGTACGAACCGTCGGTCGGAGCGTTTTCTCCGTCCGACTCGTACCCGGGAAAAAAACCCTACAAACTTGCAAGTACGATTCGTACGGAAACGCCATTTCCGTACGAGTCGGACAAAACACCGACCGACAGTAAAATACATACGAATGTGATCCGGGACACCGCGGACGTGACGTCCGGACGGAGTTAGGCATGTTTTTACGTACCAGCAAGTACGATTCGTACCGACAGCAGTCCGGACGGCAATATTTTTACGGCACCCAAAAAGTGCCGGAAAAGGTAAGTATGCCGCGATGCGAGCGGTATAGGGGGCCCGGTACACGCCGCCCCCCCAAGCCCCCGTATGTATGCGCCGTCCCCCCAGCCCCCCGTCTATGTACGAGACGTACCCCCACCCGTGTATGTACACCCGTGAATGTACACCCGTGTATGTACGAGACGTACCCCCACCCGTGTATGTACAGTGCGGACCCCCAGCGCGTAGCGCTGGGGGTCCGCACCGTACATACATGGGTGGGGGTACGTCTCGTACATACACGGGTGTACATACACGGGTGTACATTCACGGGTGTACATTCACGGGTGGGGGTACGTCTCGTACATACACGGGTGTACATTCACGGGTGGGGGTACGTCTCGTACATACACGGGTGTACATTCACGGGTGTACATTCACGGGTGGAGGTATGTCTCGTACATACACGGGTGTACATTCACGGGTGGGGGTATGTCTCGTACATACACGGGTGTACATACACGGGTGTACATACACGGGTGTACATTCACGGGTGGGGGTACGTCTCGTACATCCACGGGTGTACATTCACGGGTGGGGGTACGTCTCGTACATACACGGGTGTACATTCACGGGTGTACATACACGGGTGGGGGGACGGCGCGTACATACGGGGGCTGGGGGGGGGCGGCGCGTATGCGGGCACATGTCTCCATGGTTGCTATAGAAGTTCGCTCCGTACGGTGTTTTTTCCATACGGTTGTACAATCGGACGCACGGGACGGATCGTACTTGCGCGCTCGGACTTCAGTTTTACGATTCGTACGAAAAATCGTCCGGGGACGTGTCGGACACTTTTCCCGACCCGAGGACGTGTCGGGGAATTTTCCCAATGCGATTCGTATGTATTTGTTCCCATACGAATCGTACTTGCCAGTTTGTACGGTACTTGTACGATTCGTACGGAAAAAAATCCGGATACGATTCGTACGGGGAAAATTTCTCCAGGATCGGAATTGGCACCTATATGTGCAAAAATGCTATTTTCTGTCAGAACCCGGTTTTCTAGTGAGCGAGGACTTTGTCTCTAATATTCTTCTAATTGTTAATAACAATGAAATCCATTGCACACATTACAGACGGTACGCGGTTGGAGCCGATCCCTGGCTCCAGATAATATTTAATAATTAATTAAAGGATGGACGTAATGAGTTGGAAAAGGATTCGACCACACTGAGACAAACAGGGAGATTGTAAGGGCACGCCAAACACCTAAGCCTTTTTGAGTTGGAGCCCAGTATGTGCCCAATACTAAAAGACCAGTCTAGCAAGGTTCTGCCACATGGTCTGGCTTATGGAAGTGTATTCTGTGTAAAAAATGAACGATGAATAGACAGTGCTCTTGTCTTCTCTGGTTCCATGCCACCGTCTTCCTTTAGCTGTGGACAGTCCAGTGCATGAGCACTCAGAGCAGTATCTGGAGAAGTAACAAACTAGCCTAAGACCCCCAAAACGTACTGAGGTCCCAATCAATCCTTCACCTGGGAAAATGTATCATTTAAAATGGTAAATAAAGAGACAAAATAGGAAAATCAATAGAAATATATATTTCGGAATAACAGAAAGGTAGCTGCCTGCTAGTGACTGAAATTCACAGTAAGGCGGTAAGGGTGAAAGCGTCCAGCCAGAATCACAATAAAGACTAGGGCATTGAAAGCTGGTAGGCACAGTCATCTTCCTTCAGAGAATCCTCCACTCCAGGAACGCCCCACACCCCAGACCTCACAGGGCTGGCAATGTCTCGATACAGTTCTACGTACAATGGGTTGTTATTCAAACACTACACAGTATTAAAAGCAGAAGACCCAATAGAATGAACGCATTATACATTATTAATAGAGCTAGGCCTTTAAGAAAAACACTTTTTATAAGGATGTGTTTAAAACCACAAGCAACAATCCTAAAATACTACCTACTCACCAACATTCATCACATACCATTAATTATCCAAAGTGAAAAAAATGTGATGACAAATATTACCGACAAAGAAAATATTATCAAATGACATATAATCCTGGTGTGATATCACGGACATATCGATTCATAAATATTTAGATCGAACATGATGACATAATTAGGTGTGGCGTGGCCAGAGCATCAGGGTGCCACGATGACAATGTCGGATGAATGGGCATTAAGACTTCGATCTAATCTCACAACAACTGCAAAATACAGCATTAAAGGTACCATGTAGCCCTAAAGATAGTAATAACAATTGTTATCAAGTGTTTCATGTCATTTTGTGAGTATTGTAGTTACTAATACCAGCTTAACGATTCTCAGTTAACTGGTCTCAGTAAGACACAAGAATAAATTGCCTTTGTGAGCATTTCAACTAGTGACTTGCACACCACTGCAGCTATCAGTGGCGAGCGTTTTTACTAACACTGAGCCATCCTGTGGTACGATCCTGACAGCACAAATGATACCACATACATCACACATGTTATAGGCATAGGTGCTATAATTGTCACATGTTGCAAGATTACTTTAAACTGAAGTGTCACTCAGAGTAGTGTTTTAGTGAATGTTAATGTCATGCACGCCATTTATAACCAGGATTATCCATAGCACTTCGTTAACTAAAAACATTTCAATGCATTTTATATACTCTATGGTGTACTTTGCTACCAATAGGCCTCGTTCAATTTTACATCAAACATAGCTGTTTACTGACTATAATCGTTTTTCCAATTTGAACAATAAATGTAGTGAAGTACACCAATATTTTCTGTGCAATACGAGTCAGGGCTTAGAATAATGATCCACAATGTCACGTGAAGGATTGAATTTTTTGGGTGATTAAAATTCATGGATTTAGGGATTAATGCTGCTGCAACTAAAAACCGAGCCATAATACAATCAAGTCCTGCTAATGCCTGCACTTTGTAGTAATGCGTGGACTCTGCGCCTCGTTCTGAGGACACCACAACTTGGCATTCCCCATACACACAGCAGGTGATTCATTTCAGGGCAGCTTCAAGTCTCTCGCATCTCGAGAACATTGAAGGGACCATACAGTGAATGGTGTGGCAAAAGGTTTCAGCCCACAACCAGACATCATTAAACAAGCATTGGCTGGAGAGGGTTGGATTCTTATTATGTCTCGTCTAAGAAGGCGCGCATGCACTGTTGCTTGCTAGAGATATTATATGCAATAAGGGACTTGGAGCTCACCCATTGCTTAGTAGTCATTGGCTTCATTATCACTCCTATTCGCTGCCTCCTAATTGGTCAGGCGCTGGCTTCGCTTCCTCTTCTTTTGTGCGGTGCATGGACCAAGTATTGATTGCTTCATCTTGTTTAGTGTCTGTCCACTGCTCGCGCTGTGATTGGGGACATATTTTTCTTTTTCTTTCTTCTTCATGTCCTGTTGCTTCTTCTCTTCGACCCACCATTGTGCATGTTGCATGCTTTAAATAGCCTCCCTCTCCTTTTGTTTTCCATGCTGCTTTTAACCCCCTTTCTTCCTCCATTTTCTGGGTTACTTTTAATCTCCCCCCTCTCCCGTTGTTCCTGGTTTGATTTTAACCTCCTTAACCCCCCATTCTCTGTGTTGCTTTTAATCCCCTCTCACCCACCGTGGTCTGTGTTGCTTTTAAATACCCTTCTTCCATGGTGTCTGTATCGTGTTTAAACCTCTACCCCATTGTTTGTGTTACTTTAAACTCCCTTCCCGCCCCGTTGTACTTGTTGCTTTTAACCCTCCTCCCTGCTTGTTGTCTCTGTTGCTTTTAACCCCTCCCACCTCCATTGTCCATGTTGCTTTTAACCCCGCCTACCCCACTTTTCCATGATGCTTTTAACCTCGTCCACCCATTATGTGTGTTGCTTTTACACCCTCCAGCTCATTTGTTCATCTTGGTTTTAACCACGCTTACCCTACTTGTCCATGCTGCTTTTAACCCTTCCGATCCTTCTTTTCCCTGTTGTTTTTAACCCCTCGTACCCTCCCTTGTCTGTGTTGCTTTTAACCTTCCCCACCACCCGCCATTAGAAAACAAGCATTTGCAATGCAATAGGTCTCGCATTTACGCGAGTTTAAGCTATTGGCATTGTAAATGACAATGCCTTTTATTTGTTGTAGAAACAAAAACAAAAACAAAAATAAAAAGCATTGTTCTTTGCAATGTCAATAGCGCATACTTGCGTAATGCGAAACCTATTGCATTGCAAATGATTGTCCTGTTTGTAGTGACAGAATCTGAGGAGGCGGTCATAGGATGCAGGGCGACAAAATTGGTTGTCGCACCGAGTGCCAACAGCACTAATGCCGGCCCTGACTATGACAGCTGGTGGCGGTTCTCCTAGGCAAAAATGAGTAAGATCAGTATGATGCTTCAGACTTTATGAGAAAACTATATGGGCCAGATTGAGGGATGAGTAACTGGAATGTATTCCTCACTTGTTCACTCTCTCTCTCGGTGGCCACCAAGGTTTGAGAATTAATGCACAGTACCTGGTTGGTGATGTGTGAGGTTTTGCATGTGGGGGGGTTAAGTACATGGATAAGATTCTTGACCTTCGACAACCAGGTAGAGTCACGAACATACAATACATAATGTATACACTAGGGTATATTAGGAACAAATCACACCATCTCCCCACCATACCAGGATGTGATAACCCTCCTCTCTACAGGTCATCACCACAGACCAATGTACTGCTAAGAGGTGCATGCCCCCAAAATAGGGAAACCAGAACTACATTCATCTTTGTTACTTTTATGTCAAAAATGACCACTTCTGATTTCTTTGTGCACGTCACGTTCAAAAAACAAGTAAAATGCACTAAAAAAGGCTGCTGTCAAAGTACCGTCGTGTGAACTGAGAAGGCCTGAGGTAGTTATGGCCTGTAACAGCATAGTGTTGAAGAATGCCAGTGTACATGGAACACTACACTTGCACCACAATCTGCTCTGTGAGAGGTCATCTGTAAGTGCTAGAGATACGAGGCACGGATTGCATTCTACACTCACATACATTCATGTATTAAAAGGCGTATACATTTGTCACTGTGACCTTAGTGATACTATGAACATTTCAAACATCGATTTTGTGTGCCCTGCACTTTACAATCTCTCCCCAGCAGCAGGGAGAGCCGTTACAAGTGGTGCGAAGTGTTTGTTATGGCACCCAGTAACTAATTACTGAGGCCCTGGGGCTCAGTGGTGGTGAGGGGTTTTTAAAGATGAAAACAATACCAGATGATCCGTATTTATTAGAGCTAATAAATAACTGCATATGTGATTTTTTTTCTACCAAAAAGGGGAACAAAGGGGCATATTAACAAGCCAGGCGATAAAATTATCGCCGCTTTAGAAGCGGCGATAATGGGCTTGATAATATGCTCTATGGAATTCCAATTGAAGCCCATGTTAGACGTCCTTCACATTTAACATGGGTTTCAATTGGAATTGTATTGCCTGGCTTGTTAATATGCCCCTAAGTGTGGTTTGGTCCTTTCCGCACCAAAATCCGCATGCGTCTGTCTGCACGGGCATTTGCTCTCTATAATTTTGATAGTTTATAACCCGCCGACATTCACCGAGGTAAAATGGCGGCTGATGGCCATAATTATTGCTAAAGTCGTGCTTCCGGTCTCGTGCAAACTCGTTTGCTCAATGACAAAAAAAACAGAACAAAAAAAACATGCCATTCATAATGAGGGACGGGGTGAAAAGTCTGCTCCCCTCAAACACCTGGATAAATTTCGCCACTTCAAACCTGCTGATATTTAATGGAGAGAGAATGCCCGGTAAATACCGCACTGCGTAGATTTTGGTGCAACAAGCACTAAAATGCTACAACAAAAAAAAGCATGTTGTGCTCATTTTGAGAGGGAACATCGGAATACGTGGTTGTTATGTTGAAATAGGCTACACCCCTACGGGAATCTCTTTACAGGCACCTTACTGGATAAAGAGGAAGAATAAAATCATAAGAAAAAAAGTGCTTCTGTATTTTATCACTAATGAGATTTTTATAAGCAATTTGCTATTTGATTGTGAACATTTTTAAACATATTTGGGATCTCTCAGAAACAAGCTGACTCGATGGTAAAAAGCGGTTGGCAATTACGATGTCACATGTACAGAATTTGGAGCGCAATTAATGTGCAGCTAGTTACCAGCAAGTTGAGCTAATTTATTTCAGGTGTGAATGTCGATAAAAAGCATTGTCGGCTGCAGCTCCGGAACAAAAAGGCATCAGCATTCCTGATTGTGGATATTGATGGCATGCCTTGGTGAACACATGGGCGATTTTGTAAATGTTGTTTCCTTTTACACCATAGCCTCAATAGATCTGTGCTCTGTACAACGCAGCGAAGCAACTGCTGTTTAAAATGTGCCCCTTTATTTTTAAATGGTCACTGTGGGAGTGACCTGTATTAAGCATTACAGATAAAGTAACTAAGTGGGTTCAGCTGCCAGTGGCAGAGGCTGTTAGTGGCATCTTAAAACCAGGCCGGTTCCCTCCAACTTGAAGTCAGTAAAGTGAGTTCAGTAATGCTAATGACTCCTAGTAGCCGCTCTTTGAGGCTTGGCTTAGAAACATGAGGACAAATACAAGTCTTTGTTAATTTTAAGCGGTAATCGGTATCTGATTGCGTAATTAGGTGATTAACATTCTAAAGATAGGAAATGAAGCCGTGTGCAGCACTTTGTCCCTGGCCTGCCTCCTGTAGGTTTCACTGCTTCGAGCTCCCGCTCCAGTTCCTCACTCATGGAGCAGTCTGATGGAGGATGCTGCCTGGTAGGTATTAAGGACTGCATGTATCACTCAGAATTGCACATTGCGCCAAGAAGTGGTTAGTTGTGCCCCTGCTGCTTTTAATGCACTACAGCATTTGAAAGTCTCTAGTTTTTCTATAGTAGTTACCATCGGGGCTTAGCCTGTAAGACAGCACTGAAATATTAACAGAGTCCACCATAGCCTCAATAGATCTGTGCTCTGTACAACGCAGCGAACATGCAGCTTGCATCAGTGGAAACTGAGCCGTCAGGCAAAAGGCTGCATCGAACCTGAAACTTGGTCTAACTACCGGTGACCGAAAACGGATGCGTGGCTGAAGGGCTGGGCGAGAAGGGAGGGGGGAATGCCAGCATCAGAGGAGCCTGATTAAAGCTGAAAAGTGACACGACCACGCGAATAAACAAGCTGCGATGAGGTGGGGAGAGAAGGGAGGGGGAAGGTCAATCCAAGGAGCAGAAAGGAAACTGATTAGAAGGGAGGGGGTAGTGTGAAAAGAGCGGGGAGAGTGTAATAAAAAACAAAGAAGCCAAAGCTATAGAGAAGGGAGGGGGGAGTGGGAGCAGCTGTGCACGTGCATGTGATCGTGCACTCAAGGTTTAGGCCAGCCAAAAGACTGTGGGTAGCACTTTGAAAATACCTCATATAAAATGTCTCTTCGAGCCTTTGGCTCAGCGAGACCTAAAAAGCAATATGAAGAGGCCAACGTGCCATTGCACTTTTTTACCATCCCAGTGTGTGCAACTGGCCCTCCAGTTTTTTTACTTTTTTAAATTTAATTTACCTTCTATATTGTTGAGTTTGTGTCTTATTGTGGAAGGGTAACTGTGTAAATGCAAGAATCAGTCAGTGGATCAATTAATGAATGCATAAGTGCTATAATAAATAACAGAGTGCATTTATGATGACTCATGGAGTAACTAAGCACACCAGAGACTAAAGAATCACTTTCCTTTGTAAGCCAAACCTATTGGCTTTGGCAGTGTTTGAGTAAAAGACAAGGAATTTTTGAGGTTTGCTAATGCTGAGTAATAATACCAACCATGAGCTTTACCTAATCTATGCCCTAACAAGAGATAATTTTTCACTCTGCATTTTCCAGCTTTTAACGTGCAAAATATGATTCTGGTATATGTGGTTATTAGAAAATCTGGCGAATGAGGAAGGAATCGTAGGTTCTTATAAAACACGTCCCCCAAGTGGGTCTGAAATAGTTGATTACATGTCTGCCCAGTTTTTTCTCTTAACTTTAAATATTTTTTAGTGGATTCTTAAACATTAGATCATCACAAATTATACTGTTCAATGTCGTTTTTATTAGTAGATTGGTTAAAGTAGTGTGATGTTAATGTTTGTAAGTGCATGTTTACCAACACAGAGCTTACTTTATGCTGCAGAAACGCCCTTACCGATCTTGTTAAGATCTCTGACAATGCATCTGTTTGTACATGTGGATCCACCATCATTTCATCCACTTTTCAAAAGACCCATTCCTTTGTATCATGCGGAAATAAGACATAAGTGTTTCACCAAAATAAAAAACGATAATTTCTAACTCTGTGAAAATGAGAAGTGATGGGTAGTTTTATATGCATTGCTGTGGAAGGAAGGCATGATCGAGTACAGGCATAATCTGCATTTGTAAAAGGCAAGTGTCTTGCCTTGTAAATGGAAGATAAATCATGAAGAAAAAGTAACTTTGGGGTAGAAGGAATCATTAAAACATCAAGGCTAAAAGCTATTAAATTATACCAAAATGTCCAAAAAAGACTTGGCAGATTAGTATAATCATGTGCTAAGCAAGAGCAACCAGTGCATCTTCTTATTTTTAGGTCGAGCATTCAAGACCTCTTGTATATACTTTAGTATATACTTATATTTGTATGTACTTTGTGGGCTCTGGAGATCAGCCCTAGGACTTGTCTGCTTCCGCCTAGTGACTTTTTTTCTGTTCACCTGCCTCTATTTAACTGTCTTGATAGAAAACAACCAGAAGAGGTGAGTAAAATACCAGAATTGCTTCCTGCTGAGGAACTTTATTTTTTAATTGTTCTGGCAACTGCCTCTATTTAACTTTCTTGATAGAAAACGACCAGCAGAGGTCCGTAAAATACCAGAATCACTTTAGCATTCTCTAGATTCTAGTCCATAGAAATTGTCTTCCACAAGCACCGGTAGACAATAATATTTTTTTCAAATCTTGTATTTTCTGTGATCTGACCACCAAAGGCCCTGATTTTACATTAAAAACTGAGCTTTGGACTTTACCATTTCCAGCTGAAAGGCAATAATTCACTCCATTGGTTCCCATACCTGGCGTGTCACACAGTTTGGTGCTTACTTTACCTCCATGTTAAAGAATAGGAGATGTTTGAGCACCCAGGCTAATGTACTGTATAGCTAAATACATATAAGGTCCCAAATGCGAGACCGATTGCATTGCAAATGCTTGTTTTATTTGACCCTGCAAACCCCGGTTCGTGGACCATCTGCGGATTAACAGTCCAGACATCCTCGAACTGCCACCGGACTCAGAGCGAGGCATACTGCATGACCGAAGAGCCCTGTGGACGCCTGCTACCTTAACTGCAGCATCCTGGGCTAGGCCACCGGTGCGCACCCATGGACAGTGAACCACCACTCCAGCAAGAGCAAGTAAAACTGATTACTAGGCCAAGGGGCCTTTGAGGGAATTTCCTCTGTCTGACGGACTATGGCGTTGTGAGACTCTGACTTAAGCAAAGGTATAGTGGAACATGCAAGATTTTATCTTACTAATGGGGCCTAGCTTGGATTTCAGCTCATGTAAATGGGGAATAACCAGGGTCCCTAGATTGAGGAGTGGGACTCAAGAGCTGACCCGAGTGAATGCTAGAGGGCCTGCCATAGGAAGACTGTGTATAGTGCTTGTGATGTGGAGTATTGTACTTTGTGATAGTACATTATTACCAAAGGCGAGACCTATTGGCTATGCCAATGCTTGTTTCATAAAAGTATTGTACTTGACAGCCATTTCTTGGGGTTGCTGGATGTATGTTGAGTTGTGAGCCTGTGTTCACCCTATTCCTACCTCCTCCCCGAGAAGCCTTGGAGTGCTCGACCCATGCTATCACTGAGAGTCTGGTGCTGAAGCGGTACCTGTCCCAGTTGCTCAGAGCCCACAGCATGCCGACTTCGGGACATCAGGAGTGAAATGCCTCAACCACCATGGTTGGCCAAGTAATGCCTACTTGTCCCCTAGCCCTCTGAAAGGGGGTACTGGCACCACTATTGTAGTTATCTGGAAATCAGTACCTTTATATATGCAGGACCAGCCACATGTGAACCAAGGAGACATTACCACCATAGTTAATAGAGTTTTGCTATATAATTTTACTTGCAAAACAAAGATTATTTTCAAATCTGTAGTCTATTATAAAAAATACATTACAAATGGGAAGCTCAGAAGTAAGTTAAGTGAAAAAATAACGTTGATCCTCTTCGCTTTTTGAAACCATGGCAGATTTACTTTTCTTTGGTTTGGTTCTTGGAGGCTCTGATCGAATCATAAGTTTTCTTCCCAACTAAGAAATTAAAACAAAATTAGAAACTGGTTAATTGCATTGTTTTATGGCCATTGTTGGTTTATTATTCATCCTATCAAAATGTGCAATATATTCATGAGCCACATAAAAAGGTGCTACTTTGCTTTAATACATTTTTTAAAAAGGGACACTACTATTTTAACCCAAAGTACTTAAAACATCGGCACTTTTTTCACTTCCCGTGTAAACCAAACCTAAAACTATTGCTCATGAGGCCTGGTTGAACATACAGCAGGAAGGGAGGTGGGGAATATCTAATCCAGGGGAACCAAAATAAGAACTTAAAATGGGTTACTCGCCAATGAAGGAATCCATAATAAAGTTCTGGATCGTTTTCGTAGCTGACATGTAGGTGTGAATAAAAATATACTTTTACAAATAATCTACTTTTTGCAGACAATATGAATTTGTTGTCACACACACTTAATCAAGGAGGATGTGCTGCTCTCATCTTATTACAGATTACAGCAGCCTTCAATACCATCCACCACAATCTCTTGATTGGCCGCCTCTGAAGCATCAGGGTTGGTGGACCTGCTCTTGCCCTATTAAGATCTTTCCTGCAGGATCAGAAGCAACCAGTGGCATCAATGAATTTACCTCAAATTCCTTCTCTTTTGCCTGTGGTGTTACCCAGGGATCTTCGTTGAGTCCGGCACTATTTAATATTTATCTTTCCGGTAAGCCCAAGTTAATTAGAACTTTTGTATTCTCACTTATACCCTATGTCAACGACACTCAGATTGTGGTCTCTCTGACCAAGAGTGAGCAGGACACTGGCATGAGATTCCATAACTGCATTCGAGCAGTCAGTGAGTGGATGGCTAATAACTGCATGAAATTCATCTCCGCAAAGACCGAGGTACTTTTATTTGGAAACTCAATATCACTCTGGTCTCCTTCCTAGTGGCCATCTGAACGAGGATCTTTTCCCACTCCTATACAAAAGGTTTATAACCTAGTAGTGTTGTTGGATGACAAATTCACCTTCGGAACCCAGGTGAATGCAGTTACATCATCTTCCTTCGACACTATGAGGACTTTGAAGAAAGTTCTGCCTTTAATACCATCTGAGCTTCAAAAAACAGTAGTGACATCTATGGCCCTTTCAAAAATTGACCACTGTAATGCTCTTTAAAGGAATATGCAGCAACAACATATGAATAAACTGCAAAATCTGTAGGTCGCTGCAGCATGACTGCTAGTGGGCATTCCAAATCCCAATCTGTCTCACCAGCACTTAGACAGCTGCACTGACTGCCTGTCAGACAAAGAGTCCCCTTTAAAGCTCTTTGCATCACATTTATGTTACAGGATATATGACTGGACTACCTGAAGAAGAAATCCAAGTGGCACTCCTTAAAGGAACACTAAGAACATCGACTGCAAAAAATGTCTCTATCTCAAGATTTAAGTTAGCCTCCTGGAAAGGAAGAAACTTTGCCAACAGTGCCTCCAAAACGTGGAATGCCCTACCTCTCTGTCTAAAAGACATCAACTATCTACTCCTCTGCAGGATAATGCTTTCTCTTTAAACATTAATTTGTTCATGAGCTGAAAGTTATTAGGTTTCAGTAGAGCTAGAGGCAAGACACCTTCGGGTATATGTGGGCCCTAGAAATTAATTTAACAAACAAGTTACTTACCATCGGTAATGCTTTATCTGATGAAGACAATATCTAGATGCAGATTCTTTATCTTTGAATTTCCCATGCATCAGACTGAATCTGGAAATGTTTGCGTGAGCAGCACCCCTGCGCACCGTCGGATAGCTCCGTTTGGCTCCATTTGGTGTTGTTGGGATCGTTGGTGCCAGATGTGACGATGTGGTCACCAACATAGGCACCACCCAGACACACAGACTTTGTACTTTTTCCATGCCAGAAATGCAGAGCCATGAAGTGAACTGACTAGTGTGCGTCCAAACCCTAGCCCTATTAATGAATCCAAAGAGCAGGGAGGCATAGGTGGGTCAGTAAGGAATCTGCAGCTAGAAATTGTCTCTGTCAGAGAATGCATTACAAAAGGTAAGTAACTTGTTTACCTGATAGCAACTTCTAGCTGCAGATTCCTTACATTTGAATAGATACCTAAGTCATACTTCCTGGCAGTGCGCTGCAGACAAATTATTAGACGAGAAAGTTCTGCGGACCTGACTGTCCAGGCAGTAGTGTTTAGCAAACGTGTGCACTAAAGCCCATGTTGCAGCATGGCAGATGTCCAGGACCGGCACTCATCGAGCCAATGCCATGGTTGCAGCCTTCCCCCTGGTGGAAAGGGCTCGTAAGCCCTCAGGAGGCTGTTTCTTACCAGGGCATAGCAGATCTTAATCTAGATAACCACCCAGAGCAAAATGGTTCGTTTCTGCACTGCCAAACAATTGTTTGCTCCAACTTAACCCAAGAAAAGATGGTTATCCACCCAAACTCTTTTGTGTGGTCAAGATAGAACAACAAGTCTCTTTTTGGGTCCAGACAATGAAGATGCTTCTCTTCCTTAGAGGGATGCGGAGGAGCAAAAAAGCTGGGCAGTGTGACTGACTGACCCAGATCGATTAGGGTCACCACTTTAGGAATGTTATTAGATGGGGAGGCTTGGAGGATAAAGCCTGCAGCTTACTCACCCTTCGGGCAGATAATATAGCCACTAGGAATGCTGTTTTGATGGTGAGCAACCGGAGGGGACAATTATGTAGCGACTCAAAGGGAACGCACATAAAGTAAGAACTAGGTTGAGAACCCACTGAGGCATAATGAAGGGCAAAGGGGGAAACATATGTACAAGCCCTTTAAATAACCTATTTACAATAGGGGATTTGAATAAAGAGGGTTGGCCAGGCAGCTGCAGCAAAGCAGACAGAGCAGAAAGATAATTCTTGAGAGTACCCAGAGCTGGGCCAGGGTAAGAATATAGAGAAGAATATCAGAAAGTGAGGCAGAAAGAGGATCAATAGATTTTCTGTACAATATTTTGAATTTTTTTGCCAGCGGCAGGAGTATACCACCTTGGTGGAGGGCCACCTGGCGGGCAAGATAACCATACAGACTTCGGGAGACAGGTCGAAAGCTATCAACTGTCAACAGCGCTCATTCTCCAAGCAAGTAGGCGGAGAGTTGACAGGTTCGGGTAGAAGACCTTCCCCTGCTGCTGTGACAGAAGATCCTCCTGAAGAGGAAACCTGATTGGAGGATTGATGCTCATTCGAAGAAGATCTGGATACCCAGTCATGAGCCACAAGAATCTCTAGGGCCCGTTCGTTCTTGATCTTCTTGAGAACTCTGGGCAGAAGTGGTACGGGTCAAAAAGGCGTACAGTAGGCTGAGCGCCACTCAAATTGAAATGCATTGATGAGCAATAGCCGCCTTGGAAACTCCAGCGCGAAATACTGATGACATTGCACGTTCTGTTTGTAGGTAAACAGATATAACCAAGGATCTCCCCACTGTTGAAAGAGACCTTGCACCACCTCAGACTGGAGATGCCATTTGTGATCCGTTAGGCATCAACAGCTGAGTTTGTCCGCCCTGGTGTTCAAGGAACCTGCCGAAGTGTTGAATCACCAGGGTTATGCTCTGCTGTTCCAGCCATGTCCAGAGGCGTAGTAGGGCCTCTTGACAAAGGGTCCATGACCCCACACTGCCCTGCGTGATGCAGTACCACATGGAGGTCATGTTGTCCGTAAACACTTGCACCAACTTCCCCTTGATAGAGGAAATAAATGCTTTCTATGCCAATCGGATGCAGGGCCTTTGCAGTTTCCTCCGAGATCTGGACCATGTCCTTGATGCTGCACCCACTGAAGCATCAGGTCCCGTTGCAGAGGCCGCATATGCCATCTGGCGTCATTTACCAACAGGATGCAGGAAGTCATGAGTTCCAACATTCTCAGTCATTCCCATGAAATCCAGGATAGAGGCTGAAACATAGGTATCATAAACTGAATATCTTGGCGTCGCTGCTTGGGAGGATAAGCCTGAAACTGCACTGTGTCCAGAACAGCTTCGATGAAAGGGAGCATTTGAGAAGGAGTCAGATGTGACTTCGGCATATTTATAGTGAACCCCAGCGAATGCAGGAGTTCGTCATAGTCTGGAGGTGAGAAACAACAGTCTAGGGTGAGGACGCCTTCAACAGCCAGTCGTCAAGGTTGGTGAAGACTGGAACCCCTAGCCTGCCCAAATGAGCTAAGACTATTACCATCACCTTGGTGAACACCTAAGGGGCACAGTGAACTGAAAGTGCTTGTGGCATACCTTGAATTGCAGGTAAAGCCTGTGGACCGTTAGGAGTAGGATATGAAAATACGCATCCTACATGTCCAACGCTACCAGCCAGTCTCCTTGGTCTAGGGCAGACAAGAACTGATTCAACATGAGCCTCTTGAATTTCTCCATTTTGAGGAAGACATTGTCATAGGACGAAGAACTTTGTTCTTCTTGGGTATCAGAAAGTAGCGGGAACAACAACCACTTCTGAAATCAGAGCCCTCGCTATAGCCCCCTTGTCCAGAAGAGCTATAAATTCCTCTCTGAGCAAAACAAGATGATCCTCCGCCAGCCTATTTTGAGATGGCATTAAAGGATAAGGAAAAGATGGAAAAAGGAGGAAGTAACCATTTTGAATGATCTGCAAGACCCATTTGTCCAATGATATGGACTGCCAGTGGAAGAGATGATTTTGGATTCTCCCTCCCCCCGGACACCCATGGACTTGCAGAACCAAATTAGGAAGGCTTAAAGCCTAGAGCTGCCGGGGGTAGGCGGACGACTTCTGGCTACCATTCCCACAAGGTCTGAATGCACCGCATCCACATCCTCGCACAACTTGGGAAGCCGGTGCAGGGTATGACTGATGTGGTTGAAAACCCATTGCCACGAAAGGGGGGAAAGGCAGACAGGGGAAAAGGTGCAACTGAGAGGCCCAAGGACCTGGCAGTAGCCCGCAAAGCTCCAGCGCCAAGTCTGCCTTCTATCCGAAAAGACGAGTCCGATTGAAGGGCATGTCCATCCGGTTAGCCTGGACACCCCCAAGAAGCCAGATGTTCTTAGTCAGGTGTGGCACCTCAAGGCCACCATCGATGAAACCGCTCTACCCAGCGACAGTGACGGCCCGTGTAGGGCGTTTTACCGGGGCGGTGACGTGGCGCAGAGGAGGGGCAGGGTGGGGGGTTGCAAAATGCGGCATACGGCCGAGCTCAGGTAAGTTACGAAAAAAATTAATAAAACGAATTTCGTTGCGCGCGCTGCATCGCATTTGGCGATGCAGCGCGCGCAACGTAATTCGCACAGTCGTATCCAAACCACACCTAATGGTGAGCTTTGCTGCATCTCTCTCATCTTTCACTGCCCGGGCATCCTCTGGGACCTGTGACAGCACTTGAGCAACTGTTTCCCAAAAGGTGTGCGAGAAACGGCCCAATAGGCATGAGGTGTTCACCAACCGAAATGCCAGGCTGGTGGAAGAAAACATGTGCGTCCAGCCTCTTCGATTTCCTGTTTGGGGGAATGGAGGGGAGGAAAGGAAACGCGCGATGGAACATTGAAACCTGGACCACCACGCTCTCAAGGGTAGGATGTTGACTGAGGAAACTTAGATCACCAGGTGCAGGGTGATGGCGGTGTGCTGTAGTCCTGTTCACAGGAGCCCCTGTGCTAGGCTTGGACCATGAACCTAGAAGGACATCTGTTAGTGCCTCATTAAAGGGCAATAGGGGTTCAGAGGAGGAAGCCCCAGACTGAAGCTCTTCGGTCAAGAGATTAGTCTCGACTTGCATAGAGGGTAGTTCCAAGCCAAGGACCTCTGCCGTCCTTTTTACCACCATGGCATAAGAAGAATCCTCCTCCGTTGCCACAGTAGGTGGAGAGAGCACGTGTCCAGACCACTGGTCTCCGCAAGCTCATCATGCCATTCCAATTCCTCATCAGAATTGTCTAACTGCTGTTCTAAAGGGGCCAGAGAACCCTCCAACTCCTCTACCATGCCTGCAACCTCTTCAAAATGTACAGGCAACGACCCAGAGCCTCTGGGCTCCATCGGTGCCAGAGTACACGCTGACCAACGCCGAGCCCACTCAGAGCCATTGGGACTCAGAATGGGGCTGGCGCCGCCGCTGGAAGCCGGGAACATCGACGCCGGAACCTGGGCCTGGAAAAAACTAGTTACTTACCTGTGCACTATGATTCTCCAGTATTATCTTTCATAGATTCACATGCTTGTATCTTCCCCGTCGTCATGGTGGGAGTCTCACGGTAACAGAATGACCACAGTAGTAGAAAAAACTGCATAGCAAAATCCCATAGGGAATCATCTTATTTGGTAACCACACCTCATCATTATTTGGTCCAAGACTCAGCCAATCGTCTGCCAGCCCTGACATCACACACCCCAGCAGAGCCTTCCTGTCTCAGATTTCCAGCCCCGAGTGCGAGACCAGGATATATCTAGAGACAATGAGGTTCTGCCTGAGAAATGGGGAGGTGGGTGGGCCGCATGTGAATCTATGAAAGATAATACTGGAGAACCATAGTGTACAGGTAAGTAACTAGTTTTTTCTCCAGTATTCAATCTTTCATAGATTCACATGCTTGTATCAGAATACCAAGCAGTACTCATCCCAAACTGCATTTCCAGGAAAGAACCCCAAATAGACAGTGGGCTCTGCTGCTTTGTGTAGAATGTTAACACACATTACAGTTTTCAAAATATATCAGAAAATCATTAGTTGAAAAGACATATAAACGTTTGTAACATGCAAATCCAAGCATTTACCTAAATATACATATATATATATATCTATATATACACATCCATTTATATTTTAATAAATACCTTAATGAAATAGATGCCGTAGAACCGCCTGTCCCACTGCTGCATCCTTTTTCCATGCTGTGTCCAGACAATAGTGTCTAGTGAAGGTGTGCGCATTTCTCCATGTCGCAGCTCTGCAAATATCCGGCAATGACACCCCTGCGAATAGAGCCGTAGAAGTTGCCATCTTTCTTGTGGAGTGCGCATGTACCTTGGCTTGCAAAGGTTTTCCAGCTTTGACATGACACAAGGAGATCGCCGAAGTTATCCACCTTGAAATACTGGATCTGGAGAGTGCTAAACCTTTCCTGGGGCCAGAAAAGGCTACAAAGAGTTGATTTGTTTTTCTGAACGATTTCGTCTTATCGATGTAAAATTTCAGACATCGTTTAATGTCCAAAGAGTGTAGAGCTCTTTCTGCAGATGATGAAGGATCTTTAAAAAAAGTAGGTAAAACCACCGGTTCATTCAGATGAAAGTTGGAGGGGACCTTAGGAATAAACTTTGGGTTCGTTTTCAGAATAACTCTGTCTTGTCTGAATTGTAGAAATGGATCTGCAATTGAGAAGGCTTGGATCTCGCTGACCCTTCTTGACGACGTGAGAGCTAATAGTAACGCTGTTTTCCATGAGATAAATTGTAAATCTGCCTTATGTATTGGCTCAAATGGCGGTTTCATGAGCTGTGCAAGAACCGTATTAAGCTGCCAAGTAACCACTGGTCTTTGAACTGGAGGGAACATTCTGAAATGCCCTTTGAGAAATTCTTTAATAACTCTTTGAGACCAAAGAGATGGGCGGTCAGGAACTCTTGTGTACCTTGAAATAGCGGCCAAATGTACCTTTATAGACATATGAGAGAGTCCAGATTTGGTCAACATTAACAGATATGGAAGAATTTGATCCGAAGAGACTTGAAAAGGATGTAGACCTTTAGATGCACACCAATGACAAAATCTCTTCCATTTAGCCGAATATATCTTATTTGTAGAGATTGCTCGAGATCGTGACAGAATCTCCCGGCATTCTGAGGGATATTCAACAGTTGGAACTCATGCTCGTGAGGTTCCAAGCTGACAAGTTCAGCGATTTCAAATTTGGATGCAGTATCTGGCTGCCGTTCATAGTGATTAGATCCTGCACTAATGGAAACTGTATCCTGGGTGTCACTGAGAATCTGAGATGTTCTGAGAACCACGCTTGTCTCGACCATGCTGGGGCAACTAGAATCAGATGGCACGGCTCCGATTTCATCTTTCTCAAGATCTTTGATATTAGAGGAAATGGGGGAAATGCATACGCAAACATCCCTGTCCAACACATCTGCAGCGCATTGCCCCACAATCCTTTTTGTGAAAACCTGCTTGCACAGTGTTTGCATTTTGAATTGTGGCGATCCGCAAACATATCTAGCTTTGGAGTGCCCCATAGCTTGAATACTTTGAGAAGTTGCCTTTGGTCCAGTTCCCACTCGTGAGAAATCTTGGACGATCTGCTCAGAATATCTGCCCTTGTGTTGTCTACCTCTGGAACGTGTTGTACTTTAAGTGAAATGTTGTGATTCAGAAGCCACTTCCAAATTTCTTGTGCTTGCTTCGACAATATTTTTGATTTTGTACCCCCTTGTTTTAGAAGGTAAAACATGGATGTTGAGCTGTCTGTCTTTACAAGTACTGTTGAACCGCGAATCCTGGGAAGAAACGCTTTTAGACCCAAGAAAATAGCCTTTAGTTCCAGCAAGTTGATGTGGAGCTGCGCTTCGCTCTTTGACCTGTGACCCTGAATTTCGAGCTCCTGCAGATGCGCTCCCCAACCTTGAAGTGAAGCGTCCGTCATCATTATAAAACTGTAGTTCTGTGGTTCGAAAGTCAGTCCTTCCGCTAAATGATCTCTGATCTTCCACCATGACAGGGCCTTTAAGATCTGAGGATTGATAACTATTCGATCTTCGAAGGATCCCGGAGACTGAATCCATTGCTTGTCTAGCAGTTCTTGAATAGGCCTCATGTGGAGTCTGCAATTGGGAAGTAGGGGGATACAAGAGGACATCATCCCCAACAATGATTTGTAGGTTCTTACTGAAACTGACTTTTTTATTTGCAAATGCGACGTCAGCTTTATGATTTTTTTAATACGTTCCTCTGAAGGATAAGCCTTCGCCTTCTTCGTGCGAATTAGAGCTCCCAGAAATTTAAGCGACTGCGATGGCATGAGATGTGATTTTTCTAGGTTGACTGTCAGACCTAGACGATTGAAAAGGTTCATGCACACTTGTAGAGAGCCAATCGTCTAGATAAGGGAAAATTTGGTGACCTTGAACTCTTAGATGTGCTGCTACTGGCGCCATACACTTCATAAAAAAGATTCTCGGCGCCGACTTTAGACCGAAAGGCAATACTTTGAATTGATAATGGCGCCCCGCCACCATGAAGCGCAGAAATTTTCTGTGATTTATATGAATTGGGACATGAAAATAAGCATCTAAGAGGTCCAGGGATACCAAATAATCTCCTTTGCCAATCAAAAGGAGTATCTCTTGCAGAGATAACATTCGAAATGATTTCTTTTGGATGAATTTGTTCAATCCTCTCAGGTCCATTACCTGCCTCCATTTTGATGTGTCTTTTTTCTTTATTAGGAAGAAATGCGAATAAAAGTCTTTCCCTCGTTGAAGGTACGGAACTTCTTCTATTGCTTCCTTTTGTAGAAGAGATAAAACTTCTTCCTTGAGGGCTGACAGATGTTCTTGTCTCCTGTGTATAGGAGGATGATTTGGGGGCTTTTGTATGAACTCCAGGGAATGGCCATGTTGAATCACATCCAAAACCCATCTGTCTGTTGTTATCGACAGCCAAGCTGGATAAAAGGAGGACAGGTAATGATTGCTGCTGTTTAAACAAGTGGCGGGTGCCTCGACAGAGTCATTGTCGATGATTGGATTGTTGCGATTTGCCTCTCGCAGATGATCTCCCTCTGGACTGTTGTTGGTAAGTGTTTGATGAACGAAATTGTTGATTATTTGAGTATTGGCGATATCCCTGCTGATTGTACGGCTGATATCTATTTGATTGGAAAGAAGATCTTTGCATGAATTGTCCTCTGGATCCTCTCCTCCGAAAGGACTGGAACCTACCCTGCTGAAGAGATCCCAACGCACGCGCTGTATCCGTGTCAGTTTTGATACCTTGGAGGGCATCATCCACATGTTTTCCGAATAGATTCTCTCCGTCAAATGGCATATCCACTATTTTTGCCTGCACTTCTGGTCTAAAAGAAGTGGCTTTCAGCCATCCTTGTCTTTATAGGGCCACTGCACCTGCCATTTGTCTGAACGCCACTGAAGACAAATCCATAGCAATGTCTATGGATTCTGAGGTGCCTTTGGGCGGCTTGCATCACCACAGACTCCGGTCACGGATGTCCGATTAAACAGGCCGGAGAAGAGGCAGCTACTGAAGCTGGGTTCCTCATTATTTTTAATCCTTCCTCCCAAATGTGAGCGATTATTGGAATAGATCTAATGGATTTCCTTGAATCCTCTTTGAAATCATAGAGGAAACACTTGGCTTCTTGTACTGGAAGCTCAAATCTTTTTGACGCTTTCTCCATGATATCATGGAAACCTCCAATGTCTTGTGGCGGAGAATTCGCCGGTGAAGGAGATGGAGACGGAGTGGTTGGAAGAATGTATTGGTCCCATTCATCCCCAACCTGAGAATCCTGAAGAAGTTCTCCTTCTTCCGGTTGATCCGCGTCACTTTCCTCTAAATCATCCCTAATTGTCACAATAGGGGGAGATTGAATTTTCTGAATTGAACTCTTGGGAGAGGAATGAGGTGGTTGAACTTGAGCAGGCTTATCTGAAGTTTTTGATGCTTGAGTGTTTGCGTCAGGAAAACGTCGATAATAATCATTTATCATAAGCCGCAAGTCAGTTACTAGGGAAATTGGCATTGAGATAGTGTCCTCTCTAAAATCAGGCTGAGGTTCTTCCTCCTCTTCGTAGTCAAATGTCTGCTGAAATGATTCATAGCTCCTTGAATCCTGTGCTGGACGATCCTGGAAAGAGAAGACTTCCTGAACCTCCTGATATTCTTCATCGTCAGTCTCCTGGCTCTTAATTTGAAGTTGAGACGGACTATATGCCACTCCTGAAGACTCTTCATCTTCTGACTGTAATTCCAGGAGATTAGATGGAGGAAGCGGAGAGATCTTTGTCCAGGCCGTAAAATCTGAAGATTTCTTCTTCTTCGCCGACGAGCCTGTCGACGATGGAATACATTTTACTGAGATTGTCATTGCCTTGGGAGACTTAAAGGATGCCGTCAACGGAGCTCCTGTCGACGGAGTTCTCGTCGACGTGGAAAGATGAATTATCGTCGACGGAGTAGTCGTCGCTGTCGCTGACGAAGGAGTCGTCGATGAGGTCGAGACCGGCCTTCCCATCGACGGGCTCGTTGACGAGCCTTTCTTCGACGACGATGTCTTAGTCGTCGCCGTCGACGCAGCTGTCGTCGTCGAAATGGTAGTCGTCGATGGAGCCGTCGTCGACGGAGCTGTCGACGGTTTTATTGAAATCAAAGCCGGCGACGCCCCAATTTTCGTCGACGGAGCTGAGGATATTTCTCTGGACTCTGTAGATTTTTTAAGAGGAGTATGAGGAAGTGAAGACGAAGAAGCCTCTTTGCCTTTTGTCTTCTGCTTTTTAAGCTCTATTTTTTCTTCAGAAGCAGAAGATTTCTTATTTTTGATGTTCTAGATTCCTCTTCAGAGTCAGAGTCTGAAGTGACCTTCTTCTTTTGAAGCCACAACAGTAGCCGTGCCTCCCTGTCACGCAGGGTTTTCGCAGAAAAGGTTCTGCAATGTTTACAGTCTTTAGGCACATGTTAAGGATGTAAACAATACAAGCAGTCCTTGTGGGGGTCTTCAGAAAACAGTCTAGGTTTTCCACAGGATCTGCAGGGCCTGAAGAGCCTCTTTTTAGAGCTCTCAGCCATAATAAGCAAAAATATGAATCACAGTACCTCAAATCCAGTAAACAGAAAGGACTTCCAGTTGAACAAGAGGTCAAAAGTTCACACAGGAATAAAACTGAGCAAGGCTCAGGGAGACTCCTCCTCACACGAAGGCGGTTGGAAATCTGAGACAGGAAGGCTCTGCTGGGGAGTGTGATGTCAGGGCTGGCAGCCGATTGGACTAGTCTTGGACCAAATAATGATGAGATTTGGTTACCAAATAAGATGATTCCCTATGGGATTTTGCTATGCAGTTTTTTCTACTACTGCTGTGGTCATTCTGTTACCGTGAGACTCCCACCATGACGACGGGGAAGATACAAGCATGTGAATCTATGAAAGATTGAATACTGGAGAAGTATGCGTTGCCACAACCTGTGCCGATATGGATCCAGGACTGGATCCATGAGACCCCACAGGCACTGAGGTCTGAGCCGTCAGGGCAGAGCCTGACTGGGCCTCCTCTGTCTCTGCGGGGCCTAAACATGCACCAGAGGGGTCGGCCCACTCAAATACACACCACATGTCCTCGTAAAACTTTTTTATTTGAGTGGGGGTCGATCCGGCTCCCGGAAACGGGGGAGGAGTGGAGTCAAACCTGGCTCCAGCTCTGCAGAACCATGCCTGGAACACTGATGTTCCTCATCTCGTCAATCCTCAATGAATGAGGTGAAGTCAAAGTCCACATAGACTTCGTCTTCTTCTTGAGCCTCTTCCATAAGTGTGTCTTGAGGATATCGAGTGCGACGAAGAGGACTTAGAGCTCCTGAAGCAGTCCTGCAACCTTCTCTTCCTCGATCGGGAGCGGAAACTCAGAGGAATCATGCTCGATGGCGTCGACTGCCAGGCCGCAAGGAGCTTCATGGACGACTCCCTCAAGGCCTTCACTGCAATGGCCTGGCAGTCCGAGCGCAAGTTTGAGCCGTGCTCGCGCGCAAGACACCATAGGCACACAAGGTACGGGTCGGTGACCGTCTTGGCACCATGACAGGTGCCACACGGTTTGAAACCTGCCTTTCTAGAGGTCATCCTTTGACGTAGATAAAAGTCTGTAAATAAGAAACAGAGGGGTAGCTCTTCTCCAGATCAGCACCAACTGGCACGGAAAGAAAAGAACTGACATCGAGCACCTGGGTGGTACCTATATAGGTGACCGCGACGTCACATCCGGCGCCAATAATGCCGACAACACCATGCGGTCCAAACGGACCAACCCGATTTCTTATGCAAAAGTTTCTGGATCCAGCCTGACGCCTGGGAAATTAAAAGGTAAGGAATATGCAGATAGAAGTCACTATCAGATATAACATAACAACACAATTATCAGTATTTTTCTCTTCTGCTGATTGTGAACTACTGTTAAAGAAGCAGAATTGTTTGGGGCCTTTAAAGACTAGGCCAATATTCATAACAACAATCTAGTGCTGACGATAATTGCTGTTGTTTTTCTGCACAGTATAAACCTCTGCAATCCAATCCATAGAAAGTTAAGAATATAGTCTCTGCTGAATACTGTATCATCTTCTCTAATGCAAAGGTAGCCTCAGGAAAAGGTGTTTCCAATAGGTTATACATACCTATTACAATTGCCAAGAAACACACTTTTGACCTTCTAGCCATACATATTACAGGGACCAGAAATTAGATTTCATCACACAGCTCTGGATTACTATCTTTAGCTCTGGGTCACAAGCCAGCACCAGAAAGTCACCAGTGCCTCTACAAAGACAAAATAACTTCCATCGAAAAAAGGTTATATCACTTTGGAAATGTTGGTTCTGCAAGATCTGCAGATTTAGTCTTTTATTCCTTTCAACTGGTATTCATGAGGAAGATTCTGCAGCTTATTGTAGAACTTATCTTGTTAGAGAAACCAAGGAAGGGAACAATGGTGCTTAAATTTCTCAGACCTGCAATGGCGTGTTTGGGCAGCTAGGGGGTCAAGGTCAGTTTGCCAATGCTGTGAACAATGCCTCGCTGTTCCTGATACGTCCTTCAAAGAGACATCACTTGGAAATATGACCTTTCAAAATGTATGATTCCTGGTACTTTAAGAAAGTCAAGATTATGACTCCACGTGTACGTTACCTGATACGGTTCAATATTTTCTGGGATTCCAAATTCTATATTTATACTTCAGTATGAAACCTCAAAGCAGTCTTGGGAAATGGTCATTGATTTAATAGGCAAATCCTAGAAGGTAAACTGTATCGCTGACATGCTATGCTGGATACGTACAAGAACATTTTTACCCTCATATATGATAATTACTGTCAAACAAAATGTAGAGGGAAACATTCTTTTCCATGCAGTGCCTTTGTAACAGGGGTACTACAATGGCTTTGGCGTTACCACAAATTCACGAGCGATTACAACGACTTGCCTCAGGGAATGCAGTAATGGACTGGATTTACATTTTAAGTCTAACACCTTCCCTACTGATACAAAGACTGGAGTTAGAATAGTAATTTCTACTATACCAAAGTCCAACGCTTCCCTAAAGCAAGTCGTTGTAATGACTTGCATGCTGAAGGAACGCCCGATAACGACACAGTCGTTGTTTAGACTGCGTTGTTAAGCCACGCTTGGTTTAAGCATGTTTGGTTCTGTCATACAACCAAACGTAGATGCTAACAATACATATAATAGGTCACCTTTGCTTCTTTACTGCATAGTAGAGGCTAATTTACTGATTGAAGTTAGCTCGATCCTCTAATGGTCAACACTGAATGCAGAAGTTTTTTGAGTGTTACATATAGCGTAGAGTGAGGGGATTTGTTTTTTGGGTTACATAATTTATGGCTTAATCAATAAATGGGCGCTATTAACTGAATTTTTGGCAGCTTGACTGTTTGTATTCACTGTTACACATTTGTCACTAATTCCTACATTTGAGTTATTGCATGTTTGTTTCCTTATTTGTTTGGCTGCTTCAGCATTTGACTATGATATTCAATTGACTCATAATGACTCAAGCTTTCTGTAGCTAAAACGCAAACTATAAAAGCCATGCAACCACCTGCATACAAATGTTTATTTCTTCACTTTCATTGTGTCAAGTGCCTTTGGTACTGCAGTCCACTGTCAGTGAGGGCGCGTTTTAGCGTAAATGCACTTACATGCTTCTTGAGTTCCACATATTTCCTGTCACGCAGGGTCTATGATATCCCGAAATACATAGTGTAAAGTGGGTTAGCTCTAATCTGCAGAATCATTACATGCATTGATCATTGTTATTTCCATGCACCTAAGGAAACAAACTGAAATTGTGCTCTTAAACGAGACTAGATTATGTTGAGGAGAAGGAAGAGCAAGCCAGTGAGTTCCATGACCTGAAGTGTACAGCCTCATAACTTTGGCTTAAATCAATTTGCATTAAAAGGGTGTTTGTACCATATTTAAAGACCAATAAGTATTGGTTTAGAAATTAATCTCTTAGAATCCTAGCTTTATGCTTACTGGACCCGACTGACCTTTGTATTAGCCTTGTAGAGGACTGTTCCCATGCCCAAGAAGAAAACGAGGAGAGCAGTCCCTACTGGCTCGACCAAATATCTGGTACCCCAAAGACCAAATCTATAGAAGCGTCTGCTAGTTGGTAATAGAGCTTGTTAGACTTGGCATCCTTGGCGTGGTTTCCCCTGACTTTTTGCCTCTACTGCCTACATTTTTGACTAAGTGATGGATTTCGTTTTTGCTGGCTTAGATCCTTTGGCACTTTTCTACTGCTGATCAGTGTCAAAGTGCAAGTGCTCCCTGTGGAAATTGTAATTATGATTGGTTCTCCATGATTGGCATATTTGATTTACTGGAAGCCTCTAGTAAAGTGCACTGAGTGTGCCAGGGCCTGTAAATAAAATGTTACTAGTGGTCTTGCAGCACTGGTTAAGCCACCCATACGAGTAGCCCTGTAAATGTATCTCAGACCTGCCACTGAAGTGTCTGCGTGCACAGTTTTAAACTGCCATGTTGACCTGGCAAGTGCACCCACTTGCCAGGCCCTAACCTTCCCTTTTCTTACATGTAAGGCACCCCTCAGGTAGGCCCAAGGTACTCCTATGGGGGGGGGGGGGGTGCAGTGTATGTTAAAGGTAGGACATGTACTGGTGTGTTTTACATGTCCTGATGGTGAAATACCGTATCTTTCATTTCTCACTATTGAAAGACTGTCTGGTCCATAGGGTTACATGGCAGCTGCACTGTAACATCTTACAAGTGTAACTTTCCATTGAGACAAGATAGAGGAATGGAATTTAGGCTCTCTGAATTTAGAATTTTATAACACATCATTTAGTAAAGTTGTTTTTTAAATTGTGTGTTTGAAAATGCCACTTTTAGAAAGTAAAAAAGAACTATTGATGGACAGAATGCAGAACAATGTCATACATTCACTCAAGTACAGAAATCTGGGCCTAAATCCATCGTTTGTTTGCTCACCATGCCATTCCAGTTTGGACCCAGCCATATGCAAATCAGTCTTGACCCTGTGCCCAATGGGAACAGTCCAGCCCGAACTGCCAGGCCAGGTCCTCCATGGACTGGAAACAAGCATCCTAGGACCGGTTTCGGGGTTTCACCCCTCTTCAGCCAGGATAGCTTGATTCCAGTGGCATGGAGCGCACGGAACTCACGTCTGAGCATACCCGTCCCACTGGGGGTGACAAATGCAAAAAGAACTTTTGATTGACAGAATGCAGAACAATGTCATACATTCACCCCAGTACAGAGATCTGGGCTTAAATCCATCATCTTTTTGCTCACCATGCCATTCCAGTTTGGACCCAGCCATATGCAAATAAGTCTTGACCCTGTGCCCAATGGGAACAGTCCAGCCCGAACTGCCAGGCCAGGTCCTCCCTGGACTGGAAACAATCATCCTAGGACCGGTTTCGGGGTTTCACCCCTCTTCAGCCAGGATAGCTTGATTCCAGTGGCATGGAGAGCACTGGACTCACGTCTGAGCATACCCGTCCCACTCGGGGTGACAAATGCAAAAAGACCTATTGATGGACAGAATGCAGACCAATGTAATACATTCACCCCATTACAGAGATCTGGGCCTAAATCCATCGGTTTTTTTGCTCACCATGCCATTCCAGTTTGGACCCAGACATATGCAAATCAGTCTTGACCCTGTGCCCAATGGGAACAGTCCAGCCCGAACGACCAAGTCAGGTCATCCCTGGACTGGAAACAGGCATCCTAGAACCGGTTTCGGGGTTACACCCCTCTTCAGCCAGGATAGCTTGATTCCAGTGGCATGGTGAGCAAAGGAATGATGGATTTAACCCAGATCTCTTGACTGGGGGTGAATGTTTTGATTTGTTCTGCATTCCGTCAATCAATTGTGTGTCTTTTGCTTTCTCACCCTAAGTGCGCCAGGTATGCCCAATCGTGGGTCCTGGGCTCACTGTGCCACTGGAGTCAAGCTATCCTGGCTGAAGAGGGGTGAAACCCCGAGACCAGTCATAGGATGCTTGCTTCCGGTCCAGGGAGGACCTGGCTTGGCAGTTCGGGCTGGACTGTTCCCATGAGGCACAGGGTCAAGACTGATTTGCATATGGCCAGGTCTAAACTGGGGTGGCATGGTGAGCAAAAGAATGATGGATTTAACCCAGATCTCTAGACTGGGGGTGAATGTTTTGATTTGTTCTGCATTCCGTCCATTAATTGTGTGTCTTTTGCTTTCTCGCCCTAAGTGCGCCAGGTATGCCCAGACGTGGATCCTGGGCTCACTGTGCCACTGGAGTCAAGCTATTCTGGCTGAAGAGGGGTGAAACCCCGAGAACGGTCCTAGGATGCTTGTTTCTGGTCCAGGAAGGACCTGGCTTGGCAGTTCGGGCTGGACTGTTCCCATAAGGCACAGAGTCAAGACTGATTTGCATATGACCAGGTCTAAACTGGGGTGGCATGGTGATCAAAAGAATGATGGATTTAACCCAGATCTCTTGACTGGGTGTGAATGTTTTGATTTGTTCTGCATTCCGTCCATCAATTGTGTGTCTTTTACTTTTAGAAAGAAGGCATTTTCTTGTTCAACCATTCTGTGTGCTTCTGCCTGTTTGTGTAGTCACTGTCTGGTTTTTGAGTGATAGAAGCTGGTGATGTGCATTCACTCTAGACAGCCATACGGGGGGTTGAGGTTTGTCTGGTCTTTCCTGAGTGACTCATAGTTTGGCTGAATAAACCTGGTCTGCATTCAGAGTAGTGGGTGGAGTTTCACTAGCACCTGAATAGGCTGTGTCTCCTTTGCACAATGCTGTCTCCCCCTCCTGTAGGGAAGCTGGGCCAGAGAGGACAGAATTGGTTTAGACTGGTCTCAGAGACCCTTGCCACAAAGAGAAAATGGGGCATAAGTATTGGGCCTTAAACCCCATAGCATTAGATCACTTCTGAACTCAAGAGGACCCTCTACAAAGGAGAAGAACTGGAGAGCTGTAATGAGGAGTACTGTCCCTTTGCTGTACTACTTTGCTGATTGGCCTGCAGTTGCTGCTTCTGCCAAAGAGAGGACAAAGACTGGAACTTTGCTGCAACCCTGCTTGGAGAAGAATCTCCAAGGGATTGTGTGTGCTTGCCTCTTGTTCTGAAGTCTCAGGGCCACAAAGACTTTACCTGCAACCTTCTAACCAGAACCCCGAAGCACCGCCCCACCTGCGCTGTAGCTCCAATGCCAGCGCTCCCACCGATGCCATCACCGCCAGCATCACATTATTGTGGAGCCGATAACCGACAAGGGTGACTTCACAAACTCCCCTGTCCTAGACTCGATGCCTCACCTCCTCATGAACTCAAAGCCTTTCCTCCCCATGGCAGAAAGGAGACAGCTTTGTTTCGGTCATTGACTCCTCACTTCCGCTATGCTGTGCATCATCTGTTGCCTTTGTGTCCAAGGTACTGTTATTTGGGGGTCCGTCGACTCTGTGTGACTCCGTGCCTGGTCCGCCCACCTCGCGGTCAGCGCCGTCACGTTGTCGTAATTGCCCCAGGTGGAGCTATTTGTTCCTACAAGTTCTATTTTGGAAGAAACTGTTTTAAAAATGATATCTTGATACCTGTTTGTTGGATTTTTGTTGTTTAGGTCTTGTTTGGTTTAGATAAAGATACTTCATTAAACTGATGTGGTGTCCATTTGTGGTGTTTTCACTGTGATACTGTGTGTTTGGGTACAAATAATTTACACATTGCCTTTGGGATAATCCTGCTTGCCAGCTCATGCCAACCTACCAAGGAGTGAGCAGGGGTTATGTGAAGTGTGTAACTTCCTTAACATGACTAGAAGCAAGGGTCTCAACTTGGACAAAGGTGCATACCTCTGCCAACTAAAGACCCCCATTACTAACAGAGATGTAATGCTGAAGCCTTCCAGGGAGTGCTGATCCTTGTGGGGTAAGGATGGTCTCTAACCAGCTGCAATGTATTGACTTTTTGCTCCCTATAACTCCCCAGAAGTTATGGCCAAAGGGATTGAGTTTTTTAGACCAGCATGAAAAAAATCTAGTACTGCTAGTACCGCTGAAGTACATCTGAGTTCTAAATGTACTGCAGGAAAACAGAAGTTTGTCCTTGTAAGAACCACTTTAAAGGGCGTGGGAGCAGATACAAAAAATGTCAGTCATTCAGAACCTGTTCAGTGGAAGCTCCTGCTTTCTGAGCTAGTGAAGAGCCACTCTCATATTTACCACCACAGAATTTCACGGGGAACCTAGAGTGTCGGTGCTCCTTACCTGCCTGACATGATAATATTTAATTTATTTCCACAGGAAGGCATTCAGAGGCTGTAGGTGCAGTGGTACCACAGAGAAGGTGCAGAGCTCATAAAGTAGAGTGGGTTGTTAAACCTAGCCTCTACCTCCCCTTAGGTGACTCTGTTTAGCCGGAGTCAACAGCCCCAAGGAGTACACTGTAGCCTTGCTTTTCTTTGAAGCGTTCTAATGGAGAGTCCACCTTCTTTCTGAAAAGGTGGACTCATCAAAAAGCATATCCATTAGGGTTGCCTGTACATCACTGGAGAATCCATTGAAACGCATCCATGCATGTCAATGAAGCACAACACTGGTGCCGACTTACTTTCTCAGGCAATCCATAGTATCAGGCTTGTGAAGATAACATATTTGGTCACATCCTGTCCATTATGTATCATCTGGGCCAAAGAGACCCCTCAGCTTTCTGGAACTGCTGGTTAGAATTTGCTGGCCATATCCCTTAGGGATGTAAGCAGATAAACAGACTTCATGGACCACAGTGCTAGACCGGCAGAGTAGTAGGAAAGAGCTTGAATTCACCTTAGTCATCGAAGCCTGTACAATAAGATTCTCATGGTTGGGGTGCCTGGTGAAAAATATCCAGGTCACCTGGAACTAAGCTGTGACGTCTGGCCACTGCTTATTTGCTGGCTAGCAAGATCAAGGCTTCAGCCAAGAAGCCATCAAAGTGTCAGTGGGGGAATCATTAAACAGAAGTTAGAGCTCAGAAGTCGCTGGCCCAGGATTCAAAATTTCTTTCAGAAATATGTTTTCATTTCGATGGAGAGTAGGTGCCTGCCAAATTAGCACAAAACATGCGGCACTCTCTTCTGTTTGTGAGCCATATGGCGACTCAAGCTCTATCTTAAATGAGGCATCAAGCCCACTGACTGACATTTTGTAGCTCATTGTATAAAGTATCATCAGTATGGGGAAGCAAGCCATCCCCATCATCATCATCATCATCATCAAGATACTAAGGTGTCCCCTGCACTGGCATACAATCAAATCAGAATCAAAAAGATAATGGAGCCTCTGCTGATGGGTGTGATGTGGCAGAGCCACTGGGTTAGAGGTAGGTTGCATGACGTTTGGTTGTGCTTTTGTGATTTTGCAGGGTGTCATCGGTTGGGCTCGAGCTGTAGTCGGTTTGGGGTCTGACACTGATGTCGGTACCAGGTCATCTTCTGATGCTGATAAGTTGGTACCGGCATTGTGTTAGCAGAGACCTTCTTGGAACTCTGGCCAGGAGTAGAAGTCTGTGCCAACATTGGAAGGGGCCTGGTAATAGGTCGAGAGGGGACAGTCTGTGCCAAGGATTGATCCACTGACATGCACCTGCAAGGAACGTCCTGCAGTTCTATGGGGCCCAAAGGCCCGGCCGAGGGAACAGGAGACACATTGAAAATTTGCAGCACGGTCTCTTTGAAAGACTCGATCTACTGTGGGGACCAACTGAGGAAACAGTTCTGTCACTGGAGACTTCAAAGGAGTGGGACTGACATTGTGATCCCATTGTGCCTTCTCTTTAGAGTCAGAGTGGAGGGATCTCGCTGAATACTGCATCACTTTTTTTATGCTTGTGCTTGGACTTAAAACGTGAAGTTGAATGGTCACGGAAGTGGTCTCGGACTGAAGAAAAAAACAAAAGGCCCAACTTCATCTTGAGGAGGCCAAGACTCCATTTCCTCTGTTTTTGCAGAATCATTGCTTTGTCTTTATTTGGCACGGATAAAACAAGCTAATTACCTGTACACTGTGGTTCATAGATTTACGTGCATGTATCTTCCCCGTCATCATGGTGGGAGCCTCGCGGTAGATAGAAAAGAAGTACTATAAAAGTAAATTAGAAACCACCAAAGGAAAAGAAAACTTTAACATTTGTCAGCATCTTTATGTAGGTCCAATCAGAGACGAGCCCAGACCTCAACTCCCCAGCAGAGCCACCAGACCTCAGATTACGCGCACAAGTGTGCTAAGGTTAAGAGTAGCATGAGGTAAGAAGTGGCAAGCCTAGACGTGGAGGAGGGAGGGCCGCATGTGAATCTATGAAAGATATCAATACTGGAGAACCACAGTGTACAGGTAAGCAACTTGTTTTTTCTCCAGTATTGAATCTTTCATAGATTCACATGCTTGTATCAGAGTAGTTAGCAGTGCCATTTGTTAAATCGTTGCGACTAGGCAAAGACCTGCGTATGCACAGAGAATGAAACATACTATTAAAGAAACAGAAACATATAGATCTATACGCATCACTAAATCCAGATACATAACTACAAACATGTAAATCCATGAAATCAAATGAACTAAGTAAAATAGAGGTAAAAGAGATAAATAAGCTGTACCTCAAGTGAACAGATGTATCAGGACCGCTTGCCCCACTGCGGCATTTGTTTTCCATGCTGAATCCAGGCAATAATGCTTGGTGAACATATGTACTTTAGACCATGTTGCCGCTCTACATATGTCTGGAAGCGATACCCCAGCAAAGAGGGCTGTAGAGGCCACCATCTTCCTTGTGGAGTGCGCAGACACCTTTGCGGACAGGGGTTTTCCAGCTTTATTATGGCAGAAGACAATTGCAGAAGAGATCCAATGTGCAATACTGTTTATGAAAAGGGCTTGACCTTTCCTTGGAGAAGCAAAAGACACAAAGAGCTGGTCCGATTTCCTGAAAGTCTTTGTTCTATGGATGTAGAATTTGACGGATCATTTTACATCCAAAGAATGCAAAGCTCTTTGGGCAGAGGTTGAAGGATTTCCAAAGTACGTTGAAAGCACGACTGGCTCATTTAAGTGAAAAGACGTTGGAACCTTTGGTATAAAGTGAGCGTTTTCTCGCAACACGACCTTCTCCTGTTTAAATTGTAGAAAAGGTTCAGCCACAGTGAAAGCTTAAATCTCACTGATTCTTCTAGCCGAAGTGAGGGCCAGTAAGAGAGCCGTTTTCCACTAAACATTTTCTAAATCAGCTTTGTGGATCGGCCCAAAGGGCGAATTCATCAATTGAGATAGGACCGTGTTTAATTCCCATGGAACTTCCAGAGGTTTCAATGGAGGAAAAACTCTGAAAAGGCCGTTCATAAACTCTTTAATAATTTGCGTTGACCACAGCAAGAGTTCCCCTGGCTTTCTGCGAAACCTAGAAATTGCAGTTAGGTATACCTTGATAGATGAATGAGCCAACTTTGACTTTGCTAAATGAAGTAGGTAAGGCAAAACTTGCTCCGCGGTCGAGAGTAAAGGATGTATGTCCTTTTCCACACACCAGTAGCAAAATCTTTATTATTTTTTTTTAACGTTTTTATTATAATTTTTTAATAATTGGTATATATTACTGCATATTGTGGTATAGAAATAATGCATGTCATTACTAGTAGTCTTATACACATTGATTACATCTACATGTTCTTCAGCACAGTTTCTCCCCACGTTTCTAGTAGCACTGTGATGCGAATTTGAGGAGACATCATAGCCTTCCCGGTCTATGAAATTATTCGCTGACATCAGACACCGACTCAACCCTAGGCGGATCACAAATGTTGGCTCTGAAGGCAGTCTACTTTCCCCATCACCTTGTCCATTTCTTGGGGCATCCCCTATGCTTATACACCACTTTCTCTGCTATCATTGCTCAGTCCATGTCCCAGCACCACTGTTGATATGTGGGAATTAGTCTCGCTCCCCAGTGTTGGGCTATGTTCCGTTTCGCTATCGTCATGCCCAACGTCGCCCAATTTTGGGCCATTTGATTGAGGCCTGTTGGCTTCCAGATATTTAGAAGACATCGCTTGGGTTCCGGTGCAACGGCTGCTCCGCACACCCGCGAGATGGTGCGCATGACTGCTTCCCAGTCAGTAGCAAAATCTTATCCATTTCCTTTGTATGCCCTATTAGTGAAAGAAGCTCTGGCCCTCTGAAGGTTGGACTTGCAATCTGGAGCGATGTCAAGATTTGTGAAATCATAGTTGTGAGGATCCAAGCTGATAAACTCAGAGATTTTATCTGAGGATGAACCATCTGGCCATTGTCCATGGACAGCAGGTTTGACCAAAGTCGAAAGAGAAGGTGCTGAGAGATGGAGCGCAGAAGAAGCTCTGGGAACCAAAACTGCCTCGGCCATGCCGGAGCGATGAGAATAAGATGACACGGTTCCCTCTTTATTTTGTTCAGAAACCTTGGGATTAGGGGAAACGGTGGGAAAGCATATGCGAACATTCCTTTCCACCGTATCTGCATTGCGTTTCCCCAAAAGTTGGTCTGAGGAAACCTGCTGGTGAACTTTTCACATTTCTTGTTGCTCGCTGTTGCGAAGAGATCCAGATTTGGAGTGCCCATAGTTTGAAAACTCGCCGCAGCTGCTTTCAATCGAACTCCCATTCATGACATTGTGAATTGTTTCTGCTCAAAGAATCCACCCACTCATTGTCCACGCCTGGGACATGCTCTATCTGCAACATTATCTTGTGATGAATTAACCATCTCCAAATTTCTTGGGCTTGGTCCAATAACATTGTGCCCCCATGTTTGGCTAGATAGAACATCGTTGTGGTGTTGTCTGTTTTCACCAGAACAGAGGAGCCTTGGATTCTTGGAAGGAACGCCTGTAGACCTAGATAAACAGCCCTCAACTCCAAGAGATTGATGTGTCATTGCTGTTCTTGAACGGACCATTTTCCATGGATTTGTAACTCCTGGAGCTGTGCTCCCCAACCGTCCATTGAGGCATCCGTGGTCATTACATAACTGGGCTGTGCCACCTGGAACGATAAGCCTGGGGAGATATTGCATTCCTTCTCCTATCGTGACAGCGCCTGTTTTATTGCCTGAGCAATAGGAAAGATGTCTTCGAAGGAGCCCTGCACCTGAATCCACTGCTTGTCCAACTGCTCTTGAAGAGTTCTCATTTGGAGCCGACAATTCGGAATTAGTGGTATGCATGATGACAGCATCCCCAGTAAAAATTTGAACACTCTTACAGAAGTAGACTCTTTTGCGCGCAGGAGGGTTGCTGAGAGCATTATCTTGTGCTTGCGTTCTGGAGTGGGACACGCCTTCATCAACCTAGTGTTCAGTATTGCTCCGAGAAAAATACGTTTCTGACTTGGAATCAGGCATGACTTCTCCTCGTTGAGTTGCAACCCTAGAGATGTGAACAGCCTTTCACAAGCTAGTGTAGACTCTCTTGTAGAGTGGAAAGAAGGCCCTTTCACCAGCCAGTCGTCCAGGTAGGGATAAACCTGATGGTCCTGCCTCCTCAGAAAAGCCGCTGCCAGAGCCATACATTTCGTGAAGATTTTGGGAGCTGAGCGAAGGCCGAAGGGCAGAACCTTTAACTGGGAGTGGTCCCCAGCCACCACAAATCTCAGGAATTGACGATGTTTCGCCAGAATAGGAATGTGGAAGTATGTGTAAAGGAAATCGAGGGATGCCAAAAAATCTCCCCCGTTCACCAGTAGGAGAATTTCATGCAGCGACAACATTCTGAATGATTGTTTCTTGATGTATTTGTTCAGCTGTCTGAGGTCCATGACCTGTCTCCATTTCCCAACTTTTTCTTTATGAGGAAGAAATTGGAATAGAAGCCTTTCACTCGTTGACTGAAAGGAACTTTTTCTATCGCCCCTTTACCAGCAAGATCAAGATTTCCTGCTTTAGTAAAGGAAGATGATGATGTATTCTCCTTGAGGGTGGATTCCGAGGAGGCTTGCGAACAAATTACAAGCTGTGGTCCAAACTGATGATGTCTAGTACCTATTTGTCCTTTGTAATGGCTTGCCATTGACTCAGAAAAGGAGAAAGATGATGGGACTGCAGAGGCTGAAGTCGAGATGAGGTGGCTGGCAGAAGAGAAACGTCACTGTTGTCTAGATGGGTCTTGCAATTTTCCTTCTGCCGAAAACCTACGTCTAGCTGATTATTGACTGTTTGAGACATTGGAAGCACAAAAATGCTGTTGTTGTTGCTGTCCTCCATATTGTGCTCTGTACGATTGTTGGGAATACGGCTGAAATCTGTAAGACTGATAGGACGAGCTTTGCTGGAACTGATCTCGTCCTCTTCCCACACCAAAGGACTGATAACGTCTTTGTTGCAACGTGCCTAAAGAATGTGCCGTCTCAGTATCTTTCTTGATACATTGTAGTTCCTCATCCACGTGTTTCCTAAACAGGTATTCCCCGTCGAAGGGCATGTCTAACACTTTAGATTGTACTTCAGGGCAGAAGGACGTCACCCTCAGCCAGCCCTGTCTACAGAGAACAGCGGCTCCTGCCATTTGTCTAAAAGCAATTGAAGACAAATCTATTGTGGAGTCAGTCACTTCCGACGAAATTCTAGCACCTTCCTGTAGCAGGTCTTTCGCTTCCTTCTTTTTATCTTAAGGAACATGTTCAAGAAGAGGTGCAAGGTCTGACCATAACGGTCGTATCGTCCTAAAATCGCTATGGTGTTAGAGGCCTTGATGGAAGTAGAGGCCATAGTAGCGAAGCGCCTGCCTATTCTGTCAAGCCGTTTGCCTTCTGTGTCTGGAGGCACAGAACGAGGAGATTGTGGATTCCTAAAACGCCTCTGCACAGCTTGCGTTATCACGGAATCCGGCAGGGGATGGCCAATTAAACACGCCGGAGCTGAATCGGGTGGCTTGTATTTCTTCTTCATCCTCGGCAAAACAGCTGGAACTGAGAACGGATTCTTCATAATCTTTAATTCCTCGCTCCATATATATTCCACAATAGGTATGGATCGAACAGATTTCTTAGCCAGATCCTTAAAATCATAAAGGATGCATTTGTTTTGAACTACAGGCAAAGGCAAGTCAAATCTCCTAGAAGCCCTCTCCAGTAATTCGTGAAAGCCTCCAATATCTCCCAGAGGAGAACTTTCTGGAGGGGGGAGTGCAACGGTAAAGATGAGCCATGTAATCATCGCACTCCTGACCAACTAAGTCAGGATCCTGAGTGAGCTCACCTTCTTCAGGTTGATCATCTGCTTCACTCTCGATGTAATCGTCCTGAATTGTATTGCACTGAGGAGCCTGTCTCTCTTCCTGCGCAGCAGGAGGTGGGGTAACCACTGGCGGTACTTGAATACTTTTGGCCTCCGGGCGTCAGCTGAACCGGAGCGTGAGAATCCGGAAATCGCTTGTAGTAATCGTTTAGCATGTGTCTCAGGTTGGTGCCCAGGGAGGTTGGCACCAGCATGGAATCTCTTCTAACCTCCTGGGGGGTGGTTCTTCATTTCACACTTATGGGAAGGAAGATGGCGTCGGCGTGAGCGGTCGCAGCAGCAGCAGCAGTGCTCTGTGACACTGGGCTAACCTTTTTTTGCGGAGGAAATGCTTCCAAACAACTTCCAAACAACTTAACCAAAAACGATTTTTACATGTTTCCTATATCAATTCTACGCTTACTACGCCCTGGTTGCTAAAATATCAACATCAAGACATCAAGAAAACTTCAAGAAACAGCATGATGAGCTGCAGAGGGGAAATTGGAGTGCCGGAAAAGCTATGCTGAAAATAGCAGCGTTTCATTTTGAACATCGCATCGCATTGTGGATGATACAAAATCCCGGCCTGTTCTGACCCGATCTCAACCTCGGCTTGGCTCGAAAATCTCTGCTGTAAGCTCCAAAATCGTAAATCACAAGCCACAAGACGCAAGTAACTTTGCCTTACATACTTTCTCTGTTGTTTTCTGACCCTGTATTTGACCTTGTACTTGACATTTGGCACTTGAGATTCTGGTATTCAGATGGTTTTTGCAGTGGGTCACGCAATCACCAGTGTGCTGTTCTTATCATCCGTGATATTTGTTACTACGATCACGATTACTACAATCACCTCGCTGCTGCTGTCGACTCTAGAGCTACAGTGCTGCAGTGTCTGGTTGTTCTTTGTGGCTTCGACCCTTGTTAAAGCTCTGTAAAAAAAACATTTACCTGACTTGCCTGACTTGCTTGCCTGACATCGACATTCCTTGTGCCTATTCCTCTGGCAGGCTCCGGCACCTTTTGTGCCCCCTCACCTCCACGCCTGGGGAAAACTCATCCTCATGCTTACGTCCAAGCTGCCACTCGTAATACTTTCTACGCTGTTTCATTTCTTCCATGCTGGTGCTGGTGCTCTCTCTCATCCGTCTGTTTCCCTCTCCTTCCGGATGTCATCTGCAGACAGCAGAGTGCTGATTTTTTAACCTCTCGCGCCTCATGCATCTCACGTGACCTGTTGCTAGGAGACACTCGGACTTGGGTGATCAGGGGAGGGGAAAAAAAAAAATATATATATATACAAGAAGAAAGGGGGAGCTAGGAAAGTAAATGCAGATGAAGCCTAGGTGTAACAGCAGCAGTTGCAGTAGCAGCATTAGATACAATCTAAAAACGAAGGAGAGGCAGTGCTTTTTTCAACTACTTTGCACAGTTGTAACTGGAGCTGGAGCTGGAGCTGGAGTTGGAGCTGGAGCTGGCACTCGGGGCTCTCCATTTGTTTCGTCCGTCCCATATGTCCCATATGCTTCATCCTCATTATCGCGGATTGGAACAGCGATTAATACTACTTCACTATTGGTGTGGGTGTCTACATCTTTACCTGGCATATTAAATCAGAGAAAGCCTCAGAGAGGAGTTCGGTGGGGTGTACTGACGCCTGCAATATATCAGGCACGGATAATTACACCTCTCAAGCCCTCTAAAGCCTATAAAGCCCATAAAGTTTTAGAAATGGGGGATAAAAATACTGGAGAGAACTCGAAGGACAATGAATTTAGAAGAGGCGGAGGGGAAGGATTCACCCTGGCAATAGAACAAGTAGCAAATAAAGACACCCCTAACAAGGAAAAGGGGGACGAAACAGGTGAAGCAGGTGAACCCTTACAGGGAGAGACATCATACTCATCGAACCTACAAGATTTTGAGAGCACAGTAATTGAACTGACATCAACTCAATATACAACTAACAGACACAAGGGTCCTGAAACCAGAGGAATTAAAGCAAGGGAGAAAGAACTGGCAAAGGACCCAGTTCATGACCCATCAAGAAAGGAGGCTCAGGAAAAAAGCAAAATTAAAGATAAAAATATGGAAAAAAAACTGGACAAAGAAAGAGAAAAGATCAAACGAAAGGAGAGAGAGAAGGAGAAAGAGAAAGAGGAAGAAAAGGAGAAAGAGGCTGCCAACATGAAGGTGAAAGGGATTGAAACAGTGGAAGATGCTAAATTGGAACTAATGGCTAAAAAAGCGCAGAGATTGCAAACGATAAAAAATCTAAAAGCAAAAGCGAAAAATACTGGCTTAATTGAACTTTCACAACCAAGAATCTCTAATATATTTAGCCCCTTGCATAAGGATTGCCAGAGCGATATATCTATGAATGACCAGGAAAGGAAGAAATTGATCCCCTTCTCCAACCTCTCTAATCTACAAAATCCTTCAGCGGGGGAAGAAGTACACTCTCCCCTGGATGAAGACTCTGACTCAGAATTATATGAAACAGGGATGTCTATCTCTAGCGGTTCCAGCTAACTAAGTGATTCAAGAGAATCAAGCTCTAGTGCACGAAGGGGAGCCGTATCTCTGGAGATCTCCGGTCCCAATGATTCAAGAGTACCTAGTGAAATCAACATCAGGAAAAAAAAAGTGGGGAAGGGAAAAAAAAGTCAAAATACAAAAGAGAACGAAACGTGCTGAACGAGGAAACTACAGACCCTGGTAATAACACGGACTACGTCAGCAGTAGACCTAATCCCCCTCGGAGAAGTCCAAAGGTTAAATTACCAGAAGAAATACAATGTCAAAACCCGGGTGCAGAGGGAAATCAAGAAAAAACCATCGAACCCTCATTGTCCCAAGTGCTCTCCTCAATAAAAGACTTCAACGAGGATGTTAAAAAAGAGAGCCAAAAGAACCGCATGGCTATTGAAAAATTACAAGGCGCTGTGAAGAAAGTGGGCAGTATCTGTTCCGAGATTTCAGAAAGAATGGCCAGCGTAGAAACTCGTACTGAGAACCTTGAAACCGATGTTGCGACGCTTCAAAAAAAAGAAATAGAACAAGATGGAATAATAAGGGATCTCATGGCCAAACTGGAGGATCATGAAAACAGATCCAGAAGAAATAATTTAAGGTTTCTTGGTATCCCGGAGAATTTTGAGGGAAGCGATGCCCGGGGTGTAATGATCAACATACTCAAAACATCATTTCCGGAACTGGATGCTTGGGACATGGAAAGGGAAGTCCAGCGGGCCCATCGTTTTCCCCTTATGCCATCAAAAAATTTTAACAAGAAAAATCAATATCCAAGGGCAATGCTGGTCTGTTTTGGGAACTTTCTCCTCCGTGAAAAATACTATGAGCTTGCTAGACCTACCACCCAAAGAGAGTACAAGGGGTTTAAATTTTTCGCCAGGCAAGATTTTGCTCATACCACTGTGGAGCGAAGATGGAAAATTTGTCAGCTAATTGAACCATTCGAAAAAATCGGAGCAAAAGTATTCCTCCAAAATCCGGCATGCTTAAAAATTATATTTAAAGGTGTAACAAGAAACTTTAACAGTGAAATACAGGCGGAGGACTATCTTCGAGAAATTTCAGAAACAGCCTTTCAAAAATCAGGGAAATAATCTAAATCAGATATAATTTGTAGTAAAGAAAAGAATACATAAGAGTAATTAACTACTACAATGTGTATTTTGTAGTAGGTATATTGTGGGGAATTTGTGGAATTATAGTCTGAAAGGATATAGGAATTTAAAAATCTTAGGTAAAATAACCTTTGTGATAACTATAAAAGATAAGCATATCATATATCTATATCAAATTAGCCTAACTCACAGGAACTGTTTGTGCAGATGTCACACCCCTGGACCAACTGGCCCAGGTAACCTTCAAAAGTGGGGGTGGGTGGGGGGGGGGGAAGGGGAAGGGGGAAGGCTGGACAGGTCAGAAATAAAGGACGGCAAATCTATGTCAAAAATTAATAGGGATACGACAGCAGGGACAATAGGAAACCAGATCGTCTTGGATACAAAACATGGCACTTTTATTATAGCAGCATGGCTGGAATAAAAGTATTATCTCTGAATATCGGCGGCCTGAATGATCTTAAGAAAAGGCAAATGGTTGCGATTGGGTTACAAAACTGGGGAGCTAATATCGTATGTATGCAGGAGACGCATATTGAAGGGTCCCAGAGCATGCTGTTAAATACACTAGGGTATAAATTGGTGTGTGCTACCTCACAAGGTGCTAAAATTCGGGGGGTTGCTATCCTGGCTAAAGGGAGGGGATTGATGTTCAAGAATTCCAAAACTGATAAACTTGGCCGTTGGGCTATCACCAATTGCTGCTACGAAACTGGACAAAATGTAACAATTTGTGCTATTTATGGAAGCAATAAAGATGACCCCGGGGTCTTCGATGAGGTCTCCAATGAATTATCACACTGGCCTCTTCCGGCCTTGATCTGTGGGGACTTCAATATAAACCTTCCGATCAACTGGTCCTTAAAAGATGACTGGGTCTATAAAGGACGTAAGCCTAAAGTATATCGCTCTCTTAAAGATATGTGTCTTGTACATGGACTGGTGGATAGCTGGCAGACTTCTAATATTAACTCTGGCGACCTTGGCTACACCTTTTATTCAAACCCACATCGCACGCATACCAGAATCGACTATATCTTACTTTCTAACTCATTAATCAAGAACTCACAAACTGTTAAATTGCCCAGGGTATTGTCTGACCACAACCCTCTTTTCTGTACATTGACTATTAGCTTAGCTAAATCAGAGCCTACTTTGTGGTCATTCGAAAAAGCATTACTAAATGACCTTCAGTATCGTAACCATATGAAAGATTGGATACCCAAGTTCTTAGCAGAAAACATTAATAGTACATCAATAGAGGTTGTTTGGGATACGTTGAAAGCAGGGGTCCGGGGTGAAACTATCTCATATTCATTCAGAGTAAACAGACGAGAGAAAGAGGAGCTACGGAGGCTACAGGATGAACTTAAGTTAGCAGAAATAGGACTGATTAGTGCTACTAGCAACATAGACATATCTGGGGATATTTCTAGTACATTAGCTCAAGTAGCAGTTGCCAAGGCAGCAATTACTAATATATTTTCAGATAAGGCAATTCGGAAAGCCACGGCCCGAAAAGAATTAATTTATGAAGTTAACGAGCAAGTGGGACATCAATTGGCAATGCGATTACGACAACAAGCCAATGTTAATCTAAGAAGGGAGATTGTAGATCCAGTAGAATGCCAGCTAAAAGACTCAGAACAGATTAAACAAGCATTTTGGCGGTTCTATAAAGAACTATATACGGATAATAGTAATAGAGATATCACAGAAATAGAAAGATACCTAGAGAATTGTGAAACCGTAAAGCTCGAGGTAAATGCACAGTTGGCTCTAGAGGAAACTCCAAGTATGGAAGAGATTTTGATTGCAGTCAAGAGTCTCCCTAAAGGAAAGGCAACAGGATTGGACTGTATTCTATCAGAATTCTATAGTATATTTATAGAAGAAATTAAACATATACTTAGGGACTTAATTATACATATCTTCTCTGGGGGAGAACCTCCAGGCTCTTGGTCTAAAGCCAAAATTGTCATCTTTGCCAAAAAGGGGAAACCACCAGAACAGCTAGGATCATACCGGCCAATAACCCTTATAAATGCTGATTCAAAAATATATTCCAAAATCTTGGCAAATCGAATAGCACCTATAATACATAAAGTTATCGCTAAAAGCCAGCATGGCTTTGTTCCTGGAAGGTCAACGATAAATCATATCCAGAGGGTCATTACACTTTTCGACGGAACAGAAGCTACCGGAGACCCTATGGCCCTGATACTTCTGGATGCAGAGAAGGCCTTTGACAGGATCTCCTGGCAGTTTCTCTGGAAAGCTATGGCGACGGTGGGATTTCAAACTAAAATCATACAGGCGCTACAAAAAATGTATAAAAATCCTAGGGCTGTTGTATCTGTTAATGGAACTTTAACCAAGGAAATTACAGTTTCTAGGGGAACTCGGCAGGGATGTCCTTGTTCGCCATTGCTTTTTGCAATATATATTGATCCCTTTATTCGTTACTTGGAGAAAAATAATCGTATAACCCCCATTATATCACAGGGATATGCAACAAAAACATTAGCAAATGCTGATGACATCGCTATAGTTACTGCCGACCCCGGAGTAGCAATGCTGACCATAGAGGCTGAAGCCAAGAAATTTGGGTTGGTCTCTGGCTATGCATTAAATCAAGGAAAGACACAAATTGTTCTAAATCAAAAAATCTCCTTGGATGATCCTAGAGTGGTGAAGGGAGCGACATATCTGGGGGTTACAATTTCCTCCAATTTAGAGGAAGTTGTGGATTTGAACTTTAAGCCATTACTAAATACGATACAAAAAGATCTACGACGGTTAGACAATCTCCACCTGTCTATCATTGGAAGAGCTAATGCAATTAAAATGGTGTACTTTCCTAAGATATTGTATTTACTCAGGGCAGTTTGCCTAGAAATCTCTAATCAGTGGTTCATAGCAATGGAACGTACCTTTTCTAGATTTGTATGGTCTTATGCTCAACCCCGACGGGCATATAAATATCTTACCCTGTCTAAGGATAGAGGAGGGCTCGCACTTCCCAACTTAAGGAGATATTATTGGTCATGTGTATTATTATACAGCAAGGAATTATTACAAAGCCCAAATAACACAGAGGAACATACCGCTTCAATTTTTCAGCTATTGGTGGGGAATTCTTGCTATGGCTATTTGTGGAAATACCTACATGACAGCTACCATAAAAAAGTCAAATTTAAGACTCTCTACAGCTGTTTTAAGGTATGGAAGGCTGTCAAAAAAGTACTAGGAATCGGACGATTCTCATACTACACCCCAGTATTAAATAACCCGATACTTCCAGCAACTATCTTTAAAGATAATTGTGTTAATAAATGGTCTAATTTGGGAATAACACAACTAGGTGATTTTTATACTAACCAGGGTATTAAATCTTTCGAAGCTTTGAAGGGAGAATTTGGCTTAGACTGGCAGGACTTTTTTAAATATCTTCAGATTAGGGCCTTCCTAACTCATAAATCCGGACCACAAACATTATGGGAAGAATCCACTGTAGTAGAGACAGTTATACATTCTAGGAAACACTCGATTGGTGGAGTTTATGAGTTATTGCTGGACAAGCTCCCTGACGATCTAGATAAAATGGCAATAAGGTGGCAAAGTAAACTTGATATATCTAAAGAAGGATTTTTTGGCTCTTACCAATTAGCACAGACTCTTCTTATTTCTACTAAACTTCTGGCACAATTTTATAAAACCTGCTTTTTTCTTTACTATACACCTAACAAGATTGCAAAATGGGAAACTGGTATCGGGACTTGCTGTCCGAGATGCAATCTATTTAAAGCAAACTCTGTCCATATCTTCGCTTCTTGCCCAGTGCTAATGCCTCTGGTACAAGATATAGAGAGGTTTTTAACCGCTGTTCTTCATAGAAAAGTTGTCTTGTCACCAGAGGTAATGGTACTTGGGGTAGAAGACTCAGATAAACCTGAAAACGGCTATGATTTTATTTTTGTTGCCATGGCCGTTTGGCGCTTACCCACTTTTCAACAGTGGCTTGCTAGGCTATTAGCGGTGCATAACATCGAGATAGCTATATATAAGCGGAAAGGGAAAAGGTGACGTGAAAGGGGCATGAACATCTGGTCTCCACTTACATCCTGGCGAGAGCAACAAATCTGATTTATTATCAATGCCACAATGTATTTATGTTATTGTTTGGATTGGGGGTCTTTTTTTTTTTTTTTTTTTTTCTTTTTTCTTTCCTGTGAAGTATTGAATATGCCTTGCAAAATTTCCTTTAATGCTTATTTTAAGATTGACATACATAAAGTATATGATATTAATGTACAGAATGCTTACCTGTCCGGGGGGGGAATAAATATGTTAAAACCAATAAAAAAATATTTAACAAAAAAGGAATCTCTTCTAACCTCCTGACATTCTTCATATGCCTCATACGGCTAGTGCTTCTGAAAAGAATCGTAACGTTGGGCCCGTGGACGAGCTGTGAAGGAGTAGTCCCCTTCCAAGAACTCAGACGTATCCTGCCCCTGTGCCTCCTCTTCCTTATCTGTGTCCTGGCATTTAACTTTGAGCTGAGAAGGGCTGTAATCTGAGTCAAACACACTTTAATCTCCCGATTCCTCCGTAACAAGAAGGTGAGAAGGAGGCAGAGGTGATATCTTTGACAAAGAAGACAAACTTGGAGACTTCTGGATAAAGTGGAGGCTCCTAATGTCCTGTTTTTGATCCGTTGAAGATGCCGTCGACGACGGAAGACATCTGAAAGTAATCGTCGTCGAAATCGGCAATGAAGAAAGTGATAAACACGATGCCATCAACGAGGAAATCGTAGTCTCCATATTCATTGACGAGGCCATCACCACAGCCATTGTCGCCACATTCACCGATGGAGATTTGGCTGGAGTTCTCGATGTAGGATCCATCGATGGAGCTTTTTTCGTTGACGAAGCCTGTTTTAGAGGTGTGACAGGCAGAGAGCCCAATGAATGGTGGGCAGAACCAACCCCACAATAACGCCGAAGTGTGTCTGTACTCCCTGCCGCCCTCAATCACAACACACACGCCACAATGACACACCCGACCTGCTCCTGGTAGGCAAAGCCATGCGCAGCATGGAAGAGACATCTGGAGGTCATCACTCATATGGACACACCCACATACCACAGATGAAAACCAACCCCTACCTTGACCAGCAGCCTTTGCACATCACAAGCCGAGACAGAGAGACAGGACACCATTGACTCACACTGCACAACATCACACCCACCTATCTCCACACAACACCACTTACACCCACACATCTCACACACATCACATCTCTCCACCATTACCTTGTACCATGCACCCATTCATTTGTACCATGCCCCCTGAGCAAATGCCCCACATCACCGACTCAGAGTTGAAAGTGATGCCAGACGAGACAATCAGGGCAGAACATTTGTTCGGGGACCTGGTCTAACACATCCCACTTGCGCGCAAGAATCAGATGTGGGCAAGGATCCATAGCAATGTCGATGCCGTAGGGACCACCCTACGCAGTGTGAGTGATATCAGGAAGCAGTGGGGCGACCCCAAAGGCCGGGACAAGCATCTGGCCCAGAGGAAACATGCAGCGGCCCAGAGTACTGGTGGCGGACCTCCCATTCCACCACCAACCTTCACTGAATGGGAGGAGAAGGTGCCTGCCATAATGCATCCAGAGAGTCTCACAGGAATTGGGGGGACTGGAGGCTGGTAAGTCCTAACAAAATGATCACATCACACTACAATACACCATTGTGCACAACAAGTGAGCCCCAATCGCCCGCCCATATTAAACTCCTGTGGAATGCACGCTTAAACTATGAATGAGTCACAAGGACAGCATTTCCTTAATCAGTTCAACCTCACAGGTAGAAGGTCAGCTCATGCACCCTGGCCTCCCTCCCGACCAGCATGGCTCACCCTCCCCACCCCACAGCCATGTGGCACCTAACACCGTCGACTGTGCCTCCCAACAGGTCGCTAGCCATCTCACTGGGGATGGGGATGTCAAGCCCTGACCACAACCCCACAACTCCCACATGGCCCTCTGTCTCCCCTCACAAACAGCATGGAGCCAAATGACCCCCACAAGGATGTTGCTGCTCATGAGTCTCCAAAGGAGTGATTTCCCGAGACAAAATGAATCGACTAAGGATTTCACTTCCCTACAATGCTGACCATGCGCACATCGATGTGCCTGATGGCTATGCATCCCAGCAGGAAGAACAGACCGCCAGTGGTAGGGCACCAAACAGAGCACGAAAGAAACCCGTACCGAGGCCCACTCAGAAAAAGGGCCGGTGCACAGCACCAGTGACAACCGGCCCACTGAAAGACCTGTATGTACATCAACAACATGTGCGACTGATGACATACTGACATGAATGCCTAGTAGAGCCAAGGCAAAAGTCATGTCACCTCAATTCAAATGTGGCAAACATGAACATCTAAGTTGTGCTGTGTGTAGTACATGCTGACAAAAGTGACCTAACTCCAAAAGGTGACTCAATACCAACAGCAGGAGACCGTGCCATGGACGAGCCCAGCCATTCCCTTCCCCCCCCTGAAAGCTGAAGCCTCGGATGCATACTCCCTGGTCTGTTCAGGTGAGGAGGACCTACATAGCCCCTCCTGCGTGCAAAGGCCAGGCATTACGTATAAGGTTACAGTTGCACAACGTGTCCTTTCTGTGCCAATGTTCTGCTAACTACCCCATAAGTGATTGTGGATAGTCAATCGCGGCCTCACATTCCCACAGCAAAAGCATGCTACCATGAGTGTGCATGCACAATGGGCCTCTGTTTAGACAAGTAGTTGCTCCCACAACAGGCCGAAGACCTTCGGATACCAGGTGTCTTGACTGTCCCACGCGATTCAGCCAGTGCTGAACACGGATCGCCCACTATTTTCGTGGTGAACTGAGACACAGAATATTGATACCGTCTGATGCTGAAGGCTGTTGCACACTTTTTATCAGACTTGTGGGTTCTGGCCTTGTCCCTTCCTTCCATGCTTTTCCGGGGGTACCACCGGGTGTCCGTCCTCCAATTAGCACACTGCATTTCGCACTTTCTGATCATAAGTTTGGCTGTACAGCTGAGCGCTGGTTCTGAGATTGCTCTCACGCCATGTCTGACCGTCCAGTGGGCCAGGTCGAGCCCGGTCAGTTGCAACTTTACCGTGTCCGCATGCAGCTTCTCTTTGGATGTGTCCCACTGGCTGTGCTAGGAATCAGTTATAGGCTAATGTTCCTTCACGCATATTTCACCTGCATGCAACCCGCATTTTCATGCAGAAGATGTCTGCTCGAGTGGGCCATGGATGTCTGCCTTTCAAACACATCCCTTGCTGACCTAGATCATGAGCTGTGGGTGACTGATTTGTTGGTCCACGTGCAAGACCGCTTTGGTGAGACACGTTTATGGGATGCCATTCAATGTGTCAGACAGGCTGACAGCTGCGCCTGTGCGTTTGCGCAATGGCTCCTGTGCAATGCCTACATCGAACCTCTCCCAGGTTGCGATGGGATGCACCTTGTAACCTCGTGGTGCGAGGAGCACATCTGTTGCTTCATACTGCTGGATTGGATGGCGGTCCTCTTCGCTGAAGATGAACTAGATCGTCTCTTGGAACTGATTGCCTTCGAAGCTGCCTGTGCCTTTTTGGATTCGTAACTACTTCACAGCAACAGGAACTGTTGGTGACTAATTCAATCATCGTTTCCCTTTCTTCAGAATTGGCAACCAGCTCTCTGACTTTGGCCCTGTCTGCATTGGCTTGGACTGTGCTGTGCTCTGCGGTCTATTTGGCTTGGTACCACAGAACAGAGCAAGTGGAGGCTGTCATCTGACCGTCGTGGACATTGTCGTCTGGCATGAGCCCGGCTTCCATTGTGCAGCTGTAGTGCACAAAGATTACATGGCGTTGTTGTTTTGCAAGTACCCAGGGCTCGAGTCGGGGGTACCCGCAGGTACACGGCGCCCCCCCATCTTTCCACGGGGTGGACGCCGTCCCCCCTGCCAGGACGGTGGTCCCCACATGGATATGCTTAACTTGTCCCGGTGTACTCTCCAGATACCGGGAAACGTTACGCAGCACCTGCATGTTGACTGCTGTCAATTCCCAGCAGCGACGTGCATGCAGCAAGTGAGCCTTTTCTCACCTCTAGCTGGGCCGAGGTAAAGGGGCCATCCGGCCTCTTTTTGTTTGTACATGCTGACTGAGCTCTGCCTTTGACCTTACATTTAGATGTAGATGCCAGAGAGAGAAACAGATGCACACAGCTTGCCGTCTCTTCACAGGTACCTAAGGGAGGCATGCTTCTGCCTTTGTTCAGTCCCTGTACATCAATGCGGACAATGTTAGACTGTCAGATGGGTTAGTCTGTGCCAGTATTTGCCCAAATCATGTTAGTCGCACTATTTTACTTCTTTCATAGCGCTACGTTGTGAGGTCATTTGCATTTTGTCTTACTTGGTCAGTCCCCCCACTTCTTTTCTTAGAACTTGTGCACTGCAAGTCCCTCAGTACATGTGTCACATGAGAGGTGTCTGCTGAGCTTGTTCTCTGCAGAGTCCTGGAATACTGTCTGGACATTCTGTCCGTGGTCAGAGAACCTTGTCCCTTTCCATTCAGGCCATAGCACCCCGACTCAACAAAGTCTCACAGCTGCAGGAGGACACGGATCCCCTTTGATTGACATGGGATTGTGGGCCAGATGCCCCACACTTAGAGGGTGATCCATCCAGTGATGAGTGCGACACAGCCAATGTGGTGTAATTTCACCATGTATAGGCTGAGTGATGGGTTTTGCTGACAAAGGCCATGGACCAGGGACATCCCATGCAACTCCTTCCTACAAGGGGTGGGGGGATATGCACATGTTTCGACGCCCAGAGGGATTATTGATGCGACATCTAGCTTTATGTTAAATAGATATGTCCCTGTGGTTACTGGTTGGGTACTATTGCATTTTCAACCTGTTGTGGCATGTATGCTGCATGCTTTGACACTGCAGTAAAAACATTACTTTTGGAACTGTTTCTTGTCTTCAACTTGTCTGCTTGTGTACAGGCGCTTGAATGCCTTGGAGTGAGTAGGGGAGCAAGTGAGGCAGTATGGCAATGGTGTCCTGTGCGTAGGCGTGCTTCATGGTGCTCAGTCGCGGCATGCTTGTGTTTTCTAATCCGGTGTATTGTCCACTATGTGTACGAGGTCTCTGGAACATTTGTCAAAGTCTGTGAGACAACAGCAAGGCACACAGACACAGTCATAGTCGCTCATTGTTCCATCACACTCAACGGAAATAGTTGACGATGAGCTGTTGACGCTGGTCAAGGCCTTCTTCCTCACCACTGTCATCGTCACTGGACATGTGTGGGTTGGGAGCGGGGGAGATGTTGCTGGCCTGCCAGATGTAGCAGTCCTGTGTGGACCCCAGATACTCTGCACACACGTGTGAGATGATCTGCTCCGCCTGTCATACCACTTGCACGTTGCTGGAGTGGTAGTGTTTGCAGTTCCTAGAGATGGGTTCACTTGCCTGTGGTGGTATGAGGCCAATGTGTGGACCAACTATGGCTGCCATCGACATTTGGGATGCCTCCCAGGCAGGGCCGCCTCAAGGTATCTTTATTTCTGTGGTCTAAAGTAGCATTCGGGTGGGCCACTGCGTGCACGATTTGTTACTTATGTCTCTCGCCAGGCCTGCATCAGGGCCCTCCTTTATCTCTCCTCAGTTTTTCAAGGGCCAGGGAGACGCATTCTTTCCTCCCAAATACTTATTCTAGATGCTGTCACTCTCAAGAAGTGTATTTTTTCATGAAAAGGTCCTCCTGATGGGAGGAGGAGGTATTCTGAGGTGGGAGTATCAGGCAAGTGTCACTTTTCAGGCTCTCACTCTGCCACCCTTGTCCAGCGCACCTCATCTCTCCATGGCCACTCGCTCATGTGCATTTCATTTGTTGAATGTCACTACTGATATGAGTGTAGGGTGTGACAGTACTTTACATCATGCACACATTGTACAGAGACAATCAGTCATGCAAGTATGTAAGTACATCAGTCTACAGGGAATGTCACGAAAGCCTATGAGGATTGCAAGCTGTGGTAATCACATGTCATACATACTGGTGAGTCGGATTTTTGAGGGCGTTTGGTCTGGAGAAGCACTGACTCTGGACGTGTGTGGGGACATTTACAGGCAGTGGCAGCTGGGCACACTGCACGCCACACCAGTACGTCTGTTGGACATGCTAGGGATTACACGTATGTCGGGGAAGCAGACCTACCTGTGATTATTTTACGCCGACACCGCCAAGAGTCAAGGGGGCACCTGTGACTAGCATTGCTTTGCTTACCTGACCTCTATTCCACGCCGACACCGCCAAGAGTCACGGGGGTCAATGCCGAGTGCACACAACAGCGTCGCCGCCCCGGGACTACAATTCCCGGCTGTCCCAGCGGCGGCGCGGACCACGGACGTAGCGCAAGCGCCAGGAGGTGCGCATAAGAGACGCTGAGGCCGGAGGAGCGGGGGGAAGCAGACCTACCTGTGATTATTTTACGCCGACACCGCCAAGAGTCAAGGGGGCACCTGTGACTAGCATTGCTTTGCTTACCTGACCTCTATTCCACGCCGACACCGCCAAGAGTCACGGGGGTCAATACCGAGTGCACACAACAGCGTCGCCGCCCCGGGACTACAATTCCCGGCTGTCCCAGCGGCCTCGCGGACCACGGACGTAGCGCAAGCGCCAGGAGGCGCGCATAAGAGACGCTGAGGCCGGCGGAGCGGGGGGAAGCAGACCTACCTGTGATTATTTTACGCCGACACCGCCAAGAGTCAAGGGGGCACCTGTGACTAGCATTGCTTTGCTTACCTGACCTCTATTCCACGCCGACACCGCCAAGAGTCACGGGGGTCAATACCGAGTGCACACAACAGCGTTGCCGCCCCGGGACTACAATTCCCGGCTGTCCCAGCGGCGGCGCGGACCACGGACGTAGCGCAAGCGCCAGGAGGCGCGCATAAGGGACGCTGAGGCCCGCTTCGCGGGACGCGCGCGGGACGTGCGCGGGACGTGCCGGACGAAGCCTGGACAAAGGGCGGGCCGTCTGTGGCCATCCGGGGCTGGCAGAGGCTGGGCTGGGCCCCCCCTCTGAAAAATTTGGCACTGGTGCACCTGCCCCATACCAGGTACTGTTGGTGACGTATGTTGATAATTGCTTATTGTTGTGGACTTGGCCTGTGGTTGCGTTTAGTGGGCCTTATCTGGACATTGTTTGCGGTAGCCGCCCCACTTTCCTTCGCTTGTCTGTGGCTGGGACCCCCTCTTTGATATTTGCTTATGTTATATTCCTAATTTATGGTATTCTTCATAACCTGCTGCCTTATTTTCTGTCGGGGGGGTTGGTTTGAATTCACTAAAGGCCTGGTCCAATATTAGCGATGTCAACTCGCTCAGGTAAAAGTCTGAGGGGGAGTGAGGGGGGTATGGCTGGTACTATGGACCAGTTCATTACCCGAGTGGCCAATGTCATCATTAAAGAAATCACCATGGCCGAGCGGCGGCTATCTCGAAGCCCATTTGGTGATAGACGGTCTTCGATGGGCCCGATAGCCTTGACACCCTCCCCGGAGCGAGCACTGGACCTGCTCCTCCCTGTCTCCTCCTCCTTGGATCACCCTCGTGTGGCGGCCTTGAGAGCTAACATAGAAGGGCTGGAGATTTTGACGGCTATGGCACTAAATGCCCAAAATCATGTGGCCCCTGTCCCAGCAGCAGCCAAGTCAGCCATTTCTATTCCATATCCGGCTGACTCCATTATCCACCCAATGCCGCCCTCCCCGGCTGCTTTTGTGTTGCAGGCGGAAATCCATCCAGCCCCCCCAAAGAGGAGAAGATCTGCCATTATACGGAAAAGCAGACTGCCCAAAAACTGTAGATACCAGAGGCGGGCGGGTGCCAAGAGGGGTGACTTAAACAACGTAGTAGGGGGGGACCCTAGCCTACTGCAGGAGGAGGAAGAAGTGGGCACTACTGAGGGGCTTGTGACTTCTGTTCCCAATAATCAGACTGCTGATAGTGTAGCGTCTCTTTCCTCAGATTTCCACCTAATTACAAAATTGGAGGAACTAATGAAATCTCTACTCCTTCCAGTATTAGATAAAATTAGAGGGCTAACCGAGCGAGTGGACAAAATGGAGCAGACAACTTTAGATAATTTTTTCTCATTAAAATCATTCATAAAATTGCAGCTAAAAACGAGGGATGATCTAGGGGGTGGACTTGTTAGTAAGGTAACGTCTACTGTTCAGCACAGTTTAGCTAACACAGTTGATAACCCACCGGTTGCACTGGAAGCGACTAATCAGAGTTTGTATCCTACTGTGCTGGCGGCAGGTACTTCAAATAACCCCGCTCACTCTTTTTCTAAGTCTGCAGAGAAACTAAAGTCCCCCAAGTCCACCACTAATATTTTAAGCAGAAAAAAGGCATGCCCCCCCGCCCCGGTCTCTACAGGCGAGGAAAACACTACTTCTATAGCCAGCCCTCCAGTAGCCCATAGTGTACTTGAGATCCCAACTTCTAAACCAGCTGAAACTGCAAAGGTCCAAGTGTTGCAGCCAGATGAGGGCCATTTTCGTGGGAGGGAATATAATATAAATCTCCCCCCTGATTGTCTGCCCTATGTAGTTGTGTTGACTGGGGTACCTGTGCTTAGCCCAGGTAAGCGTGAGCCTTATATTGAATTGTTTAACAAGACTTTATTCTGGCTCAAAAAGAATAGACCCTTGCCTGAGTTTTGGGAGGGCCGGATCATTCACGTGCGTAGAGTCGGATGGATTGGCACCAGGAAAAAATCTATAAGTGGGGATTGTATTATAGTGAACTTCGAAGATCCAAGGATCGTTAGCTATATATGTAGAGGACCTATGAATGATCATAGTCTAATAGATAGCAGGGGTTCAATTGGCACTTGTGACCTTAGTTATTTTAACCCCCATATTCCGCCCGCAAGGCAAACCGGAATCGATATGTGGGAGGGTTGGGACAGCAGAACTCGCGGTTGTATCTCTAAACTCAGTCTACTCAACAATATCCCGAGTCAGCCGCAGGGTCGTTTCTGGCATGGTTGTTGACAGGAAATTTGTCCTGCACGGAAGTTGTATATTGAAGCTTCCGGGGAGTCACAAATTGACAGCATACCCCCTGGAGAGCAGCAGGTGAGCTCTTCCATTACTACCCTTCCCTCTTTATTCACTTCTAGGGAATGCTTACAGGTGTCGCCCCAGCTTAGTAGGGACCTGCCTGTTGGAGGCCTTCAAACTCCTCATGCTATGGAAACACTTGTCGTCGAAATGGACATTGCCAATGATAATACCCCTTCTAAAAGGGCCTTAATGTTGGGGCAGGGAGGGGTTCCCAGCATGACTCTGAAGGTAGCTAGCTGGAATATAGCCGGTCTAGCTCGGAATATAAGTATCCCTGATTGGAACACTTTTATTGACTCTTTTGGGATTTGCTTGTTCCAGGAAACTTGGTGCCTTGAACCACAGCATAAGCTGGGTTATACCACCTACTTTGTACCAGCTGTTCGCCCGAACTGAGGTAAGGGGCGTCCTTCCGGAGGTTTGTTAATTTGGATAAACACCTCCCTGCGATCTTCTATCAAATGTACAGCCACTAACTCACCGGACCTCCAGAGACTATCTTTGAGAGGCCCGTGTGAAGGAGAAGTGCTCGAAATATTTAATATATATGTTAGAGGCACTAGGGGTGGTTCATCCACTCTCTCCTTAACCGGCATTGACGAGGAACTTAAGAGTTGTGGTCCAGATTCCCTCGTCTTATTAGCAGGGGATTTTAACTGCACATTCGAACCGCTTGCTGCGGACGATGTGCTGGGCACCAGCGATGACGATGTAAGGAGAGGCATCCCGCCGTTGTCCATTACTCCGATTAGGAGATGGACCCAAAATGCAATTGACCTTAATGTCCTCTGTCTGGAGCATGGCCTTAGAGCAACCAACGGCAGATCTAAATCAGATCTAATGGGGGCACATACGTTCAATAGAATAGGCCATTCCTCTAGGATTGATTACATCATGCTGAATTTTCGTCTGTGGCCTTTCCTGGTGGACATGGAGGTCCGCCCATCCATTGACAGCGACTATAACCCTTTATCTCTGTCTTTGTCCCCTTTGTGGAAGGATAGCTCCCGTTCCCCAACCCTACATGTGTGGAAATCAACACATGAAGTGTGTCCCTCCAACTGTGGCAGGCGCCTGAAATGGAAGAATATCATTGGTAATGAGGGTAAAATGCTAGAGGTACAATCTATTATGGCCAATATCACTCCTCGCATCGATTCCCCATCTTCCAGTGCGCAGGAGGTTTCCGCACTTTTTGCACAAATTACGAAGGCTTTGGGTGAGCTATTCGTTACCCACAACGTAGGAAAAGGGGACAACAATAGAGGCGGTAAGAAGGGCTCTGCTGTGTGGTTCTCATCTGCATGCAGAGCGGCTAAATGGGAACTACTAAAGGCTGTAAAATCTAAGAATAGAGTCCTGGTCTGTGCTGCAAGGGGAAAGTATAGGAGGGCCCTAACCAAGGCAAAAGCAGAATGGGATGATCAGTTCTGGTGTGACCTGAAGGCCGCTAGCTTCAGGAAGGATGCGAAGGGTTTTTGGGACCTATTAAGAACTAGGGAGAAACCTGTGGACACAATGATTACATGTAACGTACCTGAGTGTGCGTGGGTTGACCACTTCTCCAAACTTTATTCAATGGTCCCAGATGAGGGGGAAAGTTTGATAGTACGACACCCTTATGCATCTTCCCAGTCTAAGGTCGAGCTTCTGTTTACATCTAAGGAAGTGGTGGGGGCGATTAATAGTCTTGTGCCCAACAAAGCAGCAGGTCCGGACGGCATACCAGGAGATTTGCTACGCATTAACCCGTAAGAATGGGGAAAACTTATTTCTGCCTTATTGAACTCCAGTCTTGAAGGGGCAACTTTCCCGACCTCATGGAAGGGGGCTGAGGTCGTCCCAATCTTTAAGAAAGGTTGTCGGAATGACCCAGCCAATTACCGCCCAATAAGCCTCTTAGATACCTCACAAAAGGTGGCTGGTAAAGTGGTTTTGGCTAGGATATTGCAGTGGGTAGAGAAAAAGGGCATTCTCTCAGACTTTCAGGCTGGTTTTAGATCAGGCACGGCGACTATAGAGCAATCCTTTCGACTCATGATGTTACACTGGAAAGTGGTTGTATTGGCCAGGGGCAGTCTGTATCTCGCTTTTATAGACTTGCGGACTGCCTTTGACCTAGTTCCCCGTAGCCAATTATGGAGTGTGCTTGACGAACAGGGTATTCCACCCTATTTGCTAAGCATGGTGATAAAACTCCATGCTGACAATTTTGCACAGATCAGGTGGTGTAACCAGGGGCAAAAAACAGCATGTATACCTGTAAATAGAGGGGTGCGCCAGGGTTGTGTCCTTGCCCCCACTCTATTCTCATTGTATGTCAATGCAGTGGTGGAGCACCTGCTACAACATCCTGCAGACGCACCAACCCTGGCTGGCAGAAGAATACCTACCCCTCTATTTGCAGACGATACCCTCCTGATCTCTAAAACCCCGGCAGGTCTGCAGAGTCTATTAGTTAACTTTAAGTCTTTTTGTGATGCTAGAGGGTTAGTTATTAACACAGCGAAGACCAAGTATTTGGTCCTTAACCCTCCAAGAAAATTGGCCAAACCGCCGACTCTAGATTCCGTTGCCCTTGAGAGGGTCTCAGAGTTCGACTACCTTGGAATTCGTCTCTGTGACACCATGAGCTGGAAATGCCACCACCAAAAGATGTTGCTGACCTATAAGAGGGTGGTGGGTGCCCTCCTTAAGGAACATCGTGCTTCATCCCTTAAACCTATAGCTCCTGTTCTAGACATCTACAGGGCAAGGGGTGTTAGCGCTGCCCTCTATGGGGCTGAACTATGGGGGGTCTACAGGGCGGATCACCTATCCCGCTCCGAAAGCAAATTTCACAAAGATCTAATGGGTCTCCCCCATAGTACCCCAACCCTACCACTGCATCTAGATATGGGTACTCGGCCAATTAGTGACCAGGCTAAGCTCCGCCCTCTTCTCCTTTGGGCCAGAATTTGGAGAACACCAGAATTGTCCAGCTATGCGGACGGCCTAACCGATGTGTTGGGGTCACCAGGCTGGTCCAAGATTCATTGGTTGAGGGAAGTCAAGCGTCTTCTCGTCAGCCTTGGTCTCGGCGAGGCTTGGAATAATAGATTTGCACCTCCTAAGTCTGAGCTAAAAAAGATATATTGGAGCTGGGTAGCCGATACTAGGAGTAGCAACGCCAACTTGTGCAGGTCTACTATGGACTTTCTTCTGATTAAGGAAGTGCATTTTTGTGAACCATACCTGGATGTCATCTCAAACCGCAAGGATAGGGCTCTTTATTTCCCATTTAGAATAGGCTTACTTCCTGTGGGAGAATTGACTTCCAGGTGGAAGGCACCGACCCAGACAATTTCTTCTTGCCCATTTTGTGTAAAGAGGTCTGAGTCTGTTCCCCATTTTCTGTTCGAATGCCCGGCCTATGCAGCACCTCGGAGCAGATGGTTAAAGCCACTATGCAGAGTACTTGGAACTAGACACTATTTGGAGGCCTTACGAATACTGAAAAATGACCCACGGCCCCTCTTTGCATGTGGCTTAGCCAAATTCCTAGGGTGGCATGGCGTATCAGATCAACTAGGCTTTTGTATCTTGTTTAATCTGCTTTTTTAACAAATTACACAATGGTTTTTAGCTAATTTATTGGTAACAGTAGCAGCATGAAATGTTTGTTTATCTCTTTATGTACTGGTTCCTTTTTATTATTTTATTGTTCATTATTGTATGTTTGCTTTTTAAGATATATTTATATCGAAATAAAGCCTTTTTGACAACATATGTCTGTTTTGCAGACAATGGACACCTCTGGTTGTCTGCCTACGCCACTGACCCTTCACAAGACGACCTCTGGCCCAGAGATGCCAGTCAGATGTCAAAGGATATTCAGGCGGGGTTCACAGGTTGGATGTTTCATTACACAACATTAGTACCGTGCGGGAGACCTTTTTCCTTTTTGACTCCATCCCTCATTGAAGTCCATCTGGCCACGAGGCATGGCTATGTATGTGATTTCAATCTCCTTTCCTTGTACATTCCATGTGTGTGAAGACTAGGCTCACGGGTCACATTCTCTCATCCCTTCACAGTGTAGTGAGCAGCTAGTTGTTCTGATGTACCAGCCACTCCCAGAGGGCTGGCTTACTCCCCACCCCACAACCACCCAGCACAGGTGTCACTGGACATGTGACCCTGCCAACAAACGGAGCAGGAGCCAATTCTCCTATACATGTACGGTGTCTGTGTGGTTACTTTATGTACATGGGGGCCTCGTGCCCCACAACATTGCACATGGGGTGCACCAGTCACTTCAGGCAAATGAGTTGTGATGTGTGATGTAATTGTCAGGCTGCCAATGGAAATGTAGTATGTGTTTGCATGCGCGGTAGCTGGCATTCGCAGCGATGACACGCATTGGTCCCACTTGAAAGTTGCAGGGTTGCGTTCGCAGCTTGCGGGCTGCCAGGGTGTGGCACACACAATGCGGATGAGCAATCAGCCAATGGGTGCCTTCGGCATGCATGTTTAGATGTTGCGGTGTGCTCGCTCTGCAACTGCGAGGCTCGTCGTAGGCCCCAATTGCCTTCTGGGGCACCGAGGGTCACTCATGGGGATTGGGTGGGCCTCACACTTTGCATTTGGCAGGTTGCCACGATCATCATAATGCCGCCACGCTTGTGGGGAGTTGTAGTTGTTCAGGTCTTGTAAACATGGAAATGTTTGTTACGTACCTCTGCCTGCTGTTGGGCGCGGCAGTGTCTTGTCTGCCGGAGGTGCAGCAGGTGGTGCAGCGGGAAGGCCTGTTGCACCCGGATCCATGGCGGCTCCAGTGGTTTAGATGGCTTCTGTTTTGGCTCTCCGTCACCGTAGTTGTATTTCCGCCATCCGCAATGTGGTGGTTTTACAGGGTGGTGAGAAGGGCTGTCGGCAACATCGTGATCTGCTTGGCGGACGGAACGTGCTTCCCCACACCGATCCTGCCCTTTTGGCTCTGTCCGCCACCCTTGTGTATGCAAAAAACGTGCAGAGCCTGACAGACTGCGGCGGGTGGAAAATAGCCTCTGTGGGTCCATTGTGATTTGTTGGTCGCAATGACCGCACCTGGGGCATAAAACATGACGGTTTTCGGCCACCAGCACGGATGGCCTTCCGTCAGTCATCGTAATGGGCCCCTAACCTTTTAGAATCAGCCTTCAATGAGGTAGAGCCCTCATTTTTACGTTTCCTCTCAAATGAGGATCGCCCAGGGCTCTCTTCCACATTAGATCCAGAATCAGATTTAGATTTTTTTCTTCTGGAGCCATAACAACAACCTAGCTCCTCTATCCGTTAGAGTTTTGTTTGAAAAGGTTCTACAATATGTACAGTCCTTGGCTGTATGCTTGGGATAAAGGCAATACAGACAGTCTTCAGAGAAAAGTCTTGCCTTTCCACAAGATCTGCAGGGTCTAAAAAGCCTCTTCTTAGATGCCTTAGACATTTTGAAGAAAAGAAGATGGATTAAACAGTACCTTGAGGTGAATTCTAGTGGGGTCAAAAGTTCACTATCTGACAAACCTGAGCAGAGTTTAGGGAGACTCCTTCACACACGACGTGTGGTTACAAATCTGAGGTCTGGTGGCTCTGTTGAGGAGTTGAGGTCTAGGGCTCGTCTCTGATTGGTCGAAGTTTAGACATACATAAACATGCTGACAAATGTTAAACTTTTCTTTTCCTTATGGTGGTTTCTAATGTACTTTTCTAGTACTTCTTTTCTATCTACCGCGAGGCTCCCACCAGACCGACGGGGAAGATACAAGCATGTGAATCTATGAAAGATTCAATACTCGAGAAGTTGTTTGTCCTTATCTTTCCACTAACCCGTGAAAGTGTCAAGTCACTCAGGCAATGACACAGACAGAACACCTGATGTGCAGACAATTACATTAATAAGACATCTGATGCAACATCAGCCTGGGACAAGTGCCTTGTTATCTCTATTTCAAGGTCAGACAAGAATAATTCAAATCACAATAGGTACAGGGCATCACAGGGGAACGCAGAAGAACTTTCTTTCTTTATTAGCAATCCCTAGGTGGAGATCAGATCCAGCAGTTCTGGATGAGGAAGCTTCATGTATATAATGAGGCATGTTTCATCATAGGCGTCCTCACCCCACCCTGGTAGGATTGTACTACCATGGCGGACTCAACCTCATGAGTATGAGGGAGTTCTTAATAAGGTATGATTCCTGGATAATTACTTGGATCCAGATAAAAATTACTTAGGGTCATCACTAGGATATCCCTTTATTATCAGGTATGCTAGGTATGGTTAAAAAAATATGAGACGTTTATGGGTGCTATGACTCTTACATCTATTGGTCTATTAAAGGGAGTGTAATCCTAATTTTCTGCCAACATGCTTCTGCCCATAAAATAGCCTAACTAACAGTCTTGGGCATTCATCAGGGCGGTTAAAGGCAGAAATCCTAAACCCCACCTAAATTAGAAAAACACCTATATATGCAAGTGAGACAAAACCTTCATACCTCACTAGCATAGAGGTAATCACCTAGGGAATAACATAATAGTAAGTATGGCTGATAGAGTTGATATAGTGATATAAAATCAGCAACGTGGTCTTTAGAGTGACACTTCAAGGCAAAAACACGCTGCACACGTGAAACTGTGATTCTGTGGAGTTAAATAAACATACATTTAATCATGCATCCTAACTTACCCAGTTAGGGCGAGTACTTTACACCATGGTAATATGCCCAGTGGGAGACAGCTCCTGTAGTCATACACTAATGGCGGGAGATAGTTAATAATTTATTACTAATACATTTCAAGAGCTAGATTTGCAATAAAAGGGATATGTTCAGAGAAGACAGAATGGATAAAATGGATAAACTTGGTAAGGAAACGTTGTCTTATAAAAAATGTTTTACTTTTAAGAGGCCTCTAATGCCTAGAGTACTATCAAGAGCTTTCTGCATTATTTTGTTTTGTATTTATTGGTTTCTGGAATCCTAGAGAGTCAGGCACATCATATTCATATCGTCCCTACAAAGGGCTACCCAACAAACTTACTTTGTCAGTCCATGTACCTACAGTGGTTCTCCCCGGTCTGCCAAATCCTAGGCAGAGACCATGAGAAACATTGTAAGAAGCGGTGGCTGGCACCATGTTGAGGCATGGCCAAATAATAGGGCGTGGCAACATCCGTGTGGCCAGCCAACTGCAGCCGACACTTTGAAGCTGGGGGCCAACTATTGACAGTGTAGTCTGCATTGACTTGTTTTTACCTTATTTGTTTATAACAATGTGTCTTAGGCATGCTTCTTGATGCACATAGGTTATGTCAGACATTCCTAAGGTTATGGCAGAAATTCCCATCTTAGATTAGATACAGTATAAAAGGCCTGACACTTGACACTTGTGAGGAGAGGTCCTTCGTCCCAGATTATCGCACAAGGTACTGCCATAGATGCTGCTGTATCATACTTTCTACTGAAATATATCCAGCCAACCCTGGAAGGAGAGGAGCAGATGCGACGTGTCTTTACTTTTCCAAGGGGAACACAACCTCCCCAAATTTTAACATCTAAAGTGCTTTGCTATAATAGGGGAAACAACCTTAAAAACGCTGGCATCAAATCGCAATGCCATTACAACGCGGTTGTTACAACGACTTGCAATAGATGGCATGCTAACATTAGAAATAGTATAGTTTACTAGTCCAACACCTTCCCTACTGTTACGTAGGCTGGAGTTGGAATAGTGATGTGATGACTCACGTTGTAACGAGTCATATTCCTATAAGAGGTATGCAGTGCGCTGGTTCTCCCTAAGAAACTCTAGATGCAAATTATACTACTCAATGCTCTCCTAGTGTAGCGCATTGAAGTAGGTTTTAGGGTGTTAGATTTTTAGATGACATTTTAACTATGGTAGAAATGGTTATTTTATTCTTGTTGTTCACAGCATTCATTTGTGTTGTAATGATGTTCTATGTGGTTATTTTAGATGCGCTAAGTAACAGGTAGCGGCTGTTGAAATAAAATGCTTTTTAATTAAAGTATATTTTTCTTAATGCAGTTTGTGTGTGTGGTATTGAAGAGATCCAAATAAGTTTGTTTCCAATAACCACAGCATCCCTGGATCCCTGTTTATAGACTGTTAGTAACCCATAAACATTGACCTCACTTCAACTATGTTTTGGAGGGAGTTCTGCAGAGCTACAATAACCTGTCTTTCACATTCAAGCATTGGTGCATTGAACTAAGTTCATTCATGTCACCTGTAGATGTGAAAATAAACCTTGTAAAGCTGAGACAATGTCTCAGTTTAGGCAACAGGACTGGGATCAAGTTCAAGTCTGCAACTTGGACCATGAGTGGGACATGCAGGCCTTGATTTCTTGTTTTCAGTGGCATACAACTTTTGTTCCAGGTTTTGGATCACCTTTTGTTGCATAAGGGCACACTGCATGACTTAGAAATGCATCATGTGCCTAAACACCAAATACACAACTTGTGGGAGTCTGTAGTTACTGCAGTCACAGTATGGCTTGAAAAGTTTCGTTTTTGGTGGGGACATCGTGCTCTAGCACACTGTGAATTCAAAATAAGTCATCAAAAAACAGACGGAAAACTAGAGCAGAGCTCTGGATCTTCTTCAGAAAGAGTGGAAGAAGGGAACATTTATTAATGTGCATGGGTGGTGCATTAAATGCAGCTCTGCTCCATCGCTTTTGGCATGGTGTGAAGTCAGCACAGAGCCGCACGGCACCACTTAATGCCACACAGGAGTACTGCTATGAAAAAGTTACTAGATCAATTCTGGCACCTGGGTAGCATTCTAAGGTGAGGAATCTGCCATTAGAAGTATCTATCAGAAATTCAAAGAATTGAAAAATAAAATCATCAACTACGAGTTAGATTGTTATTATCCATCAAAAAATACACTAGCCAAGTATATTGAGGTTCTCTCATAGGGGATTTCTATTATAGAAGGAGCGGTCTCCTGATCTGGTCTTTCTGGTGCAGGGGACCACGGTATAGGAGAGCTGGACTGATCGTAGGGTCCTTTGGGATGCGTGGAATTTGAGTCGGCTATTCAGGTATGCTGGTCCGGTGTCATGGAGGGCCCTGTGAGCGTGGGTTAGCATCTTGAAGGTGACTCTCGCTTCGATGGGGAGCCAGTGGAGTGAGCGCAGGTGCTGGGAGATATGACAGTGTCTTGGCAGGTTGAGGACCAGTCTCGCGGCGGCGTTTTGGATGTTCTGTAGCTTGCGGGTGAGGTTTTGGTTTATTCCGGCATAGAGTGCGTTGCCGTAGTCGAGCCTGCTAGTGACCAGGGCGTGAGAGACGGTCTGTCTGTATTCTAGGGGGATCCATTTGAAGGTCTTAAATAGGAGGCGGAGGGTGTGGAAGCAGGAGGACGAAACTGAGTTGATCTGGCATGAAATAGGCACTCCCACAAGGGGGCACCCGTAGCACTTTTTCAACATATATCTTCTTAAGTATAGATGTCTGCCTTTCTTCAGGAAGGCCTGCAGAGTCAATTGAGAAATAATAAGCTCATGCAGCCTATAGGACTAGGCTACAAAGGTACAATTCCTCATCCTGTACTTAAGAAAATGGGGCCAGGAGAATTATATATGTGTAAAATGTCATGATATTTTAATATAACAGCATAAATCTCTTTCACATACCCTTTTTGCATAGAGATGAAGGAAAACAGGAAGGAGTAGCCCCATGGCTGTCATTATATGAGTTGAAAATAGAGGCTGTGCCTTTAAGACCCCAGGGACCACCAGTATCCCATCATGGTGAGCATGTGACAGTTGTTTTAGTTCTTTTTTCCAGATCACTGACATAATATCGAGTGCCAAAATATCGTGTTCCCAAAATATCGGGGCATAAATATCTTTGTAAAAAATATCGACATCCTATCTTCATAATGGTGAGTACTAAAATATCGAGGAAAAAAATATCGTTAAAAATATCGAAGTACAAAATATAATTTTTTTTAAATGTATGAAAAATAATGTAAAATAAAATAAATAATACATATAACTTATTTTTTTTTTAGAATTTTTAGAAAATGTTAACAGTTATAAGTAATAACTGTAATGTAAAAACAAATTAAACATACATATATAAAATGTAATATATATTAACTTAATAATAATGAATAAAAAATTATTTCAAAAATTATAAAATGTTAGAAATATATAAAAAATTGTAAATACATATATATATATACATTCATCTGTAACACAAAAAATATAAATATAGATGTATATATTATAAAGTAAAATTTTAAAATATTTCATATTTTTTTAACTTCATTTTACACTACATTAAGTGCAACAGTAGGGTAAGTGTTGGATAGTGGACGGCAATAAATTACTATCCCCACTCCAGCGAGTGCAACAGTAGGGAAAGTGTTGGATAGCAGAGGGTAATAATTTACTATTCCTATTCCAGCGAGTGCAACAGTAGGGAAAGTGTTGGATAACAGAGGGGTAAAAATTACTATTCCCACTCCAGTGAGTGCAACAGTAGGGAAAGTGTTGGATAGCGGAGGGAAATTAATTACTATTACCACTCCAGCGAGTGCAACATTAAGGAAAGTTTTGGATAGCGGAGTTTAATAATGTACTATTCCTACTCCAGCGAGTGCAACAGCAGGGAAAGTGTTGGATAACGGAGGGGTAAAAGTTACTGTTCCCACTCCAGCGAGTGCAACAATAGGGAAAGTGTTGCATAGTGGAGGGGAATAATTTACTATTCCCACTCCAATTAATGCAACAGTAGGGAAAGTGTTGGATAACGAAGGGGAAAAAATTACTATTTCCACTCCAGCGAGTAGAACAGTAGGGAAAGTATTGGATAGCGGAGGGGCTAAAATTGCTATTCCCACTCCAGGGAGTGCAACAGTAGAGAAAGTGTTGGCTATCGTAGAGGTAAAAATTACTATTCCCACTCCAGTGAGTGCAACAGTAAGGAAAGTGTTGGATAGCAGAGGGAAATAATGAACTAGTTACTTACCTTCGGTAACGATATATCTGTAAGAAATATTAGTTAGTCATAGATTCCTTACCTTAGAATTACCCCCAGGCATCAGATTGGATCCGGAACGTTTTTTTCGTCAGCAGTACCTCTGCGCGTCGAAGGGTGGCGTTGGTCGGCTCCGAGTCCGTCATCGGCATCGTTGTTGCCGTGATGATATCGCGGCAGCTACTTAGTCGCCGCCCTCGTGCGCTGACATCAGTTCTGTACACGACTTTCCGTGCCAGAAACGCAAAGACATGCAAGACACTGACCACTGGTGCACAAATCTAGGGCCCTGAAAGGATATCCTTAACCCTAGAAATCAGTTTGCAGAACGGGGAGGATGGGTGGGGCGGTAAGGAATCTATAACTAACTAATGTTTCTTACTGTTAGAAATGAGGGGGCTCTGGTTGACGCAGGTGTGTACCCACAACAAGCAGGGACCCTTTACTTCTTGTCAGGGCGAAGGATGACTCCCCAGAATAACCCCTGCTCACCCTCTAGGTGCGTGGCGCGAGCAGTCTAGGCTAAGTCTCAGGCGTACACGGTTAAGCAAATGCAATTACACATACAGTAAACCCCTTGCATGCACCACACACGGACACCAATCAGGAAGTATATAAAAATACGCTTTTATGTAGATTCAGCAGATTCAATACAAGGCCCAGTAACGTTAACTGATGGGGCCACAATTCTTAGGAATACGGTAAAGTTCTCTTTGTTACGGAAAGTTCTTTAGGCGGGCACAAGGTAACTGTAGGCCTCAGCGCACTTCGTGCTGAGGCAGCGCCCGGGAAGCACACGGCAGATGACAGGGAAATCAGAACGTTGCGGACCCTGGATCCGATGCGAGCTCGCGGTCGAGTTCGTAAGTACAGTACCTTGTTTCTTGACGCGAAGGCGGGTGCGGGATTTCAGAGGCTCTTCCGCAGAAGGGCGAGGCGGCGTCCGGGGCTCCCACACTTCACGCTGGGGATCTGATCTTCAGGCTCACGACAAGAGCGGGGTGTTGCAGGTGGCGGGTGAACAAAGCGGGGCAGCCGGGCACGCAGATTACGTCCGGGCCGTCCGAGGCTTGGAGATGCTCACAACGCCGATTCCGGCGGGAGGGTGAAGGTGCGCAGCGAGCCTCCGGCGAGCGAGGTGACAGGGGCAGCCCAGCACAGCGTAGGGGGAGCGGCTCAGATCGAGCGAGGCTCTTCCCAAGGCGGGGGCGGCTAAGCAGTCCTGGTCATGGCTCAGGGAGGGACTGGGCACGAGGGTCACAGCTCCGGCGAGGGAAAGGACACCACAGTCCAGCGGCAGGCGAGTGAAGATCAGGTAGAGCCCAATGGTCCTGGGGCTCAGTTCAGGGGGCAAGCTCAGTTCCAAGCCCTTGGAGATCGTTTTGGAAAAGCACAAGTCTTGAAAGTAAAAATACAGCAAAGTCTTCAGCAACAGTTTCTCTTCTCCCCTTTGGCAGCAAGGTCACCACTGCAGGCCAATCCCCCAGGATAGGGACAGTCTTCCTCCTACAGCTTTCCCAGTGCCTCCTCCTCAGGCAGAGATTCTTCTTGGTCAAAAGCGGATCTAGTTTCTCAGGAGCAGGGCTCCTACATTTATACAGCAAATCTTTTGTTCTCCCAGGCCAGGGGGGCCCTTGCCTAGTCCAGTCTGGTTTCTGAGCACTTTGTTTACGCGATGCAGGCTTCTCCCTTCAGAGTGCAGGGCAGAATCATCAGACGCTCCACAGGGGGCGGAGCCGGCATTGAGGTGGCAGAGCACTGTCCTATTCAGAGCCTAGGAGCACTCCTCCCACCCATCTACCTGTCGATCGTCCTATTCACCACCAGGCTACCTAGCCCTGCCCATCTGGGTTCCCCCAGCCCTGTCACTCACACCAGCCAGACATCAGATACACATCACGCAGAGGCGGGCTGAAATGTTTAGGCAAGCAAAGGCCAGCTTTCTAAAAGCGGCATTTGCAAACCCGGAATATTAAAATAAACCTTGGGAAAAGATGTACCTTATTATTCCGAGTTCAGGCATACTAAACTCGATCTTCTACCATGTTCCCTGGGTTGGTTAGGATCATAGGGTGTAATAATCCAGGCCGCCCATACTGGCCTATGAGAACAGGGTAGCCTTGCAGTAGTGAACAACAAGATGGCGGTAATTCACTACTAGGACATGCCACGCATCTAGGCTTGTCCTACCTTAGGCTCACTACGCACCCTGCCTGTGGGCCTACCAGAGGGGTGACTAACATGTAGCTAAGGGAAGGTTTCAGGGACCGGCAAGTGTGGGCACTTGCCAGTCAGCATGTCAGTACCAGACTGCACGCAGGTTCTGCGATGGCAGACCTTAGACGTATTTTACCGGCCGCTTCTGTGGGTGGCACAACCCGTGCTGCAAGCCCACCAGCGGTGTTTGCCTTTACATGCCCTGGCGCTCCTGGCGCACTTTACTGGGGTCTGATAGTAAATCAAACAATCCAATCATGGAATCCAACCAACATATACAATTTACAAAGGGAGCACTCGCACCGCGACACTGGTTGGCAGTGGCACAGCGCGCTGAGCGGCCAACACCATAAAAACACAAGAGGCACAGCGACAAAAAGAGGAAGGGAGACTCACCTCAAGGTGCCAGGTCTAACACGTGTCCCCTCCAGCTGAAAAGTGGGGAGAACTACCCTACCCCAGGGAGTTCCTCATCACTAAGGCGGAAAAATCTGAACAGATCGTCAGCATTGGCGTGATCTGTACCAGGGCGATGTTCCACCGTGAAATCCATACCCTGTAGGGAAATGGACCACCTCAACAGCTTTGGATTCTCACCCCTCATATGCATCAACCATCTGAGGGGCCTGTGGTCCGTCTGAACCCGGAAGTGAGACCCAAACAAGTAGGGTCTTAGCTTCTTCAGCGCCCAGACCACAGCAAATGCCTCACGCTCAATAGCACTCCACCTCTGTTCCCGTGGAAGTAACCTCCTGCTAAGAAAGGCTACGGGTTGATCTAGGCCCTCCTCATTATTCTGTGAAAGAACAGCCCCCACACCATGCTCTGAAGCGTCTGTCTGAACGATAAACTCTTTGGAGAAGTTGGGAGCCAAGAGCACGGGCGCCGTGCACATAGCAGTTTTCAAGGCCTCAAAAGCTTTCTGACAGGTGTCAGTCCAAATCACTCTCCTGGGCTGCTTCTTCGAAGTCAGCGCTGTTAAGGGGGCAACCATGTTGCCATACCCCTTGACAAACCTCCTGTAGTACCCAGTGAGACCTAGGAAGGCTCTCACCTCTGTCTGGGTTTTGGGCGCCTCCCAATTCAGGATGGTTTCTATCTTGGGCTGAAGGGGTGCCACCTGGCCACTCCCAACTTGGTGTCCCAAGTACACCACGGAACCCTGCCCGATCTGGCACTTACTCGCCTTGATCGTGAGGCCTGCCTTGCGCAGCGCCATCAACACTTCCCAGAGGTGTCGCAGGTGTTCTTCCCAAGTGGAGCTGAACACCGCGATGTCATCCAGGTAGGCTGCACTGAACAAATCCAGCCCAGCCAACACCTGGTTGACCAATCTCTGGAAGGTGGCAGGGGCATTCTTCATCCCAAAGGGCATAACCCGGAACTGGTAGCGCCCATCTGGGGTGGAAAATGCTGACCTCTCTTTGGCCCCCTCGGTCAAGGCGATCTGCCAATACCCAGACGTTAAATCAAACGTGCTGAGGTAGTTGGCAGCCCCTAGCCGATCGATGAGCTCATCAGCTCTGGGGATGGGGTGTGCGTCAGTCCTAGTGACTGAATTGGGTCCTCTGTAGTCCACACAGAACCGGAGTTCGGGTGTGGCTCCCGGCGCAGCAGCCTTTGGGACCAAGACCACGGGGCTGGCCCAAGGACTGCTAGAAGACTCAATTACCCCGAGTGCAAACATCTTGGAGACCTCCTCCTTGATGCATGTCCTCACCCTGTCAGTCACCCTGTAGGCCTTGTGCCGTACAGGTGGACTATCCCCAGTGTCCACATCATGGACGCACCAATCAGTGACACCAGGGACCAGGGAAAACAGATCTGAAAATTGTCCCAGCAACTGGCGACAATCATTCTGTTGCTCAGGGGTCAGGGTGGAAGAGAGGATGACACCATCCACTGACCCATCTTGCTCCTTGGCTGACAGGAGGTCCGGAAGAGGTTCTGTCTCCTCTTCCATCCCAGCATCTGTTGCCAAGAGCATGCCCACTTGGGACCTCTCCAAGTGGGGCTTGAGGCGGTTGACATGTAGGACCCTTAAGGGGCTCCTAGGAGACTTCAGGTCCACCACGTAGGTAACAGGACTCTTGCGCTCCACCACCTCAAAGGGACCGGTCCACTTATCCTGGAGCGCACACGGCTCCACGGGGGCCAAGACCCATACCTTCTGTCCAGGCTGAAGCTCTACCAGAGTGGCATTCTGGTCGTACCACCGCTTCATCTCCTCCTGGCTGGCTTCCAGATTTGCCTCAGCAAGTTGCCTGAATCGCCTAGTCTGATTCCTGAAGGCCAGCATGTAACTATATACATTCTGGGGAGGTTTCCTGGGAGATTGCTCCCAGCCTTCCTTGACCAGACTTAGAGGTCCTCTGACTGGGTGACCATACAGAAGCTCACAGGGACTGAACCCCAGAGACTTCTGTGGCACCTCACGGTAAGCGAAGAGAAGGCATGGTAAGAGGACGTCCCACTTACGCCTCAAGGGTCCTTCCAGGCCCATTATCATGCCTTTGAGGGTTCGGTTGAATCTCTCAACCAACCCGTTTCCTTGGGGGTGGTAAGGGGTGGTGAACTTGTAGGTTACACCACACTCTTGCCAAAGAGATTTCATGTACTTGGACATGAAATTGGTACCTCGGTCAGACACCACCTCTAGAGGGAATCCCACTCGGGAGAAAATTCCCATCAGTGCACGTCCCACCACGGGGGCCGTCACTGTCCTCAGAGGAATGGCTTCCGGGTACCGGGTGGCATGGTCCACCAGGACCAGGATGAACCTATTGCCCATCGCTGTCCTGGGGTCCAGTGGCCCTACAATGTCAATCCCCACTCGCTGGAATGGGGTACCGACCACAGGGAATGGCTGGAGTGGAGCCTTCTGCTTCCTTCCACTCTTTCCACTTGCCTGGCAAGTCTGGCATGTCCTGCAGTGAGTATCCGAACTCCTGCGCATTTGAGGCCAATAAAAGTGGGTGACAAGCCTTTCAAAGGTCTTGTCCTGCCCCAAATGCCCTGCCAATGGCACATCGTGAGCCAGCCCCAGTAGGAAGGCTCTGAAGTCCTGGGGTACCACCAGCGCACGGGCTGACCCAGGCTCAGCAACCTTAGGCTCTGTATATAGGAGGTCGTTCTCCCAGTAAACGAAATGTGATCCTGACTGATCACCTGCGGCCTGGTCTGCAGCCTGCTGCCGCATACCCACGAGAGAAGGGCACTCCTTCTGTGCCTTACAAAAGTCCTCCCTGGTGGGACCACCTTCCTGCTGCCAATGGGTCAGCTCCGGCAGGTCTCCCAGTTCAGCTATCTGCTCCCCTGTAGGCTCCGGGGCATCCCCCTCAAGGTCTGCTTCCTCCTGGACCGTGGGAACTTCAGGGGCCGGCTTCCCGTGCCCCTTGCTCCTTCTCTCTGAGGCCGGTTCCTGGGCCTCCCTCTCAGGCTCCAGGACCTCTTGAGTCCCTCTACTGGCTGCCATGGACCGTGTGGTGACACACGCCCAATCCGGCATACCCAACATCTCCAGGTGAGCACTCCGCTCCACCTTAGCCCAAGGTGAGCTCTCCAAATCGTTCCCTAACAAACAGTCTACAGGCATGGCGGGCCTCACAGCTACCTGAAGAGTACCAGAGACCCCCCCCCCCACTCAAAGCGAACCTGAGCCACTTTGCAGTGCCTCTCTGTGTTGTCAGCGGCAACAACGGGATAGAATGCATTGGGGACCACCTGCTCCTGAGACACCAGGTGACACCTGACAGCTGTCACACTGGCTCCTGTATCTCTAAGAGCTTCCACTCTATGGCCATTTATGGTCACCCACTGCCTGTACTTCTTAGTGTTCTCAGGCAGCTGGGTTGGAGGGACCACTTCACGGTCTCCTAGCGAGACCAGGGACATCTCTGCGGGACCCCACCCACCTTGGACATCCCTCTCCTCCCCCAAGGCTACACTAGTCACCTGCCGGGGTGGAGCACCAGTGGGTGCTGGTTTACCAAACAATGGACACTTTACATCAGAGGCAAAATGCCTCAAATTGTTACACCTGTAACATCGGACGGGCCCCTTCGGAACAGGAGGACCTGTCGGGGCCCCGGTCGGTTTCTGGGGTGGGGGAGGCTGAGAACCCTTCCCTTGGTTCCCTTGGGGACTATTTTGGGGCCCTTTTTGGAACTGCTTCTGTTTACCCCTGCCCCCCCCACTCTTCTGCTGGGGACCCTGCCCACCTTTGGCGGAATCTCCCACGGTACCCTTGTGGACCCTGGTACTGACCCAGCGGTCCGCCTCCTCAGCAAGCTTCCTAGGGTTAGTCAGCCTACTATCTATCAGGTGCTGGCGTAGCTCAGGAAAACAATTACTGGACAAGTGCTCCCATGCCATTAAATCAAGAAGCCCTTGATAATCATTTACCTTACTACCCTTTACCCAACTATCCAGTGCTCTGCAAAAGAAAGTCACATACTCCACATACATACTATTGGGAATCTTAGTGCAACCCCTGAACCTCTGTCTATATAACTCAGGGGTCAACCCATACCTAGTCATCAAGGCTTCCTTCATATGGGCGTAAGAATTATGAACATCAGCAGGTAAATCTAACAGTGTGTCCCGCCCTTCACTCAGGAACCGTCCCCACAACCCCGCTCCCCAATCTCTCTCAGGGACCCGGTGGGAAGACATGGCTACCTCGTAGGCTCTGAACCACTGCCCGATGTCGTCATTCTTGAAGAACTCCTTCACTACATCCTTGGGAATATAAACTCTTGGGGCCCGATTCACAGAACTAACTTAAGACAAAATCCTAAACTTACTACCATTTTGGTATTCACAGAAGGCACTTACTCATTTTGGTATTCACAGAAGGCACTTACTCATTTCGGTATTCACAGAAGTTAGTAGTCCTAAATTTAGGACTCCTAAATGCCTTCTGTGAATACCGAAAGTCTTAAAATTAGGATTTTTCGCAGTTTAGTAGTAGTATAGTTAGGACTCCTAACTTTAGGACTCCTAAATGCCTTCTGTGAATACCGAAAGTCTTAAAATTAGGATTTTTCTCAATTTAGTAGTCCTAAGTTTAGATTTAGGACTACTAAATTGAGAAAAATCCTAATTTTAAGAATTTCGGTATTCACAGAAGGCATTTAGGAGTCCTAAAGTTAGGAGTCCTAACTATACTACTACTAAACTAGGAAAAATCCTAATTTTAAGACTTTCGGTAGTCACAGAAGGCATTTAGGAGTCCTAAAGTTAGGAGTACTAAATTTAGGACTACTAAATTGAGAAAAATCCTTATTTTAAGAATTTCGGTATTCACAGAAGGCATTTAGGAGTCCTAAAGTTAGGAGTCCTAACTATACTACTACTAAACTGCGAAAAATCCTAATTTTAAGACTTTCGGTATTCACAGAAGGCATTTAGGAGTCCTAAACTTAGGACTACTAACTTCTGTGAATACCGAAATGAGTAAGTGCCTTCTGTGAATACCAAAATGAGTAAGTGCCTTCTGTGAATACCAAAATGGTAGTAAGTTTAGGATTTTGTCTTCAGTTAGTTCTGTGAATCGGGCCCTTGGTTCCGCCGGTACTGGCGGTGTGCTGCCACCAGAGGGATTAAGCTCCAAACTTTTTGCTTTCAGCTCCAGCTCCCTTAGCTTCATGTCATGCTCTAATTGTAGTTTCTTTTCTTCCATGGCTAATCTTTGTTTTTCCATATCCATCTGCCCATGAAGTCTTGCCATCTCCACTTCGTGTGCCCGGGTTGCTGCCCTGTCTGCCAACTCTTCTGGCGACAGGCCTCTGCCAAACTCATGGACACTTTCTGGTGGAACCATTTCCACCTGATTCTCTGGTGCCTTTGACTCATACCAGGCCCTCAGCGCCTTCACGAGTTGGTCCTTCTTTTTCAATCCAGTTTGGGCAATTCTGAACTTGGAGCAAAAACCTCTCAACTCTTCATTGGTACGATCCTGAAGTGCGCTTTCCTCCCAATCTATGTCCTCAAATCCAGAGATTATGGAAGCTGCCCTTCCGGCAGGAAGTGAACCAGGCATGGCTCTAACAACGGAGATTCTTGGCAAAACAAAAACAATGGCTAGTCTTGTGGCTGTGTTACTGGTCTGCTCTCACTACGTGGTGATCAGTGGTTCACTATACGCAAACCGCAAATGCAAATCCGTAAATCCCACCGCTGCCACCAATGTTAGAAATGAGGGGGCTCTGGTTGACGCAGGTGTGTACCCACAACAAGCAGGGACCCTTTACTTCTTGTCAGGGCGAAGGATGACTCCCCAGAATAACCCCTGCTCACCCTCTAGGTGCGTGGCGCGAGCAGTCTAGGCTAAGTCTCAGGCGTACACGGTTAAGCAAATGCAATTACACATACAGTAAACCCCTTGCCTGCACCACAAACGGACACCAATCAGGAAGTATATAAAAATACGCTTTTATGTAGATTCGGCAGATTCAAAACAAGGCCCAGTAACGTTAACTGATGGGGCCACAATTCTTAGGAATACGGTAAAGTTCTCTTTGTTACGGAAAGTTCTTTAGGCGGGCACAAGGTAACTGTAGGCCTCAGCGCACTTCGTGCTGAGGCAGCGCCCGGGAAGCACACGACAGATGACAGGGAAATCAGAACGTTGCGGACCCTGGATCCGATGCGAGCTCGCGGTCGAGTTCGTAAGTACAGTACCTTGTTTCTTGACGCGAAGGCGGGTGCGGAATTTCAGCGGCTCTTCCGCAGAAGGGCGAGGCGGCGTCCGGGGCTCCCACACTTCACGCTGGGGGTCTGATCTTCAGGCTCACGACAAGAGCGGGGTGTTGCAGGTGGCGGGTGAACAAAGCGGGGCAGCCGGGCACGCAGATTACGTCCGGGCCGGACGGCTTGGAGATGCTCACAACGCCGATTCCGGCGGGAGGGTGAAGGTGCGCAGCGAGCCTCCGGCGAGCGAGGTGACAGGGGCAGCCCAGCACAGCGTAGGGGGAGCGGCTCAGATCGAGCGAGGCTCTTCCCAAGGCGGGGGCGGCTAAGCAGTCCTGGTCACGGCTCAGGGAGGGACTGGGCACGAGGGTCACAGCTCCGGCGAGGGAAAGGACACCACAGTCCAGCGGCAGGCGAGTGAAGATCAGGGAGAGCCCAATGGTCATGGGGCTCAGTTCAGGGGGCAAGCTCAGTTCCAAGCCCTTGGAGATCGTTTTGGAAAAGCACAAGTCTTGAAAGTAAAAATACAGCAAAGTCTTCAGCAACAGTTTCTCTTCTCCCCTTTGGCAGCAAGGTCACCACTGCAGACCAATCCCCCAGGATAGGGACAGTCTTCCTCCTACAGCTTTCCCAGTGCCTCCTCCTCAGGCAGAGATTCTTCTTGGTCAAAAGCGGATCTAGTTTCTCAGGAGCAGGGCTCCTACATTTATACAGCAAATCTTTTGTTCTCCCAGGCCAGGGGGGCCCTTGCCTAGTCCAGTCCGGTTTCTGAGCACTTTGTTTACGCGATGCAGGCTTCTCCTTTCAGAGTGCAGGGCAGAGTCATCAGACGCTCCACAGGGGGCGGAGCCGGCATTGAGGTGGCAGAGCGCTGTCCTATTCAGAGCCTAGGAGCACTCCTCCCACCCATCTACCTGTCGATCGTCCTATTCACCACCAGGCTACCTAGCCCTGCCCATCTGGGTTCCCCCAGCCCTGTCACTCACACCAGCCAGACATCAGATACACATCACGCAGAGGCGGGCTGAAATGTTTAGGCAAGCAAAGGCCAGCTTTCTAAAAGCGGCATTTGCAAACCCGGAATATTAAAATAAACCTTGGGAAAAGATGTACCTTATTATTCCGAGTTCAGGCATACTAAACTCGATCTTCTACCATGTTCCCTGGGTCGGTTAGGATCATAGGGTGTAATAATCCAGGCCGCCCATACTGGCCTATGAGAACAGGGTAGCCTTGCAGTAGTGAACAACAAGATGGCGGTAATTCACTACTAGGACATGCCACGCATCTAGGCTTGTCCTACCTTAGGCTCACAACGCACCCTGCCCGTGGGCCTACCAGAGGGGTGACTAACATGTAGCTAAGGGAAGGTTTCAGGGACCGGCAAGTGTGGGCACTTGCCAGTCAGCATGTCAGTACCAGACTGCACGCAGGTTCTGCGATGGCAGACCTTAGACGTATTTTACCGGCCGCTTCTGTGGGTGGCACAACCCGTGCTGCAAGCCCACCAGCGGTGTTTGCCTTTACATGCCCTGGCGCTCCTGGCGCACTTTACTGGGGTCTGATAGTAAATCAAACAATCCAATCATGGAATCCAACCAACATATACAATTTACAAAGGGAGCACTCGCACCGCGACACTGGTTGGCAGTGGCACAGCACGCTGAGCGGCCAACACCATAAAACACGAGGCACAGCGACAAAAAGAGGAAGGGAGACTCACGCCAAGGTGCCAGGTCTAACACTTACAGTAATATTGTTTACCGAAGGTAAGTAACTTATTCATCTGAAAGAAACACGTTAGTTATAGATTCCTTACCTTAGAATAGATACCCCCAGCAATACCAACCCCAGTGGTGGGTCTGCGAACCAAGATCACACCAGAAAATCCTGACGAACAGAACGGCCAAAGAAGCCGTCTCTCCGGACTTAGCTGTCCAGGCAGTAGTTTTTTGTAAACATGTGCAGCGATGACCACGTGGCCGCCTGACAGATGTCATTTAGAGGAACGCCACTTCCTAAGGCAGTAGTGGCTGCCGCCGCCCTGGTGGAATGGGCGCATAGCCCGACCGGAGGCTCCTTTTTAGCCAGAGAATAGCATGCCTGAATACACAAAACAACCCATCGAGAAATGGTGCGTTTGTGTACGGCCCAACCTTTCTTGGCACCCACGTAGCCAACAAAGAGTTGGTCATCCACCTGGAACGCAGAAAGAGAATGCACGTTTTGGGTCTAGACGGTGGAGCCTCACTTCCTTCTTTAAAGGATGCGGAGGCGGAAAGAAGGTGGGCAAAGTAATGGTCTGCCCGATGTGGAAGGCAGTGACCACCTTAGAAAGGAAGGATGGACGGGTCCTGAGAACCACCTTGTCCGGATGGACAGACAGGAAAGGAGGTTTGGAAGAAAGGGCCTGGAGCTCCCTCACCCTTCTAGCAGAAGTGATGGCTACCAGGAAAGCAGTCTTAAGAGTCAAGAGTCTTAAAGGACAGTTATGAAGCGGCTCAAAGGGAGCGCATATTAAATAGGTAAGAACAAGATTCAAGTCCCACAGAGGCATCACAAAGGGGATTGAAGGAAAAAGATGCGTTAAGCCTTTCAAGAAACGGTTACTACCAGGGACTTGAAAAGAGAAGGTTGATCTGGCAGCCGAAGGAAGGCAGAGATGGCTGAAAGATAGCCCTTGATAGTGCCCAGGACAAAGCCGTGCTGGGTTAAAGTAAGAAGGGACAATGGAACTTCAGAAAGAGGGGCAGAAAGGGGATCCACAGCCTTTGCTGTGCACCATGCCACAAACTTGTTCCACCAGCAGGCGTATACCGTCATAGTGGAGGGATGCCTGGCTGCCAAGATTACATCACAGGCTTCGGGAGGCAGGTCGAAAGACGTCAACTGCCGCCGCTCAATCTCCACGCAAGGAGGTGGAGACTGGACAGGTTCGGGTGAAGGACCGTCCCCTGCTGCTGAGACAGAAGATCCTTTCGAAGAGGCAGTCTGATCGAAGGATCGCTGGCCATGTTGAGCAGCTCGGGATACCAGACTCTTTGTGCCCATTCCGGGGCTACAAGAATGACTTGGCCTGGTCGGGCCTGATCTTCTTCAGCACTCTGGGCAGAAGTGGTATAGGCGGAAAGGCGTACAACAGACCGCAGCTCCACTCGCGACGAAAAGGGTTGCCTAGAGAGTGCCGCCTTGGAAACTCCAACACCCAGAATTGCTGACATTGCGCGTTCTCTTCGGTGGCGAATAGATATAACCAAGGCTCTCTCCACTGTCAAATGAGACCTTGCACCACCTCCGAGTGAAGACGCCATTCATGATCCATCATGCACCTGCAGCTGAGTTTGTCCGCCCTGGCGTTCAGGGAATCTGACAGGTGTTGAACCACCAGGGATATGCTCTGATGTTCCAGCCATGTCCAGAGGTTAAGGGCCTTCTGACATAGGGTCCACGACTCCACCCCGCCCTGTTTGTTGCAGTACCACATGGTGGTGGTGTTGTCCGTGAACACCTGCACTACTCTTCCCCGTACAGAGAGAAGGAATGCTTTCAGCGCAAGCCGAATCGCCCGGAACTCCAGAAGGTTGATGTGGAGCTTGGACTCCGCCGGAGACCAGAGGCCTCTGATCTCCGCCTCTCTCATGTGGCCGCCCCATTCCAGAATGGATGTGTCCGTCACCACCGTGTGTTCTGGTTGGGGAAGGGAGAGGGATCAGCCATTGACCCAATCCCGGTTCGTGAGCCACCACTGCAGTTGTTGAGCAGTGCCCTTCGAGATCTGGACGCAATCGGACAGATTCCCCTGAAGCTGCACCTATGTAGCGGGGTACCCCTTCCATAGCCACGAAAGGGGCAAAAATTAGACTGTGCAGGGCGGGCGGAGAGGCCCAAGGACTTGGCCGTAGCCCGTGAGTCCTTGAGGCGCTCTAGGGCGTTGTCTGCTTTGTCGCCAAAAAGGCGACGCCCATCAAAGGGCATGTCCATCAAGGTGTTCTGGACATTCTCTGAAAAAACAGTCGACCTCATCCAGGAGTAGCGATAAAGCGCTACTGACGTTGAAATGGTCCTGCCCACAAAGTCGGCGGTGTCCAGCCCACAACATATCGCAAACTTCGCTGCATCCCTCCCGGCAGCGACAGCCTGGGAGAGCACTGCCCGGGCCTCCTCCAGGCAGCACTTGCGCCACCGTATCCCACACCGAGTGGGAATAACGGCCCAAGAGACATGCGGTGTTTACGGACCGCAGTCTTAAGCTGGCGGAAGAGAATATTTTCTTTACCAAGACGGTCCAGCTTCTTGGATTCCCTTTCCGGTGGAGCGGTAGGGAAGACGCTTTTGGAAGTGGAGGCTTGGACCACCAAGCTCTCCGGGGTGAGGTGTTGGGAAAGGAAAGTGGGGTCACCTGAAGCCGGCCGGTGGTGTCGGGCAATCATCCTGTCCATGGAAGCCCTCTTGTTGGGCCTGGACCATGTGCCCAAAATGATGTTGGTGAGGGCCTCATTAAACAGTAGCAAGGGCCCCGAAGAGCTCGCAGTTGGTTGAAGCACCTCTGTCAGGAGGTTAGTCCTGACCGCCACCATAGGAAGCTGGAGATTGAGAGCCTAGGCCGCCCTACACAACACCACTGCGTACAACGCTCCCTCCTCTATAGCCACGGTAGGAGGAGACAACATGCCAAGGTCAGGCGAGGTGTCCAAAAAACTGGCATCCCCCAGTTCCTCTCTCCAGTCCTGCTTACTCTCCTGGTCAGCTAGAGGGTCACCTGACCCCTCACAGTCCTCCTCCTCAGTATCTGGCTGCCATTCTGGTTGAAAAGGGGCCCAAGGAGCGAACAGGGGCATAAAAACCCCTCTCGGCACCGGATCCGGCATCGGGCGACGACGGTCCGGCTCCGGGTCCATGTTGGGAGGGAGGCCGGGTTCAACACCGGCCGGGGGGCCAACCGGCGTTGAACGCGGTAGTGGTGCTGGAGGAAGCAACGCCGGTGGAGGCGTAATCAGGTCAACTGGCGCCAATCAGGATCCAGGCCTGGATCTAAGAAGACCTAGGACCCCCAACAGAGTCCGCGGGGCCCGAAGGTGCGCCGGCGGCTTTGGGCCACCTAAAGATGGCGTGCATCGCCTCGTAGAATGTACGAAGCTGGGCTGGAGTCGCTGCGTGTCCCGGAAAGGGAGGGAAACGCGGAGTTGAGTCTTCGGGCTCCGTGCGCAGAACCGCGGGAGGAGCACCACTGGCGTGCCTCATCGGGTCGGCCGACCGACGAGGAGGTCGAAGAGCAGTGATGCTTCTTCGACTTCTTCTTATGCTTCGACTTACCCGAGTGCGAAGACATCGAAGACTTGGAACTGGAATGATGGTGGCTCCTCGACTGATCCCTCGACCTCCCTCGCGACCTGGACCTCGAACGGTGCTCAAGCAGCTCTTCGGGACCATTCCCGCAAAGCCTTCGGCGCCATCGACCGGCAGTCGGAGCACAAAAAAGACTAACGCGGTGCGGTTCCGTAACCGACATCATCCGGTGACAGGGACCGCAGTGCTTGGAGCCGGGCATCCCTCGTGCACCTTAGGAGTCGAAGAGTCGAAAAAAGAAGTCAACAAAAGTCGAGTAAAAGGTAGTCAAAAAATAACTGAGGTACCGCTCTTCCCGGAGCTGCACTGGCTAGCACGGAAAAAGAAAGAACTGACATCAGCGCATGCGGGCAGCGTCTAAGTAGCTGCCGCGACCTCATCCCGGCGGCCATGACACCGACGACGGACGCAGAGCCGATCAACACCACCTTCCAATGCGCAGAGCTACTGCTGACTATCCAGTCTGACGTCTGGGGGTAATTCTAAGGTAAGGAATCTATAACTAACGTGTTTCTTTCAGATTTACTATTCCAACTCCAGCAAATGCAACAGTAGGGAAAGTGTTGGATAGCGGAGGGGATAAAATTACTATTCCCACTTCAGCGAGTGCAACAGTAGGTAAAGTGTTGCATAATGGAGGGGAATAATTTACTATTTCCACTCCAAAGAATGCAACAGTAGGGAAAGTGCTGGATAGCGGCGGCGAATAATTTACTATTCCAACTCCAATTAATGCAACAGTAGGGAAAGTGTTCAATAGCGGAGGGACAAAAATTACTATTCCCACTCCAGCAAGTGCAACAGTAGGGAAAGTGTTGGATATCGGAGGGAAATAATTTACTATTCTAACTCCAGCGAGTGCAACAGTAGAAAAAGTGTTGGATAGCGTAATGGTAAAAATTACTATTCCCACTCCAATGAGTGCAACAGTAGGGAAAGTGTTGGATAGTGGAGGGGATTATATTACTATTCCCACTCCAGGGAGTGAAACAGTAGGGAAAGTGTTGGATAGTGGAGGGGATTATATTACTATTCCCACTCCAGGGAGTGCAACAGTAGGGAAAGTGTTGGTTAGCGGAGAGGTAAAAATTACTATTCCCACTCCAGTGAGTGCATCAGTAGGGAAAGTATTGGATAGCGGAGGGAAATAATAATTTACTATTCTCAATGTAGCAAGTGCAACAGTAGGGAAAGTGTTGGATAGCGGAGGGGATAAAACCAAACATTACAGCTATTGAACATATATCCCAAAACACAATAAAAACAAAACAATTACCAAAAATATTTATCAATAAATTATTTAATATTAATGATCAACTAATGATTAATTTATTTAAAATAATTACTTTCCACCCTTTAGCCCAATAAACACCAAAACACACACCCAAAAATATCTACATATTTTCCATAACTAATTTTACATTAATAAATCAATAACAATTAACAACAAATCATTAATTAATTTAAAAATGTTTACTTCCCACCATGTACCTCTTTAACCCCACAACTCACACATCAAAATTATTACACAATTAGCATATTTAATAATTAATTAATTAGCATTAATTAACAAATAGATAATTAAATATAAATCATTTACCTCTTACCATATTCCCCTATAAATGTCACCACCAATTTTGTAAAACATAACACAATTAACATAATTAATGATCAATTAATTAATTAATTGATAGCAATTAATAAGCAATATATAAATAATTATTAATAAATTAATTCACACAATTAACACTATGGGGTTGATTCCGATCCTGTATTTTTTTTTCCCGTACGACTCGTATCCGTATTTTTTTCCATACGAATCGTACAAGTCACGTCCGACCCGTGAAGTACGATCCGTACGGGAAAAGGTACATACGGATCGGCCCGATCCGTACGAATCGTAGCTGGAAAATTAGTACGAGACGGACCCGGACACTTCTCCGTACAAATCGTAAAAATTAAGTCTGACCGTACTAGTACGATTCGGACCGGCGTTACAATTTACGATTCGTATGGAAAACGTCCCGTACACGGGGAATGACTTTGCCTGCTATGAAGCGAAGTTTGTACGCACCGTACCCCCAGCGCGAATGTATGGTGCATACCCCCAGCGCGTAGGTATGCACCGTACTCCCAGTGCGTAGGTACGCACCGTACCCCCAGTGTGAATGTACGGTGCGTACCCCCAGCTCGTAGGTACGCACCGTACCCACCCATGTGAATGTACGGTGCGTACCCCCAGCGCGTAGGTACGCACCGTACCCCCAGCGCGTAGGTACGCACCTTACCCCCAGCGTGTGGGTACGCACCGTACCCCCAGTGCGAATGTACGGTGCGTACCCCCAGCGCGTATGTACGGTGCGTACCCCCAGTGCGTATGTACACACTGTACCCCCATTGCGAATGTACGGTGCGTACCCCCAACATCGCGTATGTATGGCGGATGTTGCGGGTACGTGATGTTGCGGGTACGCACCATACATAGGCGATGGCGGTCTACGCACCCGCACCGTACAGAAGCAATGGGGTGTACGACTCGCACCACTGTACCGTACTGAACCACGGACACTGTAGAACAGCACAAGGAGGGCCTATTCGACTCGCACAACACCACAAAACACGTCTACACTGCACAAAAAATGAAAAGGACTGACCTGGACACATCCAAACAGGCAAACAGAGGGGCAAACTCACAACCACCCCTTATAACACACCCACCAAAAATTCAAACTGAGCCCCACCCACAAATGGACCAATAAAAAGGGACCACACACACAAACCATGAGCCTTTGCAACAGACTCACTACTGCTACAGAGCACACACAAACCACTGCACCATCCACCTTAACATATACACCTTCACACACACCCCTTCACACACACCCCCTCTCCACATTCACACACACACCGTCACATTCAGACCCACACACCCACAACCATCCACACCCTCACCCCACACCATGCCCACCGACAAGAATCCAAAGTTCACAAGGGAGGAGCTGGACATCCTTGTCAACGAGGTCATCAGAGTCGAGCCATAGCTGTTTGGAACATTGGTCAGACAGACCAGCATAGCTGAAAAATCACGCCTGTGGCAGAGGATCGTCGAGAGGGTGAATGCTGTTGCACCCATCAGAAGGACCAGGAATGAATGCCAAGCCAGGTGGTATGATCTGCGGAGGGCGGTCAAGAGAAAAATTAATGAAGAGCACGGCCAGACCAACATCACTGGAGGTGGTGCGCCCCGCAGACCAGTACATTACCATCCCTGGGAGGAGAAGGTGATGGCCATGCTTCCACTGGTGGGAGTACATGGACTCCAAGGACCTCCAGAGCCTGGTGAGTACACAAACAGCTTACGTAACATGGGGGTAATGGCATCCACACCCCAACTACACCAAATGCACGCAACTACCCCCAAGCCCTCACCCGCCAGAACCACAGTCACAAACAACGCGAATGCCAATAACATGTGTATGCCCCATTGAGAAAGCAAGGTCATGCTATGTCCCATGCTACACGAAGCACCAACCCAAGAATGGATGTCTGGTATGCTGGGAGGGTGGGTGCACCAAAACGCATGTTTGAATTCCAAATCAGACACAATTGCCCTCATCCCATATGGCCCAGCTACATACCCATGCACCATGCGCAATGCCCAGGGATTGGGAAAGTACTGACAAGATAGCTCACACTTGGTCCTGGTGTAGGCAGCACAAGGCCCTCCTGTGACCAGTGCAAACACAAACACCAACACAACAAGGTCAGATATCTAGGACAGGAACTCACACTCACTGTCATGGCAGCATGCTCCATGGGGGAACAGCTACATTACCTGGGAGCCCCAGTGCCAAATCACACTACACCCACCAGCAGGCCCTGTCACACACACCCCTTACACAAGCAGACACCACCAGGACAGGCAATGGATTTACCCACTGCCACAATGGACATGTAACACAACAAGACCAATACATAGCCGAAGAATCACCCAAGCCACAAATGGACATGTCAAAGACTCAGGAGAACATATCAATCTGTCCCCCGCAACATACCCATACACAAGTGAACATTGAGGAGAATGCTAGGCCCATACAACTACCTGGAGGAACAGTGCCAACTTGAATGTGTATGAAACATGCATGTTGCATGAAACAGCATTAACATTGTCTGTCTCTCACACACAGGGCAACGTGATGAACATCCCCCAACAATGGGGGTGAAGAATCACAGTCACAGGCTCGGGAGGAACCGGATTCCAACAGCAGCGACGCCTCTCAACACTCCGCGGATGACCCCGACCGGCCTGGACCCTCTGGTGTCCAAGCCCCTGCAGCACCTGGTTCAGGAACATCTGTGCCAACCACCACCCCCATTCCTGCCACATCACAGGAGACACCCAGGAGCCCTGCCTGCAGTGAACAGAGCCAGTCTGTCCAGGAGGGACAAGGTGCGGCGGGCACCCAGGAGGAGGCAGACAACACCGCCACTGCCATCCCTCAGGGGTCCCGTCGACCCGATGTGCCCACAACGCCAGGCTCGTGTGGGCAGGGGTGGCGGGAGTGGAGGCAGGCGGAGGCGAGAACCTGACCAGCCAGCTGAAGGGACCGGTATGTCACACATCCGCAACATCATGGAGGCATACCGGCGTGACACCAGGGAGATCATCCAGGTAGTGGTGACCCTCACCGACAGCATCACCTCATTGATTGACATCATCTGCCACATGGACTTGCTGGTCACAGTCTGACCAATGATGCCAAACACTGTGGGCTGGACTCTGATGACTTAAAATGGCAAGGATCCCATCTCCCCCTGTGAACTTTGGATTCTATGGTCCCTGCATTTCCCCATTTTCTGTGCACAAATCACGCCCCAGAGCTAGAAATTAAAAAATTAGTAATTGAAATTTCATGTTGCAGTCATTTAGCATGAGTCCACAACATACGTGTGGGGATATGTCAAAGTATGCCTGAGTGTGGAACTAACTCCAGCCATCCATACACTTGGATCTGAGTACGGTCGAGGATACACATGGCTCACAATGTATAAAAAAATACAGACATGGAGCCCAACACTCACCCGTAATGGCCTCAAGCTGCTGAGGGGGGGCTTGCTATATTGCTCTGACAGACCAATTTGGAAGAGTTACATGAAGGTGTAGAGGTCATGGGTCATGTTGATGTGCCCGGGGAGGGAGTCCCAGGTCTGTTTTGCGAGGTGGGAGAACTATCTCCTGCACGCAGATTTTGTGTGGATGTGATGAATGGTGGCCAGGGCAAGGTGGGCTGCATGGAGTAGAGCCAACGGGGTGTTGGATGACACACGTCCAAGGTCAGTTTGGGTCTGGGGTTGTGGACTGCCTCCTGAGTGTGGTTGAGGAGTCTGAAGGTGATCCTGCAGCACACAGTGAGCCATTGTACCTCTCTCAGGTGGACGGTGATGTGGCTGGGGCGGGGGATGTTGCAGATGAGGTGTGCGGATGCACCCTGGATGTGGATAAGTTCTCCTGCATGTTTGCTGTTGTCCTCTGTAGAGGCCGGTGCTGTATTTGAGCCGGCTGGTGTCCTGGACCAGGGGGACGGTCTGTCTTGCCTTGGAGTGGATCTATCTGGGGGCATCAGCAGCATGTGGAAGGTGTTGCAGCATGAGGTACAGATGTTGGTGAGTTGCATGTTAATTGTGAGCGATGGGCCCATGATGAACACCAGCTTGCCTGCGTGGCCACTGGGTGCTGGTGCGGTGCACAGACCAGTGGGACGCAAGGAGTTGACCCAGCCGTAAGGGGACAATCCCCAGATGATGACCTCTGTCCTGTCCAAGTCCTGCCTCAGATGGCTGATGTTCAGCCATTCATCAACGGATCTCATGCCTTCTTGAAGTTTGGATCTGGAAATGGCTGGCTCTTTGGTGAGTTTGAGGAGCAGCTGGGTGTCAATGGCATACCAGATGATGATGAGGTTGTGTGCGCATGTGATGGTGGAGAGGGGGGTCATGGAGACATTGAAGATCGTCACGCTGAGAGAAGAGCCCTGAGGCATGGCCCAGATGGCCCCAGTGTACTACATGTTGCAGGGTGGAGGCAGACTCCCTGGGCCTTGCTGGTGAGCTACTTCCTGATTGAATCCTGGGCCCTCCTCTGGATACCAGTGTTGGAGATGTGTGAGCTGACAGTGTGGTAGCACATGGTGTAGATTGCCGTTGAGAGGTTAAGGGTGGTGGCCTCACCATTGTTGAGCAGGGCAAAGTAGTCGTTGGTGGTGGCAATGATGACGGTTGCAGTGGTGTGATTACTATGTAAAACAGTCTGGTGCCGGTTGGCTGGAGCTGGTTGCATGTAGGAAATTGGTCAGTTGCTTGTTGAGTGTCTTCCTGGTGACATTTGCTGGGTAGGGAAGTAGGGTGATGTACCAGGAGATCCTGCGGTACTGCCGTCCGTTGTTTAAGAAGGGCCTGGGGCTCTGCATGCCTCCAGCAGCCATGGAATGTGGCTAACTCAAAGGAGACATTCATGACGCGCAGGACGTGGGCTTCAAGGATGGCGAATGATGTGGTTGAGATGTTTTGTGGGAAGGGGCCTGATGGAGAGCCACAGTGGATGGTGCACATGATCCCGGTTGTGTACTTGCTGCTGACGGTAGTCCATGACCTGAGGGGTGTTTGTCCAGCGGATAATAGTGCTGTCTGCCTCTGTGTGCCAAGGCTGTTGTGTATGGCCATGAGCTTGCAGTGGTACAAAGTTGCAAGGGATGGGATCTGCCTTGCAAGGGTGGGGTGTCTTGGATGGAGATCTGCTGTCAGTTCACTCACAATGCTGATGAGCTCCTTGATGTCGTGTGTTTGGGTGTCTCGGCACTATCTGAAGTATCTCCACTTGTCCTTGCTGATGATATGGTGATGGCTGTGTGTGGTGTTTTCCAGGGCTGTAAGGAAAATGATGTCTCTTTGTGTTGCAAGGTTTGCACAAGAGTCCGGCTAGGCCTGTAGGAGTCCAGTAGGTCTGCCTTGTCCCAGGTGCCTTAACTGTTGTTGTGCTTCACAGGAAAGTCTGTCAATGTGGCAAGATTGTTGGAGCAGTTGCTGATCCAGTGTGTGAGTTTGCAGGGTGTGGCGGTGGTGTTATTTTGAGTGTCCCACACAGCTTGTCTGTGGCGACTTACATCAAGCATCTTTGAGGGATCGTTAGCGGGGTGTGTGGCACTGTGTTGCTTGTTGGAGACGTGGATTCAAATGTTGATGGACCAATGATGGATGGTGGTGTGTGTCCCCTCCAGCAAGAAGTTACTGGCCCCCAGCCACATGTAGCCTGTGGAGGTGAGGGCCTGCGTGAAGATGTACGTGTTGATGGCTTAGCAGAATTGTGGATGTAGGCCTGCAGATCTGTAGATGAGTGTTACTCCGAGGGTTGCTAGGGAGTTGCTGCGAACCCGGACTTGTGACTCTGAGGGTGTACTTGTGAATAATTAGCAATTCAGCCCCCGGGATTGGTGTTGGCGTCCCTGCGGGTGATCTTGGATCCGTCTGAGATGGCAATGAAGACGTCATGTGCTGAGGATGCTTTTGTCCAGGTTACTGTCATGAAGGTGATGTGTGGGGCTGTAGTGTTGAGGAGGTAACAGAGTCCAATGGCGTGCTGGTGGATGGAGCGGGTGTGGAGTAGGAGGCACATAACCTGGTTGTACTGACAGGGTCTGGTAGGCTGGGCAGCGCTGTGTAGGCAGTTGGAGTAGCACACTCAGCATGCGAAGGTGTCGTGTGTGTGCTTAGGGGTTGCCTGATGGCAGGAGGATGATTGTCACAAGGACATTGCTTGGAGAGTGGCTGCAGCATGAGCCTGTTGTGTGACGTGGGTCATGCAAAGACTAGAGGGTCGTGCACTGTGCATGTTGCAGGCTCAGACGGTCCAGCCTTTGGCACGGCGCTGGGGCTACAGTGGCACAGAAAAGCTGCTGGCTGCATTTCAAATGGGTGGAGGGGGAAGGGCTGAGCATTTTTGAGGCGTGGGGGTTGCAGAATCAGGGCACTCGGAGTGGCGTGCCGTAGGTGAGGCAGCAGCAGGCGGAAGGGGTTAGAAATCATGCAAAAATCAACACACAAAGACAAGGAGGTCTGCAAGGCACAGGGCAACAGGTGTATGTCAAGGAAGGAGTGTCAGCTCACTCATGGGTCACTCCCAGAAAGTGTATGATCAATCACCATAAATTACAGCCACTGTATCAGGCAACAAAATGCGGAGATGCGCAAAGGAGACACACCATCAGCAGGCATTCACGTCCCGTTGTGGGCAGCAACCTGCACAAATACATACACAACCAGGTACTTCATGCACAATAGAGATCATTAGCCATGAAGCACTGCACGCATGATGCCAAAGTACACATACACTCATATGCTCAATCTTTGTCAATTAGGCCATAGATGACGCATGCAAACTGCTAAGAGATCTGCAGTGACCGAGATGAGGCACTTTGGATTGTGCTAAACACCTTTATTCCACATACACACACAAAGGGATATGCCTCCATATTAACAGACTCACAGGTCAGTTGACAGAACATGTGGGACATACGCTGGAACCCCCCTTCACAACACGGATGATGTCAATCCCAATGAACTGGCACACAAGGTAAGGGGATGAGCAAAAAACATCCTGCTGCACACGGAGAGGCTGCAATTCCCCATAGAGCATGTTGTTGTGATGTCCCCCACTATGTCCACCAGTAGCATCTGCAATGTTTCAGAGCCAAGGTTCACACACATTGATGCCTTCATCAGACGCCATATTCCACTACAGATGACTGTCAAGAAGGCTGACTATCATGTCATGGGAGTGATGCTACATGTCATATGCTCCATGGTGAGAAGACATGTATGCATGGTACCACAACATGCACAGAAGCAGTCACCACACATTCCCAACCTGTACCACCACCAAAAAGCCTTGCTGCAATACTTACCCAAACTGACATTTCCACATGTCCGTGCATGGAACGCTGATTCAGCACACGTTGCAATCCTCATGAGGAATAGCAGGAGGACAACGATGACACGACCAGACAACAGGTGCAAAATACCTGGGAAGGACAGACACACGAGAAGTCACCTTAAAAAAATTCTCTACGCACACATGGAAGTGTACAAAACATGAACAATGTTGGACACATGTAAATTGCCAATCAAGTCTCTCCGCAAAACTGTGTTGCATGACATCATCACTCGAGTGACACATCAGAACACACATCCAAGTCACTTTGCATTCAGTCAGCTGGACACACACATTGCAACACATGACAATCAATGCTACAAGCTTGCACACTCATAGCCAGTGACTCACCATTATGAGAAGAAGTTGCGTATGAGCTGACTCCGGCTATCATCCCCCTCCTCCTCCTCATCACTAGCCTCGTGACCAAGCCCTTGATCCTCCACGGGTGGATGCTCCTGCTCATCTGGATCCAGGATGAGTGGCACTGCCTTCTCAACTGCCATGTTGTGCAGTATGCAGCACACAATTAGGCCTGGGTGAAAATTTCGTTCCGTTCGCGGAAATTGCGATAATTTGACATTTTCGCGTTCCGCGGAAAGCGCGAAAATGTCAAAATTTACGCATTCCGCAGCTTAGCGATAATTTGGATCTTGCTCGCGCTGTAAAATAATACATTCTCGCGCGCGCGCGATCGCCTTACCTGAATCCCTGCGTTCGCCGACAAGTTTTCTTGATCCGGTCGCGTTCTCCATGAGATGTTGTATTGTTTTTAGCCATTTGCGCTGTCTCGCGACAGTTCGTGCCCGCACTGACGTCATGCGTCGCGCGATCACGTCTTTCTTCTCGCGATCATGCACTGCGAGACAACTGAAAACAAGATGGCCGCGCCCGCGAGCAACCGCATGGGTAAGTTGGCGAGCCGCAACCATGCAGAAAATCTCGCGAACATGCGGGAAAAAAACTTCAGCATCTTCGCGATATTTCCGCGTGTTTGCGATAATTTTTAACATTTTCGCGATAATTTACGAAAGTGGATTTCACAAATTCCGCCCACCCCTACACACAATGGAGATTTTGCAGACCTTCTCCGGGGCATAAGGGAGGGACCCGCCTGTCTTGTCCAGGCACCGGAATCGGCTCTTCAGGAGTCCAAACGTCCTGTCAATCACTCGCCTGGTCTGGCCGTGTGCATCGTTGTACTGGTGATCTGCAGCTGTTCTTGGGTTGCGGAGAGGTGTCATCAGCCATGGCATGTTGGGATAGCCAGAGTCCCCTACATGGAAACATCATGTAAATAAGTGGGTCACGAGATGCCGTAAGAGACAAAGATACCGCAACACATAGGACAAAAAGACTATACCCACCAACAAGACATGCTCGTTCGTTGTGCAGCCGCAGCATCATTTGTGGCACCCTGCTACGCCTCATGATGTAGGCATCGTGTGCTGATCCTGGAAAACGTGCACAGACATGGGAAATCAGCATGTTAGCAAGACACACCACAAGGGCATTTATCAAGTGGTAATGTTTGCGGTTGCGATAGGCTTGTTCCTGTGCCTGTGGTGGTACAAAAGCCACATGTGTACCATCAATTGACCCAATTACATGGGACATCCCACCCAGGGCATAGAAATCCCCCTTGACATCCCTCAACCCCTCTGGAGTCGGAAATTTGATGAATTCATCAAAGTGCTCCAACATGGCTGCTAAAACATCACGCAGGACACGGCTGAACATAGTCAGGGACATCCCACCCACATCAGCTATGGTCAATTGAAACGTACCTGTGGCAAAAAAATGTAAGGCTGCCATCACCTTAATCTTGGGGGTCAGCGCAGTAGGATACCTGTGTTGCGGTTGGAGGTGTGGTGCCAGCTTGTTTGTCAAGTCCTCAATCAACTGTTGAGTGAATCTGTAACGGCGGATGCAGGCACGTTCCCTCATGGCACCCAAGTCTGGCATTAATCTTGGGACAGGTGGTGCCCTGCAAAATATAGTTTTGAAGAATGAAGATTGGGAGTCGGCAAACATCAATGTCAATGAACATAGCACATGCTACACTGCTAATACACATCAGGTAACTATGGAGTCTGGTGTGTGCAATACATCCAGGACACAGATGCCAGCTTGCTGTTACTCCTACAAAAAGCCTGATACACCTGTTGATTGTCAAGTCTACATGACATGCCCTGAAATGATTTGGGAGCCAGTCTGAGTGAAGAGCCACAGATATGACCGGAGTGACACACAACCACATAGCTGCATTTGAAGGATGTCATCTCATCCAGACAGCTGACTGCAAGGCACACGCACAGGTGACATGGAATGTTAAATGTACATATCAAAAACAGTGCAATGAAGGGGTACACATGACAACACAAAGACACAGCCATTGAGACAACAAACACATGTATGACTGAAAATATATGATGTCCCATGCACACAGACCCTACAGCCTTGGGAATCCACATGTGGCATGGTGTGCGTAGATGTGTTACATGCCCATCTCCACACAGACCCCTGTTGGATGCACCAACAGCAGATGCCGTTGACGGGACACTGACATGAAGCTCATGGGAACACATGACACACACCTGACATAGTCCCAAAGGGGCACGCTGATCGTGACAGGTCAGTTGATAAAGTGTCCCTGTCCCTGGCATCAGGAGACAGGTGCGGGTGTTGATGACTGTGCCACCCACTGCTGCTATGCATGACACAGTTGGACTATAGACACACATGTGGCAAGTGTCAAGGTGGTGTGTGCCACATCGTGCCCCATCACACATGACATGTGTCCACAGGTCAGAACACATCAATTGTGCAACTAGATGAGAGGACCTGTGCAATATCACTGGCTAACACACCTACGGCCTGCACATGAAAGTATGCAATGACAAGTACTTGATGGACATCCATGTGCGACTCATAGCCCTCCATTCCTGGCATGTGTATGGCTGTATTACCATTGTATGCGTGTGAAATGCGTACCCGTACGTGTACGCACTGGTAGTACACGTACGTGTACAACTACTGCATACACGTACGTGTACTAAGGTAGTACACGTACATGTACAACTAGTGCGTACACGTACTTGTACACGTACGTGTACGCACTAGTTGTACACCTACGTGTACTACCAGTGCTTACACGTACGTGTAGAAGTACGTGTACGCACTAGTTGTACACGTACGTGTAGGCACTGGTAGTACACGTATGTGTACTACCAGTGCCTACAGGTATGTGTACAAGTACGTGTACGCACTAGTTGTACACATGTACAACTAGTGCATACACGTACTTGTACACGTATGTGTAGGCACCGGTAGTACATGTACATGTACTACCAGTGCCTACACGTACGTGTGAAATGCACTGTGCAACTGGTGCCGTAGGGGTACGTGTGAAACGCACCGTACCTGTGTGTGGCTTTCAAAATTACATAGGGGACACATAAGGGACAAGTATTAGGCCCTAAATGCATGCTGGTTGTCATGGATACCGAGTTTTCTCTTCAAATTTTTACATCAGGTGTCCTGGAAAAGTCAGTTGGCCACAAAATACAATGTTGCAAAGTGGTTGTTGACTTGACATGATGCTCTAAATTTGAACGATGCAAATGCTGTCACTGGTGTATGTTTAAAGGGATTGGAGTAAACGTAAGATGCAAATGATTCTGACCAATCACTATGTCCTCCTCAAAATGAATGCCCCTCAGCAAGACAGATATAAGGCAGCCAGAAGCGATGAGAGGGCACTTGCCTGCACAACTTTCCTGTTGACTACATTGCTGCTGTCTCTGCTTCCCTGGACCATGTCTCGTGCTGTGGAGAGGGCCCAGCCATTCACCCTGGAGGAGAATCAGGCCCTGCTGGACGTCCTCCTCCCACAGTACACCAGCCTGTATAGGAGACCAGGGGAGCAGGTGTGTGCTGAGTCCACTACCTTTGCCTATGCACCTGTTGTGTGACTGTCAATTTTGTGTCCAGGTGGGACTGACATGCAATGTTGTTCAGAGTTTGTCCCGGGGGGGGGGGGGGGGGGCATGCTGATGTCTCTCATGCAGTGCATCATGTAGTTCCTGTGGGCACTCCTCACTTGCACGGTGCTTACAGTGACTTTCACTGCATAGTGCATGAGACATTCAGCCTGGCTAATCCTTGGGGCTTTTATTCCTGTTGTCCTGAGGCGATTCAGTGGTGCCCCCGGTGTGACAGGTGACTGTACCCACAGATGTGTATGAGTTGAGTGGACCTGTGGTGAGAGTGTCCAAAAGACATGTACGATCTCATGGACATTGATGTGTGTGAATGTTCCTTGTCATGTGGGTGAGTGTCTATGTGAAGTGCTGCACCACAGCTGCATGTTGGAGGCTACTGATCTAACCATCTGATGTGACAAGTGAGCCGTGCTTTGTGTCTGACTTGCAGAGCTAGCACGACACCTGTGACTCCCCCCTGGCAAATGGCACATGTGCAGAGTGAGGGTTGTATCCGCTGTTGTCAATGACAGGCCAGTGATCTGTGGCTGGGTGTGTCTGTCTAGTCTGCTGAGGGTGCGTCAGTGGAGTGGGACATGTGACTGCATGGCACGTGCTGCCCATCAGCCTGCTGTTGCATGTGCTGCACAGTGTGTGGCATGTTCATTGAGTGTTTTGCACCCCTCATGCCACCTGTAGACTTTCAATGCCATGTACTGCATTGGCGCTTGCACACAGGCCAATTTCATGTTGTGAATGAGGCTATTCATGTCAGCATCCTATGCCCTGTTCAACATTTCAAAGATGTTCTAATGTGTGTCTCTGGGACAGGGAGCAGGTGTATTGATGTTGTGTCACTTTGTCATCCTGACAGGTAACTGCCTACGAGAAGGGGGTGATCTGGACCAACGTCATCAGGGCCGTGAGGACTGCGGGGGGGGTGTGATCGGCAGCTGGCCCAGGTCCGCAAGAGGTGGCAGGACATCCGGTGCTGGACCCGGCGGATCGCCCAGGCCCAGCTCAAGCTCTCTCCACCTCGCCCCCACGGAGGCCGCCGACACCTGACCCACCACATGAAACGTGTCCTGGCGGTGGTCTTCCCTGACCTCGATAGGCAGTTACAGGAGAGACTGCAGCAAGGAGGGGGTTGGTACATGGCTTTTTGTTGTGTTATGTGTCGCCAGCTTTAGGAAGTGCTATTTTGCATGAATACACTCCCAGAGTTCATATGTGCAGTGCATTTTCTGTTCCCAAATGTCACCTGGGATCTTTTTCATCCCTTCCTCTCCTTGACATGTGTCCCCTGATGTGTGTGTAATCACATTTGCACATGGTCATCTAGAGTGCCAGTACATCTAAGTGCACATTGCTTTCTGCATCATGTGGGAGGGTGGTCTGTGACTTGTGTTGGTACCTTGCCTGTGCCATGACCTGTTCACTATGTAGGGGGTCCATAGTTGTTGTCACTGATGCTGATTCTCAACACAGGAGTGTGAGCTTTCAACTGGACACCCTTGCAGCATGCATGAGCAATGTTGTGGCCTCAGACATGATGTGCATGAGATATGCATAGTGCCATGACGGTTAAACATGGTGGAGTCAGCTCATTCCAGGACCATGGAGCAGTGTGCCCACTACAGTCCCCTGAGACACCCTGGCCTCCTAATCATGTGTGTCATCCAACACTGTGCACATTCTGTGTGTGTGCTGCATAGGTCTGCCTCTGTGGCATTGTTCCCTGGCCTGGTTTGGATTTTGTTAATGTGTGCTACATGTGTCCACTGGACAGGGATACACCATTTTGCTTGTGCATACTCACACTGGGCAGTGCCTGTGTGGCTATTCACAACAATCTGTTGATGGTTGTTTGTCACAAATATGTGTTGTCAGCCCCACGAGGTGATGTGGTGTCAATGAAGCAATTATTCTAGCACAGTTGTTGGAACCCTGAATAAGAGGTGTCACTTCTTGATCTGTATAAATCACATTGACTCAGGTATTGGGGGCGGGGGGGTGCGGGAGAGGCATACATGTGCAACCCTGATTTTTCATTGCCAGGTCTGACTTGTGTGTGAGAATTGCCTGGACTAAAATACACTGGGCAGTGCCCCTGTGATGCTGGACAGCGCTTAATGTACGTGCTTTGCAGCCTGTGTCATTTTTTTGAACAACAAGAATCCTGCTCATACATTTTTGGCATGTGTGTGGTTCAGATGCAACACAGTTTGGACTTTGTGTGCTGACATCTGTGTGTACATTTTGGCTTGCCATGAGGGTGTCCCCACAGTACAGCTGGTCTTTATTACCACCCAATTGCAGGCCCATTAGCTCATGCATTGTCCTGGGTGTGGACACGTGTGCCACTCCAGATGACAGGCAGTAGGTCATATGTGTAGCCAACTGTGTAATCAGGTGACGGATGGCCTGGTGACAACTGACATGATTCAAGTTATTACTCTTCATGAATTGTACCTTGGCACTCACAGCACTTGTCAACAGTTGTTCATGTTTAACATGTGGAAATTTGATGATTTGTGTTAAGAACACTAATGTGCCTGCATGCAATATGTCGCACAAGGCAGTGCACACAAAAGTACATTGACACTGTCATTGAATAAGCTGGCACCTTTTCAAAGAAGCCACTGTTATAAATAAATGGTGTTGCAGATTCTCCATATACATGTTCCCACGGTGGTCTTGATTTTTTGAGACTCATTAGTTGTCGGTGATACAAACTAACGAGTGTCAAGACGTCAAGACCTCCGTGGGCCCATGTATATGTACTTTCTGCAACACCATCTATTTCTAACAGTGGCTCCTCAGAAAAGGTGCCAGCTTCTTCAATGACAGTGTCAATGTACTTTTGTGTGCACTGCCTTGTGCAACATCTTGCATGCAGGCACATCAGTGTTCTTTTCACGAAATGGCCAATTGGCACATCCCAAACATGTAGATTGGTTAAAGTATTGTGAGTCCCAAGGTACCAACATTTGTTTGTTTTGTGTTCCAAGGGACTTACAGGTCTCTGAGTGTGGTGACACCTTGAGTATTGAGGTGTGTTAGTTTACCTTGAGTGCACCACTCCTGTTTATTTCAGGGTAAACAAGAGGTGTCATGACTTCATTGTATTGCTGTGCTCACCGGTTCACAGACACTAGCTTCTCAGTGTATTGCTCATTCAAGTTGTGGCCTTTTGTGTATTGAGTTTCCTGGTGTCAAAGTGGCATGGTGGGTCTACCAACTGGGCAGTACAGGGCTTACATATGTGCGGAGTAATCCAGCTGTTACTCATGATGCATTGATTGCCTGATATGCACTGTGACCAATTGTTCTTGTGCTCATGTGTCAGATGTATACAGGTGACTGATGTTTTCTGGTTTCTTCTCCTTGCCCACAGCATCATCATCCACATGCGAGGGAGACACCTGCATGGACCTTGAGGAGGGACCCAGTGAGAGTGCCACCAGTGTTGTGGAGTCAGCAGGAGACAGTGGCATGGAGGGCGAGGGGAGTCAGTTGGAGGACCTGTCCGGAGGCGAGAGCATGTACGACACCGACGGGTCCCAGGCTGACATCCTTGAGGAGGTGGAGGATGCAACAACATCTGGCAGCATCCCACCATCTGTACCCGCCTCCTCCATTGCCATCTCCGCCCTCCCAGTTGCTCCCATCCCTTCTGTCCGTGCAGGGTCCCACCGTGTCTCCTTCGGACCAGGGACCGCAGCCCCTGCCCCTGTCACCCCTGCTGCCCTCAGTGAAGAGTCAGTGGACACACTGCACCAGTTGCAGGTTGGTCAGGCATCGATGCTGCATGTCCTCCATGAACACACTAGACTGCTCACACAGTTGGTGTCGTTTGTGGAGGGCATGTCATCAACGATGACTGAGCAACACAGGATTCTGCGGTCCATGGACTCTTCACTAACGGAAGCAGTGTCTCTCCTGCGGCGCTCTGTCCCCCCCCCTATCCCGGACCCACCCATACTGCCCTCTCCCATGCCTGTCCAAAGCACAGACAGACAGTCACAGGCACACACCACAACAGAGAGATCCAGCACACCCCCAACTAAGGCGCAGCGCACACCTTCAGGCACGCACACTCAGGGGGATGTAGTCACACCCACTGACAGCTCCTGAGGCGGAAGCTGGGAGACACTTCGCCGTTTCTAAGCACTATTATTTTAAAACATAAACTGCTTTTAACTTGTGTTACTCTCACCATCTTTGAGCACTTGTCCCCAGTCCTTCATCACCAAAGCCTCACCGCGCAGCCGATCTGAACGCTGCCGCGGCGCTTGGGGAATTAGATAGCCGCCATCACAGGGTAGCGAGGCCATGCCCACCTCCAGAGGCCACGCCCACTTCCCTCCCTCGCTATATAAGTCGCACCGCTCCTCTGCACGCTTTAGCCTGACAGCTCCTGAGGCGGAAGCCGGGAGACACTTCGCCGTTTCTAAGCACTATTATTTTAAAACATAAACTGCTTTTAACTTGTGTTACTCTCACCGTCCTTGAGCACTTGTCCCCAGTCCTTCATCACCAAAGCCTCACCGCGCAGCCGATCTGAACGCTGCCGTGGCGCTTTGGGGAATTAGATAGCCGCCATCACAGGGTAGCGAGGCCACGCCCACCTCCAGAGGCCACGCCCACTTTCCTCCCTCGCTATATAAGTCGCGCCGCTCCTCTGCACGCTTTAGCCTGACAGCTCCTGAGGCGGAAGCCGGGAGACACTTCGCCGTTTCTAAGCACTATTATTTTAAAACATAAACTGCTTTTAACTTGTGTTACTCTCACCGTCCTTGAGCACTTGTCCCCAGTCCTTCATCACCAAAGCCTCACCGCGCAGCCGATCTGAACGGTGCCGCGGCGCTTTGGGGAATTAGATAGCCGCCATCACAGGGTAGTGAGGCCACGCCCACCTCCAGAGGCTAGGCCCACTTCCCTCCCTCGCTATATAAGTCGCGCCGCTCCTCTGCACGCTTTAGCCTGACAGCTCCTGAGGCGGAAGCCGGGAGACACTTCGCCGTTTCTAAGCACTATTATTTTAAAACATAAACTGCTTTTAACTTGTGTTACTCTCACCGTCCTTGAGCACTTGTCCCCAGTCCTTCATCACCAAAGCCTCACCGCGCAGCCGATCTGAACGCTGCCGCGGCGCTTTGGGGAATTAGATAGCCGCCATCACAGGGTAGCGAGGCCACGCCCACCTCCAGAGGCCACGCCCTCCACCCTTCACAATGTGCCTCACCCAGACGCGCAGCGGACGCGCACAGCGGGCGCGCCGTCAGCGCGCCGAAGGTGCGCCAAAGGTAAGCCCGTCTGTGCCCGTCCGGGCCCAGTCGGCCCTAGGCCCAGACTCTATGCCCAAATCCATCAAGGATCATCTCAGCTACACCCAAGAAAACCTCCTCTCATTCAACCCCATAAAAAACGCAAACTGCAACTATACCCACAAAGAAGGGAAACCCTTCACCAACTGCGATCTCTGCAACCCAGCCCACACCACTGGAGGACGCCACGGCTTGCAACTTGGCCTCCTGAACTGTAGGTCCCTTCCGAAACACTCCCTAGAGTTAAACCTTCTTATACAGGATCTCACAATTGACATTCTGTTCCTTACGGAAACTTGGCTCACCCCCAACGCAGAATTCGATATTGTCAATGCCCTCCCTCAAGGCTTTCTAATCCACTCTCAGAACAGACCCCTCGGCAGAGGAGGTGGCCTGGCAATAATATATAGGGAGCCCTTCGTTTGCAGAGCGAACAACGGCACTATCGAAGACTGCGAGAGCTGCCATTTCACCTTTCAAATCTCACCCACAGTCTCCCTCTCCGGGCTACTCATATATCGCCCACCGGGAGCTCCTACCAAGTTCTCTAGCGCCCTTGTGGAAACTGTTACCTCTATGGCTACGTCATCCCCGAACTTCATAATTTTGGGAGACCTTAATCTCCATTTTCTAGACCCCAAGGACTTGACAGCCTCCGACCTCCTTCTCTACCTCACCTCTTACGATCTAAGACTAGTGAACTTAGAGGCTACTCATGACAAAGGTCACCTCCTCGCCCCATTTTTACCAATATCAACGACCTCAAAACCGCTCTCCCCCTCCCACTGCCGCGGACAGACCACTTCTTGGTCCCCATCACGTGGCATCTCAACGTCCCGCCTCCCCAACCCCCCAAAACCCGGGTCACGGATAGACGCTGGTCCAAACTCTCGCCTGAAAAATGGGCCACCAGACTCATGCAGTCTCTTCCCCCCCTGCTCTAGATCCAGCAACCGCAGATGCACAATTTAATTCCTGGCTCACCCTCCCACTCGATTCTCTCCTCCCTAAAATAAGCACCCTGAAACAAGCCAAAAGAGTCAACCCCGCCCCATGGTACACCCCTGAACTCAAACTGCTACGAAAACAATGCAAAAAGATAGAGCGCGCCTGGAGAAAAGACGGATCCATATCCAGAAAAGACGCTTTCCGCTCCTCCATGAGAACTTATAAAACCGCCCTACGCAACACCAAAAGCAAATTCTTTGATGAGAGAATAAAAAAGGCCTCTAGCTCTGCTAGAGAAACCTTTATCATCATGAAAGAACTGCTCAAAGTCCCTGACCCTCCCCCAGTTCCTAACACCTCCGAGGACAAATGCCACAAGCTGGCAAAATACTTCGATGAAAAAATCCACAAGATCCTCGCTACACTGCCCCAAGTTAACCCCAGAGTAGACGCAAACGGCCTACCCAAGCCTGTATCAGACTCCATTCCGCAGCCGGGAGAGCTAGACACTCACCTAGATACTCTTGGCCCGGTAACGGAAGAAGAGGTCCTTACAACGCTTGCCACAATTAAAAGTGGTTCTCCCAGCGACCCTGTGCCCATTCGCATCTTGAAAAAAGTGGCATCCACAATCGCCCTCCCCCTAGCTGACCTCATCAACTCTTCCCTGTGTCAGGGAACGGTCCCTCTCAGCTGGAAGGCTGCCGTCGTAAAAGCCCTTCTCAAAAAACCACTCCTGGACCCGCCAGACCTGGCCAACTACAGGCCTATCTCCCTCCTCCCCGGAATCAGCAAAATTACGGAAAAAATAGTGAACAAAAAACTTTCTCATTTCCTGGAGTCTAACAACCTCCTCAGGAACTCTCAGACTGGATTCCGCCCTGGTCAGGGCACGGACACCGCCCTCCTGGCTGTGGTGGAGGAGACCAGATGCATTTTGGACGCAGGAGGCTAAGTGGCAGTGATCCTCCTGGACCTCAGTGCGGCCTTCGATACTGTCAACCACCAGGTCCTCATCCAACGACTTAAAGACATCAGGGTGGAAGGAACCGCTCTAGCATGGCTCACGTCATTCCTAAACAACCGCTCCTTCCAGGTCTGGGAGAATAACACCCGCTCCATAGCGATTCCCCTCCAGTGCGGAGTACCTCAGGGATCATCCCTTAGCCCTACTTTATTTAATGTTTACATGTCCCCACTGGAGGGAGTGGTCACCCCGTTTGGAGTAAAAATCATTAGCTACGCCGATGACACCCAACTGGTAGTCTCACTATCCCATCCCAACCTAGAACCGTCCAACCTTCATACCTGCCTCGCTGAAATCTTTATGTGGATGAACGAATCAGCCCTTAAACTTAACGGGTCCAAAACTGAGATCATGCTTCTCGGACATAAAGGGCCTACCCTTCCCCCTAACCTCTGGCCCAACTGCCTGGGAGAACCCCCCACTCCCAAAGAGGAGATTAAGAGCCTAGGGATCTGGATAGAGAAGGACCTGTCCTTCAAAACCCAAGCCAAAAAAACTGCTGGGATCTGCTTCGGCCTTCTCAGATCAGTCAGAAAAATTCTGCCCCTACTACCACAAACCTCCCGGAAACTGCTCATCCAAGGCCTTATCCTTTCCAGACTGGATTATGGCAACGCCATCTACCTGGGAGCTCCCGAAGCCACCCTTAACAAATTACAACGAATTCAGAACGCCGCTGCCCGGCTCCTCACGAACACCCCGGCCAGAACTTTGGCTAAACCAGCTCTTAAACTCCTGCACTGGCTCCCAATAAGAGAAAGAATAATATTCAAGGCCCTCTGTCTGGCGCATAAACTTCTACAGAACAAGGGCCCCCCCATTCTTAAAAACCTAATCACGCCCTACAAAGCCACAAGGCCTCTCCGCTCGGATCACGAACACCTTATCACAATCCACAGAGTAAAAAAGGCACGCACAGGAGGTCGGCGATTCTCGGTGAACCCGGCTAAAATGTGGAACGCCCTGCCTCTCAAACTCAGGAGTGAACCCAATCATCTCCGCTTCAGAAAAGTTTTGAAAACTCACCTCTTCCCTTGATTCACTCCTTCTTTCCTCTCCCCGGTCACCCCTCCGAATCTGCTGTCTTGGTTTTTAGCGCTGGGATGCTTCCGGGTTACTATGCGCTCTATAAAACCCACATTCATTCATTCATTCACAGGGTCTGGGGGCAAACGGCAGACACGCCGCCACAGTCAGAGTCCGCAGTCCTCATGACCCACTTCCTCCAAATCCACTCCCCTTAGCTCCCCTGCCAAAATGTTACCCAAAGAGACCTACATGGCTAGTCTGTCCCTCAGCCCCACTGTGACACCACCCCGCAAGCGGTTGAGGAAGTCTCCGGCCAGGGGAGTTGAGTCCCCCCCCATGTCCACCACCTCCCCCAAGAGCGCTGCACCCCATCCCTCAGACACCCCCCCTCCGTTGGCCCTGGTGTTCCTTCCGGTGCAGGGGTTCCTCTGGACGCCCTGGCAGCAGTGTGCAGCGAGCTGCTCACCACCACCTTTGGCGCTGCCCCACCCCCTGTGGTGGATACGTCCAGCCCTGCACCCACCACACCTACCCAACCCACTCCTGTCCATGCGGTGCCTGGTACTCCCACTGATGATGCCCCCCCCCGGTCGACAAACCTTGAGGTGACTTTGTGCAGGCAAGGTAGGGGTGGACACAGTCGCATACGTCCACCCTTGGACTCGAACTATGGACTGGCCATTGGCCTTTGTAAATAGTGTCTTCTTACAATTTATTTTGGGTGTGCTGAATAAAGCCTTTTCATTTAGTTTCCACACTATTGCATTTCAGGTACTTGATGTTGGTGATGAGGCCCATGAAGTTGGTGTTCTGGTAATGTGTTAGGGTTCTGAGAAATGTTTTAGTATGATGGTCATTTGGTGGACCATGGTATATGTGTGCCATCACAATGTCTCTGAAAATATTAATTGGTAGTGTGTGTTCCTTTGGATTGTGAGACATTGTCCCAAGGAGTGTTCCTTCCTCTGTGGCACTTGACATGTTCCCTGCAAACAGTTGCACAATTGTTGTGCTGACCTGTGTCAACATATCCTTTGTTGGTGACGGATCCCTTCAACAATGGCCATGCATGCTCACCGATGTCTCCTGCTGAATCGCCTGTGCCATCCTTGCCAGTCACTGTACTTGTGTTTTGTGTATGTAGGAATGGCATCAGGGACCAATTGCCCCTTTTCAGCACTATGCATGTGTGTAATCACGGCCTAACACACAAATGGCACGTGTAATGCAGGGTATTTGGGCACCTGACTCACAATTATGGGCATTGTATCTAGTCGCAGTGAACCCTATTCCTTACATGAGATACAACATCTGGGTGGCTGGACCAGCACCTGGACATTCCTATCACTCCTGTGATGTGCGTGAGAGTGTGTGTTCCCCTTGGCTAACTTATTTTAGTATGCATTTCCATGACTATACAGTCTGTTGGCATGAAATCAGGGTGTGTATTGTGGGGCATCCACCATGGGTGGGTATGCATGTGTTGTATGTCCTCACACCCACATGTGGTGTGTCATGCAGTGTGTGAATGACATCCATCCTCCTGGGAGTGGGGCACTGCTGGGAGTCCTCTGCACCCACCCCTCATATGTCTGCCCACTGCTGGGAGTCCTCTGCACCCACCCCTCATATCTCTGTCCACTGCTGGGAGTCCTCTGCACCCACCCCTCATATGTCTGGGCACTGCTGGGAGTCCTCTGCACCCACCCCTCATATGTCTGTCCACTGCTGGGAGTCCTCTGCACCCACCCCTCATATGACTGGGCACTGCTGGGAGTCCTCTGCACCCACCCCCATATCTCTGTCCACTGCTGGTAGTGATATGCACCCACCCCTCATATGTCTGTCCACTGCTGGGAGTCCTCTGCACCCACCCCCATATGTCTGTCCACTGCTGGGAGTCCTCTGCACCCACCCCTCATATGTCTGTCCACTGCTGGCAGTGATATGCACCCACCCCTCATATGTCTGTCCACTGCTGGGAGTCCTCTGCACCCACCCCCATATGTCTGTCCACTGCTGGGAGTCCTCTGCACCCACCCCTCATATGTCTGTCCATTGATGGGAGTCCTCTGCACCCACCCCTCATATGTCTGGACACTGCTGGGAGTCCTCTGCACCCACCCCTCATATGTGTGGGCACTGCTGGGAGTCCTCTGCACCCACCCCTCATATGTCTGTCCACTGCTGGGAGTCCTCTGCACCCACCCCTCATATGTCTGGACACTGCTGGTAGTGATATGCACCCACCCCTCATATGTCTGTCCACTGTTGGGAGTCCTCTGCACCCACCCCTCATATGTCTGGACACTGCTGGGAGTCCTCTGCACCCACCCCTCATATGACTGGACACTGCTGGTAGTGATATGCACCCACCCCTCATATGTCTGTCCACTGTTGGGAGTCCTCTGCACCCACCCCTCATATGTGTGGGCACTGCTGGGAGTCCTCTGCACCCACCCCTCATATGTCTGTCCACTGCTGGGAGTCCTCTGCACCCACCCCTCATATGTCTGGACACTGCTGGTAGTGATATGCACCCACCCCTCATATGTCTGTCCACTGTTGGGAGTCCTCTGCACCCACCCCTCATATGTCTGGACACTGCTGGGAGTCCTCTGCACCCACCCCTCATATGACTGGGCACTGCTGAGAGTCCTCTGCACCCACCCCTCATATGTCTGTCCACTGCTGGTAGTGATATGCACCCACCCCTCATATGTCTGGACACTGCTGGTAGTGATATGCACTCACCCCTCATATGTCTGGGCACTGCCGGGAGTCCTCTGCACCCACCCCTCATATCTCTATCCACTGCTGGGAGTCCTCTGCACCAACACCTTATATGTCTGGACACTGCTGGGAGTCCTCTGCACCCACCCCTCATATGTCTGGACACTGCTGGGAGTCCTCTGCACCCACCCCTCATATGTCTGGGCACTGCTGGGAGTCCTCTGCACCCACCCCTCATATGTCTGTCCACTGCTGGGAGTCCTCTGCACCCACCCCTCATATGACTGGGCACTGCTGGGAGTCCTCTGCACCCACCCCCATATCTCTGTCCACTGCTGGTAGTGATATGCACCCACCCCTCATATGTCTGTCCACTGCTGGGAGTCCTCTGCACCCACCCCATATGTCTGTCCACTGCTGGGAGTCCTCTGCACCCACCCCTCATATGTCTGTCCACTGCTGGTAGTGATATGCACCCACCCCTCATATGTCTGTCCACTGCTGGGAGTCCTCTGCACCCACCCACATATGGCTGTCCACTGCTGGGAGTCCTCTGCACCCACCCCTCATATGTCTGTCCACTGATGGGAGTCCTCTGCGCCCACCCCTCATATGTCTGGACACTGCTGGGAGTCCTCTGCACCCACCCCTCATATGTCTGGGCACTGCTGGGAGTCCTCTGCACCCACCCCTCATATGTCTGTCCACTGATGGGAGTCCTCTGCACCCACCCCCATATCTCTGTCCACTGCTGGTAGTGATATGCACCCACCCCTGATATGTCTGGGCACTGCTGGGAGTCCTCTGCACCCACCCCTCATATGTCTGGACACTGCTGGGAGTCCTCTGCACCCACCCCTCATATGTCTGTCCACTGCTGGGAGTCCTCTGCACCCACCCCTCATATGTCTGGACACTGCTGGGAGTCCTCTGCACCCACCCCTCATATGTCTGGACACTGCTGGGAGTCCTCCGCACCCACCCCTCATATGTCTGGGCACTGCTGGGAGTCCTCTGCACCCACCCCTCATATGTCTGTCCACTGCTGGGAGTCCTGTGCACCCACCCCTCATATGTCTGGACACTGCTGGTAGTGATATGCACCCACCCCTCATATGTCTGGGCACTGCTGGGAGTCCTCTGCACCCACCCCATATGTCTGTCCACTGCTGGTAGTGATATGCACCCACCCCTCATATGTCTGGGCACTGCTGGGAGTCCTCTGCACCCACCCCTCATATCTCTGTCCACTGCTGGGAGTCCTCTGCACCCACCCCTCATATGTCTGGACACTGCTGGGAGCCCCCTGCACCCACCCCTCATATGTCTGGACACTGCTGGGAGTCCTCTGCACCCACCCCTCATATGTCTGGGCACTGCTGGGAGTCCTCTGCACCCACCCCTCATATGTCTGTCCACTGCTGGGAGTCCTCTGCACCCACCCCTCATATGTCTGGACACTGTTGGTAGTGATATGCACCCACCCCTCATATGTCTGTGCACTGCTGGGAGTCCTCTGCACCCACCCCCATATGACTGTCCACTGCTGGGAGTCCTCTGCACCCACCCCTCATATGTCTGTCCACTGATGGGAGTCCTCTGCACCCACCCCTCATATGTCTGGGCACTGCTGGGAGTCCTCTGCAGCCACCCCTCATATGTCTGGGCACTGCTGGGAGTCCTCTGCACCCACCCCCCATGTGTCTGTCCACTGCTGGGAGTCCTCTGCACCCACCCCTCATATGTCTGGACACTGCTGGGAGTCCTCTGCACCCACCCCTCATATGTCTGGGCACTGCTGGAAGTCCTCTGCACCCACCCCTCATATGTCTGTCCACTGCTGGGAGTCCTCTGCACCCACCCCTCATATGACTGGGCACTGCTGGGAGTCCTCTGCACCCACACCCATATCTCTGTCCACTGCTGGTAGTGATATGCACCCACCCCTCATATGTCTGTCCACTGCTGGGAGTCCTCTGCACCCACCCCCATATGTCTGTCCACTGCCGGGAGTCCTCTGCACCCACCCCTCATATGTCTGTCCACTGCTGGTAGTGATATGCACCCACCCCTCATATGTCTGTCCACTGCTGGGAGTCCTCTGCACCCACCCACATATGCCTGTCCACTGCTGGGAGTCCTCTGCACCCAACCCTCATATGTCTGTCCACTGATGGGAGTCCTCTGCCCCCACCCCTCATATGTCTGCACACTGCTGGGAGTCCTCTGCACCCACCCCTCATATGTCTGGGCACTGCTGGGAGTCCTCTGCACCCACCCCTCATATGTCTGTCCACTGATGGGAGTCCTCTGCACCCACCCCCATATCTCTGTCCACTGCTGGTAGTGATATGCACCCACCCCTGATATGTCTGTCCACTGCCGGGAGTCCTCTGCACCCACCCCTCATATGTCTGTCCACTGCTGGTAGTGATATGCACCCACCCCTCATATGTCTGTCCACTGCTGTGAGTCCTCTGCACCCACCCACATAAGTCTATCCACTGCTGGGAGTCCTCTGCACCCAACCCTCATATGTCTGTCCACTGATGGGAGTCCTCTGCACCCACCCCTCATATGTCTGCACACTGCTGGGAGTCCTCTACACCCACCCCTCATATGTCTGGGCACTGCTGGGAGTCCTCTGCACCCACCCCTCATATGTCTGTCCACTGATGGGAGTCCTCTGCACCCACCCCCATATCTCTGTCCACTGCTGGTAGTGATATGCACCCACCCCTGATATGTCTGGGCACTGCTGGGAGTCCTCTGCACCCACCCCTCATATGTCTGGACACTGCTGGGAGTCCTCTGCACACACCCCTCATATGTCTGTCCACTGCTGGGAGTCCTCTGCACCCACCCCTCATATGTCTGTCCACTGCTGGGAGTCCTGTGCACCCACCCCTCATATGTCTGGACACTGCTGGTAGTGATATGCACCCACCTCTCATATGTCTGGGCACTGCTGGGAGTCCTCTGCACCCACCCCATATCTCTGTCCACTGCTGGTAGTGATATGCACCCACCCCTCATATGTCTGGGCATTGCTGGGAGTCCTCTGCACCCACCCCTCATATCTCTGTCCACTGCTGGGAGTCCTCTACACCCACCCCTCATATGTCTAGACACTGCTGGGAGCCCTCTGCACCCACCCCTCATATGTCTGGACACTGCTGGGAGTCCTCTGCACCCACCCCTATGTCTGGGCACTGCTGGGAGTCCTCTGCACCCACCCCTCATATATCTGTCCACTGCTGGGAGTCCTCTGTACCCACCCCTCATATGTCTGGACACTGCTGGTAGTGATATGCACCGACCCCGAATATGTCTGTCCACTGCTGGGAGTCCTCTGCACCCACCCCCATATGACTGTCCACTGCTGGGAGTCCTCTGCACCCACCCCTCATATGTCTGGGCACTGCTGGGAGTCCTCTGCACCCACCCCCATATCTCTGTCCACTGCTGGTAGTGATATGCACCGACCCCGAATATGTCTGTCCACTGCTGGGAGTCCTCTGCACCCACCCCCATATGACTGTCCACTGCTGGGAGTCCTCTGCACCCACCCCTCATATGTCTGTCCACTGATGGGAGTCCTGTGCACCCACCCCTCATATGTCCGGGCACTGCTGGGAGTCCTCTGCACCCACCCCTCATATGTCTGGGCACTGCTGGGAGTCCTCTGCACCCACCCCCCATATGTCTGTCCACTGCTGGGAGTCCTCTGCACCCACCCCTCATATGTCTGGGCACTGCTGGGAGTCCTCTGCACCCACCCCCATATCTCTGTCCACTGCTGGTAGTGATATTCATCCACCCCTCATATGTCTGGGCACTGCTGGGAGTCCTCTGCACCCACCCCTCATATGTCTGGGCACTGCTGGGAGTCCTCTGCACCCACCCCCCATATGTCTGTCCACTGTTGGGAGTCCTCTGCACCCACCCCTCATATGTCTGTCCACTGCTGGTAGTGATATGCACCCACCCCTCATATGTCTGTCCACTGCAGGGAGACCTCTGCACCCACCCACGCACCCCCTTGGAGCTGTACACTGCTGGCCAGGACCTACACACACAACAATTTGAAGGTAACATGCTGGGCCAGTCCTCTATGCCCACATTCCTGGCATGTGTACGCCTTGTATCCAAATTTTCCTGCTGCCGTAATGAGGTACGTGTGGTACGGACCGTACCCACGCATGTATGCGTGGGTACGGTCCGTACCTGAGTACTTATGGGGCCGTAGGGGTACGCACCGTACCCACGTATTCATGCGTGGGTACAGTCCGTACCACTGTTGTCATGGTGCCGTAGGGGTAAGTGTGGTACGCACCGTACCCACACATTCATGCGTGGGTACGGTCCATACCACTTTTGTCATGGCGGCGTAGGGGTACGTGTGGTACGCATCGTACCCACGCATGTTGTTCTCACCTTCTGCGGTGTGTGCGTCGGGTGCGGTGCACCAGGTCGTAGGCCAAGAGGACCGGGATGACACGTACGATGGGGTTCATGGCTGTACGTCGCGTACCGGGGCTCCGTGGCGTAGGGTTCTGCTTTTCCGGCAGTTTTTCGCTCCCGTGGTCACAGCGAGGTACGTAGTGACGTCGGTACGAATCGTACTTGCTGGGCCGGATAACCCTGCTGAAATACGTACGGACGTCGCGTACAAGCAGTTCCGGATCGGAATCGTGGGTATTTTTTTGCTGTTCGGTCTTTTGTACGATTCGTACAGAAAAAGGCTTTCTGTACGAATCGTACTTCCTAGGTTGTAGAATGAGTTTACCTGGTACGAGTCGTACGGAGAAAACACTCCGTACGACTATTCGTACTGCCTTTTTCCATGATTGGAATCGGCCCCTATACAATCAAATTAATTAAATATTATATTAAAAGTATTCAAATTAAACTACTTCCCACCCTACTCCCCTATCAACCCACAGCTAAAAAAATGACACAATTAACATATTTACCAATTAATTAATGATTGACAACGAATTAATAAATAACTAATAATAAAATAATTACCACAATTAACAATATAAAATATTAAATAAATAAATATTAATTAATAAAAATGTTTTATTAATTAATTACAATTAAATAACTCCCCATCCTACTCCCCTATCAACCCACAACCTGCTCCTGAATAAATGACACAATTAACATAATTACCAATTAATTAATAATAATTAACAAATTAATTAATAATTAATAATAAATGAATCACCACAATTAACAATATAGGGGCCGATTCCAATCCTGGAAAAAGGCTGTGCGAATCCTTGTACGGAGCATTTTCTCCGTACGACTCGTACCCGGTAAACTTTCCTTACAACCTAGGAAGTACGATTCGTACAGAAAGCCTCTTTCCGTACGAATCGTACAAAAGACCGTACGGGTAAAAAAAAAAAAACTATTCGGATCCGGAACAGCCTGTACGCTACGTCCGGACGTATTTAAGCAACGGTTTCCGGCCCAGCAAGTACGATTCGTCCCTACAGCACTCCATACGGCTCTTTTCTTACGGGAGCTTAAAACAGCCATAAAAGGTAATACGCGACGTTCTCCGCTGTACGAGTCGTACTCCGACACGTTCCCAGGGGTACGAGTCATACAGGGGTACGAGTCGTACTGGGGTACGAGTCATACTGGGGTACGAGTCGTACATACGAGTCGTACAGGGGTACCAGTCGTACAGGGGTACGAGTCGTACATACGAGTCGTACAGGGGTACGAGTCGTACATACGAGTTGTACAGGGGTACGAGTCGTACAGGGGTACGAGTTGTACATACGAGTCGTACAGGGGTACAAGTCGCACATGCCCCCCCATGCATATGTACACCATTAGCTGTCAACGATATAGTTTGAATATACACGGATAGGTCAGCTGTAACATTAGTCGGAATAGCTTGCGGAAAGGAATCTAAAATTGAATTAATTAAATATTCATATTTAATAAGATCAGATTGAGTTAAACCAAACCTTGTTTGTAGATCCTCAAACGGTATGAAAGTATTGTTGGAATAAATGTCTTTAAGATAAAAAATACCCGCCTTAATCCACGAAAACCAAAATCTAATGTTCCTATTTAATTTAATAATATTGCTATACCATAATGATAATTCAACAGTGTTATACATGGGGTATAGAAAAATGGAATCTAGATCATTAAAAGCCATTTTAGTGGATTTGAGAATGATAGATTTATGAAAAAATGATGAGTTGTTAGACATAGTTAACAGAGTTGGAACGGCTTCACAATAGATTTTTCAATTTGGAGCCAAGAAGGTGGATTATGTAAAGGGGAATGAATAAACCATATGGCACTTTGTTTTAAAATAAAAGCTTTGTGATAAAGAAAAAAATCTGGGATACCAAATCCAGCATTACATTTAGACATTTTTAATTTTTTATAACTAATGCGAGGTGATTTGTTATTCCAAAGAAATTTGGAGAGAAGTTTATCAATATCTTTATAAACTTTTAATGGAAACTGAGTAGGAATCATGGAAAGAGTATAAAATATCTTTGGAGCAATATTCATTTTAATAGATTCCATTCTACCCCACCATGAAAGATGCAGTGATGCCCATTTAGACGTTTTATCTTTAATATAATCTAAGACAAAATTACAGTTTAAAGTCATTGTAGATTTTATGGATAAGGAAAATAAAATACCAAGATATTTTAATATATTCTTTTGCCAGACAATTTCATTCATAGGTATCATATCAGGAGTACAATAAATGTTTAAAGGGAAAAATTCAGTTTTATTAGTGTTTAATTTGTAACCAGACACCATAGAATATTTTGTTATAATCTCTAATAAAGAAGGAAATGAGGATAAGGGGTCACTAATAAATAAAAGTACATCATCAGCATACGCTAAAGTTTTAATAATAATCTCATTAATAATAATTCCTTTAATATTATCACATTTTCTTATAGAAGTAAGGAAAGGTTCAATGCCAATTAAAAACAATAGCGGGGAAAGGGGACATCCTTGTCTAGTACCTCTAAAGAGGGAAAATTGATTTGAAACTTGGCCATTAATAAATAGACGAGCAGTAGGAGCACAATATAGAGCTGAAATCATACGAATAAAATTATCGCCAAAGTTAAATGATGATAAAGCACGGAATAAAAATTGCCAATGCAATTTATCAAAGGCTTTTTCAGCATCCAGAGCCATAATTCCTGAAGGAGTAGTTAACGTATGACCCTGTTCAATGACATGTAATAAAGTTCTTGTATTATTTGCAGAGTGTCTATTTTTCATAAAACCAGATTGATCTGAATGTATAATAGAATCTAGTACAGGGGATAATCGTGTGGCTAATATTTTGGCATATAATTTACAATCTTGATTAATTAAAGAGATAGGGCGATAATTAGATACAAGGGTGGGGTCTTTATCAGGTTTGGGAAGCACGATAATTAAAGCTTCAGTAAAGGATCCTGAAGTAATTCCCGTAGAGCCAAACGTTGTGAAAAGTTGAAATAATAAGGGTAAAAGATGGGATTGAAACTCTTTATAAAACTCCGCCGGGATACCATCAGGACCCGGAGATTTATTTTTTTTAAGAGATTTTATAGCAGCTAAAATTTCATCCTTAGTAATTGGAGAGTCAAGCCCCATTTTATCTGATGGAGAAATTTTAGGTAGACCACATGAAGATAAAAAAGAATCAACTAAAGATTCATTATGAAAATCAGGTTTATCATATAACTTAGAGTAAAAATCCAAAAATTCATTCACAATATCTTTATGAGATAAAGCAATTTTACCATTGGATCCGTGAATAGAAGTGATTTGAGTTTTATCTTTTTTAATACGCAAGTAATTCGCTAACAATCTTCCAGATCTGTTTGCCTTAAAACTAAATTTAGCTTTGGCCTTAGAAATCTGAACGCCAGCTCTTTTACTAAGAATTGTATTAAATTCATATTGAAGCTTTTGCAACTTAATTCTATATTGAGGATCACTAGACGAAATAAAAAGTCGTTCATTTTCCGCTATTTGCTTTTCTAGCTTTTTAATATTGGCATTAAAAATCTTATTTCGTGAGCATCCCATCTATTAACCATTGAAGTAGAACCTTCAGGGTTAAATTGAAAAAAATCATGAATGGCAGAGAGGAGCTTTGGTTTATTAAGTTCATTGAGAGCTATACCAGAATTCATTCTCCATCTAGGCTGGTTAGTAAAGGTTGAATTTAAATTTAGAATACACGAAACCATAGCATGGTCAGAGACGTCAATGTTGCCAATCTTAGGGGTACTAACACAGTTGATCAGCTGTTTCGAAACTAATATGTAATCGATCCTGGAACGAGAACTATGTGGGTTAGAAAAAAAAGTATAAAAAATTTCTGTAGGGAAGTGTAAACGCCAAATATCAACTAACTTAGTGGTTTGAAGAAATAATTTAAAAGCAAAATAAACCTTAGGGGGGTGGAATTTAGTATGAGATAATCTATCTAATAAAGGATCAGATATGACATTAAAATCACCTGCAACAATTAAAGGTACATTACCAATTTTTACAACCTCCGTTGAAAGATTAGACCAAAAAACAGGGTCATCTGCAGTAGGGCCATAAACATTTAATAAACATTTAATAAAAATAAGATAGAATCATGAACTTTAACCGTAACAATTAAATATCTCCCATCCGTATCTGTAATTTTGCTCAAAATTTGGCAATGCGCTTTTTTCGCAAATAATATAGCTACACCATTTTTCTTGCCATTAGCAGGAGAAGAAACAATATTGTCAACCCATTTTTTCTTCATATAGTCTAAAATGTTATCATCTATACAAAAATCAGCTTTGCAACTACCCAAATAATCCAAAATTTTTGTACGTTTCACAGGATGGCGTAAACCTTTAACATTCAGTGACACTACTTTAATATTAGCCATGACAAAATAAAAAGAGAGAAGGGTTAGAAAGAAGAAGGTCAGAAAAATACACAAATGTTAAGAAGAAAGTAGCTCCAGAACACACAAAAGGGAATGGAAGAAATAAAACATAGCAAAAAAGACAAACAAAATACATAAATATGAACATTGAGACGCACACACGCTCTACAAGCATGGCCAGAACCGCTGGAGCCCAAAATAATATGAGTTATATAAATCTGTCAAAGAAGATCATACAGGAAAGAATCAAGTGGTAGGACCCTGAGTGTCCATAGTTTGCTGTAATTGTTGATCCAGAAATTGTCGCAGATCTTCAGGACGCTGAAAGGATTTTGAAAAATTATCTTTCCAAATGCGCATAGTTGAAGGGTCAAAAAGGCCATATTGGTATCCAAGGCTTCTTAATTGTGGGCGAAGATCAGTAAATCCCTTACGTATTGCAACAGTTTCCTTGGCAAAATCTTGATGAATAAAGATTTTGTGACCATTGACCATCAATGTAGGAATTTCTCTAGCTGCTTTTCTGATCATAACCAAATGATGGTGACGAAGAACTTTAAATATCATTTGTCTAGGCTTGGTATGCTGAGGATTGCGACGCGAAGGAATTCTATGAGCCTTATCAATTTCAAATTTTTCTGGAAATTTGACATTTAAAAGTCCAGGAATTAAGTTCTCTAAGTATAGTCGACAGTTAGTTCCCTCAACCTCTTCTGGTAAATTAAATATGCGAAGGTTGTATTGTCTATTGCGATTTTCCAAGTCCAAAAGATGCGAGCACAGAGGTGATATTTTCGCCACAAGTGGAGTAAAAGCCTCGACTTTAACTTTATTGTCCTGTATTTTAATTGAGTTGTCTGAGATTTTCATCGACATACTCGCCATTTCTTTTCGTACATTTTTTATTTCAGTCGCAATAGTTTCTGTATTAGCACGAAGAGCCTGAATTTCCTCCAAAATTAAAGAAAGCGAAGGTTCAGATGACTCCACCACTTTTGATTTTATTGGAGGCGGTGAAATCTGCTGTTTCCTTTTATTGTTGAGAGGATTTTTATTATCCATTTTTGAGAAAAAAAATAAATAAATAATGACATTTGAATAAAAATGAACAGTTTATGAGTAAAAAGAGCAAAAAGATGCAAAGCAATCCTCAAAAATACTGGTGCAGCAGCTAAACTGGACTAGGGGTGTGGCTAGGCCCAAGCCAGGCCCTTTCCTGAAGTATGCTCCGCCCCCCTGACAGACTAAACAGGCAGAAACCCAGTGCAGAGCCCGGAGCAGGAACCAGGGAGCCAGAAACACCACTTCCCACAACCAGATAGGCTTGAAATCGCTTCCCAGTACAGGTAAGCCTATTAACACCGCAGCGACCTCTTTTTAAATAAAATTTTGACAGATTTTCGTCGTAATATGCTCAAAAACGGGCGAAAACGCGGAGGAGCTCACCGGGTGGCGGCCATCTTGAATTTGCGCGTCCTCGCACATGTTAGTTTTTGGGCTGATCATTTTTACGATCAGCCCGAACATGCGCACTATCCGCCCCCTTAAGAGACCGAGGGTTGCTTCATGCGGCAGCCCCTGGTCTCCTAATGGGCAGGGAGTATCTCTGCCCTCAACTAATCCTGGCGCTGCTTGAGCAGCGTCAGTAGAGGGGTTGGCATTGGCAGGGACTTCGCGGCTGACGCTGTTCCTGTTTGTTGAAGAGCGCGCGCGGGACCCTGGCCCATGAGCAGTCGGCCACGATTCTATTTGCCTGGTAACATTTTTAACAATAGCTCAGTTTTTGTAGAATCGTCAACGTGGGGTGGGGAGCTGACGTCTCATATACAAGAGCCCTTCTTACATCACATCTTATAGGTACGAGTAACGAGAGTTATCGATCTCAGGCAGGTGAGAGGAAGAGTCGGTCCTGTTAGGAAAAGGGCGTATCGCTGTTGTGGCTCTCAGCCAGCTGAGCTGTCACACCATCAGCAGAAACAAATTCACAACGGGAAACTGTAGTCATGCATTCTTTTCCAGCATCACAGATGCATCAATCCAAAGAGGGACCGCGGCCACAGGGAACATTTACAGAACAAATCGGCCTTGTTAGAACTGAAGCACCTTAAAGAAAGAGCTCGCGGTCGTCTTTCTACCCGTGTGCACTTTAGCTTCAAATATTTTCAGATGCTTCGTCCAGAGGCCTGAATGGAATGTTTTGACAGTCGGACACATATGTACTTAAGGCAAAAGTAGTCATCACTGCACACGCCCGGTAAGGGGCGTTGAGACTACATGCAATATTTGTGATCAGCTATTAAGAGGGTGGTAAGGGGACTACACATTCCATGTCATCTTGAGCACACACGCCATTTCACGATCAGCGGGGTAGTAAGGGCGCCAGAGGTCAGGCAGGGACAACACAGAGCTCCAGCAAGCACTACACAGTGTTCATACAGAGACTTCACCTAACTCATGCGTGTACTGCTTGGGGGTCAGGCAGGGATGACACAGCTCGTGCAGGCACCACACAGGGCTCCTACCGAGACTGAATGGAATATTTCACACTGGCAGAAATACGTCCCAGCGTCACCACGGGGGTGAGGATGGCCCTCCAGTGAGATCCCGGCACAGAGACCCAATGCAGCTACTTAGTGAGCCCGACTGAGCGCTACAGGGACCCACTGAGCCAAAGGCACGTGGACCGGTAAGTTTTATTTCATTATATTTAAATGTTAAACTTCCCAGCCCCCAACATCCCCCTCCCCCCCCCCCCCCCCCCGCAAGTTTAACGTATCTCGGCCCTCGTGTAACACTAACCAGGGCTTTAAGTGGGCCGGGTCTCACCGGGTCTGAGCACCGGCAGTTTTTTTAAGGGGGCCTGGAAACGGGTCTCTATCGGGCTCTCTTTTGTGTCCTGGCACAGGCGCCCCGTTTTTTTTTCCGGATTTGCAGTGACAGCAGCACTTCGATGGGCGCGTGGTGCAGAGGCGCAACTAGAGCCAAATTTCGGGGGGCGCTAACCAAAAATTTCGGGGGGGGGCTGAATCTTTAAACAGTAGGCAGAGTGGCGCTGATTTCGGGGGTGGGGGGGCTCAATCTAGGCAGAGTGGAGCTGCAGGGGCTCTTAGAAGGGGTGAAACAACAGCGAGGCCTCATTAACATGCAAATGGTCTTTTTAAAGACCTGTGAAGTGCTCGGGCGCGGCTTTGTGCCTGCCCGGGAAGCGGTCTCATCCCGGGCTGCCACACACGACGGGGGGGGGGGGGGGTGTGGGGGGTCTGAAGCCCTTTGAGTTTAATGGGTGTTGCGCGCCTGGCGTGGTGAGCATTGTAGAGAAAGGGAAATCCTTTAAAGAGAGTCTTTTTCTCTATGGATTTCCCTTCTGTTTTTGAAACTCAGGAGCAGCAACATTGTCGTGGTGTCACTTTTTCAATATTATATACAAGCTATAGTTGCTGCTTATTTATCTTATGCAACTAACAACCACTGACAAAGCCAATAGTCCTGACACGTAGGTATGATGTGACTTGTATCATATATCTGGACGCAATGACAGAAACAGCAAAATACAAGTCGGGCAGCACACTATGCTAAACACAGATTTTTAGCTTACGTGTTTTTAAGCCACGCCCTTAATTACATTGACCACGCCCCTTTTGGAGACCCCTTAGTTTTTTCCTCCCACTTAAAGCCCTGACACTAACCCTTTTCCTATAAAGATTTTGCAGGGTCTGACATTGTTGTATATGGACGCATGATAGAAACGAAAGGCCAGGGACTCTCATTTTAATTGAAATGAGTGTCCCTGGCCTTTCGTTTCTTTTCACCATGCGCCCATGCAACATACACACACAGCGTGTGTTTCTGTTGTATATGAAGGGAGGTATGGTAGAAACCAAAGGCCGCGCATTTCATGGTTTAAATGAAATCATGAAATGCGCGGCCTTTCGTTTCTACCATGACTCCCTCCATATACAAGAGAAACACACGTGTGTGTGTGTGTGCAGTGCAGGGCTTTAAGTGGGATGATAAAACTGTGGGGGGTCCCTAAAATGACATCACACACTGACAATAATGAGACATCACTGTTTTCTAACACCAAACGTGGGCTGTTAGTACATCATGATGTGTTGTTCTTTAAAAAGGGGTGTCTTTAGCTCTTTCTTAAATGACAGCAAGGTAGTGACAGTCCTGGTGGATATGGGGATGTCATTCCATACTCTGTCACCTCACTCTAATAGTGAAAGAGGATAGTGCTTTACAATGCTTTGCTCTGCAGATGGTGCGCTTTGTGAAAGGTGTCGTCTTCCACTGTTTAATCGGTTATAGGTTCTGCAAGTTATGTAACTTCTGCTGTATAAGATGTCACATTGTGTTTGCTGATCATCACTGCGAGTGGCGTAGTATGTCTGCTCAGCCTGTTTCTGGTATACATGCAGTGCTTGCATTAGTTTGCAGTGATCTGCTTTGTAAGTGGTGGCTGGTACTGACAATAAGAGATATTCTTTCAGGTGTGTGGAGTCTGAGTCTGTGTGTGGAGAAGAGTCTGACAGGGAAATGATTATTATACTGTGCGAGATTATCTTACTTCCATGACTGATGCATTACGCAGCGGTATTAATTGGTTCGTTAAAAATAGACTAATCACGATCAACACATTAATTCTTAAACCGCTGTCCTGTGACATGAATATATATGCTTATTTAACGTGAACACTTAGTCTCGCAGTCCTGACCAGTGACTCTCTCTTTTTAGCCCCAAACCCCACTGACCATGAAAGAATCCGTTTCTGCACCAAAGGCACAGCGGAAGGTTACATGTGATGAAAACAAGTTACTTACCTGTAACTGTAGTTCTCCAGTATTGGAGCTTTCATAGATTCACATGCCTGAATCATTCCCCGTCGTCGAGACGAGAGTCTCCGGTACATAAAAAAGCATTGCTTAGTAGTATAGCAAACTGAAAAAAAGCCTAGGCCCATTTTCCTTTTGCAACCCATAACCTTCGTTATGTAAAAAAGGACTAAACTTGTCTCTGAACCAATCAGAGCCTCTCACCCTCAAGAACACTCCTGAGAGAACCTTCTGCCCCTCAGATTTTCGTACACTTGTGCAATAACACTCTTTGTGCTAAATCCGAGGTGAGCCTCTCAGGGGAGGAGGGTGGGTTGCATGTGAATCTATGAAAGCTCCAATACTGGAGAACTACAGTTACAGGTAAGTAACTTGTTTTCTTACTCCAGTATTGGAGCTTTCATAGATTCACATGCCTGAATCAGAATAGCGTATACAAAAGAAAAAGGTATTAAGGAAACAATACGAAAAGCATAAATGAAGAGAGCACGTTTAATTACCCCTTCAAGGATATCTAATATTCATTGTGAATACATCAAAAATCAATTTCAAATGCACACAGAAAAAGGCGCTTATTCAAAGAGAAACACAACGAAATATATCACAAAAAATCATGTACATATCAATGAACAAAGGACATAGTACAAATGACAATAACCCAAAGCAAATTATTCACACCAGTGTCCCCCTCTTAATTGCAGGCGAACCACTGAGAGGTAGTCACAAAAGGGAACACTAAAAAAGGCTAAGTGGCCCAGTTTTGAGTGTCCACACGAAAATCTAAGAATCACTAAAATTCTAGTGACTCCTCCATCCAATGTCTGTCGACGTGACCACGTTTCAGCCCTTATTCCTTATGGCTCCTTCAGGACAGGGGTTATACAGAACTACAATAAAAAAAGGACATATTACTCTCATCCAGGGTTCAGAGTGGGGAACAACAGATATGGATGGTGACTGCCCAGCACATGCCACACAGAAGTCCCCAACAGAACCACACCAAAGTGAGCCAATTAATAAAAAGCCCTATTACCATGAAACACCACAAAGTGACAATCTAGGAGGATTATTAAAAATTAAATAAAATAAGGACAACTCAACTCACTATAGACCTATTACCAACAAGTGCCCACAATTTCCTAAACAATAATACCAGACTACCAAATCAACCACAACTAAACCACCAAATTCCTTATTCCATCTCACCAAATAAAAAACAAAAAACAAAAAGATCACTCCAGAACCACTTACATACTCCCTCAATAGTTGGGCGCTAATTCTCTCACGCTGCAGGGTGGACAGCAAACCATCAATGAAAATTGAATAATAATAATATTGAAAAACCATTGATGGTTTTTTAATATTATTATTCAATTTTCATTGATGGCTTGTTATCGTTTGTATTTATTTACTGTAGGCAGTGTATTAAGTCCGCTGTCCATCCTGCAGCGTGAGAGAACATGGTTTTTCATGGTAATAGGGCTTTTTATTAATTGGCTCACTTTGGTGTGGTTCTCTTGGGGACTTCTGTGTGGCACGTGCTGGGCAGTCACCATCCATATCTGTTGTGCCCCACTCTGAACCCTGGATGAGAGTAATATGTCCTTTTTTTTATTGTAGTTCTGTATAACCCCTGTCCTGAAGAGGCCATAAGGAATAAGGGCTGAAACGTGGTCATGTCGACAGACATTGTATGGAGGAGTCACTAGAATTTTAGTGATTCTTAGATTTTCGTGGGGACACTCAAAACTGGGCCACTTAGCCTTTTTTAGTGTTCCCTTTTTTGACTACCTCTCAGTGGTTCGCCTGCAATTAAGAGGGGGACACTGGTGTGAATAATTTGCTTTGGGTTATTGTCATTTGTACTATGTCCTTTGTTCACTGATATGTACATGATTTTTTGTGATATATGTCGTTGTGTTTCCCTTTGAATAAGCGCCTTTTTCTGTGTGTATTTGAAATTGATTTTTGATGTATTCACAATGAATATTAGATATCCATGAAGGGGTAATTAAACGTGCTCTCTTCATTTATGCTTTTCGTATTGTTTCCTTGATACCCTTTTCTCTTGTATAAATTTATTTCCTTATACCCAGGTATTATAGGGTTAATTGGGTGTACCCCTGTTGTTTATGACTAGTCTGTTTACACTTTGTTAAGTGTGAGGTGGTTAGAGTAATCCATATCACATTAAGTGTGTGTAATAAATTGCTGTTGCTTTCACAGGAACGGCGCTTTGCCATTGGGGGATATATATTGTATTAGTTATTTTGAGTTTTTTGTTGTATGTATTTTGTATATTTTGTAATTGTATGTTGATGTATGAACTGTGTATGTACATCATTTAAAACTGTAGAGAATGTCAGAACCTTATATGGTGAGTTACTCAGAGGAAGATATCAATAAGCTGAAACAGATTCCATCACTTTTGGGTGTAGATACTTCTGGGGTTAGGAACCTTAACTCAGATAAGGGAGAACGATTGATACAACTTAGGAAAAAGAACACTAGGACTCAATTGCATGCCCAAGTACTATTGGAATATCTGAAATCAAATACTATACCTGCAGGCTTGCAGGTTAAAAATATCCCTGTGATCTTTATAAATGATAAGGCATATTTGGTAGATTTCAGTGGGGTAGGGACAAAGTGTTCCCGTGACTGGATTGTGTTGTCAATCCAGACTGCCTTAAGGATAAGTGAAGAGGAACGTAAGGAAATCAAGAGATTGGAAGAGGAAATTGGAGAGGATACTACCATAGCAGATGCTAAATCATTGTTAGAAACTATTGAGAAAACATTGACTGACTTTAAAACTCATACAGTTAATTTGAAGACCTCTAAAGTAGTGAAAGACATCAAGAACTATAAATTAGAGTGGGTATATCCCTATCTAAAAGAGGATTTTTTCAAAAATAATAATCCAAGTAATCTTAATTTTCAATATAGAGGGAGATCACGGACTAAATTTGTAACCTTTTCAGACTCGTCGTCCGACTCCGATCTAGGAGAAGGTGCTTCCTTCCAACCCTACCCCACATATCAACCATACTATCAATATCCCAGGTCCTACCCTCCCCCACCCCCTTTTTTAGACAGAGGTGGGAACAGGGGGCGAGGGTTCCGAAGAGGATGGCGAACACCTGTACAACAGAATCAGGAACAGGGGTTCTTCAGGACACGACACAAAGTGTACAGACGTTAAAACAGAATGATGGCTGCAATAACATTGGCATGGAGTTAATGCCAGTGTATAATTTGTCTAAACATCCCTTGACCGATGTGGAAATTACAGTACTCCGAAAGGGGTTATCCTTTGTTCCGACGGTGATGCAAGACCCTGTAGACACTAAAATTGAAGTTTTACATTTTCTTAGGAAAATCCGATTGAAGATCTATTTTTCAGAGTATAATGAAAGTAATGAAAGAAATGTTAGTGGTCTTAAGAGAAAGTCTTCTTTTTTCCACAGCGTATATGGCTATGCCTGATGAAGTTTTGGTTTTTGAAGACCAAATATTACGTGAAATAGATCTGTTGAACTCTAAACAAATTACTTTTAGATCTAATTTCTCCAAACAAGAACAATTGGCGGTACAAGATCTTGCCAATAATCCCCTTACGGTTATTAAACCAGCTGATAAGGGTGGGGGAATAGTCTTATGGGACACTGAAAAATATGACGAGGAGATCATGCGTCAATTAAGCAATAGGGAGCATTACCGTTCCTTGTTGGATAACCCCATGGCTAGATTGAAAGCTCAGATATTACATCTTACCACTGATGCTATGGAAGCAGGGTATTTGTGTAAAAAAGAGTATGAGTACTTGAATTTCACAGAACAGAAGACACCCAACATATACGTACTGCCAAAAGTACATAAAGATGTACACCAACCCCCTGGGAGACCGATCATTGCCTCTTGTGGCTCGATTTTGGAGCCATTGGCTAAATATATTGACGTATTCCTGAAGCCATTTGTAGCACAAACAAAAGCGTATGTGAGAGATACGATGGATCTCATTTCCAAAATTGAACTCTCGGTGTTCGATGGAGACCAACAGCTGTTGGTCTCCTTCGACATCGAGAGTCTATATACCAACATACCTCAGGATGAGGCGTTGATGGTTATGAGATTGGTGTTGGATACTAGACCGAGACCTCACTTGGTTCCCACTGAGTTCCTGCTTGATCTGGCAAATATTTGCTTGAAAAATCATTTTTTTGCTTTTAAAACTGAATTATTTTTGCAGGTTAAAGGTGTAGGGATGGGATGCTGTTTCGCTCCTGAAATAGCGAATTTAGTGATGGACCATTTTGAAATGAGGTATATCTTCCATGATGCGACTCCATTCAGGGATCAAATTCTTGAGTGGATTCGCTTCATTGATGATGTTTTTATGATATGGAAAGGTACGCAAGAAGAACTGGAGCAATTCCATATGTGGTTGAACGCTCGGACAACTGATCTCAAATTCGCTAAAACTGCTAGTAACACACGTATCAATTTTTTGGATGTATGGATTATTGACAAAAATGGTAGGCCGGAGGGAGATTTGTATACCAAGCCTACCGACAGGAACACTTTGCTTGATTACACGTCAGGGCACCCACGTAACCTCAGGGACAATTTGCCCTATGGGCAGTTCCTGAGGGTACGCCGTAACTGTACTGATAAGAATGATTATTTTAAAAATGCTAAGATTCTACAAGAGAAATTAGTTACACGAGGGTATCCTAAACGATTGGTAAGAGGGGCACTTAAAAGAGCTTGGTATACCCCCCGGGAAAATCTACTTACACCAAAAAGCAAACTAGAATCTGAACAATTGGTCTGTGTACTTACGTTCAATCCTAAAGCAAAAAAAGGAAAACAGATCATTTTATGGAACCTGAGGTTATTGGACCACTTGATCATTCCTAAGCCCTTATTTGCCTTTCGACGAGGTAGAAATTTGAGGAACCATCTGGTTAAAGCTATTCGCCAGAAACCAACTCCAACAGACATGAGAGGTCTGTTGGGGTTACCAAGAGTTATAGGGCACTATAAGTGTAATAACTGTGCTGCCTGTACCTATACCAAAGATTCAAAAGTGGTGGTGATTCATAAAAAACAACATAAACAATTGTGTTTCTCTAATTGTAACACTAAAAATGTAGTGTATTGTGTGACTTGCCCGTGTGAAAAAACTTATATCGGACAAACGACACAAGCTGCCAAAATGCGGATCATACAGCATAAATCTCGGATTCGATGTAAGACCATAGGGGCTCCTATGGTCCAGCACTTTATTGAAAAGGGACATGGAGAAAATGATTTGGAATGGTCTATTCTGGCGGTGGTTAAGGCACCTACCAAAACAACTTTGCAGAGTAAACTAAATAATCTAGAAGCGCGTTTGATAGAAAGGTATCAGACATCAAGTATGGGCTTAAATGATCGAGATGAGGTTTGGGCTCTGATTGAGAATTAACCTGCAGCATCCTATATACATATGTAGATGGAAAGGAGTAGCCCCCTGATTTTTACTTTGAAGGGGGGTTTCAGAATTTTGATGTATAGCATTCCTCTTGTGTTCTATGTGTGCATTGTATGCTTTTTAAGTCACATGTATAGGGTTCTTTTCTTCATTTATTCTCATTGTTGTATATATGTAGATATTGTATATAACTGTATGGTTAGGAGTAGGATGTTGCTCTCGTCCTTCGATCTGGGGCCCCTCAGTGTGGTTTGGTGACTGCCCAGTAAATCAGATTTATTTTATCTTTAGTGAGTGGTGTAGTTTAAGTTGGTCGTATTTTATTTTATTTTATTGTGTTATTGGTGACCCTTGTTTGTTTCGGAATGTGCCTACCTCCAGTCCCCTCTCCATGTTACTGTTGCCGGAGGGGTTGACTGGTGTATGCTGGGATCCATATTGCCAGGTGCGACTCGCGTCGCCTTGTTGTACCTATAAATTTCCCTTTATTTAATTGGGACATTGGTGACTCCTGCCTTTTTGGGATGGTGTGGCGCCTAATATATATTTATTTTTATTTTTTATTTTTGATGGTTGATGGTTTGATAAATTAGACGATTTGCTAGAGTAGTTACCGTGCCCCAGTCCCCTTTCTATGTTATTGCTGTCGGAGGGCGGGACTGGCGAACGTTGGGATCTTTATTTCCGGGTTTGACGCTCGCCGCTCTGTGGTATATACTAACCCGAGCGACTGAGGAGCTGGTGTGGAGTGAGGTTTTGGCATTTGGACCGACCCGACGTTCATTGAGTAAGTGGATCGCCTTATGCACTCTCCCGTAGTCTTGTGACTTTGTGTTGGGATTATTACAGCGACGGATCCGTTTGCATAACGAGCATCATTAGTATTTCAATTGTGTTTGCACCATAGGAGTAAATTGTGGACCCCGGTGTTTGGATTATTTTTGAAGTTGAGAGTTTCAGCTGGCGGGCATTCATAATGTTGAAGAGGTAAGACCGTCGCCCGCACTTTGGTGGTGGTTTGATTCACTGTAGGACTTGGGTCTTGATTACGATGGTTTTTCAATATTATTATTATTCAATTTTCATTGATGGTTTGTTATCGTTTGTATTTATTTACTGTAGGCAGTGTATTAAGTCTGCTGTCCACCCTGCAGCGTGAGAGAATTAGCGCCCAACTATTGTGGGAGTATGTAAGTGGTTCTGGAGGGATCTTTTTGTTTTTTGTTTTTTATTTGGTGAGATGGAATAAGGAATTTGGTTGTTTAGTTGTGGTTGATTTGGTAGTCTGGTATTATTGTTTAGGAAATTGTGGGCACTTGTTGGTAATAGGTCTATAGTGAGTTGAGTTGTCTTTATTTTATTTTATTTTTAATAATCCTCATAGATTGTCACTTTGTGGTGTTTCATGGTAATAGGGCTTTTTATTAATTGGCTCACTTTGGTGTGGTTCTGTTGGGGACTTCTGTGTGGCACGTGCTGGGCAGTCACCATCCATATCTGTTGTTCCCCACTCTGAACCCTGGATGAGAGTAATATGTCCTTTTTTGATTGTAGTTCTGTATAACCCCTGTCCTGAAGAGGCCATAAGGAATAAGGGCTGAAACGTGGTCACGTCGACAGACATTGGATGGAGGAGTCACTAGAACTTTAGTGATTCTTAGATTTTCGTGGGGACACTCAAAACTGAGCCACTTAGCCTTTTTTTAGTGTTCCCTTTTTTGACTACCTCTCAGTGGTTCGCCTGCAATTAAGAGGGGGACACTGGTGTGAATAATTTGCTTTGGGTTATTGTCATTTGTACTATGTCCTTTGTTCATTGATATGTACATGATTTTTTGTGATATATGTCGTTGTGTTTCTCTTTGAATAAGCGCCTTTTTCTGTGTGTATTTGAAATTGATTTTTGATGTATTCACAATGAATATTAGATATCCTTGAAGGGGTAATTAATCGTGCTCTCTTCATTTATGCTTTTCGTATTGTTTCCTTGATACCTTTTTCTCTTGTATACATTTATTTCCTTATACCCAGGTATTATAGGGTTAATTGGGTATACCCCTGTTGATTATGACTAGATGAATCAGAATAGCGAGCAGTTAATAAATGCACATTTTTTGTTACCCAAGACCTGGAACAAGGGAACATATGTAGTGTGATAAAAACGGTATCCCTAAACCAAAACACACATATCAAAAATACTTTGCAAATTGCATCCAATACAATAAACAACAATAAAATGTGCAAATGTAGCTAATAAAGGAAGGAGGGATGGTAAAGAAGGCACGCCGTTACTGGATAAGGTTCCTCAGCACCGCTTCTCCCACCGCCACATCTCTTCCTGTGGCTGCATCCAAGCAGTAATGCCTGGTGAAAGTGTGCGTACTCGTCCAGGTCGCCGCCCTGCAGATATCCTGGATCGGTACTCCCGCAAATAAAGCAGTAGAGGTGGACACTGCTCTTGTCGAATGGGCACGGACTAGTGCATTCAGAGGTCGCCCAGCTGCCAATGACAATACTCTATCGCACTGGAAATCCATCTGGCAATTCTCCTTTTTGACAGAGGGAAACCCTTCCTGAGTGCGCTGAAGGCGACAAAAAGTTGTAAAGACTTGCGGAAAGGCTTCGTTTTTTGCAAATAGAACTTTAGACAGCGTTGGACATCCAGCGAGTGGAGAGCTCTTTCCGCCGCTGTTGTTGGTTGAGGAAAGAATCGTTTGAGAATTAGCGGCTCATTTAAATGAAAATCAGCTGGTACTTTTGGAATGAATTTTGGATTAGTCCTGAGTATCATTCTATCTTCCTTGAATTGTAAGAAAGGGTCTTGGACCGTGAGAGCCTGTATTTCCCCCACTCTCCTGGCTGAAGTGAGCGCAATGAGAAGTGCAACTTTCCACGACAGGAATTTAAGATCTGCCCTGTGTATTGGCTCGAAGGGCTGTTTCATTAACTGGGAAAGAACAATGTTCAATTGCCAGAGAGGTGGTGGAGGCTTTATTGGAGGGAAAACCCGGAACAATCCCTTCATGAATTGTTTGATGACTCTAGCGGACCACAGAGATGGACCAGAGGCAGTCCTTCTGTAGTGTGATATTGCGGCTAGGTGTACCTTTATAGATGCATGAGCCAAACCAGACTTTGCCAAAAGCAAAATGTATGGAATTAGCTCGTGTGCTGCAGAGTTCAGAGGATGAAGGTTACATCTTTTGCACCATAAACAGAATCTCTTCCACTTCATCCTGTATGTTTTGTTTGTACTATCCGCTCTGGCTCTAGATAGTATGTCCCTGCACTCCATTGGGATGTTTAGATGCTGAAATTCGCAGTATTCAGGAGCCAGGCTGCTAAGTGCAGTGATTTCGGATCCGGATGGAGTACTTCCCCTTGAAACATCGTCAGGAGTGACGATATCGGCTGGAGGCGAATCGGGCGTTCCTCCGACAGTAGTAGAAGCTCCACGAACCAGTGTTGCCTGGGCCACCATGGTGCTATCAGGATTATCCTGCATGGTTCTTTTTTGATCTTCATAAGAACCCGCAGCAGGAGGGTAATTGGAGGAAAGGAGTAGGCAAAGATGCCTGACCATGCCATCAAAAACGCATTACCCCAAGATCCCCGTTGGGGAAGCCAGCTTGCGAAGAACTGGCATTTTGTGTTCTCCACTGTTGTGAAGAGGTCTACTGTCGGTTTTCCCCATCTTTGGAAGATGTTGTTTAGACTCCCTTAGTCGATCTCTCATTCGTGGCAGGTGGATTTGAGCCTGCTGAGAGTATCCGCCTTGATGTTCTGATCTCCTGGAAGATGTTCCGCTGCAATGGATATTCTGTGTTGGAGTGCCCATTCCCATATCTATTGGGCTTCTTGAGACAGGGAGAGTGATCTTGTTCCTCCCTGTTTGTTCAAATAGTGCATTGCTGTTGTGTTGTCTGTTCTTATCAACACGGCTGATCCTTGAATCCTTGGTAGGAACGCTAACAATGCTAAGCGGACGGCTCTGAGTTCCAAGATGTTGATATGCATTTGCTGTTCGTCAACTTTCAGCGACCGCTGACTTGGAGGTCCTGAAGGAACGCTCCCCAGCCTTCCAAGGGCGCATCTGTCGTAATCACTAGTGGGGCTGGTTGAGTAAGGAATGAAAGACCCTGCGAGACGTTCCGTTTTTGGGTCCACCATGTTGCCGCATGGACCATGGTCGGCGTTGCCCTGAGTATATCGTCGAAGGATCCTTTCGCCTGATGCCATTGAAGATCCAGCTGCTCTTGCAACGGACGCATCCTTAGCCTGCAGAAAGGTACGAGGGGGATGCAAGATGACATCGTTCCCAGCAATGATTTGAACTTGCGTACTGAAAGAGACTTTCTTTTTATAAAAGCCTGGGATAGAGATATTATTCCCAGCTGTCTTTCCTTGGAGGGGAACGCTTTGTTTACCTCTGTATCTAGAATTGCTCCCAAGAAGGTGATGTTTCTTGTCGGCTGAAGAGATGATTTTTCTTTGTTTAAAGTCAGACCTAATCTGGCAAACAGTTCCACGCAAGCCGTTGTTGACGACCGGACCGACGCTGCTGATGGTGCTTTGACTAACCAGTCGTCGAGGTAAGGAAATACTTGGTGTTTCTGCTTCCTTAAAACCGCTGCCACTAGAGCCAGGCATTTCGTAAAAAATTCTCGGGGCTGTCTTCAGGCTAAAAGGCAGTACCTTGAATTGGTAGTGTTCTCCGGCCACCATGAAACGAAGGTACTGCCTGTGGGAAGGATAGATGGGGAAATGAAAGTACGCATCCTGTAGGTCCAATTTGGTCATATGATCTCCTGGGTTTAATAGCAGCAGAATATCTTGGAGGGAAATCATTCTGAAGGATTGCTTCTTGAGGTTAAGTGTTTAGGGACCTGAGGTCCAAAATAGGGCGCCACTGGAGAATGTTTTTCTTGACTAGGAAAAACCGGGAATAAAATCCCCTTCCTCTCTGGGAATTCGGTACCGGTTTTATTGCTCCTTTTCGGAGCATTGTCCGAATTTCTCGACGCATCTGATGTAAGTATTTGACCTCTTGGTGCTTTGGCGGTGTACAAGGGGGCGTTTGCAGAAGCTCTAGAGTGTGTCCGAATTGTATTATGTTGAGGACCCATTGGTCCATAGTTATTTGCTGCCAATTTTGAAGATGATAAGAAATTCTTCCACCCAGGGGAACATACGACATTAGAGGAATAGGTGTAGCCGGATTCAGAACATCGTCATTGCCGACGGGTATTGTCCTTCCCCTGATGACCTCCTCGACCTCTAGGAGTAGATTTTGTGTAACCTCCTGTTTGTCGCTGTGCATATTGTTGACGGTATGGCTGAGATGAGGTGGAGTAAGAAGTATACCTGCCTTGTTGGTAACCCCCTCTATAGGAGGATTGGCCCCTAGCTCTTGAGCCTCTAAAAGGAACCTTCCTATACTGCAGCGTTCCCAGTGATTTTGCCGTGTCTGTATCTTTTTTGATACTCTGCAAGGCCTCGTCAATGTGCTTCCCGAACAAATCTTCTCCATTGAAGGGAAGGTCCAAGATTTTATTCTGGACTTCGGGCCTAAAAGCTGTTGCTCTCAGCCATCCTTGTCGGCGTAAGACTGCCGCTCCCCCCAAAGATCTGAAGGCCGTGGTCGCAATGTCCATTGCGCAATCTATGACTTCAGCCGAAGTCCTTTCTCCTTCCTGGAGGATCTTTCTGGCTTCCTGTCTGTCAGCCTCTGGAATGCTGTCTATGTAAGGCGAGAGGTCGCACCACATTTGTCTATCATACCTGCCCAGGATGGCCAGGGCATTCGCCGCCTTAACTAGAAGGACAGACATGGAAGAAAACCTCTTCCCCGCATTGTACAAGCGCCTACCCTCTCTGTCGGGAGGTGTTGAAATTGGAGCTGATGGATTCCTTGATTTTTGCTGAGCCGCCTGGGTTATAACTGAGTCCGGCTTGGGGTGGCCTAGTAGACAAGCTGGAGCATCCAAGGGCGCTTTATATTGTTTGTCTAGTCTTGCGAGTACTGGGGTAACCGTTGCTGGTGTCTCCATGACCTTGAGACCTTCCTCCCATATATGACTGACAATCGGAAGAGATCAAACTGCCCTACAATATGGTTCCTTGAAATCATACAAGAAACATTCTGTCTTGTCAGATGACATGGTGAGCGCAAATCTCTTTGTAGCTCTCTCCATTAGATTATGGAACCCCCGATTTCATCCGGAGGAGAATCAACAGGTTTTAGTGAAGGAGATGAAGGCGACGGAATGAGATAATCATCCCATTCTTTACTAGGGTCTGTTATCTCTCCCTCTTCCTGTTCATCATCATCAGAGGTCTCTGGATCTGGTTGTGGTAGCGGTGATATAGGCAAGGACTCTTGTAAAACCTCTTGCTGTCGCACTGGCGTACATGGAATAGAGCGTGGCTGAGATGTAGTCACTGGTATTCTTTGGGAAGTATGAGGTAAAGGATGCCTCCTTTTATAATCATCCAACATAAACCGCAAATCCGTTATCAGTGAAGATGGAACGCTCACCATTTCTTCCTGATAGTGTTGCTGGGGACGATCCTGAAATCCCCCATATTCATCTTCCCAGTCATCTTCTTGGCATTTTACATGCAATTGCGAGGGGCTACTGGCGTAGCAAAAAGGTCCATCATTATCTTCCTCCTGTGACTCTTCCTCCTCTAACAGGTGGGATGGTACTAGAGGTGTCACCTTGCTTGGAGATGTAAGATCTGGGGTAATTCTCCTCTTCCTGGCAAAATCCCGTTTTTCTGGGGTTTTTTCTCTCGTCAACGAGCCTGTCGACGAGATTGCCGTCGAAACCGCCGACAAAACTGTGGTTGCCGATGCTGCCGTCAACGCTGCCGTTACCGTCGTTGTTGTAGCCGTCGACGATCCTGTTGTTACTGTCGTCGACGATCCCGTCGACGACGTAATCGTGGTCGTCGTCGATGTCGTCTTCGACGGTCGTCGATGAAGGTATAGGTTTAATAGTGATTTTTACCTCACTTTTCTTCGTCGACGACGCTACTTTCTTCGTCGACGGTCCCGTCGACGACGTAGATTTCTCCAATTTCTCTTCAGGAGGTGTAGAGGCTGGCTTCTTAAGAGAATGTTTAACCTTAAGGGGTGATTTTGAGGGCTCTGAGCTTCTCCTCTTAGTATGTTTTACCCCTGAAGCATGACCCTTGCTCTTCTTTTCCATACTTGGAGGAGATTTTGAGGGACTGCGCTCTGAAGACCCAATCGTGGTCTTTTTAAGAGCCTTCTCAGGTCTTTCCCCTGAGGTATGAGCCTGAGGAGATCTGCTTCTTTTCTGAGATCTCCTTGAAGTTGTTGACGCCTCATCACTGTCACTAGACACAACGTCTTTCCTGGTCTTAAGTTTTTGAAGCCAAGTAACAGCCTTCCTTCACGATCCCTCAGTGTTTTATTAGAAAAGGTACGACATACCTTACATTCCTTTGCCTGATGGTGTGGGTAAATGCAGTATATGCAATCCTTATGAGGGTCGTCTGTATATAACCTTTTCTTTGAACAGGTGGTGCAGGCTCTAAATAAACCTTTCTTCTCCTTGTCAGCCATTCTCCAGAAGTTGGTGAGGAAAAAAGCAGTTGAATAAATTCTTCAATCTAGAACCAAACTGTAGAATTTGAGCAGAGCTCAAAGGAGACTCCCTAGCACAACGTGCGGTAGAAAATCTGAGGGGCAGAAGGTTCTCTCAGGAGTGTTCTAGAGGGTGAGAGGCTCTGATTGGTTCAGAGACAAGTTTAGTCCTTTTTTTACATAACGAAGGTTATGTGTGTGAGAAGTTGGCCTGATATATGATGTCACTAATTCTAGTGTACACCCTGTATTAGTCCAAACAACCCTTATGGTGATTGGTTGTAAAGTCAACCTTATAGACCAGCTATCCTAGTGGTAGCATGGACAAGAGCAGTCTTAGGCTAAACTCTGAATGGCATGTGAAGCCAGCTGTTATACCATTTGTAACCCCTTGAATACCAAATGAAAGGACACCACAACCGAAATATATATAAAATAAAGTGTATTTATTCTAGTCAAACCCTCAGCACTCTTTATGAGATTCGAGGTAAGTACAACACAGTCTTATTCAAGCATACATTAAGTCACACAGGTAAGTAATACAGTTAGGCCCTAGGGGCTACGCGAACCATATTCTAAGTAAGTGGTATAAGGACCACTGTCACGGAAATAGGATAGGCCTAGGCCTAGGGAATCGCTGGGGCTACACTATACTACCCAAGGTTAGGAAGTGGGAGGCCCACGGGATTCAGGTGCAGAGTGGAAACACTCACGCGTAATGCGTATAATCGATAGAAATAGTACAGTTTAGAATTAATAAGATTTAGGACACTTCTGGAGTAGCTAGGAAGTCGAGACTTGAGAACTAGACACTAGGATAGTCAATACCCTGATGAGCACCGGAGTACCCAAGTTACCTAGCCCACGGGCTGCGGGTGCATAGGTGTGAACTTGCGTCGGGTTTCGTCGTCGACTCCTATGGATGCCTGAAGGAAAGATGCTGACAGGCAGTCAGTGAAGAGTGTCCGGTGGATCCCAAGGCCGGGATCAAGAAGGAAGGGTACCTGCAAGCAGAAGGGATAGAGTCTGGGTCACTAGCCAGTGACCACGTGGAACCAGGAAGGAACCAGGCGATGTCGGGAGATTGCAGGTGAAGAGGTGAAGCTTGTCGCAGCAGCCACGGGTACCAGGAGACGTCGAGGATGACCAGGACCAGGAGGCGAGCTGTCCCACGAAGGCTTGTGCTGTCGGCGGCATCGAAGTCGAACTAGGACTCACCAAGCCTTGGCAAGCGGAACCCACGAAGAATGGAGGACTTGCTTCTGGTGCAGACCAGGAAGGTCTGGGGTGCTTCTCTTTTACAGAGGAGCAGGAGCCAGTCTGGAGGAGCCAAACCAGTAGTGGAAAATTGAGGGTGTGTCTTCGCAAAGGTTACTAGCCAACGAGCAAGCAACCGGACAGACGCAGCAAGCAGGAAAATGCAGAAGGGCCCCACGCAGGACTCGTGGAGTGTGGGGGGGCTGATCTTCGGTGCAGATGGTGCTTGGGGTTGGGGCTTCTCAATCCCCGGTGAGATTTTTTACCGTTTCGCGGAGATTTGCGTAACGCGATTACGCAAATTCCGCCCACCCCTACGAAGTACCCAAGTTACCTAGCCCACGGGCTGCGGGTGCATAGGTGTGAACTTGTGTCGCGTTTCGTCGTGGACTTCTATGGATGCCTGAAGGAAAGTTGCTGACAGGCAGTCAGTGCAGAGTGTACGGTGGATCCCAAGGCCGGGATCAAGAAGGAAGGGTACCTGCAAGCAGAAGGGACAGAGTCAAGGTCCCTAGCCAGTGACCATGTGGAACCAGGAAGGAACCAGGTGATGTCGTGAAGATTGCAGGTGAAGGGTGAAGCTTGTCGCAGCAGCCACGGGTACCAGGAGACGTCGAGGACGACCAGGACCAGGAGGCGAGCTGTCCCACGAAGGCTCTTGCTGTCGGCGGCGTCTAAGTCGAACTAGGACTCACCAAGCCTTGGCAAGCGGAACCCACGAAGAATGGAGGACTTGCTTCTGGTGCAGACCAGGAAGGTCTGGGGTGCTTCTCTTTTGCAAAGAAGTGGGAGCCAGTCTGGAGGAGCCAAACCAGCAGTGAAGATTCAAAGGTGTGTCGTCACAAAGGCCGCTAGCCAACGGGCAAGCAACCGGACAGACGCGGCAAGCAGGAAAATGCAGAAGGGCCCCACGCAAGACTCGTGGAGTGTGGGGGGGCTGATCTTCGGTGCAGATGGTGCTTGGGGTTGGGGCTTCTCAATCCCCGGTGCACAACCTCGAGGGTGCCTCAGAAGCTGCGCTGGAAGATACTCGCCACTTTTTCCAGGTAGCCGGTCCCACGTCTCTCGTCGCCTCCACGGATCTCAGCTCAGCTGTGGATGTGGACCAGGGTCAGAGAAGTCTGGAAGTCAAGGCTCTGGTCAGGCTCTGCAGTCGGTACCACGTAGAACTTCAGCAAAGCAAAGGGTAAGTCTCTTGATGGTGCCTGTTCGCACAGGCTGACCACTCCTTGGCCACAAGGGAGATTCTTCAGTCTTCTTCTTTCGTCGAATGTCGAAGGTCCAGAGTTTCTGTTCAAGTTGCAGGTTCAGGATAATCTAATCTCCTGGGGCCCAGCTACCACACTTATACTAATCTGAGGGGCTGGGTTGCCTGCTAGGTCACGCCTTATGGGTGGGACCTGGGAGGGAGGTGGTTACACCCCCTTCCCTTTGTCCAGTTTTGCGCCAGGACTGGGGCTGGAGTGCCCCAGCACCGGTTTGAACTGGACTATGCATGGGACACCTTGTGTGCCCCAGGCAGTGTCTAGTTTCTTTCATCCCTCCCTGCCCCAATACACTAAGGCCTGTCTGGGGTGGTGCTAGCACCTCCCAAGGCAGGAAACCTATTGTCCAAGCCTCATGTGCCGGGATCACTCCCAGCAGCAGGAGGTCAGACTTGTGTCGTGGCAGCAGCATCCATTTTGTGATGCTGGGGCTCTGGTTGACTTTAACCGGGTAAGTAGGTTTCAACATGTCTTCTCCCTCTAGAAGGGAGGGATAATATCCTCATCACCAGAAATGGGATGGGGGTATTATTCCAAAGTGTTAGACACCTTACACGACATGTTTTGATAAAGCCAAACCATAATTACCATAACCGTTTAAGATTATAAGGCACTTTAAGAGTATATGGTAGGCTATATCATAGAACAGCTATAAGGACATGGTTCCGAAAGTTGCAGACAGGCCCAGCTCATGCTAGGGCACTATCTCACATGTTACCAAGCACTCTGCCTCCAGGATTGTTAAGGCCTGCCATAGGAGTGGCTGATAGGTACACGTGTGTCTATATATAAGGTATGTATAGGAATACTACACCTAAGCAAGGGGTGATTACACGACCTTGCCCCAGCTGAGTGATCAGCCAGTTGTGTCATAATGGAAGGCCAGGGGTGGCATAATACATGCTGCAGCCCCTGGTAGGCCTGGGGTACACCTATGCCCTGGGTACCTAAGGTACACTGTACAGGGGCCAATAAGTTGATCCTATCCAATTGGGTTATGCACCTAAAGTACATAGTATTAATTTAGAGAGAGAACAGCAGGGCTGTGGGTCTGATTAGCAGGCCCACAGCCACATCTAAGTCGAAAACCAGTAAAGCAAAAGCAAAAAGTGGGGGTGAACATAGAAAGCAGACCCTACTCTCCTACAAACCCCCCCCCCCCCAAACTTAGGGACATTTAACTAACCTTGACCAGTTGAGTCTTCATGTTCTAAGTGGAAATATCTGGAGAGTCCATCTGCATTGGCATGGTCAGTCCCAGGTCTATGTTCCACTGTGAAGTCCATCCCCTGTAGGGAAATGGACCACCTAAGAAGTTTGGGATTTTCACCCTTCATCTGATTTAGCCACAAGAGGGGCTTATGGTCTGTCTGAATCTTGAAGTGAGTGCCAAACAAGTATGGCCTCAGCTTCTTCAGGGCCCAAACCACAGCAAAGGCCTCCCTCTCAATAGCTGACCAACGTTTCTCTCTAGGGGTCAGCCTTCTACTAATAAAAGCAATGGGCTGGCCTTGACCATCTACATTCAGTTGTGAAAGAAAAGCTCCCACACCCAATTCAGAAGCATCTGTCTGGACTATGAACTCTTTGGAGTAGTCTGGACTTTTCAGAATAGGTGCACTGCACATGGCCTGCTTCAGGTCATCAAATGCTTTTTGACAGCTCACTGTCCACTGAACTTTCTTTGGCATCTTCTTAGAGGTCAAGTCATTAAGTGGTGTCACAATGGACCCATAGTTCTTAACAAACTTTCTGTAGTACCCAGTCAGGCCCAAGAAAGCTCTGACCTGAGTCTGGGTAGTTGGAGGAGTCCAGTCCTTTATGGTCTGGATTTTGCTCTCCAGTGGTTGAACCTGACCCCCACCGACTAGGTGGCCCAGGTATACAACCTTGCTCTGCCCTATCTGGCACTTAGTGGCCTTGATAGTGAGGCCTGCCTTTTGCAGGGCCTCTAAAACATTCCTCAGGTGGACCAGGTGATCCTCCCAGGTGGAGCTAAAGACAGCAATATCATCAAGATAAGCTGCATAGTAGTCATCCAGGCCTGTAAGCAGACCCCCCAGGATATAGCGGCATGGATTCGCAAATTTAGCGGCACAAATATGGAAATTTAGCGGCACAAATATGGAAATTTAGCGGCATTTTTGCGGCACTTTATTTTACTCATAATCATTCATTTTCAGCCTTAAATCAATGGAAACTCTTTTAGCAGAGTATTCCACTTTGAATAGGCAACCTGAAATATGGAACAGAGGAAGCAGCTCACAGGTGAAGGCTGTTATCCTTTGGAAATGCAATTCTCCATCCCTGGTCCCATCAGCCCCTCGGACAGACTCCCATCTAATCCCCGCGCTGCACTCATGTTATGAGAGCAGCGTGGAGATTAGCCTGAGCGTTCCCCAATGGCTTTACAAGACTTGGCCACCTTTCCGACTACCCCTTGCACTTAGCGCATGGCTGCTTGCATTCATCGGCTGTCTTGCCGAGTTTCTCACAGTGCGACAAGATACATTGAAGGGTTGTATCCAGAGTAGGAGGTATTGTATTATGGGCGTCTTGGGGAGTGATAGTCGAGATGCCAATCAACTGCTCTGTTGGTGAATAATCCCACTTCAGATCTTTTCCCCTGGCTGCATTTTGTCATCCTCGTTTACTAGTCACTTTGCGCGCTGTGATGGCTGAATCAACACCACTTATATCAGGCATACTGTTGTTTTCACTAGATTCCGTGAGTGAGCCTGACCCGTCTGCTAACCATGTCTCATCGGACAGCGAAAAGTAACAGTCATTAGTCTCAAGATTGTAGTCAATTGTCTCATGCTCCATCCTCGAGGCTTGCGCCAGTGACTGTCGAACTTTTCTAGACCTCCGTTGTGGTTTAGTTATATTTTGGGGGCATCTATACCTTTACTCCACCACCATACTTGGACCCATTACTTAATTATCCAACAAACCCCTTCCAGATCTGCAGTAGCCTCAGAAGTTTGGGGTCAGGCTGTATCATTTTAGCTGTCACATATATTAGTCAGGCAAAGGTGAACAAGTTATGGCATTTACCTTATGCATGACAGGCGGCACACTCAGCTGCTTTCCGGGCTTTATCTCCCTTCCCTCAGGCTTCGGTACATCTTCCGCTAAAGTGGGAATTTCTCTGACCTGGTGAAGAGCCTCACCAATGCCAGTATCCCCAGTAACCCCTCTCGGCGGCTGAAAACCTCCAGTCCAACGGCTGATTCCCGCAGAAGCTCCAGCACAGATGAACTGACAGGACGTTGCTGGGGCATAGCCCAACCTTTCCCCTTCCTTTCACCCGTAATCTCCGTCCAGGTAGCTGGTGGTTGTCTTGAGCGCTCTGCTGTACCGATGCTGTAGATGCGAGCGCCACTCCGGAGCTCGAGCTTTTGTAAAAATTGCGGCATTTTTACAAAAGTGCCGATTTCGCGGGCACTTTTGTAAAAATCGCGGCATTTTTACAAAAGTGCCGATTTCGCGGGAAGCCGCGAAATCGCGAATCCCGAAATCCTGGAGGGTCTGTGTAAGGACTTGATTCACCAACCTTTGGAAAGTGCCAGGTGCATTCTTCAAACGAAAGGGCATTACCACAAATTGATAATGTCCTCCTGGGGTCGAGAAAGCAGTTTTGGCCTTTGCATTCTCAGCTAGTCTGATTTGCCAGTAGCCTGCTGTCAGGTCAAATGTGCTCAAAAACTTAGCAGCTGCCAGTCTGTCAATGAGCTCATCTGCCCTAGGTATTGGGTGGGCATCTGTCCTAGTCACAGCATTGAGACCTCTGTAGTCCACGCAAAACCTCATCTCTCTCTTACCATCTTGGGTGTGAGGTTTTGGCACAAGAACTACAGGACTAGCCCAAGGGCTCTCTGAAGGTTCAATGACTCCCAGCTCTAACATCTTTTGTACCTCAACTTTTATGCAGTCCCTGACATGGTCAGGTTGCCTGTAGATTTTACTCTTCACAGGCAGACTGTCACCAGTGTCCACCTCATGGGTGCACCAGTTTGTCTGACTTGGGGTCAGAGAGAACATATGTCTGTAGGATTGCAGAACTTGTCTGCAGTCCTATTGCTGATGGACAGTGAGGCTGTCAGAAAAGACCACACCATCAACTGAGCCATCATCAGGGTTCTGAGTCAACAGGTCTGGGAGAGGGTCACTCTCTTCCTCCTGCCCCTCATCTGTAGCCATGAGTAAGCCCATGTCTGTCCTGTCAACATATGCCTTCAATCTGTTGACATGAAGCACCCTGTGGGGGCTTCTGGGAGTCCCAACGTCCACCAAGTAGGTGACTTCTCCCTTTTGTTCAACAATAGTGTGGGGTCCAGACCATTTGTCTTGGAGTGCTGCTGGGGCCACTGGCTCCAACACCCACACTTTCTGCCCTGGCTGGTACACAGTCAGCGCAGCCTTTTGGTCATGCCAAGCTTTTTGGAGTTCTTGGCTTGCCTCAAGGTTTTTAGAAGCCTTCTTCATATATTCTGCCATCCTGGAGCGGAGACCAAGTACATAATCCACTATATCAAGTTTGGGTTGTCTGAGAGGTCTCTCCCATCCTTCCCTTACTAAACATAGGGGTCCTCTTACAGGATGCCCAAACAAAAGCTCAAAAGGGCTGTAGCCAACCCCCTTTTGTGGGACCTCTCTGTAAGCAAACAGAAGGCAGGGTAAAAGGATGTCCCATCTTCGCCTAAGCTTGTCTGGTAAACCTTATATCATCCCTTTTAGGGTCTTGTTGAATCTCTCCACAAGCCCATTGCACTGTGGGTGATAGGGTGTGGTGAACTTGTAGTTCACACCACACTCCTTCCACATTGCAGTCAAACATCCTGACATGAAGTTGGCACCCCTGTCAGAAATGACCTCCTTTGGAAAGCCCACTCTGGAGAATACTCCAAGTAGGGCCCTTGACACAACAGGAGCTGTTGTGGTCCTTAGGGGAATAGCTTCTGGATACCTGGTGGCCTGGTCCACTATCACCAGTATGAATTTGTGCCCAGATGCTGTTTGTGGGTCCATTGGTCCTACAATATCTATGCCCACTCTCTCAAAGGGAACCCCCACCACAGGTAGTGGTATGAGGGGGGCCTTTGCGGTGCCACCTGATTTGCCACTGGCTTGGCAGGTGACACAGGAGCGACAAAACTCCTTGGTATCTTCTGACATATGAGGCCAGTGAAAGTGAGGGACAAGCCTGTCCCAAGTCTTGTTCTGGCCTAAGTGTCCTGCAAGGGGAATATCATGGGCCAAGGTAAGAAGGAAGCCTCTGAACTTCAGTGGTATGACCAACCTCCTGGATGCACCAGGCTTGGGGTCTCTAGCCTCTGAATACAGCAGCCCTTCATCCCAATACACTCTATGGGTACCTTGAGCATTCCCTGCAGCCTCAGCAGCAGCCTGCTGTCTGAGGAGTTCAAGAGGGGGGCAGTCTAATTGTGCCTGCCTCAGATCTGCCCTTGAAGGTCCCCCTGTCCAAGAAACTCAACCTGATCAGGTTCAAGTTCTTCTAGGACAGTTCCTTCAGGGCTCTCAGAATCATCCTCCTGTGAGGGCTGATCCATTACCTGAGGCAGGGGGGAAGGCACAGCCTTTACCCTACAGCTCTTTCTCTTGGGTTGTGACTGGTCCATGGTTCCAGGATCCAGCACTTGTTCAGTGTTGCACTTTTTGGCCTGTGACCTGGTCACAGCAAGGACATGTGCATCTATCCCCAGCATTTCTGCATGGGTCCTATACTCCACTTCAGACCAAACTGAAGTTTCGAGATCATTGCCCAGTAAACACTCCACAGGAAGGTCTGAACTAACAACAACTTTCTTGAGGCCAGTTACCCCTCCCCAGGAGAAGTTAACAATTGCCACACTATGGGAAGTAGTGGCATTGCTAGCGTTGGTCACTAGGTAATTCTCACCTAGCATGATCTGTCCAGGGTCCACAAAGGCAGGGGTCACCATTGTGACACTAGCCCCAGTGTTCCTGTAGGCCTGAGCCATTCTCTGGTTGATAAAAGGAGTCTGTCTGTACTTGCCCAGGTTACTGGGGCCTATAGTAGAGGACAAAGCTATGTCCCCATCACAGATCAGAACAGCCTGAGTAGGTATCCTGACTAGGCCAGAATCCTCCTCAGTTCCCAGGGTTAACCCTACTACACCCTTTTGCTGGGAACCACCACTTACAGCTGAACTAAGGGGTACAGTTGCCTTAGGGGCAATGGTGGTTGGGGGCTTATCCTTTTTGGTGCACTCACTAATCCAATGTGAGTTTGACTTACAATAGTTGCACCATGGTTTCTTTTGGCCATCTTTCTTCTTATCCTTTTTGGGACCACCCTCCCCCTGAGCCTTTTGGGGGCCTGGTGAAGACTTCTGGTCTTTTTGTTTCCGATCATTACCCTTCTGGTCTGCCTTTTTCTGATCACCGCCCTGGTTCTGGTTTTTCTGCTTAACTCTAGTCCTGACCCATCTATCTGCCTTCTTTCCCAATTCTTGGGGAGAAGTCAGATCAGAATCAATCAGGTGTTGATGCAGTAGCTGGTTTTGACAGTTGTTAAGGATTTGTTCTCTCATGATCAAATTATACAATCCTGTATAGTCACTAACGTTACTTCCCAATAGCCAGCCTTCCAAAGCCTTAGTGGCACAATCTACAGTCAGTCAAGTCCTGAGTCTGTGTCTTCTGGGTATCCCTGAACAACAACCTGTATTGTTCAGTGGTTAGGCCAAACCCATCAATTAGAGCACTCTTCAGGACTGTGTAACTGTCAGCATCCTCATCACTAACTGTGAGGAGCTTGTCTCTACCTTTCTCAGAGAAGGAGAGCCACAAGATAGCCGCCCACTGACTTTGGGGTACCTGCTGTACTTTGCAGGCTCTCTCCAAAGCAGTTATCCATTTGTGGTTTTCATCCCCACACTTGTAGGGAGGGACAATCTTGCTCAGGTTTCTATTATCATAGGTCCTGTCTCTATCCTTAGGGATATTGCTGCCACCAGTGGGTTCTAACCCACTTAACTTCTGCTCTCTAGCCAGAGCAAGCTTCTCCTTGGCAAGGGCAAGTTCTTCCCTCTCAATCCTTAGATTAGCTTCCCTCATTCAGGCTTCATGCTCTTTTCTCTGGGGGGAAGTCATTCCCCTGTGAGAGGAGGCATTAGAGATGCTAGAGACATGGGAGTGGATGGATTCCCTTGAAGGGGATCTGTCTCTCCTGTTTCTCTGGTTAAGTCCACTTGGGGGTCTGAATGGGGGGGCCCCATGCAGACTCCCATGCAAGCTTAAGTTAGCCTGGCTAAGTCTTCCTACTTCGACCTGGCTGTCTACCTCCTCATCTGAAGCCCCATCTGACTCATCTGTAGCGGGTAGACCCTCACCTGTACCTAGGGTACCAGCCTGGGAGGCCCTAAGAGCATCATACTCCTCTAGGATCTCTACTAGCTGAATGAGGGTAGGGTTTGCACCCTGTTTTAAGTTTCTGGAGGTACACAATTGTCTCATCTCCTGAAAAGTTAGGCTTTCATATCTAGAGGGGATCTTTCTAAGACCTACCCCTCCTGAGAGTGAATCTACTTGATCTCCTCCCAGAGACATGATCTAGTGAGGGTATGGTGTGTGCACCTACCTACGCTAGTTGTATCTACTAAACCTCTCTAGTAGTTGTAGTCAGGGTGTGCTAGGCCCTTCAACCTACAACAACTAAGTCCAGTAGGACTTAAGTATTTATAATCTATGTTATATATACCTAAACAATATCTTTGTGATCTTTCAATTCAGTATCTCAAGATTACAATGGTATTACAACAGCAAGCTCAGATCCCAACCGCTGCTCACCAATGTGAAAAGTTGGCCTGATATATGATGTCACTAATTCTAGTGTACACCCTGTATCAGTCCAAACAACCCTTATGGTGATTGGTTGTAAAGTCAACCTTATAGACCAGCTATCCTAGTGGTAGCATGGACAAGAGCAGTCTTAGGCTAAACTCTGAATGGCATGTGAAGCCAGCTGTTATACCATTTGTAACCCCTTGAATACCAAATGAAAGGACACCACAACCGATATATATATAGAAAATAAAGTGTATTTATTCTAGTCAAACCCTCAGCACTCTTTATGAGATTCGAGGTAAGTACAACACAGTCTTATTGAAGCATACATTAAGTCACACAGGTAAGTAATACAGTTAGGCCCTAGGGGCCACGCAAACCATATACTAAGTAAGTGGTATAAGGACCACTGTCACGGAAATAGGATAGGCCTAGGCCTAGGGAATCGCTGGGGCTACACTATACTACCCAAGGTTGGGAAGTGGGAGGCCCACGGGATTCAGGTGCAGAGTGGAAACACTCACGCGTAATGCGTATAATCGATAGAAATAGTACAGTTTGGAATTAATAAGATTTAGGACACTTCTGGAGTCGCTAGGAAGTCGAGACTTGAGAACTAGACACTAGGATAGTCAATACCCTGATGAGCACCGGAGTACCCAAGTTACCTAGCCCACGGGCTGCAGGTGCATAGGTGTGAACTTGCGTCTCCTCCTAAATGTCTTCTGTGAATACCGAAAGCCTTAAAATTAGGATTTTTCTCAGTTTAGGAGTCCTAAGGTTAGGACTCCTAACTTTACAACTACTAAACTGAGAAAAATCCTAATTTTAAGGCTTTCGGTATTCACAGAAGGCATTTAGGAGTCCTAAAGTTAGGAGTCCTAACTATACTACTACTAAACTGAGAAAAATCCTAATTTTAAGACTTTCGGTATTCACAGAAGGCATTTAGGAGTCCTAAAGTTAGGACTCCTAACTTCTGTGAATACCGAAATGAGTAAGTTCCTTCTGTGAATACCAAAATGAGTAAGTGCCTTCTGTGAATACCAAAATGGTAGTAAGTTTAGGATTTTGTCTTAAGTTAGTTCTGTGAATCGGGCCCTGTGTGTGTGTATGTTGTATGTGGGCGCGTGGTAGAAATGAAAGGCCAGGGACAATTGTTCTAATTAAAACGAGTGTCCCTGGTCTTTTGTTTGTATCATGCCTCCATATACAACATACACTGTGTGTGTGTATGTAGGCATGGTAGAAACAACAGGCCTCACACACTGTGTGTTTGTTGTTTAGCTTTAAAATGCTATATTTGAATCCCCTTTTTTCAACAATTTGCAGTAAATATGTGGTCCTCTCCCTCCTTCCCTTCCAGGTGAGAAGGATCATGGTCCAAGCTCTTATTCTTTCTCGCCTGAATTATGGGAACGCCCTCTATTTGGGAGCTCCTCAATTCACTATTCATAAACTCCAGATGATCCAGAACTGTGCTGCTCGTCTGCTCCTTCAGATTCCTCATAGGCAATCTGCGAAACCAGCATTGAGGAGCCTTCACTGGCTCCCTATTACGACAAGGAAACAATTTAAGGCCATGTGCTTGACTCACATGGTCTTCTGGAAGAATGGCCCGGCCATTACCCATTCCCTCATTACCCCCTACCATCCTACGAGAAAACTTCGCTCCAGCTCCTCTTATCTTGCCGTCTCGAAAAAAATATGAAGAACTAGATGGGGCGGGCACTCCTTTTCTTTCAACGCCTCTAATCTCTGGAACACCCTTCCTTTAAATCTGCGAAAGGAGCCTAACCTGTTAGCGTTTCGAAAACTCCTGAAAACCTACCTCTTCAAGGACTTGCTCTAACTCTCTGCCTTGTGTCAATCTGCATCTGTCCTCAGCGCTGGGAGGCCTCAGGGTAGCCATGCGCTATACAAATATAAATTGATTCATTCATTCTGAGACAGTGGGACGTAATAGGATCCCTTGGATATATGCACTGCTGTTTTCTGACGTCGCGAGAAACTGAATCCCTTTGTGGGATGGAATTATCACCGCAAAAGAAGTAGGTGGTGAGACTCATTATAAGTTTATAAACAGCAGTGAGTCTTTGACTGGCTAGACGTTGTACTTATTGTTGGGCCTCGATTGTGTTGTTACAGGGATCTGTCTTAAGAGGACATAGGTATTTATCATGCTTATACTTGAATCACGAATTGGGCTACCCCTGGAACCCTCACTTCAGAAAATTGAATCACGATCCCAGGTGTACCTGGTTTTCACAGTCTTTCTGATCAGTTTCATCACAGATTTGCTGTTATTCATCACTTTTTCCTTTACGTTTCTCTGTCCATCTTTTCTTCTGGTAATTTGGATATAATTTTGTGTCCTTTGCTACAAACGGGACATTTCCAAAATGTATCTTGAGTTTTACACCTTGTGCATGACATAACGGATCCACCGAGGGTTCTCTTTCGACCCACCACTTGGTGAGAATACAGAAACATCATGTACACCCAATAGTTTATCAGGTGATACATTGCTTATTCTGTTTGTTTTTTGTGCAGCCTTGATAAAGCCACAGGGTGATTTCCCATGTAAGCGACAAAACACGTCGGCTGATTGAAGACCCAGAGAATAAAAAAAAGAACAAGAAATTCACTTACCTGTGTTTAATTTGTGCTTATACTACGCACTTGTATAATTACTGTGACTTCATTTATGTGTGCTGAGGATTCTCTTCTGAACCCACCCCACTTAACCAGGGCCAAATCCCAATTTCTTCAACACTGAAAACATATAGGGCCATTTGATCGTGTTGAGCGCCATGGCCGAATCCAGGGACACCACCACTGCGTCTTCGTCTTGGCTCGGTCTAGCACTCTGTGGAGCCTCCGCAAATTGAGAGAGTTATTTCTAGCTGGCATGAAGCCCGATTGATCCAGGTGTACTAATTTTGTGATTACACGCAGCAAGCGAGTAGCGAGTATTTTCGCCAATATCTTGGCTTCCGCATTAAGTAGCAATATTGGTCTATACGATGAACACATGTTCTTAGGTTTGCCCGCCTTGTGTATGACCACAATCGTTGCCAGCCTTTGATCAATGGGGAGCTAGCCTACTTTCTTACTTTCCTGGAACATTTTAACAAAATGAGGTACAATTTTACTCGTGGCAAGTTTATATAGGTCGATGGGCAATCCATTTGGACCTGTTGCTTTGCCCATTTTTAAGTCATGTATGGCCTTTTCTACCTCGGCCCCTGTTAATTCTAGTTCCTAATCCGACCGTTCTTCATTAGTAGGTAGTGGTAGTGAGATGTCCCTCAAAAAGGAGTATGCCTCCTCCTCTGTGTGTGGCGTCCGGGACGCATAGATATTTTGATAATAATGACCAAATGCATCTGCGATAGCCTGCGGTTCGGTGAGTCTCTCACCAGATTTCACCACCAGTTCCGCTACAACTCTACTTGTCTGTTCCCTCCGGTCTAGCCAAGCTAGTAATTTCCCGGCTTTGTCCCCTACTTCATAGATTCTACTAAGTGTTGCCCTGTGTTGTGTCTTTGCCACGTCTGTGGCCAAGGCGATGTACTCCTTTGTTTTTAACTGCAAGGTATGCTTTGTCTCATCTGTGTTGTCGTCTCTGAGGTTTCCTTCCAGCTGTACTATATCTATTTCTAACTGCACTACTGCTGCCTGTTTCTCTGTTTCTCCTAACTTCACTACTACTAAATGCCTTTTGTGAATACCTAAAGTCATTAAGGTAGGATTTTGTCTCAGATTACTTTTGTGAATCGGGCCCTGAGTGACTATGTTGAAAGAAATATACATATTTTCAGTAGAAGCAGAATAAAGATAGAATTTTATTTGAGATTTTGAGAAACTTAAAAGCTCCCAAGGTGTCTAACGTAATGTAAACAGACTGAATGGCTTTCGTCGGGTATGCATCTTTAATTACGTATGCAGCTTGCAATATGGTTACCTCTATAAACAGCTTTTTCTATTACTGGATATAATAGTTGGTCAAACTAGTGGGCACTCTCACAAAGGTAAAAAGAGTCTTAATGTCATAGCCCTGCTTCTGCCAATAATTTTACACAGAGATCATATGTACCCTGTCCTAAATCTGTTCACTGGTTGTCCATTCAAGAGAGTCCACCTTTGACCAGCATACAGTACCTGGCTGTCCCACCCTGTTACGGAGAATCATTTTGGCCATCACTGGTTTCCTTGTAAGTAAGAACCCTACTCAGGAGACAGGCATCAGGATTAAGTACCAGTCCCATTCATAATGGAACAATCTTCTTCAGACTCTAATGCACATTCATTTCGTCTTAAGTTTTTCATGTTTGAAACTTTATTTTTCATTTTAAAATACATGCTAAAGGCTTTTAGCCCAAGGTTTCCTTACTTTGAGTACTTCTGTTTTCTGCTACAGTAGCTTGTCTTCAAGATTCAAGTACTCCTGCTTTGACACTGAAAATGCTATACAATTTCAAAATACAATCAAGTACTTATTTAAGAAAAGGAGATACAAACCATTATCTTTGGGTCAGCAGTTGCTCTCGCAAGAGCACGTCTTAGTCTTTCTTCCTGGTTTTTCATTTGTTGTTTAAGCTTCTGTTCTCGAACTCTGCAGAATAAGATAGTTTCTGTTTAGAAGTCAGCCATTGAAGTCTGGTACAGTGTTTCAATATCTACCATCTGTGATGTACAACATAACAATCATTTTTGTCCAAATTGCTAGCACAATTACAAGAGATCATGGATGATTTACAGCTTAACACGATACCAAGTTATTGGCTCAAATATTTTAGGTTCGATTCACAAAGTCATTTTCAGATATGAATGTTTGCTTAGAGCCAAAATGGATAGATTTACATCTTCCAAGAGAGATAAGAAATCTGATGTATTAAATCCCTTACAAGGGGTGGGAAGGGGAAGAAACAAGGTATGGTTAGCCTTGTAAGTTTGTTAACCGCCACACATTTGTAGGTTTGTTGGCATTCACAAACTGAAATCCAACCCTCTACCACTCTGAAAATAGAGTTTATTCTAGCTAATGGGTTAAGTGACTCCCTTCGTGGATGGAAAGAGGAACATATCAACCCAGATTTGATGGTGGTGTAGGATAATGGCTTTCCAGTGCTTAATTGGTAAAATAATAAGTGCCAGGGTCAACATTTTCTTCAGAAGCTTGTGGTTGGTACTAGCGTGTCGGAGTGCCAAATACCAAGGCTGCACACCTGAATGCCATTTCACTAAAATACCCTTGGTAGTGGAAGTGATATCACACGTTATTTGACCTTATCCTGGACACATACACACATATGCTTACACATACACACACAATCACACATGCACACATTTTCTCCCACGTAAACACTCTCTCACCTGCATACATGCACACAACATACATTTAAAAGACTTTTTTATCTACCTCTGCTGCCAGGAAATGTCATATTCCAGCTAAAAAGCTGGGGTAGTTGAGTACGGAGAGAGGCCAAGCCCACTCCCCCACCCTCTTTTTTCATTTGCTTATGTGTTTGCCCTTTGTAAATGCTGTCTTCCTATTCATTATGAGGCTTGTAAGTTCCTCCTTATTTCGGCCATGTTTTCATTTGTACCCTTCCATGGCTACAGGCCCCTTTACTTTGAGTGTTACACGGTATGTGATATTTTTCATTTCGGTCAATGTGACTCGCGCCCAGTGCAGGCAGCCCCAGGCAGGAGGATATTGCAAAGGAACGCGGACTGCAGCAAACTCCGCAGGCCTTTAAAAAAAAGCCGAATCACGGAGGGAACCTACTTCAGGTAATGGTGGTGGGGGATGTGTTTCTCTTTGCAATTTAGCTTGGCCAGCTTTGGGAAGAAGTCAGTGCAGGCCTGGCCTGAACCCTGCTCAGCAGTCAGGTAAAGCCTCTTCTAAGATTGTCCCCCAGGACAGTACTCACTGCTACCATCCCGTAAAGACAAGCTTCAGACTACCAGCATCCCTGCAGATGTTCAGTGCACTGACACCAGCAAGGCTGCTCTTGCCCCATACTGCCGCAATCTGTGCAGGCTGTCAAATTCATGCACTGCCAACACTTGATCCATAATGGCGCAACCCTCGTAGCAGTCATTGAAAACTGGTATCATTCTTCTAGAAATCAGTACTCACAGTGTAGACCCTATAAAAGTCATATACTCTGACTGCATGGACTGCAGAAAGCTATCACACTGCAGACCATTGGCATCCAGCGGCTACTCAGCACAGATCGTAATCATTGTAGCTGCCTGGTGTAGACTTCCACCACACCAAAAGTATTGACAGTACAGTGATAGCACCCTGAAAACACTTGGGGCATATGGTTTCTCCCTAACAGGACTTGCTGGAGACTGATATATAACCATGACAGCTTTGAGTGGAGAGTGTCATAAATATAGCAATACCCCATTATTTACTCTTATCATCCTGCTCGTAGTTACTGCCGACTGCGCCCTTTGTAAAAGGACCCATTGTAAACTACGAATCTTGTGGCAGCTCTCTGTCACCGGACATTCAGTACTTCGTGCAGACTGTCTCCATCCTGACATCTCACCGTACAGTCATTCAATACTGACATCACTAAACGAAAACTCTTGCTGTGATGACAGTATTCTGATGATCCTAATATCACTCAGTTGGTCCCCATGCTGGCACCAAGGACTGCATTCTGTGGATTAGTCCGTGACTTAGTTATTGCCAGACTGACATCTCTCAATTCAGACTATCATGATGTGGGTGAGCACTGAGTGACCCAATCCAGTCAGCAATCTCTGTAAGCTGTCACTCACCTGACATAACTTGGCACTGATTGCCATCACCATGCTTTCACACGGTGCAGAATTTTACCACCTTGACGGTACACAGTGACGACTGTGTTCACCCTAAGTAAATGTAGTGCTGACTATCACCATTGTCTGAGCAGTTGTGTTATTTGTACAGGGCTTCACCACCTGTTGCTCTTTTGACATCTGGGCGCCCTTTTTTGCTCTGGGATTTTAGTTGATCAAAGGGTCGGAGCGATCAGTTGTTATTTTATCATGTGTTTTTTAACAATTAGATTGCGTCAAGCCGAGGTTAGGTTAGTATACTGTTTATTCTGTATTGGAACAATGCAGTCTAATAAGTTATGGATCTGTGTGGAGCATTATGCGCATAGAAGTATGTTTATTTCTGCTTTGGTGTCATTGCTTAACTTCAAGTGGCTTTCATGTTTCAAGGCATCTTTGCCTCTAATGTGGATGTGGCGCAGTGGCATATGCAAATAATGAATGTTAACAGTTTTCTGGATGTTTATTGGTGAAAGGATATGAATGTGTTGTTGAAGTTTCAAAGACTTATCCAGCTGCATGGCTTGGAGTGACGTGTAAATGACTGTGCCAGGAGTTGTCTGGTATTTCCTGTGGGTCGGGCTGTTGACTTTTATAAACTGTCTTCTTGTCCTGCACAAATGTCATTGTAACGTAAGACAATCCACCTGTCCCTTGTAATGCCACGAACTTAGGTGACAAATTGTGGCAGCGTTTCTATAATGTCAGAGCGCTAATAATAGCCTTTCTGATTATGATATGACTCCTATCAGGGTTTGTATTCTTGTTAGGCACCAAATTAACCACCTTCTGCAAATTTACATACAGGAAGTAGTTGGAAGTTAACAGGAAGCAGTAGTTCCAAGTTAGTAACCATGGCCACTGAAAGTATGTGATTGTGCGGTTGCTGCACTTTTTCCATAAGTATTAATTTGTTGCATTTACCACGTAATCCATGATCTGCTTTATAATCTGCAGATTTTAACAAAAAAAAGTTGCTGTAAATGCAATGGCACGTATTTGGATGCAGCGGAAGCCTCTCTGCAAAGGTTGACTGGTCACCTTTCTCTTGCTTATTGCTATAGTTGGGTGTCAACTGGTACTAATGAGGTGTAACCAATGCCCAGACGATGTTAACAGGTGTACAAATCACAAAATATTGGAGCAATGCTATCACAAAATGTGCCGTATTATGCCGCATAATTTACTCAACCCTGCCACATAGCTTGGCTCTCTCCTACTGCATAATTCCAGTGTCCCTAGTTGTAATACAATGTGAGTCCACAACTAACATGTTTAAGGGTATTCACCATCTCTCCTCTAGTCTTTTCACACACTGAAAAGGTTGAAAATTCACTCCAGGAAAGGGAAGCAGGAGGTGTCAGGATAGTGAATTGGCAATCACTCAGCAGATGTGGAGAGGCGCCTTGAGAGTTACTGTGACCCGAAAATACTTTGACAGCCTGCTCAGCAACCCTAAATATTTGAAATGCCTAATCTCTACTGACGACGGATAATAATCCCGAAAAACGTGAATAGAGATGGCCAGCAACAATATGCACCCACCAGGTGAAATACTCGAGAAATTTTGCAAGTACACACGCTTGGCGAACTGCATTCACCACAATGCTTAGGAACGAACCTGCTGGGAGGCGAAGCAGTGTGATCTCACATTTGTTTCCTGTTTAAAAGGCTCCCTCGAGCCAGCTGAACTGATGAGCTTGTGGAGAGGCACCTGCGCGCCTTGAGAGTTACTGTGACCCGAAAATACTTTGACACCCTGCCCAGCAACCCAAAATATTTGAAATGCCTTATCTCTACTGACGACGGATAATAATCCAGAAACATGTGTAAAGAGATGGCCAGCACCAATCTGCACCCACTGGGTGAAATACTTGAGACATTTTGCAAGTTCACACGCTTCGCGAACTGCATTCACCACAATGCTTAGGGGCGAACCTGCTGGGAGGTGAAGCAGTGTGATCCCACATTTGTTTCCTGTTTAAAAGGCTCCCTCAAGCCAGTTGAGCTGACGAGCTCTTGGAGAGGCACCTGCGCACCTTGAGAGGTACTGTGACCCGAAAATACTTTGGCAGCCTGTTTAGCAACCCCAAATATTTGAAATGCCTAATCTCTACTGACGACGGATAATAACCCAGAAACACGTGTAAAGAGATGGCCAGCACCAATCTGCACCCACCAGCTGAAATACTTGAGAAATTTTGCAAGTACACTCGCTTGGCGAACTGCATTCAGCACAATGCTTAGGGGCGAACCTGCTGGGAGGTGAAGCAGTGTGATCCCACATTTGTTTCCAATCACTCAGCAGATGTTTGTATCAGCAAATGTGCACATGTATATTTGCTCATTCGAAAATGGAAATCACAAACGTTTGTTTGAAATATGGCTTTCGGGTCTGCCTCTGTGTAAATTCTTCTGAATTCCTGAAAGTTGTCAATTTGCAACTGTGCAGTGATATAAACTTGCTGGTGCACTTTTGTGTTTTTTTTCTTTTTCTCTTATTTTGTTTTTTTTAAGAATCAGGCCCTTGATTTATTTCCCTTTTGCCTATAATGGTTTTACGCTGATTCTCCATTAATTCATCTTTTTATATTGGCATGTTTCAAACTTGTTTTACTAAATGATGCCTCAGACAAATTGCATTTAAAGTTGCACATTTGTTTGGGAAATATATATATTTTTCCAGGAAAATAATTTATCTTGCTTATAAGTGCATTCTGCATGGTAGTAGGAAGCATAAAAAAAAAAGCCTCAATTGTTATATTTTGCAAACGTGTACACATTTTCATACTGGAACGACGGCCCATGCACGCTGCTCTCAAGACTCACTGCATTTCCTTAGAGTGCTAATGCCAATAATAAAGACTTTAATATCAATGACTCTTGTTTATAAGTGCATTTTGCATGGTAGTAGGAAGCATGTTTACAAATAGCCTCAATTGTTATATTTTGCAAACGTGTACACATGTTTATACTAGAACGACTGTCAATGCACGCTGTTCTCAATACTCACTGCATTTCCTTAGAGTGCTAATGCCAATGGTAAAGACTTTAGTATCAATGAATCATATATACAAGTTTGAACAACTCTTACATATGGATTCACATTTTTCACTGAGTGGCACACAATTCTCTTTCACAGATCCATACTGAGGTACTATAAACTGGCAACTAAAGGGTTTGTGCTTAGGGGGTGGGCCTACTTGCCTAGTGGACAAAATAAACATGAAAACTTTGTTGTCAATGTATGACTATCATTTTTTATTGATATACCGAAAGTGGTGCCATTAGTTTGTCAGCTAAATGGTTTAATGCTGGGATGTGAGCATGATGGTGGCAGAGTTGTATCTAATGGGTCCTGTTGGCATAGTGTGAAATATTGATCTAAATGTGCTGCTGTGGTGACAAATGCTTAGTGCAAATTAGTGTGGGTATAAGACATTTTGTTCATGGTTCCAGCCTAACAACTCATTCCATACTGACTGTACTCACTGCGGACTGCCACCATCCTCCTTGCAGCCTTTCACCATCCTGCCAGCCTTCCGTGAAGACTGTCTTCTTATTGTCAACACTGACTGTATACTGATAGAATCCTCACACCAATAAGTTCAGGCTTCCCTTCCCAGGGTGTTCAATACACTGGCGCCAGCGTGGGCATACTCACTGCAGATTGTCCCCTGTCCTGATAATATTTACCTCATGCTGACACTAGTCTTGACCTGATTCATTGTAAACTGTAACCCCCATCCTAAGAGCCCTAAAGACAGTCTGACACCACCCTACGTTTCCACTGCAAATGGCTGCCTTGATTGTTAATAGTGCAGATTTTCACTCCAAAGCTTTCAGTGCCTAAGCTCTGTGCAGACTTTACAATCCTTAACAACACTGTGTAAGCTATCACCATCCTGGCGCCACTCTAGGCTAACCTTCACCATACTGACAGAGCTGATGGTAGGTTTATATACACACTTAATAAGTGACTGACAGAATTTTAGGTAGGCAGATGTTCTTCCTACCAAATATACTCTAACACAAAAGGGTGCAAAGGGTCTTAACCGGGGAATACCTTTTTATGGACTCACCTACTACTTCACTTATATAAAACAATAAATGAGGAGAAGACGCCTCGTCCACAATTGATAGTGGAATACTTCGTCGTAGGGGCCTTCCCCTCATTCGGGTAGGTAGATACCACACAATAGGGCTTAACCACTAGTTAGGAGCATGCTATAAAGTTTTTCTCATAGATAAGTGGCAGGATTTTCTAAAAATGACTAGGTATTTGGAGGGTTCCATGTCATGTTTAAAAAGTAATATTGGAGGATGTATTATGGAGAAACATCTAACCAGTGATCCTACTTGTTTCAGCCGATTCCGACTAGCTCGAATGGGCTTTCTTCAGGGCCAATACATTCCCAGTCTGTATGATTCCAAACTATGGAAACAATACAATTAAAAGTAGAGGTGTAAGGCTATCATACCTGTGTGTTGTTGTGAAAACAATATTTGGGTTTTTGTTCCTAATTTATCGGCAAAAATAGATTGCAGACTTCCCTGTAGTCAAACTTTCATAAAGGGTGCATTTATGCTTCTTGCACCTAGTTGTTCTCACCTCTCCTGCACTGGACAGCACGGCAGATGGGAGAACAACCTGATACAGGAAGCAGCACCTATAGTCATAAAAAAAAACGTTGGATCCCTGCACTTATTCAGAAGAAATGCTTTATAACGAACTCCCAACTAGTGATTGATCCCTATTGGGTCGTATCTACCTATACAAATGAGGGATAGGCACTTATGATGAAGCATGCCTCTATCAGTTGTGGATGAGGTGTAGTCTAACATTTTATTTATATTTGTGAAGTTGTAGGGAAATCCATAATAATGTTTTGCCTGGTCAGGAGCCTCACACCCTTTTGTGTTAGTAATGGTAGGTTTTTGCCATCTAGGCAGCAATTTGTGCATATTGTCACCATCCTAGCAGCAGTGTGTGCCATTAGGCATCTTCCTGACGGCAGACACTGCAGTCTGCCACCATCCTGACCAAATGATCACCTTTCCGATCCTATCAGTACCAACTAAGTTGCCACCATAGAAACTAAGCATGTCCACTGTCTTCACTTTTTCAGCAGTCAATGCAGCCTGTCACCATCCTGACGGCACAGACTGCAGGTCAATGCCATCTTAGTAGGACTCAGTGTCAAGTCTACATCCTTTTGAACCCCACAGGAGTCTTTCTGCACTGGCTCCTGAGGAATGGCACCATTGGTACAAACCCCAGATCCACCATCATATTGCATATTCTTCATCCCCAAACAAATCTTAAAGGCAAAGATTTTTTGATCCGGTAAAGAACTGAGTGGGCAACTAGGGTGTTCTGCAACAACTGAAAGCTGGGTTTCGAAAAAGTATACAGATAGTTAAGGAATCCTGTCTATTTTACTTGCTTAAGGAGAACAAAGTGACCACAAAGAATTCTCTATTTGTGGTTTATAGATTTGAATTAAGCGGTAAACTCTTAATCCATCTGTGATAAAGCAAAAACTTAAGAGACATGGTTGTGATGACTCCTTAATGGCTTCTTTAGCATGGTTCCCAACACGGAAGACGCTAAGAGTCTGTTATAGGAGAGTGGTCCCTGAGACAATGAGGGATGTAAATAAATGAATATAGCCCCAGTCAGTACTATATTTCTGCCAATATCCAGCCGGATAGAGGCAATTTAATATGCAAAATATTTGACATTTTTAGAACAGATACTTGCGAGTCAGGTAACAGTGAGATACAAGCCTGTATCCATAGGCCCACATAGAACAGACAAACTAAATAAAATACAAAAGTGAAAAAGCTCAGGCAATTGGTGGTTGTTTCTGTACAGACATACATAAATTATGAAACAACAAATATGTAGAAGCAACCTTTACACAATATTTAAATGTTATAATCAATGTGTATAGGGTTGACTATTGTCCACGACATTTCGATCCTTATCTGTGGGATACTAGGATCATCATCAGGACTATAGAATAAGGTGCCTGAAAAAACATGTGCCCTGGGCGAAAGAATATGCCAATGGATTCGAAGTCAGAGCGCGGGAGCCGCGTTGGAATGATGGTGGATCGGTATGGCCGAGAGAAGAATATGCGGCATCGTTAACCGGTTGTAGTAGCCCAGGTGAGGGGGCGATGATGCATGAATCTGGTGCAATAGAGGTTGCCGGATAGGCAGGGTTTCAACCTGATCAGGATCACACTGACAACTCCCACGCCGCGTCGAGCCTGAGCCAGCGCGAATGCGCTGCTCTGCAAGACTTGTTGTGGTGGAGTAGCGAATAGACGCCCCCCCCACTCTCCGCCCATATTTGCCATTGGCTTGTGTCATTGTCTGTCCTAAATGCTGGCTTCTGATTCTAACATAGGCTTGTTAGTCCCTAATAAGTACCGCCTCCTCTTCATTTGTCACCTCTCATGGCCCCTTTACTTCGGCTGTTACACAGTATGTGTTATTTACACTGTGAGCACTATTTTCTTTTTTGTTTCTCTTACTGCCTTCTATACCCCCTTTCGTTGTCGTGCTTTGTTTACCCCTGCCCTCCTTCCCGTTGTCCGTGCCTTCTCCTTTCCCGCCCTCCCTCCCCCTGTCCGTGCCTTCTCCCTTGCCGCCTTCCCCACCCCCTGTCCGTGCCTTCTCCCTCCCCGTCCCGCCCTCCCGTTGTCCGTGATACCTTGCATTTGCAATGCCATAGGTCTCGCATTTACGCAAGTTTGAGCTATTGGCATTTTAAATGACAATGCCTTTTTTAATGTTTTGGCTTTTACAACATAAATAAAAGTCATTGTCATTTACAATGCCAATAGCTTAACCTCGCGTAAATGCGAGACCTATGGCATTGCAAATGCTTGTTTATTACACTAATAGTGAAAAACATATTATAATAATAAATTGTTCGCTATTAGTGTAATTAAAACATTACAAAAAACAAGGAGATTCGAGCCCCAGCTGATGTTCATGAGGACGGGCCTCTGTGCTCCTGGCTCTGATTATGCTACCTCTGAGGCCAGGGATCGCATGAGGCAAACCAGGGGTCGCAGCTGCGACCCATGGCAACCCCTAAATGACAACCATGGCTGTGTAGTCTTGGATCCACTTTGAGGCTCTTTAATCTACTACCAGACATTTCCTGCCCATTTATATCGCTCTTGCATGTTCTTGCTTTCTCACTTTGTCACTGTTTTCCCTTCATTCTCCTCCTCCTTCTTTCTCCCTTGTTTATTTTTTCCTTCTGTTTCTTTGGGTCAAAGTCGGTTTAGGAAAAATTAGTTCCGTTCTCCAAAAATGAGAGCCGGTGAGCTCCCCCTGCAAGTGCCGGCTCAAACTAAGAGCTGGGGCTTTCTCCAAAGGGAAAATGTTTTACCCATGGAGAAGATACACAGCTGCCCTTCCCTCTGTGAAGAATGTTTACGCTACATACAATTCTGCCGAGGGGGACTATGAAGACTAAAAAGAATCACAGGGCAGGTCCAGCAGTACACTTGTGCTTAACGTGTTTTCCTAGCACGCTATTACCCCTATTTCGTGAAATGGAAATATTTGTAAAAGTGTTTGCTGTAGAGTTTTATAGCTCCACCTGAACCTTCACACTGTTGCGAAGAGAGGGGCATATTATCAAGCACGGCGATAAAAATTATCGCCGCTTTAGCGGCAGAAAACTGCAGCTAAAGCGGCAATAATGGGCTTGATAATATGCCGCAGAGAATTCCAATAAAAGCTCATGTTGACACCAGAACATGGGCTTCTATGGGAATTCTCAAGGGCATATTATCAAGCCCACTATAGCAGCTTTAGCGGCAGTTTTCTGCTGCTAAAGCAGCGATAATTTTAACGCAGTTTCTTGATAATATGCCCCAGAGATGTTTATTTCTAAGCACTTTCCTTTGGGTATGATTTTACTATGCTACTGTTGCTTTATCAAAGTGCCACAGAGGAATACAGAACAATCCCAAAATTAAAACATTCAATAAAAACTGCACACAACTGGATGGATAATGTGTCTGTGTGCCTGCGTTTTTCAGTCTGTGTCTCTGGCAGAAAGCCAGCTGCGTATACAAGACTCCAGATTTACACATCTCTTTCTAGTAGGAGCAGTGCTTTAAATGGGCCGGTACTCACCGGTACTGAGTACCGGCACTTCTCTGTAGCCAGGGAGAGTACGGGTACCCTGACCCACAGCACGGCAGGCGCAGGTTTCTCCTCCAGTGAAGGGCAGATGCCGCTCTGCTACCGAGGAGCTTGTAATGAACCAAGCCTTTTGCAGAGTTGCAGCGCCCATTTGAATGTCCCTAAACTGCAGGGGTTTGAAAGGGCTTGTGTCACGCTGTGATTAACAGGGCAGGATCTCCTGCACTGTCAATCAGGCGTGCAGCGACCATTCCGGTGAAAGTGCCATTTATTATGTGTAATAAGTTAATCTGTCTTATTGACATAAACACATTTCTCGTGTGCTTTAACCCCTTCGGTGCTCATGACGGAACGGTTCCGTCATGAGCCACGGTTGAGCTGTGCTCATGACGGAACCGTTCCGTCATGACCACGCCCGCGCAAGAAACCGCCAGCACAGCGGCGGAATTTGCGCAGCATGGAAGGGGTTAATATGTGCTGCAACTAGTACAACAGTCATTATGTATGATCATATCTTGCCTCTAGACGCGCCCCTAGCCCCACCCACTTCCCACACCGCTATTTTATTGAGTACCTGCACTTATTTTTTCCCATTTAAAGCACTGAGTAGGAGCATACCAGTACTGTTGCACTCTAGCAATGTGAACTTCCGAGGAGTGAGCATTAGCAGTGTGCCTTTGGCCTCAGCATTTTCCCGCTTTCTGTACTAGGGCCTAGCAGTGCTCCTTCTACCACAGTTCCTTGTCAGTGCTTGAAAATCCCAGTATAACTTTTGGTGCGACCTCTCATGACAGTGACCTGGCAGCGCATTAAAGCGCCAGCATTACCATTTTCTAGCTCTGCCTTATCAGGCTGAAATACCCTGGGTCCTTGTTGTTCCCATACGGCAAATGCAAAAACAACAGTTGATGGACAGAATGCAGAACAATGTCATACATTCACCCCAGTAAAGAGATCTGAGCCTAAATCCATCGTTTTTTTGCTCACCATGCCGTTCCATTTTGAACCCAGCCATATGCAAATCAGTCTTGACCCTGTGCCTCATGGGAACAGTCCAGCCCGAACTGCCAAGCCAGGTCCTCCCTGGCCTGGAAACAAGCATCCTAGGGCCGGTTTCGGGGTTTCACCCCTCTTCAGCCAGGATAGCTTGATTCCAGTGGCATGGAGAGCACGGGACCCACGTCTGGGCATACCCTTCCCACTCGGGGTGACAAATGCAAAAACAACAGTTGATGGACAGAATGCAGAACAATGTCATACATTCACCCCAGTACAGAGATCTGGGCCTAAATCCATCGTTGTTTCATGCCGTTCCAGTTTGAACCCAGCCATATGCGAATCAGTCTTGACCCTGTGCCTCATGGGAACAGTCCAGCCCGAACTGCCAAGCCAGGTCCTCCCTGGACTGGAAACAAGCATCCTAAGTCCGGTTTTGGGGTTTCACCCCTCTTCAGCCAGGATAGCCTGATTCCAGTGGCATGGAGAGCACGGGACCCACGTCTGGGCATACCCTTCCCATTCGGGGTGACAAATGCAAAAACAACAGTTGACGGACAGAATGCAGAACAATGTCATACATTCACCCCAGTACAGAGATCTGGGCCTAAATCCATCGTTGTTTCATGCCGTTCCAGTTTGAACCCAGCCATATGCGAATCAGTCTTGACCCTGTGCCTCATGGGAACAGTCCAGCCCGAACTGCCAAGCCAGGTCCTCCCTGGACTGGAAACAAGCATCCTAAGACCGGTTTTGGGGTTTCACCCCTCTTCAGCCAGGATAGCCTGATTCCAGTGGCATGGAGAGCACGGGACCCACGTCTGGGCATACCCTTCCCATTCGGGGTGACAAATGCAAAAACAACAGTTGATGGACAGAATGCAGAACATGTGATGTTCTGCATTCTGTCCATCAATTGTTGTTTTTGGCTTAAGAGGGGTGAAACCCCGAACCCGGTCCTAGGATGCTTGTTTCCAGTCCAGGGAGGACCTGGCTTGGTAGTTCGGGCTGGACTGTTCCCATGAGGCACAGGGTCAAGACTGATTTGCATATGGCTGGGTTCAAACTGGAATGGCATGGTGAGCAAAAAAATGATGTATTTAGGCCCAGATCTATGTACTGGGGTGAATGTATGACATTGTTTTGCATTCTGTCCATCAACTGTTGTTTTTGCATTTGTCACCCCGAGTGGGAAGGGTATGCCCAGACGTGGGTCCCGTGCTCTCCATGTCACTGGAGTCAAGCTATCCTGGCTGAAGAGGGGTGAAACCCCGAAACCGGTCCTAGGATGCTTGTTTGCAGTCCAGGGAGGACCTGGCTTGGCAGTTCGGGCTGGACTGTTCCCATGAGGCACAGGGTCAAGACTGATTTCCATATGGCTGGGTTCAAACTGGAATGGCATAGTGAGCAAAAATTTAGATCTCTGTACTGGGGTGAATGTATGACATTGTTCTGCATTCTGTCCATCAACGGTTGTTTTTGGAATTGTAGTGAGGCACCGGTGGCTCAGGCTAAGCCTACTGCCACTCAAACATGTTAACTCTTTATTGATTGGTTTAGCAAACCATTTACAATTTAAAACATAGCTAAATTTAACAATAAAATAACAGTTAATGTAAAAAACTGTGGATTTAAAATTATTAAAAATTTGGTTGAGCATTATAGGCTAGTAATATTCTGCTGGAAGATATTGCTCTGGCTTTCTGATGTTCTGCACTCCGATTTGATTATTGAGTCTGTTCACTCAACCGCCATATTAAGATGAGGAGGGTTTCACTGTGGATATGGCTTCCAGTTGTTTTGACGCTTTGTGGATGAATTTCGTTAGCCCAATGTTTAGTTTGGTGTTGTCAGGGTTAAGAGCGGTCATTATTGCTTGGCGGCAAGATCGAACTGCCAACTTGATAAATTGCCTTTGCAGCAATGACAGTCTGGCCAAGAGCAATGCGGGGCATGCACAGACGATATGTTCCATTGTTTCAGAATGATAACCACACAACCTGCATTCAGTACTGCAACCTGGCCGGCGCCATTCGGGGAGGTTTTTCAGAAAAGGCCAGTCGCCCATTCTCAGCGCTAAAAACTTATTTTTCCAATAAAGTGCGTATGTGCTTGAAAGATAGAGTGGCTGAGCACCCACTTTGAAATTGGAGATTACTGCCCAAGCTTGTTTCCTCATTGACAGTGTGGCCCTATCCGAGTGAAAGGAGCACAATCTGACTTTTTTTTTAATTGCAGTCTTTAACACCAGGAAGGAGGGGTTTAATTCCCAGAGGTCTTTTACTCCTAGTAACTGTAAACTGCGGTCTAGGCGTTGCCGATGCTTATGGCTGGTCTGGTTTTTCTGTATTTCCTGACATATTCGGGCCTCCAAGGAACCCTCCCGGGCACGGCGCAGTCTATGGCTTAGTTTGATAAATGCGCCTGCCTCCACTCCATGGTGGTCTTATAGTACCAGTTCGAGTCTCACTTGGGCTAGTGAGGCAAAACTTGGTAACCGAAAAGCTCTTTTAAAAATGTTAGTTGTTAGTTTATTAATTAGAACGTTGGTTGTGCCCTTAGTGATCTCGTGACCGTACGTCAGGGAGTTGATTACCTTAGCCTTCATCACTTGCAGCAAGGGAGTTAGGCTGGAGCCTAATAACTGCTTTGCCAATTTTGCTGCTGCCGCTTCTAACGACAAGGCTTTAGTTTTTAGTGTTTCTTTATACTTGGTAAAAGTACCTCTTTGTTCGAAAAAATGCCCAAGTATTTATAACTGAGGGTTGATTCAAGCTTTGTGTCGTTGAAGTGCCACCTTTCTGTTGACTTTTTTTACTTCCCAAAAGATATTGTTTTGGTTTTTGTAAGGTTCAGTTCAAGGCAATTTCTTGTCGTGTAAGGTAGCAGTTCATTCAATAGCCCCTGGAGATCCACTTTTGTGTGGCTTAACAGCACCAAGTCATCGGCATACAGAAGGGTGGTGATACGGGTTACATCTAATTGAGGGGGATGGCAGTTTACGTTGTCGAGTACTGGGTAAAGGTCAGATATAAACAAATTAAAAAGAAGTGGGGCCAATACACAACCTTGTTTGACGCCAGTTTCAGTACTGATCTTCCTAGAGACATGAGAGCCATCACCCAGCTTAATTCTTATCCATGTTTTTGCATGGAGTTGGATTACTGTTTGAAGAAGCGGTGGGGATGTGCCCCCTGATTTTAGTTTTTGCCATAGCAGGTCCCTGGGTACACGGTCGAAGGCCGCTTTGAAATCTACAAAGCAGCAGTGCAGCTGGATCTGTTGGGCTGTTGCTTTCTCCATCAGGAGTGTTAGCGTTAGCAAATTAGTTGTGGGGCCGGTGTTAGCCACGAAACCCGTCTGATTAAAAGGGAGGCGCGCAGTTGTTTCAGCCCAGGCATGTAGCTCCTCCAATAGGATGTTTGCATAGTACTTAGATTCCACGTCGAGAAGTGCAACCATTCTATAGTTTTTTGGTTGTTTTCTCTTCCCCCTTTTGTAAATTGGGTGAATGATTGATCCTCGCCAAGACTCTGGTACCGTGCTGTGTGGACTGCAGTAAAGAAATAAAGGAGTCAGGTATTCAGTCCATAGGGTGATGTCGGATTTGAACATGGCCTGGGGAAGGCCGTTCGGGCCTGGGGCTCCATCAGCTCTGGCTTTCGTTATGAGGCGTGAGATCTTGTTTTTTAAAACATCCGGAGGCACCATGGGCTCTAGCGGTATATCGTTCATTTTCGCTGGATCTTTATATAACGGATCTTCAGATGGAAATTTTGCGGGGCGAGCTCATCTCGGACTCTCCATTCCCAGGGGGGAGAACCTATTATGGGCTGGGCTGGAGGAAATGGTTTGAGCATCGTTTGCATTAATATCCCCAAAGTGAAGTGATAAAAACTCTCTCCAAACGGCTTTGCTAATATTTGCACTGCCGTACCCACTTGTGCTTTGTGTGCTCTTATTTACAAGGGAGCAGAATTGCTTCGGATTAGGGATTTTACTTTTGTAGATGAGTTACAGCCAGAAATGATCAGAGGCCGCCAGTTTTTCCTTTTGTGTCGAGATTCTAAAAGCTACTTGGGCTTGCTTGTAGTTATTGAACAGGGTTTTATTGCTGGGGTTCTTTCTTGATAATCGGAGTGCTCGGTTCCTCTCAGATCTTAATTTCCCTGTGGTTTTTGAGATGCAAAATTGAGCAATTTGGTTTCTCGGGCCCCTCCTGATTGGCAGTTCATTGAGGAGGTGGTTTATAAGGGAAGACCAGCCACTAACAACGTGAGTGTTTGAGTCTAGGGATTGATGTAATACGACTCTGCATTTCTCCCTCAAGGAAGGGGCCGCGGAATCCGACCACATTATCCGCTTTAGGTCTTCGGTATGGGTATGGGCAAGTTCTTGATGGCGTGGAGTACTGGTGCATAGTGTTATAATTTGTGCCCGGTGGTCACTCTCTCCTTGCGGTGCAATTTGATACTTTTTCTCTACTCCCTAGAGAGAAGTCCAAAAACGAAAAGGATCTGCCATCTGACCGGGTCCATGCAGGCGGGATGTCGGTGGAGAAGCGCCCATTCAGTAAGATGAATCCTAAGCTACTAAACTGCGTGACCAGGTAATCGCCCAATATCGAAAGTTTGTTTCCAGCAGGAATTGACTGGGATGCAAAATGTGAGGGGACTCTTGGGGAGTCTGGTTCTGTGGTATCGGCAAGGTTGCAGAAAAGATTTGTATTGAAATCGCCTGAGATGATGCTGGGAGTGCTGCCATACTTGCCAAATAAGTCACAGATGGTGTTGATCAAGCAATCCATTTTAGTTTTTTTCTTGGTTGTGCAGGGAGCGATATAAACATTGACGATAAGCAGCTGAGGGTCAGTAAGAGAACTTCCCAGAATAATTCCGGAGAGCCAATCCTCCTCAAATTTAATCTGTATAATACATTTCGATAGATTTGTTGATAAATAGATCGAAAGACCGCCACTTAGTCTGCCAAACTTGGACTGCCTGGTGGCGGGTGTCATAAACTCCAGGAAGCCCACTATTGGAATGCTTTCTCCTGCCCATGTTTCCTGTAAGAGGACAATGTCTTGTTCTTTTAAAAGGGCCATGGTGGCGGCGGATTGTTTTTCCTGCCCAAAACCGTTGATGTTCCAGGAGCATATTGTTAGACCGTAATTAGTGATGGTTCAATCGGTCCGATTTCTAGATAAAGCCCCCGGCAGCCATTGCCAACCTGCTCCATCAAGGTTTCGCTGATCGGTTGTGGGCTCTGGGATTACTGTTGGTGAGCTGCCTCATGCAGACCTCAGTATTGAGAAGGGGGCTAAAGAGGAGCTGGAAGTGCGGGCCTGGTTGTTTTCCAATATTGAGGGGTAGCAAGGGGCGCTTGGTATTGTTGTTGTAATACCCCAGTATTTAAATTGGTCAATTTTCGTCAGGATCAGATCCCGGGTTGCCAGGGATGCCTGTGTTACTTGCGTAGATTCACTTGTGTTAGATCCGGTAGATGGAATGAATTCAATAGCAGTTATATCTCTCGATTGTAGGTGGTTCAGGTCTGGTAAACATTTGAATAGTTTTAATATATTCCCTCGATTGAGGATGTCATGGGGGCCTCTGGAGGTATATTCCGGAGTGAGCAGCAGTTTGTTGCTTTGGGTGCTGCTTGGGAGCTCACAGAGCTCATTGCACTTTGCTGGCTGTGTTTGCTGTGAATATCCTTCGATGCTTTTTTAAATAAAAGAGGCAGTTCTGTTTGATGGGTGATTGGGGGGCTTTTATTTGCGGCCTCCAACATATGACAGCTTACTGAATTCATGAGGTTTTTATGACCAAGCTCTGTAGCTATCCTCTGTGTACGCGATTTGTTGTCCTCGACGAAAAAAGGACGAGAGGAACAAACTTCTTGGGCTGTCATCTGGGAAGTTGCGGGACTCTGTTGCACTTCCAGTGCTGGGTGGTTAATTGGTGGTTGTGAAGGGCCGGGTTTTGCTTGCATTGGTGGCTGCAGACAGTGCTCCCGAGCTTGTGGTTACCCTAACTGCTGACTGGTCTGGGGCAGGGCTTCTGTCTGTGGGGGTAACTGATTCGGTACTAATTGCCGGCACAACTGTTCTCCTTTCAGCAGTAGTGTCGAGGGGGCGTTTCCTGGGAACTACTGCCTACATGCCTATGCTGGGCTACTACTGATGTGGCCCATCCAATCTTGAAGAACTGGTCCACAGCAGTGCCATTCCCAGAGGCGGACTTGGAGGAGCATGAAAGCGGATCTTTATAAAAGGCTTCCTTCTCTCAGTCTCCCCATCGACTATGTCCTTCCAGAAGGCTGTGAACCATGAGTCCTTCAGCCATGCCCAGCCGCCCCTCTTAACCAGCACACACTGAATCTGCTTCCACTGACTCAAGGCACTCCACGTGCCTTTCTATAGGAAGCCTTTGGTTATCCAGAGCCCACCAGGCTATGCATAGCAGTGTCCACAAACATGTTCACCCTCCTCATACCAACCTTCAGCCCTGTGGTCTAGACATAGCCAGCCCTTACCTGCCAGTTAACTTTAAAGGGAAGCAACCTCGTGCTTCCAAGTGATTGATTTCCTTCAGCTCCGCACACACATATTTGCTCTCTGCACAGGATGTTGAGCCTGGCTATAGCCTCAGTAGGAAACTTAATTTCAACCCAATTAAACTCAAGTTTCTTTGCAGTCAGTTCTGACGTTAGGACATACAACTTAAGATAAGAACGTGACGACTACAATGGAAGGGGTGGGAAAGAGCAGCGGTGTGGAGGAGAAAGAAACATCATTGTACTATATTCACAGAGCTATCACTGTATTCACAGAGCTAAGGCAGGAAGGACATGCTGACCTTTGTGAACCTAAAAACCTAAAAGCCGAGTACGTCATTTACCCAAAAAATAGGAACATGGACCCATAAAGGTAGCAGTGACTCGCAGAAAGATTTACTGGTTACATTGCATTGCAAGGCAAATGGATTAACTTAAAATGTAGATATTCCCACATGAGGGGCATCCGAGTAGGGAAGAGAGCAGTACTGACAAGACTTCCAAAGATATTAAATGCGTACCTCATTCGTCGTTCTTTCTGTTTTAACTTCTCAGCAGCTGACACTTTATTTCTTGGCAAAGATTCGAATAAATCATGCAGCTGCTGAAGTCGAGTCTCAATCACGGTTAGCATCTGGACAGTACTAAATGTTGCTTGAACTTCCCCAATGGCGCTCTGGTACACCTCAGCAACTTTTTTATTAAGCATGTTTAGCAATATGTCCTAGTAAGGGAAAAACGTTGAAAAACATTCACAATGTACATCTGTTTCCCACGGAGTTATACTTTTTAATTTCTGACATTGCATCTTCCCTGGAAAAACTACGCTCGTATGAACAAAAGTTACTTACCTGTAAACTGTGGTTCTCCAGTATTGGTGTCTTTCATAGATTCACATGCTTGAATATTCCCCGTCGTTAAAGTGGGAGTCCCACAGTACATAATATAGCAATATAGTAATAACATAAGCCTAATAGGCATAAAAGAAAGAAAAACCGTAGAGTTTTCATGGATAGACAACTTGTCACCTCTATAACATATCACTGTCGTTATGTTCTAGGCCAAATCCAGCCAATCAGGTGTCCGCACCCTCTAGAACCCTCTCCCCAGAGACTCAGGCTCTCAGATTTTCTACCGCCCGTCGTGTGAAGGGAGTCTCCCTGAGCTTGCTCAGTTTTTCTCATCTCATATTTCACAGAAGATTGAGTCTATGATGTCTACAACCAAGAAATCCCTCTTCAGACCTTGTGGGAGTTGTGGTAAACTGAGACTTCATTCTGAAGATCCTCACAAAAATGTATTTATTGTTTATATCCTGAACATCAGGTAAAGGATTGTAAAATTTGTAGAACCTTCTCACAGAAAACTTTGAAGGATAGAGAAGTGGCTGCAGAAGTTGAAGACTTCAGAAAATCCTGTTTCAGATGTGGAGAGTGTGTCTTCCATCCAAACTGCTCCCTCTTTGAAAAGGTCCTGTGACTCTCAAAAAGTTTCTCCTAGAAGTAAGGTGGTGAAGAAACATCATGGAGACAAGATGACTACCCAACCTTCTACTTCAAGAGGGGTGATTTCCACCCCCAGGAGTCTCTCTGTATCCTTGACGCCCCCGAGATCTGATTCTCAGGCGTCTAAGACTCCATCGGCGCAGTTTTTACCTCAGAAACTGCCTCTCTCGTCGACGAGCTCTTCAACGCTTCCTCCGTCGACGAGAGCTGCCGTCGTCGCATCTACGTCGACGACCTCGGCATCTATGTCTATGAAGCCAACGATGATCATGTCGTCGGCGTCTTCACCGTCGACGCTGGTATCAGTTAAGGTGAGACCCATTTCATCGACGCTACCCTTAACTTCGTCGTCGACGGCTATCAAGCATAAGAAGAAGCAGACGTCGTTGACGGGTGCTTCGTCGTCGAAGGGTGCTTCGTCGTCGAGGAGTGCTTCGTCATCGACGGTGGCTTCGTCGTCGGCGGGAACCTCGTTGTCGACGAGTGCTTCTTCGTCGGCGGTGGCCTTGTCGTCGACGGTAGCCTTGCCGTCGACGGTAGCTTTGTCGTCGACGGTGGCTTTGTCGTCGGCGATGACTTCGTCGTCGACGGTGACTTCGTCGTCGACGGTGGCTTCGTCGTCGACGGTGGCTTCGTCGTCGACAGCTGTTCAACGGCGAATTTCAGTCATTTCGGCTAATACCTAAATATTAGCCAGAGAAGACCTCAGTCATGATTTAGGTGAACACTTGAAGAGCTGACACACCCTGCACGTAATGCCCTGCCTCTTAATGGGAGGAACAGGTTCACAAATTCAGGGAATATTGGCAGGTGGAACGGGAGTACAGGGACCCCCTTCCTAAACAAAAACTATTCTGGCCATAAGTGACACCCTTGCACTAAGTAGCCCTTAGAGCACCAGCAAAGGAGAGACCAGAACGGTGCCATATCTTTAAAAAGATGGTACAATTCTGCTCCCTTCAGGTGAGGCAACGCAGCACAGTATCTTTGCTTGCTGCACTGAGTTATTCCACTTCTTTGTAAATATGACCCTTAGTGAGTGGTTAACCAAAAAGTAGCAAATCTGCCACATACAAGTACTCCTTGGATGGAAGCAAATGAACTACTTTTAAGAATTCACAAACATTCGCAGTAGTTGGCTTGGGAAGCTAAAACAGTCTCAGGTTTCCAGGCATGCTACTGGCTATCAAACACCCAAAAGGCGATGGGATGACTGCTTGCTAATAGTCTAACCACTGGCAATCCCTCAAAGTAGTGTTTTAAACCATTGTTTTGTGCATACTGTGCCACTCCAGACAGAGGGCCTGATTTAGGATTTGGCAGATGCAGTAAAGGCAGGCAGGGTGCTGGAAAACTTTACTGCCTTTACTCTACCCACCAAATTTAGTGATGTCTGTCAGCAGCCCGGCCGACATCACTATACATTGGCAGAAACAGGCGTCATAGTGATGCCTGTCACTGTCTGAAAAGTTTGACAGACGACTTTGTCAAACATGACGGCTGGAAGTTAAACTTTTCCAAAAACAAACTCGCAAAGCGAGAGTTTGTGTTTTAAGAAAACTAATGATCTACATACCAGTTTTCTCCCATGATATGGAGATTATGTAGTAACATGGTTCTTTGTATTCTGCTATTAGAATATGTAGAATGTATATGTGTCAAGTGGAATGGGTATTAATGTTGGGGCTTAGAATGTTTTCCCTCACTGAGAGATAGCCATGTGTTACTGCTGCATGCATCCTTGTATTGTACCAGCTATTTTTAATATAGAAGAGAACTGCACTTGTTTCCCTGAGTGGTTACTACATGGATTTTGGCGACAAGCTGGCTAGCTGAAGGAACCCACATTTCAGATCTTTAAGAGACACCTCTTACTACCCATGTTTGGACTAGAAACCGAAGCTACACGTTACAGGAATCACTGTTTAAATCTTCTGTCATCGATTACATCGTGCGCCACACAAAGAATTAGTTGAAGTTCATCGGATACTTGTGGAAACATTTACTCAAGTGAGTGCAGCGCTGCGCTGACCACAGCTTACCAACGGTTGATACTAACGACCGCTATTTGGAGTTTTAAATCTCGCATTACTTACGCGTATTTCCATTCCACCATCTCCATGACAGAGGGCCATGCGTGCGCCACCTTCTCTTCGTGACAGAGGACGACGTATCGACGGCAACACTGTAGAAGGACCACGTTACGCTTCTCATGTCGGAAAGGTCACCGCACGTCATCACGCACAAGGGGGCACGCACGGCGGCCATTTTCTACCAAAGTGAGTAGATTCCTGCAACTCGGAACTCTTCTCACCACCAGAACTTCTCTTCAAGGCATTTATTCATTTAGCGGTTTCAACGGAAAAAAAACACACATACGGTACTGGGTTTTTATTTATGCTTATTCTGCTCAAGGGTGTTTGCAGCACTTTGAATTATTTCTTTTTACAGCGCTTTTCGTAAGGCATTTGTTTTGTATTAACCTACATTCCTCAGCATATAAGTGGCATTTCTTACAACACCTTGGGGGAGTTAAATTTCGAGAAAAAAAATCCTTCTTCAAGTTTCAGTCTCCCTTTTAAATCATGTCCACAGCAGAAACCAGCACAGCAGTGGGTGACTAATAGATCTTCAATGCACATTAATTCCCCAAAGGAATTTTTACCTTTACCTGGAGAACCCTTGGTTTCTTGGAATGACTGGAAAGAATATTTTCTTAATTACATTGCTAACTTAGAAGACCTTAGTGGAATTTTTCACCAGAAAGGAAAAAAAAATACTTATGTATTGTTCAGGTCCTGAAGGTTTGCGTATTTACAATGAGTTACAAACACCTGAAAGAGTGGGGGTTGATGTTGATGTATTGAAAGCATCAATTTTGGATCTTGATGATCTTTCTCCTTCTGTTTGCATTGCTGTTACTAGACACTCTTTCTTTCAGAGAAAACAAGAAAAGCACGAAAATATTGAGGAATATGTTTCGGCTTTAAAAAAGTTAGCTAGTAGGGGCGTGGCCAGCCATCATGGCCGCTCAGACGTGAATCCGATCAGCTCCAGCCCCAAGAAACAAGCGGCATTAAGGGTGCTAAACGTTTCCCCAAGGCTCACAGGAATGGTCGGTGCAGTCTTTGGTACGCGGAGGTGATCCCCTGCTTCCAGAAACTGGCAGCATTCGAGGTTTGCTGTAGAGGTTTGGGTGCGGACGCTTCGCCTCAAAAAATGGTGACCGGCTGCAGCGTGACCCCTGGGACTTGTGAGGCCGCTCCTCCACCGCCCGACTGGCTTTGATATCCAGAGGTTTCCTGTGGGTAGTGGCGTGCTGCTGGGGCCCCCCCGCCGAGGACGTGCAGCGGTCCGACGAGGGCGATACCGTGACGGATGATGCCATAAGAAATGGCTCGGGTGAGTGAGGCGCAGGCAGCATCTGGCCCGATCCACCGACAGCTTCTCTTTGTCCTGGGTGGCGGCGGACCCCCCGGTGGGGCGGCATGCACCGGAGGACATAGCGTTGAGTGGCGTGTCGGTAAACGGGAGGTTGCCTGCCTGACTCCAACATGGCGGCGGCCGCGCGCAGGAGCTCATCTTGCCACAGAGTAAAGACTTCCACTGGCTCTGTGCAGCCACTTTGAAGTAACCAGCACGAAAGCAGCACAATCCCTCTTCCACGCAGCTGAGGTCCATCCTGGTGGCGCCTCCGCGGAAGAAGACCTCGAACTTGGGCGGTGAATTGATTTTTAAGAGATTGCCTGACTGTCCCCACTATGGCGGCGGCCGCAAGCTGGGGGCCGCCATTTTGCAGCGAGAAGTCTTCGTTCGGCGCCATGCTCCCACACTGATGCCCAACTATCACCAACCTGCTCCCTGGATCAGGGGTCCCCTTTGGATATCCACTGCATTGGCCCCAGTCCCGCTTGTCACGGAAAGGTTTGGGCCCTGCTCACAGCACCTCACCTTCTCCAGAGGTGCTGTCAGTGAGGGTGCAGGAGGACAGCAGCACCAGGTCCTGTGCGGAGTGAGGTCTAGAGGGTGGAATGGTTGGCACAAGCAGAGGACAAGCCACATAAGCGAAGTAGCTTACCTCAGTGACATAAGCCCTGCGATCTGGATCCCCAGAAGAGGCAAAGTACCAGAAGGAGTCTCCCGCGGATGAGCTGTGCCCGTTACACACAGTAAAGACAGATAACGGCCGCCACTGGATCTCCCACCGGGTGGTCTGTGAAGCCTGACGCCCACTAGTTGCTGGAGACCAGGGTGGCCTCCTCCTCAATCCCCATATGCCACCCAAAAAATCCTCGACCAACAAAGTCTCGAACTATTTTGGTCAACCCAGAACAGGCTCCGCCGGGGAAAACAACGCACAACTCGGAGGCACCATGGCGCTCACACAAGAGGATCTATTAGAATCGCTCAGAGACTTCAAGAGGGAATTATGAGAGGTGGACATGACAGCCTCCTTTGAATCCTTGCTGTCTGAGAAAACGGAGAAGATGGTGGCTCTGCAATCTGACGTGGACTCTGTGGGGGCACGCACTTTAGATGTGGAGGCGAAATGTAAGGAATTGGAAGATCGACTGGGCCCACTGGAGGAAGGAGCAGCGTTGCTCCGGGAGAAGCTGAAGGCCTCCGTCCTTAAATGCAAAGACCTAGAAAATTGTTCCCGATGTGACAACATAAGAATTAGAGGCCTGGAAGAAGGAAGTGAGGGCCCGGACCTGGAGGCCTTCCTGGTGGGACTCTTCTCCACACTGATCGGTGAGGAGGGCCCGGAGATACGACTTGAGCGATCGCATAGAGTGGGTCCCAAGCAGCCTGGCTCCAACGGGAGACTGAGAGATGTCCTTGCAAAATTTAGCTCCTTCAAGACAAAGGAACTGGTTCTGCTGAAAGCAAGAGGCTTGGAGAAAATCACCTTTCAGAATGCTTCCTGCTCGCTTTTCCAAGACGTGGCCCAGGCTACCCTGCTCCGCTGCCAACAGTTCCGCTCGATTACAGAAGCGTTGCACGAACGACAAACCAAATACAGATGGACCTATCCCTTCGGCATTGCCTTCCACATGGATAATAAGCAGGTGCAGTGCAAGGAACTCAAGGAGGCGATGTAGCTTCTGGGACTTAGCTCGTCCACCTCTCCAAAGGAATCCACGTCTCAGACCACTGATGGAGGCCGATGGGGGATGAGGAACGGCGCCGGAGGATGGCAGGTCGCACAAACAAGAAGACTCCAAGCTAATGCCGCTCAGATGCAGGCTTGATGGGTCTCCCCCCGGGTATGGAGCTCCACTTCAGAGAGACTGACATCACATGGTGATATGCAGGACCGAAGGGACCCTGGATGATAGACCACGGGTCTCAGACCTCCTCCCAAAATCTTCTTCGGGGCTTAAAAATTCTGTATTTTCTGTATTTTGTAGTTCATATGTAAATGTTTGAATCAGCAACGAGAGTGAAAGAATGGGATACGTATCTCTCCCGTGTGTGCGCTTGTACGGTTCAATGGAACAATGCAAATTTCCATTGAACTGGTCAACCGCACACACACGGGGGAGATACGTATCCCATTCTTTCACTCTCGTTGCTGATTCGAACATTTACATATGAATTACAAAATACAGAAAATACAGAATTTTTAAGCCCTGAAGAAGTCCCAAGAGGGACGAAACGTGTTGGCAGTCTGGTCCATTGTGCGTCTGTATTTTAAAGAAAGTGTTTATGTGTTAAAATATTAAAGACATTGTTTTCTATAATCAAAATCACGACCTCTTTGTTTGCTCTTTCATTTGGGAAGAGATCCACTTATACTGTGTTTTGTTTCATATTATGGACAATAATCTCCTTCACAAACAGTTTACTTGTGTTTTTCGAGTGCAGGGTCATTTGTGTTAAATTGTTTGTGGTGGTATGTATACCGCCTTTATGGGATGCATGTAGTTCACATCCCAGACCTAGTGCACCGAGTTGCCATCACAATATTGAGGCCACAACACGTTGTAACGTCTGGTGCTGAATTTCTATGCTCTGACATTAATTTTGTGCCCTTATGTTACAGATGTGGCAGTTTCTCACACTCAGCTAAATATGATAAATGTCCGTCAAAGTCTGAAAAGCGTCTGGAATGTGGCATCATTGGGCCCTTTGCCAGAGTTTGCAAAAGGAAATCTAAAAAAAATCTAAAGGTAAAGATATTTGTGTACAAGAGGGGGAGGAGGAAAGTTACTCTAGCACAAGTGATAAAGACGTACAAACTAAGGGGCTCATTATGATGGCGGAAGGACCGCCACTGCCGGGCCGGCCGTGGCGGTCTTCCGCTATCACTTTGAGATTTACCCACCGCCAAAATAGGATGGCGGCAGGTACCGCGGCAGGTACCGCGCAAGACAGAAAGTCTGTCCGCCGCTTTTCCGCCGGTGGCAATCGCACCGATTGCCTGTTGGGCGGAGCAGGGCCACTAATATGGTGGCAGTGCCTAGCAGGCACCGTCCGCCACATTAGGATGTGGATGTGAAGAGGCCTTTCCATGGCGGTGATACCGCCATGGAAAGGCTGGCTGGGATTGGGTTTGAGGGCCAGTTGCGGGCCCCCCCTTGTTTGGGGGGGGTATCGCTGCACACCCTGGCATTTCCATGCACCACTCCACACGGTGGAGGGAAATGCGGTGCAAGCACTTTCAACTTTGCGGATGGTGCTGCAGCACCGCCTGTAATAGCAGTGGTGAAACGGCCGCATGTCTGGCGGGCAGTCCCAAACACCGCTATGGTGGCGGGCGGATCAAGTCCGCCTGCCATCATAATGAGCCCCTAAAGTCCGCCCGCCATCATTATGATCCCCTTAGTTCATTCAAAAGAAAAAGGTGGTACTTAATATTTCTGATCATTCTTCTTCTAAACCTCTTTGTCAAGTTTCCTTGGGTGGCATTACTATTCAACTTGCAGTGGATTCAGGGTCCCTGTGCACCATCATCTCCCAAGATATATGGGAAAAACATTTAACAAAGAGTATTGTCAATTGGCTAGAACCTAATGACATTTTACTTGCGAGTTATACTGGAGAGAAAAGTGACCTCTTAGGCTACAGAGTTTTGGTGTTTTGTTTCAATGAAAGACATGCCACTGTAAAATTGTACATTGCAAAAGAGGGGCCGTTAGTTTTGGGGTGGAAAGAACAGAAAGGTTTGAATATAATTCTTGACCCTAACAGTAAGGAGCAAGTACTGAATTTGTGTGATGGAGAAGACACAAAAAAGTTGGTACTACAGGAATTTCCTACAGTTTTTGCAGGTAAAATGGGAAAATTTAAGGGGTTTACTCACCTAATACGATTAAAAGAAGGGGCTGTACCAAAAGTACATAAAGCACGCTATACTCCTTTCATAGTTAGAGAAGAGGTCAAAGCTGAGTTGGAAAACTTGTTAAAGGCCAATGTGATTGAACCTGTAGAAGCATCCGAATGGGTTTCTCCATTGGTCGTTGCCCTCAAATCTAATGGAAAGGCTCGTTTGTGTGTGGACTTGAGGTATCTGAACAACAATATCTTGGTGGATCAATTTCCTTTTCCTAGAATCGATGAAATGCTATTCTTAACGCGGCACGCCAAGTGGTTTTCCACTTTGGACGTATCTGCAGCATACCACAAAGTTGTTCTAGATACAGAGAGAAGACATTTCACTACATTTTGTACACTATTTGGATGCTATAGATTTAAATGTATGCCTATTGGGTTGACTTCAGCCGCTGCAGTTTTTCAAAGGTTGATGTTGAATTAGTTTGGTCACATTCCTGAAGTTGTTTTCGTTCAGGATGACATTTTAGTAATGGGTAAGAACAAAATACACGATGATGCTATTTTTAGGGAAGTACTTACTATTCTCAAGGATAATTGATTGTCAGCTGAAGGCAGCAAGTGCAAATTTGCAGAAATAATTGTTACTTACCTAGGGAATGAAATCTGTGACAGTGGTATCAAACTGAAAAACAAACTTGTTGACGCCATTATTAAAACTCCTGCACCCAAGTCAAAGGACAAACTCAGTGCCTTCCTAGGTTTAGCCAAATTTTATTCGAAGTTTGTAAATCACTGTTCACAGAAGACGTATGAGATGCTTCTGTTGATGAAGAACAAATCTGCTTTTGTGTGGAGTGATGCGTGCCAAAATGCTTTTATGGGAATTAAAATGGCTATTTCAAATGCTCCCATGTTACAAGGATTTGAGCCTTTTGCAGACACCTTTGTCACCACGGTGGGTGTGTTTCCCAATTGTCAGAGCAGGCCAAAGAAGTGGTGGTGGCTTTTGCTTCACGCTCATTGTTTCCGACAGAAGAAAAGTACTCTGTTACAGAGAGGGAGACTTTAGCGTGTGTATGGGCCATGGAACATTTTAGGGAGTTCGTTTGGGGCAAGAAATTTGTTCTTCATTCTGAACACAAACCATTGACCAAATTACTTACCATAGAGGGTTTATGTAGAGCTTCAGCCAAGATCGCTAGATTATCTATGAGACTCCAAGACTTTGTGTACGAGGTGCAATATGTTCCGGGCGTTAAGAATGTGATCGCTGATTTCCTCAGAAGATTATCATTACCACTGAAAGACGTTGATCAAGATCCTTGGGGTGATTTTTTGTGTTGCCAGAATATTTTCGGACACTTGTGGTTTGCAAAAGGTTGAGTGGAAGGATGCGTATGAAAAAGATGAAACTTTACTTGCTGTGAAGAGTAGGATCACTAAAGGATGGTCGAGTAACCTGGAGTTAAGAGCATTCTGGAAAGTGAGAGACAAATTAAGTGTTGATGATGAGTTTGTGTGCAGAGGAGAAAAAAATATTCCTCCTGTCAACAAATCATTTGTATTGGACATGAAGGACATCCTGGCATTACCCGCACACAAAGGAACATAAAGCCACTGTATTGGTGGCCCAGGTTTGATTTGGAGATTGTAGTCAATAAGGCTGACACCGGCACTGTGAAAAATGTTTCATAAGAGAGGGCTTCCCTGCATCCATTACGGATAATGGAGTACAATTTAAATCGGATATTATGAAAATGTTTGTGGAGACGACTGGCATTAAACAAAGGTGTACGGCTTTGTACCATATTAGAGGTAACTCTGTTGTGGAAACCGAATTGTAAAGGACGTGTTACAATTAGCAAGCAAAGAAAATAAAAATTGGGACGATGAATTGGATAAATTGATTTGGTCATATAGAGTGACAGTCCATGATACTGTTGGGGAGAGTCCCTTTGGACTGATGAGAAGAAGGTTGCCCTATTGCAAGATTAATCATGGATGGATGGGTAGAGGCATTATGTACGAATGGAACAGTGATCAAGTGCGAGAATGTATTGTAAATTCTCAAAGCAAAAACAACGCACATTGTGATGCCAAGCACAGTACCAAAGAAGTATGTTTGGAAGTTGGACAACTGGTCAGAGTTAAGTGTGGTAAGAAAGTTGGGAAACTGCACTGTCGATTTTCTGAACCCAAGAAAGTGACTAAGGTCATGCAAAATACTGTAGAATTGGTTGATGGCAGTGTTCACCATATGAGTCTCATCTCTCTAGCGCGACATAATGTCTCTAAAATGGAAAAAATGTGAAGGTGAAGGGAAGGGGCAGGGATTGGTGGATGGATGCTTTGCCCATTGTTAAGGGGCGAGAGTAAAAAGAGTTTTGGCGTTTGCATTCACCTTTGACATTGCCTGAGATGGTGCCAGTGGGCCACTTGGTTGTACCCGAACATGGAAGTGAGCATGAGGGCGTTGTGGACGACGTAGCAACACCCGATCATGATGCTGGTTTACTTATGGAGTCTGGGGTTGCAGAGTGATCCAGCAAATTTCGTAGACGCATCAAAACCCCAAAGATTCTTGAGGATTTTGTGTGTGATTAAATGTTCACTTTTTTTCCCCAGATGATCTGTTCTCTTTGTAATTTATTATTATTACATGCATCCTAGTATATGGTTATTTGTTGTTCTCGTGTTTTCTTGTTTTTTTATTTTTAAGGGAAGGGGATGTGTAGTAACATGGTTCTTTGTATTTTGCTATTAGAATGCATGGAATGTAGAATGTATATGTGTCATGTGGAATGGGTATTAATGTTGCGGTTTAGAAAGTTTTACCTCCCTGACAGATAGCACTATGTTACTGCTGCATGCATCCTTGTATTGTACCAGTTATCTTGAATAAAGAAGAGAACTGCACTTGTTTCCCTGTGTGGTTACTACAGGTTATTTTGCTTTTCTTTTATAGTCCCTCAACACCAGGATATACATGTCGGCGATGGCCAATATAAAAAACAAAAAGCTATCTGATTGTCTATAATAAATGGAGAGAACGGTTGGATAGCTTTCTTCCGATGGCACCTACTCCTTTGGGGCATTGAAGGACGTTTTACAAACAGTGTAAATTTGAATTCATCTGCGTAAACCTTGCAGTCCACCCGACTCGCAATCAGGCGAGCAAACCTTGAGTTTGGCAGATAGGGTGCTCTGTCACCGTTGCAACAAATCTAAACTCCACCAAACTCTAAATCAGCCCCAAAGGCCCAACTAATGCAAATCAGTACTGACCCTGATCCGCATGGAAGCACTCCACTCTGTACCTTGTCCACCTCACACATTCACCCTGTGGCACATTACCTTTTTAGGTGGAAAATTTGAGGTTTATCAAACCCCCCTGAATCTTGCTGACCAGGCTACGCCCCTGCAGACACCCCACCACATCTGCTGTCGTTTTAGAATGAGCTAGATCAAGCGTGAGATGGAATGGCGTGCATAGCACTGACAAAAACATCAATGTTTTTCAAAGCCCAAACGATCCACCAGACTCCAAATTGTTGTACAACGAAGTTCTTGACAACACACAAAATCCTACATGTTTTGGAGACCGCCGTCTGCTTGCTCACGGATTAGGGGGCGGACACTCAGACATGTCATTTATTACACTTTCTGTCTTCAATAAACATTGAAACAAGACTGTTAACACTTCAATCCCATCATTTTTTATGTGAAAACGAGTGCCATTTTAACATGTAGAAATCCATGCGACTACATTGTCATATAACTTGACAATTGCCTAGAATCAACTGTCATAATGCATCAATTATTACCACTCGATAATAGTATGGTCAATTTGCTTAAAGTTGTGTTTGAATCTATGCACAAACATTCTTTGAACAAACAGAGAACTCACGTGTGTCATACTTATTCAAGTAAACAATTTGTGTAAGTTGGTAGCCTATTATGCGGCCTTCTTACCACCCACATGATGCGACTGTGCATTGTAAACCCATAATAAATTATATACTTGCACGTTGTAAATAGTAAACTGTTGCCAAACACGGGCTACAAGGTTTGAGAAGCAGTAGTGTGTCGTAATAAGGGCACATGGTAACATATAGGAAAAGTATTGTGCAGTAAACTGAGATAAAACCAAAATGAAATAATATTGGAACAAAAGTAGATGGTGGGGGTAAGTGAATCACCTGGGTGAGTCCCAGAGGGGCTCCACTGGGAGGATAGGCTTCCTTAACCCGCATATAGGGCTCAGCAATGTAATCGACACAGACTCAAGTCAAATTTCAAGCAATTTATTGGAGCTAAACAGAAGTGTGTCCGCATAGGATGTCATTTCTCTTCCCACTCTCGTCCCAACCGTTCCCTGTCGAATCTCCAGGGCAAAACCGATTACATCACAATGCCAAAAGATGGCTCGTGATGTGATCTGCTGTGCCCCAATACAACACATCTTCCCTCCACACAACAGAGGAAATAATATAAATACAGGTTTGACTACAACAAGGGGTAGAAATATAAGTTAAAGACAAGGGCAGCCTAAACAAAACAGAAATGTATACACAAAGCAAGAAGAGGGTAAGGAGGTTGCCACTGGTTCACAAGCTGACAACATAGTCATCAAGTTTTTTAGGTTTAGTGACTAAGCTTCCAAATCTAGTCATCCTGCTACCACAGGAGCTGTTATCATTGGGCTTCTCAGATGCAGTGTGGTCATTTGTCTAAGCAAAACTGCTGTTGGACAATTCAGGTGTTACAGCATTCAAGCCAGCACTAAAACTATCGTTTTCATAACTTGACCCTTCTCCAACATCTATATTATCAACAAGAGAGAGAGGGATAATCACTCTTATTCCCCCTGACGAGAAAACAGAAGAATGAATACGAAGGAAAGAAAAAGGGGGGGGGGGAAAGAAACAGGGAAATGGACAGCACGAGGAAAAACCTCTTTATTTAAAAAACTCTTCTGTTGTTACTGAGCCTTCTCCAACATCGCCAAAGTCCAACCAATCATCACTAGTGATGCCGCAACCAGGAACATTGTCAGAGGAAGCACATTTGGCAATCCTACTCATGGGCCAAACCTTTCCATCACTAAGTTTAACAGAGTTGCAAAAGATCTCCACTATATGTAAAGGTGGGGAAAACCTGCTCTCACCCTTTTTAACTTTCCTCTCTTTCCTCACTCTAACCCAATCACCACATATAAACATAATGGTTTTTGAACCATGTTTTTTTGTCAAACCACTTCTTGTATGATTTTTGGGCAGAAGCAATTTTCTCCCTGACTCTTTAAGGAGACCACTCAGCTTTTTTGGAGGAATACAACTAACACATGTCCTTTCCAACCGCCAGCCTTCCACGAATCATCATAAACGGATTATTGGCAGTAGTGAGCCTGGGGGTGATTCTATACGCCCAGATCAATTTGCAGACCTCTACTTCCCAGTTAAGTTTGTTGCTAATGGTCATTTGTATGGAACCCTTGAGCACCCTATTAAAGTGCTCCACAAGACCATTGCCTTTGGGATGATACGCTGAAGTGGTCTTATGATCAATTCCGTTGCGTTCAAGAATTTTTTAAAGAGGGTTAGAGTCAAATTGTGGACCATTTTCGGCAATGATGCATTTAGGTAAGCCCTCATCCATGAAAGTTTTATCCAAAAAAGTTATAAAACTAGTACAGTCAGCATTACGTACTATCTTAATCACCGGCCATTTAATGAAGTGATCTACTAAAACAAAAATGTATTTGTACTCTCCATTGGCACCATCCATTGGTCCACCAACATCCACACTGACCCTTTCCCAAGACATACTCGTACTGCTGATGGGACTCAAAGGCGGTTTAAAGGTTTAAGACATTTATTTAAGTTGTTACATTGCATGCATTCACAAACTAGAACTTCAATATGCTTGACAAGGCCTGGCCACCAATAATTACATTTCATTCTTTGCTTGGTTTTGGATAAACCCAGATGACCTTTGTGGCTCAATTTTAGTGTCTTGGTCCTCGAGGTACCTGGCGGAATCCCCTTTCCACATCTGAACAGGAATTCTTTTTCAACACTCAGTTCATTCTTAACCTCGCAAAACATTCTTTCCTAAGTACACAGTCGGATTTTCTCAAGACAACCTTTTTTCAGAAAACCGATAATTGTTTTTTGGAAAATTATCATCACACGTGCATTTCCACTCATTGAGTGAAACATCCTCCAAACCACCATCAAACAGCCAAGCAACTTTGTAAGCCTCCTGCAACATCTCATCGTCATCAAAGGATGGCAATTGCAACCAGCTACGGAAGTCAACCACCCTGTTCTTGACTCCTGGCCAGTATTCAACATCATACATATAATACAGCAGTTTCACAGACATTCAAGAATTCAGTAAACCAGTGTTTGTCAAAAGTTTTGTTAGGGGCTTATGATTTTATCTTGACAAAATGCGAAATCCCCCACATATTGATGGAAATTAATGCAAGCCCATGTGCACGCTAGTGTATTGCGTTCAATTACAAAGTATTTATCCTCTGAGGAAGTAAGGGAGCGAGATGCAAACGCAACGGTCCACTCCTTGCCTTCATCATCACACTGAGAAAGCACAGCGCCCAAGCCTTTGTTGCTAGCACCAGTGGTAATGATTATTCTGGATTTAGGATCAAACCCCTTTAAAAAGGTGCACTGCAGATTTCATCCTATTTGTTGGAAAAGGACTTCTGACACAAATCATCCCAATCAAACTTTGCTTTGCCTTTGAGCAACTGCTGAATATGATATGTCTTCTCATAAAAGTTTTTATTAAATCTTTGCACGTGGGACAAGGTGCCTCTGTGATAGCATCAATTAAGCCTTGCTTGGGTTTTATACCATCTTTACAGATGCTGTGGCCAAGATACACAACCTTGCTTAGAGAGAATTTACATTTACTGAATCCCAAGGTTAGACTCTTTTCATTTAGAATGTTCAAAACAAATTTGAGTCTAGCATCATGTTCAGACTTACAACTCCCCATTATCAGGATGTCGTCCTGAAAGAACATAACACCATCAATCCCTGTAAAGATATTGGACATGACTCTTTTGAATAAGGCCGCAGTAGACGCCAACCCAAATGTTCCTCTGGTGAATTGAAAACAATCAAAAGGGGTTATAAAAGTAGTGAATTTCTTATTATCAGCATGCAAGGGTACTTGGTGATAAGCTGATTTCAAATCAATGGTCGAGAACCAAGACATCCCTTTGGTGGCTGCAAACATTTCATTTATACGGGGTAGAGGAAATTGATCTACGAGGGTACTTTTATTTAGTTCCCTGCGATCAATGCATAATCTTATTTCTTCATTGAGTTGTTTAACTACTACCAATGGAGAAACCCATTCTGCTGATTCCACCTGTTCGAAAATGCTCATATCAACTAGCTTCTGTAATTCATTTTCAATTTCGTTTTTAACGGACAAGGGTAAATGTCTGACCTTATGTATGCAAGGTATGGCTGAAGATTTCGACTGAAATGTATGCTGAAAATCATTCAACAACCCAATTTCCCCAGAAAACACATTAGGACATTCTTTGACCAGTTCAAATCCATTGGTAATGAAATCATCAATGGGCAGAACATGGTTTGTGCAGTTGGGATTCAAAATGATTCCCAACTCCCCTTGATCACCCCAACCTAACACCGATGGTCCATTTCTAGCTATGAACAATTTACAATTAGCTTTCCTATTTTTGTAATGAAAATCAAGATCCCTGCAGCCAACAAATTCAATTTTATCTCCAGTTTAGCTTTTAGCTATAACATTAGATTTGTCCAGTTGCGAGCCGAGCGTGTCGGCAAACTGGTTTAGCCATATCTCCTCACTCACTATAGTGAAGAGTGATTGAGCCCGAATCAGCTACCATGTTAACCTTCACACCACCCATATCACCCTCAACATTGGTTTTTTGAATTTGCAAAGTTTAACATCCAACACATCATACCTAATGAAAAAGATGTGGTTGATGTCAGAAGCATTTGAATCACTGGAAATTTCTCCACAATCATTCTCTACAAAATGCATGTCCTTATTTTTTTTTACACTCCATTGTTTTCGTTTACACACCTTTGCAAAGTGCCCAAGAATGCCACAAGCGGAATTATTTTTGTTTCTGGCAGAACATTCCTTTGAACAGGCTAGACGCTCTTTTGACCCACAACAATAGCACCTTCGTATATTGGATTTTGCACAGTCACAGGAACCTTTCTTGTCATCATTAAAGGTGTGAATGCCTTGGGGGACATTAGGGGACTACCAGTATTTATCTGCAACCTTAGTGTTTTTGGAACAAATAACCCTGTTAACCACCTTGACATCCTGACCTTCTTCTAAAACTGCCTTCGCACGCCTGCCCGTAAGTCCTGCTTTTTTACAAGCGCAATAACCTCTTTAAGGGGCGACTCACCATTCACCCATAACTTGTCTTGAATATTGGGATTACTGGCATGCATTACAACTTGGTCCAGAATAAATTCTTCTTGTAGATTGCCAAACCTGCAAGTTAAGGCTAATGATCATAAACCAGAAACATAATCTTCAATGCTTTCAGCTTTGCTCTGTTTACGTTGAAAGAATTTGTATCTATCAAACGCTACGGAAACTATAGGCGAAAAATGAGCATCTAAATCAGTCAAAGCATCAGTGAAAACAATCCCACCCTCATGTGTTTTTTTCTTCCACTTTGATTGTAAGTTTTCAATCCCCCAGGTCCTAAACAGTGCAGCAAAACCTTCTTTTTCTTATCAGGTGAAAAGTCATCATCGTCAAATTTGTTGATATAGTTACAAAAATGTTTCTTCCATTACTTCCAAGGCATAGAAGGTTCACCCTTAGAAGGCATAAAGGGTTGAGGATTGCTCAAATTGAGAGAGTTCAAAGCACACATGGTGATCAAAATGAAGTCCCTGGCAAGAGAAATAAGAAAACACAAACAAACAAAAATAACAGTTTTGTTTGCTAATTTGAGAGGTATTTACAGTAAATAAGCCTACCAGAAATGCCATATGTAATGTGGAGAAATGAGTCCCACAAGCCGAGCTTTAGAAAAGCTTTAAGTGAAGCTTAATCCTGTCGCGGTGTACAATGAGAGTTGATTCCAGAAGCAAAACACAGAAATAAAGTCACCCAGAATGTCTCCAGTAGATTGTCAACTGGCACTCCCAGTTTAATCTCCCATTGGCAATCGTATGAAGAGAGGAGCTTCTTCGCAGCAAACGTGGAAGTGAGTGGACTAAAATGGCCTCTGAGCGTCCATCACATAATTTTCTGTGGGAGGTGGAGCTTGATTTGCCAAACCTTAGCGCAAAGACAAGACGTTGTGACATACTTCCAGAGTTGGTGGGCCTTGAATAGAAATGAACAGGAACTCGAGCGCTCTACTCCAGCTCGCTCGACGCACCTCTGACGGGCCCCACGCGTGTCATGGTACGAGTGTGGCTAATGTAGCGATGGGGTGGAAGAATCGTTTGACCCGGGCGTCACCACTGTACGCATCTGAGCAGTTGGGCTCCCTGTGGACCTCGAAGGGCTTCGAGAAGTGGGACATGATAGGCATCAGCAGGGTGGGGGATCTGTGGACGAGGGGGGGATTCAAAATGTTCGAGATGCTGCAGACGGAATTCCAGTTGCAAGACAGGGAGTACTTTCGGTATATGCAGATCCGTCATGCACTATGCTCCGCCTTCCCGGACGTCGCCTCCATCCCGGAGTACTCCCCTCTGGAGGATAGAGTGCTGGATGGACATGTACCGGAAAGCACGATCTCGTTAATCTATAAAAAACTGATTAATGACCGCTCGGGATTGCTGATTGATCTTCGCGAGGCTTGGGTTGCCGATGGATTGGAGCTGGACGACGAGGACTGGGTCTCTGCGGTGGCCTCCCCGAAAGAGGTGGCCATACCGGCCCGCCTTCGCTTCGTCCAGCTCAAGATACTCCATAGGGTCTACATAACGGGGCCAAGGCTAATGCGTATGGGCTATGCTGTGGACGGGTTGTGTAAGCGTGGGTGTGGTTCTTTGGGGACCTTTCTTCATATTTTGTGGGAATGCCCAGAGGTGGAGCGATTCTGGCGTGGTGTGCATGAGGTCCTGCGGGTGGTTACGCGTGTGTCGCTGCTGCCCGAAGCGAGGAGATGCCTGTTGAACGTGTGGGAACCAACCGACTATTCGGCGCCACAGACGTGGTGGGTGACTCTGGGATATATGGTGGCCAAGCGCGATACTGCTCAACTGTGGGGTTCCCAGAGGTCCCCGACTGTTTCGGCCTGGAAGGAAAATATGGACTGGTGCATGTTTCGGGAAAAGGTGGTGTATGTAGCGAGAGGTAAGCCTGGGACATGGGTGAAAGTATGGGGCCCCTGGAACGCCTACCGCGGGGGAATCTGTGCCCCGCCGTTATTGCCCGACCCATCGCCTGCCCCGTCCCCTTAGCCGGTTTAGCTCTCCGGTACCGGGCACTGAGTCCACCCAGTCCCTGTCCTGACCTTCTCCCCCCCCTTGATACTCCTATGGATTGGTAGGGTCCCCCTTCTAGGGGAGCACATGCTGCTGTTTTCGAGCGTGGGTTGCCTTGTGGTTTGATTTTGTTTGTTGTTATTTATGTTAAAAAGAAACCGTCATGTGGGGTCCGGATGGTGTGGCCATCAACGCTGCTAACTCCTGTACGTTTCCCTTTGCCGCAGCATGCGTTCTACTGTGTGTATCATATGCTCCTCTTGTTTGCTAGCGGCCGGCCTGAAGGTTGTAGGCCCATCTTTGTATATTCTTTGAACTTTGTAATAAACGGTTTCAAAAAAAAAAAAAAAAAAAAGAAATGAACAGGAACATCCACTGTCAGCTACATTGACGTCATCAGATTTGTCCAGATGCCGAAGAGAGCACAACAGTGCCATAATGGGGGAAAACTTCAGGCCCAAAATCAGCACCGGACTCACCGAAGGCTCCAAAGGCACCAAGGACAAGATACTCCACTGATTCAAAAGGCACCAGCGGAAATTCACAGCACAACGACAAAATTGCAGCACAGCAAACAGGTAACGTAGCTGTAGACTAGGCAGAAAGGATGCAGTGGTGCCACCGGGGTAAGACCCGCTCATCGCCACATCTGTAGTAATCGACAAGGACTCAAGTCGAATTACAAGCAATTTATTGGAGCTCAACAGAAGTGCGTCCACACAGCATGTAATCTCTCTTCCGACTCTCGTCCCAACCATTCCCTGTCGAATCCCCGAAACCGATTACATCACAATGCCAAAAGAAGGCTCGTGATGTGATCTGCTTTGCCCCAATACAACAAGTAACCACAGATTCAACAGCCTAATCGATACGGTTGCCCAGATGTGTTAATACTTCAGCTTGTGTGGACCGGACTGTGCTACGTATCCCATACAAGGGACACATGAGAGAATCATTGCCCGTACGAAAACTGTAAATGTTAGCGAGAAGTGCTCAATTATTAAAATTAAGGAACAATAACCCCTGACTACACAATCATGTCCGGTGAGCTGAAACGTGAGAACAGCTTGTGAAAGTGTATACAGTGGACTAGTTCAAATAATAATAGAGGGCTACTGCACCATATCTGCATTGAGCTACACAAGTAACATTTGACATGGCAGAGCATTGAGCCCAATGGGAGAAAATGGCCCAAGATGTGTTTAGTAGCAATAGGGTTACAACTAATGAAAAGAGTGAAAATGGGAGAAGCACAAGGACACCGCAGCAAGTAATTAGAGAGCTGGAGAAAGCACATATATAGCGGAATCCAAGAAATGGTTGGAAGTTATTTCACACACCAAATATATTGAGTGCAAGAGAATGCCACGTGGATTGAGAATCTTTGTAATGCCCACGTTTGAGGACATGGATCCGGATATGTTTGAGGAGTGGAGGTCCAATATTGAGGGTTGTTCCTTTAAGTTAATGGAAACACTAATAACATGGGCTAAACGACGCATGGAGGAACAAACAGCAATAATAGACTTTTAACAGAAAGAAATTAAAGCAGTTAAAGATCAAGAGGATATTAAGGTTTTGTTCAACAAAATGGAGGAGAATATCACGAAACATTAGGAGGAAACAAGGATGCGTAAAGCCCACAAGTTCAACCAAGACAAATTGGATTACCAGTATGGCAGAAAATGTACATTTGCCAAAAAGTTTGAACCTTTAAGAGTAAAGCAGAAGTTGAATGTGATGGGTCAACAAGCAAGAGCACCTAGTGATACAGATGTCAGCTCTGAACCAGGTTCGTTAGTTGATGAAACACTGATAGATGTGTTGGTTTTAATAAGGAGATGGTTCTGATCAGAATGGTCACATCTCAGCGCGGCAGAGAAAGAGGCCGCGGACGAGGAAATATAAAACAAAAAGGGGCAAAAGGAAAAGGCAACAATAACAAAATAAATGAGAAGTAACACATTCTGATAATTCCGACTTCACCAGTAACACTTGTGTTGTAAACATATTAGACGTGGCTCTAATTACTACCCAAGACAAGATACTAAATTATGGCTTAAGCTTCTGTTCCTCCTCAGGACCAGATTTTGTGAACCTCCGTGCTGAAACATGAAAATGTGTAAGGAAATTAAAATCGCAGAAATACTATGCCATGCGCTGTCTGAAAATTAATGCATGTGGGAACAGCTCTAAGGTAACTATAACCCAGATCTCTATTGGGAGATCCCTGACTATTGGCCATTAATAGTTTGGATGAGGATGATGCAACTGGAAGGTCCTCATGAACACATGAGGAGACTGAGGTGGTAAAAAGTAAACAAATGGGATCTCTCACAGATTGCACCATCGATAGTAGCTTGAAATTGCACAGCAGATCCACTCCTCAGCTGCCGAGTGGGAATTTCATTGATGTTTTCCATGAGCTTGTAGTGGATGACATTAACAACCTCAGGAGAGCCTCAAGTTGAAAAGGTTGCTACGATTGTACAGTTAACAATTGAGTTGAATGCACTCAAGTTGAACAACTCGATTATCATAAAGCCTTCAGACAAAGGCGGAAACATTGTTATTATGAATACGAGCCAATATTTCAGGGAGGAGAGCAGATAGCTAAAAGTTAAAGACCGTTACCAAGAGCTGAGAACCAACCTTATAGAAGAATTTCGAATCCAATTCCACACAATGCTAAAAGGATGGTTGGGTCAGGAGCTGCTATCACTGGATGAATACAAATACCTGAAAATAGACTATTGGAGGATTCCAGTGATCTACTGTCTCCCAAAAATACATAAAGACCTGTACAATCCACTAGGGAGATACATTGTGAACATGGTGGGCTTGTTACTCGAGAAAACTTCCAGGTTTCTGGATCTTTTCCTATGCCAATATGTGATGGGTCTCTCTTCCTACATACAAAATACCAATGACTTTCTGTGTAAAATTAATAACATATAATTGCGCAAAAGTTATATCATTGCTACAATGGGTGTTAGCTCATTATATACATCAATAATAAAGCAATATGGCATAGAGGCCTGCCAGTATTGTTTAGATCACAATCGCTTGCATAAGCACAACACACCATGCTTTTGACAATGCTGTCCTTCTGCCTTGCCCACAATAATTTTCTTTTTGATAGGATGATGTACCTTCAAAAACAGGATACAGCAATGGGGATCTCTTTTGCCACCACGTGTCCCAACTTATATATGGATTGGAGGGAAAAAGAGGTGGCATGGACTGACAGTAAAGTGCACTACATGAACATCATTGTGTTATAGGTACGCTTCATTGGAGATCTTTTTATATTATGGGATGGAGAGGAGGCACTTTTACGAGAGTATGTTGATGTCCTGAACACCAATACATTTAACCTAAAACTAACAGCCGACTGGAGGACACATGAAATTGATTTCTTAGACGTTAAGTTAAAAGTGCTGGATGATTCCATTAATACAGCCATATTCCATAAAAAAACATCATGCAACTCCATCCTACGTGGACACAATGGACGTCCTTCATCTTTTAAGTGGAGCATACCCTTTAGTCAATTACTCAGAGCACGAAGAATCTCTTCTACAGATGCCCTATTCCACACTGAAGCCAGAGCAATGATCCACAGATTTTTAGAAAGAGGATACCCAGAAAGAATTTTAAGGGAAACCCATCAAAGGGTAGCCGTAAAAAATTGAGATTAACTACTTTTTAATCAGGAACATAAGCAACAGAGGGACTTGTCGCAGGAATTTAAATCCGAGGATGAAACCATCCGATATGTTATCGAGTACAACAATGAGCACCGTTAAATCTGCTCCCTGTTAATGTGCAATTGGCATGTGTTGTAACGCGATAAGCATCTTAAACATCAGCTTGGCCAATATCCCAACATCACATACCTAAAACTCCATCGACAGGAGATATTTTGACGAAATCCATGTTCCTTGGAATAGATGAACAGAATGGCTCACTAACAAGAATTTGGGTTTTAAGAAGTGCAATAGCTGCAAAGCCTGCACATTTGGAGAATGTGTACCATCAGAGAAAGAAGCATGTGAGACAGAATTTATTGTATGCATTCTAGATTGGTACACTAGATCTAGAGTGATTCTAAAATGCATTATGTTGGGAGTGCAGTGAACAAGGTCAAGGATAGGATTTTACAACATACAAGGGCCCATTAAACATCAGGACAGAACTTATCCAATGGCAAAGCACTTTTGGGAGGTGCATCAAGGGAATCTGAGTAGCCTGCAGTATTATGGTAACAGTTGGTTACAGAAAAACCAGTGGGACCCAATTTGAATGCTGAATTAAACATGCATTTATAGGGACCCTCGGACATTACGATGGAGGCATTAGGAACAGAATGAAAGGAAGTCTTGAATGCCATATGGTTTAGCTAATAATTGAGCCATTAGATGATAAAATGATAGATTTGGCATAGTAGCATGATTGGATCATGACATTGAACTCATATGGGGGAAGAGTGTTGAAAAATGTTACTGGAATATTTTAAATTGATTATGTTGACCTTTCGTATTTGATTGTATTTTTATGTGGATGCGTGTGTATAGATTTTCCATATACACACGTGTTCATATTTTTTGTCATAGCACATTTGTCACATGCAGTTTATTTTGGGGGATGATCCTTCTGCACTAGCACTTAAAATCAGATGTTGACGAATGAACTAGTCATTGGTGATTGTAACAACGACCTAATTCAGGAATGACTGCATTTGCACTTTGATCTGTATTATCACTTTATCGAGCCAACTAGACCGCAAATATTGGGAAGTTATTCCTATATGAATTATAGTTTGGGTTCAGTCAATGCCAAACATCAGAACATTAACTGATTAGATATAACATTGCTGTAGGAATGTATCTCAACTATCATATATGCTGATAGTGACAGTGGGACAATTTGGATAAAGAGTGTTTACTTCTCTGACAGATGAGTCTTATGATGAACGTTTATTGCATATTCAATGAGACACTTGAATTGAATATTTATTTAGTGTGTTTAGATTCGGACAGAATACAGCAACTTTAGGCCCTTAAGGTCTATGTAGGGAACCTCAAGACAGCCACCTCCATCTTGTAGCCCAGCCTCTCTGTTCCCTCAACAGCCCAGTGAGCAAGCAACAGCAAAGGTGGTAAGAACATAGACTTGTACTGTGTATTCTTGATACTTTAAAACTGCTTTTCCATCCAGGACTACTAACATTGAACTTTTTGTTTCTATGCAACCTATACTTTTAAAACGGCTAGTTTTTCTACCCGTGACTGTTGAATTTCTCTCCTAGTTTCCCCTTTACTGTGCTTAGGCCAGCAGGGCACTCCCTAATCCCCCACACACCCTTTGTGTCTTTAAAAGTAAAAGAAAGGCAAACTGCACCCTCAGAGCCTAAGCAGAGTGTGTTTAAGAGATTACTTAATCTGCTTTATTGTTTAAACTGTGTTTGGAAATTGTATGTAACACTTGTTTTGGACCTGAAAAAGTGATTTGTTTAAGTGCACAATAAGCAGTATTTTCAGTAGTTTTAGATTTAGATTTGGACCTTACCTGCTGGCAAACACAGGACCTGAAAAGCATGAATTTAACCTGTCTGTTTCCAAGGAGATTCTGACTTCAGGAGCAGCTCTCCCTGCCCCCTGGCCAACAGCTTGTGCTTGAGGTCACACAATCCTTATATGAGTTTTCTATTGGACGTTACATCTGTGCTTTAATTGGCTGTTGTATCTGGTGTTTCTATTAGGCTTAGAAATAGTGTTCTGATTGGCTGATAGGTCTAGGTTTCTGACTGGTCCCTGGGTAAGTGATTCTATTGGATGTAGGGCTTAGGATGAGTGTTCTGATTGGTGGGTAGGTCTGGGGCTTTTGATTAGTTCCTGGGGCTAGGGATTCTATTGGACCTAGGGCTTAGTGTTTCATTTCTGATTGGTTGCTATGACTTGGGCTGTGACTGGCTGTAAGGGCCTGGTCTCCTGTTGGTCATAGGGCTTAGGGCTAGTGGTGTGATTGATTAGGGTTAGGGCTAAGATTCCCATTGGCCGAAGGGGTCACCTGATAACTAGGGCTTTTTAAGGTCAGGGTTCAGGGCATCTCAGCCCGTGCATCAAGGTTAAGGGCGGAGACGACAAGGGCAGCTGTCTGTTTGGGCCTGTTTGCGACTGGTCGGGCCTAGGGCCGGAGATGCTGCCCATTTTCCCATTCACCAGCACCCACCATACCCAATCCACATCCAAAACCAGATTAAGGCTCTCACAGCAAATGTACTCTACTCATTTACTACAAACAAATCCTAAACACATGTCAGTGTCTCAACACCCACTACTAATCCCCACAAACCACACCTTTACACCTTTATACCCCAACTACCACATATTTGCACCTTCACGCACACAAAAAACACCACTCTATCCTATACCACAAACCAATCCACTCATCACAAACACAAATAAAATCCACACCATACGTAACTATATACCATCCAGGCACACACTCCCTGCTCTAATTACTCCTAAAAGACCCTTTTCTGTGACAAAAAAAACCTATACTCACTTTCCATCTTTTCATCCAACAACACCCTCCTCTTCTTTTTACCCCAAAAAACAATCACATAACCCTTACACTTTACTGCACCACACATATTACGTCTTTTAACAATCAAAGATAACACAAACACTCCTAACTCTTGTCAATCTTCTCTCATACACACATACACTCTTTTCCAAAACACATCACCAACCCTTTACCTTACAGCTTCCACTCACCAACAATACTTTACATACAAATACTTCTCAGTAAACAAATACATTATCACCTCCTCTCACTACTCCTCAAAAACAAAACAACACACACACCAGCACAACATAATCTCACAAACACACCTCATTAAACTTTCTGTCATAAACTAGAAACATACACCCACTCCCATATTCCTGATCACACAGATACACACCCTAAACTAACTCCACTGCCAAGCTTTCTCTCTTGCCCCACACCGAACACATAAACAGCAACACAGCAACTCTCTTTTAACCGCCTCTCATCCATTGGATAAATGAGAACCTTACAACATGACCCTCATCCGGCACCACCAGCCCTAACTCATACATCTTCCACCCTAAACAGACACAAACAAAATAAGCAACATGCCACAACTTCACATCTCCATGTCTACTGCACAACAAGGCTACTCTACAAAAACAACACAGCTCACCAACTCACTCTCAACCACCAACCCCCACCACCTACACACGTAGTCCCATCAAAACATCTTCTTAGCCTGCTAGAAGAGGAACACAATACAGAACAGCTACACTATTGCTATCCTCATACAGCTAATACATGCACTAAGGACACACCTCCTCCAAGTCTTCAAACCACTGCTCACTCTTGTACAAAACAAAGTCCCACCATCACCAAAGCACATTCTCTAAACTGCCTACTAATAAATGCTTGATCACTCTGAAAAAACAAGCATCACATCTACGACCTTCTCACTGACACCTGACGTACTCTTCATAACTGAATCATGGGTGGGAGATAACATGGCTCCAGTGTTGCATGAAGCCATTCCTCTAGGCTATCAAACTATGAGCCAAAATCGTATGGGCAAAAGAAGAGGTGGTCTAGCTGTTGTGTTCAAGCAATCATTAAATATCACTAAAGTTGATGACGTCTCCATACAAATTTGTGAGACCCTCTTCACCAGCTGCAACCCTTCACCATCATCCTCTTATAACCTCCTGCTCCTTTACAGACCTCCAACTAGCAGTGAAACATTCCCAGACACACTTCTAGACACAGGTTCAAACCTTATAACATTACACTCCAACTTAAGCATTCTTGGTGACCTAAACATTTGGTCCGACAAACCCAATATGCTCCATCCAAAAACAATCATCACTGGCCTAGACACACTGAACCTACAGCAGATTGTCCACAAACTCACACAACTCGGTGGACACATCCTAGATGTCATTTTTGCAAATACAGAGCTAGTTGTATTTCAAACAATTACTCCAGTCACATGGTCAGACCACCATTTGCTTACTTTCCAACATAAAACAACACAAATCAACACGCCTAAAACCACCTTACATGCATCCACCTATCGGTGGAACACACCCTTTTTGAACATTTACAAAAACAACTAACATCCGGTACAGATCCAGACACAAATTCCGTTTAAAAACTATATCAGTGGCTACAGGAACATTTTGGGATATCGTAATACCACTAAGAACAACACAACAGAACAAAAGAAAACAGGCACCTTGGAGAAATACAGAACTAAAAGAGATAAAACAGCAAATTAGAAAGCTGCAATGTACCTGGCTCAAAACAAACACAAATCAAGACAAACTTCACCTACAGAAACTTAACAGAATATACAGGTCAGCAATCAAAAAATACTATTTAGAATTCAAAAAGCTAAATGTACAAATAAAGAATTCTATAAAATTCTCACAGAATTTTATAAACCAAATTGCCTAGGAGAAGGAGCTCATACCATTACTCAAGAATTCACAGACAAACTGGTAAATCATTACACGACCAAAGCAGACACGTTGTACTCCTATTTAAAACAAAGAAAAACCACCAGCACCAACCCTTTGCTAAAAAAACCCCTCTAAGAGTAGGCTAAGCCAGTCTCTGCATTCCTTCCAACAAATATCACAAAATGAATTTATGGTCCTCGTCAAAGCAAGCAGGCCTGCCGCCAGCCCTTCTGACCCTTGTCCACCACGAAACTTCAAGAAAATTCCTTTAACTACCTCTGCTGCCACACCAGTAAGAAGAATCATCAAAAATTATGTAACTACGAGAATATTTCTCGAACATCTAAAAAAAGTCAGTCATATGTCCATTACTAAAGAAAACAAACCTAGACCCACTTAACCCCGACAACTACAGACCGATTACAAATTGACATTTCCTGAGTAAACTGATAGAAAAAGCAGCATTCGCCCAGATGTCTCAATGCATTGAAGATAAGTCCATACTTTCAGACATCCAAACAGGATTCTGTCCAGGAAGAGGCATAGAATCTGCCCTTGTTACCATCTGGGATGACCATATGAACACAGTTGACTGGAATGGGGTTGCTGCACTACTTCTCTTGGAACTCTCAGCTGCCTTTGACATGGTTGACACTCTAATACAATGGTTCTACAAAGCCGGCTTAGAGGGGACTTCTCACAACTGGATCACATCCTACCTTCAAAACAAAACTAATGTCATCCATACCCATCCTTTCGCGTCCAAACCGTTCTTCACAAAAGCAGAGGTTCCTCAAGGCTCTATCATCTCACCCAGGCTTTTTAACATCTACATGACGTCATTACTAACACTGGTCAATCAATTTCCCCTCACATGCTATAACTATGCAGATGAGTCTCAAATACTCCTTAAACTGGAAAGCCCCAAAGACATCGGAAACTCACAAATCTTCAGTTGCCTCAGAGCCGTAGATCAGTGGATGACATGGAGCCATCGTAAACTGGATGCTGTCAGGTACGTAACCCTTTTTCTGAAGGCGCAGGAGCAGAATGTTGCAAGCTTCCCAATGCCCCACTAAGATTACTACACCTAACAGCGTATCAGTAAATATAATCTCACGGGGAAAGGGGAATGGACAGAGAAGAGACAGCCACACCGCTTGCCTCTTCCTTTCACTGCTTCACAGTCTTCTTTCTTCTTCGCAATCTTCTCTAGCTTTACAGGTAAGTATGCAACTATAAGGAAAATCCACACAGTATTTAGTTCATATGCAATTCCTATTTTATCTTCCTTAATGCTACTCTCTTACTGTTCATCTACCCTGTTGTGAAGTGGCCTATGCTCCTCTTCTATTGTTTAGTGATTTTGTTTTTTCTGTGTGCTGTGGAATAAAGATTAATAATTATTATTATTGGTCCGTAACTTATTCCTGTATTTATCTCTCTCCATCTCTTGCAGGTTCCTCACCTTGGAAATACACAGCTGTGGTGTTAAGCCTATTTGAACGGTAAGTTATAACTAATTTACCTTATTCCTACAGCTTTTAAGTGCGTTAAATAATTATGTACTTAGGAAATAATTCTGTAGATATTAACTAGTCAAACGTTGCAGTTAATTCACTCCTACTAATATGAATTATCTTCTCTTGCCTCCCAAAACTCTTTGTTTTTTTAAATTTCTTCTTTCTCTATAAGGTAAACTAAACTCGCGGACTTGTGCTGACTCTACTAACTATTCACTAAAAGGGGGTGTTCCCTCAAGATTCAGCTCCAAAGAATGCTAGTAACTCCAAAAGCGCATGCTCACAAAGGAAACTACTTCTCAATCTTTATATTGCGCATGCTCTTCATTTTTACCAGAACAGTCTTACTTGAAAATGTCCGCACTCGCGAGCCCCACCTCCGACAACTGAACAATATTTGAGCGCGACGAAGTTAAACTTTCCCTGACTAACTTCGCGACGCTCACTTGAACACCTCCATCTAACCGTCAATGTTCGATGAAGTGCGCCACAGTATCGGCACAACACCTGGATCTGGATGTGGATGGTTCAGCACTAGAGCGCCAACCGATTGCTCAAGTCTCGAATTTCTGGTGGCCACCTTGGTTTTGGTACGTGTAGTGCATTTGCTCTGCCTTCGTTCAGACTTCTTTTTAAATCTAGCTCTAAGGTCTATGGTGTTTACCCTGAGCCTTTTTACATGGTTAGATTTGACAACCCTGACAGTACCCCCTCTCAAAGTGCTTCCTTTCTGCTGGGGCTTGTTTGGAAACCTTCTATGAAATTCCCTAATTAATCTCGGGGCATGTACTTCTGAAGATAACTCCCAAGATCTTTCCTCAGGTCCATAACCCTTCCAATTCAATAAATAATACAATCGTCCCTTCTGAATATTATAATCTAAAACTTGCTGCACCTCAAACTCTTCTCCCTTCTCAGTTTGGATTGGCTTAGGGGGTTTGTTTACCCGCAATTCTTTTGTCACCTTCTTCAGTAAAGAGACATGAAATACCGGATGAACTCGTAACCCCCTGGGTAATTTCAACTGATAGTTCACTGCACTCATCTTTTTTTCTATTTGGTAGGGACCTACAAATCTAGGCTGAAATTTTCGAACTCCTTTTAGCCTAAGATTTTTTGTGTTTAACCAGACTTTATCTCCTACTTGTAATTCTGGTTCCATTCTTCTTTTTTTATCTGCATAGAATTTGTAGCTCTCTTTTGCCGTATTTAAGTTCTCTTTAGCTAAACTATGTACTAGTGTCATGTGATCAACTAGATTAGTTATTGCCGGAACTTCTACCTCCTGAAAATTTAAAGACTGATGGGGGTGTCTTCCATTATTTAAATAGAAGGGGGTTTAACCTGTGGAAGCATTTTTTGTATTATTATGCGCAAACTCAGCTGCCCACAAATAATCTGGCCAATCACCCTCCTGATCCATCAAACACAATCTAAGATACTGCTCTAGTTCCTGATTTGTTCACTCAGTCTGGCCATCTGTCACTGGGTGATAGCTAGTGGTGTACCTGGTATCTATGTTCAGTTTCTTGGTGAAGGCCTTCCAAAAATGGGATAGGAATTGGGAACCCCTACCCGATATTAAAACTTTTGGTATACCATGGGCTCGGACAATTGTTTGACTGAAGGTATATGCTAAAGTCTTGGCCGTGGGCACCCCTTTTAATGGGACAAAATGAGCCATTTTAGTAAAAGCATCAACAAACACCAAAATGGTATCAAACCCTTGACTTGATGGGAGATCGACTACTAAATCTAATGTTATGGAGATCGACTACTAAATCTAATGTTATGGTATGCCAAGGGAAAGGGGGGGTAGGTAAAGGTTGCAGTAACCCTTTGGGCGCTTGCCGCTCCGTTTTTCCCCTTGCGCAGATCTCACATGTGGTCACATATTCCCTCACATCCTTGATCATGTCTGGCCACCAAAAACGTCGTCTCACCAACTCTTCTGTTTTAGTTATTCCTTTGTGTCCTGCCAAAATGCTATCATGACTTTCTTTCAATGCCTTTTGTTGCATTTCTGGTGTGGGCAAATACAGAGCTCCATTGTGGTATGGTAACCCTTCTCGAATCTCTCTTCTTGTATCTTCCTTCACCCATTTTTCCATTTCCTCCAAAGCCATTAACTTCTGATTTCCATCTTCTTGAGACTCTTGTAAAACTGCTCCTTCCACTCTTCCTAATGGTATAATTGTCTGATCTCTGACTTTTTCAACTGCTCTCTCCATACCCATTCTGGATAGGGCGTCCGCCTTGCCATTTTGTGATCCGGGCCGATAAGTGATGACGAAGTCATAATCTGCGAAATATAAAGACCATCTTAACTGCCTGGGTGTCAGGGTTCTGGCTGACTTTAAAAATTCCAGATTTCTATGATCTGTGTAAACTGTAACTACATGCCTAGCACCCATCAAATAATGTCTCCACTCCTTGAAGGCGTCTTTGATGGCCAATAATTCCTTCTCCGTGATTGTGTAATTGACTTCTGCCGCAGTTAACTTTCTTGAACGAAAGGCTACAGGATGCAATTGTCCAGTTGTTTTATGCCTTTGGGATAACACTCCTCCTAATGCCTGATTAGAAGCGTCTGTTTCCACATAGAAAGGTTCAGCGGGATCCGGATGAAGTAAAATTGGTGCCGTTGTGAAATCTTTTTTTAGTTGGGTGAGGGACTTCTCCGCTTCCTCTGTCCACTCAAACTTGACACTCTTCTTCAGTAGTCTGGTCATGGGAAGCAACTTCTGTGAGAAATTTTGGATAAATCGCCTATAAAAGTTAGCGAATCCTATGAAACTCTGAATTTCTTTCACTGATCTTGGAGATTCCCATTTTCAACAACTGCCTTGATTTTATTTTTATCCATGGTGATCCCGTTTGGTGAAAGCACAAAACCCAAAAATTCCACTAAGGCAACACTAAATGCACATTTCTCTAACTTTACAAATAGACTGCTTTCCCGCAATTTCTGCAGAACCTTCTTTACGTGTTCTTCATGTTCTTCTGCTGTATCTGAATAAATGAGAATGTCATCTATGTATACTATCGCATACTGATCTATGGATTCTTTCAGTACATCGTTAATGAAATGCTGAAAAGCAGCTGGAGCATTGCATAAACCATAGGGCATCACTTGGTATTCGAAGAGCCCATACTTGGTTCTAAATGCAGTCTTCCATTCATCACCTTCACAAATCCTGACTAGATGGTAAGCCCCTCTCAGGTCCAATTTGGAATAGACTTTTGCTCCTTTCACCTGGTCTAACAAAACTGATATCAAAGGCAAAGGGTATTTATTCTTAACGGTTATTCGATTGATTGCCCTATAATCAATGCAGGTCCTTAACTCTCCACTCTTTTTTGGGATAAAAAAAAAGTGGAGAAGAGACTGGGGATTGTGAAGGTCTTATGAATCTATTTGCTAAATAATTCTGTATATACTCCTTCAAATTTTCATCTTCTCGTTCAGTTAAGGCATGTATCCAACTGCACGGCAGATTGGATCCCGGTTCCAATTCGATTTTACAATCAAAATCTCTGTGTGGTCGGAGCCTTTCTGCTTCTACTTCACTAAATACATCTTCAAACTCGGTATACTCTTCAGGTAAAGTTGTATTTATGACACAAATGGTTGCCTCTCTTTCACTTAGATGAAATGCTGGACCTTTCTCTGAGACCTTTTGACAACCTTTATGACAATTCTCCTTACAATACTCTGAGTTCATGGTAATTGATCGGGCTCCCCAATCTATAGTCGGATTATGTTCTGTAAGCCACAGAAGGCCCAGAATTAGTTGAAATTGCGGAGCATCTATTAAATTGAACTGTAATTTTTCAAGAAGTCCATCGTCCGATTCCAACTCCACTGGCTCAGTATGACTCACCATGGGCCCCGACGAAAGATTTGTCCCATCGACAGCTCGGACAGCTTCACTTCTCTCCTTCTTGATTGCCCACAGACCAATCTTCTGGGCGAACTTCAAATCACAAAAATTACCTGTAGCTCCGGAATCTATCATCACTGTTATTTTTTCCAATATCTTCTTCCGAAACCGTAGGGTCATCATTATTACCAAATGCGGCGCTGCTGATTGTAAGGTATTTGCTAAGGTATGAGTATTTGGAGCTGTCTTAGATTCTGCAACCACCAGTCCAACTCCACTTACTGGTGGTGCGAGGCGTTTTCTGACGGTGTTTGCTTGGGCTTCTTTGGACAGTTACGGACAAAATGTCCTGTACCTCCACAATAGAGACATTGTTTATTCACTCTGCGGCGTTCCTTTTCTTCCTTAGAGAGAGGTCCCCGAATGGTTCCAATCTGCATGGGTTCTCCCCCATGGGCTGAGTCATTTTCCTTGTTGCCTTCAATTCTTGCTCGGTCAAATCTGGCCACACTTGGACGAAAATTGCGTTTCCTCTCTCCCTTTCTTTCACTTTGGCGGAAGTCAATTTCTAAAACAAAATCTATTAACGCTGAGATCTCCGTAGGCCTATTAGGTACTTGTGCCAAAGCATCTTTTAACTTGTCTTTTAAGCCGCGATAAAACACTGCTGCTCGTTTGTTTTCCGGCCCTTTTGTTTCGACTACTAACTTGTTAAACTGGGCCAAGTATGCCACCAAATCACGACTGCCCTGTTTAATCTCCAATAATTCATTGTCAGTTGCTTGTGAGACCCTTCTTCTATCAAAAATCCGAAGAAACTATTTTTTTAATTCTTCCAGATCGTATAAAATTGGATCATTTCTGGTCACCATGGGCATTGACCAAGACGCAGCATCACCGCTTAAATAGGACAGGATAAATGGCACTTGAGACTGCGCATCAGGGAAAACTGCTGGACGACACATGAAGTTTAAGGTACATTGTGTCAAGAACACTTGAGCCTTTTGCGGGTCTCCATTGAAACGTTCTGGGGGTGCCAAAGGGATCACTGGGGACAAGGAATGTATAACCTGTGGGGTGACCTTAGCTTGAGATTCAGCTCCCTCTTTTGGAACCCCTTCAGAGAATCCGGAATATTTTAAATTGGGATTGGAAACTAAACTACTCATTTTGATAGTTAACTCAGTGGTTTTTTTTCTCAGTTCTCTATTCTCTTCTCTGACCGAGATAAGCTCCCGTTGTATACCTTCTAAGATTTCTCCTAACTTTTTTAGGTCCAGTCCTTCCGCCATTCTGCTCAGGCGCCAAATTTAACGTGGGCACTTCACTCTGTCAGGTACGTAACCCTTATTCTGAAGGCGCAGGAGCAGAACGTCGCAAGCTTCCCAATGCCCCACTAAGATTACTCCACCTAACGCAGTTAACAGCGTATCAGTAAATATAATCTCACGGGGGAAAGGGGAATGGACAGAGAAGAGACAGCCACACCGCTTGCTTCTTCCTTTCAATGCTTCACGGTCTTCTTTCTTCTCTAGCTTTACAGGTAAGTATGCAACTATAAGGAAAATCCACACAGTATTTAGTTCATATGCAATTCCTATTTTATCTTCCTTAATGCTACTCTCTTACTGTTCACCTACTCTGTTGTGATGTGGCCTATGCTCCTCTTCTATTGTTTAGTGATTTAGTTTTTTCTGTGTGCTGTGGACTAAAGATTAATAATAATTATTATTGGTCCGTTACTTATTCCTGTATTTATCTCTCTCCATCTCTTACAGGTTCCTCACCTTGGAAATACACAGCTGTGGTGTTAAACCTATTTGAACGGTAAGTTATAACTAATTTACTTTATTCCTACAGCTTTTAAGTGCGCTAAATAATTATGTACTTAGGAAATAATTCTGTAGATATTAACTAGTCAAACGTTGCAGTTAATTCACTCCTACTAATATGAATTATCTTCTCTTGCCTCCCAAAACTCTTCGTCTTTTTAAATTTCTTCTTTCTCTATAAGGTAAACTAAACTCGCGGACTTGTGCTGACTCTACTAACTATTAACTAAAAGGGGGTGTTCCCTCAAGATTCAGCTCCAAAGAATGCTAGTAACTCCAAAAGTGCATGCTCACAAAGGAAACTACTTTTCAGTCTTTATATTGCGCATGCTCTTCCTTTTTACCAGAATAGTCTTACTTGAAAAGGTCCGCACTCGCGTGCCCCACCTCCGACAACTGAACAATATTTGAGCGCGACGAAGTTAAACTTTCCCTGACTAATTTTGCGACGCTCACTTGAACACCTCCATTTAACCGTCAATGTTCGATGAAGTGCGCCACAGTATCGGCACGACACCTGGATCTGGATGATTTGCGGTTCAGCACAAGAGCGCCAACCGATTGCTCGAGTCTCGAATTTCTGGCGGCAATCTTGGTTTCGGTACATGTAGTTCATTTGCTCTGCCTTTGTTCAGTCTTCTTTTTAAATCTAGCTCTAAGGTCTATGGTGTTTACCCTGAGCCTTTTTACATGGTTAGATTTGACAACCCTGACAGATGCTTCCAAAATGGAAATAGTCACATGTGGCAAATAGAAAAATTATGATCCACTCGCCACATGGCCTGACCATCTGGGAACACCACCTAAAGTATCAAAGGAAGTAAGAAACGTAAGAATCAACATGGACTGCAAGCTATCAATGAATGCCCAAGTGGACAAACTAGCAAGATCCAGTTTCATTACTATATAAACTCTGCGACTCATCTTTCCCCACGTGGGATTTCCACACAAGGTCCAAGCTCTCTTGTTATATCTAAACTCGACAATGCCAATAGCCTCTAACATGGATCATCTTTAACAACTAAGAAAAGACTACAACGGATCCAGAACTCTGCTGCCAGAATACTCTTACATATAAAGCCACAAGCCCACATCTCTCCTATCTTGCAGGCCCTACATTGTTACCGGTTGCCAGAAGATACACATTCAAGCTGCTGTGTATCACCCACAAAGCGTCACATGGAACAAGACTGCTCTGCATCAGGAATAAAATCATCAAATACGTTCAACAAAGGAACCTCCGCTCTAGATTGGCCCCTTGCTTCTAAATCCAGCCATACAAGAAAAAAACCATAGGTGGCACACCCTTTCCTGTTCAAAACTATGGAACTCTTTACCTCCAAACATAAGATCACGAATAACTTCCTTATCTTCAGAAGAGTTGGCTCTTCCTTACATAACCACCATACTCAAACATAAATATACAGCATATCCCTGTGTATTTAAGCATTTATGTGGACTATATATGTGTACCTACATTTGTGTATTGCTTTGTGTAAACGTGTTGTTGGAAAGTGGGTTATTGGAAGGGGCAAATGTTGGTCTGCCACTGGCAATAAGGCCACTAACACATGATAGGACTCAGCATAGGTTTTAGAAAATTATTCCCATGCTCAACCCTTGGTAACGTGGCTGCGAGCAGACAGGCTTAACTTCAAAGACAGGTATGCAAAACATTTAAAAACACAAATTCAGTAAACAATTAAGACACACCACATAATACAAATCCAACACCAATTTATAAAAATAGGAAATATTTGTATCTTTAAAATGACACCAAAACGACAAAAATCCAATGTAGGGAACTTGAGATATGAATTTTTAGAGATTTATCACTTTATAGCAGTTAGAAACTAATTGCAGCCTATTGGGACATCTGGTCACAATAGACCGGCTCAAAGTCAAAGTTTCAGGCCGACCGCGATGGAGCCCTGAGCGGCTACCACTCGCGGTAGGTCCCAATCACAGTTTTTACCTTCGGACGTAGAAACTTTTCTGGAGCTTTTTCTCGCGGGGTCCCTTGATGCTCTTCACCAGGCCGGATTCGGTAAGGGATCGCCGGCCTCGGATTTCTTCGACTCCCGGTCAAACTCTGGAAGTCGGACCTACGGAGATTTTAGCAAGACGAACCTGGATGGTTTGGCCGGCACGCTGTTGAAGGCAGGCGGCTTCGCTGGCCAGGTTGAGTCAGCCCCCCATGGAGCTTTTTTTCAAAGTTGCTCCAAAGTTCTCGAAACACCTCGAACTTCTTCCTGAAGTTTTCCAAGGGGTCCCAAAGTGTCTCAAACTCACTACAAGGGTATGGAAGCTCCAAGATGGTCCTTGAAAGTTGAGGACTTCAGTTCCCACAATCCACTCGAACAAAACCCATACAAATCCACAGGTCGTTCTACAGGTTGAGGGTCCTTGGTGGTGATCTTCCAGGTGAGCTCTGTTAACCTGTAGCTTGCAGGGAGTCCACTATTTAGTTCCTTTACAGCAAGGGTATCCACAGGGCGGTAGTTTCAGCTGTTGCAGTCTTCAGAGGCCAGGTCTTAGAATTTTGCACCCCAACTTCTCAGCATAGGTAGGCCCTCTATCTCGGCCTACCTAAAACTCTGACTAACAGATTACAGGTCGTGATGAATGACGCTGCACGACTTATTTTTAGACTCCCAAGGAGAACTAAGGCCTCCCCCCTGCTACATAGCCTGCACTGGCTCCCCATTAAAGAGCGAGTTGAATTTAAGAACTTATGCACGGCTCATAAGGCAATTTACGGTCAGGCACCTGCCTACATTACAGATCATTTGGAGGTGTACAGCCCAATGAGAACACTTAGATCCTCAGATTCTCAGCTATTGGTCTGTCCCCGTTACAAACTTGTAACTAAGGGAGGAAGAGCCTTCTTTGTGTTAGTTCCTCAACTATGGAACACGCTGCCTGAGGTGCTGCGCAGGGAGGAGAACCTCCTGCAGTTTAGAAAGATGTTAAAAACATTGCTGTTTAGAAGAATCCTGAGTGTAATCTAGACCAGGGAGTGTCTTTTACTCTGTGTTCCTTTGCCAAGTTTATTGTTGATACCATCGATTTCCGAGTGCCTAGAGACCTGCAGGTGATTGGGCGCGATATAAATCCAATATAACAATAACAATAACAATAGCATGGCAACGTCTTGCTTTCTTAAGTTTCAAGCAACAGATCTGAGAGACTCTGCCCATCTCAGATAACCTATTCCAAGTTCTCTGGGTCAAGCAGGAGGTCACTCCTGACCAATGGGAACAGGGCAACACCCCAAGGATATGACCGCATCCTGTAGAGTGTGGCATATTTTGTCCCAGAGTGCACCAATTCCTCCAAATTCATAATGGCTGATTTTCCAGCAGGGAAGGTAAGAGCTGGCTAAACACAACCCTAGGATGGCTACGTTCCATAGCCTCGCCCCCCTGCATCTGTGCATTCCTTCCATAAGCCTAGCTCTCGGTTTCGGTCAAAAGAGTGAAGTTGTAAATGACACTGAGGCCGTCCTCTTCTCTTTGAAAACCATGGTTTAAGACTCCTCCCCCTGCTCTGGCATTCCTGTGTAGCAGCACTCTGCCCTCCCGGGGCTCTTTATCACCTCTTCAAGGCAGCCTCGCTAATCCACTTAACTCTGACAAATCAGGACAGACCACTGGAAGGCTGAACCTGGACTTACAAACAAGAAAGTCTTATAACTTCTTGTCAGTACATTTTAGGAGAAATTCAACAACATGATATTGTTGGATTCATCACTACCATTCTGGGAAGTCTTTGAATGAAAGTTCTATCATTCTCCTATCAGGAGTTATTGTTAATATCTTCTTGCCATGTTAACCTATATGGCATGGGATTTGAATGGGATAAATGCCAGGGCCATTTTTCCAGCACTAGGGCTTATAAAAACATATGTTATAAGTACTTCGCTTATATCTACAGGACCCCCACCCCATGGGACAACTAGGGGAGACTTTAGGGGTTCTGAAATCATTGGAATATTGCAGATCCTCCCTCCACAGTGCTCCTAGCATCAAAGTCGAATTTGGGCAGCACTTTATCACAATGTGGGGAGTGAAATGTGAAATTTCACTTAACCCAGGGCATATAAAACTCACTTTATAAGGGTCTACCTTATAAATACCTGACCCCTCCACGCCTGGGACACCTAGGTGAGATCCTGGGGGTTCCTAATATGCCACAACATTGTAGGTTGTCCATTTTTAAGTGCCCCAAACACAAAAGTCAAGTTTAGGCACAATTTACTTTTTAAAAGAAGTCCTGCCACACAGAGCCACTTTTAAAAATACCTCAGGCTTCAGTAGTGCACACATGCAAGTGCAGAAAGGTCTGCTGGCCTCTAAACTGCCATACACTATTTATTCTAGGGACTGATAGATAGTTTCAATCCCCCTGCCCTAATATGTACTAGGACCCTATGGGGTAGGGCATGCCAATCACAGGGGTACCCCATACCATACTGTACTCTAGTGTATGTAGGTGTTTTCACTATAATCTAAATGTGTGTCTTTCTCCATAGCACTGGCCCTGGTTAAGCAGAGCCCAGGGACAGTTAGAGTCAGTTACCACCAGAACCAGTCAGCAACACGTTGGGGGGGCGGGGGGGGGGGGGGGTCACAGGATGACTTTGCAACATAGCCCCCACCCAAACGAAAGGTGATGGGTTTCTAACCTACACCCTGGTGATCCTCATCAGCTAAGTGGAGAAACCTGGAAAGTGCATCCGCATTTGCATGGGCAACCCCAGGTCTGTATTCCACTGTAAAGTCCATTCCCTGTAGGGAAATGGACCACCTTAACAGCTTGGGATTCTCCTCTCTCATCTGCATGAGCCATCTGAGAGGCCTATGGTCAGTTTGAACATGAAAGTGAGTCCCAAACAAATATGGTCTCAACTTTTTCAGGGACCAAACCACAGCAAAAGTCTCTCTCTCAATGGCACGCCACTTCTGCTCTCTGGGAAGAAGCCTCCTGCTAATAAAGGCAACTGGCTGATCAAGGCCCTCTTCATTTAGCTGTGACAACACTGCCCCAATCCCTTGTTCTGAAGCATCTGTCGGAACCACACATTATTTTGTTTAGTCAGGGGCCAGCAACACTGGTGCTGAACACATAGCAACTTTCAGAGTGTCAAAAGCCTTTTGACACTCTGGGGTCCAATACACCTTTTTGGGCCTCTTCTTAGAAGTGAGTTCGGTTAGGGGCCCCACAATGGTCCCATAATTTTGAACAAACCTTTTATAATACCCTGTCAGTCCACGGAATGCCCCGAGCTGAGCCTGGGTAACAAGAGCGGTCCAATCCAAAATAGTTTGGATTTTCGCTTGGAGAAGCTGTACATGGCCCCCACCGACCAGGTGGCCCAGGTACACCACAGAACTCTGCCCTATTTGGCACTTACTTGCCTTAATAGTCAGGCTTGCCTGCTGCATGGCCTGAAGCACTTCCCTTCGGTGGCTTAAGTGATCCCCCCAGGTAGAACTGTATACAGCTATATCATCCAGGTAAGCTGCACTGAACTTTTCCAACCCAGACAAGACCCTGTTCACCAACCTTTGGAAGATGCCAGGTGCATTCTTTAAGACAAAGGGCATCACACTGAACTGATAATGTCCCTCTGGTGTGGAGAATGCTGAACTCTCCATCAGTGAGGGCCATCTGCCAGTAACCTGAAGTCAAATCAAAAATACTCAGGTACTTAGCAGCCCCCAGCCTATCAATGAGCTCATCGGCTCTAGGTAAAGGGTGAGCATCAGTCTTTGTGACTGCATTAAATCCTCTGTAGTCCACACAAAACCTTAACTCCTTGGGTCCCCCCTGAGGATTAGGTTTAGGTACTAGCACCACTGGCCCGGCCCATGGACTCTCAGACGGTTCAATTACCCCCAATTCCACCATCTTTGCAACCTCAGCTTTAATGCTGGCTCTGACATGGTCAGCCAACCTGTAGAGTTTATTTTTGACAGGTTGTCTGTCACCAGTGTCAATGTGGTGCACACAGCACTCAGTGATGCCTAGGGTCAAAGAGAACAGGCCAGCAAACTGCTCCAGCACTTGCTTAAAGTCTCTGTGCTGCTGGTCTGTCAACTTGGGAGAGAGCACAACACCCTCCACTGACCCATCTTGCACATTAGTGGAGAGGAGGTCGGGCACAGGCTCAGTTTTCTCCTCCACACCCTCATCAGTGACCAGTAACATGGTCATGTCTGCCCTGTCTTGGTGGGGTTTCAATCTATTCACATGCAGGACCCTATGAGGGTTCCTGGGGGTGCCAAGGTCAACCAAATAGGTAACCTCACCCTTCTTTTCCAAGATTATATAGGGCCCACTCCACTTTCCTGGAGGTCCCTGGGAGCCACAGGCTCCAACACCCACACCAATTGTCCTGGAGTATACTCAGGCATTGTAGCCTTTTGATCATACCAGCGCTTCATAAATTCCTGGCTGGCCTTCAGTTTCCTGTTTGCCTTATACATGTACTCTGCCCTTCTAGATCTCAAGACTAGCACATAGTCAAGCACATTGTCCTTTGCTTCTTTATGATGCTTCTCTAAAGACTCTCTCACCAGGCTCAATAGCCCCCTCACAGGGTGTCCAAACAACAACTCAAAGGGATTGAAACCAACCCCTTTCTGTGGCACCCCCTGTAGGCAAACAGTAAGCATGGGAGGAGAATATCCCATCTCCTCCTGAGTTTCTCTGACAACCCATTTATCATGCCCTTCAGGGTTTTGTTGAATCTCTCAACAAGACCATTTGCATGTGGGTGATAGGGGGTGGTGAACTTGTAGTTGACACCACACTCATCCCACATAGCAGTCAGATAGCTGGACAGGAGGTTCATGCCCCTATCTGATACCACCTCTTTCAGAAAACCCACTCTGATGAACACACCAAGCAGTGCTCTAGCCACTGCAGGAGCATCAATGGTTCTAAGAGGGATTGCTTCAGGGTACCAAGTGGCATGGTCCACTACCACTAAGATATACCTATTCCCTGATGCAGTAGGTGGGTCCAGGGGACCAACAATGTCCATTCCCACCCTTTCAAAAGGAACCCCAACCACTGGCAGTGGTATTAAGGAAGCCTTTGTCTTGACCCCTGCCTTGCCACTGACCTGACAGGTGACACAGGAGCTGCAAAACTCCTTTACCTTTTTAGACATATGGGGCCAGTAGAAATGGTTCTCCAACCTGTTAAATGTCTTTGTCTGTTTTAAATGTCCTGTCAAGGGGATATCATGACCCAAAGTCAGGATGACATTTCTGTACTTCTGGGGCACCACGATCCTCCTGGTGGCCCCCTCCTTGAGGTTTCTGGCCTCAGTATAAAGCAGTCCATCTTCCCAGTAGAGCTTGTGAAACCCACTGTCATCCCCCTCCTCTTGCTTAGAAGCAATCCGCCTCAAGCTCTAAAAGGTGGGACAGTCTGGCTGTCCCTTACTGAACTCCTCTCTGGAGGGTCCACCTGCTCCTGTCAGTTCTGCCAAATCTGACAGCTCTGGCAGGGATGGAGTCCCTTCCTCAGAGGCCAGATGCTCCCCATCAGGGTTAAATTCTCCCTGAACCTCTGGAGTTCCCTGGGGTGGCTCACCAGGCCCAGTGCCCTTGTCCTCGGATACTTTGCCCTTTGTTCCAAGGTCCAAGTGTCCAGCCCCTCCCTTCTGGCTAGTCTGTAACCTAGTCACAGCACATACCCACTCAGGGAGCTCCAATGTTTTCATATGGAGTTCGCTCTCCACCTCTGACCAAGCAGAGGCTTCAAGATCCTTGCCCAGTAAACATTGGACCGGTAGCACCTTTGACACAGCTACCTTCATAGGGCCTGCCACACCTTCCCATTCCAAATCCACCACAGCCATAGGATGTAGTCTGGTAGTGCTGTCTGCATAAGTCACCTGGTGAAACTCACTAGGTAGCAACCACCCTGGAGGGACCAGCTCATCCAGGGCCATAGTTACACTAGCCCCAGTGTCTGTGATAGCCTCAACATCAATCCCATTCACTTTAGGCCTCTGCATGTACTTGTCCATGTTTAGAGGTAAGGCAGCAAGGGTTGCAATATTCACCCACCCAGGGACACTAAGGTTGCTTCCACCACCTGACTAACCCTCTTTGGGTCACCACTCTCCACCCCTACACTTACACTAGAAATCCCTGTGGATGACCCATTATGGGGGGGAGCTTCTTGGCGCAGACAGCATCTCCCTGTTTGTGCCCTGGCTGGGTACAGTCAAAGCACTTACCCACTTTTGAGGGATCAAAGAACCTACCATTCTTTCCCTGATTCCACCTCCCTTTGAATATGGGTTGGCTCGGCCCCTCCCCTCCTTGTGCAGGTTTTTGTGGGTCTTTGGAGGACTCCTTCTGGTTTTGACCTTCTTTCCCTTGGGCTTTCCCTTGGGGAGGGGCATGTCTTCCTTTATTCTGGTCACTCTCCTGGTGCTGAATGGAAACCCAGGTTCTTACCCACTTATCAGCTGCTTCCCCCAGCTCTCTGGGGCCTGTCACCTTAGGGTCCACTAGATACTGGCACAACTTCTCTTCTGCACAATGAGTCAAAATATGTCCTTTCAAAAACAAACTATACAATCCCTCATATGTGTCAACTTTGTTACCGACAATCCAACCTTCCAGTGTCTTCACTGAAACGTCCACAAAGTCTACCCACGACTTTGAACTCAATTTCTGGGTGCCTCTAAACTTCACCCTGTACTGCTCTAGAGTCAGACCAAATCTCTTGACTAAGCATGCTTTCATATGCTGGTATGATTCTGTATCCTCTCTCTTCAGGGCCAGGAGCCTATCCCTCCCAGCTACTGGAATCAACTCTCACAGGAGTGAACCCCAATACCTAGAGTTATGTTATGTTATGTTAAGTAATGCTTATAAAGCGCACTGACACCGAAGCTTCCTGGCGCTGGTAGACAGAACAGAGTGAGGGGGAGGTAGAGGAACAGAGTCTACGTGGGGGTGGGAAAGAGGTGAGTTTTTAGCATTTTCCTAAATTTGAGAAAAGAGGAGCAAGATTTAATAGAGAAAGGGAGGAGGTTCCAGAGCCCGGGGGCTAGGTGAGAGAACCTGCGTCCGCCGAATCTCTTAGTTTTGCTCCTGGGGGTGATCAGCAAGTCGCGGTGGGCGGATCGAAGATTACGTGTGGGGCAGTGAGGACGGATGGTAGATTTTAGAAAAGCAGGGGAGGGGCAATGAAGTGCCTTAAAGGTGAGACAAGCCACCTTAAAGGCAGCCCTTCGCTCAACCGGGAGCCAATGCAGGTTCGTAAGCAGAGGTTTAGCTGATTGCCATCTAGGTGTTCCATGGATCAGGCGGGCAGCCTGGTTCTGAACGATTTGAAGGCGTTGAGTCAGGTATTGTGGCAAACCGTGATAGATGGCATTGGAAAAATCCAAACAAGAGAGTACCAGTGAAATGACAGTTTGGGTGAGTGCTGCCGGGGGGAGAAGGTGGCGGATTTTACGGATCCTCCGAAGTTGGAACATACAGGAGGAAACCACCGCTCCCACCTGAGCACTAAGAGAAAGCTCGGTGTCGATAATGACAGCCAGACTTTTTACTGCTTTTGCTGGGACGGGGGGGGAGCCAAACTCCGGCGGCCAGAACTGTGGACCCCAGTAGGTGGCGCTGAGTCCGGGAAGTAGGAGCTCAGTTTTACCGGGGTTCAACTTTAATTGGTTCAGGTTCATCCAGAATTGGATATGAGTCATGGCACCATGGAAAGTTGTGATGGCATTAGGTGAATTAAGGGGGAAAATGATTTGGAGATCGTCAGCATAGTTATAGGTGACGATGTCCCATTTCAGAAGCGATTGAATGAGTGGCCGGAGGTAGAGATTAAAGAGAATCGGGGAGAGGGAAGAGCCTTGGGGAACACCACAGGATGTGAGAGATTTTTTTGCAGTGTAGGGACCAAGGCGGACCGCCTGTGTTCTCCCAGTGAGGAAAGACCTGACCCACTCGAGAGCAACGCCCTGGATGCCCGCCTGTCCGACACGGTGGAGAAGGATGTCATGGTCCACCGTGTCGAACGCGGCCGAAAGATCCAGTAAGACGAGGGCTTGGGGGTTTCCCGCGTCCGCGTTGCCTCTGAGTGTGTCAAGGGCTGCCAGTATAACAGCTTCTGTAGAATGAGCGGGTCTGAAGCCGGCCTGGGTAGGTACAAGATAGCCGGAAGATTCAATAAACCCGGACAGGCAGCGAGTGACATGGGCCTCCATGAGTTTAGAAAAGTAGGGGAGAAGGGAGATGGGGCGATAGTTCGATGGCTCCGTAATATCGGCGCCAGGTTTTTTTAGTAAGGGTACAAGGATAGCTTCCTTGAAGGAGGTGGGGCAAGTGCCACTGCTGAGGGAGATATTAAGTAGGTGTAAAATACTGTCAGGTAGATTGAGACATATGTTCCGCAGAACGGACGGCGGGCAGCAATCATTTGGGGAGCCAGATTTTACGCGAGTGGCTAGTTCCGCCAAAGAAGAGGAGTCTAGGACCGGAAAAGAAGTGAAGGACAGGGGATTATTAAGGAAGTTATCCAGTAGTGGCAGTTGGTGAAATGAGGGAATGGATTTTTTGATAGAAGAAATGTTTTCTAGAAAGTACGAGAGTGGACCCTACTCATTCTAAGGGCCCTCTCAAAAGCTGCTAGCCACCTGTCGGTGTCATCCCCCTCTGTGCACTTGAGCACTATACCCTTAGGAAGTTTTGGATCATATGCACCACCCCTGGACATTTCACAATCTTCATCATTTTCACTGCTACTATTTCTTTTGAACATCTCCTCCCTTTCCCATATCTTCTTAGCCAATTCCAATGTTTGCTTCTCCAAGGCAATCAAAGCTAATTGAGCCTCAAGCTGTCTCTCTGCAAGGGACAGTGGTGGTTCCTGAGTAGGGGACCCTTCCCCACTACCGCCATCTGGAATCATAGGGCTAACATTAGAGATAATGGAAGAGGCACCATCCTCACCCTCCTCTTGGGTGAGGTTGTGGGGAACACCCTCCATTCCCCTTGAATCACCTCAGCTACCCCAGCCCAGGCCTGTAGGGACTTAATCAATCCTGCATTCCTAATCTTGTTGGAAGCAGGCAACCCCTAAGCCTACACTGTACCCTAAGATCAGCCATCCTGAACTGGGACAGTTTAGCCAGGTCCAGCTCCATGGTTCCTTAGTTTTGGGTCACAGCAACTGGGCACAACAGACTTAGAACAATTTGGAAAAATCAAAACAATGGATTAAAAACAGTTTAGTCCAAATTCCAAAAATCAAACTGAAAAGTTTTGTTCTAAGGCAATTTAGAGGATTTTTATAATCTTAATTCACTTTACTGAAAGGTGTACTTTTAAACACAAGTCCTCATCCACACCGCTGAGCACCAAATGTTGGAAAGTGGATTATTTGTAGGGGCAAATGTAGGTCTGTCACTGGCAATAAGGCCACTAACACATGATAGGACTCAGCATAGGTCTTATTCCCATGCGCAACCCTTGGTAACGTGGCTGCAAGCAGACAGGCTTAACTTCAAAGATTGGTATGTAAAGCATTTTAAAACACCAATTCAGTAAATAATTAATACACAACACATAATAAAAATCCAACACCAATTTATAAAAATAGGAAATATTGTTATCTTTAAAATGACGCCAAAACGACAAAAATCCAATGTCGGGAACCGGTGATATAAAGTTTTAAAGATTTATCACGTTATAGCACTTATAAACTTATAGCACCCTATTGGGACATCTGGTCATGACAGACCGACTCAAAGTCAAAGTTTCAGGCCAACCGCGATGGAGCCCTAAGCGGCTACCACTCGCGGTAGGTCCCGGTCACAGTTTTTACCTTCGGACTTAGAAACTTTTCTGGAGCTTTTTCTCGCTGGGTCCCTCGATGCTCTTCACCAGGCCGGATTCGGTGAGGGTTCGCCGGCCTCGGATTTCTTCCACTCCCGGTCAAACTCCGGAAGTCGGACCTACGGACCTTTAGCGGAACGAACCTGGATGGCTTGGCCATCTCGCGGTGGAAGGCAGGCCAGGTTGTGTCGGTCCCCCTATGGAACGATTTTTCAAAGTTGCTCCAAAGTTCTTCAAACTTCTGGAACTTCTTCCTGAAGTTCCCCAAGGGGTTTCAAAGTGTCTCAAACTCACTCGAAGGGTCTGGAAGCTCCAAGATGGTCAATGAAAGTTGAAGACTTCAGTTTCCACAATACACTTGGACAAAACCCTTACAAATCCACTGGTCATTTTCCAGGTTGAGGATCCTTGGTGGTCATGTTCCAGGTGAGCTCTGTTAACCTGTAGCTTGCAGGGAGTCCACTCTTTAGTTCCTTTACAGCAAGGTAATCCAAAGGCCTGTAGTTTCAGCTGGTGCAGTCCTCAGAGGGCAGGCCTTAGAATTTTGCACCCCAGCTTCTCAGCATGGCAATGTCTTGCTTTCTTAAGTTTCAAGAGCAGATCTGAGAGACTCTGCCCCTCTCAGACCCTTATTCCAAGTTCTCTGGGTCAAGCAGGAGGTCACTCCTAACCAATGGGAGCAGCGCAACTCCCCAAGGATATGATCACATCCTGTAGAGTGTGTCATTATTTTAAGTGCACCAAATCCTCCAAATTCATAATAGCTGGTTTTCCAGCACGGAGGTAAGAGCTGGCTAAACATACCCCTAGGATGGCTACTTTCCATAGCCTCTCCCGCCTGCATCTGTGCATTCATTCCATAAACCTAGCTCTCACTTTGGGTCAAAAGAGTGAAGTTGTAAATGACACTGAGGTCGTCCTCTTCTCTTTGAAAACCATGGTTTCCAGATTCCTCCCCCTGCTCTGGCATTCATGTGTAGCAGCACACTGCCCTGCCAGCAGAGCTGGTTAATCCCAGTGACTCTATATCACCTCTTCAAGGCAGCCTGGCTACTCCACTTAACTCTGACCAATCAGGACAGACCACTGGAAGGCTGAATCTGGACTTACAAACAAGAACGTCTTATAACTTCTTGTCTGTACATTTTAGGAGAAATTCAACAGCATGATATTGTTGGATTCATCACTACCATTCTGAGAAGTCTTTGAATGGAAGTTCTATCATTCTCTTATCAGGAGTTATTAGTTAATATCTTCTTGCCATGTTAACCTATGTGGCAGGGGATTTGCAATGGGAAAATTTACTTGGGCCATTTTACCAGTACTTAGCTTATATCTACAGGGTCCCTACCCCATGGGACAACTAGGGGAGACTTCAGGGGCTCTGAATCTGTTGAAATATTTCAGATCCTCCCCCCACAGTGCTCCTAGCATCGAAGTCGAATTTGGACAGCGCTTTATCACAATGTGGGGAGTGAAATGTGAAATTTCACTTAACCCAGGGCATATAAAACTCATTTTTTTACGGGTCTAGCTTATAAATACCTGACCTCCCACCCTTGAGACACCTAGGGGAGACCCTGGGGGTTCCTACTATGCCAAAACATTGTAGGTTATCCATTTTTAAAGTGCCACCAACGCAAAAGTCGAGTTTGGGCACAATTTACTTTTTAAAAGCAGTCCTGCCACACAGAGCCACTTTTAAAAATAGCTCAGGCTTCAGCAGTGCACACATGCAAGTGCAGAAAGGTCTGCTGGCCTCTAAACTGCAATGCCCTATTTATACTAGGGACTGATAGGTAGTTTCAATCCCTCTGCCCTAATATGTACTAGGGCCCTATGGGGTAGGTCATGCCAATCACAGGGGTACCCCATACCTAGTGTATGTAGGTGTTTTCACTGTAATCTAAATGTTTGTATTTCAGCATAGCACTGGCCCTGGGCCTGGTTAAGTAGAGCCCAGGGTCAGTCAGAGTCAGTTACCATCAGTACCAGTCAGCAAAAATTCGGGGAGTGCACAGGGCAAGGGATGACTTTGCAACACGTGTATAATGGTTATATTTATAAATATATAGATATTTGTTAGTTTTGCTTAAAAAATGTACATATTACTTATGGTTATATTATTCTATGTTTTACATGTATATAGGTCACTGCATAAATAAGTAGATCTTTATCATAATTAGTTATCTACAATTGCTTCACTATTGTATTACCCCCCAAAACTATTTAAAACAAAAATGTATTAACTTAACGTACAGCAACACTTGAAAGTCTCTTTATTATATACAATTTAAATCTACATATATTACCTTCCTTATACATATATACCTTCGATGTACTTATGTATCTTTATATTTATTACTTTACCTCTAATTAGGCATCTCCAATTCACTACCCTGTACCTCACCCTATACCCTGTACCTCCACTCTCTGACTCATCCCAAACCTCATTCTATTACTCTCTCCAATGCATTACCCTATTTCTCACCCTATATCCCTGACAATATATCCTCTACCTCCACTTTCTGGCCCATTCCAAACCCCATTCTACTACTATGATCCCCAAAAGAACCATTTCTAGACTCTTCCCTCCTCTACCCCTCCTTGCATCATCTCAGACCTCTTTTACTATTCAGAGCTCCCAAATAAGTCTTTCTAAAATCTTCCCACTGACTCCTCCCTCCTCCACTTCCCCTTTTCGCATCCGAAACCTCCTCCCACTGCTATGAGCTAAAAGAATAACACATTCTAGATCCTTCCCTCTTCTATCCCTCCACTATTCTGTACAATCCAACATGTCTACCACTCAAGAAAATGTCATATTTCCCAGTATTAATTACCGACTAATACTATTTGGGTTCCGAAGTAACATGCTACCTGCCGAAAAGTGCTTCGACGCCTCATCAGAGGTAGCAGGTGGTATATAAATGCAGACTCTTCCCTCTTTTATACCTCCACTATCTTTTTTCAATCTAAATAACAAACTTGCATGTCCACCGCTCAAATTAATTTCATATCTCCCTATACTAATTCACCACTAATCCTCTTTGGGTTTCGGAATAGCGTGTTACTTCCCAAAAAAGCGTTTCGACACCTCATCAGAGTTAGTAAGCGCTATATAAATGCAATTACAATTACAATATGCATTTATGTTGTGGATTTCACTTTAGCATATTTTGCCCCGCTTTGGAAATGACGAGCGATACATACATACATACATACTTTTTTTAAAACATATTAAGTATGGGGCGTGGCTTGCTAAGCCAAGATGGTGGACACACTTTAAGAGTGCTCCGGGACCCCTCCGCCATCCGCCCGTAATCCTTACCTGAATCGAGCCATCCAGCGGTGTACTTTGCTGTGCATGTTGCGGATCAGCTCTGGCTGCACCTCCGGCACTTTTGGAGCTTTGCTTAGCTGTCCTGCTGCTGAGAACCAGGGCATCGCGCCTCGCCCGCAAAATGGCGGCCCCTCTCTGGTGATTGCGGTGCTGGATGCCCCTGAGGTGCCCTTCCCGGATTCGCGTGTGCTGCTGTGAGTGAGGGGAGCACCTTGGATGCGCGTCCTGGGGAAGAGCGGCTGCCGGCCCGACGGACTCTTCCCCTCGCCGCCTGGCGTTCCCTAGTCGGTGCTGGCGGGGGTGGACCTGTGTGTGAGGAGTTTCGGTGGCCCGGATGCGACTCGCGGCCAGAGGCCCTCCTGACGGCGCTGCGGCGGCCTCGGCTGCCACATCGGGCAGCGCGGGTGAGAGATAAATGCCGCACTCCCACTGAGACAGGGAGATCAGCGGATGACTCGGAGGCCGCTGTTCCGGTGCCTGTGGAATGGGTGAGTCCTGGTGGGGGTCCGGGACGGCTGCTGGGGGCCCCCCCTGGGCAGCGGGCACCTCTTCCCTCACCTTTCCTCCTCAAGAGTTGTCTGCCAGCATCTGCCCTGGTCCGGGCCCACGCTGATTCCCTGGAGGGGTGAACTCCCTGCGGCCTAGCGGCTCGTTGACTTCTTAGAGGCCGACCATCCGTCTTTGCCGGTGAGCTGGGTGTGGGCCTGGGGGTTCGGCTGCATCATCGAGCAGCGGGTTGGTACTGGCACTCCCCTGCTCCTGCCCTCCGGGGTACCCCATGTCCTGTGTGGCTCCTCCTGAGCTCCCCGGTGGGGCCCTGGGGTGTTTGGCTGGTGCCGCATTTTGAATACGGGGGCCCCCTGCTCCTCGGGGATCCGTCCCCGCAATGTCGTCGGCGACAACTGGGCACAGCTTCTGGTGGGTGCCTGCCCTGGAGTACCCACCCTGCCCGCCGGCGGTGCTTCCCGCCGGCCACAACCTTCTCCACTGCCTTGGCGACACACGGGAGGTGCAGGGACGTCACGCCCCACGACTGACTGCCTGGCCTTCCATGGAGGTGGGGTCGGGCTGGCCCACGCGCGGGGCCCCCCCGGGTTGCTGATCTGCTGGTCATCCATCTCCTCCACTGGGAGGCTCCACCTGCATCCACCAGCGCCCTTACCGGCGTGCCCGTTACCATCTCTGGCCCTGCGGACTGGGCCGTGGGGCGCTTGGCCCAGCCGCTGGTCCTGGTCCCCACTTGCTGCACGCCTTCCCAAGTAACCCTCTAGCTCCATCTGATGGTCTTTCGGACTGGTGAGGGTTCTTAGCCCTTGTCTGGGGTGTTTACGTTTCTGGGTCCCTCGGCCTGGTCCCCGAACTCTCGGCGGCGGTAGGTTTGCCCGGCAACTATGGGGAGGGACAAGGGCCTCAAGCCCACACAGGCCCCCACTTAGACGTAGATGGACCGGTTCACCACCTCCGACCCGGACCCCCCTGGGCAGGCAACCGGGGCTACCCCCCACCACAGGACAGGGATCTCAATACCATTCTTCAGGCAATCAGTGCCTCACAGGCGTCCGTTGAGGGGAAGATCGGAGAAATCAAGGTGGACGTCTCCCTTCTCCGACAAGATCTCCGCAACGCCACCGCGACACTCACGGAGGCCGAATCCCATATATCCCCAGCGGAAGACGACATCTCACACTTGAAGGAACAGGTAGCTCACCTCCGCACCCATACCAAGGAACTCCACCGGCGTGTTGAAAATGCTGAAAATCGCGCATGTTGCAATAATCTCCGCCTGGTGGGGTTTCCCGAAGGGGTCTAGTCGAATCCGGTGGCTGCCTTCGTTGAGGCCTGGTTTACATCGTGGATGCCCAAGCATGCTCTCTCTCCCTGGTTCGTAGTTGAGAGAGCCCACCGTTCTCTCGCTCCCAGGCCGCCCCCCGGAGCTCCATCTCGCCCCATCATACTGAAAGTCCTTAATTTTAAAGACCAGGATGCCATTCTGCGGGTGGCCCGGGCCCATGGTCCCCTCAGGTTCCAGAACCATACTGTTATGGTATTCCCGGATTACACCAGGGAGGTGCAAGATCTCCGTCATTCTTACACGGACGTTAAAAAGAAACTGCGCGCCCTGGGCCTGCAATACCAGCTTCAGTTCCCTGCACGCCTCCGGGTCATCTTTCAAAACAAAGCTCCATTCTTTCGACACGCCCAAGGTGGCATGGACATGGCTGACGGAAGAACGTCCCCTCCGCCAGAAGCGGGACCATTCCCCGGGCCCCGAAGGCTCCCAACCCGGGAGGCCGCGGTTGCCTGGGCGCCGACGACGCACGCACTCCCGCAGGGGGCGCCGGTCTCGGGCAGCGGCATCCAGGTCCCCAAGCATGGCAACCCATGGACTCCGTGACTCGTCCAGCCATTCAGGCTCTCCACACGTACCGTGCACCGATCTGTTGACGAGCTACCGGGGACATCCTTATTGCCGACCCGGGAGGGTTCCCCCAGGATTGACTCAGACCTCTCCCGTACTCCCACTCTATGAGGTCTCACTGAGCTAGGTCTGCTGCTTCTCGGTCACTAGGTGGGATTCTCTCCTGACGAAGTTCTTGAACATTGGTAGAGTTTCACACTCACCTCCTAGTTCCATTGGCCGAATCACGGTTCATCCGTCCACATGGAGGGGTCCTCCACGCAACCAACCCGAGCGTTTTAGTTTGGTTACTGTTACAATGGGGGTCGACAGATACTTCCGTTCCTGAAGTGTAGGGAGAGGGAGGGGGGAAAGTTTGGTACTGGTTTTTCCTTAGGTTGTTGTTGCTTTTATTGTTTTCTCATTTCAGCTACCATGGATCATCTTGCACTATGAACCATGACCAGTTTTACTAAGGATACCAGAATGTGTAATTGATTGGTTATTGAATTTGCCTTTTGGATTCCCCTCCTTTATATTTGTCCTACCTCACAAGCATTTTCCTTTTTCACACTCCCCTTGGAGCAACCTCTTTCTCTATTTCAAGCATTGAGTATGGTGATCTGTTATAAAAGTAACTAAATAATAAACAGTCACTATTGGAGCGATATTTTGTGCCTCCTAAGGATATACTTGTTTGCATTGTAAAGAAAATGGTGGTACATTAATGATACAATGCTAATTATATATGTACCGTATGCCCTTTGACTAATGAATGTTTTTCATAACTGAATTGTAGCTTTAAAGAAGTCTAGGACCGTTGTTTCCTATACCAATCGTTACCCAGGTCCGTGGACAATTGTGCGTTACCCCATTATATCATAATGGATGCTCACTATAGCTCCACGGATGCCTGGATAATGCCCACCATTATACTAGGGCCACAGTTGTGTCAAGGCTGGAAACCAGAAGGATCAGGGATAGGACCACATATCAGTCATGACCATTAATATGCCAGGAATAGGTACATATAGGCCAGTCATGCTCAGAGTAAGTCTATGATGGCTGCCAGCATACCACAACTAGACCAAAATACTAAAATAGTCAAGGATGACCATAATTATGCCATTGGCACTATTATGTCAGGAATGAACACAATTATGCCAAAAATAACACTCTTATGATGGGGCTAGCATATATATTTGGCGGGTCTTGGCACCAGGCATAGTTTCAGGAAGCAGTAGTGTTTATTATGGGCACTCACATAAATGTTGACGAATCTCTTAATTTTCTCTGGTCTGGATCATACCCTGTTCTCCTCAGGTCTTGAGCTGATCATGCATCTAACTGACACATTTCACTCTGACTCCTGCAGTCCCGCACTTTGGTGGGTCAGCACTGATTACAGCTCAGGCTACTGCTGCCATACTTTTTTGAAGGTGCATTGTTCACACACATGTTGTGACTGATAAAGGAGGGACTGCAACATGGTCAATCTCCTTGTGGCTTAATTATATTGAGATTGGATACAGACTGTCATGTAGCAGGTCCTATAAGCTGACACAGTGTTTGTTTGAGTGTTGGTATGAGTTACTGTGATAAGTTTGGCTGGCTGTCACTCTTAGGATCTTGAGATGATCAGTGCTGCCTTCTTTAATAGGCACCTACTCTGAAATTGATACTGGGCTTGACTTCACCTCAGAGAGCTACTTTGAAGGTACTGGCGAGCTGCCAGTAGCTCCCGAGCTACTCGTTGGAGACCCCTGTTCTGGCCTAACCCACCGTATCCGGGCCACGGTGCCTTCAGATCTTGCAGTCCTTTGGGCAAGGATCTGGTCTCCGGGAAATCGGCACTGGTCCCACTACACCTATCCAGGGACTGCTACGATTGGCAATCCACCATACCGCTTCAGCGTCAATCGGTCAAATACTTGGGGATTTGGGTCACCCTTCTTCCCGAACTGGGCTGGTCTCTTAATGTAGCTCCATTGGTAAAGAAGGCCAAGGAGGACCTTCAAAAATGGAATACATTACCTCTGAATCCCCTGGGGAGGGTGCCCTGTTCAAAATGATGATCCTCTCCAGATTCCTCTATGTCCTTCAGAACGCCCCTTTCTGCTTCCCCAGAAGCTGGTTCAGGGAACTGGAAAGTCTTGCTACTAAATTTCTTTGGAGTGGGGGGAGAGCGCGCTTGGCCTTGACCACCTGCCAGATCCCCTCCTTCGATGGGGGTATGGGGATAACGCATCTGTACCTTTACTTGTTGGCTGCGTGTCTCCTAGTAATCCACGATTGGTTCAACGGGGGCTGGTCCGACCCAGCCTATCGGCTCGAGCTGAGCGAACTGGGCCTACCCAAAATCCAATCAATGATGTACGGGGGAACCATTCCGTCTCAGTTGCCTGATGTGACACGTTCCGTGCTGCTAGCCTTCTCTACGCCACACTCACTGGACGCGTAGGATGACCCAATGCACACCCCTCTGGCAGGGAACTTGGCTTCACGAGGTTAGTGGGCTGCAGCGGTTTAAATCGTGGGACCTTATCGGAATCATGCAACTCGGGGACGTTTGGGCCAACGGTCACCTGCATTCATTTCAAGCACTCCAGGTCCATTACTCCCTTCACCCATCCCAATTCTATAGATATCTGCAGCTGCGGCACGCCCTCTACACACATCTCACAGTAGAGACCAGGCTCCCGGAGTACAGCCCTTCCGAGGCGCAAACTATGTTGGGAGACTTGGGCAAAGGGGGTATCTCCCGCATTTACCGAACTCTCGTCAATAACACTCCCACTTCGCTGGACAAGTTGCGGGACCAATGGGAGGATTGGGTGGGCCCTCTTGATGAGGCAGATTGGCGGGACGCCCTTATGGCACCAAAGACAATTACAGCTTCCGCCAAGCTTAGGTTGATTCAGCTATACTGCCTGCACGCCGCCTACCTCACGCCCTTGTGCCTTCATCGTGTGGGCATGTGCCCAAATGCGTCCTGTGCTAGGTGTGGCCATGCCCCAGCTGATTTTTTTCCATGTGGTATGGCCGTGCCCCCACCTGGCGCGTTTCTGGAGATCTATTGAAGAAGAGCTTACGGAGGTTTTGGGATGGACGGTTCCCCATGATCCACGTCACTCCTTACTGGGGATCACAGACGGGTTGGATGGGACCAGAAATGAAAAGATATCCTTCAACACGGCCATGATTGTAGCCAGGGACATCTTAAGGATTTTGGGGGCCCTGGGCCAAACATATTTTGGGGGCCCCTGTTCAGAACAGCTTTGAATTTATGATCCAATTTGAGCCCCTGTTTCCCACGCAGTTTCTGCTTCCTCAGCTGCATTAGCGGTCCAGTTTGCATCATAGGCAAACAGACGCGTGCAGCTGACAGCGGTAAGATTTAGTGTTTCCAGCCCTGCTACTAGGTTTTTAATACATTTTAAATTGTATATTGTGTCTTAATTACTCTGTGCTTTTTAACAATTTCTTCTACCTGCGCGCACTTGCACTTTACTTGATTCTGATTGCCTGCACCTCCTTAGCTGCTCCGATTCACATCTCGCTTTTTCTCCAGTCCTGGTCCGCCGTGGCTGATACGCCGATTGTGCGGAGGGCTGGGGCTGCTATCGGGCTCCTCACTTCCGCCCACGTATTTTCCGCTTCCTCAGCTGCATTAGCGGTCCAGTTTCATCAAAGGCATTAGCCTATATATTCCCGATGCAAACGGACATGTGCCTTCGGCGCGCCGCTGGTGTGCCAAAGGCAAGGCCCTCTGTGCCCGTCAGCATCCCGGAGGCGTCTGGCTCTGGCCATGCTGCCGAGTTCCCCTCCGGTGAGTTTCTTCCACTATATTACAATAGGGAAAAACTGCTTAGCCTTTGGCGGCTACATTATGTCAGTGTACAGCCGCTGATCCGAGCTTGGAGGTAGACTTTCGATTTAATAAGTGCAACTGGTCTCTCCTCCAGCCTAGGAAACTCGCATCCAAGATCCTCCCACGCAACAATAAGTGTAAAAACAATAAGAAAACAGAGGACTTAAAGGCCACCCTTTTAAATTGTCGTTCTACGCAAGAGCATGAACCACACATTTATGACCTACTTTTAGACGAACAGCCTGATCTTTTATTTCTCACTGAGATCTGGCTGCCTGTAGCCTCCAACCCTATTATCACCTTGGCCATCCCTACGGGTTATAAAATCTTTAGAAGAGACCGACAAAGTGGGAAGGGGGGCGGTGTCACCATAATTTACAATTAAAAACTAGACTGCTCTCCCATACCAATGGAAAACATCGAGGGTGCAGAGTCCTTAGGCTTCTGCTGTACCTTATCCCCCCATCATAGCATAGCTGTTTTTCTGATTTACAGACCTCTCGGTGCAATTGGAAGTGTTATTACTATGCTTAATACAGCCACCACCTCCCTGGCCTTAAAATACAACAACTGCCTTATTCTGGGAGAATTCAATATGTTTATGGACAATGGAAAATACCCTCAAACAATTTCCTTGTTCGGGACGCTGCAGGCCTGCAACATGTTTTCATCCATTTCTTCGGCCACCCATGGGAAGGGCCATACCATAAACCAAATCTTTCACAACGTTGACATATAAGCAAGCCTTCCTCTTCCCATTACCTGGTCTGACCACCTCCTATTAAAATGTGTCATTCCCAACTCTGCCACAGCCCCTCGGGCTAACACAGGGCAGAGGGTCCCTAATTACAGGACGTTCCATAAAATATCCATCCCAATGTTAGCAGATGCCCTCGGTTGTTCCTCACTGGAGCTGTCTGGCTGCCCCGACTCGGACACCCTCTCAATAGATTCATAGCTCCGTACCAACATTGGTACAGTGGTACCAGTTGTTTCCCGCTCCTCAAAGAGGTCGGCCTCACCAGCTCCGTGGTTTAACAGTTCCCTCAGATCTAGCAAAAGAAATTGTAGAAAAATGGAACGGAAATGGCGTAAATCCTATCTACCTGAGGACAGGAAGGTGTATAAAGACACCTTAAAAGCTCATTACATTCTTGTGAAGGCAGCCAAGAAAAACTTCTTTCAAACCAAAATAGAAAATGCCCAAAATAAGAGTAAGGAAATCTTTAGCATAGTTAAATCCTTTACTGTCCCGAAAGCAGGCACAAAGGAAGGGCCATGTACGGAAGAATGGTTCAGGCAAATAGCTCAATTCTTCCACAAAAAGATCTCTGTGATCTAACAAGCCTTCAGTAACATCTCAGAGGAAGAACTGACCTTCTACCTTAGTTCCAATAGCAACTTTCACCTCTTGGATCCTCCATCTTTACTAGTTTCCCTGAGTTTTAGCTTGAAGAGTCACTGACCCTTCTCCAAAGCATTAAGTCTGGCTCTCCTACCGACCCATGTCCAGCGAATATCCTGAACCTATTAGCTCCCACCATAAACCCCACGGTAAACCAGCTCTTTAATGCTTCCCTCCCCTCAGGCAACATGCCGAGATTATGGAAGAATGCTAAGATTCTTCCACTGATGAAAAAGGCTAACGCCAAACTGACAGACCCTGCCAACTACAGGCCAATCTCCCTTCTTCGTGCCCTCTCCACAGTATTAGAAAAGCATGTAAACAAGGTCCTCCAAAAACACATTGATGATGGGAAGCTCCTTCATGAGTCCCAATTCGGTTTTAGGGCTAACTACAGTACGGAGTCCGCTCTGCTGGAAGTGACTGAATTTCTCAAGGGTAAGCTGGACCAGGGAGGCAAGGCTGTTCTGATAGTGCTCGATCTGTCGGCGGCCTTCGATACGGTCCCACATGAGAGGCTCCTGGAGAGACTTGCTGACATCGACCTGGGAGGGCGCCTTAACATGGATGTCATCCTTCTTGGCAAATAGATCTCAGGACATCTGGCTCCCACCTTTCTCATCCCCAGTTCCGGGCCATGAATGTAGGTGTCCCTCAGGGCTCCATTCTCAGTCCTACCCTTTTTAATATATATCTACCCCCCTTGCATTTCTGGTAGAGGAAGAGAGCGCCAAAATTGGTTCCTATGCTGATGACACTCAGCTGATTTTTACATGTGAAAAAGGAACTGACTTTGATGGTGCAATGATCAGGTCTTGCCTCACAAAGGTTTTTAACTGGCTTAAGATCAATCAGCTGAAGTGCAATCCTGACAAAACTGAAGTTATTTTCTTTGGTAATCCAGAAACGCCTGACTGGAGCTCTTGGTGGCCAAAAGATCTGCTGCCCCCGCCCGCTGAAAAGGAGAAAGTCAAAAACGTAGGAATTGTCATAGACAAGACACTCTCCATGCGCTTGCTTTGGCATACTCCGGATGCTAAAAAAAATTCCTGCCACTGTTACCGCATGAGAGTAGAAAGATCGTGGTGCAGGCTCTGGTGACATCAAAGCTTGTCTATGTCAACAGCTTGTACCTCGGTCTTCCCAAAGCCCTTTTCCAGCGCCTACAAGTAGTAGAAAACGCGGCCAGAGCCATCCTGAGACCTAAACCCAGACCTAGTATGAACCCTATTCTTAAGTCTCTACACTGGCTCCGCATAAAAGAACGGATCAACTTCAAAGCGATGACCATCTTCTTTTAAGCTTTCCACGGCTTAGGAGCCGGCTACCTAAATAAGCGCGTTAATCACTGCACAACATCTAGACCCCTAAGATCTTCCAATGCCTACCTGGCCATCGTGCCTAAAATATGCCGTGCCCGCACTGGAGGCAGATCCCTCTGCTTTCTAGGCGCAAAATTGTGGAATAGACTCCCTGAGTCTCTGAGACTAACCACAGACCTACTATCTTTCAGGAAGAACTTAAAAACCTGGCTTTTTAATAACTGATGGGTCTTCTACGCACGTTTTCCTCCCGCTGTCATGTGCCAGGACACAGTCATGTGCCAGGTCTGAGTGGCTGCGCACTTTATTAAATACATTATTTAATTTAATTTCATTAGGTCCCTGACAGTGCAAAGGAACACTCGTCCAAGTTCTAAGGGCCTTATTTATGAGGCCTTGTTTCACTTTTATGAAGCCGGTGTGTCACTTTTTGTGACTCACCTGCAGCGACAAAAATGTGCCATGTTGCGCCCTATTGACAAAGTGACATATCTAGGCAGATGCGTCACTTTGTAAACCCCTGCACCACATTATACCTGCGCCAGGTATAATGTATGCAGGGTGGGTGTTCCCCCGCAAAAAGCCTCGTAGAAGTGGCACATTGAAATCTATGAAAACTCAGTGCGCCACTTCTAGGAGGCCATTGCGTCAATATCTTACGCCTGCCTCACAGCAGGTGTAAGACTGATGCAGGCACTTACACATGGGGCTTCCCCCATGTGAAAGGACACATTGCTGGACTTGTGTCTATTTTCAGACACACCCCAGCAATGCATCAATTTTGCGCCTACAGATACGCCAGAAATACTGACGTATCTTTAACTCCATGCGACATGATGCGACATACAGTAAATATGACGCATCCGTCATGTCGCAAGGAGGGCGCACTAAGAAATGACACATCCCTGTTTTCACACAGCGATGCATCACTTCTCATAAATAAGGCCCTAAATGTGTTTACATCTAATATTCATGGATAGGTATGTGTGTTTTCAAAATTGTAACACACAGCAGCTCACCAATATTACTGCAAATAATCTCTGTGACGCCCTCCCATTTCTTATATGTTAGGCCTTGTTTTGCTCTAAAAGAAACTTTTTTTCTGTATACTGCATGAAACATATACACATCAGGCACATAAAACATAAATTAAAGGACAACAGTATTTAAAACAATCCGTTTAAGAAATAATCAAGGTCATTAGGGCAAAACTCTGGAGAATGGAGCTGACTCTCTCAGGGGGCCCCCTGAAAGGCTGGGGCCCTGGGCCAGAGCCCACTTTGCCCCTGCATTAAAACGTCTCTGATTGTAGCCAAGCGTGACATAGCGGGCGGCATGGAAATGCCCTGACTCACCTGACCCTGGGAGATGGCGTGGGGGGGTGGACTGGTGCGCGACCCAAGAAAAAACCCTGTACGTGCCAAGAGGATGTCCCAAGAAGTACCGTCGGGTGTGGATGAAATGGCTGGGCACTGTGGAATAACCGCTAGACTTTGTTTAACTTCTGCGCTTGTGTACGCCTGATGGGGCAGGGTATCGTGGGATGTCATGCTCCTGTAAATGTCTATGATTTACTGTGCTCCATGTTTCTGCTGATCTTCCTTTTCTTTTACGTTTTGTTGTGTGTAATTTCTCCCAAAAACAATAAAAATTTGGTTTTAAAAAAAACCATATTAAGTAGATTGCTTTTTTCTTATTTTTATGTATTGACTATTTATTATGTAGCACTGAAGCACTTTATCTTGTTTAGTTTGTATTGATCTTAAAAACTAATGATATGTACTAGATGTCAATAAATCAATCAATCAGGGAGTTTTTAAGCGTACTACTCACCCATGAGGGTCTCAAGGCGCTGGGCGGGGGGGTAGCAACTACGGTCAGTTGAAGAGACAGGTCTTGAGGGTCTTCCTGAAGATGTGCATGGTGGGGGATCTGATGTTGATTGGCAACTCGTTCCAGGCCTTGGCTGCGATGTAGGAGAAGCTTCTGCCACCCATTCTTGCTCTGCGGATGCGCCAGGGATTCTGCGTGGGCAAGGTCGGCGGACCAGAGGTCTCTCTTGCGTATGTGGAAGGAGATTCTGTCATTGAGGTATTGGGGTACGGTGTTGTGGAGGCATTTGTAGGCGTGAATATATATCTTGAAAGTAGGCATTTGCAATAGGTAATGCGTTGCATATTTTTAGGATCTTGGTTTGTGACGAATTGATTCATGCAGTGGAACACCATGCATAAATATAGCGTTTGAGATGTCATCAGTGATGTCATCAGTGATGTCACTGACCATGTCATGAGTGATGTAATATGTGACGTCATCAGCAGTGCATTGCGGGCGCGCGAGTTATAGTTAGCTGAACTAACTATAACGGGGGAATTTCAATGGTTTTGTACGAGTGAAATGTCCAGCTAACTATAACGCCCCTGAAACCTATGATTTTTTCAGTGAATTTCTAAGGTTTTTTAAATGCTAATTCCTAACTATAACGTGCCTGAAACCTATGTTTTTTTCAGTGAATTTCAAAGGTTTTTTAAATGCTAATTTCTAACTATGCCTACAGAGATAGGACATGTGAAGAAAGAAGAAAAAACACACAGAAAGAAAAAAAAGAAATGCAGAAAGAAGCAACAGAAGTCCTCAAAGACGAAGAAAAGTGCAGGAAGAAGGATAACATGCAGAAAGAACAAACAGAAGGGCAGAAAGAAGCCTTGTTGCAAAATCATCCTGTACCCTCAACTTTTTCAGACGGATACTGGTGGTAACTGAGTCTGACTAACCAGTCCTAGAGCCAGTGCTATGTTAAAAGACACTTAGAATACAGTGAAAACACCTACATACACTAGGGAACACTATGCGTTGGGGTCCCCCTGTGATTAGCATGACCTCCTCTGTAAGCCCCTAGTATACAATAGGGCAGGGGGATTAAAACTACCTCTTAAAACGCGCCACAGGGCGTGTTTGCACAGGTCACCTCAGGCCCGTCCCCTCCCTTCCTCACTGTGTAAACACGCCCTGTGGCTGTTTTAAGTTGGGAGATTAAGTCCCCTTGAATCCTGAGGGTCCCTAGGGTCCAACTAGCCCTCTAGGTATCTCCAGTAAGCGCCACAGAGCTGCATTGCAGAGAGATGTCAAAAGGGGCATCACACGCAGCTATGATAGGTCTTCCTGGTGCCTTGTTGAGGCACTTATGAATTTTTGGAACAAAATATATTACAGGTATAGTTGGATATTCCTTTTTTAAGAACTTGAAGTCCTCCAAATTCCAAAGGCCAAGGCTCTTCCATGCCAACAATTTTGTGAAGAACAGTTCTTGTGTGCTTTTAAACCGTTGCAATGAACTTTTTCTATAGCAGTCAGGATTATTAAACTGGGAAGCTGCTTCCTCCTTATAACCACTTAGGGGCCACAACACAATGTCCCCCCCCTTATCAGAACTCCTGACCACTACTTCTTTTTCTTTTTTGAGTTTCTCTATCAGTTGATAATATTTTCTTTCTTGATTGGAAATTTTTCTACTGAGTTTATTGGTTTCGATGCTCAATTTCTTGACTTGCGCCACCACTTATTCATTGAATTGGTCAAGCAAGTCTCTTGGCATGATGGGAACAAATTTACATCGCACTTTAAATGGTGTAACCGGATTTGTGCAAGTTTAATGCGATGGTGACATATAGCTTTGAGATGTTTCTTCAAGCTCCTGACCCATATCTACCCCACCCATTGCTCCATGGTCCTGTTCCAGGGTATGAAGATCCCTTATTAAGTCCAGATCCGCTACTGTTAAATTTGACATCATGGGATTACTTGGTGGCATAATTGGGGTGGGAGTGCCCAGTACCCCGCTCACAAGGACTGACTTGAAGTAGATGGAATTTTTTAAGCTTCAATTGCCTAATGAACTTGTATATGTCTGTCCGTGTGTTGGTATAATCAGAGTTTGTTTCCAGGCAGTAAGAGAGTCCCAAAGAGAATAGCTGACGTTCTGCTGCGTCCAGGTTCACATTGGCCAGATTAATAATGGTATTGTTGTTTGGAGCTGCCTTAGGGGATCAGGATGTTGTTTCTATTTGTGTCTCCATTGCCCCCGTCCACTCGCTGGCCTTGAGTTGCCACTGTTGCCCACGTTTTCTGGCTGCCTTCCTTCGTTCTTGCCTACTTTCAGTCCGTCGCTTTTTCCGGTCTGTTGTTTCTTGGCCTTAGCGTCTCCCTTCGTCTTCGTCTTAAGGAGTCTAACTCTTCCCCCAGTGATAGTTTAATAGCACTTTGGTCGGACTGCTTGTTGCTGCTTCCGTCTCAGATTCACTCTCTGATGCAGAGCTAAGTTCGAATGCTGATGTTAGCACACCCTGATAAGCATTTGTTTGGATTTTTCTTTTGCTTGCAAAGACATTCCTAAATGAATCGTACTTACAGGCGAAAGTGAAGATTTGGCCATTCATATAGTCATCCTTGTCCCTTTTAAATGTATATATTTTTCTCTGCTTGATTTTGACCTCCTCTTTATTTAATCTGACAGTCATTTCGTCATGCAATTTCTGCCTCTGCTGCGGTTCTTCTTGCCCCTTGATTTCTTCATTTAAAGCGTCTATTTTGACCTGAAGATCAACCCGGTAACTCTCTGCATATTTAGCTAGTATCAAGACCGGCCTGCGAGAGGACTCGAGGATGCATTCGGCCCATTCTGCCATCATCCGCGGGTTGGGTGTCTCATAACTAGGGGCCAGCATGATTCGAAGCGATTTTGGTTGCCAGCATTTGGATTGCTCCTGACGCATATATTTCTCAAGGGTGCGAAATCTGTCCTTTAAACTTTTGGCTCCCAGTCGTCGCTTCAATAGGGTTACTACCTCCTTGCTGCTGTTGGAAGGAGAGTCCGAAAACATCTCCTCGGCTGCCGACTTGTGATCCCTCAGCTTTGCAGCAGACATGGCGAGTGCACTTGATATTATGTATTACTGCTTGTTGCCGGCACCCACTTGTTATAATACCAATGGGGGTCACAACTAGCGCACACCTCCACACCTGTTTTCAAACTTCTCAATGTTAAGTACCTTGTAGAAGGACATAAATGTCAACGCAGCCTCTTTGTATGGCTCGACTCCTCCGAGCAGTTACCTGCCTGCCTTCCGCTGTCTCAACTTTCAAGGCTGTATACTGCGATTACAGGGGGCTTCCGTGGTTTCCGTTGCCGGAATGTTTGCTGAGTGCTTCTGGGTTCACCAGTGTCACTGGCATCCGCCTCCAGGCTGCGATGCCAACGGCTTGGATCTGCCTGACGCTTGACCTGCCAGCCATGAAGCCCACTTGAAGGGAGGGGTCCACACAGCCGGGGGAGGTCAATCCGGAAAATATCTGGAACGCTCGCCTGCTTTTCCTCTCTTGCGCAGAGAAAAACGAGAGTGCATCCAATTTGGTGCGATGAAGTGTTTATTCAGCACTCTACCATTCTGCCATAACACGTTTCGGCCGTTGCCAGCCTTGATCACATGACAACGCAAGAGGGTAGGATCTCCCCTTTTAAAGTGACAGTGCTCAATAGCTAAAGTGCTAGACATAGAAAACATACTATCGTGCATAATGCAATAATAGTATCCAGTATATATACATTGCTAAAAGGTTGTTAAAAAGTCATAATGCATGCCTATAAAACCTGTCTTAAAACTTTCATTATATACAGATTTTCATACGGTAAAGTTTCACATGAACTGGTATCGTTATAATTGTCAAAATACGCACTTAGCTATTATAAATTAAAGTGACCCGTGCTTTGATCCCCATAAAAGTGCAAATCTATAAAAAGTGCATAGTGCAAATAAATATGTATGTGCAAAATACTTTCATTTGGTCTCAGCAGCAAGAATGCAGTGTATGAAGTTACTATATCATGACAATAGTGCACATGGATAAATTCATATTCCTTTGTCCAAATTTTTTAGGGAGCCCCTATTGGGCACAGACCCAATATTCCGTCATCTTTGGACAGTTGATTCCCACAAATGAAGATATAAATACATAAATATATAAATATGTAACACAAAGATATATACTCATCTATTTAAAATGTAATTTATAGAATTGCTGAAATGTACATATATATATATATATATATATATATATATATATATATATATATATGTATTGATGAAATTTACATACATATATGTAAATTTCAGCAATTCTTGGAATTCCAAAAACAATTCCTGTGGCACACCTCCAGACAGCATATAAGAGTTTATTTATGCAATAAGAGGACGCGTTTCGGCAGAAGCCTTTTTCGAGCAACCATAAAGTGCCCCATTGCCTTTAGAAATAGTCTTAGTAAGTCATGGACATGGAAGGCATACTATCGTACATTTGAATTGTGACCAAATTTGAACCAAAACATTCATATTGTTATTACACAGCTATTATGATTGCTCCTCCTGATTTTAAATTGATCATCAAAAAAATGCATTTTTTAAAAATACAATTGTAATTGAACACATATCTGGTGTTCGTTTCCAATATCCCGGCTGTGTTCAATAAAGTTGCCCGACTCAAATCAAATCTCAACAATTAAAAAAACAATAATGTCCTATTAGATACTGGTAATTGATATGCCATGTGCATATTTCATCCATTGTTTTCACTGGAATTTGAGAGGATTTAACCAATTGATACTACAACCATTGTTGCAACGGGGAAAAATAAAGTTACACAGTTCAAAATGGGCAATACAAGATGTATATGTGTGTATTGTGCCAACGGTTATCCTTAGAACATCTAGTTTGGCAAAGGCATCACCCCTTAAGTGCATGAAATGTGATCTATAACCGTTACAAGTGTGACAAAACATAATATATATATATATAAAAGGTCGGGTTTTTCTCACTATGTCGCACCTTCCAAGAATCTGAGAGGATGGTGCAAAAAATCCATCCGATTGAATTATTCAAATTTAATTGTCTTATTTATTCATGACCAATTACTCAATTCTCTCAAGCTTTAGCGGTCCCGCTACGCTTATGGGCTGAAGCTATATGTGGATGGTGAACAAAATGTATCTATGTCCACATATACATTAGTTAGTGTAGAAAAGCTGTGATCATGTTCCTCTATCACGATCATCCCATACCTACATATTTTTAAAAAGAATTGTGACTAAAGTGCTATGTGTGAATGATAATCCCGAGTGATCAAACCCAAGTGGGTTAAAAGTATACGTATGAAAGCCATGATTCTAAACTAACATTTGCAGATAGTACTGCCCCTAGATGGATGGGTATTTCACACTGAAGAGCCCTCCCATGGTCCCATCTCTGTGTGGACTGCTACACACCAAACATTTATGGATTAGTCTGATGGGTGACCAGAAATATGCAAGTTATCCTAGATGGGTGGCCAGTTCCTCCCCTCCACTAAGACCATTAGGGGCTTTGGTATTGAGAGCAACAATGTATCTCGATTCCAGGGTACGTACGTGTTTTTCCCTGTCTCCCCTTTGGGGGTGTGTCATGATTCTAACTATGCCAAAGAAACTCAACAGACTACTGTTACTGTCATGTTGCTCGTAAAAAGGTCTAGCCATGGGATAATTATTATTATTAGTTATGGCACGTAAGTGTTGTAGGATTATAAGTTTTAGTTGTAATTTGGTGCTCCCAATGTACTTGAGGCCACAGGGACACTCTGAAGCATATACAACATAGTCGCTAGTACAGGTAATACATTTGTTGATAGCCTCATCCTGCCCTGCTTATCTTTATAACTGCTTTGGGTTTTACTGTTTTTACACGCTTTGCTGGAATGGCATCTGGTGAAAACTTTCTGTGGGTTTAACCAAGCACCTGTACTCATGTCCTGTTGGTAGCTGTGGGCCAGCTGGTCCCTTAGCGACATTGGTTTCCTGTAGGTGATCAGTGGTCTTTCACCTACGTATTTCCCTATTACTGGATCAGTTTCCAGAAGACTCCAATGTCGTTTCATCAGTTTATTAATCTGAGTCGATCTTTTGTTATATGTGGTGATCATTCTAGGTTCATTAATATCCCCCTTGTTTTCTCTCCTTTTAAATAGGAGCTTATTCCGTGCACTCTTTGTCCGTTTATGTTTAGATGCAGCCAATACCTTGGTACTTTAACCCTAATGTTATATCTAATATCCATGATGGTTTGCTCTTGAATAAAACCCTCATCTGTGTTACAGTTACAACGTACTCTTATGTATTCGCTGTATGGAATGCTTTTGACTAAGGGCGTCGGATGATTACTGTGGGCATGGAGAATGGTTTTTCCTGACATCTCTTTCCTAAACAAGCTGGTGATAATTGGTTTGTTTTCAATGGAGATGGCCACATCTAGGAATTCACAATAATTGGTACTGATCTTGTGTGTGAAACTCAGATTTAAATCAGTGCTTCCCAATTTGCTAATAAATTCTGCTGCTAGACTTTGTGGCCGATCCCAAATAAGGAAGAGATCGTCTATGTACCTGATCCAGATGGGAATGTGATCAGTGTACATCTTATTCTCAACTACCCATACCACCTGTTCCTCCCACCAGCCTAGAAATAAATTTGCCAGGCTGGGGACGAGACAGGTGCCCATGGCAGTCCCTGACACTTGTCGGTACAATGATTTTTTCGAACAAGAATATATTTTGTTCCAGACAATATAACATCATTGTTTCCAACATTGCGGTATGCTCCCATAACTAAATGTTTCTTCGTCGCAAGTAATGCATGCATGCCTCGACCCCCTTTCTCTGATTGATACATGTATACAATGAGCATACATCCAATGCTATCATGGAATAACTATCCTCCCACGTTTCATCGCGTATGCGTTTCAGAAAGTCTGTACTGTCTTTGCAATAGGATCTAAGGTCCCATACAAAGGGGGATAGAAAAAAATCCAAAAAAATAGAGGTGTTTTTTTTTTTTTAAATTGGTTTTTAAATATGCGTTAAACAGAAAAAGAATTGACAGAGAAGACAAATCAACAGAGTGTAGCAACCCCGCCCCCTCCCCCCCCAGATCTGAGAAAATACAACAGGTGCCAATTCTAAAAGAAGCAAGTACAAAACATAAAATCTAGATAACCCAGTCCAATATATCAGCGTAAAGTGCATAATGCGAAAACAAACAGTTGGGCCATTGTAAATAGAAGTAAGGCTGTGACGAGTAGAATAACTGATGCAAAAATACATCATTGAATAATACAAAGTGAAAAGTAGTTAATACACAAAGTTAGATGGACATAAGTCTCTAAAAGATAAAGTGACCAATGCACACATTTCATCCCAAAATATACCAGATCATTTTGTGCAAATATGCAGGCGATCAATACCCATGGTTATGTGTGCATAATACCCCAGGAGGTAAAGTGACCAGTGCAAAAATTCATCACAGGATAATACTGAGGAGAGTTTTTGTGCAAATCAGCAAATAGTTAATACGCAGGTGCAGCTGATCACCCTAGCCAGCTCTAGGAAGAAAGTAATTAAAATGTAGTAGGTTAAAGAACACCGGGCTTGAGCGCTTGCCTTGCCACCAATACGGCCTAAAATGATCATAAGTGAATAGGGGTTGGCCACCGCCCCCATTCAGATTAAATCAAAGCTATAGGCAGAGAAAGCCCCACTTGCTAAGACAGCCCGCATCACAAGTCCTAAGGTGAAGCCCCTACTAACCTAGATTTCTTCCGAGTTTTCTTGATTAAGCCTTCGAGAAAGAGGCTCCCAAATAGCTATACCTTTCTTTTTAGCCCGGGTACCCTTTATAAAATAGATTGCCTTTTCCAGGGTAAATATTGAATAAAGCCGGGCCAACCAATGGGAGAATAATGGAGGATTGGGATCTATTCAAGCTGACGTTATGCATAACCTGTACACTGCCATAGCAACAAAAATTAATGCCCCCCCCATTCTTTCTGTCAACCGAGTCTTGAATCCCTAACAGAATGGCAGTGGGAGTTAGAAGTATGTTTCGGGATAGAACCCGTCCAAGGAAAGCTTATATTTTGACTAAGAGTGGCCCAAGCTCCACGCAGGTAGCAAACATATGGACTGAGTCAGCACTGAATTCAGCGCAGCACGGACAGTGTGTACCTTTTCCCGTCCCCCATTTCGCGATCCTACTTGGTGTAAAATATAAAAAGAACCAGGTTTTATAAAACTTTGCCTGCAGGCTGGCAGATAATAGATTGTATTGCAGATTTAAGTGCTCTGCGAAACACGTTGTTAGCAATATTACATTTTTGCTGCCACTTATAAGAGACTTTTGTCAGGTCATTTAAAAATTCATAGATTACGCCAATTCGGGAGGGGGTGGATGCACATTTTCTCAATTAGTTCGCTTTTAGTGAAACCAGCAGGCCCCCCTGTCTTACGTAAAAAAAAGTCCTAATTGAATAATATTTAAAAGCATCCCTATTGCTCAAGCGGAATTGAGATTGAAGTTCCTCAAAGGGCAAGACCCCGTCGGCCGAACAAAGGTCCCCTATTTCATTTACCCCTAAGTCTGCCCAATTTTGAAAGTATGATATTCCAAAAATATCCGGTAAATTAGAGTTATTCCTGGTAGGAGTATAGTAGTTCAATCTACCGATTCCTAGACGTACAGCAGAGAAGACCTTGTACACTCCCATAAGGGACTTGAATTTTACCCTCCTGTAATATCCAAATTCAAGCTGACGCCACAGGCACCCCCAGGCGTCAGGACCAAGTAAAAGTTCATCAGCTGAAGGAAGTGGGAGCTGAAGTTGAATCTTGCACCAATATTGGACATGATTGTAAAACAGTAGCCCAGTAATTTAGTTTAAGGTTGGGCAGTGCCCAACCCCCTCTCCCCCGAGGGCAGAACATATGCCCGCCTAGGTTGAGAATATGCCCACACAAACTGAGAAAACAACCGGTCTAATCTTAGAAGCATTGAGTTAGCAAACTCCAAACGTATAGTTCTAAAAAATACAAAATTTGGGGGAAAAAATCATCTTGAGCACATTGCATAGGCTCACGATAGACAGATGTGGGTTGTTCAGACGGCTCAAGGCTTTCTTTGTCTCTAACACAAGGGGGTCCATATTTTGGCCAACAATCAAATCGGCATCAGTCAGAATGCAGAATAAAATGTGTAGCCTGGCTGGTTTGGTTTCAGGGAAGACCAGGCATCCACAAGCACATGTAAATGTAATACATTTCTTATGGCTTGCAAGACCTTGGGTTTTCTGCTAGCCAACCCCTGTTGTGAGTTCATTCCCCAGTTGCAGGGCAAATTAATGTTAAGGTCTCCACATACAATAACTGGAAGGGGCCAATGTGCTAGCTCCCCGGAAACTCAGTTAATCACGCCAGGGTCGTCCAAGACACTGCCATATAAGGAGCATAAGGTAAAAGAATATATGGGACTTAGACAACACTTTGCTAACGCACATCTTCCCTGGGGATCAGACTTAGTCCGGATAGGTTGAAGTAAACACTTGTGGCGTGCTAAGATGGCGACTCCCCTCGTGCGTGCCCCTTGCGAGGTTCCCCCAATAAGATTGTATCCCAATGTTTTTAAGAGAAGTATCTGGGAGCCATCTATATGTGTTTCCTGGAGGCAGACAATGTCAGCCCCCATCAATCGTAAACCCTGTCTTTTTCGATTGTCATTCAGTCCACAAATGTTCAAAGAGACAATTTTAAGATGTGTTGTATTCGTCATATCTTCTGTTAGGATATTTCACAGTTGGAAACCTAAAGGAAAAGAGGAAAACCAACTAGGAGGCAGAAGCCAACAGCCCCAAACACATGAAATACCCAGAATAATGAAGAAACTGCCCATCATAGCAAATCGAATGGCCCGTTTCAGATTATTATGCACTCTAGAAATTCTTCAAATAGGAACTCGCACAAATATATTACACAATTGGCTCATAAGAAAAACAAATAAAGCTCTTATAAGCTCAACCCCCCCCTCGAACTGCCCATACCCCTGCCCCAACCCCCAGGGTCCCCCCCCAAATATGAGCAATCAGGATAGCCCTGCATGATGGATGCCTATAATAACACCCTGCCACCCGTCCCCTGCCATTAAGTAAAAAGCATGCTCAAGAAATTAGCAGATCAAGCAGAGGTAAGAAATGTAAATAAGAGCCCGGAAGGGGCCGCCTAAAGCCTACTATTCTTAAAAAAAAAAGATGAGAATGAGAAAAGAGAAAGACAGAGCAACCCCTGTCGTGGTTTTTAACCAACTAGGTCCTTACTTGGAACAAACCCACGAGTATTCCTAGGGGTTCTCCTGAGCTCATTTCTGCCAAATAAGTTGATAAAAATACCTATCTAAGGCTTACTCCGTTTTCACCAGAGGGGTACCCATCAAACACCATATTTAAGGCAATAAGCCATAGTGTGCCAACAGTGGCATTAACTATGCCCTTTTCTGGCCTTAACTTCAGAAAGAAATTCTTGGGCCTTAATCTCAGAAGTAAAAGTACGTGGGGAGCCGTTCACAATGAACTTCAGCTTGGCAGGGTTTATAAGGAAGACTTGTGCTCCTTGTTGCTGCAATGGGGCGATTAATTGACAAAGACGCCATCTTTGTTTCACTGTGGTGTGGCAAAAGTCTGGCTTGGCGAAAAAAGACACCCCCTCATAGCACTTCTGAGAGTTCTGCCGAGCTTGATCGAAGACCATCTGCCTGAGTAAAACGTTCCCAAGAAGGCTCGCGTTTTGCAGGTTCGTTAGCATTGCCATGTTGTTTCTTTTGTGTAAAGGATCTCGTGTTCCCAATTCCACTCGGTATGTTCGGGAAAGGCCCCCCTCAGGAGTTTTTTGATGTAGCGCCGTGGGTCTTTCCCCTCCATCCCTTCAGGAATCCCAAGTAGACGGAGGTTATTCCGGCGCTGTCTATTCTCCTGCTCTTCTAGCTTCCACATGACGTCCGTCATGCTGTCGCTTTGGGAAGTATACCGGCTTTTCAGTGAGATGACTTCAGATTCAAGACTTTCAGTACGGCCTTCAACCATGGACACTCTTTCGCAGATGTCTGAACACGTTTTGTTTGACTTCTGAGCTCCCCTTGTAGCTTTTTAGTGGCCCCCTTAGCATGTCAGCTATCCATGCAAACTTCTTCTTGGAATTGCTTGATTGAAGCTAAAATGGCAGCCAAAGAGGGCTCCTCAGAATGATCTTGAATGGCACTAGGGCTCCCGCCTGCGCCCGCGATCTTGTCAGATTCGTCACTGCGGGAAAAAGAGAGTTGAGACCCCAGGTAGTCCCATTTAAGCTGGTTCCTTTTTTTCTGACCTCTTCACTCTTTGTTTGGCCACAGCGTTTTTTTTGTCGTTGGACCGTGTCTATCCCTTTGGAAAAGTTACTAGAGTTGGCTTCAGAAGATTTACCGTCGCTAGATGAAGAAGAGCTTTTCTCTGCCAGAGAGTTGAATCCATCAGAAACAAAAAGAAAATGCTCACCCACAGGATCAGGAGACACCGGGATCTGGGACCACTGTGTGCTAGCACCTTTCATATCATTAGCAGAGAGGCCTCAAATGTAATTCTCCCGGGAATCACCCCCAACTGGAGTTAGGCTAGATCCCACAAAAGTAGGCACATTCATAGCCGTAGCTTCAATATTCTTATTATGACCAGTCGCGTCGACTGCTAGAGCCTCTTGCCCCTGGGATACTATTACAGGCTCTAAACCAAAATTGCCAGGTAAATGTAGAAAATGTTGCAAAGTGGGCTGTACTAAATTAGGCTGGTCCTGTAAGTCCAAGATTACATCTGTTATGCCACTATCTCTGCCACCATAAGGACCATTTGCTGCTTTCGCCTCATTGATGGCTGCTGAGCTGGCCTGCATACTGGCTGTGGAAAACAATTTGGCAACTGAGGGCTGAGCGCTTCCGCCATCCTTAGGGCCCCCCCCAGCAGGTTTGTTTATAGCTTTTTGGGGGGGCCCTGTCTCCTGTCTACCTTTATGCATCAGTTCAGCTTTGAGGGCTGGGGGCGCTACAGTAGAAGAACCTGAGTTGGGGTTAGGGGGGATTTTACTTTTTACGCTACTAACTCCACGGGATGCCATACTCCGCTCGACCTGGAGAGAAACCGCCATCAGGGCTGACAAAGTCCGCAAGAGGAACCTTCGAGTCCCCAAGGAGAGCAGCCGAGCAGTGAAGTACCAAAAATAGTCTGACTCGCTCCAGCATCCAGGGAGTGAGAGTGAAGCAGTCCGGGCGCTCAACTTTAAAAAAGAACTCCGTACTTTGCAGCTCTTGCGCCCCGTACTTGCTTTCGGAGCTGTCAGTGTTCTCGGCGGGAAAAGGTAACTCCCACAGCTGTGCCTGCATCTGCTGACCAATGCATAAACAACAGTTGATGGACAGAATGCAGAACAATGTCATACATTCACCCAAGTACAGAGATCTGGGCCTAAATCCATCGTTTTTTTGCTGACCGTGGCAAACCCAGCCATATGCAATTCAGTCTTGACCCTGTACCTCATGGGAACAGTCCAGCCCGAACTGCTAAGCCAGGTCCTCCCTGGACTGGAACCAAGCATCCTAGGACCGGTTTCGGGGTTTCACCCCTCTTCAGCCAGGATAGCTTGATTCCTGTGGCATGGAGAGCACGGGACTCATCACGTCTGAGCATACCTGTCCCACTCGGGGTGACAAATGCAAAAACAACAGTTGATGGACAGAATGCAGAACAATGTCATACATTCACCCCAGTACAGAGATCTGGGCCTAAATCCATCGTTTTTTTGCTCACCGTGCCATTCCAGTTTGAACCCAGCCATTTGCAAATCAATCTTGACCCTGTACCTCAATGGAACAGTCCAGCCCGGACTGCCAAGCCAGGTCCTCCCTGGACTGGAATCGAGCATCCTAGGACCGGTTTTGGGGTTTCACCCCTCTTCAGCCAGGATAGCTTGATTCCAGTGGCATGGAGAGCACGGGATTCAAACTGGAATGGCATGGTGAGCAAAAAAAACCGATGGATTTTGGCCCAGATCTCTGTACTGCCACTGGAATCAAGCTATCCTGGCTGAAGAGGGGTGAAACCCCGAAACCGGTCCTAGGATGCTTGGTTCCAGTCCAGGGAGGACCTGGCTTGGCAGTTCGGGCTGGACATTGTTCTGCATTCTGTTCATCAACTGTTGTTTTTGTATGCATCTGCTGACCAGCACAAACAGCCCAGCACAGCAGCGTCTTGGCTTCAAGCTGCATAGCAGATGGCCAAGTGAACTTGTGGCACGGGCGGCGGTGAGGCGGGTATTACACAGACACCATCTTTGCTCAGCTCAGAGGTGTTTTCTACTAGTTCCTTATTTGAGGAAACAATAGGTCTCCCTGGTGGTCTAATGGGATCCTTATGGATTTTCCGGAAGTCTTTTGGACATTGAAGAACTCACATTTTTGAAGACTGAGAATCCACGCGTTCAGTGTCTGTATCTGCTTCCCAAAATCCATAAGGATCCCATTAGACCACCAGGGAGACCTATTGTTTCCTCGAATGGGGGACTATTAGAAAATAACTCTATTGTTTTGGATTTTTTTCTACCCCCTTTACTGTTGGACCTCAGATCCTATTGCAAAGACAGTACAGACTTTCTGAAACGCATACACAATGTAACGTGGGAGGATAGCTATTCCATGATAGCATTGGATGTAAGCTCATTGTATACATGTATTTATCAGAGAAGGGGGGTCGAGGCATGCATGCATTACTTGCAATGAAGAAACATTTCATTATGGGAGCATACCGCAATGTTGGAAACAATGATGTTATATTGTCTGGTACAAAATATATTATTGTTCGAAAAATCATTGTACTGACAGGTGTCAGGGACTGCCATGGGCATTTGTTTCGCACCCAGCCTGGTGAATTTATTTCTAGGCTGATGGGAGGAACAGGTGGTATAGGTAGTTGAGAATCAAATGTACACTGATCACATTCCCATCTGGATCAGGTACATAGACAATCTCTTCCTTATTTGGCATGGGCCACAAAGTCTAGCAGCAGAATTTATTAGCAAATTGGGAAGCAATGATTTAAATCTGAGTTTCACACAGAAGATCAGTACCAATTATCGTGAATTCCTAGATGTGGCCACCTCCATTGAAAACAAACCAATTATCACCAGCTTGTTTAGGAAAGAGACGTCAGGAAATATCATTCTCCATGCTCACAGTAATCATCCGGCGCCCTTAGTCAAAAGCATTCCATACGGCGAATACATAAGAGCACGTCATAACTATAACACAGATGAGGGTTTTATTCAAGAGCAAACCATATGGATACTAGACTTAAATAACAGGGTTATAGTACTAAGGTATTGGCGGCAGCTAAAAATAAACGGACAAAGAGTACACAGAATGAGCTCCTATTTAAAAGGAAAGAATAGAAGGGGGATACTAATGCTCCTTGAATGATCACCACATATAACAAAAGATTCATTAAAATTAATAAACTGATAAAACAACATTGGAGTCTACTGGACACTGATCCAGTAATAGGGAAATATGTAGGTGAAAGACCACTCATCACCTACAGGAAACCAGGGTTGCTAAGGGACCGGCTGGTCCACAGCTACCAACAGGACATGAATACAGGTACTTGGTTAAACCCATAGAAAGGTTTCACCAAATGCCGTTCCTACAAAGCATGTAAAAACAGTAAAACACGTAGCATTATAAAAATGAGCAGGGCAGGATGAGGTCTATCAACAAATTCATTACCTGTACTAGCGATTATGTTGTATATGCTCTAGAGTGTCTCTATGGCCTCAATTACGTTGGAAGCCCCAAATTACAATTAAAACTTAGAATCCTACAACACTTACTTGCCATAACTAATAGGGATTTTAATTATCTTGTGACTAGACATTTTTACGAGCAACATGACAGTAACAGTAGTCTAATGAGTTTCTTTGGCATAGATAGAGTCATGACACACCCCCGAGGGGGAGACAGGGAAAAACACTTATGTACCCTGGAATCGAGATACATTGTTGATCTCAATACCAAAGTCCTTAATGGTCTTAATGGAGGGGAGGAACTGGTCACCCATATAGGATATCTTGCATATGTCTGGTCACACACTAGACTAATCCATAAGTGTTTGGCGGGTACCTGTCCGCACAGAGATGGGACCACGGGAGGGCTCCCCAGTCGAAAATACCCATCCATCTAGGGGCAGTACTTTCTGCAATTGTTAGTATAGAATTATGGCTTTCATACGTATAATTTTAACATACTTGGCTTTGATCACTCTGGATTATCATTCACACTTGGCACTTTATTCACAAATTCTTTTAACATATGTAGGTATGGGATGATCATGATATAGGAATATGATCACAGCTTTTCTACACTAACTGATGTATATGTGGAAATACGATTAATTTTGTTCACCATCCACATATAGCTTCAGCCCATAAGCGTAGCGGGACCACTAAAGCTTGAGAGAATTGAATAATAGATCATGAATAAATAATACAATGAAATTTGAATAATTCAATCGGATGGATTTTTTGCACCATCCTCTCAGATTCTTGGGAGGGGCAACATAGTGAGGAAAACCCAACCTTTTATACATATTATGTTTTGTCACACTTTTAACGGTTATAGATCACATTTTATGCACTTAAGGGGTGATACCTTTGCCAAACTAGATGTTCTAAGGATACTCGTTGGCACAATACACACATATACATCTTGTATTGCCCATTTTGAACTGTGTACTTTATTGTTCTCCGTTGCAACATTGGTTGTAGTATCAATTGGTTAAATCCTCTCAATTTTCAGTGAAAACAATGGATGAAATATGCGCATGGCGTATCAATTGCGAGTCTTTAAGAGAACCATTATTTTGTTTTTAATCGTTGAGATTTGATTTGAATCGGGCAACTTTATTGAACACAGCCGGGATATTGGAAGTGAACACCGGATATTTTTGCAAGTACAATTGTATTTTTAAAAAATGCATTTTTTTGAGGATCAATTTTAAATCAGGAGGAGCAATCATACTAGCTGTGTAATAACAATATGAATTTTTTGGTTCAAATTCAGGCGCTAATCGAATGTACAATAGTATGCCTTCTATGTCCATGAGTTACTAAGACTATTTCTAAAGGCAATTGGAATCTTTATGGTTACTCGGAAAAAAGGTTTCTGCCGAAACGCGTTGTCTTATTGCATAAATAAACTCTTTTATGCTGTCTGGAGGTATGCCACAGTGATTATTTTTGGAGTTCCAAGAATTTCTGAAATTTACCAATTCAGACGGAGGCTAATGCCGCCGCGTGCATACAAACATATATATTCACACACACACAACACACACTTTATTGCATGATTACTAAAACCCATTGCAAAATACCACTGTAAAATATTCAAAACACAATCACTTCGGTTGCCTGATAAGTGCAAAAACTAAAACAAGGTTAGTCACACAAGAGTAGAATACATAATAAGGAATATGAAAGCAGAAAAATACAAAACAAAAACTACAGCCTGAATTTGTTAATCAGAGTAGTTGGCCCTTGTATTGAAATTAGCATAATGAACTGTCAAAGCAGGTATAGCTGCACTCTTTCCATGAATTTAATAAAACCCCGACTAACCTGCGGGTCTCTGTACTCGAGCATGACATTGCTGATCCCTGTTCTCCTCGTTCCTATCAGGATTCATCTGACCCACAGTTCGACAGAGGAGGACAATCTGATGGCAGACAAGGAGAGGAAGTGCAACCGAAATGGCAAACACAATGCTCGTCATGAAAATAAAGACAGAGGATAGACCTCCTCCTTATAAAGTGAGAACCCGACTTCTGAACAGGAGTTGGGCGATGACTCTCCTCCACAGCGTGACAGAGGTCACCATAGTACACCGGAATCTCAACCAATTTCTGGTACCGAAAGCAACTGAAACATTTACTACAGTTAAAACCGTGGACACCTGCGTAGCCCCACCGGACAGACATATCTTTTAGATATTCAAATTGAAGGTAACATTAAATGCACCATTAAAGCAATCCTCTGTGAAAATTTAACAACATCATATGATATTCTCTTGGCGGAGGTCGACTGGCCCCCACCTTTTGTTCTAGCATGCCCCCAGGGAGAGGATGCAAAAGACACACAATTGATGGACGGAATGCAGAACAAATCAAAACATTCACCCCCAGTCAAGAGATCTGGGAGAGGATGTCATTCTTCCTTTATTTTTGTACCTTGTGCCTGACGAAGTCAAACAAGCTTATACTTCCGAATGGGCCCTTGCTTTGGCCCTAGCACTTTATCGAAACTATACAGGGTGGGGTAAGGATTCTAATTACTACATTATTCCTATACGGTCTACAGCTCAGGCACAACCACAGTAGTCTATCAAATGGGAGGCTAAAGTACCGGTTAAGGAAATCCTTTCCCAACTGGAGTACCCGGGGGTAACTGAACCCTGTGTATCTCACATGAATAATTCTCTTTTTCCGGTATTGAAACCTGATCATTCATATTGCGTTGTATTAGATTACAGACATTTAAATAGTCATACACAAACTTTTGCAGTACAAAATACACATAATACGCACTCGTTAATAATGTGGACCGCAAAAAATATAAGATTACCTTGGAAATTTCCAATGGTTTTTTCAGTCACAATTTAGCTCCAGAGAGGCACGACTGGTCTGCATTTAGCGCCCTTGGTTTTCAGAGGCGCTACGCCCGACTTCCTATGGGCTACAGAACAGCCCAGGAGTCTTTGTGGCACAAATTATGTAGATTCATTTTTTTTTTTTTTATTGTATTCCTTTTCTTGGCCTTTAAGATGATAAATCAACCAGAGGTAGCAGCCTTGTAACGATTAACAAAAGGCAGGCAGGAAAAAGAGGGAGGAAAGCAGAAGGGAAGGAGAAAGAGAGGGTAGGAGGACGGAACAACCAGCATATAATGCCATCACAATAGCCATTGTTACAGGTTACATAACAGAAATGCCATGTTAAAAACTATTCTTTGATGAGAAATCATAACGTAGGCAAGAAAAAACTTCAGAGGGTCATGTAGAATGGGGCACTATGTGCCGAGCATGCAGCATGGGGAAGGAAAAAATCGATTATTCTCTGGACAATGACACTTATACAGGGCCTTTCCCAGAAGTATCCGGAGTAATGGCTTGAATTAGCAGATGTCAGTCTGTGTGCCTTTGAGATGGAGGAAAGCCTCATGAGGACAGGTAAGTTAAAAGTGGCTCCCAGATATCTTTAGAATGAGAGGTTGGGGCATCAGTTTCCAGTAAGTGGGCAATTGTTCCTGGCAATACATTGCATCCTGCAGCCAGGATGTGACCTTAGGTACAGATTTTCTCTCCCAGAGTTTGGTAATTTGGCACTTAGCAAAGAGCAGGTGCATGGCAGTAAGACGTCAGTGTGCCAGTGTGCAAGTGGTATGTCTTTAACATAGCCCAGTAAACTAACCGTCAGCATTTGTGGTATAGGATGACCGGTGATCTGTTGAAGAGTGTGATGGACTGTATGCCAATAGTCTTTTATTCTAGGGAAGTCACAAGCTAGATGTATAAACGATGCCTGGGGCGCCGAACACCCCTCACAACGTGCCTCCTCATTCAGGCCCATGTGCTGCAGTTGTGTCGGTGGGCGATACAGCCGATAAAGAAACTTGAAATGTATGAGTCGTAATCTACAGTTGGGGGAAAGAGCTGCAGTCTGTTCGCAGCAATACGTCCATTGCTCGCAGTGATTGGAGTATCTGTTATAAGCGCACATTTAGCATGGGCTGTAGGTTGCAAATTGGCGCCATATTCTGCATGATAGCATAGAGGCATGAGGCCACTTTTTGATGTGAGGCATTCGTCAGCCTGTGTTCGAGAGCATGTAGCATGGGCGGGGATTCGGGTAAAGTGATATGTTGCACATGGCATGCATCACGTATCTGATAGTAGAGTGGGACGTCCAGCACAGTGGGGAGGAGTGATTCATCCAATGCAAACGGGGGAAGGAACTGCCCACCAGGATATAAGTCGGCGTAGGTAAATATGATTCTCCTCTGTGTTCGCACCATGGTGCCTTTGTCCTGCAACACCGGCAGCATTGTGTAATGTGTTATGGAAATAGATGGGGTGCATATGTACTGCAAGCTGCACATTGCAGTCCATCCCATGTCCATCTAACACATTCTATGGTATCAGTCTTGGTGCGTGTGGACTTGTATGGTTGATATAATGCAGTGGATAGCAGGACGGGGTAGCTCAGCCTCCACTGCCATATGTGGCTCGAATTTAGTGAGGTATAACCAAAAATGTAAATATTGAGCTTGAGCGCACCATGCATATAGTGCCATGTCTGATGCATTGAAACCGCCCTGGCCAACTGGAAGGGTGAGGATTTCCCATGAAATCCTCGGCTGCTTACCGGCCCATGCCAACAAAATCAGGTTCAATTTAAGACGTCAAAAGAAGTGTGTAGTAAGTGGCAAGGGGAGAATAAGAAAAGGTATACAAATGTGGGTAATACTACCATTTTAGCTATCGCCAAAAGTCCTGACAATGATAAGGGATCCTATCTTCTAGCCAAGACATTACCCTACCGTATTTAGCTCACCACAATTCATCTATGTCATGGTTAAACTGTAGGAAAGTAGAACCTGCTTTCATGGTTACCCCCACTTTTTGCTTGGTGTCAGTATGTGTTTAACTAGTCTGACTGGGCTCTTGCTAATCAGGACCCCAGTCACTGTGCTTTCTCCCTAAATTAACTATGGTAAGTACTTCTGTACACCCATAATTGGCTACTGGTGTACCCGTGTAAGTCACTAGTATATGGTACTAAGGTACCCATGGCATAGGTACACCAGGGTCTCTCATGGGCTGCAGCAGGTATTGTGCTTCCAATGGGAGTTCACTTAAACTGTAACTACAGGCCTGTCTTTGCAGCCCGAGTGAGTTGGTGTTTGCACCTCTCACAACAAATATAAGGTTCCTTATATCTGGGGTCACTACACTTAAATCCTATAAGTAACCCCTATGACAGGCTCTTCAGGCCTGAGGGCAGGGTGCTGGGTTGTAAGTGTGAGGGTGCCCCTGCATGAGCAGGACACCTCTACAAACCCCAGATTCGATTCTCCAGGCTGACATTTTAATACATATAGTGGACATCAGTCATTACGAGATGACTAACTACATAGTGGCTGCACCGAACCCAGTCAAGTTTGGGATCAAACCTCTTGGAATCATACCCAAACAACCAATTGCAGTGTTGGAAGTATGATCCCATGTACTGGGGGGGGAACAACCTTTACAACGCAACTGTTACAACGCACTACACTTACAACGTATTTTTTACAACGCATAATCCATTACAACGCACTACACTTACAACGCATGACACTACAACGCATTTTTAAAAACTACCATTACAACGCATTCCATTACAACGCCTACCATTACAACGCATAATATTACACTACACTTTCCAACACTTACCCTACTGTTGCACCCCCTGGAGTTAGAATAGTAATTTTTACCCCTATACTATCCAACACTTACCCTACTGTTGCACCCCCTGGAGTTAGAATAGTAATTTTTACCCCTATACTATCCAACACTTACCCTACTGTTGCACCCCCTGGAGTTAGAATAGTAATTTTTACCCCTATACTATCCAACACTTACCCTACTGTTGCACCCCCTGGAGTTAGAATAGTAATTTTTACCCCTATACTATCCAACACTTACCCTACTGTTGCACCCCCTGGAGTTAGAATAGTAATTTTTACCCCTATACTATCCAACACTTACCCTACTGTTGCACCCCCTGGAGTTAGAATAGTAATTTTTACCCCTATACCATCCAACACTTACCCTACTGTTGCACCCCCTGGAGTTAGAATAGTAATTTTTACCCCTATACTATCCAACACTTACCCTACTGTTGCACCCCCTGGAGTTAGAATAGTAATTTTTACCCCTACACTATCCAACACTTACCCTACTGTTGCACCCCCTGGAGTTAGAATAGTAATTTTTACCCCTATACTATCCAACACTTACCCTACTGTTGCACCCCCTGGAGTTAGAATAGTAATTTTTACCCCTATACTATCTAATACTTACCTTAAATGCAATGTAATATTATGCGTTGTAATGGTATGCGTTGTAAAGGTATTTTTTAAAAATGCGTTGTAGTGTCATGCGTTGTAAGTGTAGTGCGTTGTAATGGATTATGCGTTGTAAAAAATGCGTTGTAAGTGCATGCGTTGTAAAAGTGTGCGTTGTAACGTCATACATCCGTACTGGGGGGCTCCCTTAGGGTACCCCCTTTTACTACCGTAACAGCCTTGCAGGGTTTGATAGCAAGCTAGTGCTGCTGCCGACCACTGACCTGATTCTGCCCTCCTGTTGCTGAGTCAAGCTTGAGCAGGGGAAGGTTTCCTGTCACAGGGAGGTGTGACCACCTCACAGACAGGTCTTAGTGTATTGGGCTGGGGTGGAGGGTGCTTTCTAGCACCACCAGACTGTTTTGAAGGGCATATTTGGTGCCCTTCCTGCAAACTCTAGTTTGAGCCAGCTCAGGGAGCCCTTGGCTCCTCCTCTGACGCAAAACTGGACAAAGTACATGGGAGAATCCTCCCCTCTGTCCAGCTCCTCATCTGGGAGGGACACCTGAGTTGTTCCAACCCTTTCCCTAGGGTACTTATGAACTTATCTGTGGGTGGTTCTTTAGATTCATTGTGGGACAAGATTCAAGCCTGAAATCAAATAATTCTTCAACCTTCTGGACACTTGGACTTTGCCTGGAACCGATACTGCATCAAGGAGGACTCCATGTCTCGCTGTTCTACAAGTGTTCTTCATTGTCTGTGTCTGTGCTACTTCCAGGATCACCTGACCTATGGGCATCAAGGACACCTGAAGTAATCTTTCTTGGAGTGAAGGAGTCACTCCACTGCATCTGAAGGCACCACAACAAAACTGACCTGTCTGGTGCTCCTGACTGCCCACGGACTTCGAAAGGCTCGGCAGCACAGTTAGCGGTTCTGCAAATAGTATGATCCCCAGAAGAACCGTTTAGGGACTCTTCCCTCCTCTATCCCTCCTTGCATCATCTCAGACCTCTTTTACTATTCAGATCTCCCAAACAAGTGTTTCTAAACTCTTCCCTCTGACTCCTCCCCCTCCACTTCCCCTTTATGCATCCCAAACCTACTACTGCTATGAGCTAAAAGAATAAGACAATCGAGATCCTTCCCTCTTCTATACCTCCACTATCCTTTACAATACAACTAACGTGTCCACCATTCAAGATAATTTCATATTTCCCTATACTAATTACCCACTAATACTGTTTGGGGTCGGAAGTAGCATGCTACCTCCCGAAAAGTGCTTTGATGCCTCATCAGGCGCCTTTTCTGTTAAGTCTGAGGGAGAACAACACAGAACTTACTTAGCTTTTATTCCGTTTTTAACAGTGCTCTCAAATTGTTTTTTAAACTCTGTATTTTAAAACTGTATTTCTTGATTGTATTGGGTGTAAAGAGCCATGTTGTAGCTCTGGGGGTAGGCTCACAATTTACAAGTCAGCACTCTAGCTGCTGACGCTGACGTGAACACTCGGCTCCTTAAAACTGCCGATGACGCGACTGCACAGCGGACCTGCGCAGCGGGCGCGCCGCTGGCGCGCCTACGGAAAGCCCTTCATCGCCCGTCCGCTCCCAAACGGTGCCAGAGGCAGGAACCCCTGCTAGTTTGGTGAGGGAGATGCTCCTTTATAACTCGGAACAACTTTACCATTTTAGAAGAGAGGTGGACAGTAAGTGTGGTCACATCATGTTGCCAGATAGCACCAGCACACAATGCTCACGCTGTAAATTTAAACTCCAACCCACTCTTCAACCCTTGGCAGACACTCCCAACAAAAAACAGATTATGATGCTTTTACTTAACTGCCGCTCACTTCCTAAACACTCCGCTGAAATTTACCTACTCCCAGATGTTCTATTTTTAACAGAGACTTGGTTAAATAATGAGACAGACTATGCCATCGTCCAAGCCCTCCCTCCAAATTATGTAATTCAGAAGCTTGATGGAAAGTTAGGCCGCGGATGCAGGCTAGCCATAATTCATAAAGACAATTTTATTTGCCGGACTATGACAAATCCTATTCCTGATTGTGAAAGCATGACTTTTGTAATCAACTTATCTCCTACTTATACCTTCTCAGGGATTCTAGTCTACCGGCCTCCGGGTCCTCTTGGCCTCTTTAACAAAGACCTACCTGATCTCGTTGCAAATCTTGCTAGCTCCTCCCCCAATTTAACAATTCTGGGAGATTTTAATATGCACTTCAATGATGCTCAATCTGCACCCTCTTTAGACCTTATCGACGAATTGTCAATATTCCAACTTACCCTAAAAGTTGATGGTCCTACTCATAGTAAAGGTCACCTGCTTGACCCTATCTTTTTTAATATACAGATCCTATTGGTAGACAATTCTGTCCCTCTACCCTAGTCAGACCATTTTTTACTCCCGTTTATTTGGGCACTACCTGACCCCATTTCACCAGCTGCTAGAACCATTAAACTGGCTCGCAAGTGGTCGAAACTCCCCTTAGACGCCTGGATAGGTAATCTAAAAGACACTATTCCACTACCCCACTCAAACTCTAATGTCGCAAATGATAATTTCAATAATTGGCTAGAGTCATCACTCAATCGAGTCCTCCCAAGGAAAGAGATTCCAGAAAAGGTTGGAGGGAAAAAAAACCTTGGTACTCCCAGAAACGACGTGAACTTAAACAGTTATGTAAAAAATATGAAAGAATCTAAGCCAAATATAGAGAAGCTATTAAAACCTATAAAACCAAAATAAAAAATGCTCAAGCTCTCTATTACCAAGGAAAAATCACATTAGCGGCAAATTCCCCACGTGAAATATTTAAGATTGCTAAATCCCTTCTCACACCCCCCACTCCCCCTATCGCCTCAGACAAAGCCCAACTGCGGTGCAATCAAATAGCAGATTTCTTCTCGGAAAAAGTACTATAAGTCATTTCCTCTAATCATAGATCAACAAACCCCTTCATTAACAGATACTACCACCCCGGAAGCCCAGGCCTTGCTGGAAGAATTCCCACCCCTTGATCTTACCACCCTGCAAAGGTTTCTGAGAGAGCTAAAATCAGGCTCTCGCCTAGACCCTGCTCCTCCTACCATTCTTCACCAGATCTCTGAGGTCGTGTCACCAGTTATACTTGACACGTTACGTCTGTCATCATCGTGACCGTTGACGTCGTAGGAGTCGGCGATGACGTCGGCAACGGCGTACCAGATACATTGGGCGAACTATCGACCCATCTCCTTACTGCCTGGATTAAGCAAATAAGCGGAGAAGCACACTAATTCGATTTTATCGGCCTTTTTAGAAAACAACAATCGTCTTCATCCCATCACTTGCCGTAGTAGAAGAAACTAGGAAGATTCTTGATAACGGAGGCTGCGCAGCCCTGATTTTATTGGACCTCAGCGCAGCCTTCGACACCGTAAATCACCATCTGATGATCCAAAGACTCAGGGAGGCTGGAGTGACCGGATTAGCTTCAAAATGGCTACAGTACTTCCTTCTAAATAGGGTCTTTACAGTCTTTGAAGACAAACCCTCCTCTAAACAAATACCCATGACATGAGGGGTCCCACAGGGATCCTCCCTAAGCCCCACCATATTCAAAATATACAAGAGGTCACTGGCAGAAACTGTATGCCCATTTGGTGTACAGATCGTCACATATGCTGACGATACCCAGTTAATCGTCTCCATGAAGCAATACAATCAACATGGTCCTGATCTAGCTGCCTGCCTTGAGAAGGTCTTTAATTGGATGAACAACTAATTCTTAAAACTTAATGGATCAAAGACCGAACTCATGCTCCTCAGGAAGTCCGCCCCTCTAAACATAGACCTCCTCTGGCCTGGCTGCCTAGGCCCACCCCCTGTCACAAAAAAGCAAATTAAAAGTCTAGGGGTCTGGCTTGATTTCAACCTGGACTTCAAGGAACAATCATGCAAATTAGCAGCTAGCTGCTATGGTCTTCTGAGAATGATCAGGAGGATACTTCCCCTGCTTCCCTTTGCTGCCAGACAATTGCTAGTCCAAGCTTTTATTCTATCACGACTGGACTATGCTAATGCTGTTTGCCTGGGAGCCCCTCAGGCCACCACCAAAAGACTTCATAAGGTGCAGAATTGTGCGGCTCGTATGTTGTTGAATATTCCCAGACGCACCTCAGCCAAATCTGCCGTCGCTACATTGAATTGGCTCCCTGTCCAGGAAAGAATTCAATTCAAGGCAATGTGCATCATACATAAAGCACTCTCTGGAAATGGCTCGCTCTTGATTCGTCCCCGGATTCAATTCTATCTACACAATAGAGCCCTTAGATCTGAGAACAAGGGCTTAATCTTAGTTCCCAAGATCAAACGATCATGCAGTGGAGGTCGACTGTTCACATATAATGCATCTAGGCTTTGGAACAATCTACCCCTTCAAGTACGTGCCAAACCTAACTATCTCAAGTTTAGAAAACTATTGAAAACGTTTACCTTTCCCTGATCTCCTCACAACATATTTGGCGTCATAGAGCTGGGATGCATATTTTGCACTGCTTTGGAAATGTCGAGCGATACATACATACATACATACTTTCTTTAAAACATATTAAGTAGATTGATTTTATCATATTTTTATGTATTGACTATTTATTATGTAGCACTGAAGCACTTTATCTTGTATAGTTTGCATTGGTTTTAAAAACTAGCGATATATACTAGATGTCAATCAGTCAATCAATCAAGGAGTTTTTAAGCGCGCTATTCACCCCTGAGGGTCTCAAGGCGCTGGGGGGTGAGGGGGAGCAGCTCCGGTCAGGTGAAGAGCCAGGTCTTGAGGGTCTTCCTGAAGATGTGCAGCGTGGGGGCGCGTCTGAGTTCTTGATCGGCAACTCGTTCCAGGCCTTGGCTGTGATGTAGGAGAAAGTTCTTCCACCCGTTCCTGCTCTGTGGATGTGCTGGCATTCTGCGAGGGCAAGGTCGGCGGATCAGTGGTCTCTCTGGCGTACATGAAAGGAGATTCTGACGTTGAGTTATTGGGGTCTGGTGTTGTGGAGGCATTTGTAGGCGTGTTTATATATCTTGTAAGTAAGCATTTGCAATATTTAATGCGTTACATATCTTTAGGATCTTGGTTTGTGACGAATGAACTCATGCAGTGGACACCATGCATATATATATATATATATATATATATATATATATATTCACTTAAAAAACCATAGGTTTCACACATGTTATAGTTAGCTGGACATTTCACTCGTAAAAAACCAATGAAATTCCCCCGTTATAGTTAGTGCAGGCAACTATAACTCACGCGACCGCAATCCTCTGCTGATGATGTCAGATATTACATCACTGTATTTAGACACTTATTTACCCATGTCTTCTTCCATTAATCTTTAGCTATACATATATTACAAATATTTATTTTTCATAAAGACACATATGTCATCAGTGATGTAATATCTGACGTCATCAGCAGAGGATTGCGGTCGCGTGAGTTATAGTTGCCTGCACTAACTATAACGGGGGAATTTCATTGTTTTTTTACGAGTGAAATGTCCAGCTAACTATAACATGTGTGAAACCTATGGTTTTTTAAGTGAATTTGCAAGGTTTTTTAAATGCTAATTCTTAACTATAACGAGTGTGAAACCTATGGTTTTTTCAGTTAATTTGTACGGTTTTTTAAATGCTAAGTTATGTATTTATACATTTATTTTTTTTTCAGGTTTTTCACCGTGTGCGCACCGTGCGCTTCACGCACCGTGCGTGCGCTGTGGGCGCTCGGTGCGCTTTGCGCACCGAGCTCCCACGGTTCGCAGTGCGTGCCGTGCACGCGCGGTGCGCGCACCTCGCGATTTAAAAAAATAAATAAAATTGTTTATTTCTCCCTTGGGGGTCCTTCTGTGACCCCCTGACCAAGGCTAGGGGGTCAGGAACTCTCCACTCTGCCCCCTTTTCACGTTCGCCACCTTTTTTTTTCACCCCCTCAGACTGCGAGAGACAAAATGGCGGCCGACACTTCCTGGTTTCGACCGATTCGAATGTTTACCGACATCTAACAACCAATCAGAATTGCGCTCGCGCACGGCAGGGTGCGCGCACAGTGCGCGCGTATAGATATTGATATGCTTTTAAATGCTATTTTCTCAGGAAATACTGAACAGATTTACACTAAGGGTGGGCGTACTTCGCGAAGCTACGCAAAGTGCAGTTCGCACTACGCGAGCTTCGCGTAGCACTTCGCGAACTGCGTAGTAACATGTTCGCACTGTGCAAGATGTTGTTTTCAATAATTGCACAGTGCGGACAAGCAACCGACACTGTGCAATCATTGAAAATGGCATCTTGCACAGTGCGAGCTGTAGTTTTCTGCTGCTCGAGGAGATTTTTACTCGAGCGGCGCTTTCTCAACGCGAACTGGTAGTTTCTCATCGCGAGCGGTCGCGAGCATACGCGACCCCTCGCAATGAGAAACCTGACCTCCTCGCGTTGGGAATCTCGCCGGGAGGTTTATTTTCCTTGTTCGCGATCGCCAACTTGATGTTGCTGATCGCGAACAAGGAAAAAGTCTCGCCGGGATGTCATTTTGCTTGCTCGCGGTCGCCAACTTGACATTGAGGACCGCGAGCAAGCAAAAAATGACCGCAGCACTACGCAAGACTACGCTACGCGTGTTCGCACTGTGCTACGTGCAATTCGCGTAGTGCGAACTTCGCAAACTTCGCGAGCGTAGCGTAGTGCTTTGCCCAGGCCTAATTTACACCAGACCTGCAAAAGGCACTTTCTTGACCTTATGGCTACCTCTCTGCCAAATTTCACGTAATTCTGTTCAGCCGTTCGGGCTACAGCTGCGACTAAAGGTCCTATGGAAAAATGCATGGGGAAAACGCGTTTTGGGACCCCCCCTTTTTCTCGGCCCCCATTTGACGAATCACCCCGAGACTTTCAGGGTAGGAGCTGAGCGGAGCGCTCCATTAGTTTTGAAAATTTCGCGAGGATTCGTCAACCGGCGCCAAAGTTATTCAAAATAGAATTTTGAGATTTCCTATGGAAACACGGTCCTAACTATGGGGCATATCAACAAGGGCTTTATCTCTGCTTTTTTGGCTTTAAAAGCCAAAAAAGCAGAGATAAAACTAGCACCCTATCAACAACAGGGTGCTAACACGCAAATTTGCATGTTAGCACCCTTTTACTCTACGCTTCCCCTTGCATCTCTAATGAGATGCAAAGGGGGCGTTCCAGAGTAAAATAATAGGAGAAATGTCGCTAAGCGACATTTCTCCTATTATCAAGAATGTCGCTAACCCTGTTAGAGACAAAAAAAGCAGCGCTAACCGCGGTTAACGCTGCTTTTTTACGTCTGCTAATTTTCAGACTTAGCCATGATATCCTATGGAAGGAGGATATCATGGCTAAGTTTGCCTGTCCCTATCAACAAGGTAGCGTGTGATTATCGCTGGGTTTCCAGCGATAATCTCACGTTAGCCTGTTAGCGTGTAGATTTTTATCGCTATTGAGATAAGCGTTGGTAATAGCACGCTATCTCAGCGATAAAAATTCACGCTAGCCGGCGATAATTATCCTCACGCTAAGAGCGCTGAGCGATAATTATCGCCGGTTGTTGTTGATATGCCCCCAAAACTATCTACTGGCGACCGCCAGTAGATAATATGTATATATGTATATATATACATATATATGAACAAACAAACAATCCACCTCCCACGGCGACACCATGGAAGGAAGCACGGACACAAGTGGTTCAGGATTCGGCATCGCTTTATTTAATTGTTGTCGCCCTCAATCCCAAGCACCAGGAGAGACGTGTTTCAGCCTTCAAGAGGCCTTCGTCAATCTAATTTGGTATGCTATAATGCTTCACTTATAAGGCCCTTCCCACCTGACTGATGTATAAACATAGAAAACATACTATAATGTATGTGTTCCACTAACGGCCCAAGTGCGTCGTTTAGATGCTGTCCACAGCCAAAAATCGGCACTAACACAGGTAAGGCATAACAATAAAAATAAGTATTACATACAATGCTTGCATCCTCGTTTGCTTATAATACCGAAAAATGCAGACAGCATAAATTAATCAATCATAGAAATCACATAAAACATTTGTCACAATGGGATTACTGCGGGCATTTAAAGGTACATCACCAAACTCGTAATCCTGTGTTGTCATTTTAAACATTAATCATAAAAAAATAATTGTTGAAAAGAAGAAAATGTCAGCCGTTATAATTCGTGTTTTATAGTTACTGTCGATGCTATGTAAAGTTCACCCAGGCAAATGCCAAGTCTATGCAGGCATGACCTCCGATCCAAACTGCAGAATCAAGATAATTTCTGCCATAATTAGAATACCAAAGCGCTAATGTTCACCGTGCAGCGGAACCGGATAATTATGGTCTAATGCGGGATTATGCTTGCAGACGAATAGTATACTTGCAACTCCAAGTCTGTAGAGCGCTTGAAACTCCATATCCCATAATGCAGCTGTATGGTAGGATAATTAACAGGACAAATGACTGCAGATGTATATTGCAGGGTCACAAAATAATTCATTTCAAGGCAAAGGCAAATGTCAAATCACCGCAATAACTGCCAACATAAAATAACTTTCATTAAAGTACAACCTCGGGATTGAGGGGGACCCATCAGCAAAATTGATAGCGCCAGAGCCACCTCACCGCATCGGCGTTGGCCTCTGCAGTGCCCAATTACCAGCTGGTGTCAGTCTTCTGGGCAAGGCATTTCTTGCTGGCAAAAAACACAGATCCCATGCTGGCTGTTACAGAAACCGCCGCGCTACGAGACCCACATCTTCCACCGCAGTCATCCTCGTTCCTCTTCCTGCCAACCAACCGGGGGCTTCCCCATGATAGCACTCCAGTACTGCTCCTCCAAGATTCGTTCTGAAGGAAAAGCCACAAACAACTGGTGGTCCGTGTAAGCGTAACGACCGCTCACGCTGTAATGAATGAACAAACAAACAATCCACCTCCCACGGCGACACCATGGAAGGAAGCACGGACACAAGTGGTTCAGGATTCGGCATCACTTTATTTAATTGTTGTCGCCCTCAATCCCAAGCACCAGGAGAGACGCGTTTCAGCCTTCAAGAGGCCTTAGTCAATCTAATTTGGTATGCTATAATGCTTCACTTATAAGGCCCTTCCCACCTGACTGATGTATAAACATAGAAAACATACTATAATGTATGTGTTCCACTGTTGGCCCAAGTGCGTCATGTAGATGCTGTCCACATATATGTGTGTATATATATATATTCACTTAAAAATCCATAGGTTTCACACATGTTATAGTTAGGTGGACATTTCACTCGTAAAAAACCAATGAAATTCCCCCGTTATAGTTAGTTCAGATAACTATAACTCGCGCGCCCGCAATCCACTGCTCATGACGTCACATATTACATCACTCATGACATGGTCAGTGGCATCACTCATGACATCACTGATGACATCATCCTTTTGATAGAGTGGCGGTCGCGCGAGTTATAGTTATCTGAACTAACTATAACGGGGGAATTTCATTGGTTTTTTACAAGTGAAATATCAACCTAACTATAACATGTGTGAAACCTATGGTTTTTTAAGTGAATTTGCAAGGTTTTTTAAATGCTAATTCCTAACTATAACGTGTGTGAAACAAGTTCTGCGCACACGTTATAGTTTAAACACAGTGTAGTGTTACCATAGGGTAAAGTCTGGAATGTACAATAGCGGTCAACACCAGAAATGTCTTTTGTAGAATTTAATATTGCGTTTCTTCAAGTGAAAGAACGAATCCTGGAACATGTAAGAGCTATGCGCAATGGCGATGCCAGATATCCTATGGCCCTTCATGTGTTGTCTTGCCCCACTCAAGGTTCTCAAAAGAAACTCACCTTTTTTGGCATGGACACTACGCCACCTAACGTCAGAGGTGGTAATCGAGAATTAAGACTACGTCGCCTGGAAGCAACATGGATAATGCGCTTACATACCGTAAGACATGGCTTGAACTTTGACCATGAGTTACAGTACTTCCTAGGTTCCTGAACCTACCCTTGGATACTCATGCTCTCTTGTTTTTTCTGAGCATGTTTGTGACAATTTTGTGACATGCTGTGTTCTGATTGCTTTTCGTTTTCCTACTGCATATTATGTTACTTTTGAACTTATCTTCGGTCTGTTTTGTTCTGTTTGCTCATGTTCTCTTACCCGTTATGCCATTCCTTGTACTGACTGCCTGATTTCCACTTCCTAATTACTCCCTTTTGTTCTTATCTCGGCCAGCACTACTGGCTCTTATTTACTCATGCTCCTTTTATCCTTTTGAGCATTATGTGACATACTGTGTTCTGATTGCTTTTCGTTTTCCTACTGCATACTATGTTACTTTTGTACTTATCTCCGGTCTGTTCTGTTCTGTTTTGCTTATGTTCTCTTACCCGTGATGCCATTCCTTGTACTGACTTCCTGATTTCCACTTCCTTTTACCCCCTTTTGTTCTTATCTCGGCCAGCACTACTGGCTCTCATTTACTCTCCCCTTTCGCACCACTACCTAGGGCTTTCTTGCAATACTTTGTACTTTACTACTATACTCATGAGTTCCACTTACAATTCTTCACCCATTTCTTCGAACTGTCTTCCTCTTATCTCTGCACACACACCATGTCTGCCGTTCTTTCATCAATTTTCTGCAGCTTTATTGATCACTTGACTTCATCCTCTATTTTGACTTCAGATCCCTTGTTTCTACACCACTCTCTTACTTTCTACGTATTCTGTTTGTTTTAGATCTTTTGTGTGGTCCTATTACTCTCTCACCTTTTATTTATTTTGCCTTTCTTTCTTCGTGCTTTGCAAACCCACTTCCGTTATACTCTTCACATCGGGCATGCTTACCCTCACTTCCGGTCTGCCCCGCAGGACCCACACGCTCTAGTCTTTTTGTTCCCCTATAAATCCACTTCCTGTTTCGCTCACTCCCTAGCGCGAGTTTATCCTTCCCTCGTTGCCCGGAGCCTACGGTAAGCTTCCCGCCAACCAGGGACTGCCTCATCCACTTGACCCTTATTCCCAATTTTCCTCCATTAGATCCTTCCGTGGTTTGACCCACCCGTCAACCGCCCCCTTTTGCATACGGATTTCCCGCCATTCACGCTTCACCTTTTAATTCCATAGACGTTCCGAACTCTCTGCTCTCTACGGTAAGAGCTAATCTCATTTTACGCTACCGCTTTTCACTCCCTCCCCGGTCCACATGCTTCATTTTTATCCCTAGATCGCCTTGACTACCCGGAACCTCTTCACCCTATTACCACTACTGTGGCTGTGGTGTTGCCCCTACTCTCCTTTGGATGTACCATCGTCCCCTTTTTCCTTTGCCATAGCCTTCGTCCTTGCAGGTAGAGTTCCTCGTATATTCCTTGCGGTTTGCCGTTCGTTTCACTGCACTGTGGCCTCATGACCTTCTTCTGTCCCTACTCGGTCTATGTACTGCATGCCCTATTATTTGTCTTTTCATTTCCTTTTGCTACGTGCACCGCTACCTCCTACTGTCTCTCGGTTCTTCTTATTTTGTTATATGTACACACGCACGGGTTTTTCACCTTTCTTTTTACTCTCGATATTCTCAAGCACCGTTTTTTATTCATTTGACTTGCTTCTCCTCCCCTCTCCCGGTATCCCCTTTCCTTCTGCTTCCACTTGGGTCACTGTTTACCACCTGTGATTCTCCCCTTTGCCCTTTTCCAAATCTCACCGTTCCGTACTCATATCGCAATCCTTACCTGTTTAGTATTCCTTCTCTTTTATACCAGGAATTGTGGCTGTTTTGACCTTTTACGTACGTTGGTATTATATTAAGAACCTTGTGTCTCACTTCTAGTTCATTTTTTGACTTGGCCATGGCCCCACAATTATGACTTGGATCCTCCTTAATAATTGTATGATGTCACATCACATCATGTACCACTTTCGTTTATTTTCGTTATCGTAACGTTGATATCATGTTTTCTATTGTGTGCGCTCTCGTATTGTGTGACCTCACCATACCAGTGGGGCTCTTTACCTCTGGTCCCTCCCGTCCCCTTTTTCATTCCTTGTGTTTTTTGACCCTTCTGTTTCTTTATTTTGTTTTCTTTGTGTCCTTCTCAGCCCTGAAGAGTCACGTGTTGTTTCCCGTTGACGAAACACGTGTCGGCTGGTTGTTTTTCTTGTCCCTTCAATTCACTTGAAGAAACGCAATATTAAATTCTACAAAAGACATTTCTGGTGTTGACCGCTATTGTACATTCCAGACTTTACCCTATGGTAACACTACACTGTGTTTAAACTATAACGTGGGCGCAGAACTTGTTTCTAATTTTGCAGTGAGTGTCTCCTACATTCCAACTCGCAGGGGTTCTTTTTCTTGCCAGGGTTTGTTTTCCCCTGATCTCGCAGCACCGTACTTATTCTTCAGAATTGAACCTTTGGTGTACTAGGTTTGAGCGCCATCTTTCCTTCTCCAACTAAACCCCTCACAGAACCCATTTCTATAACGTGTGTGAAACCTATGGTTTTTTCAGTGAATTTGTACGTTTTTTTAAATGCTAAGTTATGTATTTATTATTATATTTTTTATATATTCATTTTACAATAAACTACGTATGACATTTAAAAAAAAATAATTTTTTAATGGTTTTTCACCGTGCGCGCACCGTGCGCGCACCCTGCGATTTTTTAAAATTTGTTTTAAAAAAAATGTCTGCCTTCGGGGTCCTTCAGGGACCCCCTGACAAAGGCTAGGGGGGTCAGGAACTCTCTACCCTGCCCCCTTTTCACGTTCGCCTCTTTCCTTTTTCACTTTCGCACTCAAAACAAACAAAATGGCGGCAGACACTTCCTGATTTCGACCGATTCGAACGTTGACTGACATGTAACCACCAATCAGAAAATATATATATATATATATATATATATATATATATATATATATATATATATATATATATATATATATATATATATATATATATATATATATATATTAAAGTTCACAGTTTGTCCCAAAAGAAGCGCCCTCCTCACCATGGAAAAATTAGGCCAAGCACTCCAAGACTGCAAGTTTCTTTCGTTACAATATACAGCCCAACACGTTTCGGAATCCATTGCCTTGGTCACGGGCCAGCAGCATTCATAACACATCTCACGAGACTGCCAGCACTGCTTAAATCTCTTTAATAAAGCTCAGGTGAGTATAGCATCAACAAGCAGTGCATGCTGGTATTCGCAGTTTTATAAATCAATATAACGTTTCAATGTTGCTGTCATAAATGAATTTATAGTCATTACCCTTGATAAGGTTGAAACAAAACACTGCTGACTTGAAATGCAAATCATGGCTCATGGTGACCTGGCTGGCCTCAAACTCACGAAGCCGCAGACCCGCCTTGAATAACAGGCAATGGTGCGCTTACCGGCTGGACGGCCGTATTTATTAAAGTTCACAGTTTGTCCCAAAACAAGCGCACTCCTCACCATGGAAAAATTAGGCCAAGCACTCCAAGACTGCAAGTTTCTTTCGTTACAATATACAGCCCAACGCGTTTCGGAATCCATTTCCTTGGTCACGGGCCAGCAGCATTCATTACACATCTCACGAGACTGCCAGCACTGCTTAAATCTCTTTAATAAAGCTCAGGTGAGTATAGCATCAACAAGCAGTGCATGCTGGTATTCGCAGTTTCAGAAATCAATATAACGTTTCAATGTTGCTGTCATAAATGAATTTATAGTCATTACCCTTGGTAAGGTTGAAACAAAACACTGCTGACTTGAAATGCAAATCATGGCTCATGGTGACCTGGCTGGCCTCAAACTCACGAAGCCGCAGACCCGCCTTGAATAACAGGCAGTGGTGCGCTTACCGGCTGGACGGCCATATTTATTAAAGTTCACAGTTTGTCCCAAAACAAGCGCACTCCTCACCATGGAAAAATTAGGCCAAGCACTCCAAGACTGCAAGTTTCTTTCATTACAATATACAGCCCAACGCGTTTCGGAATCCATTTCCTTGGTCACGGGCCAGCAGCATTCATTACACATCTCACGAGACTGCCAGCACTGCTTGAATCTCTTTAATAAAGCTCAGGTGAGTATAGCATCAACAAGCAGTGCATGCTGGTATTCGCAGTTTCATAAATCAATATAACGTTTCAATGTTGCTGTCATAAATGAATTTATAGTCATTACCCTTGATAAGGTTGAAACAAAACACTGCTGACTTGAAATGCAAATCATGGCTCATGGTGACCTGGCTGGCCTCAAACTCACGAAGCCGCAGACCCGCCTTGAATAACAGGCAGTGGTGCGCTTACCGGCTGGACGGCCGTATTTATTAAAGTTCACAGTTTGTCCCAAAACAAGCGCACTCCTCACCATGGAAAAATTAGGCCAAGCACTCCAAGACTGCAAGTTTCTTTCGTTACAATATACAGCCCAACGCGTTTCGGAATCCATTTCCTCGGTCACGGGCCAGCAGCATTCATTACACTGTATTTAGACACTTATTTACCCATGTCTTCTTCCATTAATCTTTAGCTATACATATATTACAAATATTTATTTTTCATAAAGACACATATGTCATCAGTGATGTAATATCTGACGTCATCAGCAGAGGATTGCGGTCGCGTGAGTTATAGTTGCCTGCACTAACTATAACGGGGGAATTTCATTGGTTTTTTACGAGTGAAATGTCCAGCTAACTATAACATGTGTGAAACCTATGGTTTTTTAAGTGAATTTGCAAGGTTTTTTAAATGCTAATTCATAACTATAACGTGTGTGAAACCTATGGTTTTTTCAGTGAATTTGTGCGGTTTTTTAAATGCTAAGTAATGTATTTATGAATTATTTTTTTTCCAGGTTTCTCACCGTGCGTGCACCGTGAAATTATTATTATTTTTTTAAATTGCGAGGTGCGCGCACCGTGCGCGCACGGTGAGCTTCGCTCACCGTGCGCGGTCGGTGGGCACTCGGTGAACTTCGCGCACCGAGCGCCCACGGGTCATAGTCCGTGCCGTGCGCACTGAGTGCACGCACCTCGCAATTTTTAACAAAATTTTTTTTCTCCCTTGGGAGTCGTTCTATGACCCCATGACCAAGGCTAGGGGGTCAGGAACTGTCCACTCTGCCCCCTTTTCACGTTCTCCACCTTTTTTTTTTTAACCCCCTCAGACTGCGAGAGACAAAATGGCGGCTGACACTTCCTGGTTTCGACCGATTCGAATGTTTACCGACATCTAACAACCAATCAGAATTGCGCTCGCGCACGGCAGGGTGCGCGCACCGTGCGCGCACGGTGCGCGCGTATAGATATTGATATGCTTTTAAATGCTATTTTCTCAGGAAATACTGAACAGATTTACACCAGACCTGCAAAAGGCACTTCCTTGGCCTTATGGCTACCTCTGTGCCAAATTTCAAGTAACTCTGTTCAGCCGTTCGGGCTGTAGCTGTGTCTAAAGGTCCTATGGAAAAATGCATGGGGAAAACGCGTTTTGGGACCCCCCTTTTTTCTCGACCCCCGCTTGACGAATCACCCCGAGACTTTCAGGGTAGGAGCTGAACGGAGCGCCCCATTAGTTTTGAAAATTTTGCGAGGATTCGTCAACCGGCACCAAAGTTATTCAAAATAGAATTTTGAGATTTCCTATGGAAACTAGGTTGTAACTATAACTATCTACTGGCGACCGCCAGTAGATAATATACACATTATATATGCACACACACACACACACTCACTCACACACACACAACACACACTTCATTGCATGATTACTAAAATACTGCTGTAAAAAATACAAAACACAATCACTTCAGTTGCCTGAAAAGTGCAAAAACTAAAATAAAACAAGGTTAGTCACACAAGAGTAGAATTCATAGTAAGGAATATGAAAGCAGTAACATACAAAACAACAGACTTTATAAGGAGGTCTATCCTCTTTCTTTATTTTCATGTCAGGTGAGCATTGTGATTCCCATTTTGGTTACACTTCCTCTCCTTCTCTGCCATCGGATCGCCTTCCTCTGTCATACTGTGGGACAGATGAATCCTTAAAGGAACGAGGAGAACGGGGATCAGTAATGTCATGCTCAAGTACAGAGACCCGCAGGTTAGTTGGTGTTTCATTAAATTCATGGAAAGAGTACAGCCATCCCTGCTTTGACAGTTCATAATGCTAATTGCAATACAAGGGCCAACAACTCTGATTAACAGATTCAGTCTCTATTAAAAAAAAAGAAAGTTGCAGCATTAACAGCTAAATATGCCACAGACAGCAAGAACCCGACTCCTGAACAGGAGTTGGGCGATGACTCTCCTCCACAGCGTGGCAGAGGTCACCATAGTACACTGGAATCTCAAGTAAGACTCCTGTTGCTCCTTGTCTCGCTGTTCTACAAGTCTTCTTCATTGTCTGTGTCTGTGCTACTTCCAGGATCTTCACAAGACCTATGGGCACCGAAGTAATCTCCCTTGGAGTGAAGGAGTCACTCCACTACATCTGCAGGCACCACAACAAACCTGACCAGTCTGCTGCTCCTGAACTCCCACAGACTTGGAAAGCCTCAGCAGCACAGTTAGTGGTTCTGCAAATACCTCGAGCCCTGACCTGTCGTCTCTGCAATTTTGAGGCCAGTATCCCTCGTCGGAACCTCTGGGACCAAACCCCGGAGCACTGCATCAACTTGCTGTTGCCAAAGCTTGTTGGCTCTGCACTCCACAGACCTTTGGGCTACAAGAAGTTCCAGCATCTTTTCCTGCCAAGTACAGCATCCTCACCACATCCTCTGCACCGTGGGCCTTCCTTATTAGTGAGCTGCTAGAGATTCTGTTGCGACTCCTGTGGCTTCAGCCTGTAGGTCCTCTTGAGGATCTTCTTTTACTCCAGTGGGCTCCCCTACTTGCTCGGGCCTGCTCCTACTTGTGGTGAGTCTCTGGAACTTGCTCTTCCCAACGTTGTTCCTTCTTTGTTCTCCATGCCATTTGCACCTATCAAGGCTTGTTGGTGCTCCCGCCGAACACCGCCCTCCTGGTCCTCGATTTCCGATGTGAGACAGCTCGTATACAGCTCCTGGTCTTCTTCAGCATCACCTGGTCCTCACATCTGCAGCAACAAGGTCATCATCAACACTTCTGAACTGTCTGACATCAGTGGGCTTTGCTCTTTCGTGCCTGGTCAGCTTTGAGTAGACTCTGTCCACTCTGTTTGCAGGTTTTCCTCTTCAAGAATCCCCCCTTGGATTCCTCTGGACTCTTGCACAGTCTTCTCCAGCAGCATCTTCTTCAAAGTCCTCCATTGTGGCCAATGGCAGTTTCTGACATCCCTTCACACCTATGCACCCGCTTTCCCTGGTGTAGGTATTCTGGTTTCTGGGGTATCCCCGGGTGGGGCGACTCTCCACCCTTCTGTCCTCCACTTGGTTTCTTCAAGGTCCACTGATAAGGGTCCTTCTTCTTAAAAACTGTCACCGCAGCTTACCCGTTGACTTCAATTGGGCATGTGGCCAAGTTTCCACTCTGCACACAGCCTTCGTGGGGTTCCTGGGTACTTACCTTGGGTGGTTCCTTCTGTCCCCAGTTCCTCTGAATCTCCTGGTCCAAATCCCTAATTCGGTTGCAGTTCGCATTCCACTTTTTTAGTATATGGTTTGGTCCACTGTATTTTGTGCTTATCTATTTGCAATTGAAGTATTGTTGTGTATTTGTGTTGATATCTCCAGGAATGAGCTATACTAATGTGTACTGAGTGTTGTGTAATAAATAGATCTATTTTTATATATACACTGTGCAGTTCTTTTTCGTTTAACCTACACTATATGATTAAATTAGTAAAACAAGCTGCTTAACACTCCTTCAAGATAAGCCTGGAGGCTGCTCTCCAAAACCACCACTTTGAGAGCTTTCTATGATTATCAAAGACCAATAAAATTATCATAAGGGTTGCCTGGATTAGTGCAAGGTTCATCACTTAAATACGGGTGCATCATATACTAAGTCAGCCTCCAACATTGGTGTGCGGCGGTTGGGATTTAAGCCTGTGCTGTTTTTCCAGATAATCTAGGTGTGGGTAGATGAAAAATAATCACTAGCATAGGCATATATTAAATACTTTTGTAATTAGTAAGTTCTACTGAACTTTTTGGATTTCCGGTTAAGGGTCTAGCACAATCTTTTCTACCATTTTTGGGAGTTTATTTTTGACTAGGGTAGATAGGTGCAACACCATACCACACCTAGTTACTATGTCTTTAGTTGGTGAATTCAGTGGGTCCCAGCCCTCTAGATATAGTGGTCTGAAGTTCCAAGAACTCAGGACCCTGGCTGCATCTAGACAGGTAAAGACAGGAAGTCACCCTAACAAACAGCAACTCATAGCGATGCTCATGCAGTATTACCTTCAGAATCCTGAAAGGCCAGAAGTGCAGGATGACTTTCGGATGGGTGGAGGCCAAGGAGAAGGGTCAGGGGTGGCTCACCCCATTTAACTCACTTCTGAGCCTGACCAGGAGGAGTCTGATAACTCCACAATGGTGAACCCTGATCCCTCAGGGAATAGTACAGTTGGTACAGAAGGAGTCCCTAGATATAGGCCCCCTTTATTCCTCCTTGCAGGGTGAAAAGAGTTCGGGGAGGCCCAGGTCCTCCTCTGTCAATTCCAATGGCTCTAACAACTCCACAGGGACCTCCATGTCTAGTCAGAGGGAGGACTCCATAGAAAGGGAATACCACCTGCCCAAGCTCAAGATCAAGAAGTAGCAGTTGGCCCTGGAAGTTCAGAGGACCAGGAAGAATTTGGGACTAGGGTCCCATGGTGGCAGCACTAGCAAACCTAGGGGCAGGGAGACTTTCTCTGATACTAGGAACCTGAGCAGGATAGTCCCTCCTTACCAGGAGGGGGATTGATATCCATAAATGCATCACTGCTCTAGAGAAGGCCTGTACATTTCATAAGGTCCCTCAAAGGCAGTGGGCAGCTATCCTGTGGCTCTCCTTTGCTAACAAAGGTAGAGACAAACTTCTCACTGTCAGGGAGGAAGATGCTGACAACTACCCAGTCCTGAAGAGTGTCCTCATAGAAGGGTTTGGTTTAACCACTGAACAGTACAGGTTGATTTTGTAGACAGTGCTATTAAGGTTCTGGAAGGCTGGCTTCCTGGACGTAATGTATATGACTATGAGGGACTGTACACTTTACTGATTAGGGAGCACATCATTAATAATTGTCAAAATCAGAAACTGCATGAGTACCTGGTGGAACTCTGACCTGACCTCTCCCCAAGAACTGGGAAAGAAGGCAGACAAATTAGTCCGCACCAGGGTCAAGCAGAAATCTCATAGTAGTGGTGACCAGAAGAAGCAAGATTCTTCTAAGGCCCAAGAGAAGAGTGGGGAGAAAGGAAAAGAAAAAAAGAGTCATCACAAGGTCCCCAAAAGTCTTCCTCTGGGGGTAGGTCCCAAACCTCCTATTCCTCTGGTAAGAAACCTTTGTGTTACCTGTGTAAGGAGAAAGGCCATAAAGCAAAATACGCCAATTGCTCTAAATCTAGCACCAAGGAAACTATTACTACTGCTGCTCCTAAAGCAACTCTTGCCCCAAGCACCAGTACAAGTAGTAGTAGTGCCCCCAAGGGATTAGTAGGGTTACCCTTGGGTCATGTAGTGGATTCTGGACTAGTCAGAACCCCCACTCAGGGTGTCCTTGTCTGCGATAGTGCCATGGAAGTTGCTACTTTACTTGTAAGTTGGGCAAGTACAGACAACAGCCCCTGGTTAATGGTCAAGAAGCTGTGGCATACAGGAACACAGGGGCCAGTGCCACTATGATAACAGAGAAACATGTGTCTCCTGAGCAGATCATACTTGGTAACATTTACCAAGTGGCCAATGCAAGCAATGTCAGGACTGATCATTCCGTGGCAGATGTGAATCTCAGATGGGGAGTGGAAACTGTCCCTAAAAGAGTTGTGTTTTACCTGGACCTACCTGTGGACTGTGTGGTGGGCAATGATTTAGAAACTTCAGCCTGGTCTGAAGTGGAGTTGAGGACACATGAAAGAGATGATGGTAATCTCAGCCAGTGCCTTTGCTGTTACCAGGGCTCAGGCCAAACAGTTAAGCACCGAGGGAGCTCTGGATCCTGGAATAATGGACCAGCCAGTTCCCAAGAGAAGGAGGAGCAAAGGTAAAGATGTATCCTCTTCTCAGACTCCTAGTGACGATCAGTCATCTGAGGGAGATGACCTCCGTCCCTGTGAAGGATCTGTCCCAGAGGAACTTGGGCCTGACACAGCAGAGTTCTTGGGGGCAGGGGGCCCTTCCGTGGCAGACTTTAGTCTGGGGCATAAAACCTGCCGTTCTCTTGAACAGCTCAGACAGCAAGCTACTGCTGAGGAGTCAGGGAATGTCAGTTGGTCTATTGGGAAGATGGGCTCATATTGTTTGAGTGGAGAGACCCCAAGCTTGGTGCCACCAGGAGGTTGGTCATACCTCAGAAATCCAGGGATTTTCTATTATCCCTAGCACATGCAAGATATATTGGGCAAAGCAAGACTTGGGACAGGCTTGTCCCTCACTTTCACTGGCCCCAATATCCGAGGATACCAAAGAGTGTTACCGCTCCTATGTCACTTGTCAAGCCAGTGGCAAGTCAAAGTATACCACAAAGGCCCACTTAATTCCACATCCAGTGGTTGGGGTTCTCTTCAAGAGGATAGTGATAGACATTGTAGGTCCCATAAAACCTCCAACAGCATCTGGATATAGTTACATACTAGTGGTGGTGGACCATGCCACTAGATATCCAGAAGCTATTCCACTTATGACCACTACAGCTCCTATAGTGGCTAGGATCCTCATGGGAGTCTTTTCCAGGGTTGGGTTTCCTAAGTAGGTCTTGTCAGACAGAGGTACTAACTTCCTGTCTAGCTACAACACTGCTATGTGGAAGTAGTGTGGTGTAAACTACACGTTTATAACACTCTATCATCCACAGTGCAATGGGCTTGTTAAAAGGTTCAACAAGACCCTAGAGGGTATGATCATGGGACACCCAGAAAAGCTGAGGTGAAAATGGGATATCTTACTATCCTGCCTTGTCTTTGCCTACAGAGAGGTTCCTCAGAAGAGTTTGGGCTACAGCCCATTTGAACTTCTGTTTAGACATCCAGCTAGGGGTCTATTGTGTTTGGTTAAGGAGGGATGGGAGCAGCCTCTCAAACCTACTAAACAGGACATAGTGGATTATGTATAATTGACCTGCATTCTCGTATGGCGGAGTACACGAAGCAGGTCAGCAAAAACCTTGAGGCCAGCTAGGAGCTTCAGAAAGCTTGGCATGACCAAAAGGCTGCGCTGGCTGTTTACCAGCCAGGATAGAAAGTGTGGGTGTTGGAGCCTGTGGCCCCAGCAGTTCTCCAGGACAAGTGGAGTGGCCGCCACACTATCCATGAGATAAAAAGGTGGGGGTCACCTACTTGGTTGACCTAGGTACTCCTAGAAGTCCTCACAGGGTACTTCATGTGAACCGCCTAAAGCCTTTTATTGACAGAGCTGCCATGAGCTTGCTCATGGCCACTGATGAAGGACAGGAGGAAGGGAGTGACCCTCTCCCTGATCTCCTCTCTCCGGACCCTGTTGATGGGTCAGTTGATGGCATAGCCGTGACAGGCAGCCTCACTGACCAGCAGCAACCTGATTGTAGACAGGTTCTCAATCAGTTTCCCAACTTATTTTCTCTGACTCCTAGTCAAATCACCTGGTGTACCAATGAAGTGGACACAGGTGACAGTCTGCCTGTCAAGAGTAAAATCTACAGACAGCCTGACCATGTCAGAAATTGCATCAGGACAGAGGTCCAAACGATGCTGGAGTTGGGGGTCATTGGGCCTTCGGATAGCCCTTGGGCTAATCCTGTAGTCCTTGTGCCAAAACCTCACACCCAAGATGGTAAGAGAGAGATGAGGTTTTGTGTAGCCTATAGAGGTCTCAATGCAGTCACTAGGACTGATGCCCATCCAATTCCCAGGGCAGATGAGCTGATTGATACTCTGGCCTCAGCCAAGCATCCCAGTACATTTGACACGACTGCTGGCTACTGGCAGATCAGACACTCTGAGGATGCCAAGCCAAAAACAGCATTTGCAACCCCTAATGGGCAATATTAATTTATTGTGATACCTTTTGGTTTGCAGAATGCACCTGCCACATTTCAGAGGTTGGGGACCAAAGTTCTCCAGAGTCTAAAAGCCTATAGTGCAGCATATCTAGATGATATTGCTGTCTTTAGTTCCACCTGGCAGGATCACCTGGTGCTCCTCAGGAATGTTCTGGAACCCTGTAAAAGTCAGGCCCCAGTATCAAGGCCACAAAGTGCCAGATAGGGCAAAGCAAGGTTGTGTACTTGGGCCAACTTGTAGGTGGATGCCAGGTTCAACCATTGGGGAGAAAAATACAGCATATAATTGACTGGATTGCTCCCACTACCCAGACCAGAGCTTTCTTAGACCTGACTGGGTACTACAGGAGGTTTGTTAAGCAATATGGATCCAGAGTGACTCCCCTTAATGATCTCACCTCCAAAAGAAAGTTCAGTGGACAGATAGCTGTCAGAAGGCATTTGATGGCCTGCAGCAGGCCATGTGCACTGCTCCCATTCTGCAAAGTCCTGATTACTCCAAACACTTTACTGTCCAGACAGATGCTTGTGAGATAGAGGTAGGTGATGTTCTATCACAACTTAATGCAGGTGATGAGGACCAACCAACACAGATGGACTCTCCAGAGATTTGCACTTATAAAATGAAGACTCAACTGGTCAAGGTTAGTCCTATCTCCTTTCATTTTGGGGGGGGGGGGGTGGGTAGGAAAGTAGTATCTGCTTTCATGGTTATCCCCCACTTTGTGCTGGTGTCAGTATGTATTTTTGACTTGTCTGACTGAGATCTTGCTAATCAGGACCCCAGTCACTGTGCTTCCCCCCTAAATTGACTATGGTAAGTACTTCTGTATCTCCACAATTGGCTACTGGTTTACCCCTATAAGTGCCTAGCATATGGTACTGAGGTACCCAGGGCATAAGTCCAAAGGGTTCTCCCATGGGCTGCACCACTTACCACAGATATAATTGTCTTACATCCGAGCTCACCACACTTAAAACGAATAAGAGGCCCCTAAGGCAGGTCTTTCAATCCTGAAGGTAGGGTGCTAGGTTAGAAGTGTGTGGGTGCCCCTGCATGGGCAGGACACCCCTACAAACCCCGTAGGCTTTACCTCAAGGCTTTATAAGTGTGTCCAGCTATTTTGATACTCCTCTGGGAGAGACCCCTGAGTCATCTTAACCCCTTTAACTAAGGTATTTAAGGTCTTACCTGTGGGTGGGCCCTCAGATTCATCATGGGACAAGACTCAAGCCTGAAACCACGTTACTCTTTGACCATCTGGACACTTGGAATTCACTGGACTTCGCCTGCATCACGGAAGACTTCTGCTGCTCCTGGTCTTGCTGTTCTGAAAGTCTTCTTTGCTGTCGGTGTCTGTGCTTCTTCCGGGATCTTCAACAGACCTGTGGGCATCAAGGACACCCGAAGTATATCTTAACCCCTTTAACTAAGGTATTTAAGATCTTACCTGTGGGTGGGCCCTCAGATTCATCATGGGACAATACTCAAGCCTGAAACCACGTCACTCTTTGACCATCTGGACACTTGGAATTCACTGGACTTCGCCTGCATCACAGAAGACTCCTGCTGCTCCTGGTCTTGCTGTTCTAAAAGTCTACTTTGCTGTCTGTGTCTGTGCTTCTTCCGGGATCTTCAACAGACCTGTGGGCATCAAGGACACCCGAAGTAATCTCCCTTGGAGTGAAGAAGTCACTCCCCTGCATCTGCAGGCATCGCAACGAAGTAGACCCGTCTGCTGCTCCTGACGTCCCATGGACTTCGAAATGCTCAGCAACACAAGTGGTGTTGCGCCGACTCCCTTAAGGCCTGTCCTGTCCTCCCAGCGAGTTCAAGGGCCAGTATCCCTTGTCATAACCGCTGGGTCCCAACCCCTGCACACCGTGTCAACTTGCCGTAGCCAAGGCTTGTTGGCTCTGCACTCCAGAGCTCTTCGGGCTAAATAAAGCACCAACCTCCAGCCCCTCTTTGTGCCAAGATCGGCGTTCTCACCGCAACTTCTGTATTGTGGGCTGTCATCTTTGGTGAGCTGCTTGAGGTCCTCTTGCGACTCCTGTGCCTTTGGCCTGTGGGTCCTCTTGAGGGTCTTCTTCTGCACCAGTGGGCTTCCCTGCTTTCTCAGGTCCTGCTCTGACTCTCTCGATTGTGGTGAGTCCCTTGGACCTTGCTGGCTCCAACGTTGCTCCTTCTTTGCTTTCCATTCCAGTTGCAGCTGCCTAGGCTTGTTGGTGTTCCCATCAGACATCAACCCTCTGGTTCTCAACTTCCAACTTGGGTCAGCTTGAACACCACTCCTGGTCTTCTTCGACGTCGCCTGGTCCTCACAGCTGCACCGTCAAGGCCACCATCATCACTCCTGAACCTTGGACATCGGTGGGCATTGCTCTTCCCTGCCTCCTGGTCATCTCCGAGTGGCATAGACTCTGTCCTTTCTGCTTGCAGGTTCTCCTCTCTTGGATTCCACCAGACTCTTGCACAGTCATTGCCAGCGGAATCTTTTCTGAAGTCCTCCATTGTGGTCTTCGGCGGTTTCCGACGTCACTTTGCACCTATTCACCCAACTTTCCTGCTGTAGGTATCCTGGTTTCTGGGGTATCCACAGGTGTGGTGACTCTCCAACCTTCTGTCTTCCACAGAGTTTATTTAGGGTTCAGTGAAAAGGGTCCATCTTTAAAACTGCAACCGTGACTTTCCCGTTAACTTCTATTGAAAACACGGCTGTGTTTCCACTCTGCATACAGCCTCTGTGGGGGTCCTGGGTACTTACCTTGTGCGGTTCCTTGTGTCCCCAGCACCTCTGAGTCTCCTGGTCCAAGTCCCGACTTGGGTCACGGTTCGCATTCTGCTTTTTTACTATATGGTTTGGAGACCATTGTATTCTGTGCTACTTACCTTATTTGCAATTGAAGTATTGTTGTGTGTTTGTGTTGATATCGCCAGGTAGGAGATATACAAATGTATTTGTGAGTACGGTGTAATAAATATACATATTTGTACATATACACTGTGCGGTTCTTTTTCCTTTAACCTACACAACATTATTATCTGATAAAACAGGCTGCTTAACATTCCTGCTGGATAAACCTGGAGGCTGCTCTCCACAGCTACCACTTCAAGAGCTTTCTATGGTTGTCTACGCAGTGCTTAATTTGTAAAATATTAAGAGCCAGGGCTCCAACCAGGAGGCCACTGCAGCTTGCACCACCCATCGCCCTTGTCATCGCTGCCAAAACAAATACTAACCATCTCTCGCGCATGTAAATGCGACAGTTCAGATTATTCCAGGTCCCCAAAGCTAAAGAAATGGCTTGGGATGAAGGCATTAGCAATTTTTATGTATATTGTATTCCTAAATAACCCTTGTTCTGCTCATCTCGAAATTAGATGAGCAACACCACCACATGGTAGACTGTTGTAAGTATGGTGTTGACAATTAGGTGCCAAGCACCGGAAACCAATTAAGTGCCGGTGCTGAGCTCCGGAAAGCACTGTCTAAAATTAAGCACTGTGTCTAAGACAACTATAATCCTCATAAGGGTTGCCTGAATTAGTGCAAGGTGCTTCAATTAGATAAGTGTGCACTTTATTCTAAGCCAGCCTCCTACAAACAATCAATATACCAAGGGATGGATAAAATATGCTTCCCCTTTTCTGGCACAGTTAGTTCTCCCTCAATGTAAGGGGCCAAGAGGGAGTAACATCGAGATCTGAATACAAAGAGACAATCACAAGCTGGACTAATCAATATCACATTTGCTTGATGCAAACAAATCTTGTGAATGACCATCTACATTAACCTAAAGTAATGAAAACGCATACTGAAGACTGAGGGACCCTTCTAGGAAAACTCAACTCACATTGATTGTCACCACAGAAACTCCATCACGCAGAGCCAAAGACAAAGCATATTCTCTCTGGTGGCAAAAAGATCCAAAACGATCTATGTACACAAAGACCAAGGCCCAGATGTATGACCAATTGCTTTTGCGACTCGCAAATTGCGAATAATTGCGAGTCGCAATTTGCGACTCGCAAAAGCAAATGCACAACAGTGTTAGAGAAACTGTTAGCGATTCCCAATGGGGTCGCAAAATGCAAGGCTTATGAATATTAATTAGCCACTCGCAAGTTGCGACCCCATTGAGAATGGCTGGCCCTCCCAGGGATGGTGGCCTGCTCAGCTCAGCAGACCTCCATGTCTGGGACTGCTTTTCGATAAAGCAGTTTTGATTTTTAAATGCAGACCATTTTGCTTAAAGGAAAATGGGATTCATTTAAAAAAGAAAAAATGAAACGTTTTCGTTTCATTTTTTAAGGGCAGGTAGTGATCCATGGGACCAATGCCTGCCCTTAAAAAATATTTTTGGAGCCAGTCACAAAGGGGAAGGGGTCCTCTGGGGACCACTTCCCATTTGCAACTCCATTACCACCCTCTTGAAGAGGGCGGTAATTTGCAAGTGTTTTGCGACTGCAGTTGCGGTCGCAAAAAATTCTTACATAGGGTAGAGGCTTGCTATCAGGAAGGGACGCCCTTGGCACGCCCCTTCCTAATAGCGACTCGCAATTCCTTGTCAGCAAGTCGCAAATAAATTGCGACTCGCTAATTAGGCATTGTACATGGCCCTGTAACATTTTGCATGCGCAAAAGGGTTGCAAACCCGTTTGCCCATGCAATTTAGGGTCGTACATCCTGCCCCAAGTTACTTACTTTCAGTAATGCCTTATGTGGTAGAAACTCTATCTTGCCACAGATTCCTTACCATAGAACAAACCTCAGGAGTCTTTTGCCTGCACATATACGTTTTTATTTTTGATGACTTTTTGTTTGTATGAATATAAAGCGGTAAAAATACAATTATAGAGGGTGCAGCACATTTTTCAAGCACTGCAAAAACATGAAAAGTTTTTTGGGTTCTTTAAACTTTTGTTTTGTTTTTTCACACAGTCACTTTGGGAGAAAGCAATTTTTAGATGCACAGTGCACTTTGGCTGGAGTTTGAGATTTTAAGGTGGTGATTACATGCACAGAGAGTTTGAGTTAGACCTGGAAATATGTGGTTCTAATTTTGACTTTTTTCTATCATAGTTACCCCTGAGGAAGGGCAATATTGTGCCCGAAATGCATTGGGATTGTATAACTTCATGCTGAATTATAAGGAATCTTGAACCTCCATGTGTGTATGAGCAAAGCCTCTTCAGTTCTCGTTAAACTTGTCAAGAAAAATTAATGTATCTGTTGAAACGTGGATTAGTTCTTATGAGTTCATGAAATAAATTTGATAATAAAAGGTAGATACTGTTTGAGAGGATTTTTCTATTAACCCCTTCGCTGCCAGGCCTTTTCCCCTCCTGTGCCACGCCCTTTTTTGGCTATTTGGGCTAGTGCGCGCTGAGGCCCCTGTAACTTTTTGACCACATAAGGTATCCACGCCAAATTTGCGTCCTTTTCTGCCAACATCATGGGGATTCTAAAGGTACTCAGGGTTTGTGGATTCTCCTAGAGGGGTCACAGAAATGAGCCAAAATACAGCAACATTTTGTTTTTTTTCGGAAAAATGGGAAAAACGGGCTGTAAATGAAAGGATCTGGGTTTTTCCGTGCAAATGTTATCAAAAAAAGATTTGTGGGGTTAAAATCACCATTTTGCCAGCTTATCGGGGATACCAGACTTTTGTCAGAAACCCAACATTTTTTACACAGTTTTGGCATTTTTCTGGGACATAGCCTAATTTTTCTATTTTTTGTGCTTTTGACCTCCTTCCAGTTAATGGCAGAAATGGGTACAAAAGTAATAATGGATCCTGGAAACCTATACATGTTCGAGAAGAAGACAAAGTTCTGAATTCAGCAAGGGGTCATTTGTGTAGATCCATCAAGGTTTTTTTATAGAAACTAGCAGTTAAATATAGGATAAATTGAAAATTAGTTGAAAAAAACAGCCTTTTGTGTCAACGTTTTCACCTGTAACTTCTTCTAATTATGACAGCTCTTTGAAAGCAATATATCATTACATCTGCTGGACATTACTGGTTGTGGGGATATATAGGACTTGTAGGTTCACCAAGAACCCGACGAACCCAGAGCCAAAAACTGAGCAGCAACTTGCAATGGTTTTTTATTATGTACCGGGTATATAGTAATTATTCTGTAAAAATGTGTACATGGAAAAATCGGTATGAAAGACACCTATGTATTTCTGAAATGGGAACAAAATATAGAGTTTAGAAACAGTAGATATTTGCACATTACTGAAATTGGGAATACTCATACTAGCATGAGAATTATCAGTCATTTTGTAGAATGACTTCTTTTTTACACAATATCTTTCATTTGGAAGGCAGAAATGCATCGAAAGTCAATAGATAATAACAGTTCCTTTACAAATCTGAATTACCCTAAGTCTCCCGATAAAAATGGTACCTCACTTGTGTGGGTAGGCATAGTGCCCGCAACAGGAAACGGCGCAAAACGCAACGTGGTCACAACTCAATATCGCAGTAAAAATTTACCCTTTTTTGGCAAAGTGCCTAGCTCTAGTTTTTGAACCCTAGCTCTGCGGGCACCTTGGGAAACCTAGCAAACCTATACATTTTTGAAAACTAGACACCCAGGGGAATCCAGGATAGGGTGACTTGACTGCCTCCCACCAGGGTCTGTTACCCAGAATCCCTTGCAAACCTAAAACATTGTCAAAAAAAACACATTTTCCCCACATTTCTGTGGTGGAAAGTTCCGGAATCTGCGTGGATCCACAAATTTCCACCCACCCCGCGTTCCCCAAAGTCTTACGAGAAAAACGGTACCTCACTTGTGTGGGTTGGCCTAGTGCCCGCAACAGGAAACGGCGCAAAACGCAACGTGGTCACACCTCAATTTCGCAGTGAAAAATGACCCTTTTTTGGCAAAATGTCTAGCTGTAGTTTTTGAACCCTAGCTCTGCGGGCACCTTGGGAAACCTAGCAAACCACCTGGTTTTGCAAGGAGGTCACCTGGGTTTTTGGCCCGGTGCTCGGTGTCCATCTAGGGAAACCTACCAAACCCATACATTTCTGAAAACTAGACACCCGGGGGCTTCCAGAGAAGTATGGCTTGCGTGGATCCCCCCACGTTTCCTTACCCAGAATCCCCTGCAAACCTCAATTTTAGCTGAAAAAAATCACATTTTTCACACATTTTTGTGTGGGAAAGTTGTGGCATCACCGGGCTCACTCAAATTTCCCACCACCCAGCGTTCCCCCGGGTCTCCCGGTAAAAATGGTGCATCACTTGTGTTGGAGGCCCAAGTACCCGCGACAGGCAAGGGCCCAAAACGCAGTGAGGCGACATCAAAATTGCCTATCTCAAAACCACCTGGTTTTGCAAGGGGGGCCACCTGGGTTTTTGGCCCGGTGCTCGGCGGCCACCTAGGGGAACCTACCAAACCCACACATTTCTGAAAACTAGACACCCGGGGGATTCCAGGGAGGTATGGCTTGCGTGGATCCCCCAACGTTTCCTTACCCAGAATACCCTGCAAACCTCAAATTTAGCTGAAAAAATCACATTTTTCACACATTTTTGTGTGGGAAAGTCGAGGCATCACCGGGCTGACACAAATTTCCTAACACCCAGCGTTCCCCCGGGTCTCCCGATAAAAACGGTGCCTCACTCGTGTGGGAGGCCCAAGTACCCGCGACAGGCAAGGGCCCAAAACGTAGTGAGGCGCACTACGTTTAGGACCCTTGCCTGTTGAGGCGCACTACATTTTGGACACAACTTTCCCTCACAAAAATGTGTGAAAAAGGTTATTTGTTCAGCTAAATTTGAGGTTTGCAGGGCATTCTGGGTGAGGAAACGTTGGGGGATCCACGCAAGCCATACCTCCTGGAATCCCCCGGGTGTCTAGTTTTCAGAAATGTGTGGGTTTGGTAGGTTTCCCTAGGTGGCCGCCAAGCCCGGGGCCAAAAACTTATAGGACCCCCCTTGCAAAACCAGGTTGTTTTGTGATAGGTAATTTTGATGTCTCCTCAATAGGTTTTGGGCCCTTGCCTGACGCGGGCACTAGACCTACCCACGCAAGTGAGCTACCATTTTTCTCTGAAGACTTTGGGGAACGCAGGGTCGGTGGAATTTTGTGGACCCACGCAGATTCCAGAACTTTCCGACAAAGAAATGTGAGGAAAATGTGTTATTTTGAACACATTTTTAGGTTTGCAATGGATTCTGGGTAACAGAACCTGGTGAGAGCCAGTGAAGTCACCCCATCCAGGATTCCCCTCGGTGTCTAGTTTTAAAGAATGTAAAGGTTTGCTAGGTCTGCCTACGTGCCAACTGCGCTAGGGCCCAAAATCCACAGGTATGCACATTGCTAAAAAAAAATCGGAGCCCAGTGGGCTTTCTGCTACCCTGGGGGGGGGAATCGGGGAAGGGGGTTTCATCCTGATATGCCCCTAAAGGGGCAGAAAGACTGTGGCTATTTTTTGTGGGGGTGGGGGTGGGGGAGGGGGCATTGACCATTTTGGGCAGCCCACGCATAAAAAAAGCCTGCGTACTCGCTGGCGCCTACTGGGCTTTCTGCCCCCCCCAGGGGGCAGATCAGGGGCCACTGCCACCATCTGCCCTCCCGGGGGGGGGGGCAGAAAGACTGGAATTTCTCTGGGGGTGGGGTGGGGTATTGTCATGCCCATTTTGGGGAGCCCCTACCCCTACACTAATAAAACAAAAAAATCCATGGTTTCTAGTGGGCTTTCTGCACCCCCAGGGGGGGCCAGATTGGGGGCTACAGCTCCCATCTGCCCCCTGGGGGGCAGAAAGACTGTCATTTTTGTGGGGGGGGGAGTGGGGGCATTGGCGTGCCCGTTCCGGGCAGCCCACACCCTAAAAACAATTGCGCAAAAGAATCCCTGGTGTTTAGTGGGCTTTCTGCCCCCCCCGAAGGGGCAGATTAGGGGCCAATGCCCCATATGCCCCCCAGGGGGGGCAGAAAGACTGTAATAATTGGGGGGTGGGGTGGGGGCATGGGCCTGCCCGTTTTGGGCAGCCCCCACCCCTATTTCTTTTTTTTCACAATTCCCTGGTGTCTAGTGGTCTTTTTGCCCCCCGGGGGGCAGATTGGGGGCCAATGCCCCATCTGCCCCCCAGGGGGGGGCAGAAAGTCTGTAATGGTGGCGGGTGGGTGGGGGCATTGGCGTGCCCGTTTCGGGCAGCCCCCACCTCTATTTTTGTTTTTTTACAATTCCCTGGTGTCTAGTGGTCTTTTTGCCCCCGCCGGGGGGGGGGGCAGATTGGGGGCCAATGCCCCATCTGCCCCCCAGGGGGAGCAGAAAGGCTGTAATGGTGGTGGGTGGGTGGGGGCATTGGCATGCCCATTTCGGGCAGCCCCCACCCTAAAAAAAACACAGAAAACAAATCCCTGGTGTATAGTGGGCTTTCTGCCCCCCCGAAGGGGCAGATGGGGTCAGAAAGACTGTGATAATTGGGGGGTGGGGTGGGGGCATGGGCCTGCCCGTTATGGGCAGCCCCCACCCCTATTTTTTTTTTTTTTTACAATTCCCTGGTGTCTAGTGGTCTTTTTGCCCCCCCCGGGGGTCAGATTGGGGGCCAATTACCCATCTGAAATGGTGGCGGGTGGGTGGGGGCATTGGCGTGCCCATAGCGGGCAGCCCCCACCCTAAAAAAAAAGTAAAAACGAATCCCTGGTAGTTAGTGGGCTTTCTTCACCCCCGAAGGGGCAGATTAGGGGCTAATGCCCCATCTGCCCCCGGGGGGGGCAGAAAGTCTGTAGTAATTGGGGGGTGGGGTGGGGGCATGGGCCTGCCCGTATTGGGCAGCCCCCACCCCTATTTTTATTGATAAAAAAACTCCCTGGGGTCTAGTGGGCTTTTTGCCACCCCGGGGGGGGGGGAGATTAGGGGCTAATGTCCCCATCTGCCCCCCAGGGGGGGCAAAAAGACTAAATTGCGCCAAAGTTACATGGGGGAGCAAAGGCACTTGCCCAAGGGGCCGCTCCCCCCTCCCTGGTGGAGTGGGTGGATCCCTGCTTGGGGATCGCCCTCCTGTGGCGATCCCCAAGTAGGGATCCACTGGGGAGGGGTACCATTGGAAAGGGGAGAGTCTCCCCATTCCAACGATACCCCTCCCGCCTTTCTACGTGCTCAGGGGGCTGAGATAGCCCCCTGAGCACGTAGAAAGTGAAACTGAAATGAGCCTCTTGGCTCATTTCAGTTTCACTTTCACTGTAATGACGTAGGCGCAACGTGCGCGCCGATCGTCATTACAGTGAAAGGGGGGGGGGGGCCTCGGGAGCTGGGGAAGCTCTTCCCCAGCTTCGGAGGCTATTTTGGCAGATAGGGAATCCCTAGGGAATGCCTCATGACGAGCTGGACTCGTCATGGGCACAGCGCGACTGTGCTCCATGACGAGTCCAGCTCATCATGGGCATACAAGGGGTTAAGCTATGAATCCTGGGTTGGGGATCTTGACAAGGCTCCAGCTGCTACAGTATCTGTACAACATGCCACAAACTTACCTAAATGGCAGGTGTATACCGTCTTGGTGGACGGACACCTGGCTGCGAAGATAACATTGCAGACTTCAGGTGGAAAGTTGAAGGCTGTCAACTGCCACCACTCAATCTCAATACATGAAGGTGAAGCGTTGTCAGCTCATGGAATACATTGAAGCCCAAATATGTCTTGACTCTTCACAGTCTAGTTTTAGACCTAGACACTCCACCGAAACCACCCTGCTAGGGATGAGGGATTTCATTAGACTTTCTTTGGATAATAATAAGGCAGTATCATTGGTGCTGCTAGACTTGTCCACAGCCTTTGATACTGTAGCTCATCATAGACTATTGGTAGGGCCGGCTTTTCAATGGCTCTCCTGCTTTTTAGAGCAGCCCACCCAAACCGTCAATCTGGGTCCCTTTCATTCTGAAGCTAAATCTCTTAGGAAGGGGGTACCTCAGGGCTCAGGCCTCAGCTCTACATTGTTTAATATATACGTGGCCCTCCTTGCAAAGATCATCAGAGACCATGGCTTTGTCCCCTTTTCATATGCAGAAGACACGCAACCTCTGCTTTTGTTTGACTCACTCAAACTGTAACTACAGGCCTGCCATTGAAACCTGTTTAAACTGGTGCTAGCACCACTTACGACAGAAATAGGTTTCCCTATATCTGAGGTCACTGCACTTAAAACCTATAAGTCACCCCTAAAGCAGGCCTTTCAATCCTCAAGGCAGGGTGCTCGGTTCTAAGTGTGAGGGCGCCCCTGCATGAGCAGGGCACCCCTACAACCTTCAACCTTCGGAGACCATTCTCCCGGGTTATAAAGGCATAACCCGGGAGAATATATAGATATATAGAGTAAAGCTCCTCCGGGAGGCCCTCAGTGCTCCAGTCTTCTAGTCCCGGACAGCACAACATGGCTGCTGCAGACCAGAGACACAATTCTGACCTCCTGCTGCTTAGCCAGGCTCAAGCAGGGAAGGCAGAATAAGAGGTATCTTGTCACAGGGATGTGTGACCACCTTCCAGACAGGGTTTAGTGTATTTGGGCCGGGCGGGAGCAAATGCCAGCACCACTCAGTCTGCTTGAGGGGCACATTTGGTGCCCTCCTTACATAGTCCAGTTTAAGCCAGCTCAGAGAGCCGTTGGCTCTCGCTCTTGCGCGAAACTGGACAAAGGGGAAGGGAGTAAGCTCCCAACTGTCTGGCCCCTCCCCTGGGAGGGAATCCTGAATCGTCCCAACCCTTTCCTTAGGGTACATAAGGGATTTTCTGTAGATGGGTCCCTAGATTTGTTGTGGGACAAGATTCATTTCAAGACACCACATCTTCTTCGACCGTCTGGGCACTCTGGACTTTGCTCTGGGTATCGAGACTGCAACTGGGAAGACTCCTGCTGCTCCTGGTCTCATCGCCCTGCTTGCATGCTGAAACGTAGGTGCCTGTGCTCCATACAGGAACCTTCCAAGGCCTATGGACATCCAAGACACCTGAAGGAATCTCCTTTGAAGTGAAGGAGTTACTTCCCTGCATCTGCAGGCACAGCAGAGAAGCTGACCGGTCTGCTGATCATGAGCTCCCGCAGACTTCAAAAGGCTAAGCAACACAGGTGGTGATTCTCCACCTCCCTCGAGGCCTGATTTTTCGGGGCCTGCCCTGACTTCCCTGCTTGTGGTGAGTCACCTGGATCTTGATAGTCTCGACACTGCACCTTCTTCGCTTTCCACGTTGTTTGCAGTTGCCAAGGCTTGTTGCTGCTCCCAACAGACACGACCCCTCAGCTCTCGACATCTGAAGTGGGACAGCTCGTGAACGGCTCCTGGTCTTCCACAGAGTCGCCTGGTCCACACAGCTGCAGCTCCAAGGTCAACGGCATCTCTCCTGCAACACCCAACATCGGTGGGCATTCGCCTTCCGTGCCTCCTGGTCACTCCTGAGTGGCATAGACTCAGCCCCTTCTGCTTGCAGGTACATCTCATCTTGAATCCACCTTTGGGTTCCACCGGACACTTTCTCCTTCTTCAGCAGCGGCCTCTTCCTGAAGTCCTCCATCGACAGCGATTTCTGATGCCACTTCACACCTATGCACTGGCTTCCCTGGTGTGGGTATCCTGGTTCCTAGGGTATCCATGGGTGGGGTGGCTCTCCAACCTTCTGTCTTCCACTGGGTTTCTTCAGGGTCCACTGGGAAGGGTCCTTCTTTAAAATTGCAACCACCACATACCCATTGACTTGTATTGAGCCCACGGTCGTATTCCCACTCTGCAGACGGCCTCCGTGGGGTTCATGGTTACTTACCACGGGTGCTTCCTTGGGTCCACAGCACTTCTACGTCTTCTGGGTATAGTCTTGACTTGAGTCGAGGTTCGCATACCACTATTTTAGTATATGGTTTGGTCTCCCCCGGCGACCACTGAATATTCGTGCTACTTACATGTTTTTATTGCAAAGTATTGTGTGCATTGTGTATATCACCGGGTAGGAGATATCTGTATGTGTTAGTGAGTGTCTTATAATAAATACATATTTTTATAAATACACTGCGTGATCCTTTTTCACTTAATCTATACCAATAAGATTATGTTCTGGTAAAATAAGCTGCTTTACACTTCTTCTGGACTAAGCCTGAAGGTTGCTCTCCACAGCTACCACTTAGAGAGCTTTCTAAGGTTGTCTAAGACTACTAAAATCACCATAAGGGTTGTCTGGATTAGTGCAAGTACTATATATTAAGCCAGCCTCCTACAGCCTTCCTCCCGTAAAGCAGTCACTTAGTTCATCAATATGTTTATGAGCAGGGAGGGGAGGGAGTGATGGAGAAAATGGTGTGTGAGGGGCCACAGAGGGATGTCTCGCCATAAAAAGCATGCTGTAACCTCCTTAAATCAGCTGCAGGACCCACTGATCCCTGTAAGATTCCCACCATTTCTGAAGAAAAGAAGCCACCCACCCCTACAGAAAAAGATTGAACAAAATCCAATATGGACTAAAAGGGATTTTGCTGATACAGGTTGCTGAAGAGGGCGGGTGATATTCACAGCTTTTCCCTGTACTGCATCCTCTTTAGCCCCTATAGAACTTCTACAGCACCTGAGACTGTTGCTATTGCTATGCTTGCTGCCTACCAAACTGTTGTGCATAGAAATGAATGCATCAATAGTGATTATGAAACATTCAGGAAGGTGAAGCAAGATCTAAAACCTTCACAATTGCCCCAGATTATTTTAAATACTCCAAAGAAGAATGAACTTTCTCAACAAAGTGGTATTCTCTATCAAAAGGAATTTTGGACAACTCAGCCTGTACATCTGACGAAAAGCCAGCAGTACGCACCCATGCATGTTTCTGCAAGTCTACTGAGAAACCCATTAAATAGGCAACAGCATCTACCATGTCAAACCTGTCTAAAGTTTGCCAGCCCACATTTATGGCATCTTGTCTGAGCTCCTTAGAAGGACTTTTCAACTGCTCGATAAGTGATGTACCATCAAAACTGCACATGGTCTCTGGGATGGCGGCGTACCAAGAATAGCCTTTCACTACTGACCAGACACTAGACAGAGGGAGGCATTGCCCTCCCAAACCTCCTACTTTACTATTGGGCCTCACAACTGCTGACCGTTAATGACTGGTCTTTTTTGTCCCAGCAGGAACCTTACCTGTGAGCGGACCGTATCACTATGGCCCCGGAGGGATACCTCTGTTGGCTTTACGGAGGCGGCGGTCTGCCTCCCCCCCTGATCCCAACGCAGAGGGTGACACGTGCACTGGAATGGCGGGGCAGAGTGACATTGCAGACCCATCTTTTGGACTTGAACCATTTTCCTGGTCTGTGTGACATTGAGGGTCCTTGAAAATGGGACATGAGCAATACTCCCATTTAGTGACCTGCAAACTGAATACGAACTGTTGGAATTTCAAGGTTTGAGGTATCACCAGATGTATTTCTTCGTAGGTAGATGTTAGGTATTACAGACCAAGATAGAGGAGAAATCCCCAATAGAATTTAGGGTGTTGGGCTCACCACTGACAGACCATGCAGTGTTCCGGATTTACTCTACACTCTTAAATAATAGTCTTCCTTCACTAGATTCTCTGTGAGAGTGGTGGGAGAGAGACCTGGGCAGACTAGAAGATGATAACTGGGGTCAGGAGAGTGGGTATCCCGGAGCAGTTGTGATGCAGGCGGGCTTCCGACTGATCCAACTAAAAACCCTACATAGGGCATACTACACTCAGCCCCATCTTTTTGGTATGGGTCGCACTGCTGATGACTGATGACTATGGGGCTGCCACATGCGGGGCATCCTCATATAGACGCTCTGGGAATATCTCAATATAGAGTCTTACTGGACGCAGGTGGGCGATGCGATATTAGAGACCCTGTGCGATAAAGTGCGACTTACACCTCAATTGGTTTCATTGGGAATTTGGGGCAAACAAACCCTGGACCCCTACATCCTACTGTTCTGTAATTGGGCCCTGATGGTGGCCCGCAGAGATATTCTGAAACACTGGGGGGTGTCAACTCTGCCCACCAAGCGAGAATGAGAAGAGGGCTTGGATTGGTGCATGGGGCAGAAAAATTAGTGTTATGAGGTGAGAGGTTGCCCTTGCAAATTTGACAAAATCTGGGGCCCTTGGATGGAGGGGAAAGAATAGGATGGCTAGGGAGAGACAGAGGATGATTACTTTAATGATGGGTGAACCGGGCATTAAACAGAGGCTGAGAAAGAGGGTTCCCATGCCTGATGTGAACATTAACTGGAGAACAGTCATGTTTAATGCACTGCTGTTCCGCTCTGGCACCGGTCCCCAGGAGATTTAATGTACTCCTTTTTGTGTATTTGTCTATAGTCCTTGAATGTTGTAGATGTGTATTATGTTGTTTTTTTCTCTATGCAAAATGTAATAAAGAGATATATTAAAAAACACTACACAGGGTCATGAGTGTAAGGAGCCAAAACACAAGTCACATTACTTGAGAGGAAAGCCAGACACCATGCTGCAAATATATTCTTCTCTAAACAATTGAATTTTTGATTCTCTGCTATGGAGATTGCCTGGGATGGTTTTCTGCTTTGGTTTGGTCAGTGAGGCCTGCAAAATAATGCTCTCTGGAGTTGGATGTGTGGTCAAACATAACAGATCAGTAGAAACTGTCTTATATTTCCTTGAAGCTGATCTTTGAACTGAAGGAGCTAAAAAAAAAGGCGTAGACCTGATTCATTAGACCTTTGCCTGATTTGTCAGGGCTTCTTTAGAAGGCAGGACTTCCTCAGCTCAGTGTTTCCATGAAAAGAGAGGACTTACACTGCTGCTAAAACAGACTCTCATTCAAAGTTTCATCTGCCTTCCGTATAACTGCATTCTAGGGTGTGAATCAAATGGCGTTTGTAACGTCTCATTTGTGGAATCAGAATCCTCTGGAATATTGGACATCCTTTCGGATATTCAGCAGCCGAGGCAAAACGTTTCTGCGTTCAATGAAGTACTGTCTCGGATTTCATTTTTGGGAATTCTGCTACCTTAAAGAGTTCCTCAGTTCTGTAATGAAGGTTTTATGTGAGCACCAGTTACATTAGACAAGGTCACATTCGTTATTTAAAGGCACAGGGATTTTGCGTGATTTGCCCAGACTAACAGGGCGTTGAGCCAATGTCGAGACTCAAACCTGATCTCCCAGTTCCAAAGTCAGCAGCTCTGACCTTAACACCACATCCTAGGCAGAAGCCACATTACAGCCCAGCTCATTATGGAGTAGAAGTTTCAACAGGACCTCGAGCTGCGCTAGACTTCAGACTCAAGATTTCAGTTGCTCGCCCACCTCTAGCCAGAATGGTGATGAACAACTAGATTTGCAGAAAATTATCACCTGACGCTACATAGAAGGTGTTAAACTTGTCTTCCTTAGGGTGGTCTTCCTTCAACTTTTTGCCTGCTTACCTCCACGTTTTGATGTATCTTTTTGTTGGCTTTAGGACCTTGAGCACTTAACCACTGCTAACCAGTGCTAAAGTGCATGTGATTCTCCCGTTAACATGGTGACGTTGGTGTATACCTGACTGGCATATTTAGTTTACTAATAAATCCCTTGTATAATGATACCATATTCCCAGGGCCTGTAATCTTAATGCTACTAGTGGGCCTACTTAAATCAAAAAAATGTTCCCTAAGGATTCATTTATCTAAAATCTTTGGTTTTTCACTGGTCCCTATAAGTGATCCTATTACTTATCTACGACACAGTTATTTTTCAAAAGAACATATCAATCAGCATAGATGTGTTGAGGTAAAAAGAAAAAAAAAGTATTTTGTTTTAACAAATTATGCATGCCAAAAGTCTATACCACATTATATATTTCAAAATTCCAAGCAGTACATAAACAAAGTTTTAAATATAAACAATGCAGCCACCATATAATCCAGTAGTCTTATACAGTATCTTTACAATATGGGAACCTAGCGTACCGTAATGAAACTTCTCAACAAAAACACATGCCCCATCAAATTAATTAACAAAAGAATTTATTAGAAAATCTAAACATAGCAAAAAGCTTTAGCTCTTAGTGTTAAGGAGGAAGAGCTGTTGACGTTTCGGTCTTCAGTGGCCAACTAGGTCTGTGAGACCATTCTCAGAACTCAGGATAGAATGGACAGATAATCCTGTATGTACTTGCTTCTAAAACAAACTGGCTCCATAAAAATTGCCACCTCTACTGTACAGTTCCTGCTATATCTGATTAGTCACACAGGTCTAATTCTTCAAAACTCCATATCAAGGCGTCCAGGTAAACAGTATGGTCCATACAAATGGTGGAGGCATATACTTTTGGTATGCATCATTTGTTAAAACAAAATACAGTTGTTTTTTTCCTCAACACATCTATGCTGATTGATATGTTCTTTTGAAAAATAACTATGTCGTAGATAACAGGATCACTTCTAGTGACCAGTTAAAAAAAAGATTTGAGGTGAATGAATCCTTAGGGAAAATGTTTGTGATTTAACTTGTCTACCCAGTTCCTTGAGGAAGACTGGGTTGCCCTATGTTGTTGTTGTTTAACTAATGTACCTGCAGCACTGGTTGTGCCACCCACACAAGTAGCCTTTGAAACCTGTCTCAGGCCTGCCACTGCAAGGCCTGTGTTTACAGGTTTACTGCAACTACAAAATGGCATTTAAAATCGCTTGCCAAGCCTTTAACTCCCCCATTATTACACATTGGTCACCCATAAGGGCAGGGTGCAGTGTAAGTAAAAGGTAGGACATGTAATATTAAGTTTTACATGTCCTGGTAGCAACAAACAGCTAAATTAGTTTTTTCACTACTGGGAGGCCTACTCTTCTCATAGGCTAGCATTTGAAATTTCTTAAGACACGTTTAAGCTGTAATTCCTTATTAGAAAGCAGTAACTAAATCATGTTTCTCATCTTTGAAATGGTAATGATTTGATTTGAGGATTTATAAAGCGAAGCAGTCACCTGAGGGAGTCAAGGCGCAAGAGATCAGCCGCCCATACCCAGGAATCTAGAATGGGCCAGGAGCTCCTGCTAGATGCTAGACTGTGAAAAGCCAGGTTTTAGGAGCCTTTCTGAAGTTGGATTTGACATTGCTATTTTAGAAATGCCACTTTTAGCAAGTGGAAATTTCTCTGCTCTTAACTAAGCTCTGTATGCCTGCAGCCTGTCTCCAATACACGTCTGGGCTGCATGACAGCTACACTTTAGCATTCCCTCTAGACAGCCACTGTTATATTCCATAGGGACACCAATATAGGCTCAGGTAACATCCTAACCCTTCACCTATTTTCTTCCCTACATTACATACATAACGGTTCTTAAGGATTGACCTTTTACCTGCACAGAGAAAGCTGGATTTTCCCTGGTAAAGGCCTCATACATTATGCATGTGGATTCTTGGAAACTCAGCAGTACTACCATCTCCTGTATAATATCTATGTATAAAGTTCATTCCCGGTGTCATCCTAAGTCAGACAAGTGGCAAAGCAAGGTTGAACCCCCGGGGAGACCTTGTGGTAAATAAACATCACATCTTGCTGAGACACACTGTCAGACTCCAATTACTGAACGCTACTACACAGGAACAGAGATGCTAGTTCCCAAATCCACCCCAACAGCAACCCAGAGCTTAGTGTAACAAGTCTCTAGAGTGGCTATCTTGGGGGAAAGGGGGAAAAGTGGATAAAATAACAAAAGAGAGAAGAGACTGTTCTGCTGGTTTCTTCAGTAGTCCGTCCTGCAGACTTCTATTGCTGAAGAAGTAACCTGTAGACAAGAGTTCACGGTATCATAGACCATTTAGACCTTAGACCTCTCTTAATCTCTTTAACCCGGTTTCCTCACTACCTTACCATACTAATTCCAGAACTCAGCTCCTCTTCTATTTCTTTTTATTCTTTCCTGTGTGTGCTCTTGTTCTTTAACTGTATTCTTCGTCTGCAATTAGAAATAAACAGCTAAACCTAATGCTTATCTTCCTCATGTAATTCTTCTCCCTGCGTATCTTACTTACTTCTCTATTTTCTTTCTATTCTCTTCTATGTTTTATCTTCCTTGCTTTCTGCCTTAATTTGCAGTTCTTTTTCTTTTAGCACACCTGCAATATATTTACATTCATAGGTTTAGACTTCTACTCTCTTTTTGACTGGGTATTATTTATGTTCAAATTTGAATTCTACTTACTGCGGTTAGGGTCTTTTCCTATTGGTAATTAATCATCTGTGTATTTGGTATTTCTGTTCTTATGCTTTTCGTTGGGGTCTTATTACTCTCAGCTTCTAAGCCACTGTCTGACGTTTTCTTCCTGTGGTAAGTATTGTTTGTCTATTTTAACTATTTACAGGTAGCTCAAGTGTACTAGCGTGTAAGGCTAACCACTTCTTCGTTTATTCAGGTCTTGCCGACTCTGCACATGACCTCTATGACGGAATACTAAAACTGCCTTCTTCACAGTAAGTTCTTATTACTTATATAGTTCACAGCAATTTACTTCAATTCTCTGATGTGACAAAATATACGCTTGATAACTTAGCTTCGTTTTCTGTTTCTTTCTTCAGTTGCTCCGGGCGACGCTGCTTCCTCTCTCTCTCTCTCGAAGCCGTACGAAAGCCTCACAAAAACGGAGAATTGTCGTTCTCCTCATATCTCACTTAACTTCCTTGAATTCGGCTACAACCTTATTATCAGCTGACTTCCGAATGCTCTTCAGTCCTGATAAATGATAAGCCCTCAAAAACTACACTTTGACTCTTTTTGTTAGCGTGCTCTGAGGCGCACTCTCTGGAATTCTTGGTGAAGTGCGCAGTTCACAAGCCGCGCGAGCCTCACCTGGGATTCCAGCGCGTTCTCTGCTGAACACTAGAACGCTAACAGCCACTCGGTTCTGGTGGCCTTTTTAGGCGCCATTTCCGAGTCAGCTCCACCCAAGTATCTTCCATTGCACAGGGTGCGTAAACTTTGGGTTTTCGATGCGCAATTAACCCTATCTGTAATCTTGGAGTCCTGACAGTACCCTCCAACAAGGTAGGTTCTCTCCTCTGGGGTTTAGTTGGAAATCGTCGGTGAAAGGCCTTAACTAATCTTGGAGCGTGAACATCTTCATCTCGTTCCCAAGATCTTTCCTCAGGCTCATAACCTTTCCAGTCCACCAAATAGTAAAGCTCCCCTTTTGCATTTTGGAGTCTAGAATTTCTTTGACTTCAAATTCTGTACCAGTCTCTAGTTGAAGAGGCCTTGGTGGCAGGTTTTTTCGTAAGTTTTCTGGAGCCTTCTTCAACAGGGATATGTGAAAAACTGGGTGTATTTTCAGCCTTGGTGGTAATTGAATTCGGTAAGTCACCGGATTTATTTTCTCTTCTACTAGATATGGACCAATAAATCTCGGTTGAAACTTCCGATTTCCTTTTAGCCTCAAATTCTTAGTACTTAACCAAACATTATCTCTTATTTCCAAATGGGGGCCTTCTCGTCTCTTTCTGTCTGCATAAGTCTTATACTTTTTTTTTGCTAGTTCTAGATTTTCTATTGCACTCTCCTCCACCGCTGGAACTGAGATTTTGGTTTGCCTGAGGGTTGAGTTGTGGTGTCTTCCATAATTCATAAAGAAGGGGGAAAACCCAGTGGAAACATTTTTTGCATTATTATGGGCAAACTCGGCAGCCCATAGATAGTCCGACCAGTTTCCTTCTTGTTTTAACAGAAACAATCTCAAATACTGTTCAAGTTCCTGGTTTACCCTTTCGGTTTGACCATCAGTTTCTGGGTGATAACTGGTGGAGAAACGGACTTCTGTACCCAACCCTTCCATGAAAGACTTCCAAAAGTGGGAAACGAACTGTGGACCTCTATCTGTGATGACTATTTTAGGGATTCCATGTATTTTCACTATTTGGGCACTAAAATGAGTCGCCAACTGCTTAGCCGTTGGCACTCCTTTTAGAGCTGTGAAATGAGCCATTTTAGAAAAGGAATCTACCACTACTAAGATGGTATTGTAGCCCTGACTAAGGGGTAAGTCAGTAATGAGGTCTAATGTAACAGTGTGCCAAGGATAGGGTGGAGTCGGTAAGGGCATAAGTAGACCTTTTTGGGCCTGCCTTTCGGATTTTCCTTGAGCACAAATCTCGCAAGTCTTAACATACTGCTCAATGCTCTTTGACATTTCAGGCCACCAGTAGTGTCGCTGGATCAGTTCTCTGGTCTTTGCCTCTCCCTTATGTCCGGCCAACCTTGCATCGTGGCAACCGATTACGAATTTCCCTTCCTTCTTTCTTCGCCCATTCTTTCAAGGTCTTTTCATCCATTGCGTCAGAGATACTATGTTCAAGATCAACTGAAGTAATTGCTCCAATAATCTTTTCACTTGGGATAATGGATTGATTTCCTAGGGGTGTCTTTTGATTTTCTGTGTCTATTCTGGACAAGGCATCTGCTTTCCCGTTCTGGGCTCCTGGCCGATAAGTGATGACGAAATCGTAATCAGCAAAGTATAGCAACCATCGAAGTTGTCTTGGTGTTAGGGTTCTGGCTGTCTTTAGAAATTTTACATTTCTGTGGTCAGTGTATACAGTGACTTGATGCTGTGCCCCCATTAAATGATGTCTCCAATCCTTGAATGCGTCTTTTATGGCCAATAGCTCCTTCTCTGTGATTGTATAGTTTATTTCCGCCGGAGTTAATTTTCTTGACCTATAGGCGACTGGATGCAGCTGCCCCGTTAACTTGCTTCGTTGGGACAAAACTCCTCCCACAGCCTGATCTGAGGCATCAGTATCCACATAAAAAGGTTCAGTCAGATCTGCATGTTGTAGAATTGGGGCAGACGTAAAACTTTCTTTTAGAGAGCGGAAGGCGTCTTCAGCTTCAGTTGTCTATTCAAATTTGAGCCCTTTTATTAATAGGCGGGTGAGTGGTAAAATCTTACGTGAAAATTCACCAATGAATCTCCGGTAAAAATTGGCAAAGCCAATAAAGCTTTGTAATTCTTTGACGCTCTCGGGGGACTTCCAGTTTATTACTGCTTCGATATTTTTGCGGTCCATAAGAATGCCTGTTGGTGAAATTACAAAACCCAAAAATTCTACCTGTGAAACACTGAAAGCACACTTCTCAAGCTTTACAAACAGTCTGTTTTCTCTCAACTTCTGTAAGACTCTTCTAACCTGGTCCTGATGTTTTTCCTTGTTCTCAGAGTAAATAAGGATGTCATCAATGTACACCAGTGCACACTGGTCGATGAATTCCTTCAATACATCGTTAATGAAGTGTTGAAAGGCTGCTGGAGCGTTACATAGCCCATAGGGCATAAGAACAAGTTACTTACCTTCGGTAACGATGTATCTGTAAGAAACATTAGTTAGTTAGATTCCTCACCTTAGAATATCCCCAGGCGTCAGACTGGATCCGGAAGATTTTTCGTCAGCAATACCCCTCGCGCGTCGCTAGGCGTCGTCTGCGGCTCCGCGTCCGTCGTCGGCGTCGTGCGCCGGAATGACGTCGTCGGAGTACTTAGACGCCGCGCTCGCGCGTTGACGTCAGTTCTTGTACATAGCTTTCCGCGCCAGGAACGCAGAGCCATGCAAAGACCGACACTGGTGCCAAAAATAAAATCTAGGGGCCTGAAAAGGATAACCTTAACCCTAGATGTCAGTTCGCAGAACGGGGAGGATGGGTGGGTCGGTGAGGAATCTAACTAACTAATGTTTCCTACAGATACATCGTTACCGAAGGTAAGTAACTTGTTCATCTGAAAGAAACACGTTAGTTAGATTCCTCACCTTAGAATAGATACCCAAGCAATACCATCCCCGGCGGTGGGTCTGCGAACCAAGATCACACCAGAAAGTCCTGGAGGACAGAACGGCCAAAGAAACCATCCCTCCGGACTTGGCTGTCAAGGCAATAATGCCTGGCAAACGTGTGTAGCGAAGCCCACGTCGCCGCCTGACAGATGTCCTGCAAAGGGACACCCCGTCACAAAGCAGTAGTAGCCGCTGTGGCCCGAGTAGAATGGGCGCGCAGCCCAACAGGAGGGTCCTTTTTTGCCAAGGAATAACAAATTTTGATGCACAAAACGACCCACCGAGAAATGGGCCGTTTGTGCACAGCTTTCCCCTTCTTAGCACCCACGTATCCAACGAAAAGTTGGTCGTCCACCCGGAACTGCTTTGTGCGGTCCAGATAAAAGGAGAGCGCACGTTTTGGGTCGAGACGGTGGAGCCTCTCTTCCTCTTTGGAAGGATGCGGAGGCGGAAAGAAGGTGGGCAAGGTGACAGACTGCCCAAGATGAAATGGAGTCACCACTTTCGGAAGAATGGAGGGACGAGGCCGAAGGACAACCTTGTCCGGATGAACAGAGAGAAAAGGAGGCTTTGAAGATAAAGCCTGGAGCTCACTCACCCGTCTAGCCGAGGTGATGGCTACCAGAAAAGCAGTCTTAAGCGTCAGCAGACGAAGAGGACAATTATGAAGAGGCTCAAAGGGAGCGCACATGAGAAATGTGAGAACAAGATTCAAGTCCGACTGAGGCATTACAAAAGGGACAGGAGGGAACGTGTGAGTAATGCCTTTTAGAAAGCGTGTAACTACAGGGGACTTGAAAAGAGAAGGCTGATCAGGAAGCCGCACGAAGGCAGAGATGGCAGCAAGATAACCTTTCAAGGTGCTCAGGGCAGAGCCCTGCCGGTCCAAAGAAAGAAGAAAGAGGAGAACCTCAGAAAGAGGGGCGGAAAGGGGATCCACAGCCTTTGCTGTGCACCATGCCACAAATTTGTTCCACCGGCAGGCGTATACCGTCTTTGTGGAGGGACGCCTGGCTGCCAGAATGATATCACAGACTTCAGGAGGCAAGTCAAATGGCATCAACTGCCGCCGCTCAATCTCCACGCATGGAGGTGGAGGCTGGACAGGTTCGGGTGGAGGACCGTCCCCTGCTGCTGCGACAGAAGATCCTCCCGAAGGCCCTGTTTGTTGCAATACCACATGGCGGTGGTGTTGTCTGTGAACACCTGCACAACACTTCCCCTGACAGAGGGAAGGAAGGCTTTCAGTGCAAGTCGGATCGCTCTCAACTCCAACAGGTTGATGTGGAGACGAGACTCCGCCGGAGACCAGAGGCCTCTGATCTCCGCCTCTCCCATATGGCCACCCCATCCCAGGAGGGACGCATCCGTCACTACGACATGCTCCGGTTGGGGAAGGGAGAGGCTCTTGCCTTTGACCCAATCGCGGTCCGTGAGCCACCACTGCAACTGCCGTGCAGTGCCCTCCGAGATCAAGACATGGTCGGACAGGTTGCCGTGATGCTGGGCCCACTGAAACTTCAGGTCCCACTGCAGAGCCCGCATGCGCCGCCTGGCGTGATGCACTAGTAGGATGCAGGAGGCCATCAGCCCCAGAAGCCGCAACACTAGCCTGACCGAAACCCAGGAGAGAGGCCGAAAGATGGGAATCAGGGCCTGAATATCCCGGACCCGCTGTTCCGGCGGATAGACCCGGAACTGCGCCGAATCGAGAACCGCTCCGATGAAGAGGAGCTCCTGAGAGGGACTCAAGTGTGACTTCGACACGTTGATGGAAAATCCCAGCAAATGCAGGAGATCCGCCGTAGTCTGGAGGTGGGAGACGACTGTCTGGGGCGAGCCCGCCTTCAACAACCAGTCGTCGAGATAGGGGAAGACTGGAACCCCTGATCTGCGCAGATGAGCTGCGACCACCGCCATCACTTTCGTGAACACCCGAGGGGCACTGGTGAGGCCGAAGGGGAGCACGGTAAACTGAAAGCGCTCTTGGCCCACCGTGAACCGCAGGTAACGCCGGTGGGCCGGCAGGACGGGGATGTGGAAATATGCGTCCTGCAAGTCCAACGCTACCATCCAGTCTCCAGGGTCTAGGGCAGCTAGAACCTGAGCCAAAGTTAACATCTTGAACCTTTCCTTCCGGAGGAAGGCATTGACGTTCCGGAGGTCCAAGATAGGGCGTAGGCCCCCTTTGCCCTTCTTGGGAACCAGAAAGTAGTGGGAATAACAACCACGACCTACTTCTGGGCTCGGAACGCGCTTGACGGCCCCCTTGGCCAAGAGGGCCGAAACTTCATCGTGGAGAAGATTCAAATGATCCCCCGAGATACGGTGGTGCTGCGGTGGCATGGCTGGAGGAGTCGTCTCGAAGGGGAGGGAGTAGCCCCTTCGGACGATTTGCAGCACCCACCTGTCCGATGTGATGGACCGCCAGTGGAGCAGGTGATGGCGAACCCTGCCGCCCACTGGCGTGGAATGGGCCTGAAAGCTCGGACTAGGAAGGCTTTGAGGCGGATGCTGCCGGGGTGGATGTGGGCTGACCGCGTCGTCCTCCAGAACCGCCTCGGCGGAAACCACGTCCGCGCGCAGGTTGGTTCTGCGGCTGGTGGCTAGGCGCACGTGAGGAGGCACCCCTTCCTTGGCCACGAAAGGGGCGAAAGGCGGAAGTTTGCGACCGCGGGGCCGAGAGGCCCAAGGACTTGGCCGTAGCCCGGGAGTCCTTAAAGCGATTCAGCGCACTGTCCGCTTTCTCGCCGAAAAGGCGAGTGCCATCAAAGGGCATGTCCATGAGGGTGCTCTGGACATCGCCCGAAAAGGACGTGGACCGCAGCCAGGCGTGACGTCTAAGCGCCACCGAGGTAGAAATCGCCCTACCCAGCGAGTCCGTAGTGTCAAGCCCACATCGGATAGCATGTCGTGCCGCATCCCTCCCATCGGCCAGAGCCTGGGTAAGTCGTGTCTGGCCCTCCTCCGGACACAGGGGCAGCACGTCCTCCACCGTATCCCACAGAGAGTGGGAATAACGGTCCAAGAGGCAGGCGGTGTTCAAAGACCGCAGACCCAAGCTAAGGGAGGAGAACAGCTTCTTGCCGAACTGTTCCAGCCTCTTGGAATCCCGGTCCGGCGGAGCGGTCGGGAAGGAGGATTGGGAGGTAGAGGCCTGGATAACCAGGCTCTCGGGGGTAGGGTGTTGGGACAGGAAACTGGGGTCGCCCGGAGCAGGGCGGTGGCGCCTGGCGACGTTCCTATCCACAGGAGGAACTGTGGAGGGCTTGGACCAGGTGCCCTGCAGAACGTCAGTGAGGGCCTCATTGAATGGCAGCAAAGGCTCAGTGGAGCTTGCTGCAGACTGAAGCACCTCAGTGAGGACGTTAGTCCTCACAGCCACGGCAGGTAGCTCGAGCCCAAGGGCTGCGGCCGCCTTGCGCAGCACCACAGAGAAAGCAGCACCCTCCTCCGAAGCCACAGTCGGAGGAGAGATGAATCCAGTGTCCGGAGAGGTATCCAGACCACTGGCCTCCCCCAGTTCATCTGCCCAGTCCTGTGACAGTTGAGCCTGAGCGGCCATAGGATCCTCGGATCCCTCCCAGTCGCCCCCATCATCCGATTCCTGGTATGCAGGAGGAAGGATCGGAGCCGGGCGATAGACAAAATGTGTCTCCAGCGGCGCCGAACGTGGCGTCCATCGACGCCCTATCGGCGCCGGGCCCGGACCGGGGCTGAACCGGGGCTCGACGTCGAGCGGAGTCGGAGGTGGTACTGGTGTCGACGCCGGCGGAGGAGGCGTGACGAGGTCGACCGGCGTCGGCGGGGACTCGGGAACGGGTCCCTCGGGCGCTTGCGGCGTCGAGGCAGGAGCCGTCGACGGCGCCGGGGCCGCCGGCAGGCAAGGTTGCCCAGTCGGGTCTGCGGGGCCCGAAGGCGTGCCAGCGGGCGTCGACGGCGGAGCCAGGCTCCTCATGGCCGAGAGGAAGGCACTGACTTCCGCCGGCGTCGCGTCAGTCCCAGGGACCGGTGGGTATGGGGACTTGCACGGCGCCTGCGGCTCCGCCGGAGCCGCGGGGGTGGAACCACCCTGACCCTCGGCCGAGTCGCGCGACCGGCGAGGGGAGTCTGAAGAGCGGTGTCGCCTCTTGGACTTCTTGGAGTGCTTCGACTTACCCGAAGACTTGGATCCCGACGACCGATGATGACGTCGGCTGCGGCTCCGCGACCGATCCTTGGACCTCCTCCTGGACCGGGATCGAGAGGGGCGTGGAGCCGAGTGGCGAATCTGGAGAAGCTTACGGGACCGCTCCCGTCTAGCCCTCGAGGTCAGGGCCCTGCAGTCCGAACACGACTCCGCGTCGTGGTCGAGGCCCAAGCAGTAAAGGCACCGGCGGTGATGGTCCGTAACCGACATCAAGCGCCTACAGTCAGCACAGGCTTTAAAACCAGGCATCCTACCCGCACCGGAGTCGAGACAAGATCAAAAAGGATCGAAAAAGTTAGTCAAAAAATGACTAAAGGGGTAGCTCTCCCGGATCTGCGCTTACTGGCGCGGAAAAAAGAAGAACTGACGTCAGCGCGCGAGGGCGGCGTCTAAGTACTCCGACGACGGCATTCCGGCGCACGACGCCGACGACGGACGCGGAGCCGCAGACGACGCCTAGCGACGCGCAAGGGGTATTGCTGACGAAAAATCTTCCGGGTCCAGTCTGACGCCTGGGGATATTCTAAGGTGAGGAATCTAACTAACGTGTTTCTTTCAGATCCTGATATTCAAATAGGCCGAACCTCGTTCTGAAAGCTGTCTTCCATTCATCGCCCTCCTTCATTCTCACCAGATGGTACGCTCCTCTCAGATCCAACTTCGTGTAAATTGTCGCTCCTTTCACTTGATCTAACAAAACAGATATTAACGGCAATGGATAACGGTTCTTCTTTGTAATCTTATTGATGGCTCTGTAGTCGATGCAAGTCCTCAAATCCCCTTCTTTCTTTGGCACAAAAAATAGGGGCGGGGAGACTGGGGACTGCGAGGGACGAATGAAGCCGTTTGCTAGATACTTATCCAAATATTCCTTGAGGTGATGGTGTTCTTTTTCCGTAAGGGCATACACACGGCTCCAAGGTAGATTCGAACCGGGTTCAATCTCAATTTTACAATCATAAGGTCTGTGGGGTGGTAGTTGTTCAGCTTCCACTTCGTTGAATACGTCTTCAAAATCTTGATATTCCTCTGGTATGTCTTGTACATGGATTATACAAATTGATCCTCCAGTCTGACACAAAGAATGTGCAGGATTAACCTCTTGCTCCCTCTGCGGACCTCCAAAACAATTTCCTAAACAATAATCCGATTCCATCTTAATGGCTCTGGTGCTCCAGTTGATAGTTGGGTTATGTTCAGTGAGCCAAGGAAGTCCAAGGATTAATTGGAATTGGGGGGCAACGATCAAGTTAAACTGGATCTTCTCCTCATGTCCGTCATTCGAGATCAAATGTATTAATTCTGTGTGACTGACTATTGGACCAGAGGACAGATTGGTTCCATCTACAGCTCTAACGGGCTCAAACTTTAACTTTCTTATGGCTTCAATTCCCACCTTGCTTGCAAACTTTAAATCGCAAAAGTTTCCGGTGGCTCCTGAGTCGATCATCACTGAGACTTCCCTCAGCGTCACGTGTCGGAATCTGATTTCCATCGATAAAATTAGATGTGGCGCTGCAGATTGTAGAGTATTGGCCACCCTATGTTCCTTTGGAGTCTAAAATCGCATCCACCTGTTCAACTCCTCCAACAGATGGTGCCTTTAGTTTTCCTTCGGCTTGAAACTTCCCTTGGGTTTCTTTGGACAAGCTCGCACAAAATGGCCTCCCGATCCACAGTACATACAAAGATTGCTGGCTCTTCTTTTTTCCTTCTCTTCTTTGGAAAGAGGACCCCGTATGGTACCAATCTGCATTGGTTTGATGCCCTGCTGACCTTCATAACTTCGTCCTCCTTCCGACCTGATTCGATCAAATCTTGGAACCACCGACTTGAAATCTTTTCTTTTTTCACCTTTTCTTTCCCCTTGACGGAAATCGATTTCCAGCACCAAGTCTACTAACGCTGAGATTTCTGTGGGTCTATTGGGTATTCCAGCCAATGCAGCCTTTAACTCATCTCTTAAACCACGATAAAACACCGCTGCTCTCTTACTCGCAGGCCAGTTGGTTTCCACCACTAGTTTATTGAATTGAGCCAAATAAGAGACCACATCGCGATTCCCCTGTTTCAGGTCAAGTAGCTCGTTGTCTACGGCTTGGGATATCCGCCTTCTGCCAAATATTCGAAGGAACTCTTCTTTGAAGTTCTCACAATTTCGCAATATGGGATCGTCCTTTGAAATCAGAGGCAAAGACCAGGATGCTGCATCCCCACTTAGGTATGACAACACAAAGGCTACCCGAGATTGAGCATCTGGAAAAATAGAAGGGCGGCACATGAAGTGTAACGAACGCTGCGTAATGAATATTTGAGCCTTCTGTGGATCCCCACTAAAATGCTCAGGTGCCGCTAATGGAATGACGGGCGAGAGGGAGTGAATCACCTGAGTAGTCATCCTATTACTCCCTTCTGTCAATGAAGCTTTAGTGTCCGACCCAGAACCAAAAGGTTGTCTAAGCCTTTGCGCCAATTCTGCGGTCTCTTTTCTAGAATTTACTACTTCTAATCTGAGGCTCTGGTTTTCCTCTTGGACTGCACTTAACTCTTTTTGTATGGTATCTAATACAGTTCCTAACCCTTGTAAGTCTATTCCCTCAGCCATCTCTGTTCGGGTGTAAAATGCAACTTGGGCACTTCACTCTGTCAGACTCCAATTACTGAACGCTACTACACAGGAACAGAGATGCTAGTTCCCAAATCCACCCCGACAGCAACCCAGAGCTTAGTGTAACAAGTCTCTAGAGTGGCTATCTTGGGGGGAAGGGGGAAAAGTGGATAAAATAACAAAAGAGAGAAGAGACTGTTCTGCTGGTTTCTTCAGTAGTCCGTCCTGCAGACTTCTATTGCTGAAGAAGTAACCTATAGACAAGAGTTCACGTTATCATAGACCATTTAGACCTTAGACCTCTCTTAATCTCTTTAACCCGGTTTCCTCACTACCTTACCATACTAATTCCAGAACTCAGCTCCTCTTCTATTTCTTTTTATTCTTTCCTGTGTGTGCTCTTGTTCTTTAACTGTATTCTTCATCTGCAATTAGAAATAAACAGCTAAACCTAATGCTTATCTTCCTCATGTAATTCTTCTCCCTGCGTATCTTACTTACTTCTCTATTTTCTTTCTATTCTCTTCTATGTTTTATCTTCCTTGCTTTCTGCCTTAATTTGCAGTTCGTTTTCTTTTAGCACACCTGCAATATATTTACATTCATAGGTTTAGACTTCTACTCTCTTTTTGACTGGGTATTATTTATGTTCAAATTTGAATTCTACTTACTGCGGTTAGGGTCTTTTCCTATTGGTAATTAATCATCTGTGTATTTGGTATTTCTCTTCTTATGCTTTTCGTTGGGGTCTTATTACTCTCAGCTTCTAAGCCACTGTCTGACGTTTTCTTCCTGTGGTAAGTATTGTTTGTCTATTTTAACTATTTACAGGTAGCTCAAGTGTACTAGCGTGTAAGGCTAACCACTTCTTTGTTTATTCAGGTCTTGCCGACTCTGCACATGACCTCTATGACAGAATACTAAAACTGCCTTCTTCACAGTAAGTTCTTATTACTTATATAGTTCACAACAATTGACTTCAATTCTCTGACGTGACAAAATATACGCTTGATAACTTAGCTTCGTTTTCTGTTTCTTTCTTCAGTTGCTCCGGGTGACGCTGCTTCCTCTCTCTCTCTCTCGAAGCCGTACGAAAGCCTCACAAAAACGGAGAATTGTCGTTCTCCTCATATCTCACTTAACTTCCTTGAATTCGGCTACAACCTTATTATCAGCTGACTTCCGAATGCTCTTCAGTCCTGATAAATGATAAGCCCTCAAAAACTACACTTTGACTCTTTTTGTTAGCGTGCTCTGAGGCGCACTCTCTGGAATTCTTGGTGAAGTGCGCAGTTCACAAGCCGCGCGAGCCTCACCTGGGATTCCAGCGCGTTCTCTGCTGAACACTAGAACGCTAACAGCCACTCGGTTCTGGTGGCCTTTTTAGGCGCCATTTCCGAGTCAGCTCCACCCAAGTATCTTCCATTGCACAGGGTGCGTAAACTTTGGGTTTTCGATGCGCAATTAACCCTATCTGTAATCTTGGAGTCCTGACACACACAAAGGAGATCAAGACTTCCTTGCCGACACACTCACGTGAGACGCTGAGGTTCCTGCATGCAGATACTCCAGCTTGCAGTGGTTTAAAAACGTCCTTTGCGGGATGTCCACCTTGAGACCAAGACGGGGTCCCACAGTCTCTCACTTCAGGTAATGGGGTTGACTTTATCCTAGAGGGATTTTTGGCTTAACACCTACATACATGCTAGGTACATTTAGGTACATCTAGTTAGGGTAGCATCATAGGATTACACATTTTATTGTCATGTATTTTATATACTTGCCCGTATTGATGGCTGTAGCAAAATGGTAGAAATCTACCATCCTTTTACTTTCTTAGTGCTTCTAATCATTTATATCTTTTACTGTCTAATGGTTGTTTCAGAGCACCTATTTTACAATAGAATAACGACTGTTCAATAAATACTTATTGAAAAACATACCTACTGTTTATTCTGTGTAACTCTCTGAGACTAAGTTAAGTGACTGAGCGAAAAGTAGTACACTGTTTCCACGGTCCTGAGGGATCAGGGTTGTCATGTTCGATAGTTGCAAAGAACTATTCTCTCCCTGATAAGAGGAGTTTCTAGTGGCACTGTGAGCTAGCTAATACACAGGCCAGTGGGGGTGTCTAGAATCAGTCTAACACCAATTCTACAGTGTATGTTGTCTAAACGCGCAGATCCTATATAGGATTTATAGGAACTACACGACATGGCGCCGCCAACGTTGGGTGGGTACTTATTTAATAGTCAAATCCGAGTAGTTCAGTGGTGCTATACTCAGAGCCCCTTTCTCAAATCTTCCCAGAGATGTCTGGAGTGGGAGGGCACAAACTCCGCCACAGCTGAGTAGGCAAAAATCCTATATATTGGCTGCTGGTTAATCAAGCTTGAAGGACACATTGTTCCTATTTGTGCATAGCACCTTATCTTGGTTGCCTAGAAAAACCCTTCTTACTAAAACAATGACTGAATAAGTGGATAACAGTGTACATGAGCTAAATCTCTCAGCTGAAGAAGATGCAGACCCAATACAAATTACAAAAAATGTTAGAAATGCCATCACCCTAAAATTAGCTGCATATGGTTTATCAGCTAGGGGTGGGCCAGTAACCTTTGTGATTGAGGCACACAAATCATTTAGAACAGAGGTATTCTATTCATGGTTTACATTCCCGTAGGCAAATTCACTAAGAAAGACATTTCATTACTACACAGAAGATGAGATACAGAACGAATATTGTCCGTACGAGGACATTGAAGTTCCGCTCACTTACCAGGAGCATTTATACTGGTTTAAAGGTGCCTTCCACCATACAAAAAATAAAGTATGGCTCAGTCCGCTCGGAAGAGACGGAGCAACATGGCCAGTAATACAAACAATGCCAGCAGGAGACTTACTTACACTTCATTAAGAATTAATAAAACTTTACAGAAATATGACACAGTTCGTGCTGAGGACACTCACAGTTCAGCCAGCAACGGCTACACCAACAGGTCCGACTCAAACACCAACAACTAAAATTACAGCACAAACGTTACACGCAGTCATAAGCAAGAACAAATGCCCAGTAAGTGTGAAAAAATGCTGTTCTGGGTGGCTCAAAAAATAACACAGCTACAGGCGGTTTTTCCAAACACCAGGCCACATGAAAAACACAGAATGTTCGCAATTTGCTTACCCATGGGGATAAAACCCCAGATAGAGGATTGTACCTCTTGGGGTACAGTTTTGGCTGCAATATATAACAGGACTCATGGTATCCCATCATGCGCAGTAATACCAGATGTATTAAGACAAATACAGAGCGAATATGGAGCAGTACCTGCTCCGAACTTAGGGATGAAATACTAGGTAATTTTGCCCAGGTATCAGCTATAATATTAGCAAATATTAAAGGGGAAGCAGCATCGGTGGCAATACGCCAGCGCCTGAGGGAGTTCACTCCTCTATAACAGGAACATGAATTACCTAAAATAATTGAAACTGCTTACGCAGAATTAGGTACAGACAGTTTGGGGGCCACATCAGTAAAACCTCAACTCATGGGTGGTCCTAAGAAGAATAACACTAAGCAAGCACCTGCTTCTACAAAGAAGAAATGGGATAATAACAAACACCAAAAGAATAAAGACAATTGATCTCAATCCAGGGGTAGGTCTCCTCAACAGGAGCCCTCCGAAAAGAGGTATAACCTTAGGAATAGGGATAACATTAGAAAACTTGACAGGTATCAGGATACTGATACACGTTCCTCTCGTTCCTTTCAGGGTTCATCGAAAAACTCTGAGAGGGAAGGACGGTCAGAACACAGACAAGAAGAGCGTACAAAGTCCAGGGATGCACAACGCACTTCAGACTACACTTCCAAAAAAGAAGAAAAGCCTAAATCAAAACCTCAATTCAAAAAGAAGAAAGTAGCAGGTCTCAAAGTAAGACATGCCCAGAATTCTGAGCACTCAACTACTGAACGGGGAATGGGCTCTGACGATGCTAGACAGTGCAGCAGAAGTAACAATAGTTCACCAGAACCTGATAGAATTTCTGGTGACATCGGAGTTGAGTGAACATATCACGGTGGAAACACCTGATACTAGGTCAAGCGTCCCACATAGGTTACATGAAATAACACTCCAAATGGAGGTTGACAAGCCAAGAAAAATTAAAGGTCTCTTTTGGGAGAGCCTGACTTTTGGCTACGACATCTTTTAGCTGAAAGAAATCGGCTGCCTACTATTGTTGTGGATTGCCCAAAGGGAGAAACGTTAACTATGCCGTCTTTTTCCGACCTCGTTCCCCAATACTTAAAACACACATACTTGCGGGAGTGGGCGGTTGCCCTTGCTCCTGCATTATATCGCAACCATGCTGGATGGGATGAGGATTCAACTCACCACCTCTTCGGACGCAGATCAGGAGGTCTTGCTATTCTGGCATCCATAGCCACAATAGGAACAATAAGAACCACAGAGTTTTATATAACCCCCCCAAGTGGAATCTTGACGGTAAAAATCCAGTTAACATTAGAACAACACACTCAAGAGGTCATAATAATAAATACTTATATCCATCCAACACAAAAACGAAAGGCAGCAAATGAACTGATAAAGGTACTGAAAAAAATCTCTGAAGGAGACCTGTCCGACCAGATTATAGTCGGTGGTGACTTCAATATGTTCCTTATTAACACAGAATATGATAATAACATTCAGCAAGAACTTAGCACCGCGTGGGGCGTACCAAGACAAAGCATGGCTAAAATCGATAAATCAACAACGAACTCAAAAAACCTACTGCGACAACTAGAAGATCTCAACCTAAGGGCACTGAATGGGTGTTTTACTGGCAACAACCCACCGGCCCCAACGTTTCATTCTAATAAACATTCTTCCCACCTGGACTACACCTTTACATCCTTAAACATGTTCCCAATGATAACAACATTTAGGATAGGGGTAAACGACCTTAGTGATCACCTCCCCCAAGAAGTCTCTATAAAAGCAAGAGCATTACTAAACGTAGAGCCATATACAGGTCTTGTGATAGATACAACATCAAACTTAAGGCGACTCCGATGCAACTCCAACAACATCACTACCATAAGTCTCGACGTAAAATCCATACACACTCAAACAGTAAAGTGCCTAAACACACCATCAGAAGAATGGCAAAATTTCATCCAAAAAGTTACTGTCAAATTATCAAAAGGATCGTCAAAGAAGCTTTCCAACGGAAAGGGGAACCCAATCAAAACATCACTCTCTCCAGGAATGAAGATCCAAAAAAGAATAATAAATCATACACTGAGAAAGATACGGAAAGATCCAGATAACAAAGACTTGCAGATAACCCTGAGGGAAGCTAAAAAATCACTAAAACAGAATAAATGGGAGAAACAGAAAAATAAAAACGATCAACTATGGGCAAAATTATTCCACAAAGCGAATCAAAAAAACAGCTCTAAATTCTGGAGAATGATTAAGGAAATAAAAAATCCAGACCATCGTGGCATAGACTCAAACATCACAGAAGAAGCGTGGACAAACTATCTAGCTAGGCACTTCAATAGTGAGGATACAACCAAAGAGGAAGTGCCAAAAAGCTTGAGAACGGACGACGTGGCGGAAGGATCAGGCTATCATCAAAGAGAAAAAAACAACAAATGTAGTACCCTCCTCTCGGAAACGAACGACTCAAAGAATGACGTAGACATCTCTACAGATTCGGACCCACAGGAATCGACTATTGGGACAGATGACATCAGAAGACAAATAGCGAAAGGAAGACCAACAGGAGCTCCTGGACCCAACGGCATACCACCAATATTGTACAAAAATGATGTAGAGTTCTGGAGCGTCGTCTTAACACCTTTATTCAATTACGCAAAAACAACTCAGATACTACCCGAGTCATGGCATGGTTCAATAATTAGTCCAATTTATAAACACTCGAACAAAAAAGACCCAAAAAACTACCGTCTGGTTGCGTTAATTGATGTAGAAGCAAAATACTTTGCAGGGAACATACTAGAGGAATTAACCTCATGGGCCACAGAAAACTCAATAATCCCGAACACCCAAACCGGATTCCGTCAGGGTCAAGGAACATTCACAAACATCATGGCCCTGACTCTACTGATGGAATCAGCAAGAGAAAACAATAAATCTTTATATCTCTCTTTCATCGACTACACTGCTGCGTTCGATCATGTAGATCGCAACATGTTATGGCAAAAACTGGTCAAATGGGGTATACCTGCACACCTTTTAAATGTATTGATAGCACTACATTCTAACACCTGGATTAAAATCAAACTAGGTGCAGGCACACACCTCTCAAAACCTATAAAAACAACAAAGGGCCTCAAACAAGGCTGCGTCTTAGCTCCAACGCTATTCAACCTCTTCCTAGCTGACTTACCTGGCGAACTAGACAAAAGCTTCTGCCACGCACCAAAGCTAGGGAAGACCACACTATCCAATCTGCTGTACGCAGATGACCTGGTGCTTATCAGCCAGACACCCATAGGTCTCCAGCACTTGCTAAATACTACCTACACCTTTTCAAATAAAAACGCTCTGCAAATAAACTTCAATAAATCTAAAATAATGGCAGTAAATTACAAAAAGAAAAGGGAGTACAACTGGCACATAAAAATGGAGAACGAATGGAAAATGTAACAACCTACAAATACTTGGGTGTAATACTGGACTCGAAGATCACCTTCAAACCTCAGCTGGACTCCCTGCGAGGTAAGGGAATGGCAACCTCCCTTGCCTTAAAATCCTTAAAGACAAAACTCCCAGATCTGACCTTTTACCCATTCCTTCAAGTACTTCGTGCAAAACTACAACCAACACTCACCTACGGGAGCGAACCCCTTCAAGGGAAAGATGGCACCCTCTTGGACATAGTCATATCGAACTCCTACAGGCTCATCTTTAACCTGCCAAAACAAGTTTCCTCTGCACAAATACGACTGGAATTTGGCATCACGAAACAAACTCTAGAAAGACGGTGTGCATACGTTGTTGCCTGGCACAAGGTACGCAATGCCGATAAAGATTCCCTAAACTTTAACATCTGGGAAGAGACTCTTCGGTACCAAAAATCATCAGCGAGGAAGTACTTAATTGACTCTCTTGAAGTGCTGGGCCTATCCGACTCGTGGGGCAGCCCAACAGACCACGTGACGTTTAAAAAAACAGCCAAAAAAGTAGTAAGACTTATTTCCACAGTTGAAGATAAGGAGGCCCTGACAAAAAAAGCACACGGCTGGATAATCCTTAATGACTATGGATCAACGCAACCACAGGCATACATTAATGTTGGCATGAACCTAAGAAAGAAAGAAAAAAATTTTAAACTGCGCCTGGGCGTAATCCCTGTATACCCTCACTTACCGCCCTGGATAAGGAAAAATCTTCAACCACAATGCCGCCTGTGCAAAGTCGGAAAGGAAGACATTGTCCACGCAGTGTGCATCTGCCCAAAATTGAAAGATCTGAGATGCAAATTCCTGCGAGACTCCTTCAAAACTCACGGTATCCGGACATGTAGACAGGCAGTCAAACTTTGCTTCAAACCCAGCAAAATAAAATTAAACTGTCAGGTCGTAAAAAATTTTGAACTCGCTGGGGCCAGATACATGAGAGCCTGAGGACTGTTGGTTTCAATAATGGTAAACTACAATCTGAATCACATTGGCAAATTAACAGGACAGAGAGAACTTTTAAACATTTTCTGGTTAATTGTCCTTGCTATTTTAATTTCCTTTTATAACGTTTTTATTCGATTTGTAAAGATTTTAATTAATCATGCACAAATAAATACTTACTTACTAACTCACCACCTGATACCATTAAAATCTACTCCGACTCCACAGAGACAATATCCAATTAAGCAAGAAGCTAAAAAACAGGTCAGGGAGATCTTAGATCAACTTGAATACCTGGGGGTGATTGAAACTTGCACCTCTTAAAAGAATAATCCTTTATTTCCCGTAATGAAACTTGACAACTCATATCGTCTAGTTTTAAATTAGACATCTAAGCTCATGCACAAAAACATTTGCAGTACAAAACGCACATAGTGCAGCATTAATGAATACCATTGTGCAGAAAAATACAAAACAACACTAGACATCTCAAATGGAATTTTCTGCCTAAATATAGCACCAGGGGGCAGATATTTGACAGCATTCTCGGCCTTAGGGTCACAGCGTCAATTTTGTCAACTACCCCAGGGATATAAGAACAGCCCGGGGTTGTTCTCGGCTAGAGTAACTGAGTTACTCCAGAATCTGGATGAAGAGGCATTGTCCAATGTAGATCATATTTATCTGACGGACTGATGAACTAGAGGAACACTTGACCAGGGTGAGCGCCATAATTTTGGGATTCGCCTCTGAGGGCTACAAGTTCAACTTTAAAAAATCAAAAATAACCCACCTCAATGTCCTATTTTTGGGATATGAGCTCTCAAGTGAAGGGAAAAGCCTGGCAGCTAATCTTTTGGAAAAATGTGCACTGCTCCAACCTCCAAAATCATTGAAAAATGTACAATCCATACTGGGATTCTTGAACTTTGGTAGAACATACATTTTGGATTACAAAGAAAAGGTTCAACCTTTCTACGACCTCATAAACATGATTTTTCGTTAGGCAATGGACACAGGGACACACAGATACCCTTCGTTCCCTACAAGCTGATGTGATAGCTTCAAAACACTTACAGATACGCGTAAATGTCTGCAACCTCGTGATCCGTATAATTGCGGGTCAATTTGGGTGCACCTACCTAACACACAATGAAGGCAAAACAGTACCCATAGCATATAAATCACACCTATATACGAATGCTGAGATGTGTTCTGCATTCACAGAAAAAATTCTAACAGCAGTACAGACTGCTGTAGTGAGAGAAAGAGCACTGGCACAAGGAAAACAAATAATTGTCGTAACACCAGTACCGGCCTTAGAGGCTGCTACAAAGGCTAGCGTTCCAAATGCAAAAGCTTTGCATCCAAGATGGATACAATGGGCGAATTCTCTCATTGCATCAGATGTAGAATATAGATGTGATACGTAAATCAAACAAGGGGCACTGTTCCAGGGTCGGTGTATGCCAGGAGTCAACACGCAGTACTCAAAAATGAGAAGACATAAAAGAAAAAAGAAAATCAGGGGAGGAAGAGAGGTGCCAGGTCAAGGGGTGGGGAGAGACACAAATTGCCTCTTGTTGCCCTCACACATCCCAAGGGATGTCATGCTTCATCATCGGGCGGTTGCTCCTCGTCGGGCCGGCGGTGCAATGCCCTACGGGTCCCCCGAAGGGTCTCTTTGGCGGAGATCTTTTTAGAGAGCTGCCGATGTGGGCATGTGGGTGTGTGGGTAACAGATAAGGTGTGAGGGACAGTGCGTGCATGCAGTGCAAATTAAAAATGCCTAAGGGTTGCTCAAAAGAAAGTTTTAATGAAGAGGTACCCTTGGCAGAGTAAAAAAACCCGTAGGTTAGGGGTTACCAGCATGGGCGCGATGTCCCCGGGTAACTATGCTAAGGTCCACATGTTTCACGCCTGAAACGGTCTGAAAGATCCTTGGCGTTTCTTCAGGACCAGGTGTGTGGGTGGTGTGTGGTAAGTGCACGGACGTGTGTGTTATGAGTGGGGTGACATTGGCCCACTCAAAACTTATTAGGGGGGAGAGAGGTCGCCTACACACTAATAGTCAGTGGCTGCCATAGATCCTGAGTAAATCTGTGCCCCCTAAATAATGACCTGTGGAGATAAGAAGAAAAGAATGAAAATAAAACACACAGGGATCAGGACTGTTCGCTCTTTGCCCTGTGGTATGTTGACCCAGACAGCAATGGTCTAGGGACTGTGAAGAGTTAAAAACAGTAGTGAGAGACATAATAAATGAGTGGTATAAAAGCAGTATGATCACCAAAGGGTAGCCTGCGTCATCATCCATAGCGAGGCGTAGTGGGGGGGGTGTTCATAGCCACTGGCCCTAGCACAGGAATAGTGCCCGGGCTAAAAAAGTGAACACCCCCAGCAACACGTGTCGCCCCGGTCGAGGTCGTGACAGCAGTCAAAAGAACCTTAGGGGAAGCGCGAGTAGAGACACGCCTGGTGGTGTGCAGCACCTCAGGGCCACACTCTGCCTGTCCCCAATTCCATAGTTTGTGTGGTGGAGAGGGTTAGCGCATACTTGGTCAGGTCTCTATGCATAGTCATACGACAAGGGAGAGTGTTACTGTGAAAAAGCCACTGGGATGGCGATCGGCTTACCTAAATACGGAGATATAGTTTCTCCGTGAGCTAGTGGCGTGGGGTGCCCGCACCTTCTTGGGCTGTGATTGCCGTAAAGACGCCAGATAGGGGGGGAGAGAGGAGACAACGGAAAACGTGCATAGCGCCGTCTCATTATTGTCGTAGCGTTATCGTACAGAGGTACAGGAGAATACTACAAAGTGGATGGAGGCAGCACGATGCATTGGTTACTCACGGTTTTACTCGGGTGTCGGCGTGGATAGCCTACCCTGTCTGGACGCCAGCTCGTAGGTGGAGGGCGAGATAGCTGTGCCGTCTCTTTAAGCTTCGCTGCGGTGCCGGAGGAGCTGCCTACTTCCGGTTAGATCCCGTGATGCCCAGTCATCTAGAGGTTAGACTGCGCATGTGCATGTCGTGCGACGCTGATGTGAGGTTGCGCGCATGCGTGCCAAGGAAGTCTGCTTGAGGTATGTTAATAGCAAAGTACTGAGGGCGCTATAATACTGCAGTCAATGAATAGTAGCGCGTGTGCTTTACACAGTTTATGCTGTAGGCGCGTGTCCCAAGTTTTGAGAAGGGGGTAGCACGGGAGGTGAAGTTACCTCACAGTGTGAGACGTATGTATATCTACGCCCGGGGGCGAGAGTCGGGGGCTAAGTCCCCAGGTGGGGGGAGTGTGGGATATGATAAATGAGAAAATGTAACAAAAATATTTGTATCGGAGTACACACAGAGGTCACAGACCGAGTCACGTACTCAGTGTGTCACCCATCCCAATACTAGAAGGGAGAGGTGTGGGGTAGCAGCTTGGGAGTGAGGTAGTGGATGGCGGAGTTCACATTGAGGTTGAAGAGCTCAGGTGTTTGTCTGTTATTAGAAGTGTAATGCTGAGAGTGCAGTTGGATATCTCAAGGGTCCTGGTCATGTAGGGATGTCAAGTCGGAGTGTGATGGATTACGCCCCTAACGGTGGGGTCTCTTGGTGAATTATAACTCCGTCCAGGGGATTTCATCGTTGAGGCCCTGGGTATTAGTGTGGAGGCGGTGGACCCACCGTTGCTCACATCTGAATAGGGAGTTACTGTTCCAACCTGGATTGGCCTCTAGGATAGTCCACTGGATGACCTCACACGGGTGGCCTTTTTCCCAAAAATGGTTAGTGAGTTTGGTGGCTGTGCGTGCTCGTCGCACTGTGCTTTTATGTTAGCTGATCCTAGTTTTAACTGCTCTGGTGGTCATGCTGATGTAATACAAGGTACAGGGGCATGTGATGAGATACACACAATTCGTAGTGTTGCAGTTTGTGTGTTTGCTTTGTTCCCATCGGAAGTTCCCCAGTTGAAGTGACATAGTGTGCTGTGTGGAGGAGCATGCCCCGCAACTCCCACAGGGATAGTGTCCTGTGACGGACGGGAGGTTCCACAAAGTGGTTTCCCTGGTTGCTTGCGGTGTTAGAGGGCGTGTGTGTACCAGTTGATCGCATAGGTTGGTGGTTCTCTTGAAGGCAAACCGGGGCGGTTCGATAGCCAGTGTGTTGCTGTTGAGAATCCTCCAGTTCCGATTGATTATCTTCTTGATTTGATTGTAGAGAGGGGTAAAAGTTGTTACGCAGGTTATGAGGTCATTGGTTTTGGGTGTCCTTGTCTCCAAAAGGCCTTCTCGTGTGTTGTTCCTGGCCCGTTTCCTGGCTTGTCAGATAACCTCACCTTGGTAGTGTCTCTCCATGAGGTTGTTGGCCAGATGATTGGCTTGGGATTCAAATTCATGAATCCTGCTACAGTTGCGTCTAATTCTCAAGAATTGGCCGTAAGGTAGATTCTCTCTTAGTGCTCTGGGATGGAAACTTTTAAAGCTAAGGAGGCTATTGCAATCTGTGTTTTTCTTATAGGTGGTGGTGTGCAACATTCCATTCTCGATGCTGATCATGAGGTCCAGGAAGGGGATCTCCTTCGTACTTGCCATCATGGTGAAGCGTAGGTGAGGGTCCTGAATATTAATCCATTCGTGGAAAGTCTTCGCTAGGGTCCTAGGGCCCATCCATAGGATCAGAATATCATCAATGTAACGTTTCCACGTGACAAGGTTCTCATGGAAAGGGTTAGTGTCGGTAAAGATGTGGGTAGCCTCAAAGTGAGCCATGTACAGACCTGCCAGGCTCGGAGCGAAGGTACTACCCATACTGGTACCTTGGACCTGATGGTATGTAGAGGTCTTGTACCTGAAAAAGTTATTGGTTAAGGTCATCGAGATGAGGGCTGTAATGAAATCCGCCGGTGTGTTGGTGGGGAGTTCAGACTCTCTCAGAAGGTTGTTTGTGACCTCGATGGTGGCATCCTGAGGGATGTTGGTATATAGCGCCTCAACATCGAGTGTGATCAATAAGTTGATAGCCTCTGAATTCTCTTCGTTGATCAATTGGATGAGGTTGAGAACATCACGGGTGTCTTTAAGGTATGCTGGTGTTGATTGGACCAGAGGGCGTAGAAAGAAATCGCTGAATTGGCTGAGGGGTTCCAAAAGTGAATTGATGCCAGATACTATAGGGCGTCCTGGACAGGGTGTTATGCCCTTGTGAATCTTGGGCAGAAGGTAGAAGTAGGGCATCCTTGGTGTGCTGTTCACAAGGAATGCCGCTTCTTTGGCTGTGATCCAGCCCTCAGTGGACGCCTCATTCACCATGATGCGGATCTGTCCAAGTAGGCGTGCGGTTGGGTCTGTGTCCAGGATTTCGTAATATTCCGTGTTGCTCAGTTGTCGTGTGCATTCCTGCTCGTAGTCCTTGATATCGAGAATCACTGTGGCCCCTCCTTTATCTGCGGGTTTGATAATGATTGTGGGATCGTTTCTTAGGGAACTGACAGCATCTCGTAGTTTGTTGGGCATATTGTTATAAGTGGTGGGGGGGGTTTGAGGAGATTGGCCTCCTTAAGCACTGCCTTTTCGAAGGTAAGGACCTCATTAGGGACCATGCCCGCAGTCGGTGTAAATCTGGAGGGTGGTCTCAGTCCGGTATCCTCCTGTTCAGGTATGGTGGTGTCATTGAAGAATGCCTTCAGTCTGACCTTACGGAAAAGTTGATGTAATTCTTCATTGAGACGGAAATTGTCCTCTTTCGGTGTGGCACAAATCCTAAGCCCATCTCAAGTGCTGTTGTCTCATCCGGATTCAGTGCCCTGGATGAGAGATTAACGATCAATTTTTTAGGTGCGTCATGCTCCTTGTTGTTGTTCTCTGCTGGTTGTCTGAGTCCTGCCATTGGACCTGTTCTTCTTCCTCTGCCTCTGCCCCTGCCTCTGTTCTGAAAAGGAGGAGGAGGGTTGTGGAAGAAAGGTTGTTGGAACCCCGGTTGAGGTGCGCTATACGGTGGGTACCACATGGGTCCTGGTTGTGGATATGGTTGAACTGGGTATCTGTACATCGGTGGCATGGGAGGTGGTGGTAGAAGGCCTTGTTGGTTGGGACGTCTGCCCCAGCTTTGATTGCTGGAGTTACTATAGGAGGACCGTCCTGATTGGTTGGACGTGGAGGAGCCATCATCAGACAGAACCTCGGTGTCGGTAGGTAGGAAATCCTCTTTTGTATATGGATAGATTTTTTTCTCTGTCAAATTTTTTGAGGTCTTTCTGTAGTGATTTTTGGTTGAGAAGATAATTGCGATGATCCGCTATTTCTGTGTTGATTTCCGCTAGGCGGGTTTTATACGCTGAGATGCTGATGCCGGTTTTGAGGCCGTTCTCTGCTACGTTGATTTTTATTATTAGCGCTTCAGAGAGTCTTTTGGCGGTGCTGATTATCAAGACAATCCAGTCGTGGGTACATTTCCAGGCTATTTGACTCCATTCCCGCCTAAAAATCAGGTCTTCCAGGAATATCCTAGGTGCTGTACGGACCAACAGGCCGTTCGGTGCTGCATTGGCTCTGAGGTATTCAGTCATAACTGAGCCATGGAGGGCGATTTTAACTTGCAGTTTCTTGAGAGAGGCTAACGAGGTCCAGTCGCCCTGGGCGCTGGTTGACGCTGTGTTGCCGTCACTATCCAGTAGTGACGGAGTTCTTAAAATTTCGTACACAATGACCTCACCAAAGCTCAGGCCTTGGTTGTCCCCCATGGTGGAGGTGGTCATGTCTCTAAAAGGGAAGAGGGGAGGAGAGGTGTAGAAAGAAAAGTAAGGTCCCTCGGCTGAGCCGCCGTGCAAAGTATTAATTAAAAAAATGGAAGAGGGGGGGACCGGGAGCCTATTAATGGTCCAGTGCCCGTGCTCCGCAAGAGTGATACGTAAATCAAACAAGGGGCACTGTTCCAGGGTCGGTGTATGCCAGGAGTCAACACGCAGTACTCAAAAATGAGAGGACATAAAAGAAATAGGAAAATCAGGGGAGGAAGAGAGGTGCCAGGTCAAGGGGTGGGGAGAGACACAAATTGTCTCTTGTTGCCCTCACACATCCCAAGGGATGTCATGCTTCATCATCGGGCGGTGCAATGCCCTAGGGGTTCCCCGAAGGGTCTCTTTGGCGGAGATCTTTTTAGAGAGCTGCCGATGGGTGCATGTGGGTGTGTGGGTAACAGATTAGGTGTGAGGGACAGTGCATTCAGTGCGAATTAAAAATGCCTAAGGGTTGCCAAAAAGAAAGTTTTAATGAAGAGGTACCCTTGGCAGAGTAAAACAACCTGTAGCTTAGGGGTTACCAGCGTGGGCGCGATGTGCCCGGGTAACTATGCTAAGGTCAACATGTTTCACGGCTGAAACAGTCTGAAAGATCCTTGGTGTTTCTTCAGGACCAGGTGTGTGGGTGGTGTGTGGTAAGTGCACGGACGTGTGTGTTATGAGTGGGGTGACATTGGCCCACTCGAAACTTAATAGGGAGGAGAGAGGTCGCCTACAAACTAATAGTCAGTGGCTGCCATAGATCCTGAGTAAATCTGTGCCCCCTAAATAATGACCTGTGGAGATAATAAGAAAAGAAGGAAAATAAAACACACAGGGATCAGGACTGTTCGCTTTTTTGCCCTGTGGTATGTTGACCCAGACAGCAATGGTCCAGGGACTGTGAAGAGTTAAAAACAGTAGTGAGAGACATAATAAATCAGTGGTATAAAAGCAGTATGATCACTAATGGGTAGCCTGCGTCATCATCCATAGCGGGGCGCAGTGGGGGGGGGGGGTGTTAATAGCCACTGGCCCTAGCACAGGAATAGTGCCCGGGCTAAAAAGGTGAACACCCCCAGCAACACGTGTCGCCCCGGTCGAGGTCGTGACAGCAGTCAAAAGAACCTTAGGTGAAGCGCAAGCAGACACGCCTGGTGGTGTGCAGCGCCTCAGGGCCACACTCGGCCTTTCCCCAATTCCATAGTTTGTGTGGTGGATAGAGGGTTAGCGCATACTTAGTCAGGTCTCTATACATAGTCATACGACAAGGGAGAGAGTTACTGTGCAAAAGCCACTGGGATGCCGATCGGCTTACCTAAATACGGAGATCTAGTTTCTCCATGAGCTAGTGGCATGAGATGCCCGCACCTTCTTGGGCTGTGATTGCTGTAAAGACGCCAGATAGGGGAGGAGAGAGGAGACAACGGTAAACGTGTATAGCGCCGTCTCATTATTGTCGTAGCGTTATCGTACAGAGGTACAGGAGAATACTACAAAGTGGATGGAGGCAGCACGATGCATTGGTTACTCACGGTTTTACTCAGGTGTCGGCGTGGATAGCCTACCCTGTCCGGACGCCAGCTCGTAGGTGGAGGGCGAGATAGCTGTGCCGACTCTTTAACCTTTGCTGCGGTGCCGGAGGAGCTGCCTACTTCCGGTTAGATCCCGTGATGCCCAGTCCTCTAGTGGTTAGACTGCGCATGTGCATGTCATGCGACGGTGATGTGAGGTTGCGCGCATGTGTGCCAAGGAAGTCTGCTTGAGGTATGTTAATAGCAAAGTACTGAGGGCGCTATGATACTGCAGTCAATGAATAGTAGCGGGTGTGCTTTACACAGTTTATGCCGTAGTTTTGAGAAGGGGGTAGCACGGGAGGTCAAGTTACCTCACAGTGTGTGACATATGTATATCTACGCCCGGGAGCGAGAGTCGGGGGCTAAGTCCCCAGGTGGGGGGAGTGTGGGATATGATAAATGAGAAAATGAAACAAAAATATTTGTATTGGAGTACACACAGAGGTCACAGACCGAGTTGCGTACCCAGTGCGTCACCCATCCCAATACTAGTAGGGAGAGGTATGGGGTAGCAGCTTGGGAGTGAGGTAGTGGATGGCGGAGTTCACATTGAGGTTGAAGAGCTCATCCAAAGGGACACTGCTCAGGAACTGGTAGTACTGAGCCTGGTGTTTGTCTGTTATTAGAAGTGTAATGCTGAGAGTGCAGTTGGATATCTCAAGGGTCCTGGACATGTAGGGATGTCAATATAGATGTGACCCAAATTTAAAAACACAATCATTTTTGCAATATGAACAAGAATATCCTCTGCCAAATGAAATAATGCCTCTAGATCAGTTTGAATATATTATTTACACTGATGGATCTGCTCAGCCTGCCATTGGAAGTAAACAACAATACAGCGCTGCATGTGCGATTGTAAAAAGTCATATGCAGGAAGGAAAATTCCATCCAAGCTGTACAAAAACACAGTCTCTAGGAGACTGCACAGCCAATCTGGCAGAATTGAAAGCTCTACTACTGGCACTGCTATATACGGATCGAGAAATCAACACACTAATCATGTGTAATTTCTTTTACTGTGTACAGTACAGTTGCACTATCCTGTGTGGGTAGTGTCCCTCCTTAAGTACAGCCAGTGACTTACGAATTTGTCACAATTCAAAGCATTAAAGTCAATCAAAGTTCCAACCAATTTCAAAATGAAAATGTATTCCTGGTAATTCTCCAGTAAATTGTACTCATTGTATTCATGAGTTAATCGAACATCCATGTTTCAAAGGGTTGAGCAATCATGTATATATTTCATTGATGAACCCCAATGAATTTCGGGTAGAGTTACTACCCTTCGTCAGGGAGAGTATTCCTAAAAAAACATGAAGATAGGAGAGATTTGAGCGACCTGTTTAATCTGGCTAGTGTTAGCTTATAAATGTACTATAGCCCGGAAACGACACTCCAGTGTGTTAATAAAGATTTCAAACGTGTCAAAAACGAAGTGAATGATAATATAGAATAATGGCCGATAGGACAGACTGTAGCCCAAACCGATCGTACCTAAACCCGCGTGTGGGTGCGGCGTAACTGTGATTAATGCGGTGCCTGACATGGGAAAACACGCAACGGTAAAATAAAACACCCGATGTGCACGAGTGTATAGAAAATACTGACTCAGTTCAAAAGGAACAGTTGCTGACTTAGAGAATGAATAAGGCTGGTTAGTGAACGTGACAAAAAATAAATTGTGGCTCGGAAGTAAAATGATGTGGTGCATTGAAACAACGTTAAAAAACTGCTGAACGGTTAATACCAATAAACGCGACTATTGAAACACCATATAAGATGGTGTCATGAACCTGTATTGTATCACTAAGGGTATTCATACCTCGATGTTGGCCAGGTTAATCTTCTACAAGCTCCCGTGGTTAACCAAAATCGAATGGCGGCCATTGTTACCCTCTCTATTATAAAGAATGGAAAGCGAAAAAGGGTGCATCAAGGCGGTTAGAGAAAACAGTGGCCATTTTTGAATGGAAAATTGTGTGTGTATGAAGCTGTGAAATCAAAAGTTAAAAAAACGATGTAATGTGCGAAGGTGAATTGGTGAAAGACTTAAAAAATGTAAAAATGAAAATATGGGTTACAGGTAAAGGCAATTAAGTGAACTAAAATTAGAATAAAACAGTGTGAACGAATGAATTGAAATATGAAAAGGAAAAGATGAAAAAAATGAAAAGTGGAAATTGAAGGCTGGAAGTTGAATAAAACATAAAAATAATGGATGATAAATAAATGATGAAAAGTTGATAGAAGAAACTGAGTAAAGAATAAACAGTTAAATGGAAAATACAAAGTTAAATGGAACAGGGGACAGTACAAAGTCAATATTGTTGTTTACAAGAAACAACTGAATTCGATGCTATCGTTGAGTCCGTGAGGCACCAGTGAGTTCATTTTTTTAATCCAAGTCTCTCTTTGAAGAAGAAATTTGCGGTTATCTCTACCTTCTTTGATGGGCACTGATTCACATATCAGAAACCTTAGTTGACTGATGTTGTGGTTATGGTTGATGAAATGTGCACCACTACTGATTTCATGTTTTTGTTACGGATATTGCTTTTGTGTTCGTTAAGTCTGGTTTTGATCTTCCTTTCAGTTTTTCCTATATATGCCAAGCCACATGGGCACTTGAGCATGTATACAAGATTCTTGGAATCGCATGTGGCTGTTACATGTAATTTGGTGTTATGACCACGTGTGGGATGTCATATGCTGTTCCCCTTAATGATATTGTTACAATTACCACAGTAGTGGCAAGGTATGGTTCCTTTGTGTATCGTAGTTAGAACACTCTTAACGTGAGTTTTGAGTAACTCCATAAGATTCTTGCTCCTCTCGTAGGCGAACAGTGGTCTGTCAGAGAAGATATTCTTGAAGTCTGGTCCAACCTGTAGCATGGGCCAATGTTTCAAAATGATTCTTTTGAAGTTTTAAACTTTCGGTTGAAAACTTAGTGACCATAACCACTCTAGATGTTGTTTTGGTGCGATTCTTGGTGATCAAAGTTGAGATCTTGGTGTTAACGTTACTTGATTTGTGGCTTTAGAAATGATTTCTTGGGGGTATCCTCAATTAAGAAACCGGTGCTCCATCAATGACATATTCTGTGAGAGTTGCTCAGGTTCTGAGATAATTCTTTTGATCCTTAAAAATTGAGAGTATGGTAAATGTGTCTTAAGGGTTGGTTGGTGGAACAGTCATACAATGAATATCTTCACTACTGGGGTCAGAATAGGTTTAAGGACTCAAAAGGTGGCATAATTAATCACAAAATGCTATCGGAACAGTTACCTGAGTTGAAAAACGAACTAACAAGAGCTCATGTGATACACACACTGAGTCATCAACGTGATGGCGTTCACGTTGAAGGGAATTCATTGGCTGATGAAGCTGCAAAAGGGGCTGTATGTACGGCTTCCGTAGCTGCAATTACTCGTTCGAAACGAGAATAGACGGAGACATTATGGTTGCTGTCATTGCTACACGCAATAACTCGGCTGTACCGAAAAAATGTCCACTCAAGTACTCCTACAAGTTAGATGCAAACAACGTTCCATTTGGGCAGATTCCTGGAGTGGGGGATAGAGTTATTCGAAACTTGGATCACCGATTAGGCTTAATATTGTCTTCACACAAGGGTTTGGGGTCTGCACACGCAGGAGTTACGGCAACTGTTTCTTTACTGAAACAACGCTATTAGTGGCCAGGGTTAACAAAGCAGACTAAAGACTATGTCTTAAAATGTGACATCTGTCAACAGATGAAGGGCTCCACCATAACCCGTCCAGCGCAGACACCGTTGCTAATTTCAGACAGACCACTCGCGTGTGTCTATTTGGACCACTGCACCCCCTTACAATCCAATGGGGCTTACAAATACATTATGGTTGCAGTGGATTCCTGCTCGAGATTGCTATGGGTAGGCAGTCCTATGGCCTCAGCGCTTGGCTGACGCTGGAACTGTTATCAAAGATTTGCAAGTCTTTATTGGGACATACGCAGTTGGCACATTACATTCTGACCATGGCCCCGCGTTTAGCTCTAGGGTTTACAAAGAAGCCATGGGAAGTTTGGGTGTTGTACTGCGGTACTCCTCTCTGCACCATCCTGAGAGAAATTTGGTTGTGGAGAGGAAGAAACGGGACTTATAGCAATCATCAACAGCTAGAGTATAAGGCACGGGTGGCATTTGGGTCAATCATTTATATGGGGTACAGAGGGCCTTAAAATCAATATGCCAAGAAGTTCTCTAGGGGGTGTCACTCCTTATGAGGTCCTTTTTGGAACAAGAATGTGGGTATCTGATCTTGATTGTGAAGGCACAGTGGGGGATGAAAAACCTTTTGACTTCAATAAACGTTTGGCTGTTTTACAGGACCTGAATGAATCCAGTGCACTACAGAGCAATGTGCAAGTCAAGCGGACTGCCACTGGTGAAGTCAAATCAGTAACGGCAAGACCTGTCTGGATCCCTAAAGGCAGGGATCTGGTCAGAGAAAAGATAGTGGACAAAAAGAATTTGGGCCATCATACAGAAAGCCTGTACCTGTCCTGGCAGTCGAAGGAACAAGAACTGTACTTCTGCCACCTCTTGCCAGAAAGGAGAAAAGATTTGTCTCTATAGATCTGATAAAACCACACTATTTGGCCAATACTGAATAGTAGGCCTCGTGGACTCCTGGGTAGTCGACGCCCTTCTTTCGCTACCATACAGGAATTTCAAACAGAAAGGCTCATCACGTTTGAAGAGTCACCTAAACGGAATGATGAACTATGTAACAATGCCATGGAACTCGTTCCTCTAGATACAGAAATTCAAAATCAAAATGAAAGACAAATTTCAATTTGACCTAACACTGATGTTTACGTGAATATGCCTCAACAAGAGCCATCTACAAGTCCAACACAAACTGCTGAGTTACCTCAAATAGATCGAACTGCTTCTGGCTATTTCATCGACTTTGATACCTTTTTTTTGGATCCAAGTGAACCGGAAATGACGCCAGCCCCAATAACTCATCAAAAACAAAACAAAGACTTCTTCTTAAAAAGACATACCTGGTGTCACCTTGCCTAGAACTTTGGATAATCACGGGTATACTGTTCTTTTTTTTTCTGGATAGCTTAGCATTAAAAGTGAATTTGATTTTAAAACCTCATGTTTCGTCACATCGTGAACAAAGAGACTTGTCATCAGGGAACATTACAGTAGTTCCTATGCCTGATGGTGTAGAAGGGGACAAGGTGGATTATGATATATTTGGTCCGACCGAACTTTTAAAAATACCTCATTTATTTTTAATTTCTTTAAATTATATCATTACCTACAGTACATTTTCCAATGATTGGGATTTTGAAACTGTAAATATGTTGTATGATTTAGAACAATCTGCCGCATTTTCTAATAATGAAATGTTAGAAGACACATCAGATTTTATCACCATGTATTGTTATCAACATTATGGTCATCGTTTTCTACACAAATCCAGTAACCCTAGGAATGTTTTCACATATCACCAATGGGAACATTGCCCTACACCACCGAAAAGTAGTTAGAAAACGTTTGCACAAAAGTTTTCATATTTTTCAGGGTTTAACATTTCAGACCCAACATCATATTACTATAGGGTTGCACTAACATCCGCACTGAAAAATATGCTGACTAACACCAAACAGATTTACTCTGCTTCCTTCATTACCCAACTGTCTGAGCAGGGTTTTGACTAATGGAAAGACACTATAGACTTAAAATCAGTCTAGGGTTCTAGAGACTGGCAAGTCCAGGGGACATAAGCACTATTTAGCGCATGTCTTATACCTCAGCAGATGATATTTCTAAACGATACTGTGCAACAGACTTTCTGTCTTGGAATAGCCAAGAATAAGGATTTGAACGCGCCTCGGATTCCAACACCATCACATACCGAGAGTAACATTAAAATACGAGAAGGGATTACATTAGATGACATTTTACAATACAAAAGATCAGCCCCCAATTGGAAGGGATGGGTGGTTTGGCCCACAGACACTAATAGATGGCAGGAAAGATTCAGGGGTACAACCGAAGGGTTCAGTATCCACAGGCCAGACCGATGCTATGTACAAAGGGAACATCCAGGGGTGGTGACATCATACAGTGTTGGGAAGTTATGCCTTGATTGACTAAAGACCTCAACACTAACACAGGTGAAACAACACTTATCCTTACTTACAGAGTATGTGGACCTATAAGATTTTTTATTAGGTCCCAGAAGCCAAGTCAAAAACGTTTCTATTATGATGTATATAATGAAATTTGCAAAATCTCTCAACAAGAAGCAGCGGAAAGGCTACGAGAAATAGATAGGATCAATTTAGAAAAGGTGTTAGCAGTAGTTGACAATGGTATGACTACGTTGACTTCCAGGATTTATTCACTGGGCAACATTTTATCTTCTGCTATTGATGTACTAGAACAAGATTTATCTATACTACAGCATGGGCAATCACAATTAAGTTCTATTATGTTACTAAGCTGGACGCTGCAAACATTGTGTGCAGGTTTTGTGCCTTGGCATTTTATCAACAGTACGTCACTGTTTCTGCATACGATCTAACAGAAAAACAAATGAAAATGGCGCAGAGGGGAGCAAATAATACACTGCTGAGTATTGAAAAACTTAACAGATTACCTTTTACTGTGGCTGAATCACCGTCCACAGAATGGTTGATCCATGGCCATATAACTTTACCGGTCACAACTTTCCAATTTCAGTATTGCCTAGAACAACAACAGGCAGGCAGATATGAAGAAATGGGTAGGGCATTCATCAAGGAATCTTGGGAATTAGCATACAGATTTCGATGCAGGAGTGGGGATCTAGAAGTATTTCTAACCGGTACAAACTGCAAGAACGCTTTAAGTGGCTCTCTCATATGCCAGGATACTATGCAGCTTAGGGCATGCAATGGTTCCATAGCGAACCTATCTTGTCATTTGAGGGGCACCCCGGCAGCCGTGATTACACCGGTATTCAAGCTGCTCTAAAATGGGAGTTAGTTGATGCTGAATGCTCAAGGTTGTTGTGGGAGGCTTACAGGCATCGCATATCTCGGCACCGTGAGCTCCAGGGTTACTTCCTGTATGCAAGTATTGTTTCCACCGACACACGCAGTCAGGAAGGCACCGTTATGGCCTTCGTTGAATGTTGTATGTGGTTTGATACACTGAGCAGAATAAAAGGCATGCTTCTACAGAAAACCGTGCCCTTAACCACCGGGAGACTTTTGATCGCCAGATCGCAAGGTCCTTTGCCGAGATACAGGCACTTATACGTACCAACTGCCCTTTCCATTTCACAGAAATGTTAAATCATATCTTTAACATGTCCGATATGACGGGTATAGTCCACCTATTTAAGACCATAGGTTCAGGACTGTTAAGCACCTTTCAGACAGTCCTCGGAGTTATACCAAACTTTATACACTCCTTATTTGGAAGTGTTTTTGTAGGACTTCCACTGATCCGGTTTCTAAAAGCAGGGATCCTGATTGTAATTATTCTGCTACGCAATGGACTTCCCACTCACCAAGGAGATGGAAAAGCGCTCCTGGAACGTAAATACTGTCATCACATGGTACAACATCTGGGCACACCTCACCTACGAGAACTGTGCGTCTCTTGGTTCTTGTCATTTAGACCAGTCTGGATGGACTACATCCTACCTGTTCTCTGATGCCTGTTCTTTGGAGAAGAATGCGTGTTGGATCTCTGTCTGAAACTTCCATCAGTTGCTCAACCGGACGTTGATGCTTTACTGGACCCGATAACGGCCCATGTTCTGCAGTGTCCCCAGCGTATTCCTATGTTGATGGCGGCATTCTTAGAGCCTCCACAGGAAGTCTTGTCTCCTGTTGAAATGGATACCAGCTCCTCCACTGACACCCAGACCTTGGATGGCCCACAGGCTGCCCCAGCATAGACTGCACGCAGTACTGAAGATCATCTGTGCTAAATTGACTTAATCTGCGAGGTGTTACAGGGATCGTCATCTGTGAAGGCAGGCAACAGCAATGTTGCATCTACCAGCCATGACACATAAACATTTGGCTCGTCATGTGCTGGGAAAAATTCGGCCTTTTCTAAACAAAGTCAAAATAAGAACTCCAAAACAATAGAATTTTTTTTGACCTGCATGGCTTTCCAATGCTTGTAGTTGTTCTAACTATATATACACGCACATTAGAACTGTTGCTAGGGTGACAAATTTTCCCTTTTTCCATTTTTTGGGAGTTTTTTTTAAAACAAACAATATTTGTATTGTAGTTATTTGCGTACCAGTGCCTAGACAGCCTAGCAGTATGTTAGAATTTAATTATGTCGTCCAGTCGGATGAGGAGTGGGTGTTATATTCCATATAGATACCCCAATATAGGCTCAGGTAACATCCTAACCTTTCACCTATATTCTTCCCTACATTCCATACATAACAGTTCTTAAGGACTGACCTTTTAACTAGATACGACACTGCGCACAGAATGCAGGATTTTCCCTGGTAAAGACCTCATACATTATGCATGAGGATTCTTTGAAACTCAGCAGGACTACCATCTCCTGTATAATATCTATGTATAAAGTTCATTCCTGATGTCATCCTAAGTCCGGCAAGTGGCACAGCAAGGTAAAACCACCGGGAGATCTTTGGGTATATAAACATCACATCTTGCTGAGAAAAACAGAGATCAGGACTTCCCTGCCGACACACTGACGCGAGACGCTGAGGTTCCTGCATGCAGATACTCCAGCTTGTAGTGGTCTAAAAACATCCTTTGCGGGGTGTCCAACTCAAGAACAAGACAGGGTCCCACAGTCTCTCACTTCAGGTAATGGGGTTAACTTTATCCTAGCGGGATTATTGGTTTAACACCTACATACATGGTAGGTACAGTTAGGATAGCATCGTAAGAGTACGCATTTTATTGTTATGTATTTTATCTACTTGCCAGTATTGATGGTTATATCAAAATGGTAGAAATCTACCATCCTTTTACTTTCTTAGTGCTTCTAATCATTTATATCTTTTACTGTCTAATGGTTGTTTCAGCGCACCTATTTTACACTAGAATAACGATTGTTCACTAAATACTTATTGAAAAACGTCCCTACCGTTTATTCTGTGTAACTCTCTGAGACTAAGTGAGCACCAGTGACTGAGCGAAAAGTAGTACACTGTTTCCAGGGTCCTAAGGGATCAGGGTTGTCATGTTCAATAGTTGCCAATAACTATTCTCTCCCTGATAAGAGGAGTTTCTAGTGCCACTGTGAGTTAGCTGGTACACAGGCCAACATACCCGGTGGGGGTGTTTGGAATCAGTCTAACACCAATCCTACAGTGTAAGTTGTCTAAACGCGCAGTTCCTATATAGGGTTTATAGGAATTACATGACAGAGTGTGTGACAGAGGACTCATCTGCATTCATCTGCATTCTGATAGCCTTCCTGGGCAGGAAGGGGTGAAAGGGGAATGACACATCTGAATAGGCTGGTTCCTGTCCCTACACCAAGGGCAGATTTCTGCCTGACAGACAGGGTTGGGATGAAACGGGACATGTGCACTTCAAGGAGCTGCTTTGAAGTCACCCCCACGACAAAGGCACATTTGGGTTTTAGTACTGGGGCTCTGATCCTATCAAGACATTACACTACTGGACCTGTGAAGAACTCTACCAGAGTAAGGTCTGGTTTGCTACAAGAATTGACACTCTGTTTGACTGACTGTTCAAAGGAACTGTTTCACTGCTGTACTGAGCTGCCCCTGCTGTCTGCTGATCTCTGCCCTGCTGAGGACTGGACCCATCTCACTTGAACCCAGTGTGACTCCAATGGCTTGCCTCCTCTTTTCTGAAGTCTCAGGGTCATAAAAGGCTTCTTAAAATTCTGCTGGTGCAGCTGGACTCTGCCATCTGTGAGTCCTACCCTTGCCTAAGGTGCCCCCTCCAAATCCTGAGCCTCAAAAGTGGGTTTTAGCAGCTTGTCCTACATTGACGCAGCAGTGATTTTGCGCCAATCGGAACCAGTGTCTCACCCTTCCACTCCAACGCACCGGCTGCACGAAGACAGCGGTTCCACAGCTGGCATGGTTCGACAACGACAGTCTGCAGGGCTCGATGATGATGCAGTGCCTACATCGTAGACAGCGTTCATCGTCGAAGCTCCACTGATCTCCCACATCAGTGCCGGCTCTCGCCTCCTTGACTTCTTGCCTCAAGTGTTCGACTTCAACGCTTTGATCCTTTGTTATTTGGACCTGTATGAGTGCTGTAGCCAGCTGCCCTTCCCCACGGTCAGCCTGAACTTTGGATTTACACCGATCTAGTGTGACCTCAAGTAACCTTTTAGGCAATTGACTTCTAAGCATTATTTTTGGTTTATTCTTTATAAATTCAGAACTCTGGTTCTACTTATTGGATTTGTGCTGCTTTGGTCTTGATTTACTCATACAATTATTCTCTATTTTTCTAAACCTGTGTGAAGTCTTTTGTGGTGTTTTTATTGTGTTACTGTGTGCGTGTATTGCACAAATATTTTACACATTGCCTCTTACGTTAAGGCTGCCTGCTCTATGCTAAACAACTAGAAGGTGAGCAACGGTTAATTTAAAGTGTGTATCTAGCTTACCCTGACTAGGTTTGTGATCCCTACTTGGACAGGGTGCAAACCTCTGCCAAATGGAGACCCAATTACTAACAGAAGGGAATACCCATTCCTAAAGAGCAGGGACACCACGAATTACCAGAGTGAGATTGACTAACACTAGACTAATGTGACACATTACTGCTTGGGACAGATAAGGACAACTGGAGGCATTCTGTGGGTTCTATGAACAGATATGTTTTCTCTTTATCTATCGTCTTTTTTCTACTAACAACTTGCAGATGCCACTTGCTTGATTCTGAAGCAGCTGACTATAAGCAGACAACACTTCAAACGGGTGTGTGAGCTCCCTAATGACCCCTGACTGTCAAGTAAACAAAAACAGAAAGGCCATTTTACAAATGAACACAGATTACTTTACTTGTAGTTTTATTGAAATATCATGACTGGGCCTTTACAGGGTCCCAAACATGAATAAGTATCCAGCATTTAATTTACAATGGTGACAACTGTAATGTTTACAGAAATTGCAGAGACAGCCACTCTGGGTGGGGCCTGTGTACTGATGCACAAAGGGCGAGTACGCTAAACTTGATCTCTCATCATCACCAGGATGATGAACAACAGAAGCCCTCACATCTGCTGTCCTCTTATAAATCACAAAAAATGCCCTGAGTACAAAATACATGTTATCTGCAAGTTGCGGGTCATGCCCTTGGACGCCGAACAATGCAGATTTCAGAAAATATATATACACACACCCATGTTTCCTTTAAAAACGCTCTTCCCTGATGAAGAAGCCTTGACACAATTTTGTTCCAGTGAGCGTTTTTGGGAAGCTTGCCTAATAGCAAAGCTCTTCCTTCATTCCCTCTTCCTAACCCACCTTTACTCTCCCCTGTCAACGTTTCGAGGCAGCTTCCGCACTGAACTGAGGCCACTGCAATCAACATGAAATGTTGCACAACAAGCGCAATCTATCACTATCCTCAGGCAGGCTTTCTTGTACTCCCCACCCCCCACCGCCTCCATTTCACCTCGCCCACTTTAAATACATGGGACGTAGATGCATGTCATGGGTACCACAATGCAGAATAACAACAAGGACCTTTTTGGGACAACTAATATGAAAACGTGGGTCATTCTGCTTGCAGGCACTTAATGTACAGAACACTGGGAAGGCCACCCTGTGTGAAGCACACAACCTGGTATGAAAAAGAAGCAGTGAGGCAGCTGGTGAGAGCCAGATATAAAAGTGAGGTCAGTGAGAATCAATGAAGCACAGAGAGGTCAAGAAACATCACTCTGCATGGCACATGAACCCAGACACGCATTATGCACAGGAATGCACCCGTGTGCTCCTTCTGGGACACTGGTGCCACTGGCACACTCCATGACTAGCACAACCACAGGCCTGTTTGTGGGGGAAGGGTGAGGGATGGCAAATGACAGAATGAGCTTATGCATGATTATTGCACAGCATCAAAAAGAAGTTACTTACCTTCTGTAATGCTTTTTCTGGTGGATACAGTATCTGCCCGTGGATTCCTCAACTTTTGAATTAACCCAACGGGCAGCCTTCCACCAAATATTTCTCATTAGCTCTCTGACGTCACAATGTATTGGCTCTGCACGTGACTCCTTGTTACGTCATCAGAGCCATAAGAGGACCTCATTGGCATGCTAACATCAGTTCCACCCATTTTTTCTGTGCCTTCGAGGCCAACCAATCAATCAGGGGATATTAAAGTGCGCTACTCACCCGTGAAGGTCTCAAGGTGCTAAGAGGGAGGGGGGGGTGCAGCTCCGGGTCAGCTGAAAAGCCAGGTCTTGAGGCTCATTCTGAAGGTGTGCAGAGTAGGGGAGCGTCTGATGTTGACTGGGAGCTCATTCCAGGCCTTAGCTCCAACATAGGAGAAGGCTCTTCCACCTGCTTTGGTTCTGCGGATGTACGGGGTCCCTGCTAGGGCGAAGTCGCAGGAGCAGAGGTTTCTGTTGGGTATGTCAAAGAAGATTCTTTCGTTGAGGTATTTAGGTCCGATGTTGTAGACGGATTTGTAGGTGTGGGTGAGTAGCATGAAGGTTACTTTCTTCTCGACGGGGAGCCAGGGGAGGTCTCACAGGTGTTGGGTCATGTGCTTGTGTCATGGGGTGCCAAAGACGAGTCTGACTGCGGTGTTCTGGATGGTCTGGAGTTTGTGCAGCAGGGATTTGTTGATTCCAGCTTAGAGGGTGATTCCTTAATCCAGTCTGGTAGTTATGATCGTGTGGGTGATGGTCCTTCTGGCTTCAGGAGGGATCCACTTGAAGGTCTTGCAGAGGATGTGAAGGCAGTTGAAATAGGTGGAGGTGACGGTGTTGATCTGGCCAATCATGGTGATGGTGGAGTATAGAATGATGCAGAGGTTCCGGGCGTGGTCCGTCGGGTGGGTGGGTTTCTGAGGGCCACCACGTGTTGTCCCAAGCGGTGGGGGAGGGTCCAAGGACTAGGATTTCTGTCTTATCCAAGCTGTGCTTCAGGCAGCTGTTTCTCATCCAGGCTGTGACATCTTTCATTCCTTCCTGGAAGCTGAGTCTGGTGTCTTCGGGGTTCTTCATGAGGGTGAAGATGAGCTGGATGAGTCGGGTGAACCCACAACCTTTCCACAGGTATACATAACATACAATACAAAACAGAATAAGGAAATAACAACATGCAATAGAATTTCCAAATCAAAGCATTCTCGTGATTTAAATAGAAAATCTCATAGGAAACATTCATATGAAAGATATATACAAATGTATTTTCGGTATAAGCAGACAGGCAACGGGGAGGCTGGTGGATCAGTGAAGAATCCACAGGCAGATACTGAATCCACCAGAATAAGTATTACAGAAGGTAAGTAACTTGTTCTTCTGATGAATACATATGTCTGTGGATTCCTCACCTTTTGAATAGAATCCCCAAGTAGTCCCACACTCGGAGGAGGGTTGCTGCCTGCCTATACCAAAAAAAAAAAAAAAACCTGTAACACAGAACGAGCAAAATGGCCTTCCCTCCGCAAATCCGAATCCAAGCAATAATGCTTTGCAGAAGTGTGGAGGGAGGCCCAAGTTGCTGCTTTGCAGATGTCAATCACATGGACACCTCTAGCCAAAGCAGAAGAAGAAGATTTCGCTCTGGTAGAATACCTTCAGGTGGCTCCTTCTTAGCCATAGCATAGCAAATCTTGATGCACAGTATTATTCACCAGGATAGCCTTGCCCTTACTTTTGCCCACATATACAATGAATAGCTGGTCATCCACTCTCTGGTTCTGTCCAGGTAGAAGCTAACTGCCCTATTGGGGTCAAAACAATGAAGTCTCTCCTCCTTAGATAGATGTGGGGGAGGGTAGAATGTAGGCAAGGTAATGGACTGCCCCAAGAGGAATGTAGTCTCCACCTTAGGCAGGAAAGCAGCTCTGGTCCTAAGAGCCACATTATCGTATGGAATGATGTAAAAGGAGGCTTGGAGCTAAGAGCCTGCAATTCACTCACCCTTCTAGCAGATGTAATTGCAACTAAAAATATAGTTTTGAAAGTGAGAAACCTTAACGGGCAACTATGCAAGAGTACAAATTGCGACCCCATTAGAAATGTAAGAACAATATCAAGATCCTACTGAGGCATTAGAAAAGGAGTGGGAGGAACCATATTAGTGAGACCCTTAATAAATCTCATAACTATAGGCGATTTAAAAAGTGAAGGCTGATCCGGCAAACACAGAAATGCCGACAAAGCAGATAGGCAATCTTTAACAGTTGCAATTGCGCAACCTTGCAGTGCCAAAAATAGCACAAAACTTAAAACCTCTGACAAATGGGCTTTCAAGTGGTGAACTGACTTCTGTCCACACCATTTAATGAATTTCACCCACCTGCCAGCATAGACCGTCTTGGTGGAGTGTCTTCTCGCCGATAAAATAACGTCCATCACATCAGGAGGGAGAGAAAAAGAACTCATGTCGCCCGTTCAATATCCAGAAAAGAAGGTGCAGGCTCTGGAGGTGGGGGTGTAGAACTTGCCCCTGTGATTGCGAGAGGCGGTCTGCCCTGAGAGGGAGACGGAACTGAGGGTACAAAGAGAGGGAAAGAAAATCAGTGTATTACACCCTTCTTGGACAAACTGGGGCTACTAATATGACTTGGGCCCGGGCTTGGGGAAACTTCCTCAGAACTTGAGGAATCAAGGGTATGGGGAGAAACGCATAAAGAAGCTGGGAGCCTCAATCTAACAGAAACTCGCCCCCCAACTCTCCCTGCATCGGATCCTCTATATTGTAGAACCATGGGCATTGAGCGTTCTCGTGAGTGGCAAACAAGTCCAACAGAGGAAACACCCACATCTCAAAGATGTGAAGTACTACATCCGAATGACTGTCCGCATGTATAGTCAGAACTCCGGCCAAATGATTAGCAATGAGCCCAGGACCAAAGTTGCAGAGCTTCTCTGCGGAGAAGATACGACCCTACTCATCCCTGTTTGTTGATATATCACATCACTGTAGTTGTCTGTTAAGACCTGAAACAACAGTCTAGAAACACCCGAGCTGCCTGAAAACTGATACTAGAGTGCTAACAAAGTCACTGACACTATAAAGCATCGCTATACAGACAGACAAATTCCCCCAAACGAATAAGCCAAGAAAAGATAAAGAAAATATATATTTTTATTATTTATAGTATTTTATCAAAATTTGTAAAAAAAGACATATGACATGATATCATATCAACATACATAAATATATATAGGGTCCAACATTTACATACTCAATACACAGCAACACACACAGATACATACATACTCATACATTCTACACACTCATAAATGATTCGCAATAAGTGATATGATCAGAATTCAAGTTTGTTCACATTTGTGATACAAAAAGCAGAATACAAAATGTGCATCAGATGAACAGTAATCATTGATTTGTCTTCTTGGAATAGAAGGTTAAAACAAATGGAGGCACAAGTTTCTCCGGCGCCAACGCGCTTTTCGGTGTCTAACCCAATAAGGGTCACACCTTCATCAGGGCGATCAAATCAACATGAGGGACCCAAGGATAGATGCGTCTGAATGAGGGCCTCTATGTATGTCAGCAGTAATAAGAGGGTCGGTTGGCAAAAGGATCAACACAAAAAATCAGAAACTTAAGGTAAACACAGCTGAAGGATTGGCATACAATACAGTCATCCGGCTAGGTTGGAGTAGAGGTTCTAATGTGAAGGATAATATTTAAACTGAATCCAGTCTCCAAAGGAAAGCGCTCACTGACGTGTGTATAAGGAAATACACAATACATCCACAATGGGATTTTAGACGCGGCGGCCATAGTCCTCCTGCGGCATGCGGGGAAAGACACTCCCGCTCTGAGTCAAATCAGCTGAGTCTGTTAAGACCTGAACTGTCTGACCCCAAAGGGAAGGGAGGAAGGCCTTGAGAGCTAGACATATCACCCGCAATACTAAAAGACTGATGTGCAACAACCTTTTCTCTGGAGACCAAAGACCTTTGGCCTCTAGATCACCCAGATGAGCTCCCCACCCTAGAGTGGAGGCATCCATTATCACTGTGGCCACCGGAGATGGAGGGTAAAACGGCAAACCGTGGGACAGATTGCCTGAAACACTCCACCAATGTAGATCTGCTGCAGCGTCTCTGGAGATTTTGACTAACTCCTCAAGATCTCTGTTGTGTTGAAACCACTGCCTGCGGAGGCACCACTGAAGAGCCCTTATATGCCAGAGTGCATGGTTGACCAACAGAATGCAGGAAGCAAACAGACTGAGCAGGTGCTAGACCTTCAGGACTGGAACAAACGCTCCTTTCTGAAACAGTGGAATCATAGCCTGAATGTCTTAAATTCTCTGTGATGGCAAGAAGGCATGACTCACTGTAATGTCCAGTACTGCCCTGTAGGGAAGTAGGATCTGCTTTCATGGTTACCCCCTCTTTTTGCCTAGTGTCTGTGTGTTTCAACTGTAGTTTGGAGGGATCCTGCTAACCAGGACCCCAGCATCTGTGCTTTTTCTCCCAAAATGGCTCTGGTAAGTACATTTGTACCTTGACAATTGGCAACTGGTGTACCCTTATAAGTCCCTAATATATAGTACTATGGTATCCAGGACACAGGTACACCTGGGGTTTCCCATGGGCTGCAGCATGTATTGCACCACCCATGGGAGTCCACTTAATCTCAGACTACAGACCTGCCGTTGCAGTCAGTGTGAGGTGGTGCTTGCACCTATCACAAAAGATATGTGTCTTTATATCTGAGGTCACTACACTTAAAAGTCACCCCTATGAAAGGCCCTTCAGTTCTGAGGGCAGGGTGCTTGGCTATAAGTGTTAGGGTGCCTCTGCATGAGTAGGACACCACTACAAACCCAGAAGTCGACTTTCCAGGCTTGTTAGTGCGATTAGACGGTTTACGATATAAAGTAAACAGCAGTTGTCATAAGCCACCTACTTGGATCTCAGATGATTCCAATTGGGCAGCGACGCTAGTTCCCAAATCCTCCCGAGACCTGCTCCTGGTTTACAGGAGGAGATACTGCTCTGGTGGCAAATCCCAGGTGAGGAGGGCATTAAGATGGAGACAGCATGTGGAGTCAAAGATGCTGTGGCTAGTCTACTCAACAGCAACACTGCAGCGGTTTTCATTTAGATTCTCCATAGAGGCTCCTCTATCAAAATTTGTGAAAATTGTAGTGAGTATGATTTCCGCATCAAACTCACAAGCAAATTTGGATGGGATTAGCTTCACCCATGTCATCCTGGCAGAGCCCTGCCAACAGCAGGTTTACGGTAAACAAAAACGCTGGATATCTATGTTTGCAGCCCGATGTTGCGACTGAGCTCAGTGCGCAGTAAAATCAAGTTTGTTAATGTGTCTCTCCTTTTCTTTAAAAAAAAATATTTTTATTGGTTACAGATTAAACTCAAAATCATATGTTTACAAATTGCTTCTTGTCCCACGTCTCTCCTTTTCTTGTTCTTTTCTCCATCCAGGAGTGAGACTAATGTGGGACGTACTTTGCGGTGAAGTCAAAGCAAAGGATCAAGGGAGTTGGCAAGACAGAGTCCTGGAAGCCGGAAAACAAGTAAGTGGCAAGCGAAGAGGCTAAAAGAAGGGGAGGAGTGTGGACGTCTATAAATAAGACTGCACTAGAACGTTCATAAAGGTCACATTCTAATTGTTTGTAACAAGGAACAGGTGTCGATAATTAACTTGATGAGGCTGCCTTTAAGAGGGTGGCTTAGAATTTGTTCGCAAAGGTCGCGTTCTGATTGATTATAGCAAGGGACTGGCGCAGATGATTAATTTGATGAGGCTGTCTTCTAGAAGGTGTTTCAGAATGTTCACAAAGTTCGCATTCTAATAGCTTATAGCAAGGAACAGGTGCAGGGGATTAATTTGATGAGGGCTGTCTTCTGGAAGGTTCACGGTGAGGTCATCTATGCCGGTTGCTTGATGCTTATTCTGGTGGATTTCCTTGATGTTTCTGTGACGCCTAAAACCTGACCTTCCATATGCAAGGTAAAACATTTGTAAAACTTATTAAGCCTTTTCACACCAACCGGCGAACACCAGCTGCAGCTAGCTATTACCAACAACATGTAATATGGTCAAAAGTCAGGGTACAAGACGTTTGTTCATTCATAAGTGTTGGGAGGAATGAAATGAGCCATGCCGGTATATTGTGATAGTCAAGAGAGGTAAGCTGTGGCAGGAATTCTGACAGCAGTCATTACAAGATGTGTAACTATATAATGGATGCGCCGAACCAAGTCATGTTTTGTATCAAACATGTTGGAATTCTACCCCAACACCGATTCCGGTGTTTGAGGTATGATCCCATGTACTGCAGGAGCCCTTTAGGCGAGCCCCCTGTACTCCCGGTTACAGCTTTTCAGGGTCTGCCAGCAAGCTAGTGCAACTGCCAACCACAGGCACGGTTCTGCCCTCCTGCTGCTGAGATGAGCTCGAGCAGGGGAAGGTAGAACAATAGGTTTCCTGTCACAGGGAGGTGTGACCACTTCCCAGACAGGACTTAGTTTATTGGGCTGGGGTGGGGTGGCTTTACAGCGCCACCAGACTGCATTGAAGGGCACATTTGGTGCCCTCCTTGAACACTCCAGTTTAAGCCAGTTCATGAACCCTTGGTTCCCGCTCTGGCGTGAAACTGGATAAAGGACAGGGGAGTATCCTCCCTTCTGTACAGCCCCTTCTCTGTGAGGAACCCTTGATTCCTTCCAATCCTATCCCTGGGTATTTAATGGCTCCCCCGTGGATGGGTCCTCAGATTCATCGAGGAACAAGACTCACCTCTAAATTCAAGACATTCTTTAATCTTCTGGAAACTTGGAGTTCGTTGGACTTTAACTGGAGACTGCATAAAGGAAGACTCCTGCTGCTACTGGTTCTTGGTCGATATTTTGAATTTTTCCTGTTTGAAGAAGGAATTCAAAATCCTGAGGTGGAGGATTGGCTGTAAACAACTGTCCTTTTGGGGAATCAGGAAATACCAGGAATAACACCCCTGACACCTTTCCTGCTTTGGAACCAACTCTATTGCACCCTTTAGAAGCAGCAATTACACCTCCTGCTGGAGAAGCAGAAGATACTCCTTCAAAGGTCCTGAGGAAAAGGAGGGGGAAACTCCCGGAAAGGTAGGGCATACCCATTCTCCTCGATGTCTAACACCCAGAGGACTGTAGTGACAGACCTCCAGTGAGGCAGAAAATAGGTCACCCATCCTCTAATGGGGCAAGCATGCTCTAAAATGGCGGAGCTAGAGCTGCTTTCCTGCAACAACAGCTGGAAAGGGCGAGTAGAGGAAGAGGAGATTTGCTGACGGACAGAACTCTGCAGATGACCTTCGCCCCTTCCCTTGTATGTCTTATAAAGGGGATTTACGCCCTGCTACTGCTGTTGCTGCTGTTACCAACTTCTTCCCCGAAAGGACAGGTTCCTCAAAAATACTCGAAAACTGTGAAATTGCCTAGGCTGGGTGTGAAGTACCAAGGATCTCGCAGTCGCCCTGCTGTCCTTAAATCACTGAAGCGCAGAGTCAGCCTTGCCCTTAAACAAACAAGACCTATTGAATGGTAAGTTCAAAAGTAGCCTGGACATCGGGTGAAAAGCCTGATCTCCTCAACCAGGCATGACATCTAGTAGTCACAGAAAAACCCATGGCACTTGCCACTGACTCCGCAGTGTCCAGCCCTGATTGTATAACCTGGCAGGCAGCCCCTGAGCATCCAACATCAGTTCATGAAAATGACCCTGAAGATCCGTTGGCAACTTTGGGATAACCTCCTTCCCTGAGTCCATCAAGGCATGAACATAACACCCCAACAGATAAGTCGCATTAGTAGAATTAAAGGCCATACTCCCTGAAGAAAAGATCTTTTTGGCCAACTGCTCCATCCTTTTGGACTACCTATCTGCATGTGTAGTAGGGAAAGAGCCTGCCGACAACTTGGAGGAGCAAGAAGCCTGAACCACTAGACTCTCGGGCAAAGGGTGAGATGGCAAAAATACTGGGTCTCCAGGAACTGTTTTATATCTTCTGGCTACTGAACTAGAAACTGCAGCAGAGGTCATAGGCTTTTGCCAGATCTCTAAGATAGGCTCTGTTAAAGCCTCATTGAATGGAAATAATGGCTCTGATGAAGAGGATGACGAATGAAGTACCTCAGTAAGGATATTAGACTTCAATTCGGCAGATGGAAGAGGCAAGTCCAATAATTCTGCAGCCTTTCTTATCACTGCATGATAAGACGTCACCTCTGGAGGTGGCAAACCCTTAGGCAACACTAATTGTCACTCAGGGGAGGTGTCCAATCCACTTCCCTTCACTAGGCCTTCAAAATCAGGAACCAAATCCACAATTTCACCTTCTTCAGCACCTTCATGCTCTTCATGATATCTTTCCTCTTCCAACACCCACAGCCCCAAGACTGTCATGGTACACTGTCCCGCCAGTCTCGCCACCAGAAGATACCCGTGTCTGAGTCCCTGACAGTAAATGGCCAGCAAGAGAACTGGCCGATAACTCCGCCGATAACTCCGCAGGTGAAGTAGGTGGAGCAGCAGGCCCCGACTCTACTGATTGAGGTGGTAATTCAGGAGAGCCCCCTATGACAGAAGGAACCAACATGTCGGAAATTGTTAACGAAGAGACGGAGGCTGAAGGAATCTGGGGCTGTGATTTAGCCAAATCAAGTAATTGAGGAACAACCTTAAAATACGATCGTAATGAAGGTGTAATTCTTGAAGTAGAGTCTAAAAGCGGTTTGCTTAACTTGGTAGATTTGTTCGACTTAGCTGTTTTACCTGACCTCTTCGTGTGTTTGGCTTTAACTTCAGCATGCAAATATGAAGAAGTTTTTGAAGAGATCTGGGGATCAGGAAGTTTTAGCTTATTGGGGGGCTCAACCGTCTCCCCAGCTCCTTCTATACCACCCTGGGGAGCGCTACCGCAATCCAGCTTTATGATTGACTTATTGCCACCCCCAGCCACTACCTCAACTGAAGACTTCCTGCTGACTCTATTTAGGCATGCGCGTCTTCTTTCTACGTTGTATTTAACTTTTTCTCCCAAGGGTTTATTAAAACAAAAACCCTTACTTATAGAAAGCGAGGGAGTTACTAACTTTTGGGAGTGGACAGCGCGCGTATTAGCTCTTGATATGGCTCTCGTTATAACCCTCGTAGAATTGCTCGTATGGTTACTAACCCCTGCCACCCCGGCTCTGGAAGCAATATCGCTTGACACTTGTAGGGGGGAATTCTCTAACCTCCCCACAACACAAGAAATCACCTCTTGAACAGAAGACCCCCTTTCGAAAGGCTTGCCCGTCACCTGGTCAACTGGCTTAAATCTACCAGCTGTATTCTCCGTGCTGTTTTCCTCCCGGAGCTTGAGGGTGTCGGTGCTCTGACGAATGTTAATACCAAGCTGGGGATCACGCCGACAGGTCCACTGTCTCCTCCCCCGACGGAGCTCCAGGGCGGCCTGGAGCCAGAGCCAAAAACTATGCTGAACTCCAGCTGACGGCGGTGTTCCTCGGGCCGGATCCTCAGGAAGCGGCTGTGCCACCCCCGACCTCGGACTCATGGGGATAGAAAGGAGACTACACCAGCACTGCGGTTTTCAGTCTCGAAGAACAAAAAAAAACGGCGAGTTGAAAACATTCGTCTACAAAACCAATAACTGGTGCATTAATGTTTGTACAAGAGGTCGCTGGTTACATGGCGCGGTAAAAATAGTTAATATTACGGTGAGAAGGAAGAAAGCTGCATCTAAATCGACGCCCTGCAGGGAGCTCGGAGCAGAGTACCGCGGCAGCTAGCCTGCTGCCGCCATGTTCCTCCAGCAATTCTTTTTATGCCTGGACTGTCCATTAAGTGTTACTGACACTATCAGTAAATCAAGGTGCTAATCATCCTTTGAGGTCAGTGAAAGGATTACTATAACATATATTCAGCATGCTACGGGCGGGCTTTATCTTCAAATTGTATTATGCGAATGTATTTATTATTAAAGTGACTGAGATCATTAAAATGAGTAAGGTGTCTGTCTAACATGCACAAGGGTTTGCAACAAATGTATTTTGGATGAAAGTATGAGGCTCTATATTTAATCCAAGCTAGTGGATGATTCTATGCAGTTAGCAGTCACAGGCGTACATTAAGGCAGGGAGCTGAACAGACACATGAAAGTGCGGAGGGCTTAGTACATGCAGTGGACATTTGCTTGTAACCTGCAAATCTCTGCCCTGTAGGCCAGTGGGCCCCATTCACCTCCAGTGGGCCCAACTCAAGGCCAGATTGTTCGACTACTCAGGAGACAGCTATTGGAAGCAGCTAGGTGATAAAAAGACGGAATCTTCATAAGGTAAGAACTGTCCTTTATTTCCAACTCCTCTCTCCACCAGTACTTGTAACTCCTCACTCAACATTCTAAGGTCGCCTCCAGAGAACCAGGAGCGAACCAAGAGGAAAACAGGGCTGAGTATGGAGGAACATACCATACATTTAATTTATAAAGTAGAAGGTCATTTTTTAAATGAGTAATAAAAACACGTTGTAACACATCTTCCCCCTAATACCGAATAAGAAAAACACGTTGTAACACATCTCCCCCCCCCTATAAAATGAACTGAGAATTATTTGTACATAACATAGTCTTTGTGCCAATCCGGAGTCTTGCGGTTTCTTTGTGTAACAGGTAAGTCATTTGGGTCTTGATTATGTGACTCTATGGTGTGATCAAGAGATGGGCTGTGTGTGTGTTGTGACTTAGCTAACCTGTCCATACTCCACATTTGGTTATTATCCAATATGGCTGTGTTGTTTCTTACTGCTGTTATGCGCATAGGTCTAGAAAATGTTGTTTTAGGATTGCTTCCTCTTGGATTCTTAACACATACCCAGTCCCCTACTTTCCACTGTGGGATTTTGGTTCCATGTTTAGTGTCATAGTGAATTTTATATTAGGTTTGGTGTGTATCTATTTTGTCTTTGAAAGCTTGCATGTCCTTCGTGATGTGGGATCCCCCTCCCAACCAGTTCGGAAAAAAATGTGTACAAGGTTTCCTTCCTCTTAAAGCAGAGAAAGGGGAAATGCCAGTAATTAAATTTGGAGTGGTGTGATAAGCCCACAACATTTCTTGTAATGCGTGTTCAGTGGGATTTCTGTTGACAAGCGCCAATTGTATACAACCTTTGACCATGCGGTTCATTCTTTCCACCAAACCATTGGCCCTAGGACAGTAGAGGGGTGTTCTCAAATGGGATATATTAAGTTTACCAAGGAACTCTGTCATGGCATGAGAAGTAAATTGGACCCCATTATCTGTGATCATGGAGGATGGTATGCCCTCTAAAACAAATGTATCTTTTAGAAATTGAATGACCGACACAGTTGTTATTTGGTTGACCATTTTGACTACAGTCCAATGTGAATGGTAGTCAACTAAAACCAGTGCGAACTGTTTTACTACTCCCTTGAATTTGAAGAGACCCATAATGTCTAATGCAATCTTTTCCCATGGTTTATCTGGTACAGATATCGGGGAGATGGGGGATTTCCTGGTTATCTTAGATTTGTCACTGCTAGCACATGTAAGGCAATTCTTCACTTTTGTTTCCACCATCGAGTCCATGTTGAGGAAACAATACCTTTCATGTAATCTAGCTTTGGTTAAGCTTCTGCCTAAGTGGCCCTCGTGAACAAGGTCAATTATTTTGTTTCTGAGAGCTTCAGGTGGAATTATTTTATTGTTCCTGAATAAGATGCCTTGATCCATGTTGAGTTCATAACGTACCTCCCAGAACTTCTTTACGTCTGCACCTACTTGATCAGAAGAATTGGGCCAACCATGTAAAGTATAAGAAATGATTTGTGTCATGGTGTTATCCGTGTCCATACAATCTAACCATTCTCGTGAAGTGATGGTATTAAGATTGAGTTGGAAGATGGGGTACTCAAGAGTTTCAAATTGTTCTTCCTTATGAATGGGACGCCTAGACAGAAATATGCTGCAGAATTTTGTATACCTGGAAAATATTTGACTGTAAAACAGAAACCCTCCAAACCCAGTAACCACTTAGCTATACGGGGTGTGTTATAAGAGTTATTTTTAGGGTTAAACATGAAAAATCGGAGGTTTATGGTCTGTACGCAAGCAAAATTGAATGCCCCAAAGAAAGAATTTAAAATGTTTCACTCCCCAAAAACAAGCTAACGTTTCTCTTTCCACCACCGAATAGTTAATTTCTGCTTTGGTAAGGGATTGTGAGGCAAATGCAACAATTCTTTCTTTGTCATCAATAATTTGTGAGAGGGTAGCCGCTAAACCCTTTTCGCTGGCGTCTGCAGTGAGAAAAGTCTTACGGTTGTGTTCAAAGTTACACAAATACGTAGCTGAGAGTATGCCCTCTTTTACCTTTGAAAACGATGTCTGATGTTCATCTGACCATTTGAAATGACTGTGGTTCTTTGTGAGTGCTCTGAGGTTGGCAGTTAAGTCAGAGAAATGATTAACATATTTCGCCATATATGCTGCCAACCCTTAAAATGACTTGAGTTCGTCTTGTTGGTAGGTGCAGGAGCATCTCTTACTGCTTCGATGAGACAATGTTTAGGTTTAAATCCTTCCTTAGAAATGCAATATCCTAAGTATTCTACTGACTCCACACCTAATTGGCCTTTTTTCTTTTTTAAGTGTGAGTCCTGCATCTCTGAATTTAGAAAGGACTTGTCTTAGGATATCGTTATGTTCATTAATGTTGGCACCGTAGATTAGAACATCATCCTGAAAGCATAATGTCTTGGGTAAATTTTTTAAGACATGTTGCGTAATTTTCTGAAATACCCCTGCCACAGAGGCCAATCCGAAAGGCATGAGACAGAACATGAAGGTTCCCATGGGTGTAGTGAAAGCAGTGAGTTTTCTAGAGTCCGGATGCAACGACACTTGATGGTACGCCATGGAGAGATCCAGGACACTGAAATGAGTGGCCTCTCCCATGGTGCTCAGCATCTCATGGATGCGGGGTAAAGGGTGCCTTTCTACAAGTATGTTGTTATTTAGATCGCGTAGATCAATGCACATTCGGATGTCTTGGCTGTGACCTTCCTTAGCAATGACAATGGGGGCGACCCATTCAGAACAATCAACGGGTTGTATGATGTTAAGCTTTTCTAATCTAGCTAACTCATTTTTTAAAGGTTCCCACATAAGATGGGGAATGGGTCTAGCTTTGTGAATTACTGGTTTAGCATTTTGTTTTAACTGGATTCTGTGTTGGAAGTCTTTAAGTAAACCTAAACCCTCCGAAAAAACTTATGGGAACTCACTTGCGATGTGCTCACTGTTATTTGAAGGATTTACAATCAAGATTTGTCCAGGATTATTGGGGTCTAGTTTAATTCCTAGTTCTCTTTGATGTTGCCATCCTAATAAGTTTGACCCATTCTCTACGACATAAACTTTACCTACAGTGGAACGGTCTTTAAAGGAAATAAGAGACTTAAACATTCCCTTCATAGGTATAGGGTCTCTATTGTAACCACTGGGAGCTATGTCTGCCTTATAAAGTTTATCTTGTTCTTTTCCTAAGATGGATTTAAAGTCTGAGAAGTTCAAAAGAGTGAAGGGAGAACAAGAGTCTGCAAATATTTTGACACTTTTCCCATCAATAGAGACATTACATTCAGGATAGCTTTGATGGTCATTTACTGCAACTTCATTAATTTGTAGAATAATTTTCTTGACTTGGGCTTTAACATCAATGACCCGATTTCCCCCAGTCTTCTTTGGAAAGCATCCGCAAACTTTTGCTAGGTGCCCTTTTTTGTTACACTTCCTGCACCAAGCAGACTTGGCTTGACAATTAGGGTTGTTTGCCAAATGATTGTTGCTTCCACAGCGATAGCATTTTAATTTAGAATTTTCTGAATCTCCTATTTGATTGCGCCAATTGTCATTCTTAGTTTTGGATGGTTCATTCTTAATTTGGCATACTTCTGATTCTTCTTCTAGATTAGTTATTTCTGCTACTTGATCGTTGGAATCTAAAGAATGTATCTCTTTTATGCAAATTGCTGTGTGCTCAATGGATTTGGCAATTTTTATTGCCTCCTGGAGATCGGGTTGTTTTTCTAATAATTTCCTCTGAATTTCTTTGTTGTTTGTACAACGTACCAATTGGTCTCTGATTAATGAGTCATTGAGATCATGGAAATCGCCTAGTTTGCTAAGACCTCTGAGAACAGCAACGTACATAGAAACACTCTCTTGCTTGCCTTGAGAATGACTAAAGAATTTGTGTCTTTCTAATACTATGTTAACTTTGTCCCCAAAATGAATGCGTAGCTTTACCAAGGTGGTATCGTAAATATCCTCATCAACTTCTTCAAGTTCTGGCTCTGGTAGTGATTCAAATATTTTCCTTCCATTGGGACCCAGGTTGTGTAGTAATATGTGCTGCTTCCTGAAAGCACTGAATTTTTCTCATTCGATGGCTACAAGATATGATTCGAAGATTTTCTCCCAATCTTCCCATGGAATGCTCCGAATTCATTTAACCCCTTCAGTGCCCATGACGAGCTGGACTCGTCATGGGCTGCGGTGGCGCTGTGCCCATGATGAGTCCAGCTCGTCATGAACTCCGCCCGCTAATGGAAGGCGCGGCACTGGGCGGGGAAAGGGGCGGGCATGCAAGGGGTTAAAAATGGTGCTGGTTGTGACATGCTTGCAGCTGCCATAATGGAAGAAGTACCAGCGAAGGAAAAGAGAAAAGAAGAGACTCTTTTGGTGTGCGTATCACCGTGTGATGTTTGTTAGCAAGATACGCTAAAAATTGTCAAAACATAAGAGGAAGTGTGCTTTACAGTAACATTGTGTATACAAAGAAATCCCTATACGAATACAAAACTGATTATGAGGAATTTTCAACACCTAGAGGTTGAAATTCTAATGCACCAATGTCTTTCTTATCTTTTGATATGAACATGGAAATGATAAGTGACAAGTGAATAAAGGAAGAATTGCGTAACTATACGTCATTCATTAATATAATATAATTCACATTTGTTCCAAAACTCGATGACACACAGTATTGGTGCGCGTATCACCGTAATATGAATGTATTAACACACTGTGGAGTGTGTGTCTCCGAAGAAGAACCACTGGAAAATGCTTAAATTAAATGCAATCTGTATTCTTGGTCTCGGTGTAGATTATGTTGAAGGTGTGTGTGTCACCGTAAAATAAAAGTAAGAAACACTGTGGAGTGTGTGTCTCCGAAGAAGAACCATTTGTAAGAAAAACGTCTACTTTACATTGTTTTGTGCTAAGCAATCCTGATATGTAAATTATTTGAAGGTGTGCGTGTCACCGTGAAAACAAAGCAGAGACACACCATGGAGTGCGAATCTCCGAAGGTGTGCGTGTCACCGTGAAAATAAAGCATAGACACGCTATGGAGTGCGTATCTCTGAAGAAGAAGAGAAGAAAAACTGCTTTCCATCATGGAATGCACTGCAACACACAGGAGACGAGGATTCTAGGTCCAGCGAAGGGCCAAAGGTTTTCTTTGAATAGATTGCTCGTCAAGCGGTGAGCACCCCTAACATAACGTTGCCAGAATTGTAGCGCCAGACGGAGTCCCAGGAACAAAGGACTCTGTCACAGAATACACCGCAACACCACAGGAGTCGAGGTATACTCGCAAAAGACGGCTCGTCAGGCAATTGGCAGCGCAAAACAACGTGGAAAGCACAGCGCCAGTAGAAAACCTTCCGGAGCCGACAGAGTCCCAAGAGCAAAGCACTCGGTTACGGGTGAACCGCAACACCACAGAATTTGAGGAGACTACGCTGTAAACGGGGTGGAAGCCTGCATATGAAAACTCAGTCTTTCATTTCTTTCATTTAAGAAAAAGGGGCAGAAAGAAGAAGCAACACTTCTTGAGGCAGCACCCAAGGCAGTCTCAGTACTTAGCTGGCAAAGCAACTAGATGAAAGTCATTCACATACCGCAGCGCCATGAAGCCCCAACTTTGGTTGAATGTAGAAAACACCAGCAGTCCCCCACATTTACTCAGGTCACCTCACCACAATCTTCAGAATGATGGCATCACAAGTGGCAGAGACGGACCGGTCACTTGAAGTCTCGCAGGTTGTCAGCCACTACACTTTCCTGATCAGCTGGTGAAGTAGCATGCAGAAGGGTAGGAGCAGGATACATCTATCGCCAGTGATAAAAAGACGGAATCTTCATAAGGTAAGAACTGTCCTTTATTTCCAACTCCTCTCTCCACCAGTACTCGTAACTCCTCACTCAACATTCTAAGGTCGCCTCCACAGAACCAGGAGCGAACCAAGAGGAAAACAGGGGTGAATATGGAGGAACATACCATACATTTAATTTATAAAGTAGAAGGTCATATTTTAAATGAGAAATAAAAACACGTTGTAACACTAGGCCTATCAATGCCCATTCTACACTCAAAGGCCTTAAACAGTCTCTAGCTTTACCCGTTAACACTTCACTTTGAAGAACGTGTTATTGATAGAGAAATCAAGCAGTTGCAATACAGGTGCTGCACCCTTGCATAGTCATCATCTGTGGGTTGGCTATCGGGTGCATTTTCTTGTAAGCTTAATTGTGCAGTGACTAATAAAACATTAAGATGGCAAGTGAGTTTTAGAAGAGGCTAAAAGAAAAGCAATATGTTATTATCTGGAAAGCAATTCATAAGCAGAGAGCCTGCCTTTAACACATTGTTTATATACAAGAGGCCAAGGGCCAATATCAGCTCAGCTCATTCCAGGATAGGGGAAAATGTGTACCATGGGCATGAAATAATGGTACACTGCTTTTCAATCAAAGTCTACAACTGAGCAGGTATCAGAGCAGATGCATTGGTAGTGCAATGCTGTCTCATCCCTACTGGCCGGCTGTGTCTCATCATTGGTCTCAAACCCAATGGGATTGACTGTATCATTGAAACCTGACCAACGTAGTGCTGTAGCTGGGCCAGAGTATTTAAATACAATAAGCAATACATTTTAATTAATTCTGATGCGGCTCATGGAAAGTTGCATCAGGAGGGCAACGTCCTAATGACACAGTGGAGGAGCTGCCAATGCATGTGAGGCACATCTGCTGAGAAGATAACCCTGCACCATATGTACTGCTTCAGGACAGTTTAAAAATGTACACGGAAGTAGGAAGCAATTTATGTTTTTTATAAAAGTCAATCAAACTTGAAAGCTGAAAGTGAGAAAGTGGAGGGACAGCAAAACAAGGCTAATGCTCAATAATAGGAGAGCATTAGGATACGCCGTTCCTTTGTCCTGTTTATACACAGGGACGGAGCTGGAATTGTTGGTTTCAGAGGGGTATGAGCATGGTCTGTGACAGAGGAGAGGATGCATGCACTAGAATCAATACACGATTTTGAAAGTCAAAGCATCTTTCTCTGATCCTGCATGTGGTTCAGGCAATCCTCCTTTAGTTGTGAAAGAGAATATCAGATATTGTAAGAAAGTATGATCTGCTTTCATGGTCACCCCCACTTTGTGCTGGTGTCAGTATGTTTTCTGACTAGTCTGACTGGTATCCTGCTAATCAGGACCCCAATTCCTGTGCTTCTTCCCTAAATTGGACATGGGGAGTACTTAGGTACACTCCAGATTGGCTACTCTGTACCCTTGTAAGTCCCTAGTATAAGGTACTAAGGTACACAGGGCATAGGTACATCAGAGGTCTCCCATGGGATGCAGCAAGTATTATGCCACCCAAGAGAGACCACTCAAATTATGACTCCAGGTCTGCCATTGCAGCCTTTGTAAGCTGGTGCTAGCACCAGTTATGAGAGATGTAGGTTTCCCAATATCTGAGGTCACTACACTTAAAAAACCTATAAGTCACCCCTTAAGCAGGCCTTTCAATCCTGAAGGCAGGGTGTTTTGTCCTAAATGTGAGAGCACCCCTGCATGAGCAGGGCAATACTTAAACCTTCGGAGTCTATTCTCCTGGTTTGTAAGTTCATCAGCCATTACGACATATAGAGTGATCATTCGTAATTACACGATGACCATCTCTAAACTGGCTGCAACAAACAATTTCATCTTTGGTATCAAACATGTTGGAATCATACCCCCACACCTCAGTGCTCCCGGTACCAGTCTTCTAGAACCGGACAGCAACCTAGGGCTGCTGCTGGCCAGAGACACGTGTCTGACTTCCTGCTGCTGAGCCAAGCTCGAGCAGGGGAAGGCAGAACCTCCTGCACAGGATTTAGTGTATTGGGACAGCGTGGGGGCGCTTGCCAAAGCCACTGAGACTGCTTGAGGGGCACATATGGTGCCCTCCTTGCATACTCCAGTTCACACCAGCTCAGGGAGCCGTTGCCTCCTGCTCTGGTACAAAACTGGACAAAAGACATGGAAGTAACCTCCCCATTGTCCGGCTCCTCCTCTGGGAGAGGCCTCTGAATCAATCCCAACCCTTTCCTAAGGTTCATTAAGGGTTACCTGAGGGTGGGTCCCTAGATTCGTCGTAGAATTCGATTCCAATTCAACTCTGCGTCATCTTCAAACGTCTGGACACTCTGAACGGGTTGTGTAAGTGAGTGTTTGTAATAAAATACATATTTTTATAACTACACTATGTGATTCTTTTTCACTTAACCTTTACCATAAGATTAAGTACTGGTAAAACAAGCTGCTTTACACTCCTTCTGGACTAAGCCTGAAGGCTACTCTCCACATCTATCATTTAGAGAGCTTTCTAAGGTTGTCTAAAACAACTAAAATCACCATAAGGGTTGTCTGGATTAGTGCAGGGTGCTACACTTACATAAGTGAGCCCCACATACTAAGCCAGCCTCTCACAGACATTAACATGAATGGTTTGCAGTTTTCTGGTCACTCAAAGGCAAACAACAGGCAACATCTTGCACCTTCCTGGAGATAGCCTGGACCTTTTGGTAGACATCTTTAGTGGTAATGACTGAAAAGTGTCTCCAGAAGAGTTTCTGCAGAGTGCTCCTCCATGATGTTGTATACATGGGAAGAATCACTATCAAAGAAAATATTAATACAGAGAGATGGACTAGCATAGGCCAAATGCATTAGCAGGCACATGAATGAGAAACAACTTGTGAATTACGTTTGGGAGGCAAGATGGCGTCCGGCTAACATCACCGCTGTGATGCTCCGCAGAGCATCGCCCAAAAATCTAACTAACTTGCTCTTGGGGGGGAAAAAAACCTTCATAACAAAGCGGACTTTTAATGAATACCAACAAAATATGAGCTGAAATGCAGCAGCAGCAAAATCTCTCTTTCATCTCGCTTACCTATCTGCTGCGGATCGAGTGCACACATCGTTCCTGCCTCAAGGGCACCCGACGGGCTCTGACAGCTCTGACATCTCGGATTTACTTTGGCCTGCGTAAGCCTCAAGCGGATCAGCGAAATCACAGGAGCACGGCCAGGCATGGGGACGGACGTTGGACAAAGAAAAGCTGTCAGCCTCTACAACCACGCTGAGGCCGTTACGGAAATTCTTCAGGAGCTGGCCCATCTGTGGTACAGTTCTACATCAATACCCAGGAGAGACAAGTAAGAATGGCTGGTAAAGGGGTACACGTAGCAAAAAATTTAAATTTCATGATACCCTCGCTGGTCAGCACAACCTTAGCAGCGTCACAACAGAAAAAACTGGACACTTTGGCAATGAAAGGCAAAAGTGGGGGAGAGAAAGGAGAGAAGGGGGAGTGTGCTGATAAGAGCCCCGGGGAGAGCGATATAGCAAATATCGCTATTACAAAAAAGAAAGCCCCCGCTTGCTCAAATAAAGAAACGGACTGTTCCCAGCCATTGATTACCAGTAGCTTTGGTGCTGCGAATGGGGAGGGAGGCGCTTCTATGCAACCGGCTGAATTCCCTGGAGTAACGATAAAGGTGCCTGTACAGATAGAAGGAGAAGCACTGAGTGATCCGCAGATCCCAGATACCCCCTTCCCCGCAACTCATGGCAAAAAAACAATTGATCTGGTATCTTCTACTCTGCTGGAAAACACTATTCCTAGGGCCAGGCCAAATATTCCGGAGGAGGAGTGCTCAAATGCTGTACTATCACCACAAGTCACTCGTAGTACACGGCAAGACTACATGCTGAAAACACCTGACAATCAGGACCAATTTTATTCTCTCGCAGAGGACTCTGAGATGTCTGACATTAGCATTTCCTTGTCAAGCGGAGAGGATCAGGGCAAGTGGTATAGCAGCTCTAATACCGATCGCAGAAAAATAAACTTGTCTCTAAAAAGTTACAAAAGAAGAAAAGTAGAGACCGCTGCAAAAAGTATGACTTATCTGACAAAGCGAACGCCGCAGATTTGAAGTGGGATTACAATGACATATCGCTTACTATTTTCTTTAACACCACGGCTGCCTCTGGGGGTAATCAAACAATTACTGGCACTGACACTGATCAAATGGGGACACATGGTGTCTGATGAAAAAGAACCAGGTTTAACAAACATTCTGCAGTCTATCAAGAGCTTTCAGGCAGAAGCCAAAGCCGATAGTCGCAGATCCCGCCTGACAACAAAGAAGTTGCAAGGAGCAGTCAGGAAAGTGGGCAAAATTTGCGCCAAAATCGTAGATCGAATGGCCTCAGTGGAAGAAAGAGCGGAACAACTAGAGAAGGATGTTACCTCGCTCAAAACTAAGACTGATGAGCATGAGGGAGCAGCTAAGGATCTCATGTGGAAGCTGGAGGAGCAGGAAAACCGGCAGAGACGTAATAACCTCCGCTTCCTAGGGATTCCAGAAGGGGCCGAAAAAGATGATCCCAGGAAATTCATGATCACGCTTCTTAAAGGCTCATTCCCCGAACTACAATCCTGGGATTGGGACAAGGAAATTCAAAGAGACCATCGGTTTCCTTTGTCTCCCGGGAAACGCAACTCGGCATCCCAACAACACCCTCGCGCTATGCTCTTATTTTTTGGATTTTTTTTGCTCTGGCATTCTCTCTATGACCTGGCCAGACCCTCAAGCAAGCGGTCGTTTGATGGAATAACTTTTTTTACCAGGCCTGATTTTGCACACGCTACAGTTGAGCACAGATGGAGAATGAGGCAGCTCTTTGATCCCTGTGTTAGGGTCTGTGTGTCGGTTTTGTTGGTATTTTTACCTGAAGGTTACTCTACAGTGGGGGAGTCTTAGCGGGCACACGGGGGTCGTGCCTGACGGATAACCTCCAATAATGGTGGTGGGAGGTGGGGTGGGAGAGGGTGGGTAGGGTGGAAGGTCAGACAGGTTGTTATTTTGAGGTATGCTGGTAACTGGTATGCTGGAAATATCAGGTTATGGTGTAGTAAATAAGCCTGGGCGAAGCACTACGCTACGCTCGCGTAGTTTGCGAAGTTCGTGCTACTTCGCACTACGCGAACTGCACGTAGCACAGTGCGAACACGCGTAGTGTAGTGTTGCGTAGTGCTGCGGTCATTTTTTGCTTGCTCACGGTCCTCAACGTCAAGTTGGCGACCGCGAGCAAGCAAAATGACATCCCGGCGAGACTTTTTCCTTGTTCGCGATCAGCAACATCAAGTTGGCGATCGCGAGCATGGAAAATAAACCTCCCGGCGAGATTCCCAACGCGAGGAGGTCAGGTTTCTCATTGCGAGGGGTCGCGTATGGTCGCGACGCTCGCGATGAGAAACTACCAGTTCGCGTTGAGAAAGCTGCCGCTCGAGTAAAAATCTACTCGAGCAGCAGAAAACTACAGCTCGCACTGTGCAAGATGCCATTTTCAATGATTGCACAGTGCCGGTTGCTTGTCCGCACTGTGCAATCATTGAAAACAACATCTTGCACAGTGCGAACATGTTACTACGCAGTTCGCGAAGTGCTACGCGTAGCTCGCGTAGTGCGAACTTCACTTTGCGTAGCTTCGCGAATTGCTACTTCACGAACTACGCCCACTCTTAGTTGTAAAGGGGCAACGCAAAATTCAGAGCACACATTCGGACCACATGAACTAACTAGATGGGGGTCCTAAAAGTGCTATCCTTAAATATTTGTGGCTTGAATGACATTAAAAAGAGACAAATAGTTGCGATAGGATTACAAACCATGGGTACGAATGTTGTCTGCTTACAGGAAACTCACATAGAGGGCACACAAATACATATTTTAAAAACACTGGGGTATAAACTGGTTTGTGCAACTTCACAGGGGGCACGGGTATGGGGGGGTCGCTATATTAATAATAGAATTGGGAGAAGGGCACTCGCTAATTTATACTGAACTTTAATCTACTACTACTGGTGTGCTTCTGGGGAAGACACGCTGTCAGTGCGTGTCGGGAATTTATATGAAAACAAAACGCAAGTGTATCAGAACTTGCCCTCAGAGCACCTTACCCTAATGGCCAATGCTGGCACTGGTTCAAAAATGCTTTTTACATATGATGATGATTTTTAAATAACCTCAGTGTTTGTTAAATCACAATCAACAATCGATTGATCAGAAAATGCTCTAATACATGTTAACATTTATTGTTATAAAATCACAATATATGTCATGTTCGTATTCAAAAATACAATAGTACAATTAGCTTTTCAATCCTTGATCATATTCATGTTTGCCCAATGCATTTCGGGCCTTTCTGTGGCCCTTCTTCAGGGGAAATGATCTGTAAATAATGTAAATGAAAATAAACATTACAATTTTACATGTGCAGGAAAACACTTTATGCTAAAACAAATGAACAATTTTGGCAGAGACAAATATATCTCGTCCAACCTTATAGCATGAAAAAAAGAGAATATAATAGAAATAATAAGAGAACCAGGAAGAAAACCAGGAAGAAACCAATCACCCTGTATAGTGTTGTGCGGAAAAAGACGTAACTGGAACCGAGCGTTGTGTGAAAGTTAAACTGTGGAACAAGTGTCTTAGGTGTAAAAGAGAATACCTGGAAATTCTGTACTTTTACTCTTCCTGAAACACATTAAACCGACACCGCTAATTATTCAACACGAAATCTCATGAGCACTCATGAGCATGTCTGAATACAACTGAACGTTTGATGGGGAGTGACCTTAAGTCTTCAAATTGTGAGCTTTTTCAAGCAGCCAACAATGCTGGTTCTCAACGCGGAACAAAATAGCTACCTGGAAACAGTAAAAAACGCGTGACAGTCACCATCTCATACGTGTCTAAAAGATCTAAATTGGTACTGGGATACCTCCTATCTTGCTCACCTTCTAGGAAACCTTCCGAAATCTGTACAAGAATGACGACCAAATAATCAACTCGTTCTCTCATGGCGCGGTACTCCGTAGACTCCAGCGTCTACCTTATAAGGCTATCTGGTCACGAAAATGAAAAACTAACTGTTCCTCGCTGTTCACTCAATTTGTTCCCTCCATCTTGGAATGGGGAACCTAAAGAACTACAAATGGCTTCTCACTGTGGTGAAACAGATAACTGAAACACCGACTCACACTGGTGAAAAAAAACGCTCGACGGTGCCCACGCTGTGTTAAATGTTATGTGAATAATAAAGAGAAGTGGAAATAAATGTAGTAAAAAAAGAAAGAAAAAGATAAAAAAATTCGAGTTATATGTTGTAATTGTAGCAGGTAGAAAGAACATAATACAGCTTTATGAAAAAAAGCAGTGATACCTTTAGTTTTTAATAACTGGTGTATTTTAAAGAATCCTAATGTGTAAGTCTACATAACCCCCACAATGTAGAGTATAATGGGCTATAAGTAGCAACCTAAATCAACTTTATCATTGATCCCGTTGGGATCTTGGGTATTTAACCTTCTTATCCAGAATATTTCTCTCTGTAGGAGTGTTTTAGTCAGATTTCTACCAGGGGCTGGGACCACTTGTTCAATTATTTGAAATTTGAGTTGTGATATGGAGTGTTTGAGTTTAGTCCAATGTGTCGCCAGACTGCTTTTTATGTTGGCATTTCGAATAGTACTTTTATGTTCTGAAATGCGAGTCTTGATTTTCCTCTCGGTTTTACCTATGTAGAGAAGTCCACACGGGCATTTTATGACATAAATCAGATTCATGGAGTTACAATTTGCGTTGTGTTTCAATTTTATCGTTTTTCCAGTAAACGGATGATGTACTTCGTTGCCGCTTATTACGTTGTTGCAATGTATGCAGTTCTGGCATCGTTGAGTTCCTTTAAATTCTGTAATTGTGGTCATTGATGTAGAAGCAATCATTTCTTTAAGATTCCTGGACCTTTTGTAAGCGAATAGAGGTTTTTCTTTGAATAAGTTTTTGAAATCATCTTCATTTTGCAACATCTCCCATCTTGTGTTGATAATCTTTTTAATTTTTCGGGAACATGTAGAATATTTCGATACAAAGACTTGTCTGGTCTGTTGCTTTTTTGGTTTGACGCTAAGGAGATTTTCCCGATGATTTTGTTCTGTTTTTTGGATTGCTTCTCTCAAGACGTTCTCTGGATATCCTTTGGAACAATATCTTTCTCTCAGGATAGTGATGTTTTTTTGCAAAGTATGGTCGGTGGAACAAATCCTTTTTGCTCGCAGGAACTGTGAGAATGGAAGATTGTGTAGTAAATTCTGCGAATGAAAACTTGTAAACAATAAAGCATTGTTTTTATCTGTGGGTTTATGGTATACTTCAGTGAAAATCGTGCCTTCTTCTATAGTCACTAGTACATCCAGAAATGGTAGTGATTTATTGTGAATTGTTTTAGTAAATTGTATATGTTCATCTTTTTGATTCAACTGAACTACCTTCTCCACCAGAAGCTCTTGACTGTTGTTCCATAGTATGAAGATATCGTCTATATATCTGCCAAACAGCAGGAGATTATCCATCCATTCTTTGTCATTGTATATGTTTTGTTCTTCAAAGTGTGCCATATAGGTATTTGCATATGCGGGCGCTCCCGCAAAACCCATTGAAGTTCCTTTCAATTGTAAGTAGTATTGGTTGTCCCACTCGAAATAACTGTGGTGCAAACAAAAATGAAGCATCTCCAATAGAAAAACTTTGTCTGCCCTTATTGTAGATTGTTTCAATAGTGCCCGTTCTACCGCCTCCATTCCTCCTGAGTGTGGAATGGAGGTGTACAACGACTTGACATCCAGAGTGCAAAGTATAGTATTCCTGGTAATTTGTATATTATGTAACTTTTGCAAGAAGTGAGTGGTGTCCTTGATGTAGGATCCCCATTGTTGAACAAATGGTTGTAGAAAGTGGTCTATATACTGTCCAATTGGCTCAAATATGGTCCCGCACCCTGTGACTATGGGTCTGAATGGTGGATCATAAAGATCTTTGTGGATCTTTGGTAGCATATATAATCCCGGTCGATTGGAATTCTCCTTAGTCAGAAACAAACGTGTGTTATTCGTGATCCATCCCATATCAATGGCTTTGTTTAGAATGATACTCAATGTCTTTTGTAGTTGTTCCGTGGGATCCCCTTCTAATAGAAGATAAGTGGTAGAGTCCGAGATATGTTCATAAACTTTCCGTCTATAGAAAACTTGATCCATGATGACAATTGCTCCTCCCTTGTCAGCCTTTGTTATGATGATATCAGCATCATTCTTGAGAGTTTTTAATGTCATATGCTCTTGTTTGGTAAAATTGGGTTATTTTCGCCGTTTGACATTGATCCTAGATAAGTCATTTTTAACCTGCTTTTCAAAGGCATCTAGAATCTTGTGTGATACTGGAGCTTGGAAAGTGGATCTTCTTTTAAATTCCTCGAATTCTCTTTCTGACTTATCCGACTCAGGGATATTTAATGTGGAAAAGAAATATCTAAGTCGAAGACTCCGCATGAATCTGAATAACGTGATTTCATTCTCTAAATCATTAGTTTGATATGTAGGGACAAATCCGAAACCTTAGTTAAGAATCCTGATTTGATGAGTGGTCAGTTCTTTAGAGGAAATGTTAACTACTAAGTTGTTTTCTGGCTTCTCAAATTTTGTCGCAACTTTTCTTTTGCTTCGCCTTGTTTTCCTCCTGTTTTGCCCGGTGGTTGACTGCTGTCTGTTGTTTGGGATAAAAAAGACCTCGAAGTAGAGGGATGTGCTTCTATTTCTCCCGTTGGTGTTGTCAGGTTTTTGTCCAGAACTTTTTCAATACGTGGCAGGGGTCTGTTAGTGTTAGTATCTGTTTCTGTTGCCAAACTTTCCTCAGATGACACATTGGGATTTGTTTTGAAGAATACTCTTCTTTGAGCATATACCTCCGCCCAGGTGTATACCTCGTTCAATTTGTAGTCCAAAGTGTCTCTTTTGTATTTTCTTAATTTTCCCTCCTGTAGTTCTTTGGAGTAATTGTCTAGTTTGAGGTTCATTTATTCTAAGACTTTTTTCCAGTCTTCTCCATCCATCCTGGTTTCAATGTCAATTCTGATAATTTTAATTTCTTCTGTAATTTCTTGGATAACCACTGCGAGTTCTTCAATGAGTAGTAAAATAAGGTCTAGTGAACACTTGTTTAATACGGCATACCATCGATCCATAAAATCTTTTTTAAGGTGAAATCTGAATAGCATAGGTTTGATAGATAATCTTAGCCCTCTGGGAATTCTTTTAGCACGATGATACTGTACAAGTGTGGAGGCATGGAGACGTTGGTTGAGTTGTCTCCTGGTTAAAAATTCCAATTGTTTAAGTTGTTGTTGGAGGGTGTTGCCCTGCACATCAAATGTTTTAACTTCTTGTATAAGAGAGTAAATCTCAGATGCTTGTTCATTAGTATAGGCCAGAGTGCTGGCTCTATTATCCGTTAAACTCGAAATTGGGGTCGCTATATTAGCCAGGGGCTCAGGGTACACTTTTAACCGCTCTAAAGCTGATAAATCTGGCCGCTGGGCAGTTACAGAGTGTCAAGATGGACAGGGGCAAAAGATTACTCTTTGTGCTATTTATGGGAGCAATAGCGATGATCCGTTAGTCTTCCATGAGATTCCTAACGAACTCACGCACTGGCCTCTACCCTTACTGATCTGCGGGGATTTCAACAACAATCTCCCCAGTGATTGGTCTTTGAAGGACGACTGGCAGTACAAGGGCCGGAAACCTAAAGTGTTTAAGGCAATGAAACATATGTGTTATACACATGGGCTTGTAGACGGTTGGCAGATTTTAAATCCTAACAATCCCGGATATACCTTATTTTCTAATCCGCATCGCACACACGTAAGAATAGACTACATCCTGATGTCTAACTCACTTAGATCTAAGTTTCAAATTGAGAAGCTTCCTCGAATTCTTTCAGACCACAACCCTCTAATATGCACTCTACAAACAACACCAGGAAACATAACACCTACTTCATGGACATTTGAGAAATCCTTGCTCTCAGATGACAAATATTGTGTTCACATGAGAGAGTGGATTCCTAACTTTTTAAAGGACAACATTGGGAGTGTATCAATTGAAGTTATGTGGGACGCCCTAAATGCAGGGATTCAAGGAGAAACAATGCAATATTCACTGAAGGCTAACAAAATGGCTAGGGAATATATGAGGGAATTGCAGGAAAATCTTCGATTGGCCGAAGAAGAACTGATAAGGGCGATCGAGGGATCCATGGGCTAGAAGAAAAAAAATAGAATACAAAGTCTGGTGGCAATCGCAAAGGCCGCAATTAAAAATATGTTTACTGCTAAAGCCATAAAAAAAGCTGCAGCTCATAAAGAGATGTTGTATGAGGTCAATGAGCAAGTTGGCTACCAGCTGGCTATTCGTATGAGGCAGCAGGCCTCAGCAAACTTGATATGGGAAATAGAGGACCCAGTGGAAGGCCAAATATCTGATCCTGAACGAATTAGAGAGTCATTTTGGAGATTTTATAGTACCCTGTATGCTGAGGAGGGGGGGAGGGATCCAGAAAATATCGAGAGATATTTAGATGGAGGAGGCACCGACAGGTTTGACAAGGAAGATCAGCTTACCTTAGATTAAATCCCTAATATAGAAGAAATTGTAACTACAATCCAAAACTTACCGAAAGGGAAAGCAACTGGACTGGATAATATACCTTCGGAATTTTATTTAGTGTTTATAGATCAGATTAAAGGCATTTTATTTGACTTAATCGTACACATTTTTAAAGGGGGGCAGCCTCCAAATTCTTGGTCTAGGGCAAAGATAGTCATCTTCCCTAAAAAAAACAAGCCCCAGATCAGCTAGGCTCATATCACCCTATCACTCTTATAAATGCAGACTCTAAATTATATTAAAAAATGTTGCCAAATCGAATTGCCCCAATCATTCTCAAAGTAATTGCTAAATACCAACACGGCTTCGTTCCAGGGAGATCAACTACTAACCACATTCAGAAAGTGATCACCTTATTTGATAGTATGGAATGTACAGGAGACCCTATGGCATTGGTTCTTCTCGATGCCGAGAAGGCCTTTGATAGGGTCTCATGGCAATTTTTGTGGGCCGCTATGTCTAGGGTCGGAATCAAGATAGGGTATATTCAGGCTGTGCAGAAACTATATGTGAACCTCAGGGCTATGGTAATGGTGAACGGTAGCCTTACTAAAGAGTTGATTATATCTCGTGGAACTCGACAGGGGTGCACATGTTCGCCATTGCTTTTTGCGATCTATATTGATTCCTTTATTCGTAGACTAGAGGGAAACAGAGAAATAGCACCGATTTTGTCACAGGATTATCCAACCAAGACCTTGGCATACGCTGATGACATTGCTGTTGTAACAGCTGATCCTAGCACAGCTATGTCTGTTATTGAATGCGAGGCTAATACATTTGGGCTTGTATCCGGATACGCACTCAATCAGGGGAAAACACAGATCGTGCTGAACAACAAAAGCAAGATGTGTGACCCTTGAGTGGTAGATAAGGCTACATACTTAGGAATCTGCATTACATCTAAACTTGAGAATTTGGTGGACCTAAACATGAATCCAATGCTGGGCGCCATGCAGAAAGATCTCCGTCGCCTAGACAATCTACATCTATCTCTAATTGGTAGGGCAAATGCCTTGAAAATTGTGTTTTTCCCTATCTATTTAGAGCTATATGTTTAGAATTTTCAGAGCAATGGTTCAAATCTATGGAACGCACCTTCTCAAGCTTTATTTGGGCATATGCACAACCCCGCCGTGCATATAAACTATTGACCCTGCCAAAGGAAAGAGGAGGGTTGGCTCTCCCAAATTTAAAAGCATATTATTGGGCATCTGTGCTGCTTTATAGTCGTGAGCTATTACAGAATACCGGGATAGAAATGTTACCAGGGCGTTACTCGCCATCTATTTTTCAATTAACTTTGGGCAATAAAAGTAACGGATATCTCTGGCGACACTTGCATGACAGCTACCATAAAAAAGTGAAACTTAAAACACTGATTAATGGGTTTAAGGTATAGAAAGCTGTGAGAAGAATGTTGGGTATTGGGCGAATATAATTTTATACCCCCCTAAGGGATAACCCTGTTCTGCCGGAGATTTTTAAAGATAATTGCATCAGCAAGTGGAACGAGGCAGGAATAAATCACATAGGGTGCCTCCTCTCCCCTGCAGGGATACAATCCTTTGAAGAACGCAGAGAAAACTTTCAACTGGACTGGCGGGATTTTTTTTAAATATCTTCAAATCAGAGATTTTCTGGTACGAAGGGTGGGGAGAAGGACTCTGCCTGAAAAAATAACTTTAGTGGAAACTTTAATTCACATTAAAAAAAATACAATCGGGGGAATATATTCCCTTATAAATGTGCTGTTTCCGGATGATCTGGAGAAAACATCACAGAAGTGGCAGTGGAAAATTGGTACAACTATGGATAAATTTCATTATGCATATTCAATGTCTCAAACAATTCTTATGTCCACAAAACTCCAAGCGCAGTTCTATAAAACATGCTTCTTTTTATACTATACCCCAGACAAAATCGCCAAATGGGGGAGTGGTAAGGGGACATGCTGCCCAAGATGTATGCTATTCAACGCTGATTGTGTACATATTTTCTCTACTTGTGATGGACTAACTTCTTTAAAACAAAACATTGAGAAGTTCTTGTCAGCCGAATTGCAAAGCGATATAGTTCTGACCAGTGAAGTTATACTATTGGGAGCGACAGATCCTAGCAATCCCAGGCTGGGTCATGAACTCATCTTTATTGCTATGGTGGTATTAAGAATGTGTATAGCCTCGGCCTGGCTGGATCCCATTGCACCGTCTTTTCATCAGTGGCTGGCTAGGCTATTAGCAATCTCCAATTTGGAGGCTGCTATTTACAAATGGAAAGGTAGGATATGGCGTAAAAGGGGTTTGAGAATTTGGTCCCCTTTAATAGAATGGTGTCAATCCCTAAACAACACCTAGTATATCGTGAATTATATTCAACTTTATGGTATGTTAGAAAATGATTTACTGCCGGGGATAATGTAACATGACTATGAAATTATGAAATTATGAGAATATACAAATTTGTTACTGTATTATCAATTGTCTGACCTGGGAGGGCGGGGGGTGTGCTTGGGGGTGTGTTAAATTGTTGAAAAATCAAATAAAGATATTTATAAAAAAACAGCACATGAATGAGAAGAGAATGTCTGATTACGTACACAACAGAGAAACAATTCAACAGAACAAATCACACAGATCACACAAAATGGGCAATTTTTTGGGGGAACAAACAGCATGTGTATCCCCACTTGTAGGGATGCAAACTGTAGTGCAACAGTGCAGTAAATTAAATACAATACCACAACAAGATGTTCCTAGCAATGTAATACGAACGTGTGTCAACCACCTCATAGGAGACTTTCTATGGGTTGTACTATATCAATATACAGGAAAGAAGCAAAACAATATAGACTAGACTGAAAATACTACTCAATACATACTTCATGCATTATAGAGAAATATAAATCGATTCAACATATCAAGTTTTGTTGTCATTTATAAAATATATGAGTCTGCTGCAATATTTTCCATATGTTCACTACTTGTTTCATTTAGTTACCAATTGTTTCTCAAACTCACACTTTTAACTTCATGATAGTTAATTTTTCAATACATTATTTGAACAAAATAAAACAAGCATGTTCCCTCCTACTTTCCTTATACACATGAAGATAAATTAGCACATTTAAAACATAAGCAAAGAAAAGTAATGACTACGGCCTGATTCACAAAGGTAAACTTATACTTTTGTGTAAGCTTACGATTGTTTGCTATTCACAAAGGGATTTATGAGTAGTATCTTGACGAGTGTGGAGGTTCCGCACATAAAATCCCTTGGTAAAGAGCAAACAATCATAAACTTAGACAAAAGTGTAAGTTTATATTTCTGAATCAGGCCCCGATGGTTTAACTTGGTTTGTTACATTTATGGAAAAGGGGGTTATTATTTACCTGCTCGGATTTAAACTCTCCGTAAGAAAACATCTTCGCCTTGAGCTGCAAGTCTGCTATTTTTTCCTCTTCTCTGTTGCAGGCCTGGTTAAGCAATTCCAATTGTCCTTGAAGGGTTTCGGTTTTACGTTTCCTGTAGACATAAATATATTGAAAATAACCAACAGAAGCAGACCATTTAATACAACAAGCACTGGAAAAGCCAATAGGGTTGGCGTTAGCTGCTAGGCTTTTGGCTTGTTTTGCTCTGCCATGGTTTGTGCAAAACTTTACTTTTAGGGAAATTGCAGATCATTCTCACTCTAAAAATAAGAACATTGGCTAACGGCAAAAATATTATTTTGTCCCAAATAAGCAAAGATTCCATAACTCACAGTGAAGGCAGCCACTGGCTGATGTGAGCTGACCGCATGGCCCATTGCCCCATGATCTAAGCTGGAGTGGGTGGAAGAAAATGTGAATGAAACAACAGACTAATGTATGAGGAATGGCAGAAAACCCCTATAAGTAACTATGTCAATCACATGTTAGCCCCTTTAGGTAACTATATTATACATATAATATTAGTAAAATCAAAAGGTCTTGGCTAACCCCCGACCTATAAAAAGCTAACAGTTCTGACGATGGCTGCCAACCTCTTGCCTTTGATTTTTTTAAAATGTTTTTGTAAATCAGTATTGCCAATAAATAGGGAGACTTGCAAAGACCGACAGATAAAGAGTCTTGCAATGACACAAGGATTGTGGGACTGATAGATAGATAGATCCAGCTTTAATTAGTAATATGATTGGTAAATGTCTATATAAACATGACATACAAGAGCACTGAAAGGAAACTAGAAAGCCACACAAGCAGGACATACAGACTCAATGGGATTATAAGGATAATTGTAGTCCTTAATTAAAAAACATACCAGCATTACATACAGGACTGCAGCTATAAGCACACTTCTTGCATGCTTACTAATAAGAGGATGCCTTTATAAAGAAGAATTTCAAATGGACACAAGCTGGTATGCTGTGAAAAAGCAGCAGTCAAATAAATAAAGGCCACTTCAAATTAAGTAACAACAGCATTAGAAGGATCCAGGAACTGATAAAGCTAGTATATGCCCTGTGCTTGCCCTGCTATAACATCAGGCTCTAAACACAAAGGCAACCATAAAGTGATAATAAATTAAAAACAAGAACACGAGACTGAGACTGTGACTGAAGGGAACTACTGTGTGTGTGCACATGCTTGTGAAAGATTCATAGATGCTAAATGAACACGTCGGGATCCAAGGACATTGTAACGAGGACCAATGACCCAAGATCATATTTTGTGTGTAAGCGGCTTGTGTGTGGTTGGTGAGGCCACGGTTCCAATTATAGGTTGAAGATAGTAAGTTAGAAGATAGAGCCTTGGTGGATGTCTTATTGGAATGGGATGAGGTTAGATATACCATTTAGAATTTTTATGGTTTAGACGTAGTTGTCCAGAGGAACAAGTTAAGACGAACAAGTTACTTACATTCGGTAACACATTATATGGTATAGACTCTAGCTGCAGATTCCATATCTTTGAATTCCCCAGGCATCCGGCTGGACCCAGAAACTCAATACCCCTTGCGCGACGTCCTCGGCTTCGGTAGCATCAGTTATGACGTTGCGGTGCATATATAGGCGCCCCCAAGCGCAGGGACGTCAGTACTTTTCGCTTTTTCCACGCCAGACGCGCAGAGCCACAAAGTAACTGATGCAGTTGTGTGCAAAACTAGGGCCCTGAAAAGGGGAGTAACTCTAGCCCTAAAATATTAGTCTGCAAAGCGCGGAGGCATGGGCGGGGCTGTAAGGAATCTGCAGCTAGACAGAGTCTCTACCAGATAATGCATTACCGAAGGTAAGTAACTTGCACATCTGATAGAGACGTCTAGCTGCAGATACTTTACCTGTGAATTAGGTACCTGAGCCATACCATCCCGGCGGTGGGCTACGGACCAATGGCCTATACTAGGAAGTCCTGCAGGACCGACTGGGAAAAGTGGCCACCTGACAGATACCTTCGACTGTGACACCTGAGCCAAGGCCATAGTCACAGCTTTTTACCTGGTGGAATGGGCCTTTAATCTCTCAGCGGCTGCTTCTTTTCCGGGGCATAACAGATCTTGATGCAGAGAACGACCTAGTGAGAGACAGTCATTTTCTGCACTGCCCTTCCTTTCTATGCCCCCACATACCCCACAAAGAGTTGGTCATCCACCTGGAACTCTTTGGTGCGGTCAAGGTAGGACGACAAAGCTTTTTGAGTCCAGTCGGTGGAGCCGTTCCTCTTCTTCAGAGGGCTGTGAAGGAGCAAAGAAGGTAGGCAATGTGATGGACTGACCCAGATATAGATACAGATCACAACGTTCCGTAAAAAGGATGTCTTGGTGCAAAGCACCACTCTAGTAGGAAAGGACATAAGATAAGGAGGCGAACAAGATAATTTTCAGCACTCCATCCATCATCTTCTTGTGTTTGCTTTGTTTGCCCTAAGTTGGCAGGGTATGTCCAGACGTGGGTCCCTTGCTCACTTTGCCACTGGATTCAAGCTAACCTGGCTGATGAGGAGTGTAACTCTGAAACCGGTCTCAGAATGCTTGTTTCTGGTCCAGGGAGGACCTGGCCTGGCTGTTCGGGCTGGACTGTTCGTGTGAGGCACAGGGCCAAGACTGATTTGCATATGGCTGGGTCCAAACTGGGGTGGCAAAGTGAGTTAAAGAATGATGATGGATTCAACCCAGATCTGTGACCGGGGGTGAGTGTCTGAAAAGTTTCAGCACTCCGTCCATCATCCCCTTGTGTTTGCTTTGTTTGCCCTAAGTTGGCAGGGTATGCCCAGACATGGGTCCCTTGCTCACTTTGCCAGTGGATTGAAGTTAGCCTGGCTGAGGAGGAGTTTTACTCCGAAACCAGTCCCAGGATGCTTGTTTCTGGTCCAGGGACGACCTGGCCTGGCAGTTCGAGCTGGACTGTTCACATGAGGCACAGGGCCAAGACTGATTCGCATATGGCTGAGTCCAAACTGGGGTGGCAAAGTGAGTTAAAGAATGATGATGGATTCAACCCAGATCTGTGACTGGGGGTGAGTGTCTGAAAAGTTTCAGCACTACGTCCATCATCCCCTTGTGTTTGTGGTGAACAAGATAACATCTGCAATTCATTCACCTTCCAAGCCACCAAGAAGGCTGTTTTGATGATTAACAGCCGGAGGGAACAATTATGCAACGGCTCAAAGGGAGCACACATCAATAGGTGAGGACCAAATTAAGGTCCCACTGTGGCATGACAAAGGGCGTAGGTGGAAACAGCTGAGCCAGCCCTTTTAGAAATCTATGTACAATGGGAGATTTGAAGAGAGAGGGTTGGTCTGGAAGCTGCAAAAAAGCAGACAGAGCGGAATGGTAACCCTTGAGAGTTCCCAAAGCAAAGCCCTGCTGGTCAAGGGTTAGAATGAACAAAAGGACAGTAGAAAGAGAAGCAGAAAGAGGGTCAATAGACCTTTCTGTACAGTGTAATACATTACAGACTTCAGGCGGAAGGTTAAAAGCTATTAACTGTCACCGCTCAATCTCCATGCATTGAGGCGCAGAGTTAACAGGTTCGGGTAGAGAACCCTCCCCTGCTGCTGCGACAGAAGATTCTCACTAAGGGACAGCCTGATCGGAAAGATTGATGCTCATTTTCAGAAACTCTGGATACCAGACTCTCCTCGCCCAGTCCGTAACCACCAGAATGACTTGGGCCCAGTCTTTCCTGATCTTCTTCAGAACCCTGGGCAGGAATGGTATAGGCAGAAAGGCTATAGCAGACCTGAGCTCCATTCGTGATGAAAGGTGTTGCCGAGTGATAGCCGCCTTGGAAACTCCAGCGTGCAGTACTGCTGACACTGTGCGTTCTCTTCAGAGGTGAACAAATCTAACCAAGGTTCTTCCCACAACTGAAAGAGACCTTGGGCCACCTCCGACTGGAGATGCCATTCGTGATCCGCTAGGCATCGATGGCGAAGTTTGTCTGCCCGGTCGTTAAGAGAACCTGCCAGGTGTTGAATCTTCAGGGTTATGCCCTGCTGTTCCAGCCATATCCTGAGACGCAGGGCCTCTTGACAAAGGGTCCACTACCCCACCCGGCCTTGCTTTTTGCAGTACAACATGGTGGTGGTGTTGTCTCTGAACATCTGCATTAGCTTCTTCTTGACAGAGGAAAGAAATGCTTTCAATGCCAACCGAATAGCTTGAAGCTCCAACAAATTTATGAGGAACCCCGACTCAGCCAAATCAGGAATGGCTGACGGAGGATCATTTAATGTTGCTCCAAGAGGAAGTTACAATTCTCTTGGACAAGGGAGCTATAGAAAAGGTCACGGTTTTCAGAAGTAGGCAGTGGTTGTTATTCCCACTACTTTCTGATTCTTAAGAAAAACAAGGGCTGCGGTCCATTTTAGAACTTTGGACTGTGAATCTCTTCACAAGAAGGAGAAGTTCAAGATGCTCTCTCTAGCTCTGGTCTTGTCTGCTCTAGACCAAGAAGGCTGGATGGTAGCATTGGACCTGCAGGATGCGTATTTTCACTTCCCCATCCTGCCGGGCCACTGGCGTTACTTGTGGTTAAAGGTAGGCTGTGGGGACTTTCAGTTTATCTTGCTCCCCTTTGGACTTACCAGTGCCCCTTGGGTGTTCACCAAGGAGATGGAGGTGGTCGCAGCTCATCTGCGCAGGTTAGGGGTGTCAAGTCTTCCCCTACCTCTACGACTGGCTGTTGAAGGCGTCTTTGCCCCAGGCAGTCGTCTCCCACCTTCAGACTAGGGCAAACCTCCTGCATTCGCTCAGATGCTACCTTTCATCGGGGCAGTTCTGGACACAGTGCAGGGTTGGGCCTATCCTCCCGAGCAACGAGTCCAGAATATTCAGGTTATGATTCCAATGTTTCGGCCTCTTTTCTGGATTTCGGTGAGACTGGCTCTGAGGCTGTTGGGTCTCCTGGCCTCCTCCATCCTGTTGGTGAAGCATGCCAGGTGGCGTTTGCGGGCTCTGCAGTGGAACCTCAAGTTCCAATTGGCACAGCTTTGGGAAAATCTCACCGACATGGTCCAGATCTGGTAAGGAACTGCAAGAGATCTGCATTGGTGACTTGGACCCGGTCGCGCCTGATCTTCTTCAGCACTCTGGGCAGAAGTGGTATAGGCGGAAAGGCGTACAACAGACCGCAACTCTACTCGCGACGAAAAGCGTCGCCTAGCGAGTGCCGCCTTGGAAACTCCAACGCGCAGAAATGCTGACATTGCGCGTTCTCTTCGGTGGCGAATAGATCTAACCAAGGTTCTCCCCACTGCTGAAAGAGACCTTGCACCAATTCCGAGTGAAGATGCCATTGGTGATCCAACATGCACCGTCGGCTGAGTTCGTCCGCCCTGGCATTCAGTGAACCTGCCAGGTGTTGAACCAACTAGGAAATGCCTTGACGTTGCAGCCACATCCAGAGACGTAGAGCCTCCTGACGCAGGGTCCACGACCCCACCCCTCCCTGTTTGTTGCAGTACCACATGGCGATGGTGTTGTCTGTGAACACTTGCACTACTCTCCCCTTGACAGAGGGAAGGAATGCTTTGAGTACAAGTAGGATCGCCCTCAGCTCCAAAAGGTTGATATGGAACTTGGACTCCGCCAGAGACCAGAGGCCTCTGATCTCCGCCTCTCCCATGTGGCTGCCCCATCCCAGGAGGGACGCATTTGTCACTACTGTGTGCTCCGGTTGGGAAAGGGAGAAGGATCTGCCTCTGACCCAATGCTGGTTCGTGAGCCACCACTTCAAGTCCCGTGCAGTGCCCTCTGACATCTGGACGTAGTCAGACAGGATCCCCCGATGCTGCGTCCACTGGAACTGGAACAGGTCCCACTGCAGAGCCCGCATATGCCATCTGGCATGATCGATCAGCAGGATGCAGGAGGCCATGAGGCCCAGCAGCCTCAGTGTCTTCCTGACCGAAACCCAGGACCAGGGCTGAAATATCGGCATCATAGCCCGAATGTCCCAGACTCACTGTTCGGGAGGATAAACCCAAAACTGCGCCGTATCCAGAACTGCTCCGATGAAGAGGAGCTTCTGGGAGGGAGTCTGGTGCGACTTCGGCACGTTGATGGAAAACCCCAGCAAATACAGGAGGTCGGCTGTAGTCTGGAGGTGGGAGATGACTGCCTGGGGCGAGCCCGCTTTTAACAGCCAGTAGTCGAGATAGGGGAAGACTGAAACCCCTGATCTGCGCAGATGAGCTGCGACCACTGTCATCACTTTCGTGAACACCCGAGGGGCGCTGGTAAGGCCGAAAGGGAGCACGGTGAACTGAAAGTGCTCGTGGCCCACCGTGAACCGTAGGTAACGCCGGTGAGCTGGCAGGATGGGAATATAAAAATAAGCATCCTGCAAGCCCAACGCTACCAGGCAGTTTTGCGGGTCTAGAGCAGACAAGACCTGAGCTAGCATGAGCATCTTAAACTTCTCCTTCCGGAGGAAGCGATTGATGTTCCAGAGGTCTAAGATAGGGCGCAGACCTTTGTCCTTCTTTGGAACCAAGTAGTAGTGGGAGTAACAACCATGACCTACTTCTGGCATCGGAACACGCTGGATGGCCCCCTTGGCCAAGAGGGCCGTAACTTCCTGCTGGAGAAGTGCCAAGTGTTCCCCCGACATTCAGTGGTACTGAGGTGGCATGGCTGGAGGGGTAGATTTGTAGGGGAGGGAGTAGCCCACGGGGGTCCCACGTCTGCGGCTGTGCTGAGACTGTGGCTGGGCAGACTTGCGGGTCTGAAAAGAACGCGCCTGGGCGCCCCGACCTTGACCTCGAAAGGACCGAAAAGCGGACCCCGAGGGAGTACGCGTGGTGGCGAGACCCAAGGACTGGGACGTAGCCCGAGAGTCCTTAAAGCGTTCCAGGGTGCTATCCGTCTTATCACCAGGCATGTACCGTCAAAGGGAATGTCCAACAGGGTGTTCTGGACATCCCCAGAGAAGCCAGTAGTGTGGAGCCAAGCATAATGGCGGAGCGCCACATTTGTGGAAAGTGCCCTACTGAGAGAATTGGCCGTGTCAAGCCCACAACGAATAGTACATTTCGCAGCATCTCTCCCTTCGGTAACGGCTTGGGAGAGAACCGCCCGTGCTTCCACAGGGCACTGAGGTAGCACCTGTGCCACAGTGTCCCACACAGAATGTGATTAGCGGCCTAGCAGGCACGCAGTATTCACCGCCCGCAACCCAGAGGTTGCGGGTGTGAAAATCTTTTTCCCAAATTGCTCAAGTTTCCTTGTCCGGAGGAGCAGAAGGGAACGCACTCGGCGAGGCAGAAGCCTGAACAACCAGACTATTAGGTGTCGGGTGTTGTGTGAGAAAGCTGGGGTCGCCCGGTGCCGGGCGATGGCGGCGTGCCACACCCTTGTCTACAGGGACTCCTGTGTTAGGTTTAATCCAGGTGGCCAACAGGATATCAGTAAGCGCTTCATTGAAGGGCTGTAACGGCTCCGCAGAGGAGGACTGCGGCTGCAGGACCTCAGTCAGGAGATGGGTCCTGATAGGTACAGAAGGGAGCTCGAGGTTAAGAGCCTTAGCTGCCCGATGTAAAATCACCGAAAAAGTCCCAACCTCCTCCGTGGCCACGGAAGAAGGGGGGACAGAGTGCCAAGGTATTGAGAGAAATCCAGATCCACTGGACTCTCCACATCACCTTCCCGCTCAGGCTCATCCTCACATTGAGCTGCAAGAGGGTCCTCAGACCCCTCCTAGTATTTCCCTTCGTCCACTAGTAGATGAAGGGGCCGGTAAGGACGAGGTGCCCTGGGAAGCGGGATAAACTCCCCTCCAAGAAATGGAATGGGAGGGTAAGATACCAGTCCCAGGTCGGTGCCGTCTGGCGTCAGCGGCAGTGCCTCGCCTGTGCCGGATCCAGGGCCGGCACCGAGGCCGAAGCCGGCGCCTGGTCCGAGGCCGAAGACGGCAGTGCCGCAGGGTATGGTGCCGGCGTAGCCGAGGCCAGAGGCGGCGGCACGAGGGCAAACCCTTCCAACGGACCGCGGGGACCGAAGGCTCTCTGGAGAAACCCGGCGGGGGAACAAATTGCGCAAGGCCAACATAAAGGCCTGCACCTCGTCCGAAGTCGCATGCGGCCCTGGAAAGGGATGGTAGGCCGCAGGCAACGATGGGGCAACAGCGCCGTGGGGGAGTTACCGGCCGCCCCCTCCACCGCGTCCCGCGAACGGTGAGTGGTAGAAGAAAAATGACGATGCTTCTTCGAATTTTTATGGCACCGAGACTTACCTGTCACCCATTCTGATGAGCGATGCTGATGGCTCAGTGACCGGTCACTTGACCTCCCACGGGATCGGGACCTTGATCAGCGTGGAACCAATTGCCGGACCTCCAACAACTTTTGGGAATGCTCCCGCAAAGCTTTCGGCGCCATGGCCCGGCAATCGGGGCACGCCTCGGGTTCATGGGCGTGCCCCAAGCAGAAGAGACACACGTCATGAAGGTCCGACACCGACATATTGCGACGGCATGCCCTACAGGACTTAAACTCGGGCATCTCTATTGCACCAGGAGTCAAGCACATGACAAAAGAAGTTGTCAGAAACCAAGTTAAACTTTTTAACTAGGGGTACCGCTCTCTCTCGGATCTGCGCTGCTGCGCGGAAAAAGAAAGAACTGACGTCAGCGCCCGTGGTCCCGTCTAAGTAGCTCTGACGATGTCATTACAGCGGCTACGACGCCATCGACGTACGCGGAGCCGTACGACGACGCCTACTGACGGGCAGGGGTACTGCTGACGAAAACTTTCCGGATCCAGTCTGACGCCTAGGGATATTCTAAGGTAAGGAATCTATCACTAACGTGTCTCTTTCAGATAATATCTTTTATAGATTCACATGCTTGAAACTTCCCCGTTGTCATGGTTGGAGTCCCACGGTAACAGTAAAATAGCAGTATAAAAGCTAAAAGGACAAGCTCCCTTGAAAATCAATAGTATTTAGTAACCAGTTGGACCCATTAAAGAACATCCAAACTCCAACTGATCACATCGCAGACCCCTGAGTATCCATCCCCTGCGGGGCCACCATACCTCAGATTTCGAGCACAAGTGTAGTTGAGGTATGGAAAGGTGCACCTGTAAGGGGGAGGATGGAGGGCCGCATGTGAATCTGTACAAGATATCAATACTGGAGAACCACAGTGTACAGGTAAGTAACTGCTCTTTTCTCCAATATTGTATCTTTTATAGATTCACATGCTTGAATCAGACTAGTATGAAGTACATAATAATAAATGGAGGTGGGAAAACAGGTGACCCATCCCACCATGTGACATAGTGTCATCATCTAAAACTGAAACAAGCAACATAACTCTTGCAGGTATAAAATATACATATACATAAATAACATTTGAAAAAGAATAACAATAATAATAAAAATAAATTCTTAATAAACCTCAATAAACTGAGGCCTACCTTAAGTGAACAGATGACGAAGGGCGGCTTGGCCAACCGCAGTATCCATCTTTCGCAAAGTATCCAGGCATTAGTGCCTTGTAATGGCATGGACGTTTGTCCATGTCGCCACCCTGCAGATGTCTGGGTAGGGGCACACCGGCAAACAGGGCCGAGGACGCTGCCATCTTCCTCGTAGAACGGGCAGTCACTTTAGACGTAAGCAGGAGTCCCGCTCTTTCATGGCAGTAGGTTGTAGTAGAAGAAACGCAATGAGCAATTGAAGCTCTAGTCAAAGCCTGACCCTTCGAGGGTTCAGAGAAGGGGATGAGGAGATGAGTATATTTACGAAAAGGTTTAGTCCTTTGAAGGTAAAACTTCAAACATCGTTTGATGTCCAAGGAATGTAGAGCTCTCTCCGCTGGTGTAGACGGAGCAGGAAAAAATGAGGGCAGAACTACAGGTTAACTCAGATGGAACGTGGTAGGAACCTTGGGGATGAATGAGGGATTGGTGCGGAGCACCACTCTATCCTGCTGCAATTGAAGGTAAGGTTCTGTTGCTGTGAAAGCTTGAATTTCACTAATACGTCTAGCAGACGTGATGGCTAAGAGAAAAGCCACCTTCCAAGAGAGAAAGTTCAGATCACACTTGTGAATTGGTTCGAATGGTGCTTTCATGAGATGAGACAACACAATGTTCAGTTGTCGGAGCACTGGAGGAGGCCGAACCGGCAGGTAGGCTCTGAAAAGACTATTGAGAAATTCCTTAACTATTCTGCAGGACCCTTAAGGACGACTGGCTCGAACGTCTCCTATATCTTGAAATTGCAGCCAAATGAACTTTATCCGAAGAATGGGAAAGGCCAGCTTTTGCCAGAGACAAGAGATATGGCAAATCCTCCTCTGGAGAAGAAAAGAGCAGATGGCAGGAGTGTTTGTACACCAGAAGCAAAATCTTTTCCATTCGGCTGAATAACACTTGACCGCAGAGGGAGCATGGGCCTTTTTAAGAATGGAACGGCATTCCTCAGAGTTAGCTAAGTCACTATACTCCGTGTGGTGAGAAGCCAGGCCGACAAGTTAAGAGAGTGAATCTGTGGATGAATCACCTGGCCTTGGTCCATTGAAAGTAGATGTTCAAAAGGATGAAGAGGTATTGGAGAAGCCTCTGATAGGCGAAACAGCTGTGTGAACCAGTATTGCCTTGACATGCCGGGGCAATGAGAATGATGCGGCAAGGCTCTCGTTTCATCTTTTGGGTATTAGAGGGAACGGAGGGAACACGTACGCAAACGTCCCTTCCCAAGAGAAATGGAAGGCGTTCCCCAGAGAACCTGGCTGGGGAAATCTGCTGGTGTAGAATTCACATTTTTTGTTGAGTACTGTAGCGTACAGATCCAGGGTGACGATCCCCAACACTGAAAATGTTTTTCCAGCTGAACGGCATCCAATTCCCATTCATGACACTGCTTGGTATCTCTGCTGAGCGAATCGGCCTGTTTGTTCAGCACCCCTGGAACATGCTGGACTTGTAATGAAATATTGTGGTTAATCAGCCAATTCCAAATTCTTTGAGCCAGACTTGAGAGTCGGAGGTCTCGTCCCTCCTTGTTTCTGCAGGTAGAACATGGTGGTTGTGTTGTTCGTGCCGACAAGGATTGAAGAACCCTTTATCTTTGGTAGGAAGGAACCCCCATCATGAGTCTTACTAGGTGCTGGTGACCTAGGGACCTTTTAAAGGGGAGGGGTGCTACTTCCCCCCTCCCCAAGCCTTATTAGGGGAAGCGGTCCCTGGGGCCTCCTTCCCCATTTTGAAAAAATTTCAGCCCTTGGGATGGGCTCCCATGGGCTTTTCACGGCTCGAGGTGCAGGGCCATGGCTGGGCTTACCAGGCCTCTGATGGCTCGGAGAGGGGAAAAATGCGCCCTCTCCCCATATAAAATGTTTTTGACCCCGGAGTGGGCTCCCTGGGGCCACTGAAGGCTCGGGCAGAGGGGCTATGCGTCCCCATATACATTAATTTTGGCTCTGGTGGGGAGCCGCATCCTCTCCTCCCATTAATAAAACAATGCGGCCTCCGCCATCGTTTTGGGATCGCAGCAATTTTTGCTAATTTCTATTTGCTTTTGGCTCCAGTAGGGATCCCTCTGCGTCCCCCCCATGGGTCGGGGGTCAGAGTATCCCTACCCTGCCCCGTTAAATTACCTATCTGTCCAGATATACAATCATTTTTCAACCTTAATTTTTCAAAAACTACTGAATGTATTTACACCAAATCACAAAAAGCACAATCTGTGGACCAAGATCTAGGCTGCTACCAAATTTGTTGTAATTCTGTGAAACAGTTTTTACTGTGTGTTAGACTTGGCATCCTTTGGCGTGTTTCCCTTGCCTTTTTGCTTTCTGATCTCCCGGTTCTGACTCTGTTTTTGCTGGTTTACTATCTCTGTGCACTTTCTCACTGCTGTTCAGTGTTAAAGTGCAAATGCTCCTGTTGTAAATTGTGTTATGGATTGGTGTTTCCACGATTGGCATATTTGATTTACTATTAAGTCCCTAGTACAGTGCACTGAGAGTGCCAGGGCGGGTAAATCAAATGCTACTAGTGGGCCTGGAGCACTGATCGTGAAGTAGCTCTGAAAAGGTAACTCAGACCTGCCACTGCAGGGTCTGCATGTAGTTTGTAACTGCCATGTTGACCTAGCAAGACTTGCCAGGCCCTAATCTTCCCTTTTCTTACATATATGTCACCCCTAAGGTAGGCCCAAGGTACCCCTGCTGTGTATGTTAAAGGTAGGACATGTAGTGCTGTGTGTAACGTTGTGGTTGTGAATTACTATGCATTTCATTTATCACTATGGAAAGGATATCTGTCCCATAGGGTAGAATGGGATTTTAACTTAAAACATCTTATAAGCATAGCGTACCATTGGGAAGTTGAGTTTAGTATGCCTGGACTCAGAATGTAAAAATGCATCTTTGGGTAAAGATGATTTTCATGTTCTGTGTTTGAAAATACCACTTTTAGAACGTAGGTATTTTCCTGCTTAGCCATTCTGTGTCCTCTGATGAGTTTGTGGATTGACTTTGGAGTGACAGGGGCTGGAGATGCGCATTCTCTTCAGACAACCACTGGGGGGGTCGTGGTGTGTCCTGCCTTTCCTGGATGAGTCAGGGCTGGGCTGAATAGACCTGGGCTGCATTTAGAGTAGTGGGAGGATATTTCCTTGCACCTGAATGGGCCTGGTCTGCTGTGGATAATGCTGTCTATACCTCCCGCGAGGAAGCTGTGCCAGAGAGGACCAAACTGGTTTGGACTAAGCACAGATATTCTCTGCTTGAGAGGACAAAGGAATTTTGAGTATAAATATTGGGGCCCAGACCCCAGAACTTTAGACCTCTTTTGGAACCAAGAAAACTACCAAGAAGAAGAGAGACTAACACTTTGATGCATGCTTTGCTGTGTTGGCCTGCAGTTGCTGCTTCTGTCTTGGGCAGTGAAAGGACTGGACTGGACTGATCTTTCTGCAACTTCCTTGTGTGAGTTTCTCCAAGAGTGTGAGGTAGAGCTTGCCCCCTGTTCAAGAAGTCTCAAGATCAGCAAAGACTTCAAGTTGATCTTCTGCCAGCACTGAGGACTGTGTGCTTTGTGCAGCAACAGAAGAAAAAGCCACCAACTCCGTCAATGATGACACTGCGGACTCCGTGTACTGAAGGCACTGCAGCCTCGCAAGGCAACCCTGGTCTCACCGATGCCGCCACCTGATGCCGCCAACGAGCCGCTGCTTCCACCACGACCTGTGGGCACCACATTTCACACCGCCTCGCTTTACGACACCGCCCTGGTATCACCGATGACGCAGCTCCACATATATATATATATGCTTGAAGATCCCCGCGCCGCAAGAAAGTCCTGCACTCCAGGTAAGTCCAATAACAGTTTATTGTTGTAGCTGACGCGTTTCGACCAAGAGGTCTTTGTCAAAGCTGGGGAGGAAACATTGTGGCAGTGTATTTGTAGCATACAGTGAGACACAGTTGCCAAATGAACTAACATAGGAAAAATACTTTAGACATTTAGAAAATGCAAACTCATCAGTCAAAGGAATAAAGACTAAGAATAGTATAATTGAAAAAAAAATATATATATATATATTTTCATCCCATAAACTAAATAAAATAAAGGGTGTCTCACCCGCAGAGAGAAATATATATATACAAAGGTAAAATACCAGAATTTGATTTAGGAAGGAAATTACAAGTGCAAGTAGAAGCATCTACTACATCTCTCTTCCCTTGCCCAAAGTGAAAAAATATATTTATGTCCCACATTGTACACTTATGCTGCAGATCAATGGTCCAGTGTCCATAATATGACAAAAGAGGCAATAACCCAAGAGGAATCAAGGAAGGGGAAGGAAAGGACACAGTGAAGGAAGGATGTAGGAGTTCAAACGACCACATGTGTTAGAATATCCAAGTCTATATAGGTGTGTCTATATGTGTGTGTGTTGACTGTGTGCCAAGGGTACTATTGAGTCCACAGTGGTTCAAATGTCCATGTTGAGTGCAGGTATTCCTTCTCCCGTGTACAAAATACCAGACGGGGATGAGGGCATGGAAATAGGTTTTCAAAGTTCAGGTGGAGTCTACCAGATACCGGGGTGGAAAAGCCAGTCAGAAGCTAAACCCACCTATCAGACAGACAAAGGAGGGAACGCGGGAGAGAAATAGCAGCGTGGTGCTCAGCCCCAAATGCTGATCTTGAAGGTCGGGTGGCAGATTGAGATGAAAAGGAAATGGAGACATGTGAGACAGATGTTCACCAGGGGACCAATGGTGTTATCCTCTGTGAACATGGAGCACCTCCTCCAGGTTCAGACCTCCCGGGTGTTTGCTGTTAAGACTGATTATGTATCTTGATTCAAGTCTTGTTAGTGCCCGTTCCCTGTCTCCACCCCTGCTCTTCACGAGAACCCTGTCAATGCCAAAAAATGAGATTTTTAAATCCTCAGTTTTGCTTGAGCCATGTGGAGTGTTGCAGTGCCTAGCCATGGGATATGTCACATCATTGTTCCTTATGGCTCTACGGTGCTCTAAAACACGCTTTTTCACCGGGAAGATCGTGCTAATAACATACCTCAGACCACATACACACACTAAAACATAGACAACAAATTCAGTGTTGCAATTTATAAACGGCATGATCTTGTGTTGTTTGCCATTGGGTAAGGGGACTGTCCTGACACTGGTGCTATGGGTGTACGCCTAGCATTTCTCACACTTGTGGAATCCTGGGAGTTCCCTTAACCAAGTGCTGCTATGTGTCTGGGTGGGTTCCATAAGGCTATGGACCAGCATGTCCCTCAGTGAGTTGCTCCTGTGGTATGTCATATTGTCACTGGGTGTAACTAGTTTGCCAATAATATGATCCAGTTTGACCAAATGCCAATGTTTCTTGATGATAGCCTGAACTCTAGCACAATTGGAATTGTAAGTGGTAATGAGCCTGATATCTTGTTTAGTGTCCTTCCTTGGCCTAAGTTTAAGCAAGGTTTCCCTTCTCACTCCACTCACTTTCTGCCTGGCTTCTTCCACTACTTTACGTGTGTAGCCTCTTTTAAGAACCTTCCTATCATTATGTCCTCCCCTCGTGTGTAAGCTTCGGGTGTACTGCAATGTCTCCTGGCTCTCAGAAGTTCCCCATAGGGAATACTGTTCTTCAGCTTGGGAGGATGGTGGCTTGAGGCATGGAGGATACTATTGCCCGCTGTCTCCTTCCTGTGTAAACTCGTCTGTACTGTATTATGGAGTGCTTCCACTGTGACATCAAGAAAATCCACCCTGTTCTTGCTGGTGACACAGGTGAACTTCAGGTATAGTTCATTGTCAGAGATAGCTAACAGAAAATCATACAACACAGAGTGCGGACCATCCCATATTAAGAAGATGTCATCAATTATGTATAAAGGTGTATTCAGCCCAGATACATTCAGATTCCCACCACCCCATAAACATGCAGGAGTAGCTCGGCACAAAGCAACTGCCCATGGCAGTCCCAGACAGTTGCCTGTACCACTGCTTGAGATGTAAGAAGTAGTTATTTTCCAGACAAAACTGGAGCATCTCGAGCAACATGTTGGTGTGGTCATAGGTGGCTATAGGTCCATCCCTAAAAACGTGTCTGCACGCAGTGATGTCAAGGTCATGGTGGATACAAGTGTACAATGATACCACATCCACTGTAGCCATGACGTAGCTTGATTGCCATGGTATGTCCATGACCTTGGATATAAAATCCATGCTGTCACAACAGTACGAGGGCAGGTTGCACACATAGGGGAATAAAAAGTGATCTAAAAAAAATTAGAGGTGTTCTCAAGCAGGATGTCATTGGCCGAGATGATAAGTCTACCTGGTGGGTTGGTGCTGTGTTTGTGGACTTTTGGTAACATATAAAAGCATGGGGAGACAGGTTTTTTCACAGTTAAAAACAGTAGTTCATTGTTACTCAAAAGCCCAGGGGTGTGCCATTTGGAAAGCATATTGTGAAAACAATCAATAGTGGAGACATATTGGCGAAAAGTGGATTTGGTGTAGCTGCCAGAGAAGTCTAGCTGTCTCTTGGCTTCGGCCATGTATTTCTTCACATCCCATAGCACCACATTCCCCCCTTTGTCAGAAGGCTTAATGGCAAAAGTGGTGGCTATATATACACATACACATATATTGTATTTACTTATCGAGTTTTGTATAGCACAAACCTGAGTTAGCACAGCAACAGTTAGATGATTTACATATGAAGTAAATAAAAATACATGGTAACATTATATAAAAGAAGTATACGATAGACAGCAGGATATGTGGAATATATAGTTCTGAGGTAGTTATGGTAGGGTATTGCGAGAGAAGAGGCACAATTTTTCCCGGAGGTAGTGGTGCTCAGATTTGTTTGGAGGGTGTGGGGTAGGAGCATCATGCCAGTCAGATGGATTAATGGGAGGGTTTAGAAATGTATTGAGAAGAAGTTTAAGTTTGTTCCTGAAGTAGGGGAATGATTGATTGTCACGTAAATCCTGAGGCAGCGAATTCCAGATTCCGGGAATGCTCCTGGAGAAGGAGCGGGTGCAAGATCTTTCGTTCTTAAATTTGGGCGGAATCAGGAGTAGACTGTTAGACCTTCAAAGAGGTCTCTTCTGGGCGGCTTGTGATAGCTTGTTTGCAAGGTGAATAGTTTTTTCTGAGTAGAGAGCTTTGTGGGTTAAGCAGGTTATGCAAGTTGGGTTTCTTGAGAGTGGGAGTGTTGTGGTCAAAGCGACTCTCCGCTGAGAGTAGGCTGGCTGCTGCATGGAGTTTGGCTTTCAAAGGGGCTAAATGTGTTTTTGGGAAGCCCATGAGCGTTGCATTGCTGTAGTCCATGCTTGGAGAGGACTAAGGATTGCAGCACAGTCTTAAGATCTCCGATGGGGATGCAGGTTTGATTTTTTTGTGTGTGTTTCAACGTGTAGAAGGCACTTTTAGCTGAGATATTAATGTGCTCTTTCATGTTCAGGTTTCTGTCAAGTGTAATCCCCAGAGATGTGACATAATTAGAGATGGATAATTTGCAGTATGATACAGTGAGGGTTTCAAGCCAGATATCTACAGGAAAGGATTTTTCTTTCTATTGAATGAAGAGGAGTTCAGTTTTGTTGGGGTCAAGCTTAAAATGGTTGTAGGTCAGCCAGGATTGAACCATGGAGAGAGAGAGAGAGAGAGAGAGAGAGAGAGAGAGAGAGAGAATACATAAATAGTAACTGTGTAAAATGATTCAATATTGCATCTAGGTTTTTTTGGGTGACATCATAAACATGAGGACAAATCCCTGAGAAGGCAACATAGGACCACAATACCTGTTATGTATTTTTGTATGTTACAAGCTAATTTTTTGGTAAACTACCATTCAAAGGTTGTTTTCTTCACACTGCAGCTAACAATGGCCATTGACTGGAATGTGAATATTTTGGTTTTGTTTACCCTACATGAATACATTGTTCAACAATGGACAATGGTGAGGGGTGGTGTACTTATGTGATTCAGTGTCTGCAGAATTCACTACATGACTATGGGTTTACCGAATTTGCCACGTAATTAGCACAACTTGCAGATTTCACAAAATATATTGTTTATAGCTTAAATCGAGCATATTTTGCTCTTTGTAAACTGTATTGTTAAGGAATGTCATCAGCTAAGGTATGCACTGAGCATGACCGTGGGAATGAGTTATAGTGTGCATTGTACATTGCACATCATAAATGGTGCATTTCTGGACTTTTTCACTTTTATGTTCACTGAACCATAAGTGACATTCAACTGTGGATTTTTCAGTGGATTTTACAGGCCTCTTTTATGATGTACCACACTCATCTGCTATGCACTCAACCAGCAGCTCTGTGGCTGCAGGGCCTGCCTAGAATTTAGCTTATTTAGCAATTTGCCAAATTTCATGCTTTTGGTGAGGACACTGTTCCCTAGCACAGCGAGAAATACGTTTTAGGAGTCACCAAAAGACCAACAAGATTGGTAATGCGGCTCCAGACCCATGTGACAAGGCACAGAAAGAAAGGAACGGACATTCAAATAAATTAAATTCAAACGAGCTTGTATAGTGCATGACATCAGCACACTGAGGTGGGGCTTGTAAGTGTCTCTACTCCGGGGTGGTATGGAGCCAACTTGGAGGCACAAGACGTCTGTAGAGGCACATGGGAACACTATTTCACAGTTCTCGGGATCTGGCCTGGTCCTCGGGGGATATTTTTAGGTGATGTATTTGTGGTTAGGATTATCAATCAGAAACAAGCTGTTGTGAAATCTGCAAATTATGTACCAAATTACCCCAAATAAACATGTAATATTAAAAACATGTAACGGGTAACATATAATGTGATGCTGTATTGCCATCTTGGGTGTCTAATGATATTCACAAACCACTTAGCCTTTAGCCTCATGGTTTATGATTTACCATTACCCATCAATGCAATATTTGGCTGCATTACACTTCCTTTCTATGAGTTCTCTATACATGTAGGTATTGAGGTAAGGCTAGCCTAACTATATTCTAAATACAACACTATAATCTGCAACACTAAGATAACTCTCTGGCAGCCATGCTCTGTTCACCTGTGTAGAGTAGGCTCGCGGAATTTGGGTAATTTTGAGTCCCGCGTAGAACGCGGAATTGCCCAAAATTCTGCGTTCTGCGTCTTCATGGAATTTTTTGCTTGTTCGTGTTCTCAAAATGCGTGTTTACAAGATATTTCCCCTCCGAGCACGCAAACAGCATTCGCGAACAGGAAAAAGCATCGCGATCAAGCAATTACAGGTGATTGCGGAATTTCTGCGTGCTCGCGGAGATTTTTTACCGTTTCGCGGATCTTTGCGTAGCGCGACTACGCAAATTCCGCCCACCCTTAGTGTAGAGGCATTCACATTAGTTATGTCTAATTAGGTAGAGCTTATGCCCGTTACTGCAGTCAGTTCACACATGAAGGGGACAAGGGCTACATTTTCATTAAATTACAACACAACCTCATGTGTTTTGTATAACTAGTCAAGGCTAAAATTCACTTTTAAAACTTACAGCTTTTCCTGTATTTTGTAACCTCTCTCTCGAATTTCCTCCAGTGTTTCATCTGTTTCCTGACAGTTTTGAATAAGGTTAAGGTTTTGTTCCTCAAGATCTAAGAAGACTTGAAGTAATTGCTGTGGCTTTTTAAAGTATATTTCTGGATCCTAAAGAAAAAGAGAGCCAGATTTCACTACCATCTTTGACATGTTATTCACTTTGTACACATACCAACTTCAAAATAGTGCAATTAAAATAAAAAATAAGGGGTAATTAATAAGATGCAAGTTCTTCAGAGTAGTCTTAGGGCCTGATTACGGCTTTGGCGGTATGACTGCCACGGTGGCAATCTCCCTTCCGCCGCATTACGATGTTCCCAATGGGCCAGCCGCGGTGTTTCTGATGGCAGTGTCTATTTTTTCATGTGTCTATACAGGTGTGTACTTCTTTTTACTATAGTGTACAAAAATACATGACACAGGAGAAAATACCTACTACGAGTACTTTCCCATTGCTAGAGTCTGGACCATATGTGCCTAGTTCAGTCAATGGGTAAATAGTACAAATCAGATTTATCTGGATTTCGGCAACAATAGAGTTGTTTTCTTCAGGGTCAAGATGCTGCTGTGAAGGGGGGCCCTGGAGGAAGGTATCCATGTCGGTGACTGAAGGGGGGAAATGGAAATGGGTGAGCATGCACCACAAATCCTTCGATTCTGCTGATTTGAAGCATGCGATACCATCGCCAGCTCGTCGAAAAGCCAAATTGTAATACGGATGGCAGTGAACTTCTTGGTACCACCCTATGACAGCTGCTTGTCCCTGGTCACTGTTGAGGCAGTCAGCTAATGGCTGGTGGGGTCGGCAATTCTCTGACGGTCTTTCGTTCAGCAAGCCACCAAGCTTGCAATATGGCTGGTGGACCACCAAGTTGGTGGCGGTAAATTCGACGCAACCGCGACGACGGTCTGAAGACCACCAAACTCATAATCAGACACTAAGTCTTCTTGTCTCTTTAGTCATACATTTGTCACATACAGTACGGAACAGTACCAACGTGGGTGCATAGGAAATTAAGAGCATATGCATGGGTGGCTGTGCTGAAAATCACACCCCGCACACACAAGTCACATTTTGCCTCATTCACTCCAGCCCTCCTCTCCTCAGGCAGGCACTACAAATATATAATATCTAGCTCGGAATGGAAGGGGTGGAAGGTGAAGGATTAATAGTACCATGCTGCCAGACGTGCTAAGCATTTTGACGGTCACATACACTCCGATTCAGTGTTTGCAACCATTTAATAAGCGTTTTTGAATGTACTGAGCCAATTTAGGAGTCTATAGAAGGTTACAAGTCCTAAAATGTCCTTGAGAATAGAAAATGATTGACAGATTGGAAGGGGCGTGTACGTGTTGCTTCTGAACTGCAAATTGGATCTGTGAATCAAAAACATTGATGTATCCAAGCTTTGCAACCGCAATCCGGTCAAATTTCTGACTCCCGAGTTGGGGTGGTACTGCATTTGCAAAAGGAAAAAGGTCCACATCGGAACTCTTCCCCCTTTGTGAATTAAAAAAAATATTTGGCAGTAGGCAGTGGTTCAAGGGACCAATTCAAATTCAATAGCAAACATTAAAACATGTGAACACAGCCCCATTTCCTTTACGGGGTGCATTTAAAAGAAAAAACAAACTTTAATGAGAGGCAATCACAGACATGGTGGTCTGCTGACCCTAGCAGGCTCCATCCCTGTGATGGCCTCCAATCAAAGTGAGCCACAATTTCTGACCTACCTCATGATTATTCATAAAGTAGGTCAGATTGAGGCCCATTACAAATTGGAATTTTACAAACTGACTGGTTTGTAAAGTTCCTCATTTATCACAAAAATACTGGTCACAATTTACGTACAGATTTTTGTGACCAGTTCTTTGTACATCTGGCATATAGATACTATTATTTGCATTTCTGTCTTGATGCGCCCCTTCTCTCAAACAATGTCCCTATCACAGAAGGAATAATGGCCTCAAATGCTATATTTGGTCAATGTGAAGGAATAACTTTGGACACTCATTTAAATAAGGTGGTTACTAATTATTCAATGAGGTAAAGAGGCCGTAAGTTGATATGAAGGGGAAAATGTGGTGCGTGATATATCTTTGTTGACATGGCAGATAAGGTCCTATTCAATTTCCCTTGAAGTGAACCTGATATTTTGAATTCCTTTTGGAGTTCCCAGAATGCCGCTTGAATAAAACATATTCATGCTCTTGATGCACTACCACCATGGATTAGACTAAAGCTGCTGGTATATCAAGAGGTTCTGATAACCATTAAGGTACCAGCAGGAATATGTTGCTTGATTGAAGAAGCCAATTTTATTTTTATCATTCCACAGTAGCTGTCCTTGTCTTTCACTGGGCAAGACTGATTTCATTAGGCTCATCTTACTACAAATGTATTGGGGCATATTTCTAAAAATATCATGCAGCGCACCAAGCCACCTTGCTGTGGTGCGTGATAGTGAAAGGGCAGGAATATGCCGCATTTACCAGTATGCAGCGTATTCCTGTCTTTTTCCTTCGTTGGTGCAGAATGTGCTGCCTAGCGCCAAAGCAGGCAACCTTACACCATGGTGCAAAGGGGCCTGTTTTTTAAGCAGGATTGTTTTTAAATGCCAGCAATCCCCTGAGGCATTTTCCTCTTTCTATGTGTGCTGCAGAATGCACAACACATAGAGAGGAAAAAAAAACAAGGAGAAATAAAGATATTTCTCTTCGTTATGCATCACCTGCGAAGGTGAAGCTTTTTGATGCATTCCCAGGTCTACAAGTAATGGTAAATCTGGTAATGCGCTAAAATCCATGGTTGGATGTGTGGGGACACCCATGCTTCACCCATTGAATCCTTCTCTGGGGCAGCGCATTGCATTACTGCAGATTTATCAATCCACTCTGGGCCCTGCACGGTGGCCTTGTGTGGCTCGATATATCTAATTTAAGAGTTGCGTTGCTCTTGAGTGCTGTTGCGTGGCGCAAGGGTGGCACAACTCTTTGATAGATTTGGCCCATGGTGTTTAAATTGGTAAATCCTAGCTGACAGCAACGGAGGGTAGAAACTGGAAAGGGATAATGTAAGATAATGTACCTAGCCTAAGAAGTGAGAGAGGAAGACATGAATCTATAATCATCCATTGAATGAGGGCGTTGGTGGAACATAATGGTTGATTTAAAGCTTTATGCAGAGATGTTTCTTCTGAGCTGAAAAGGAGGAATGAGGGCCCAAATTTGATGTGAGGGGGAGCGTTGTTCCATATTTTGAGTTTGTAGATAAGCAACCTATCCTGTGTATGTTGCAGGGTAATTCCAGGAAGGCTTGATGATTACTGAAGATCATTGGTTTCTGCTGGTGTGTTCATTGAACTACATACAATGCCAAGTAGATGTAATGTATTACAAAATAGCTACTTTACCATTAAGCAAATTCTCAACTTGCCTGTCCTTCTGTAGCTAGACATTGAAAGATAGAAAGAAGTAACATTAAAAGTCCTTTAGCAGAGGTCTCTTGTACCTGCTTAGTCATCTGGGGAGAGAATAAGCCCACCTGATCATCCCATTTAAAAAGATATCGAAAAACCATTAACTAGTGCAATATCAGTGTAATACACACTTTTGTGGGAGAAGAGGTCTAGGTTAAGGAGTGGTAGAGGAATGAAGTATTAACTGAGTCTCATTTACCCATCTGACAGTCACTATATTCATACTACATACAATAAAAAGAACCCATCGCCTGATATACAGCTACCCCTCACATTTTGAAAATAAACAGTTTTAGGTGCTTCCCTTAACCTAGCTATACTTATACCTAAACCTGCCTGTGACGTCTTAGCTAAGGTACACAAGCATCACTTAAATAGGCTAAAGACACAGTCAGCAATGTAAGGTGGGAGGGAGCACAAGGCTTGTGATGAGAAGGACTTAATGTACCAGAGAACCAACATATTGTCATCTAATTAAAACACAGTCCCTGTTCATAGATGGCAATATCAATGAAGAAGATAAACACTGACCAACTCTACCTAGGGCCAATCATTTGCCATGACAAAAAAAGTAACTCGACCCTGAAGGAGTAACCCAAGAAGCCCTGCTGTAGTTGCTGGAAGGAAGGGGCTGCTCTGTACATATTTACCAGAACCTCCTGCTAGCAAAGACCTGTGAGTAAGATAAGTATGTACTGTTAGGGCTGAGAGCACAGAGTTCATACTTGTGACAGAGGAAGAGAATGACAAGATCATGTTCGGAGTGAAATGACTCCAGATGAATCAGTATCTGTTGCACATTACATTATTGACACAGTGTCCTATGAAAGCAATCACATGTGTTTGAAGAAGGAAAGATTAAATAGAAATTTAGGTTTCCCTTAGTTTAATGTTTTAATGGATGCTACTGAATGGGTGATCTGCAGATTCTTAGATGGTGTGCGACTGCTGGGATTCTGGAGCTTGATGAAGATGGTGCAAGACTGTCATTCACTGCCTGGGACTGGAAGGCAGAAATATTTAATAAGTAATCGAGAGGCCTTTACTATCACAGGCAACAACAGTAAGACATCTGGTTAGGACTAATGAACCCTGAGACTTGTAAAAATGAATCTGTCCAAATTTACTGCTAACAGAAGCTGATCTTCACATCGTTTTAGCATATAATGAATTATACTACTGTTGAGGAAAGGGGCATTTATTTGTTGAAAGTTGTATTGAGTCATGCAATTTTTAAACTGAAACCATGAGCTCAGAATAAAAAAAGGAAGGCGATGCACGTTCCGAGGTTTTTTGTAGGCCAGGGCGAAAATTTCGTTCCGTTCTCGGAAATTGCGATAATTTGACATTTTCGCGTTCCGCGGAGAGCGCGAAAATGTCAAAATTTCCGCATTCCGCAGCTTGGCGATAATTTGTTTCTTGCTCGCACTGTAAAATAATACATTCTCGCGCGCGCGATCGCCTTACCTGAATCCCTGCGTTCGCCGACAAGTTTTCTTGATCTGGTCGCGTTCTCCATGAGATGTTGTATTGTTTTTAGCCATTTGCGCTGTCTCGCGACAGTTCGCGCCCGCAGTGACGTCATGTGTCGCGCGATCACGTCTTTCTTCTGGTGATCATGCACCGCGAGACAACTGAAAACAAGATGGCCGCGCCCGCGAGCAACCACATGGGTAAGTTGGCGAGCCGCAACCATGCAGAAAATCTTGCGAACATGCGGGAAAAAAACGTCCGCATCTTCGCGATATTTCCGCGTGTTTGCGATAATTTTTAACATTTTCGCGATAATTTGCGAAAGTGGAGTTCGCAAATTCCGCCCACCCCTAGTTTTTGGTCATATTTAATTATAACGTTTGTAGGAACTATGTCCTTTGAGCTCAGTGGAAGGATGTGCATTAGAGTGTTGATAAGCATGGTGTTGGTAAGTGAGACTACAATGGGGTAGAGGTGGAGTAAGGTAAAAGGTGGTTCAGACGTGGGACCCGTGCTCACTACGCCACTGGAGTCAAGCTATCCTGGCTGATGACGGCTGATAGCCAGAAACCGGTCCTAGGATGCTTGATTCCGGTCCAGGGAAGACATGGCTTGGCAGTTCGGGCTGGACTGTTCCCATGAGGCACAGGGTCAAGACTGATTTGCATATGGCCATGTCTTAACTGGGGTGGTGTAGTGGGCAAAAGAATGATGGATTTAACCCAGATCTCTTGACTGGGGGAGAATGTCTGCATTGTCAGCATTCCGTCCATCATTTGTTTGTTGTAACGCTTTTCGCCCTAAGTAGGATGGGTATTCCCAGACGTGGGACCCGTGCTCACTACGCCACTGGAGTCAAGCTATCCTGGCTGATGACGGCTGATAGCCAGAAACCGGTCCTAGGATGCTTGATTCCGGTCCAGGGAAGACATGGCTTGGCAGTTCGGGATGGACTGTTCCCATGAGGCACAGGGTCAAGACTGATTTGCATATGGCCATTTCTTAACTGGGGTGGTGTAGTGGGCAAAAGAACGATGGATTTAACCCAGATCTCTTGACTGGGGGAGAATGTCTGCATTGTCAGCATTCCGTCCATCATTTGTTTGTTGTATCATAATTTACCACAGCAGCTCCAGACTTCAAAGCTACATACCCATAAGAAAATAAGATACATAGTTGTAACTGTAGTTCTCCAGTATTGGAATCTTTCATAGATTCACATGCTTGAATCATTCTCCATTGTAGAGATGGGCGTCCCACAGTACCTTAGAAAAGCAATGTAATGATAGGTATAGACTAGAAAGGCTTCAGCTTAGTAAAATATCATAGTCATTCTTAAAAAGAGACCAAACTTAAGTTTCAACTAATCAGTTTGCACTACCCTCTGGAACATTCCTGTGAGAATCCCTAGTTCCTCAGATTTTTTTAAAGCACAAGTGTAAATAAACACCCACTGAGAGAGACGGTGAGCCTTCCCAATGGGGAAGGGTGGGTCGAAGGTGAATCTATCATAGATTCAAATAACAAGGAACCTGAGGTTGCAGGTAACTGACTTATTTTCTTACTCCAGTATTGGATCTTTCACAGATTCACATGCTTGAATCTGATTAAATAGCAGTTGAGAAACACATTTTCTCACAAAGTCTAACATACATGCATGTAAAAAAAGAAAAATATGTATACATATCTATGTATCAAAATATAGACAGAATACCGTTCTAACAATGCATGCTACAACGCAAAATATACGTAGCTGGTGAGAGGATGGTGGGAAGAAGGAGATAGCTTCATTCACTGGAAAAGATGTCGTAACACCGCTTGGCCCACTGCCGCATCAATGTAAACTGCCTATTTCAAGCAGTAGCACTGCATAAAGGTGTGTCTGATCTTCCAGGTCACTGCCCGGTAAATTTCTTGGAGTGACACACCGGCAAACAGCACCATCAAAATAGACATAGTTCTTGTGGACACTCACTGATGTGCGTAACGGTCTGCCCGCTTTCAGGTGACAGAATTGAATGGTGCTGAATATCCATCTAGAAATGCTCTGTTTTGAGAGAGGATACCCTTTCTTTGGAGTGCTGTATGCTACAAATAGTTGATTGGATTTGTGAAAGCGCTTTGTTTAGTCCAAGTAGAACTTTAGGCATCTTTTGACCTCTAAAGATTGTATTGCTCTTGCTGCTGGTGTTTTAGGGTCTGGAAAAAAGGTTTTCAGAATTACAGGCTCACTGAGGTGAAAGTCTGATGAGACTTTAGGAATGACTTCCGGTTTCTTTGAAGATTTCCCCTATTGTCCCTAAGTTGGAGGAAAGGTTCCTGAATGGTGAAAGCCTGTATATCGCTGACTCCTCTGACTGAGGTTAGGTCCAAGTGGAGAACTACCTTTCAGGATAGGAACCTAATATCTGCCCTGCCCTGTTGATGGGTTCAAAAGAGTTTTTCATACACTGCGAAAGTACAATGTTGAGTTGCCAGAGTGGAGGAGGAGGCCTTACCAGTAGGAAGACCCTAAATAACCCCTTGAGGAATTGTTTAACGAGTCTGGAAGACTATAATGAAGGCGATGAGGGTGACCGCATGAAGCGGGAAAGGGCAGCTAAATGGACTTTAATGGACACATAAGCCAGCCCTGACTGTGCCAGATGCAGAAGATATGGAAGGATTTCTTCTGGTGAAGAGGAAAGTGGATGCACTTTAGAAGTTTGGCACCATATGGTAAATCTTTTCAATTTGAGACAATTGGTTTTATGAGTACTGACTGCGCAAGCTTTGGCTAAGATGTCCCTGCAGTCTGGTGGGATATTTAGGTGTGCAAATTCGTTGAACTCAAAAGCCAGGCTGACAAGTGAAGTGACTTGGGATCTGGGTGCAGCACTTGGCCCTAGTTCACTGTTAGAAGAGAGGGCACCAGCTTCATCTGGATGTGGCTCTTCTCTGAGAGGAGGAGTAACTCCATAAACCAATGTTGGTGTGGCCATATTGGAGCTATGAGTATGATCTTGTATGGTTCTGCCTTCATTTTCATGAGGACTCTTCGGAGGAGAGGAATCGGAGGAAAGTCGTAAGCAAAGATTCCGGACCATGCAATCAGAAATGCATTCCCCTATGACCCCGCATATGGATGCCAGCTTGCTAGGAACCGGCATTTCCAGCTCTGGAGGGTTGCGAAGAGATCCAGATTCAGTTTGCCCCACTGGAGAAAGACATTGTTGAGGTTCTCCTGGTCGATTTCCCACTCATGCCACGAGGTCTTCAATCTGCTGAGAGTGGCCGCTATGGTATTTTGCTTTCCAGAGACATGCTCTGCTCGTAGATGCACTTTGTGGCAAATGAACCACTCCCAGATGCTTTGTGCTTCCTGGGACAGCAGTTGAGATCATGTGCCATCCTGTTTGTTCATGTACTGCATAGTGGTTGTATTCTCCGTCCGGATAAGCACCACAGAATTTCCTATTATTGGGAAGGAAAGCTTGAAAGGCAAGGTGTACAGCCTTGAGTTCGAGCAGATTGATGTGGAAATGCCTATAATAAGTCTGCCATTTGCTGCTGACCTGTAGGCCCCGGAGATAAGCGTTGCACCCCTCTAGGTAAGCATTGGTTGTGATGACCAAGGAAGAGGCTTGATTTATGCAAGACAGGCCTACTGACAGATGTGCCTGCTGCGTTCACCAGGAGAGGGCATTGATGATGGCCAGAGTGTCTTTAATGAGGTCGTCAAAAGACCCCGTAGCTTGAACCCATTGTCTATCCAATTCCTGTTGTAGCCAATGCATCAGCGGATGGCAGAATGGAACTAGAGGGATGCAGGATGAGATCATCCCTAGTAGGGATTTGTAGAGGTGAACGGAGAGAGGCTCTTTTCTTTGCATTCACTTTGCTAGAGTCATCAATTTTACCTGGATCTCAGATGTGGGGTACGCCTTGCTGACCAGGGTATTAAGCGTGACCCCAAAGAATGTTATGTTCTGTGATGAGCCAAGAACTGACTTCTTCAGATTGAGAGTGAGGACTAGTTCGCTGAATGGGTTTATGCAGGCTGTTATTGGTTTTTGATAGGCCTGACTGGAAGGTGCCTTGACCAACCAGACGTCGGATACAGAAACACCTGATGTTTGTGTTGTATCAGAAAGACTGCTACTGCTGCCAAGCACTTCATGAAGATGCAAGGGGCAGATTTTAGGCCAAAGTGAAGTAGCTTAAACTGGTAATGGCTGACGGCTACTGTGAATCTTCAAAGTTTCCTGTGCTTTTGTTGAATGGGAATGTGAACATTTGCATCTTGGAGATCGAGGGTTAACATATAGAATCCTTGAGTTAGGAGTTGCAGTATGGCCTGCAGAGCTACCATGTGGAAAGACTGCTTCCTGAGATAGGTGCTGAGGTTTCTCAGATCTAGAATTGGTCACCATTCTTTTAACTTCTTGCGGACCGAGAAGAAAAGGGAATAGAAGCCTCTTACTTTTTATGCTGAAGAACTCTCTCTATAGCTCCTTTTCTGAGCATGGTTTTGACCTCCAACTTGAGGAGTTGCAGATGTTTTGGGACGGAGCTTGAGGCGGGGATGAAGATGGTGTTTAGATTAATTCTAGTGTATGGTTGAATTGAACATGGTTTAAGACCCATTTGTCTTTAGTTATTTGTTGCCAGCATTGAAGGTGGTTGGATATTTTTCCACCTACCCGAGATTGAGACAGTAGGGTAGTAGCCAGAACCTGTAGCTGGCCACTGGCAGTGGCTAGTGTCCTTACCTTGGGGGGGGGGTTATTGTAGGCTGCTTTTGGAGGGTGGCTTTGCTGGTACTGAGGACGAAACTGCTGAAAGGTGGAGGAATATGAGGGGTAATGATACTGTTGGTAACTACTCCTGTAGGAGGGAAGTCGTCTTCCCCAAGCACCCTGAAAGGGCACTTTCCTGCATTGGAGGGTCCCCAATGATTTAGCTGTGTCAGTGCCTGTTTTAAAATTCTTTTTATTGAAAATAAAAATAAAACGAAATAACACAATAATGGTGCAGTTACAAGACATAATACAATGCAGAGGGAATACCGAAAACAGAATGAAACCATATAATACATTGGGTCAAAGGCAAAAAGGGAACACTCTACTGCCATCAGCCTCAGCCATCGTCAGCCTATGGTGTCATATCATCAAAAACATCACTCGGTTCTGCAAAGGGGGTACTACATTTACACCTAACTATAACGTCACTTTAACATTTGTTTTTTCAGTGAATTTCTATTTTTTATGAATCAACTCTGTTTATTAAAGTATTAGCAATTCGCAAACAAGCCCAGCTGGATGCCTACAACCCAAGGGGCTGTCAATGCTCATTTAGAATATAAATGAACACAGTTGTTTGCCTATAACCTCACAGGTCGGCACCATTACTGTAGGTATGTCAGGAACAATTCTGTAAATAAAGCCAACGTGAGTCATAGACACGCACAGTCTATCACCTACACCCCAGAAGGAAGGCCAGCAGTGTGGAATAAGGGATTGCAACCTGCTGGAGAGTATGGCTGCCCGCACCCATCGGGGACTGCAGCTCCCATAAGCATTATCAAAATAGGAAAACAAATACCCCGACAAAACAACCCCCTTCCCAGCTAAGTTCTTCCCGAGTTGTAGCTAGGAGGTCAATAGTGGTGGCATGTCAAGACAAGTCCCAGGTGGGTGAATGTGGTTATGGGCCACAAGCTCATAGAGTGCACATTATTGGTAGAGGTGGGCTCTCGGAGTAAGCGAAACAACTTAAGATAGGTCCCGTAGGTTAGATCATTACATTCTGGGGATAGAATATAGATGAATAGCCCCCACAGTTTGGAATAAGTCTAGCTCTTTTGCTCAACAGCTAACAATAACTTCTCCATACCCAGTATGAACCAGAGCTTTTAAAGCCAGGCAGTATGGGCAGAGATCTGGACGGTACCCCACAAGGAGAATATCACCTGATGGGCTGCTCCCAGGGCAAGGACCATCTTTCAGCCTCTCAAAGAGCATCAAGGTGTTAGGAAGCCCCAGGATGGTATAGGCCTGGGGGGAACAGCCATTACAACGCGGTTTTTACCACGCGTTGCCATTACATCGCATGCGTTACAACGCATGCGATGTTACAACGCGTGGTTAAAACCACGCATACCATAACATCGCATGCACGTTTACAACGCATGCGATGTAATGTGTAATGGCGGCGGCGGCTATCCAAGTCGTTGTGAGGAAACTGAGGCTGTTTCCTTACAACGACGTGCACCAAGCAGGAAGGAGGAAGCAAGAACCGAGAGCAGAGACGGCGAAGCTGGAGAGGAGAGAGGTAAGGGGGTTTGCGCTTGGGGTGGGGGTTACTTTTGTAGGGTTTAGGGTAGTGTAAAGGTAGTGTTGTAATGTTTGTGTTGTGTGTTTTTTTTAAAATAATGTTTTAGTGTGTTTTTTTGTAGAGTAGTGGTGTAGTTTTGTACTGTTTGTTTAGTGTAGTGTATTAGGGTTTAGGGTAGTGTAGTAGTGTTTATGTAGTGTAGTGTTTTACGGTTTAGGGTAGTGTTGTAGCGTTTGAGTAGTGTAGTATTTTAGGGGTTAGTGTAGTGTTTTATGGTTTAGGGAAGTGTAGTAGTGTTTGTGTAGTGTAGTGTTTTAGGGATTAGGGTAGTGTTGTAGTGTTTGTGTAGTGTAGTGTTTTAGGGGTTAGTGTAGTGGTTTAGGGTAGTGTTGTAGTGTTTGTGTAGTGTAGTGTTTTTGAGTTTAGGGTAGTGTAGTGTTTTAGGGTTTAGGGTAGTGTAGTAGTGATTGTGTAGTGTAGTGTTTTAGGGTTTAGGGTAGTGTTGTAGTGTTTGTGTAATGTAGTGTTTTAGGGTTTAGGGTTGTGTAATGTTTTAGGGTTTAGGGTAGTGTAGTAGTGTTTGTGTAGTGTAGTGTTTTAGGGTCTAGGGTAGTGTAGTGTTTTAGGGCACTGTTGTAGAGTTTGTGTAGTGTTTTAGGGTTGTGTTGTAGTGTTTGAATAGTGTAGTGCATTAGGGTTTAGGGTAGTGTTGTAGTGTGTAGTGTAGTGTTTTAGTGAAGTGTCGTGGGGTCGTGCAGAGTAGTGTAGTGTTATTGTAGGGAGAGGACTGGGGGGCGGGGGAGGGTTGTGTAGGGGTAGGGTAGTCACTTACCTTGCAAACTTTCACCACGAGTATAGCTTTACCACGCATGCCTTTGCGTTGTAATGGTATGCGCGGTAAAGGCATAGTCGTCGTAAAAATTTGCGTTGTCATGGCATGTCGTTGTCATTGACATCGCTTAGTAATACCCGCATTGTAATGGCATGCGTGGTATTAGTATGCGATGTAATGACATACATCCAGGCCTGGACCTCGGGATAGTCGTTTGGAAGGCCCTGTCAATGTTGATAAGTACATGATCCCAGAAATGACCCAGTTTCGGGCAGTGCCACAGCAGGTGGATTAGGGTGCCCGTACCTCCAAACCCACTCCAGCACTCTTTCGAGCGTTTTCGGTTCCAAGCTTGGAGCTGAGCTGGGATTAGGTAACAATAAGACACTATTTTGTATGCGGTTTCTGTACTGGTTATATGTTTGTTTAGCTCAGTAGTAAATGTCCTTACATTCTTTGGCAGTGAGTGCCCTACGGAGTTCCGTCTCCTACCTAGTTTGACCCGTGGATGTAGTTGATGACTTTTGTTTCCCTAATAGGAAGCAGAGATTAGGTGCTTGCTACCTTTTTTGTGGATGACCCATTTTTCAAAGGAAGTAAGGGGCCTCCCTGCATGTGATTTCAGGACTATTTGCAGCACCCAGAGTTGCATTTGGAGGTATTGGAGATGGTCCCCTTCCTTAAGCCCATATCAGACTTCAAGTGCTCAAAAGGAATAATCCCCTCAGAGTCAAACAGACTACCGATACGCTTGCACCCATCCTCCTGCAATTGTCGGAAACTCTTGTGGTGCATCCCCAGGCAGAATTTCAAGTTTGATAAGATTGGGGTCATGGGGGAGGGAGAGGAGGTTAAACCCGCCTTGGTCACTACAACATCCCACACTTTAAAAGCTGAGCTAGTCAATGGGGAGGAATAAAGACCCCATGCTCTATGTTTACAAGGGAGTCATGCTTCCTTCCATATGTGAGAGCCCGTTACCGCCTGGTCCATGAAGCCCCAGTGCTTCTCAGAAAGAGTGCAGTTCCATTCCACTAAAAAGTGAAGTTGGGAAGCTAGGAAGTCGTGAGCTATCACGGACACAGCTAATCCACCCTCTTGTATTCATCGGTATATGAGGTGTTTCTGGAGGCAGGGTTTCTTGCCGCCCCAAATTAATTTATTGATTTTGAGTTGCAGTGAGTGGAAGGCGTGTGGTGGTGGAGTTAGAGGAAGGGCTAGGAAAAGATAAAGGATGCGTGCTAATATAGTCATTTTACGGCAAAACTTCTGCCAAGCCAAGAGAGGTGAAGGTGGCACCAAGGGCCCGATTCACAGAACTAACTTAAGACAAAATCCTAAACTTACTACTTTTGGTATTCACAGAAGTTAGGATTTTGTCTTAAGTTTGTCTTAAGACAAACTTAAGACAGACTTAAGACAGACTTAAGACAGACTTAAGACAAACTTAAGACAAAATCCTAACTTAAGTCTGTCTTAAGTCTGTCTTAAGTTTGTCTTAAATCTGTCCTAAGTTTGTCTTAAGTCTGTCTTAAGACTGTCTTAAGTCTGTCTTAAGACTGTCTTAAGTCTGTCTTAAGTTTGTCTCAAGACGGGGGCGTGGCCAACCGGGCAGCGGAATGGCCGCTCTGTGAGCGAGCTCCGCCGGCTGCACCAAATAATCCTTCATAAAATCCTTCTCTGCACCCACTCGGCGTCCTGATTCCTACACCGGAGGGTAGCGCGACACTCAGTGCCTGGTTGGACGGACTCTGGTGGCTGCTGGAGACCGAGGGATCGAGGTGTGACTCCGGACGCCCTGACGTGCTGCTCCTGCGGTGAACGCCCGCCTCCGCGGCGGTTGGAGGCGGACGGGCCAAGCTGCGGGAGCCCGGGGCTGGGAAGGCCTGATGTGACTGAGACGCTGTGAGCCCCGGGCTGAGTGAGTGGCGAGGTTCGGAGTGCACGGATCCGTTGACATTGGCGAGCCCCAAAGACCAGGCGCGGATGCCTGCCTGCCGGGCTGAAAGGACACCTGCTTTCTTGCTACGGGCCGCGACCTGGGGCACCTCGGACGCCGCGGGCGCCATTTTATGAGCCTCGGGAGAGTCGCGGCTGCGGCCGACTGCGGCTGAGGGATTGACGGGCTGGACTGGAGGTGAGACCGCACCGCAGCATTCAATCTACGGAGGGGGTCGATGCCTACATGGGCGGCTGTGATCGTGGGGGCCGCTTAGCTTGCGTCGAGGCCCGAGACCTCCTGGGACTGGCGATATGAGAGAGAGGATCGTGTGCTGAGAGGCAGAATGTCCGGATGATAGCTGCGGGACCGTGCAGAGTACAACTACAGGCAGCGAACCGCCGCGCGGAGGGGCAGGTGGCAGAGCCTGTGAGTGGCTAGGCGAGTGCGGCAATTTCCCCGTGGGCATTGGCGTGATAAGGCGAGTCAGAAATGAGCCTGTCTGCACGAGCTGGCAAAGGGGTGTAAGTCGTGAGGGGGACGCTGCACGGGCAACCGATCCTGAGGCACTCCGCGTGGGATAGTCCGCGGCTGCCCGGCTGGCCAGTGGGGCCCTTCTGAGTCTAAGCGCGGTGGTGTGATTACCCGTCGGGCCTACACCAGCTGCTCCTGAGGTCTCAAGCTGTACCCCTGTTGAACTGGTGACTACTGAGACGTGGTTGGGCGTGGGGGTGACTGGGCCCCTGTAGAACTGGCCGTGGCCTTCGACACCGTGACCTACAGCATAACTATTCTGATTAATGCTGGGGCGCCCTCCTTGTACGTGATCAGTGCTGACATATCGACATGGGGGGGAAAAACGAAGCTAAGCAGTCTCGGCTCACCTTTGATCACAAGCGACAGGCTAAGCAACAAGCAGTGGACCAGGAGGCGGCGGAATCCACCTCGCAGGGGACGGGGCCGGATGGCGATTACCGGTCATTGATGTTGGAGGTGAGGTCGAGCCTCAAAAGCATTGACGCCAAGCTTGACGCCATGGCCTCTCAGTTGGAGTCTGTCAAGCAGCAAGTGGATTCGCATGACGCCAGACTGGACAGTCTAGAGGCTGAGCACACTGAATGCTGCGAGTTCCGGCACGAAACCAAGAAACAACTTACGTCCGTGAATAAAGAATTGGAATTCCTTCGGGCCAAGACGGATGATTTAGAGGCGAGGTCACGAAGATCCAACATCCGCATCACGGGCATACCGGAGACGACGAACACTGGCAGAATGGAAATGTACGTGTCCGAGCTGCTCCACGAACTCTTTGATCCGGCGCTGTCCCCGGTGTTCGCTGTTGAGAGTGCGCACAGGTCATTGGGGAAGAAACCGCCGGTGGGGGCGCCGCCGCGCCCTATCCTAGCTAAGATCCTGAATTTTCAAGACAGGGATCTCATCTTACGCCTTGCTCGTGAAAAGGGCAAAATCACCCACAAAGGGAACAACATCTCCTTTTACCCTGATTTCACTCCTTCTGTACAGGCCGCCCGGAAGGAATTTCTACCTGCTAAAAAACTACTGATCCAGGCTAACGTCCAATATGCACTGTTATATCCAGCGAAGTTGAAGGTGTCGCACGAGGGTACCACGCATTACTTCACTGAGGCCGCGGCGGCGTTGAAATTTGCTAAACAACTTGGAGGTACCGGGGCGAGAAGAACATCACCTCGTGCGGAGGTAGTAGACGGCCGTCTGAGTGACAATGACTGACCCAGGTGGGTGTAGGCGTCAAGTTCTATCCTCAGAATGTACTGTTATCTGTGAGTGCAGTGCCAGACTTGTCCCACCCACAGTTGCACTTGTGGTCCACGTATAAGTTTCTGAGGTGAGGTGCAGGGCCTGCCTCTGTCATTCGCGCTGAGATGCTAGTTGCACTTATAGAGCGCGGCCCTCCACGAAGTGGGCTATAGCCCGACTATTGAGAGTGACGCTGGTGTGTTGCGGGAACTGTTATAGTGCAGCCACCCTGTGTAAACAGGGGAGTACGCTTGGAGCACCACGCCCCATGGGGTGTCTCCCATTGTCTTTAGGTTCAAGTTGCCAACACGCCTTGCGTGTCTATGGGAGGGATCTGTCACAACCTGTTTGGGGGGTTGGTGAGGGCGGGGGGCGGGGGGGGAGTTGTGTTGGTTTATGTTATGCAATGTTTGGTACGATGGATATTTTCTCTTGCAGTTTACCATGATATTACCCTATACATGGCACGAGGTATATGCTAGGAGGGGGAGGCATTATTTACACAGAGGCGGCAGAGGTGGAACACAGAACAGAAAATGGGATGGCAGGCGTTAGATTAGTAATGTGGAACATTAGAGGACTTGGAGACTACAAAAAAGCTAGACTCATGCAGGGATATCTCTCTCGTCATAAGGTGGATATCTGCTTCTTGCAGGAGACGCACGTGAACTCCACTCCTTCACTTAGACTGAAGCACTCGCGCTGGGCACGGGTGTATTCCTCCATTTATTCTAATTATGCTAGAGGGGTGGCGATCCTCATTCGTAACGGGCTGGACTGGAAGGAACACCACACTCAATTGGACAAAGAGGGCAGGTACGTGATTACGCACGGTGTGCTTCAGGGGAGGGAGCTGGTGCTGGCGGCAGTATACGGTCCTAATGTGGATGACCCTGACTTCTTCAGGGAGCTGTGGGCGCAGATTATGCTGAGAGACTGTTCCTCGATCATCCTAGGTGGTGACTTTAATGTAGTACTTGCAGACGCAGTGGACCGTAGGGGTACAGGGGGGCCCACGCACACCAGAGCGAGGCAGGCCCTCTTAGATATCATGGCAGAGGGGGAGTTGTCGGATGTATGGAGAGCAAGGCACCCTACTGATACCATGGGGACGTGCATAACGAGTCAGCATGCGGCTTGGTCCCGCCTGGATTACTGGTTGGTCTCGCCGGATGTGGCATCCTGGGTGGTGGAGGTGGACATTCAGGCCAGGTCGTTCTCTGATCTTGCCCCGTGCTTGTTGGTCGCAAGGGTGCCTGAGGCCCCCGCTCGTGCATTCTCCTGGCGGTTGCCCCCGCATGCGCTCACCGACCCTGTCTTCACTGAGGAGATTAGAGAGGACATCGTGAAATATTTCGAAACAAACACTGGATCGGTGACTACTGAGGCAGTCCTCTGGGACGCATTTAAGTCTGTGATCCGAGGCCAGTGTATCTCCAGACAGGCAGGTGTCCTCAAAGCAATACGCGGCACTCTGGGACAATTGGAGGGGGAGTTGAAGGAGCTGGAACTGGCGGTGCAGATGAAGGCTAAGTTACTGGAGTATGGCGTTGAGGCGCAGCGTGAGGTGAAATTCCTGGGCAAGCAAGCGGAGGCCCGTAGGTATGGAGAGGGGGATAGGCCTAGCAGAACCCTGGCGCGGCTTATTTCTCCGCGCGCGAAGTCAAATTTTATACCGTCCATAACGGATATGGAGGGAGTGCTCCGGCTGGGGCACGACGCGGTTCTTACTGCTTTTGCTCAGTTCTACTCGACCCTTTATACCTCTAGACAGACAAAAGCGCCGGCATCCCTGGACGCCTTCCTAGATTCAATTGCCATTGTCTGGTTTAATGACCATCACCGTAGATATATGGATGTCCCGTTCACTGCCCGGGATGTCGCACAGGTGATAAACAGCATGCCCGCGCTCAAGGCCCCTGGCCCGGATGGGCTGTCCACAATTTTTTACAAGACGTATGTTCACGAACTAGCCCCTAGACTCCACTCGGTCTTCGCTGAGGCCCTAGAGACTGGCTCCCTGCCGGACTCGATGCGCGAGGCGCTGATAATTACGCTATTAAAACCTGACAAAGATTGCCAGCTACTGGACTCGTACCGTCCATTATCCCTCATCAACGTAGACGTCAAAATCTACGCAAAACTGATAGCGGACAGGCTTCAGCCTTTGCTGCCGATGGTGGCGCTACCCGATCAGTCGGGGTTCATCCCGGGCCGCGCCACATCGCACAATCTTCGCACGATATTTTCCGTACTGCACTATTTACACCCCTCCATACAGGCGGCGGTCATTTTCCTTGACGCCACGAAAGCGTTTGACTCGCTGGAATGGCCCTACCTGTTTAGGATTTTTGGCAGGATGGGATTTAGCCCCCTCTTTATAAACTTGATACGGCTACTATACGCTGCTCCCAGGGCGCGGGTGCGGGTGAATGGACTGATCTCCCAGCCGTTTGACATCTCCCGAGGGACCAGGCAGGGCTGCCCTTTGTCTCCGCTGCTATTTGCTATTGCCATGGAGCCCCTGGCGGCTCGGGTCCGCCAACACCACACGGCCCGGGGCATTGGCTTTAGCTCTCGTAGCTTGCTGATTTCCTTATACGCTGACGATGTAACGCTATATGTAACTAACCCCGCCGAGAACCTGAGCCCGCTGCTGCGAGAGTTCGTCCGCTTTGAGGGTCTGGCAAGGGTATCCATTAACTGGTCCAAGTCTGTTGCGTTCCCTTTGACGGAGGCCACTTCTGAGGTGCACTCGGACTATCCCTTGCGCTGGGAAACTGACTCGGTCAAGTACCTGGGGGTCTGGATTAGCCGTAGCCTGAGCGACTTGTGGACACTGAATTATGGGAGGGCGGTGGACTGGCTGGAGGGGAAAATCGAAATTTGGAACAAGCTCCCCCTGTCCTTGGTCGCAAGGATAGCCCTGGCAAAAATGGTGGTCCTTCCGAAATTTTTGTACCTCTTTGTAAATCTACCGTTGCCCCTGACTGTGCAGTTTCATGCTCGGGTGAGGTCGCTGCTGTTGACGCTGGTTTGGGCTGGTGGCCAGGCGAGATCATCCTGGGCGCTACTCACCCTCCCGCTGCGGCAGGGGGGGCTGGGGGCCCCTGACATGGCTCTATATTCACTGTGTGCACAAGCACAATTTCTGCACTTCTGGGTCTTTCCCACTCCCTATCAGCCGCATGTTGCGGTGGGGACGGCGGCTGCGGCTCCCTTGCCCCTCAGCGTGGCGGTGTACGAGCGGTCGCCTCGCCCCTCTGGGGATGTGGATACGGTGGCCCTGCTCCGTTGGACATAGCGGGAGCTTCAGAGAAGGGCAAAACTCCCTCTCTTGTATGCACCGGCAGTTCCCCTGCGGGGTAATCCCTTGATTCCCTGCTTAAAGGATAGTGGGAGGGACGTCGTGATTCGAGGGAAGACCCTGCATACTTTCGCAGACATTTACCCAGATGGTACCTTCGGGGTTCCCGTGGGGAGCGAGGGTGACCCGCCTGAAACCTTCACTGACCTTTTTTCCCTCCATAAGCTGAAAGAATCCTGCAAAGCGCTGTGGCCTAATTTCCCGGAAGAGCCCCCACGACTCCAGGCATTACAAAACTTACTCTCGAAAGCATCCCCCAAAAAACTCGTGTCCCGGCTATACAACTGCATGCAGGAGCAGTCCCCTGTCGTTGTACCTTCTTCCCTGCATGCATGGAATGCGGAGTTGGAGACCCCCCTGTCTGAGGAACAGTGGTCCTTCTGCTGCGGGCAGCTGAAGGAACTATCGCCTAATTATAGGTTGCGTCTGGTGCATTTCAAGTTTTTACACAGATACTATCGTACACCACGATCGTTGCATCGTATGGGGCTCAGGGAGGATGATGCCTGCTGGAAGTGTGGGGCCGACAACGCTACGTTTATGCACGTGGCGTGGAGCTGCCCGCGACTAGAGGAGTACTGGGTAGCCATCTTCCATGCTATTAACCAAATTCTACTTAGAGCTGATGAGCCGTCTCCACACTTGGGGCTACTGGGCTATGTTAAAAATACACCACAAAAGGCTAGGAAACTGCATGCGCTACTGCTACTATATGCCAGGAGACAGGTGGCTGTGAGATGGGGCCGTAGGTCCCTGCCTAAATTTACGGACCGGGTGAAAGATGTGACATATGGTAACACACAACTTGAATGCTATTGGGAGACGATGCCGGTTGCTTCCCGACCCAGGGACATCTGGGAGCCCTTTCTGCAGTGGACCCGGGAGAGGGCTGATTCCCCCGGCTCTGCGCGTTCATTGTCTGGAGTGGTTTCTGATGATATGGGTTGACACTGTTGTGGGGGGGGGAGGCGCTCGCATGTGCTGCTGTACTCTAGACGACTTTGCATTTGGTTGAGACCGGCCGTGGGTGGTGACATTGCGGCTGGGCCCCGTCATGTGTGGGGGTGGCATGTAGAGAATCGTTAGTCCCTGAGTCCGGACACTATGGGCGAAAGCCCGCTTTTAGCACGCTATGTCGAGGTCTGCCACTCAAATATGATTGCTGTTTCTGTGTGTTCCTTCATATGTGTTGATTCCTTTGTAGGTTGCGCTCCTCAATTACTAGAGTGCTATGTTTGGTTTCTGCTGCTTTCCGTCTGTACCTTTAGTTGGTTTGGGTCTAGTTACGTAAAAGTGTATTTGGGGGAAAATGTAAAATGATAATTGTCTATATGCTGATTTACAGTGACCACTGGGTTCTGATATTGCCTGATTTCACTGTTGCTTTGTATGTCTATAACTGTAATGTAATGGATTTGCTGACCTGAATAAACAAATTAAAAAAAAAAAGTTTGTCTTAAGACAAACTTAAGACAAAATCCTAACTTCTGTGAATACCAAAAGTAGTAAGTTTAGGAGTTTGACTTAAGTTACTTCTGTGAATCGGCCCCCAAGTGTTTAAATCCCTAAGTGTTTGGGAAGTAAGGGCGGTATAGTTAAGTGATAGCATCTTTGAAAATGATCATGCTATCTTGATACCAAGATAGGGTATGAAGTTGTTTGCCCACTCAAAGGGGAACAGAGAGCGGAGATGTGCCTCGTGGCATGGGGTGATGGATAAATTCAAGATCTGGGATTTTTTTCGTGTTTACTTTAAAACCAGAGATGTTACCAAAAGCTTGGAGCCCTGTCACGAGGGCAGGGAGGGATGACATCTGGTTAGTGGAGAGGATCATGACAGCGACATATAAGCTAATGAGATATGTACCACCGCCGAAGGGTATCCCTGAAATAATAGGGTTAGCTCTCACCTCGTGGGCAATGGGTTCCATGTAGAGGCTGAAAAGAAGTGGGGAGAGGGGACACTCTTGTTGAATTCCTCTCTGTATGGGGAAAGGCTGGGACATTACCCCATTTACTCGAACAGCTGCTTTAGAAGCACTACAGACAGAGTGGACCCATCTGCAGAATTTGTCACCAAAACCAAAGCGTTTCAGAGTTTTAAACAGATATACGCTTTCTCAACATCAATGGAGAGTAACAGAGCTTTTTTCTGGGACTATGTGTTTTATCTATTCAATGCAGAATGTGTTTGTTGTTATCCCCGCATTGGCAGGTGGGAATAAAGCCTGCTTGGTCCGGAGCAACTATGCCAGGCATGAACTGAGGTGGTGGGCCAGCATACTGGTGAAAAGGTTCACGTTGATATTCAGGAGAGAGATAGGCCTATAGGACCCGCAAAGGGCAGTGTCTATGCTGGGCTTCGGGATGACAGAGATTGAGGCCTCAAGAAAAGAGTCGGTGCAGATGTCTGTATCGGCAAAGGTGTTTTAGAGGCGTGTGAGCAGTGGGACCAGTTCCTGGCAAAACACTTTGTAGAAACAGGACGAGAAGCCATCTGGCCCCATGGATTTTATAACTTTCAAGCTCGCGATGGCTGAGGTCACCTCCTAGATCAGGATAGGTTTCTTCGGCTCTTCAGATTCATGGGCTGGGAGGGGGCTAAGGTCTATGCCTCACTACTATCCAGCATGACAGTCTACACCACAATATTCTACGTCATGACACTCTACAGTTCTACACAACACTCTGCAACACTCCGTTCTACTGCACTTTGTGCTACCCCACTCTACTCTACGCTCCTCCACTGTACTCTATGACACTTCACTCTACACTTCACTCTGCAACACTCTTCTCCACTGTACTCTATGACGCTCCACTCAAGGACACTTCACTAACAACACATAAACTTATTTATGTGTTGTTTTTAAGACAATCTAGAAAGCTCTCTAAGAACCATTTATTGGAGGACAGATGTGCATGACGCCAAATGAGCATAGGGAACTGGAAACATAATTTAAGGGAGATGGTATTATAGACATTTAGAACGGTCTTTGGGCAAGCGACTAAGGACAGCTGGAATGGTCAGAAAACATATGAGTACTAATGCTAATGAAAACAATTAATGGGGTTTTATCTTTAAAAGTTGTTCAGTCATTAAAAAAATTGGGAAATTGTGACAGTTTTACTGCCTTGACAAAAAAGCCTACACATTATATGCTTGTTTACATCTGAAATAAATTACATCTATAGGATGGACTGAGGAATAAAATTTGAACAGGCTTAGGCTGGACTTTAGATTGCATTTAATGAGAATGAGCAACAAACGCAGTTATAAAGTAGAGGCAAATGCGTTTTTCCAGTTATCTCTTATGTAGTTTCTCTTCGGAATGTCATATAATCTGGGAATTCTACCAACAGGGTCTAAGCAATAAATGATTGGTAATATAAACTATTTTGTACATATATATTTATGTAATCTATCACTTCATTCCGAATCAAACTAGAAATCAAAATTATGCTGAAAACATATTAAGTAAGTAATAATTAATAGAGATAAGTGAGCAGTTAAGAGTACCTTAACATTTGTCTCTCACACTAAGTGCTTAAGTATTACTATTCTGCACACTGAGATTTGCACCTGTAAATGATTTGGCTAATGCATTAAAAAAATGTTTCAAACACATGCTATCAGTGAAATCCTGATTTTTTTATCTTATAGGAATGCAAGAAACAAAACTATTTAATTACCTCATCCAATTCTGAATCCTCTACAGTGATCAATTTAAGTGGTTCTCTATCATCTGCTGAAGAAATACTTGGACTCCTATAACAAAGATAAAGACACCATTTACCCAGCAGCAATACTTCCAGAAACAATCCTACTACAATTTTACCTCTACTAGCACATCCTTAAAAATCTACTGTGTCTAACAATTCAGTAGAATTATCAGTGATTTGTTTGTCTATATATTACAATGTTAACAGAAAAAAACTAAAGTTATTGGTAAGGTAAGTTTGACAATGTATTGATCCTGACTACAACACAAATCCTAAAAGTTGTGAAATTCAAAATCTTAGATACTCTTTTAACTTTAACTCCCACTTCTCCATCATGGGAAAGGTTGAAATGAAATGTTGTGAATGCATCTTTGTATCATTCCCTCACTAAGCTGATAGAGTGGTACCTGACCACTGCCCACTATCAACGCTTTGCTACTAGAGGAACAAACTCAATAATGTAGCTGTGGTAAAGAAAGTAATACATGACCTAGCCATATTCGCTAGGTTTCCAACTGAATACTATGATTGGTTCTTGGTCAGCCTGGCTCCAAGTTTGGTTGAGGTAAACAATGAAGATCTTACCACCGACGTACTCCCAGCCTTCCTCTAGGAATCTCTTCTAGTATCTCTGCAGAAGCCTGATCGTGAGTCCACTTGCCTCTCCTCCTATCGCCCGGTGGCCATATTGGGCGCCGACTATAAAATACTTGGTAAATCCTAGTGAATCGGTACTTGAGTGTATTTCCTGTCCTCATTCACCCCAAACAAAATGGATTTGTTCCAGGACATAACACGTCTAATAATAATATCAGACAACTCTTCCCTGTGATAGATAGGCCTTGCTGTGATACCCGCAGACAGCATGCCTTATATTGGACACCAAGAAGGCCTTTGATTCTTAATCTTTGGATTACCTCTTCGAGGTTCTCCAGGCAGCAGACCTAGGCCAACGCCTGCTGACCTACACAAAGCTATTGTACACAAACCTGTAATTTAGGGCACACATTGGTCACCTGATTTTGCTCCCCTTTCCAATAGGTCGAGGGCTGCCTTCTCCCCACCTATCCTATTCACAATCGCCATGGAGCCGCTTGCTCATTGTCTTTGCTTGGAAGGCCAGCAGTGGGTTATCACTCTTGATGGAACCACAAATGCTGTGTCATTCTATGCATATGACTTGTTATTATATATCCAGGACTTGTCAGTAGACATGTTCTCAATATGGTCTACTTCCAGGGAATTTGAGGAAGCAGCTGGCCTCCGAGTGAACTGGGGAAAATCTTGCACATTTCCATTTCACAGCAATGGCCACCCACAGGTAATCCAAATTCGTTAGCCTAGAAGACATATGCTGTTTGGTATCTGGGAGTTTGTATATACCATTCCCAAGAAGACAGGTTTGAGGGTAACCTAAAACGTGTCTACATAAACCGTAGATCTCAAATCCGCTTCTGGCAATGGTTCCCCCCTTGCACTCACAGGCAGGATAGCACTTTCTAAAATGATCATCCTCCCCGCCTACTATATTCTTTTGTAAATGTACCAGTGTTTCCTCAATGTCGCTTTTTCTGCAATCCAGATCAATTGTTAGGGGGACTTGCACAATGGGTGGCGCCGAGTGGCTCATCAAAAACTCAAGCTGCTGGTGGGTCAAGGTGGTCTTGGGGCACCATGATTTGAAACTTATTACTTAGGAGCACAGCTCCAATGGGTATCCAGATGGTTTGCAGGAATAAACCTCTATAAGACAAGCAGAGGCGATGGCCCACTCCCCTCCTAAAATACGCCAGCTCTTATACCCCACTATCAAAATTAATTGCTCCTGGTCCGTACATGGGTGGACCGAAAATGTCTAACTAGAGTTCCACAGTTTACAAGTAAAATCAGCCCATATTCCCCCCAAATACCCCTCAAGGGTTTACCGGGACCCTTAGGTCTGCTAACGGATGAGCAGCTTCAGGAATGGCATGCACAATCTTTAGAAATGGTGGGAAATCTCTTCCAAGATGCCCAGATCCTCACATTTGAACAAATTCATCAGGACTATAATATTCCCTCAGAACAATTAGCAACATATGGACAATTACTGGTGGCACTCCTACCTTTATGGGGAGCCCAAGATGAAGAACCACTTACCCATGCAGTGATCCATACTCTATTCCTCATGGGACGTGGTCGACATCTCATCACATGGCTTTACAAAGCCATTAGAGAACACTTTGGTTCACCTCAACTGCCCCTGGGAGGAGGATTTAACAAGACCTCTTCACAACACCAAGTGGTCTAGTGCACTTGAGTCCCCTAAGACTGTTTCGAAAAATGCTCATTTTAAAACTTCCCATAAATGATCCTTCACAGACGCTTACCTTACACTCTCTCGTCTAAATCATATCCCAGGAGCCAATTTCACTTGTCCTAGGTGTTTAACCCAGGTTGCTAACTTCTGGAACATGCTCTGGTCATGCCCTAGAATAGCATGTTTTTGGTATCCAGTACATGCTTCATTGAGCACAGTCACAGAACTCACCACACTGAATTCATGGGAGGCTACTGCCTTAAGTATTTTCCAAAGACAAAAAAAGTACAGGGTATGGGTGCAATTCGCCAATCTTGCCCTCCTGTTGGCTACTCATCTACTAACTATGCACTGGAAGGCCCAACACCCCCCAGCTCTCTCCCTATGTCAGAAGGCACTACTTAGACGGGGAGAAGCAGAAAGCTCTGCACTGCATTGGGTGGAGGCCCATCATATACGCCAACACCCTATTGCTGCTGCCTGGGACACTATGCTTATACAGTATAAGTAACTGACTGAAGTGAATGTCCCTCCCTCACAGTGTTAAATGTATAGGCATCAGGTCACCAGATACCCACTCTCTCCATCACAATACATCTGAATTCACAACCGCTCCAGGAGCCCCCCACATTCTGTTTCGCAGCATTACACTATTATAGCTCATGCACCCCCTAGTTCCTTTTTCCACGTTTGATAACCCAACACTTTTATTTATTTGGTCCCCCTCATCCTTCAGTGTGAGCCAGTGCAATTCACTCTTGTAATTTGTTAATGTCTCATCCTGCTACAAATGCCATTGTCTGCAGTTGGTAATTTGTTATTGTCTCATCCTGCTAAAATTGCTATCATCTACAGTTGCTTATTCATTAATGTCTTATGCTGCAACAATCCTTCTTCCCGCCTATTATATTATTTTGCCAATCTGCCAATAATAGTCCCGCCATCCATCTTCCGAACTCTGGACACCATACTCCTAGACCTGATATGGGGGTCCGGACGGCGAAGGGTGAGTCATAAACAATTGCAGCTAGAACCACATAAAGGGGGGTTAGGGGTGCCGGACTTCAGAGTGTACTATTACGCGAGCCAATTGCAGTGGCTGTCCTACTGGACCACGGATCGCAACCTGCAGGAGTTGGGGTACACAGTGCGCAACATAAATCAGGGGCCCCTACACACACTGTTACTACCAAAGTGCATCCCCCTGAATGCACCGCCCTTGTTGAGAACAGCGCTACAGTGCTGGGAAAAAGCGCTACAATACATGTGCCGCTGTCTCCCATATGCTGATAACATCCCACTACTGGGGATACCAACACCCAGTGAAAGGCTCACGAAGTATAGGCTGCAGGCCTGGGCTGACGAAGGGGGCGGAATGGTAGGAGCACTGTTTAGCAATAAAATCCTCTTAGACCATGAATATTTTGTACGGGCAACTGGGGCGCCAAATCACTAATATCTGACACATGCTATGCTATTGCACTACGTAAGGAAGCACTGGGCCCCTCAGCGAGAGGAACCTCCGCCACACGACTTAGTTTGTACATTATATTACATGGGTGAGGGACGCCAAATCATAAAATGGTTATATGTCGTTATACGGGCCCATGCAGCGGTGCTCCTCACCGATCTAAGAACCAAATGGTCAGGAGAACTGGGGCGGGAATTGTCCGACAAGGAATGGGCCTTCATCCTAGAACATCCTAAACCAGTGACCAGCAATGCAACTTTTAAATTCATACAATGCATGGTTCTCCACACGTCCTCCCTAACACCACGTCGTCTACAGTGGATGTTCCCAAATACACAGCATTACTGTCCTCACTGTAAGTTGGAGGAAGCAGATCTCATTCACATGCTATGGTCATGCACATGCCTCAGAAGGTTTTGGGAGGTGGTCCGCCGTGCTATAGAAGCAACCACACACTTGCATGTCAAGGACACTGTTGTGGAGTGCCTGTTAGGTCTATGCAAACGCACAGGCCCTCAGAAAGTTAAACTTCGATTTCTAGACCATGCTCTCATAATAGCAAAACGGTTCATAACTATGAGGTGGAAATCAGTGAGACCCCCTGCGATCTACACTTAGCATAGTGAGGAGGTGCGATGGAGTGGAGCCGAAAGAGCAGCTATAATGTGGGAGGAGACCTGGGGCTAAGTAAAAACCCAATATCCATGGAATGGGATGCTATGTTGAAGGGCTTCAAAGCCATAGACCCCGACCCTCTACTTACTGCACAGTAGTACACATGGTCTAGCCGCAGCACCCAGGGTTGTAAAGGCACGACTAGTTCCGACACGCGACTGCAGGCGTGAAGCACATTACTCAAGTTAGCTTAGGATGCACCACTAAACCTGACAGTGGACACAATGGGCAAGAACGAGGGAGGGGGAAGTGGGGGGGGGGGGGGGTAGTTGTTACTAGTTGGCAAATTCATTTTCAATGTTGACGCCTATAAAATTAAAGTGATGTATTGCATGTATGTCCAAAAACACGACAGTAGAGTTAACTCACATATTGGCAATGTAACACATCCACCTGACTGTTGTATGATGCAAAATTGCAAGAAACATAAAAGATAAATGTTCGTAAATGATGTATGTGATAATGTACAGACCAATAAAATTTGTTTGAAAAAGAAAATCCTGCAACAATTCCTATTGTCTACAGTTGATAAAACCCAATATATATTTAATCGTAATTGTGCTTTTTTTTCTTTGGTTCTCATTTAGACCTGGGTGGAGGCACCATCTATGTCCATACTTAAAACCCACCATTACCCGCCATCCTCTCACCATGCGTATTGATTACAGATACTGCTGGGTCAAGGCTGGAGGATGGCAGAGTGGCTCCGCAGTGAGATGCAAGTACTGCCAGTCTGATGCTCTTGTTCACCCTTGTTTGCACAGCTGGAACGCCACCTGGAGGAAGCACTCAGATCCTGTGGGATCATCAGGAATTCCTCTCACAATAGGTACCAGTAAAATAATCCCTGGAAATTCCTTAGGGCTCGGGGTCTCAAAGCGCAGTGATAATCTCAAGGGCGTGTGTGGTTCCAACAAGGAAATCACAGAGCTTCATCTGTCATCACAAGGTTTTCTTGCACACCCCAGAGAAATTAATCCTTGGGATTGACTGTGTGTCCTGAGGTTTAGGAGTAACAGGAGGCATCTCTCCTCTCTGGGACTCAGAACAATTCCAAAGTATTCCCCTTGGTCCTGGAATACAGGTATGGCAAACCGTGGAAATCTCTGGAGATTTTGGCTACCACTCGCTCAGCGAAAGGAGACCCAACCACCAACCCACTGTAATCCTTCTACTCTGCTAAATTAATATAAATATAAGGGTGGTGAATGCTGCAATTACAGCCTCACATGGCAGGAGCTTGACTGGCTGTTGGCCATTGTTGAGCAGAAATCACATCAAGTTGACATTATGTCCAACTCCGCCACTTCCCTGTGAGTGGTGGTTGGGAGGTAGTGTTTGGTAGAGGCTCGCAAATGCCTGGTAAGGCCAAAAACAGCACCGTTGTGTAGGTAAATAATGGCATTTCATGAAAGCATCTGACGGCATGTGCATGATTTGTAGGTGTCTTTTATATTCATGAGGTGTTATTATATGTTGTTAAATATTCCTTATGTTCGGGCACATGATTGCAGATTGGGCATTGATGCTTGCTCTTCACATCTTTGATAATTAAAAACTGGATTACATCAATGTGCAATCAAAAATAATTTAATTATTGATATTAGAAAGTAGTCTGGTATTGTTTGTCTGAAATATGTGATATTGTAAACGCTGTATCGCAGGAGAGGGAAATAAGATTAATTTCACATTGATTAAGGTTTTGTGTGTTAGTTGGTACTGACACCCTCTCACGCTTCACTTCATCTTAACATTAGGTCTTTCTGTAAAATGTATAGCACGTTTTGGCTGAAGCCAGTACCATCAATGCAAACTGATTTTGTGCACCCACCTTGTCCAAGAGACGGGTTTATGTCATGTCCGGCCATCATGACACTCTCAAGTACAGTATTTCCACATGTTAATTTTGTTAAATGACAAGAGGGCTTTATTTGCCCCCCCACACTTTGCTCAGAGGTAAAAGGGGTTGTTTTGTGTCCCATCCCCATGCCTTGCTATGGATGGGGAGATTAGCTACCATCTGGCCTTGCTTAATTGCACTGCTGTTCAATGCCCCCACTCCATTTTACCCAGAGGCAAGGTGGAATATTTTTAGAATCCTTCTCTTACCTATGTTGAGGGTATGTAGTGTACCCCACCATGAGTAAAATGGGGTTGTGTTTGGCCCTTTCCTTTCCCAAAAGCCCAAAGCGGGACTGTGTGTATTTCAGTTAGCTTTCCACTGCCTAGCCTAAGAGTGGGGAGATTTGTTCTTGCAATACCATGAAAGGGGTGAGGGCTCTCTGTTCAGCCCACTGACCAAGCGAAGGTGGGGAAAACCTATGCTCCAGCCCTCACCAAGAGTGGGAAGAATTTAGTGACATACAACCTGTGCCTTGCCTGGGGTCAGAGGTATATGATTTGATGCGTTGTCCTCTGTAATGGTAAGTGTTATAATGCTAATCTTGTGTAATGTATATTGTGCTCAGAATCTTGGTCACACTAACCTGACCCACTGTGACACCCCAGGCCCTGGCTGAATGTCGTTGGCCCCGTAAGAAGTGGAGCTGCTGTATTTGTTCCACTGCAAAATTGATTAAAAAGACATACAGGGTTTTAGTTCCCTTGCGAAGTTAAACCAAATATCCAGGTCAAGCGCAAAGGGAGAAATTTGTGATTAGAGTGAAAACAGTTATCTGCTGTATGCCGATAAAACTGGCCCTATCTTCATGCTCTTAACATTAATGTCAAAAACATGGATTGATTTATGAACAATGAATGTTAAAAACATTAAGGCAATCATGTCAGCGATTTAGTTCCCCTCTTATTTCACATGTTTTACATAATCTAGCATTCCTCAAGAGTGTTAGATATTTTATCATGTTGTTTTTCTGTATATTTTCCGCACATCTTATTACTTTTGCATAGTGCATACTTTGAGCCTTGCCCACGGCCCAGTGGGAACTGAAACCAGCCCTGGCAACCAGCTTGACCTGCTCCCAAGGGGTGGTGCGATTGGGAAAGACCACTCCTGCTGCCGCTTTTGTTACAGGCGGCCGATATTGCTGCACTGCTGCAAAATCGGCCACCTGTAACAAAACCGAACCCCGGGGAAACGCCCAGTGCCCACTATGGCCAGTCCGGCCCTGGCCATGCCAGGTGTTATGAGGTGCTTTGAGGGCTCTGATGCTGAGGCTGAAGCCAAAGCAAAGTGCCTGTCAGTTTGTTGGCCTCCATGCAGAGCACTCAGAACAATGGTCATGTATTCCAGTTGCAATCGAAATTCCGTGGAAATGTGTGTGAAGGGAAAGAGAGGCAGTTGAAGATGTGCAGATGGACAAAAAATGCAAAGAAAAAGGGCATACATATCTAATCTAAAGTGCACATAATTAAAGGCCAAAACTCCTTCCACATGCTTCAACACTATTTGATTCACAGACTCACAATTTCAGAATTGAAACATTTCCAATGTTAATTAGTTATAATAAATCATTGTTGTTACTCATTTACCTTAAACAGCTAACAACCATTGACAAAGCCAATTGAACTGACAGATTTTAGGTGTATGTTATTTGCTGTGCTATACATCTAGATGCAAATACATCTCAAAGAGAATCAAAAATACCTGTCAGGTGGCACACTAAAAGAATCTCAGAAATGTATTTTACATGTTCTCTTTTAGAAAGCCCCCACTTTTTTCATTCCTCTTAAGACCTGTTGCACATATTTCTATATGACTGATTGCAGCCAGCAGCTGTGGATGCATCCCGAAGCCTGGTTAGAGCATTTTCTTCCAAAGTTGATGCCTCATTCAGTGCAAGACACTGGACATGGAAACACTGTAAAAGGCTGAAGTTGTTGCACTGTACAGTTTGCACATTACAGTACCTGTTGAACATATTAATGTAGTAAGATACGGGGCAGTTTTAAATGTTTTTGAAATTTCAAGACTATACATTCCCAATGCTTTATCAGCCTTGCTTTTTCACTAAATTAATTTGCTTTAAAATGCAACATTTGCCTATCTTTTATACTTTTGTTTCTCTGGAGGAGAACCCACCCTGACCCCACGTTTGCCAATTAAGGTTGCTTTCAAATGCCACCAGCCACCATTTTAAGGGTGATAGAGGCTCTGGACAGATGCAATCTGTCTAGGACCTCTATCCCCAAAAGCAAAATGTGCACTCCTGAAACTGTCAGCTTATCAAGACTCATTTCACCCTCAAAAACAAGAAAATAAAAGAGCTAGTAACAGAAATCATCTGCCTAGGTGCCCTGTTTGAAAATATCAACACTACACTGGGCCAGCTGTTAGATGCCCTGTGCCACCTTCATCCTTGAAAAAGGATCATAGAGGCATAGAACAGTAAACAGTTACCCCACTGCCCTGTAGACAAATAAACAACAGTACTCAGTGACAGTTGTTAGCTGTCCCAAACTTCCTTCACAGTTGGAAAAGAAGAAAGTGGGTAAACAAGACTCCACCTGTTTCTGTCTAGGCCAGTTTGGGGTTGGGGGGAAAAAACCTTTGTTTTTAGCTGTTGGTCAGTCTGTACAACAGTCTGACAAAGTTATGGTTAGAAATAAACGAAAATTCTGAAACTGGCCAGTTACGGCTAGCTGAGTCTACACATACAAGACATAACATGCACTTCAAGTGCAGTGGTCACGTTCTCACCAAGGTGCAAGAGAAGGAATAAAAACAAGCATTGGCATAGCCAATAGGTCTTGTCTTTGGGACCTTTTAAGTGTTTAGCCAGAGATATTGGCAATGTTTTTAAGGTATGTAGAAGAGCAATCTAGCTGCTGTGTTTAGTACTGTAAAGTTTGTATGCAAGTCGTGCTTAGTGTAGTGGCATGGAGTGGAATGTAGTGGTGTGTTGTGATATGATGTGTGTTGGTGAAATGTATGTGTGTATATATCATAACAGACTTTGAGGTTACATATTTCTTTATTTAATGATATACCTTTAGAAATGAAATCTACTGAGAAAATAAAAATGATTGTGATTTGTCAGGCTGGACACGAGATAGCAAGGAATAAACATTAAGAGGCAGTAGGGCACCCTATAAGGTACTGTACATCTTAGGGACCCATCTTTCCAACCAAATGTTGTATTATTATTTGAGAATTTGTGTTGTGCACTGCAAATATTTATGTTATCCGTAGTGATTTTGTAGCATGGTAACTCATATGAATGTGTTCGCTCTGCAAGCAGGCTATAACACTATTCAACAAAAAATTGAAATTCATAAATTATGTTTTTTAATTAAATCTCATAACTAATTTGGAAAGAACATTAATACTCCAGAACACATAACATGATTCCAATCAATGCATTTTTATTGAAGAGCTTAGTTATTTTTATTGTGCTACAATTATTTAAGCTCCTTAACAGATATGTTTCAATAACTTTGTGATGGTTTCCTTTAGAATATTTTGCAGTGGACATAGTCATGACTTAAAATGTCCCATAGGGCCACGCATAAGCCTTCTCCGTAGCCAGATCGTGAAGACCTAAGAACCCAGAGAAGGCATTCGTCCACAGGAATGGTATTCACCAAAAGCAGATGCCCCACACAAAATGGAATCTATTTACAACAGGAAACAGACCAGGGGAGAAAGCCCGCAATCTTTCCTCCTCGTTGTTCACCCCGTGGCCCAGGCACAGATTTGTTTACTGTAATGTCAAATCATGTGGGCCTATCCTAGTTTAACACGGACTGAAGTATGTGGCACTGCCGGAAGTGGAAATCCAAGAACCCATGCATTTACCCTCTGAAGCATCACCATGATGCCACTCGCACTGTACTTTATCCCGTCTAATATAGTGTTGAAGTCCCAATCCTTTGAACTGTGAGTAAAGAGATACTTCAAGATCTACAAACCTCCTCCAAATACATGCGTACACTCTTGTTGGCTGAGAGTGTATCATACCTGGCCACCAGAGACATATATCTAATTTGTTCTCTTGTCCCACATCCTCAAATGCATAAACATGATATTCATACCAGTGAACAGTCACTATATCGAATTTTTAATATCGAATTGCCAAAATATCGAGTTTGAAATATTGAGTGGACATAATATCGACTCTCAAAAATAAAGTGGTGAAGAATATCGAAACTCAGGTAAGAAATATCAATTGTCATAATATCGAAGTTAGTAATATCGACAGTCATAATATAGTTGTTAAAAATATCTAATTTTTTTATTGTGTTTTAAGTGTTAGTATATGTGTTAAAAGTATGTATTATTTTTGTAATGTATGTTTTTCTTTTTTTTTAAGTAATGAATTTTATGTTATTTACTTTTTGAGCAATTTAATTCCGTAGCGGGTTGTGGGGTTATAGGGGACTAGGGTGGGAAGTAATTTAATTGTAATTAAGTAATTATTGAAAATATTTTTGTGTATTGATAATTAATTTACTGTTAATTAATTATCAATTGGTAAACATTTTGTATTACTTATTAATTTTTGGTATTAAAATAATTTGTTGTTAATTATTAATAGGTAATTAATTTTTTAATAATTAATATTTATTGGTATTTATAATTAATTGATTATTAAATAATGTGTAATTGGTAATATTTTTTAATACTTTTTTATTGGTATTGATGAACAAGTTACTTACCTCCGGTAACGATATATCTGTAAGAAACACTAGTTAGTTAGATTCCTCACCTTAGAATATCCCCAGGCGTCAGGCTGGATCCGGAAAGATTTTTCGTCAGCAATACCCTTGCGCGTCGCTAGGCGTCGTCTGCGGCTCCGCGTCCGGCGTCGTGCGCCGGAATGACGTCGTTGGGAGTACTTAGACGCCGCCCTCGCGCGCTGACGTCAGTTCTTGTACATAGCTTTCCGCGCCAGGAACACAGAGCCATGCAAGAGACCGACACTGGTGCCAAAAAATTCTAGGGCACTGAAAGGGATAACCTCAACCCTAGATATTGGTTCGCAAAACAGGGAGGATGGGTGGGTCGGTGAGGAATCTAACTAACGAATGTTTCTTACAGATATATCGTTACCGGAGGTAAGTAACTTGTTCATCTGAAAGAAACACGTTAGTTAGTTAGATTCCTCACCTTAGAATAGATACCCCAGCAATACCAATCCCGGTGGTGGGTCTGCGAACCAAGATTACACAAGAAAGTCCTGGATAACAGAACGGCCAAAGAAGACGTCTCTCCGGACTTGGCTGTCCAGGCAATAATGGTTAGCAAACGTGTGCAGCGAGGCACACGTTGCTGCCTGACAGATGTCCTGCAAGGGGACTCCCCGGCCCAGGGCAGTTGTCGCCGCTGTGGCCCGAGTGGAATGGGCCCTCAGCCCTACAGGAGGTTCCTTTTTAGCCAAGGAGTAACAAGCCTTGATACACAAAACGACCCACCGAGAGATGGTTCGCTTGTGTACTGCCCGCCCCTTCTTAGCGCCCGCGTAGCCAACAAAGAGCTGGTCATCCACCCGGAACTGCTTGGTGCGGTCCAAATAATAGGACAGCGCCTGTTTTGGGTCCAGACGGTGGAGCCTCTCTTCCTCTTTTGAAGGATGCGGAGGCGGAAAGAAGGTGGGCAACGTAACAGACTGCCCGATGTGAAAGGCAGTTACCACCTTAGGGAGAAAGGAAGGGCGAGTCCTGAGAACAACTTTGTCCGGATGGACAGAAAGAAAAGGAGGCTTAGAAGAGAGAGCCTGGAGCTCACTCACCCTTCTAGCAGAGGTAATGGCTACCAGGAAAGCAATCTTAAGCGTCAAGAGACGAAGGGGACAATTATGAAGTGGCTCAAAGGGAGCTCACATCAGAAACGTCAAGACCTGATTCAAATCCCACTGAGGCATTACGAAAGGGACAGGAGGAAACATGTGAGCAATGCCCTTAAAGAAGCGAGAAACAACAGGGGATTTGAAAAGAGAAGGCTGATCAGGAAGCCGTAAGAAAGCAGAAATAGCAGAAAGATAACCTTTAAGGGTGCCCAGAGCAGAGCCCTGCTGGGCCAAGGAAAGAAGAAAGAGGAGAACCGCAGAAAGAGGGGCGGAAAGGGGATCCACAGCCTTTGCTGTGCACCATGCCACAAATTTGTTCCACCTGCAGGCGTATACCGATTTTGTGGAGGGACGCCTGGCTGCCAGGATAACATTACAGACTTCAGGAGGCAAGTCAAATGGCATCAACTGCCACAGCTCAATCTCCACGCATGGAGGTGGAGGCTGGACAGGTTCGGGTGGAGGACCGTCCCCTGCTGCTGCGACAGAAGGTCCTCCTGAAGAGGCAGTTGTATCGGGGGATCGATCAACAGACTGAGTAGCTCGGGATACCAGTATCTTCGTCCCCAATCCGGACCCACCAGGATGACTTGGGCCCGGTCGCGCTTGATCTTCTTCAACACTCTGGGCAGAAGTGGTATAGGCGGAAAGGCGCACAACAGACCTCAACTCCACTCGCCATGAAAGGCGTCCCCGAGCGAGTGCCGCCTTGGAAACTCCAAGGCGCAGAACTGCTGACATTGCGAGTTCTCTTCGGTGGCGAATAGATCTAACCAAGGCTCTCCCCACTGCCGAAAGAGGCCTTGCGCCACGTCCGACGCCATTCGTGATCCATCATGCACCGGCGGCTGAGTTCGTCTGCTCTGGCGTTCAGAGAGCCCGCCAGATGTTGAACCACCAGGGTGATGCCCTAATGTTCCAGCCATGTCCAGAGGCGCAGAGCCCCCTGACAAAGGGTCCACAACTCCACCCCGCCTTGTTTGTTGCAATACCACATGGCGGTGGTGTTGTCCGTGAACGCCTGCACTACACTTCCCCGGACAGAGGGAAGGAATGCCTTCAGTGCAAGCAGGATCGCCGTCAGCTCCAGAAGGTTGATATGGAGCCGGGACTCCGCCGGAGGCCAGAGGCCTCTGATCTCCGCCTCTCCCATGTGGCCCCACCCCATCCTAGGAGAGACGCATCCGTCACCACTACGTGCTCCGGTTGGGGTAGGGAGAGGGATCTGCCACTGACCCAATCGCGATCCGTGAGCCACCACTGCAACTGTCTCGCAGTGCCCTCCGAGATCAGGACGTGGTCGGACAGGTTGCCCTGATGCTGGGCCCACTGAAACTTCAGGTCCCACTGCAGAGCCTGCATTCGCCACCTGGTGTGATGCACCAACAGGATGCAGGAGGCCATCAGACCCAGAAGCCGCAGCGCCAACCTGACCGAAAGCCGGGATAGAGGCCGAAAGATGGAAATCAGAGCCTGAATATCCCAGACCCGCTGTTCTGGAGGATAGGCCCAGAACTGCGCCGAGTCCAGAACCACTCAGATGAAGAGGAGCTGTTGGGAGGGACTCAGATGCGACTTCGGCATGTTGATGGAGAACCCCAGCGAATGCAAGAGGTCTGCCGTAGTCTGGAGGTGGGAGACGACTGCCTGGGGTGAGCCCGCCTTCAACAACCAGTCGTCAAGATAGGGGAAGACTGAAACCCCTGATCTGGGCAGATGAGCTGCGACCACCGCCATCACTTTCGTGAACACCCGAGGGGCACTGGTGAGGCCGAAGGGGAGCACGGTGAACTGAAAATGCTCCTGGCCCACCATGAATCGCAGGTAACGCCGGTGGGCTGGCAGGACGGGGATGTGGAAGTAAGCGTCCTGCAAGTCCAACGCTACCATCCAGTCACCAGGGTCTAGGGCAGTCAGAAACTGAGCTACAGTGAGCATCTTGAACTTCTCCTTCCGGAGGAAGGTGTTGACGCTCCTGAGGTCCAAGATAGGGCGTAGGCCCCCTTTGCCCTTCTTGGGAAACAGAAAGTAGTGGGAATAACAACCACGACCTATTTCTGGACCAGGAACGTGCTCAATGGCCCCCTTGGCCAAGAGGGCCGTAACTTCCTCCTGCAGAAGTTGCAAGTGATCCCCGAAATCCGGTGGCACTGCGGTGGCATGGCTGGAGGGGTCGCCTCGAAGGGGAGGGAGTAGCCCCTTTGGACGATTTGCAGCACCCACCTGTCCGTTGTGATGGTGCGCCAGTGGAGCAGGTGATGTCGAACTCTGCCTCCCACTGGCGTGGAATGGGCCTGAAAGCTCGGACTAGGAGGGCTTTGAGGCGGATGCTGCTGGGGTAGATGTGGACAGACTGGCACGTTGTCACCAAGTACCGCCTCGGCGGAATTCACGTCCGCGACCGTGCAGCGGTTGGTTCTGCGGCCTGTGGCTAGTCGGACGTGAGGGGGCGCCCCTTCCTTGGCACGAAAGGGACGAAAATGTGACGTTTGCGGGCGCGGGCCGAGAGGCCCAAGGATTTGGCCGTAGCCCTGGAGTCCTTAAAGCGCTCCAGCGCACTATCCGCTTTGTCACCAAAAAGGCGACTGCCATCGAAGGGCATGTCCATGAGGGTGCTCTGGACATCCCCAGAAAAACTCGTGGACCGCAGCCAGGCGTGGCGATGAAGCGCCACCGTGGTAGACATTGCCCTACCCAGCGAGTCCATAGTGTCCAGTCCACATCAGATTGCATGCCGCGCTGCATCCTGCCCCTCGGCAAGAGCCTGGGCGAGCCTTGTCCGGGCCTCCTCCGGGCACTGGGGCAGCACGTCCACCACCGTATCCCACAGGGAGTGGGAGTAACGGTCCAAAAGACAAAAGACAAGTGGTGTTAATAGACCGCAATCCCAAACTAAGGGAGGAGAATAGCTTCTTACCAAACTGTTCTAGTCTCTTGGATTCCCGATCCTGGGGAGCGGACGGGTAGGAGGTCTGGGAAGTAGAGGCCTGGATAACCAGGCTCTCGGGCGTGGGGTGCATGGACAGAAAACTGGGGTCTCCCGGTGCAGGGCGGTGGCGCCGGGCCACGTTCCAGTCCACAGGAGCTACTGTGGAGGGCTTGGACCAGATGCCCTTCAGAATGTCAACCAGTGCTTCATTAAACTGCAGCAGAGGCTCCGAGGAGCTTGCTGACGGTTGGAGCACTTCAGTGAGGAGGTTAGTCCTCACGGCCACAGCAGGTAGCTCCAGCCCCAGGGCTTCGGCCGCCTTGCGCAGCACCACAGAAAATGCAGCACCTTCCTCCGAAGCCACGGTCGGAGGAGAGATGAAGCCAGTGTCAGTTCATCTGCCCAGTCCTAAGATAACTTGCCCTGCCGGTCCAGAGGGTCCTCAGACCCCTCCCAGTCGTCACCGTCATCCGATTCCTGGTATACATGTGGAATGATCGGAGCCGGGCGGAAGATGAAATTGTCACCCATCGGCGTTGGGTGCGGCGCCGTCCGGCGCTGCTCCGACGCCGGGCCCGGACTGGGACTAAACTGGGGAATGACGTTGTCCGGGGACGGCGCCGGGAGTGGCACCGGCGGAGTTGGTGCCGGCGGAGGGGTCTGGATCCCCCGGGGACCTGCGGCGCCGGGACCGGAGTCGAAAGCGGCGCCGGAGCCGCCGGCTCGCTAGGTCTCCCAGTCGAGCCTGCGGGGCCCAAAGGCGCACCGGCAGGCGTTGACGGCGGAGCCAGGTTTCTCATGGCCATGAGGAAAGCACTGACCTCCGCGTCAGTCCCAGGGACCGGAGGGTATGGGGATGGACGGGACCCCTGCGGCTCCATTGGAGCCGTGTGGTAGGTGCCACCCGAACCCCCAGCCGAGTCGCGCGACCGGCGAGGGGAGTCAGAAGAGCGATGTCGCTTCTTCGACTTCTTGCTGTGCTTAGACTTACCCGATTTCGAAGACTTCGACCCCGACGAGCGGTGGTGGCTGCGGCTCTGCGACTGGTCCCTCAACCTCCTCCTCGACCGGGATCTGGAGCGGCGCGGAGCCGACTGCCGGTACTCGAGTAGCCTCGGCGTCGTGGTCGGCTCCACGGCAATAGAGGCACTGGCGGTGGTGGTCCGTGACCGACATCAGTCGGTGACAGGAGTCACAGGCCTTAAAACCAGGCATCCCTACCGGCACCAGAGTCGATGTCGACAAGAATAGAACCAAAAGAGTTCGAAAAAGTTTAGTCAAAAAACGACTAAAGGGTATGCTCTTCCCGGGATCGGCGCTTACTGGCGTGGAAAAAAAGAAGAACTGACGTCAGCGCGCGAGGGCGGCGTCTAAGTACTTCGACGACGTCATTCCGGCTCACGACGCCGACGACGGACGCAGAGCCGCAGACGACGCCTAGCGACGCGCAAGGGTATTGCTGACGAAAAATCTTTCTGGATCCAGCCTGACGCCTGGGGATATTGTAAGGTGAGGAATCTAACTACCGTGTTTCTTTCAGATAATTAATTTATATATATTTAATTTTAAAATCATTACTTTCCCTACTGTTGCACTCACTGGAGGGGGGAATAGTAATTCTTACCCTCCCGCTATCCAACACTTTCCCTACTGTTGCACTCTCTGGAGTGGGAATAGTAATTTTTACCCGTACCCTATCCAACACTTTCCCTACTGTTGCACTCACTGGAGTGCGAATAGTAATTTTTACCCCTACGCTATCCAACGCTTTCCCTACTGTTGCACTCTCTGGAGTGGGAATAGTAATTTTTACCCCTACCCTATCCAACACTTTCGCTACTGTTGCACTCACTGGAGTGGTAATAGTAATTTTTTCCTACCCGCTTTCCAACACTTTCCCTACTGTTGCACTCACTGGAGTGGGTATAGTAATATTTACCCTCCCACTATCCAACGCTTTCCCTACTGTTGCACTCACTGGAGTGGGAATAATAATTTTTACCCTCCCGCTATCCAACGCTTTCCCTACTGTTGCACACACTGGAGTGGGAATAGTAATTTTTACCCTCCCGCTATCCAACGCTTTCCCTACTGTTGCACTCACTGGAGTGGGAATAGTACATTTTACCCTCCCGCTATCCAACACTAAAAAGTTTGAATATTTTTAATAATAATAAGTTAACATATGTATGTATTAAAAAAAAAGCATTTTTTTTCATTTACATTAATTATTTATTATTATTAAGGTTATTTAAGTATTTTTATGTATGTTTTACTTAATTATATTTAATATTTCATTATTTTACATTACTTTTAAGACATTTAAAAAATTCGCTATCTTAACAAACTATATTATTTACAATGATATTTTGGAGTCAATATTTTTGTACTTACCTGTTTGTAGATAGGAAGTCGATATTCTGTCATTCTATATTTTTTCATCGATATTTTGGCAGGTCGATATTTTGCTCCTCGATATTCTGTCAGTGATCCATTCATACCAATCTCCTGCGAGAGGCAAACTGTACATACTTGGTGAACCTACCGGCTTCATCATGATCACTACTGCTCTTAGTATCACTAACGTTACTACTACTATAAATGCTACTACTAAATCTAATACTACAACTATTATCACATTTGTGGAAAACTATATCAGATAAAGTAACGGTACTAATTCTAATAAAGTGATGAGAAAAGATGGTTACTGCATGATGGAATGTATTGAGAACTCAAGAACTGTAACAGTTTATGACCACAGACTACATTAGAACAGAATTCAGCAAGGGATTTGTTTTTGTTTTTTTAAATCTGTGGGAAGAAAGCAAATTATCATGCAATCAGGAACCAAACTCAGCATACAGTGACGCGTTGAACTGGGAGACCAGTTTGAATGAAAATGATAAACTACAGAGATTATGTTATACGTGGAAGGTACAGACTGACTTATGCTTTTTAGCAGGTTCTGTTGTCCTTCGATTTATCTTCTGCACCCCAATTGAATACAAATTAGTTAGCAACTGAAGAAAGGAATTTGTGACACTGAAATGCTTTTAGTCATTGTAAATAAATCCCAAAGTTCAAAAATAAATTTGTAAACATTTGAGAAAATCATAATGATTTATTAGAATGGACTTGAAAAATATTAATTTGCGACTGAATCCAGAAAGAACACAAATATGATTTGACTAGACCTCGGGAATTCGATCTTTTTATAAAATAAATAATGGGACCTGTTCACAAAAGCATTTTGAAGTATGCACAGTAGGTAGTACAGTAGCACTCTCTCACCTACCCCTACATCACTTTGCGAACTGGCCCCAATACATCGGAAATGGGAATGCGGCCCCCAGGGGAAGGAAGGTCAGCAGACTAGTCTTCCCCCGGGGTTTTCGCGCAAGGGGAAAGGACAGGGAAGGAAGGGGTGGGATAAGGGGTGGGGTCGTTAGGAGGGGATAAAGGGGGCTGGGAGATGAAGTCCTTCCTCTTCCTTCCCCAGCGCCTCAGGGTGGGAGTTAGATTTGGTTTGGGGAAGTGTTGTCGGGGCCTTTGTGGGCGGCACGTCGTGATTAAGGCGGCCTAGTCTGGCGACTGGGGCAGCCTGGAGGCGCGGAGGCGGTGAAAGTGCAGAGAGGCGGGTCTGCATTCGGTGCGGAGGCGGTCGAACAATTATGGAGGTAGGAGCGGGGCACAAACCGGATGACGCTGCAGTGCGCGCGGCGCTGCAGCTCCTCGGCCGCGCGGGGAGGTCGGACCTCCTGCGGCCGGGGGTCCTGGAGCAGGCGTGGGTCGGAATGACCCGGATGCCGCGCTCAGCTTCCGCGGGGGTGGCGGCGGCGGTGGCGGCATGTTTGGGGGAGCCGCCTCCAAAGAAACACGCGGTGCCCGCGCGGGGGGGGCCAAGAGAGCAGGCTCAGCAGGGAAGCGTGGGGATCGGCATATGAGCCTCCCTGAGCTGGGGGCCACCGGTTGTGAGGTGGGGGAGGGGGGAGAGCGGGGGGGGCGGGAAGGCCGGCGAATCAGTGGCAAGGGGCGCCCCGGGGGAGACCATGGGAGGAGTGCGAGCGGAGAAGGTGGGGGAGGTGGCGCTTGGGCGGGGGCGGGGCATGGCCCTGGTGGAGTATAGGGAGGACAGCGACCAGGGGGGGAGAGCGAGGAGCCGGTGGGGGAGGATTTTGCACTGCACCTCTCTGGCAGTGAGTCGGCGGGGGGAGGGGGGAGGGTGGGAGGACCAGTCCTCGGACGTCCTGGGTGGGGGCAAGGGGAAGGTTGGGGGGCGGGGGGGCAGAGGCAAGGGCCTGGCGAAGGCGGCGGGGGTGTGGGAGGGGGCGGGAGGCCCCGGGCCCCTCCCGGGGTGCAGGGCACGGCCGCGGGGACAAAGGAGAGTGCAGGGGTGCAGCCAGGTGGGAGGACAGGTGGGAGGGGATGTCGTTGGAAGAGCGCATCCGGGAACAGCGCAGGATAATTGAGGAGACGGAGCGCAGGTGGGGGGAGATGTGTGCGGCCAGGGAGGGAATGGCGGGGGGGGTGTTGCCGGGGGCTGCGCGGTCGGAGGACAGGACGTCGGCGCGCGGGCGGAGTGAGGGTCAGGTGGAGGGGCGTGGACGGTGGGTGTGGGTAGACGAGTCAGGGACTGACTTGACGTCTCAGAGACCTGGTGGCGCTGGGGCCCCCTCGGACTATGTCGGTCCCGGGGGGGGGGGGGGATCCAAGCCAGCGACGATTGCTGGCAGAGGCAAGGGTGGGCCGGCGGGGCACAAGACGGCCTCCAAGCGCTGGGGCGAAGCAGCAGGGGGGTCCGCGGCGGCCTGCCCTCCATCGCGGGAGCGGGCATCGTCGGCGCCGGAGTATGAGTTTGTGCAGGGTGCGGAAGGCAAAGGTGTGAAACGAGTGGTGCGTGAGGTGCAGAAGGTGCGGTGTGAGGATGAATCTGAAGAGGAGCTGGATTATGAGTCTGATAGTGAGGAGTTGGAGGAGGGTGAACTGCGTGAAGTGCAGGAGATGGGGGGAAGGCGGCAACCCGACAGTTTGGTGTCTTGCAGGCGCCAAAGGCCAGCTGTAGCGGGACACAAGTGGAGAGGAAGAAAGCCCCAGTGTCCAGAGGACGGGCGCGGGAGGCGCCAGGCAACATTGCAGGTGAGGGCGCTTGGTGGGAGGCGTGGGAGGGGGGGACAAAGTGGGGCGGAAGAAGACATGTAGGTCAGTGGGGGTAGGTGATGGATCGGTGCGGGAGGCGGGAGCGACAGCAAAGAAGGCGGACGTGGGGGGGAAGGGAAGCGGCTCGTGGGGGCCAGCGTTCAGACGGACAAGGTGGGGCAGACAGATGGGAAGGATGAAGGGGGTGAGAAGCACAAAAAGAAGCTGCTCTACATGGGCCTGGTGATGCCTTTGGGGTCGCATTTGTCGGAAAAGACGAGGACGAGGATTTGGAAGCATGAATATGTAGATGTTTTCAAGTTGTTGCACAGGGAGATACAGGCTAAGGAGGGTTCGAAGGAAGAGGAGTGGGAATTGACAAGACGGCCGAGGGTGCCAGTGAATATGGAGAATTGGACGTCAGTCTTTTTGATTTACGCGAGCATTTATTGCGAAAAGCACCAGGACAGGGCAATAGCGTTATTGAAATATATGGATATTATCCGCAAGGCGCAAATGCACTTCGGAGGTTTTGCTTGGCTCAGCTATGACGAGGAATTTCGGGCTTGGATCAGTGTTAATCCTGACAAGCCCTGGGGAGAAGTAGACCAGGAGTTGTGGGTCCAGTGGATGTCTTCGACGCAATCGTCCGCGTTAACGCATACGGCTAGTGGGCTCCCGGTGATGTATCGGCCTTTTCAGTCGCGTCCCGCCCAGACTGGGGGGGGGGAGGACAGAGTGGCGTTGGGGGTGCGGGAGGACAGGCTTCCACTGCAGGCGCAGCTGGACAGTCGACCAAGAGCGGGGGAGCCACCACAGGGGCATGTTGGAACTTTAACAAAGGCTTCTGCACCCGCCATCCGTGTAAGTTCAAACATGAGTGTTCTAAGTGTGGAGGGCGGCACCCGGTCACACAATGCTTTACGCTGGCCACCCCCTCCGAGCAGTGGCGAATTACCAAAGGTAGGGGACAGGCTGGACCAAAGGGCTCCTACGCCGGTTAGGGTGGAGGCCATGGGTCCATGGCTCTCCCGATATCCTGACAAGGAGGCGGCGCAGAAGCTTTTCTGGGGGTTCACGGAGGGGTTTCGGGTGGGGTATCAGGGTCTGCGGGAGCGCAGATGGGCGGAGAATTTGAGATCAGCGAAGGATTTGCCTGGGGTGGTGGAGGCCAAATTGCGGAAGGAAGTAATGGAAGAGAGGATTGCTGGCCCGTTTGACACGTGGCCGATGCCTGAGCTCATCATTTCCCCTTTGGGGGTGGTAACGAAAAAGGAGCAGGTTGAGTTTCGCCTGATTCACCACTTGTCATGGCTGGAGGGGTCGTCGGTGAATGATTTCATCGCGGTCGAAGATTCCAGGGTATTGTATGCGTCGGTGGATGATGCGATTGAGTTGGTGAGGACCTGTGGCAAGGGGGCGGAATTGGCTAAGTGTGACATCAAGTCTGCTTTTCGGCTCCTGCCCATTCACCCGGCGGATTTTCCATTGCTGGGGATGCAGTTTGGGGGAGCGATCTTTGTGGATAACGCCTTGCCCATGGGCTGTGCAGAATCCTGTGCGTTGTTCGAAACCTTCAGTTCCTTCCTGCAGTGGGCCTTCATGGACAGATCGGGGCACCGGCTGGTGTCCCACTATTTGGATGACTTTGTGTTTGTTGGGCGTGCACAGTCAGGCGAGTGTGGGGAGGCTTTGCGGCACTTTCAGCGACTGGCTGGCGACTTTGGGGTTCCCTTGGCGCCGGAGAAGACGGCTGGGCCCAGCTGTTGTTTGTCGTTTTTGGGGATTGAGTTGGACTCTGTCGCGTGGGCAGCGCGCCTGCCTCAGCGGAAGGTGGAGGAGATGCAGGAATTTTTGCTGTTGCTGGTGGCGCAGCGGAAGATTGACTTGAGGTCGGTGCAATGGTTGTTGGGCTTGCTGAACTTCGCGTGTCGCGTGGTGCAGGCTGGCAGGACTTTTTGTAGGCGGTTGGGTATGGCCATGTCGAGGGCGGTGCTTCCCCATCACAGAGTGCGGATTTCCGTGGGCGTTCGGGCGGATTTGCGGATCTGGCACGTTTTTCTGAGTGACTTCAACGGGGTGTCTTTGGATTTTGTGGATGACAACATGGTGTGGCAGGTTTTGGCGTATTCTGGGACGGGAGGTGGTGTGTGGAGCAGTGGCCGGCTCATTGGTTGACGCAGGGCAGGAGCATTGCGTTTCTGGAGTTCTTTCCGCTGGTGATCGCGCTGCAGGTGTGGGGGTCAGAATTACAGAACAGATCGGTGTTGTTTCATGTGGACAACAGGACGGTGGTGGACCTGGTCAATCATCAGAGGGCAAGGGATCTGCAAGTGCTGCGCTTGCTGTGAAGTTTTATGCTGCTGTGTTTGCGTTTCAATGTGCTGTTTCGCGCGAAGCATGTGCCGGGCACTAGCGATGACATTGCGGATGCATTGTCTCGTTCGCAATGGCAGCGTTTCAGGAGTTTGGCGTCCGGAGCAGAGGATTTCAAGACCAAGGTGCCAGAGGGTATCTGGAACTGGGGGGAGTGAGAGTTGTGGAGCTGGTTGAGAAGTCTGTTGCGGATTCCACAAGGCGTGCGTATCGTTTGGCTTGGACTGAGTTGGGGGCTTTTTGGGGATGGTCGAAGGGTGCTGGGCGCATGAGGCAGGAGGACTGTGAGGAAGGGGTGCTGAGGTACGTTTTGGACTGTATGGACAGGGGTTTGTCGCAAGTTACGATTGCGGGGAAGTTAGCGGGCATCTCCTTCTATGGCATGGTGTATTTGGGGTTTGATCCAGTGAGGAGTGATTTGCTGAGCAGGATGTTGAAGGGTTGGGGGAGGGTGCGGGGAGGAGTTGGGGGGACTGTTTTACGCGAAGCTATCATGTTTGATTTGCTGTCAGAAATATTGTCGGAGTTGAGGTTCTGTTGTTATGACGTGGCCGAGGTGGCCTTGTTTCGGTTGTGCATGACGTGGATATTCTTTGGGGCATTCTGGGTTTCTGAGTTGTTGGGGGCGAGAGGTGCTCGGGGGAGGGGGTTTGAGGAGGTGAGAGTGGATGGGGCGCGCCTGGGTATCTGGCTGGGGCGGTCCAAGACTGACCAGGCAGGACGGGGGAAATGGGTTTGGTTGTGCGAGTCAGGTGGAGCGGGAGTTTGTCCCGTGCAAGAATGGAGAGCTTTTTGCAGGCAGGTGGGCAGGAGTGAAGGGGAGATTTTTTGTCATGCCTCAGGGAAGAGGGTCACAGCATTTCAGCTGCTGGCTGTATTGCGGATGGCTGTGAGGCGCCTGGGTAGGGACCCGGCGGGGTATGGGACGCACTCTTTCCGGATTGGCGCAGCGACGGCGGCAGCTCAGCTGGGGTGGTCCTGGGACAAGATCAGGTGGATTGGTAGGTGAAAGTCACACTGTTGCGAGCGGTATGTGCGGAAGTAGAGCGGCGAAGCACGCAGGGGCGCAAAGGTTGCTGGAGCGGTGGGATTTATGTTTCGTGTTCTAATTTCTTTTCTCTCCGTAGGTTGCGTGGGGGGTCCGGGAGCCAAGACGGTTACCTGGATCGTTGGACACTCGTTTGTGCATTGGGCCTCCAAATACTCGGACAGGCAGGTGTATGGTCGTAGCCTGGGCCTGCGAAGCAGCCATCATGAGGTACTGTGGTGGGGCAATACATCGGAAATGGGATTAAAATGGGGACGTCCTGGGAATATCATATAGAATTCGTACAAATAGAAATAGGAAGTCTGCTTTTTCTATAGGGAGTTTGACCACTGGGCAAATAATTCACTGAGGCATACAATATAAAGTAAAAGAATTATTTTGTTGTACTGCTTCCCTACTTCCAAACGCTCCATGTCGGCCCCGTGTAAGCAGCCCAAAGTACAGCTAAAATGTGTTTAAAAGTCATTGATTCACAGAAATAGTTCATTAGTGATTGAATGCAATTACAATATGATTATTTTTTAACCCACGGATTAATAAGTATTCCGAACATCCATTTTAAAATAACTTTAAATACTGGATAAACAGAAATGCAGCAGCGCACATGATTTGTCAGTGCTATGTGTGCCAGATTCTGGAATTTGAGTATACAGGGGTCCATGTACAGCTACGTGGTGCGGACACATTACACCGGACATTTCCTGTTTACTTGTGTCTACTACAACAGATGTACTTCTGACAGCCTGCCTGCCTTCAGGCTCCTGTCGTGCCTACATAGTCACATGTTTCATTTTTGGGGGGAGGGGACGGAGGGGGAGAAACAACTCCGGACTCAAAGCCCTGGGAAACATTTGGATCTGTTTTTGCAAATTGTGTAATGGAGTTACAGTACATGTGAGCCAGAGATGTGCACAAAGTCAATAGTGCGGGTCCTCTAAGCAACTACAATGCTTCCCACACTGCAGAACATGAAGCTCAGTATAAATTAAAAAATAAAAGCAAATAGAAGTGTGCATTATTTAAGCAGCATCTTACCTCAGCAAAGGGCACGCATTAAAAATACGTCTTGGCACAGGCACGCGCGTTTAGCTCCGGAAGCCATAGGAGAGGCTGAGGAGGTTAAGTAAGGGTGCTGAACAGGAATGGTGGCGGGGTGGGGCAGCAATCCGGCCACAGAAGTAAGTGGAATGGCTCGAGAGCCGCACTTTGAAACGGTACCGTGCAGACTCAGCAATTCTGAATGACGCAATCAGGTTCAAGGCCAAACACCCCTCATAAAGCACAGCACACTTCAAACACTGACAATGATATAAAATGTGGCTTTATTTCTATCACCACATTGGAGAGAGTGGCGAGTAAGTAGGTATAGTAAAAACAAGCATTGGCATAGCCAATAGGTCTCGCCTTCGGGACCTTATAAGTGTTTAGCCATGCAACAGTTGCATAACTAAATACTTATAAGCGATCAAACATCAAAGCGGCAGCGAAAGTGAAAGTAATCGCGGTAAAGCGCAGCGCGCGCGCGCGCGCACATGCACTGTAGCTCTAGGCTGGCCTGGTAGCACTTTTTGGAGCCCTCTCAATAAGTCTCGCCAGACCAGCGCATGAGCTGGGTCAGGCGAGACCTAACAAGTGATGCCACACGCAAGCAGCATCGCGATCGGCGGTCTTCACTTTTGAAGCACTGCAGTCGTGCTTGTGGCAGCATCCACCTTGCGGGAGCGAGCAGCGGCCATATGTTTGTAATTAACGTGGCCGCGTCGCTGCGCGCTCACGCAAAGGGGGATGCCGCCACATGCACGAGTGCAGTGCTCCAAAAGTGAAGACCGATGGCTAAAGGCCCTCCTAGTCAGCGCATGTGTGCTGCCTAGGTGAGACCTAAAAATGCCCTTGATGACATTATTGGCGTCATTACATATCCCTGTAACAATGATCGTGGCACTCTCGAAATTACCCCTCACCTCACCCTACCGCTGTTACCTGCAGCCGCTGCAGCCGACAATGATAATGCAATATCATTAATGAAATCTCATTGCTTGTACATGTGTTGAATTCTAAAGAATTTTAAAGTCCTTTTATTTATTATTATGATTATTGAGCGGCCAAAAGAATTGCAGTTGGGGACACCTGAAATCCTTGCACTGGGCTAAATATGCTAACAGTGCGCAAAATTGCAGAAAAAAAATATTAGATAGCACAAACGTTATCAACAAATAAACACTTATTTATACCCCCTTACAATGTGTGACATATTTTGATGTATTTCAAATTCAAAATATCAAGAGTAAGCTAAACATGTTAATTGTCTACCTAGTGTTGTGCAGATATGTGAATCTGTGCCAACGTTGTTAGAAAATCTAATATTTTTTACAACTCCCTTAACTCGCCCCTTCCACCACCCTTTCTTGAACCTGCATGAATAACAAGTTGCTCAACTTTGGTAATGCCTTATCTAGTAGATACTCTGTCTACCTGCAGATTCCTTACCTAAGAATACACCCCAGGTGTCAGCCTGGATCCGGACATTTTTATAAGTTGTCCACTTGCATGCCTTTAGGTGGAGCTCCACGTGACTTCATCGGCATTGTCCGTGCCAGAAGTGATGTGAGCTGTGCCTATATAGGCACACCCCAGCACGCTGACCTCAGTTCCATCTGTTCCGCGTAATCAGCTAGACCCAGAGTGAGCTTCCGTCAGTCATTTTTCGAATGGATTTTTGCTACATTTTGTTGACATTTGTACACAATGTCAATTCAATACAGGAAGGGTTCAGTGACATACATGTGATGGGGTAACTGTAGGGAGGGGCAGGTAGATAGTATTGCCTATTTAAGGTAGTCTGCTGTGTCAGTATAGAGGAGGTTTCTATGGGTTTGGAGTACACTTCCACCAAGATCATACCATACAGGCGAGACAACATGCTCCAGTTCTGACCACATACCCTGAAATTTTGAAGAATTGGGAAAACTGCCACAGCTACTGGCCATGAGCCTAAAGAACTATGCAGCCAGTACTTCTTTTGGTGATAGTGGCAGGCCTCCGACCTACTTAAGGCATTTGTAGTCTGTAGGGCTAGCAGTCCCTGGGTGTATCATTTAGAAATAAAGTGTGGTACTAAGATCGCATTCATAGACCAGGTATTCCAATGTAATGGAAACGTCAACTATGGTGGCTCGTTCATAATGAGTGTTTACTATTTAAAAACGAGCATTAGAAGTCCTCTTAGAACAAACAAAATCATATTGCTCTTTGAGCAAATGGCAGAATGTTCAGAAACAACGTAACATTATGCCCTTTGCTTAAGATGCAGAAGCCAGTAGTACACAACTTCTGCTTCTGCTGCACGTCTGGGCTGCTCCGATCCCATTCCTGAAACTGAGCAACAAGATGGTGCGTTCACTACTGCAGCTGTTCACTCCTTGTGAGTGGAGTGTTATGTGGTCACTTAGTACTCGGGTGGAATGTTAATAAGTGAGCATTTGGTGGTGGCTGAGGATTGGATAGGACCTGTTTGGTGTTGTTCATTATATTAATAAACCCACTTTCTATTCAACCGGAGCCTCTGGCGAATTCTTCCTGAGCGGAACACAGCACTAAGAAATTAGCGACCACTTGTTGAGCCTGTGTAGGGGACAGTTTTTTAACAACACCAACCTCTAACTTTGTGTACTTTTGGGCCGTAATTCCTCAGCGCACAGTGAGAGAAGTATTTGGCCTCTCGAGTAAAGAAGAGCAACTGTGACGCAGTACTAGATTTATTGAGAGCACCTGAATTAACAAAAAATTGACTTTACCATGTTTCTAGAGACTAGCCGACGGCCATGCTCGAGGAGTAGAGGTAACTCTGCGTGACGGGCTGTTGAACTGTTAACTGATTCTCAACAAAAAGATTCTACTGTTATATTGCCTAATGCCCTTCTAACCTTGAAGGTTCTAGTCATAACGATGGTGTAGAAAAGATGTTATTTTCAAGGAACCTTCTAGTTGTTTACAGAAGGGAAACCCTTCAGGTTTGTAAAATACCCCTCACACACTGAAAACCAAGTCAGTGTCATGCTTCATCATTGGGGTCTTCCCGTCCCTCTATGGGGCGGGGCGTGCTACGATCTACGTAGACGCTGGAGCACTTGAGTTTGTGATAGAAGTTATGTGTAGTGCATGGGGTGGTAGGGTCGTGAAAAAAGGTGGTGCAAGAATTTAAAAGTTCCCTGGCTAGTGGAAAAAATAATTGTATTGCCTTCCCTAGCTGGAAACAGTAAAAATGGGGAGGTGTAGCTAGTGTACCGTAATGCGTCACCTTCTACGGGGTCAACATGTTTCAAAAGCCACCCCCTTGGCTTTCTTCGTCAGGACCAAGAACGATCCCTACATCACTGTTTTAACCCCTTGAATGCCCATGACGAGCTGGACTCATCATGGCACACAGTTCTCGTGTGCCCATGACGAGTCCAGCTCGTCATGAGGCATTCCCTTGGAAATCCCTCTGGTGCGGGCACCAGAGGGATTCCCTTTCATTCAAAATAGCCTCGGGAGCTGGGGAAGAGCTTCCCCAGCTCCCGAGGCCCCCCCTGCTTTCCGTGTAATGACGATCCGCGCGCACGTCACGCCGACGTCATTACACTGAAACTGAAACTGAAACTGAAATGAGCCAAGAGGCTCATTTCAGTTTCACTTTCTACGTGCTCAGGGGGCTATCTCAGCCACCTGAGCACATAGAAAGACGGGAGAGGTATCGTTGGAAAAAGGAGAATCTCCCCTTTCCAATGGTACCCCTCCCCAGTGGATCCTTGCTTGGGGATCGCCACAGGAGGGCGATCTCAAGCAGGGATCCACCCACTAGACACCAGGGAGGGGGGCGCGGCCCCTTGGGCAAGAGCCTTTGCTCCCCCTGATGACTGTGGCACTATTTAGTCTTTTTGCCCTCCCCTGTGGGGCAGATGGGGGCAGTAGCCCCCAATCTGCCCCCCCCCGGGGGGGCAAAAAGCCCACTAGACTCCAGGGAATTAAAAAAAATAGGGGTGTGGGCATGGGACCCCCCAATTATCACAGTCTTTCTGCCCCCACTGGGGGCCAGATGGGGCATTGGCCCCTAATCTGCCCCTTCGGGGGGGGGGGGGCAGAAAGCCTACTATACACCAGGGATTTGTTTTTAGTTTTTTTTTAGGGTGGGGGCTGCCCAAAACGGGCACGCCAATGCCCCCACCCACCCACCACCATTACAGCCTTTCTGCCCCCCTTGGGGGGCAGATGGGGCATTGGCCCCCAATCTTCCCCCCCGGGGGGGGCAAAAAGCCCACTAGACACCAGGAAATAAAATAAAAAAAAGAAATAGGGGTGGGGGCTGCCCACAACGGGCAGGCCCATGCCCCCACTCCACCCACCATCATTACAGCCTTTCTACCTCCCCTGGGGGGCAGATGGTGCATTGGCCCCTAATCTGCCCCTTCGGGGGGGGCGGAAAGCCCACTAGAAAACTAGACACCCAGGGGAATCCAGGATGGGGTGACTTGACTGCCTCCCAACAGGTTCTATTACCCCGAATCCCTTGCAAACCAAACAATTGCCAAATGCCAAAAAAAACACATTTTCCCCACATTTCTCTGGTGGAAAGTTCTGGAATCTGCGTGGATCCACAAATTTCCACCCACCCCACTTAGGTTTGCAAGGGATTCTGGGTAACAGAACCTGGAGGGAGGCAGTCAAGTCACCCCATCCTGGATTCCCCTGGGTGTTTAGTTTTCATAAATGTATAGGTTTTCTAGGTTTCCCTAGGTGCCGGCAGAGCTATGGTTCAAAAACTACAGCTAGGCACTTTGCCAAAAAAGAGTCATTTTTCGCTGCGAAATTGAGATGTGTCCACGATGCGTTTTGTGCTGTTTCCTGTCGCGGGCACTAGGCCGACCCACACAAGTGAGGTACCATTTTTCTCTGAATACTTTGGGGAACACGGGGTGGGTGGAAATGTGTGGATCCACACAGTTTCCAGAACTTTCCACCACAGAAATGTGGGGAAAATGTGTTTTTTTGGGCAATTTTTTAGGTTTGCAAGGGATTCTGGGTAACAGAACCTGGAGGGAGGCAGTCAAGTCACCCCATCCTGGATTCCCCTGGGTGTCTAGTTTTAAAAAATGTATAGGTTTGCTAGGTTTCCCTAGGTGCCGGCAGAGCTATGGTTCAAAAACTACAGCTAGGCACTTTGCCAAAAAAGGGATGAGTATTTCCAATTTCGGAAATGTACAAATATCTACTGTTTCTAAACTCTATATTTTGTTCCCATTTCAGAAATACATAGGTGTCTTTCATACCGATTTTTCCATGTACACATTTTTACAGAATAATTACTATATACCCGGTACATAATAAAAAACCATTGCAAGTTGCTGCTCAGTTTTTGGCTCTGGGTTCGTCGGGTTCTTGGTGAACCTACAAGTCCTATATATCCCCACAACCAGTAATGTCCAGCGGATGTAACGGTATATTGCTTTCAAAGAGCTGTCATAATTAGAAGAAGTTACAGGTGAAAACGTTGACACAAAAGGTTTTTTTTTCAACACATTTTCAATTTATCCTATATTTAACTGTTAGTTTCTATAAAGAAACCTTGATGGATCTACACAAATGACCCCTTCCTGAATTAAGAATTTTGTGTACTTCTCTAAAATGTATAGCTTTCCAGGATCCATTATTGCTTTTGTACCCATTTCTATCATTAACTGGAAGGAGGTCGAAAGCACGAAAAATAGCAAAAATAGGCTATGTCCCAGAAAAATGCCAAAACTGTGTAAAAAATTTTGGGTTTCTGACAAAAGTCTGATATCCCCTAAAAGCTGGGAAAATGGTGATTTCAGCCCCACAAACCCTTTTTTGATAACATTTGCAGGGAAAAACCCAGATGCTTTCATCTGCAACCCGTTTTTCCCCCAAAAAACTAAATTTTGCTGTATTTTGGCTCATTTCTGTGACCCCTCCAGGGGAGTCCACAAATCCAGAGTACCTTTAGAATCCCCATGATGTTGGAAGAAAAGGACGCAAATTTGGCGTGGATACCTTATGTGGTCAAAAAGTTACAGGGGCCTCAGCGCGCACTACCCCAAATAGCCAAAAAAGGGCGTGGCACAGGAGGGGGAAAAGGCCTGGCAGCGAAGGGCTTAAGTGAAAGATTCCAAATGTACATATGCCTACTGGTCCTTATTACATGTAGACGATGCCCTAGTATGGCATTCAAGTGAATACCCTATTGGTATTCTGCCAATGTTCTGCAAAGGAAGGGACAAAAAACAAGGGACAAAAAACATCACCAATCTAATATTGCGCATTGTTTTCACATTACCATCAAGTGGAAAGGATCGTGGTAAATACCACTGTGATATATTTTTCATTGTACTCATCATTTAAGCATCATACTCATTTATTTATTTTGTGTTTTATATTGCGCGGACTTCACCAAGAGTAGGGTATCAGAGCGCTTTACATTTACCTATCAATAAACAGTTGAGAAAAATATTAAGGCAGAATATACTTATGTACGATCCACAATACACAACATTAAGGCATAATATACATATGTACAATCCACAACTAGGATAAGGTTCGCTAATAATTCGCATTTGTAGGGTCTTGGCGGATGGATGAAAATAGAGTGACTGTTGAGATTAAGGGAGCTATTTACTCATATAAAATGATTTGGCTTCCTGTTTGAAGGAGGAGATGGACGAAATTCTCCTAATGTTCGGGGGACGAGTGTTCCAAATTCTAGGCGCTGCCCTTGAAAAAGCTCGGTCATAAGTTCTTGTCATACGGAACCGAGCCGGTTTCAATAGTAGGTCTTCATGACTCCGGGAGATGCGGCATCCTCCTGATAGTGTGATTTTCTGGCCTAGGTACACTGAGGTGTTGTAATGTATCACTTTGTGAGTGATGCATGCCATTTTTAGATTTATTCTTGCATCATAGGGCAGCCAATTAAGCACCTTCAGATGGGGGGTGATGCGGTCAAATTTTCTGGAGCCTGTTATAAGTCTTGTGGCTGCATTGAGACAGGCTTTAAGAGAGGCTGTTGAGATCTTGGGGATACAAGCTAGACTTGTGCAACCGTACTCGATCCTTGAAATTACTAGTGCCTGGACTGCTGTTTTCAGGTCTGAGTTGTTTAAAAAAGGTTTCAGTTTTCTGAGGTAACTTAAATGGAACCGGGCCATCATGTTGATATGTGACAACATGTTCATATTTTTGTCTAGAACAATTCCCAAGGATTTGGTGGAGTCAACAATCATCGGAGTACAATTTAGTGCCGTGATTAGGTTGGCCCATTCTCTGATGTTCGTAGCACTTTTCTGGGGGGAAATCAACGGGAATTTGGATTTATTAGGGTTGAGCTTCAGGTGATTACTGGTTAACCAGTGGATGGTTCTTTTTTAATGCTTGGTTCATGATACCTATCTCTTCTGGCGATGTGATCTTGATGTACAGCTGTGTGTCATCTGCGTACATGTGGAATGAGATGTTTGATTGTTGTAAGGTTTTTGCCAGTGGCTCTACGTACAGATTGAATAACGCCGGGGATAGAGTTGAGCCCTGAGGAACTCCGATCGCATTACTGGATGACGCTGATAATGTTTGGTTGACTATGAATTTTTGCGATCTGTTCTCTAACTAAACCATCTTCGGACTGTACCATCTGATCTCATCCTATTTTTCATGCAATCTAGTATTTTAGCATGGTTTATCATGTCGAATGCCGAAGAAAGGTCGTGCAGGATTAGAAGGTAGGTTTCGTTTCGGTCAAGGGCAAGTAGAGCGTCGTCCACGATGTGCAGCATTGATGTTTCCATACTATGGTTAGGTCTAAATCCTGATCAGAAGTCACTCAATAGATTGAATTATAAGATATGATGGCTCAATTGTTGTTGTACACATTTTTCCAGGACTTTGGCTAGCATGGGAATGTTTGTTACTAGTCTGAAGTTGTTTGGGTCAGCGGGGTTCACGTTTTTTTAGGATTGGAGTGACTTGCCCTGTTTTTAGGCAGTCCGGTATTAAGCCTTGAGCTAGCAAAGCGTTAATGATCTTTGTCCATGAGGGGATGAGCAGATGGTTTATTGTAGACCAACACTTTGCCGGTAGAGGATCGTTGTAGTGATAGTTTGGTTTAGTGGACGAGATGATCTTTGCAATGTCTATATCATTAAAAGGCTTGAATTCTGACCATCCAGCGTTGTTTTTAAGCGTTTCCCGCTCTGGTTGAGGTTGATGCTCATCTGAGGTGCTCTTAGTGATCCAAAGGCATTCAGCTGCTTTTTTGAGCTCCTCTTCCATCGATTTGGCTATGGTGGTGGCGGTGAAGAAGGAGGAGAAATCTTCACTGCTTATATTCGATTTTGTAGTTGTTGGTGCCTATTTGGCTGTTTTATTGGATTGATCTTTTAGTAGATCGAATAGTTTCCTTGGTCTGTTTTTCGCATTATCCAGTTCTTTCCTGAAGAAGACTTTTGTTGAGTTTAGAATGCTTTTATTGTATGCTTTTCTGGCCTGTCTTAGTTGGATGAGATGGGGTGAGGAAGGGTGTTGTTGCCATTTCCGCTCTGTGGATCTGAGTGAGCACCTTTCTTCATTGAGGGCGCAGTTAAACCACAGGTTTTTGTCTTTGTCAGGGATCCTTTTGAATTTTAATGGAGCTAAGTCTTCAACGATATTCAACATTGTATTGTTGTAGTACTCCGTGAGGTCACTAACGTCCACCATATTACTAGGAGGATGCAGTTCTGTCTCACAGCATGCCCCGATGTTATTCAAGTTGAGCCCTCTAGTGTCACGAATCCATTTTCTGGGTTTTATTGGTTGTGACGAGGCTTTAGTTTTCATGAAGGGTATTTGGAAGGTAACGACGTGATGGTCAGACCAGTCGCAGGGGGTGATTTCAATATTATCAATAGCTTTTTCTTTGGCTATGATCCAGTCTAAGGTAGAGCCTTTGGAGTGCCTTGGATGATGACATTCTTGGACCAGTGACTGATCTTCAAGGAAGGCTTTGATTGAATTGATCTGATTGTCCGTATGATCCTCCCAATGAAGATTGAAGTCTCCCAAGAAAATATAATTAGGAGTAGAGTTTGCTGTGATGATTTCTATCAGCTGGTCTATGAACCTGGTATTTTTGCCTGGGGTGTGTAGAAAGTGTGAAGTTTGCTGTTTTGATTGTCAGAGGATCTTAGGGACACACCAAGATATTCACAAGATTCTAGGGGGTCAGATTCTATTTTCGTAATGGCAATGTCAGATCTATATATATAGGCGATGCCTCCCCCCTTTTTTATTGGCCTTTTCTAGTCTCATAATGCAATAGTTTGGGGGGACTAGTAGATCTAGGCATGGAGAAGAAGAGTCAGATAGCCATGTTTCAGTTAGTATTGTTACGTCAATTTCCTGGTTTAGTATGAGGTCGGCTATGTCTGTCACATGTTTCTTAGCTGATCGACAATTTAGTAGTATACACTAAATGAGTTTCTGTGGTTTGATTGTTGGCAAGTCTTGCTTTTCAGGAATTATTTTAAACAAGGGGATGGGCCTGGACCTTACTTAATTTGTGAATGTGATCTAAATTCACATTATGGTCAAACACATTGCTTTTTGTTTGAACCAGTATTTTATTTATACCTTTTTTATTTAAGAACATTTCGTTTTTTGCTGTTTATTCAAACATGAAAAAGACAAGGGTCTAATGATATCAAAATTCCATACATTCATAGGACAATCATTGTGCACATTGTAAATACACATAGGTGATACACAGAAAGAATCACAAATAAATCACAAAAAGAAACAAGAAACATCCAATACATTATGCCAAATCAATTCGTCATTCCTCTGTGTCGTTATCATATGCCTACGTGTTTCAAATCACAGGCAATGAGTACAGGGACTCTCGTCAGAGCTCTTGAGTTTCAAGGCGATGGTGTTTTCTGTACTGGATGTACAAAACAACAAGTTATGAATTATTGGGGGGGCTCCCTATTGTTCTCATCTACTTCACATTTGTATTTTATCAATATCTCTTTCCGTGCTTTCAATATACCTGAAGGATGATGTTCTTCTCATCAACATAGTATATCAACAGGGGATGCGTATACCTAGGCAGCAGGTTTTCTGTTTCAGATTATTTCTTAAAGAGCTATGGCTTATTTTAGAGCTATGTTTTTGGGCTTGTTTACTCTGTTTCCTACCTTTGATTTTTATTTTATTTTTTAAAACTGTTTTTATTGATAACAAATTGCAGCATTATAAGACATCATACACACATCTTTGGCAAAGCTACACAAGATCTCAGCATTGTTTCACAACCCTTACAGAATCAGGAATACATAAGACCACAATCCTCAGAGACAAAGCATTCCTTCATGGTTACAACCGTGTACCTGGGTCAAAACTGTCAGAAAACCAGCCACTGGTTCGTATGTTATTACATAGTATCCTCGGCTGTCTGGTTTACCACGGTCTCATCCTCTCTCTCCAACAATGTTCGTCTCTCCCTCCGCAGTTCCACCGTAGGAGAAATACAGATCTCACCCCTATATTTGTTCCACTTTCCCCATTTATGGTCCCATTTTCGTGGGCACCCCTTCCCTTTATACACCAATTTTCCCACAATCATGGCATGGTCCATGTCTTTAGCCCAGTCACGTACGTGTGGTGTCATGTCCACCCCCCACTTCTGGGCGATATTACGTTCGGCGATAATCCAACCCATCGTGGCCCACAATTGCTCCGCCTGTGAGAGGTCAGTTGCCTCCCAGATATTGAGGAGGCAAAGTTTGGGAGATGGATGAATGGGTTTGTCACATGCCCTGGCCAGTTGTCGGGTGACGTCCTTCCAATATTGTTGTATGTGGGGAAAGTCCCAGAGAATGTGTGTGAATGTGCCAGTCTGGTTACACTGCTGGAGGCAGAGCGGATCAGGTCTCCTACTCAACCTAAATAACAATTTGGCGTCAAAATATACCCTGTGGAGAATCTTGAGCTGGACCAGCAGAAGTCGCATCCGAATCACCACCTATCGGGGAGAAGCCAGCACCACTCTCCAGTACTCGTCGGCCATCTCCCCCAGATCAGTCTCCCAGCTCGACCGTAGTTTCAGCATTGGGTCAATTCGGTTGTTCACTAGTTTCTGATACGTGAGGGAAATGGCCTTACGGTCCATAGGGTCCAGCAATAGTCTGTCCTCTAACGGCGAGGAATCCGGAAGGGGGGTGCCCTTCGGAAGGGCCAAATCAAAGGCATGGCTGATCTGGAGATATCGAAAAGTCTCCGAAGATGCTAGTTGGTACTTAGTTTGAATGTCCGCGAACGTTGCCTTCTTTCCTTTCACCCACATGTCCCCCACGGTAGAAATCCCAACCATGTCCCATTTATCAAACCCCGAATAGGTACTGAGGCGGCCCAAAATATCGGGTTCTATGCCAAACTTCCACTGTACGTGCCGTGGGGCCAGTCAAACGCCGTTTCCGATAGTTTGTATACAATGCCCTATTGTAGCCCCCCTTACCCATTAGCCAATGATCCGTGCGAAAACTAGGATCGTCATGCGGACCGAACACCCATCTGTTAATGGCTGTCAACTGCAATGCTTGATAGTAGAGGCGCATGTCCGGCAACCCTATACCTTCGTCGTACCATCCCATGGTGAGTTTGTTTATGACAATCCAGGGAGGTCGGTTCTCCCACAGCAATTCCCGTACCACCCCTTCAATTTGCAAGAAGTAAGAGTCAGGAACCGAATTGGGATCGTTTTGCAGGGCGTAGAGAAAACATGGCAGGGCGAGCATTTTAAATAGGGATGCACATCCTAAAAGAGTAAGGGGCAGCGCTCGCCAATGTGTGACATCCGACCTAAACCGGTGTAGGGGCCCCAGGAGATTCAGTTCGAAAAATAGTGTAGTATCGGGTGTGATAAAAATGCCCAAATATCGGAAACCCTGGGTCGCTACTGGAATGTCGTAACCTCGAGGAGTTTTTGGGGGTTCTCCCCAGAATGCATACATCTGGGATTTGGACCAATTTATCTGATACCCCTAGTGCGCCCCAAATATATGAAAAATGTGTAACACCCGTCATAGCGAGCGTGCTAGAGAGGTCAGATAGAGCAAAATATCATCCGCATAGAAATATACGGTCTTCATGGTCTCTCGTCCATTTAATGCCTCTTATGTCTGGATCTCCCCTGATCCAAACTGCAAGTGGCTCCAGCACCATGGCAAAGAGGAGCGGCGACAGCGGGCATCCCTGCCTTGTGCCACGACAGAGGGGGAAAAGAGGCAGAGCGATGATTGTTCACAGAGACGTGCGCCGTGGGTTACGTGTATAATAGTGTGATCCATCCAAACAGTTTGGGTCCAATCCCATACAAGCTAGAACAGCAAACAGATACTCCAATGCTATAGTGTCAAATGCCATTGTGGCATCAAGTGACAGTAAAATCGCTTCCTCCTCGAGGGTCTACCTTCGATTTTAGTAGTACCAGTCCTGCCGTTTTTCCATCGCTGTTTGCGCGGCAAAAATACTTGTACAGGATTCTGTGAGAGATATATTTCTATTACTTGCTTATTTCAATATGAAATGTGCATTGCTCGTTATTACTCTGATTCAGAAGTATAGGCTTTGAGCGTACTTGTTTGCAGAATGTTTCTGTGATCAGCCGCTCGTAGTGTCACTTTATGTTAAATCCATTATTGTCGGCCAAGTGCTGTGGGAGACAAGCTTTATTAACTGGGCGTTTGGAACATATTTAGGCTAACTATGCTACTTTTATCTCTAAACAAACCTTCACGTGAAGCACTTGCGTCCACGGCTTCTCCTCTTTTCAAAAGAACGCCAGTAGCCGATTCAATCGCAATTCTGAAAAAGAATTTCAGAACGCGATTAACGGTTGACTTATAGTTTTAGTGCGTTTTGTTAGATCGCATTCTTAGTTATATCTCCAAAATTGGCTTAACTAATTTTAAATCGGGCTTTTTACATGTCTACTCGTATCTCATTTTCACAGGCTAGCAAATGGCATTTCCGAATGGAGTCTCCTAAATATGGCCTCACATAGTGCTATTAAATTTTAGAATGAGGTATGCTTCTTTTTGAAGCAAAGCACTGTCAACATCAGTTAGCCTTTTAGATGCATTTAACACCGCCAAAACTGTCCATCTGAATTGATTTTCGCTGTGGGATTTTTCAACAAAGTATTCCACCATTGGGGCGGTTACAACCTTCTTTTTGATTCTCGACTGATGTTGTGAAATTCGGGTGTTTACTTGCTGATTGGTCTTTCCTATATATATTTTCATACAGGGGCAAACATTTGCATATACTACATGTTGTTATGGACAAATTCGGTACCTTCAATGGTGGTGCTGCAGGCCACACAATTCCCACATTTTCAATGACCCTCGATCGGTCTGAGGTTCCACTGGGCCAATAAGTCACTCTTTGGTTTGTGTAAAGAGGTGTCAGCTCGAACTATTTGCTGTCCGATGCTCTGGTTTCTTTTCATTGCAAACAACGGTTTGGGAAAAGGGCATTCAAAGTTCTCAAGTAAATGCCACTTTTTTAGTATAATTTGCCTGAACTTTTTTGTATCAGGGCAATATGTTGACACGCATACTAATTTCTCTAGTGTCTTTTTCTCTTTGACTTGGAGGAGGCTTTCTCGGGGTGTGTATCGTGCTCTTTTGGTAGAATGTTTAAGCAACTTTTTTGGATAACCTCTTGTGGCCATTTGTTACAAAAGATGGCAGCGTGTTCTTCGAAGTGTGATTTCTGGGAGCAGTTTCTTCTGATTCTTAACAATTGCCAATTTGGGAGGTTCTCTTTGAGGCTTCTCGGATGGGCACTCTTGTGGTGGTCACCTATGTGCATTTACAATGTGCACAATGATTGTCCTATGAATGTATGGAATTTGGATATAATTAGACCCAGGTCTTTTTCATGTTTGAATAAACAGCAAAAACCGAAATTTTCTTAAATAAAAAAGGTATAAATAAAATACCGGTTCAAACAAAAAGCAATGTGTTGGGCCATAATGCCAATTTAGATCACGTTCACAAATTAAGTAAGGTTCAGGCCCATCCCCTTGTTTAATATAGGTCTGCGGCCCAGCCTGCACCTTGCCCCCTGGGCCTAACTCCCTTTTCTTCCTGTTTCAGGAATTATTAACACATTTTTTAGGTTGTTCAGATTTAGCATTCTATTGCTTGTCTTTGCAGTTAACTCATGCTTGCGGGTGGGTGCTGTGCTACCCAAAGGTGAATTCAACTGGCTCACATAATTAAAAACACTTCTCACGATTGGTCAGGTAAGGGTTATGTTGCAAAACACACGTTGCACACTTGTCCTCACCACGTACATACTTGTTTTCGCTAGCACCCATGTTTCAGGGCTTCAAAAATGCTTATTCTCTCATACATCATGCATATGTTGTTGTCGTGATCCTGTGTACACACATAGGCTCAATGAAGATATTGCCTCAAAAAAGCTTACTCTCTCATACATCATTCATACGTTATTGTCGTGATCCTGTATACATACATAGGCTCAATGAAGATATCGCCCCATGAGCTGGCACAGAAGGTGAGTGTGATCAGACACTGCGGGGTAAAAAACACGGGTTGAAAGTTTCCCGTCTCTAAGTAGGTTAGCTTCGGTGGGCGGCTGTTTTTAAGACTTGCCGTTGTCTGTCTTACATGCTGGAGGCTGCACTCTCAAACGGGTATTACCTTCTTGTGGCTCTCAGGAACGTATTGTGAGCGTTCGGAGCCCCTTAAAACAGTGATGTAGGGATCGTTCTTGGTCCTGACGAAGAAAGCCAGGGGGATGGCTTTTGAAACATATTGATCCCGTAGAAGGTGACGCATTACGATACACCATCTACACCTCCCCATTTTTACTGTTTCCAGCTAGGGAAAGCAATACAATTATTTTTTCTACTAGCCAGGGAGCTTTTAAATTCTTGCACCACCTTTTTTCACGACCCTACTACCCCATGCACTACACATAACTTCTATCAAGAACTCAAGTGCTCCCGCGTCTACGTAGGTCATAGCACGCCCCGCCGCATAGAGGGACGGGAGGACCCCAATGATGAAGCATGACACTGAATTAGTTTTCAGTGTGTGAGGGGTATTTTACAAACCTGAAGAGTTTTTCTTCTGTAAACAACTAGAAGGTACCTTGAAAATAACATCTTTACTACACCATTGTTATGACTAGAACCTTCAAGGTTTGAAGGGCATTAAGCAATATAACGGTAGAATCATTTTGTTGAGAAATAGTATTAAGAGGAGGATGATTCTACCATTATCCCTCTTCACTCCCCCCTTTGTTTCTTGAGAACTGTTAACTGATCCAGCGCGAAACCAATACCTGATCAGGGCTCAATACTCATCAATAATATATGGCCCATACATATTCACCCAAATCCCTGATGCGCTTGGGTCAATTTATATAATGCCTTAAGATCTCAGTTTCTTTATAGATTCATGATTGACATTTCAAAATATATTTCTAACTTATAGATCAACTTTCCTTCCACTTGGTCAATGGACCAATTAGTTGAAGAGTTGATGGTGATGATATTACACCTCTAACTATTCAGTCAGTTTAAAATAATCAGACTCTCGGTGAGGTTAATAAAGTTTATCTCATAATTTTTAAAGTTCATAATGCTCAATGCATAAGGCACAAATACAAACAATGAAATTCATCAAGGGAGAGAAATCGTCATTAATTGCAATCAGAGTGAAACTTTGTCATTCAACATACGGTAGTCACATAAAGGAGTAGATAGATTAAGAGACCTAAGTTTCAGCAAAATATAATGCAAGAAATAATATTTATGACGGAGTGCATGGGTGGAGAGACAAATGTTTCAGAGATAAATACATTTGCAAGTAATTTTGCAAGAAAGAGTCAGAAAGATACAAACCCAATGGATCTGTGGAAAACCACCCCCGTGGCCTAGGGAATGGTGGGGTCCCCCAAAATAGGATCAGGGTACAAAGAAGTCAGGACCGAAGAGCAGGACAGGGACCGGAAACAGCTAGGCCTCTCTGCAAACCGACGATCAGCGACGCATTCACCCTTCTTCTCTTACTCCCCGCAAGTCTAAACCACACCCCTAAAGGCACCCCAATTATACACTAAAACCTAAATGTCCATCCCACATTAGTTGCAACAATTTGAGTAATTCAGCAGCTGATTGGTAGATTCAGGAGGTGGCTCTGTCACACCACTGTGACTTCACTTAAATGTTAGGCATGTCATTGTTTTACATCCTTTCCCATAGCCCACTCCTGACTCTTTCTCACGTTTCTGTTATAAGATACATTTAAACACTTTAATTCATAAAATTTTGCAGTATTTGCGGAAGGAGCTTTCTGTCCCACAGTCAGTCTCGCCTTCTGCCAAGCAGACCATATACTCTGTGGCTAGTGTCCTTCAACCTTTGTCCTTTCATCGCAGCACTCAGCACTTCTGTCTGCTCTAACAGGTCGGTTTCACTCTTCGTTGTGACCCCTCCCAACTCAGCCAACTTTAGGAATATGGATGTTTATTCAGCTCACTATGGCAAAATGGAACAGAACATTCATTAATTATATGATAATGTATTTTTCCCTGTTTACCACCCACCTTTGCACTATTTTCCCTGTTAAATGTTTACCTAGCAGAAGCATAAGGCAAAAGCGGCATTATTTACTAGATTTAAAGCAACATACACATTTATTTCTCGATTCGTTCAAAACACAATGTAAATACAGTTTGTTTTTTTTGTTCTTTCATGCCATTCCTTTTTTTTTTTTTTTTTTTTTTTTTTTTTAGTCCTCATTTTGCAATACTTGTGCAGGTTTTGATGTTTGGGGACCAGAGCTGCTATTTCAACTGTCCTGGGCAACTCCGAAAACCTTCAAAGGAAAGATTTTCCTTGCAGCTGGAAGCCAATTATCACCTAGACACAACGGAAGGGGCCATCCACCCTTAATTATTTAGTGTATTGCCTGGGTTAAATCATTGGACTTTAGTCACAAGGATTAGAGAAATGCTCCCAAATTTCCCAGAAGTTGTATTTTTTCCTGGGCTTTCCGCTTCTATCTAATCTGTTCACTCTACCAATAGATTTCCACCAATCCAAGTGTTTAGGTGGTGTGGTGCAAACCCAGTTAATACATATTTCTCTGCGTGCTAGAAGAATTAATACAAAAAGTAGGTTCTCCTGTCTTAAACCTAAATTACTTGTATTTACTAATGATTTGAAGATCCCAAAGATTACCAATTCCATACTTACAATTATTTGTTGACCAAGAAGGTCCGTCAGCATCTTACCAACTTTTAGCCAGAATTCTTCGAGATGGGGGCACTGCCAGAACATATGTAAATCATCTGCCTTATCTTCACCGCATTTTGGACATTTTTTCACTTGTTGATGGCTTTGGAACTTTGAAAGTTTTTTTGGAATCCAGTAGGCTCTGTGAATAGTGAAGATGTGATTTCTCCTTAGTGCGGCAGACTGAATGATACCCCAGCATTTCCCCATTGATACTTGCCATATGTCTTGAAGATCTGTAGTAGGCAGCGAGATCCCCCAGGTCGAGTCAGGAATCGTAAAGTGATCTTCTCCAGCTGTTATTAGAGACCAGTACCACAATGATACTTCTTTTTTCTGGAGACCGACTCCAAGCATCTTGAGTTCCAGTTGCTGGTTGCCCTTAAATGGTTCTGTTATTGAGTTTATCCAGCTCAAAAGTTGGTAATATTTAAACTTTGATAGGCGATCTTCTGTGGCAGATGTTAACAGATCCCAACCAATCAATGTGTTATTTGGAATAAGTTCCCCCCAGTTCAGGAATCCAGCTCTCCTTAACGGTAAGGCCAGTTGATCTTTAAGGCAGTCCGGAGTTCCGGGGGAATCCCAGACTGGAGAGTATTTACTATAATAGGGGATCTTTAGAGTTTTCCTGATTTGCAACCATAGCTTAGCTGCCGACAGAAGAACTTTCAGTTTAATCTTTTTAAAGAATTTTTGATGACCAAATTTAAATAGGAAATGGCCTCCTGTGTCTACCATCGCTTGTAGGTGTGGTGGATATACCTCATAGTTTTGCAAGAGTATCCTAGTGTGTTTAAATTGAAAGGCCTTACAATACTCTAGTATGTCTGGACTTGCTATACCACCTTGGATCTTTGTTCTTCTTAGTTTTTTCCAGGCTATTCTCGGACATTTAGAGTTCCATATAAAACCGTTTAGTTCTCCCTGTAGTTTAAGTATAGAAGCCTTATTGAATTCCAGGGGAATTGCGCTAAAAATAAAGGTGAATTTTGGGAGAATGGCCATCTTGATGATGTTAGATCTGCCTAAGAAAGTTAAGGGGAGCCCACTCCAGGTTTTCAAAAGTTTCCTTACTTCCGTTAGGACTCTGTTAAAGTTTATTTGTGGTAACACATCAATATCCTTGACTATGTCCAACCCAAGGTATCTAATCTTTGATTTCACTAGCTGCAGATTGCTTGTAGTGTTCCACTCCAGGATTTCTGATTTTGATTGATTTATCTGGTAACCTGAGATGTTGCCAAAGTCTTGTATCATTAGCTCAATTTCAGGGATTGATTCAGCGGAGTTGTTAGTGAAGATCATTAGATCGTCGGCGTATAAAGCAACCTTTTTGATCCAGTTTTTGTGGCAGAATGGTTTTATCCTTGGATTATTTCTGATAGAATGAGCAAGGGGTTCTATATATAGGTTAAAAAGTAGGGGAGAGAGCGGACAGCCTTGTCTGGTGCCTCTTTTAATAGCTATTTTTTCCGACAGGTTATCATTCACTAAGATTTTAGCTGAAGGGGAGCTATAGATGTTTCTTATGGCCTCCAAGAAATTGACCCCTAACTTGAATTTCTCTAAGACGGCATGTAAGAAGACCCAGTTGACTCTGTCGAAAGCTTTGGCCGCGTCTAATGTTATGACAGAGAGGGGCGCCTTTTGATGGACTGAAATGTCTATTGCTCCTATGAGTTGATGAGTGAGGTCTTGTAGCTGCCTGCCCTTTATGAAGCCTTTTTGATCTTCATGGATGATATTCTCTACACATTTACTCAGCCTCTTTGTGAGAATCTGTGTATAGATTTTATAATCACAATTTAAAAGTGATATAGGTCTGTAAGATTCACATTTGGCTGGATTTTTTTCTGGTTTTAAGATTAGAGTTATTGTTGCTTCATTCCATGAGGTTGGTTGTCCCTTTTTTTCCAGAAAAATATCATTAAAGAGGGATGTTAAGTAAGGTGATAAGGTTTCCTGAAGAGCTATATATAATTCATTTGGGATGGAATCTGGGCCTGCCGCTTTTGCTTTTTTAAGTTCTTTTAATACCTGAGTAACTTCTTCTACAGAGATTTCATCATTTAGTTCTATGCTCTGGGCCGAAGAGATGCTCGGGAGATTCAGGTTCTGTAAATACCTATCTATCTGTGCTTTTGTGGGAAAGCAGTCTTCAGAGTAGAGGCCCCCAAAGAATTGCTCAAATTCCTCCTTAATGATTGTTTCATCCAAGGTTTTTGTAGGGGGGTTCCCTGCTACGAGCTCTTTGATTTTGTTTCTAGCTTGGTCCGATTTTATTTTCCATGCGAGTATCTTACCACAACCTTCACCATATTCGTGATGGGCAAGCTTACTTGTCTCCCATTTTTCTTTTACCCTTGCCTCCAAAGAATCTCTTAAAGATGTTTCTTTATCTTTCCTCTCCTGACTAAGAGATCTGGTTGTTAAATCTGAATTGGACCTTTGGAGCTGTATATCGATCAGTCTTATTTCTTCTTCTAATCTGTTTAGCAGTTGTCTCTCAGTTTTCTTTTTAAAAACAGCAAAGCTCTTGACAATACCCCTCACCACTGCTTTGTATGTATCCCAGACTAGCTGACTGCTCATTCCTTCACAATTCTGCTAAAAAAACTGGGTAGTTTCTACCTTTAGGTGGTTTATGAAGGATTGATCTAAGAAGAGGGATTTATCGACCGTCCATCTCCTATGGATGGGAGACTGTTCTAATTTCAAGACTATTTTGACTGCTGAATGATCCGAAAGATGTGCCGGGAGATGCTCCACTTTTTCTACCCTTGCCACTAAGGTACTATCTAGTAGGAAGAAGTCGATTCTAGAAGAATGGCCCAATCTTTTATTCTGGAAAGTGAACCTTAATGATTGGTCTCCTTTAAGACTCCACACATCCCTAAGTCCTAGATCTTTCATTGCAATTCTGAGCCATTCCCTCATTTTTGGGAGGGAAATGCCCTTTTTAACTGGAAATCTATCAGTTTTTGGATCAATGGTAATATTAAAGTCCCCCCCCCCAGATTATGGGAGATGAGAAATCGAGTAAATGAGTATATAGGCTCTGGAGGGGCTCCGGGTCATCTAAGTTGGGGCCATAATATCCCACTATAGTGAGCTGTTTTTGGTGTAGAATTACCTCTACTATAGCCCATCTTCCCTTGTTATCTACCCTGGAGGAAATTACTCTGAGATTCAAGGATTTTTTAAAAATAATTGCTACGCCTTTTATATTGCATGTCTGGTTTGTGCAAACTGAAGTATCTATCCATCTTAGATTTTTAGTGAAATCTTCCCATTCTTGTTTTAACAGATGAGTTTCTTGTAGAATTAAGATTTCACATGCCGAGTTTTTTAGATACTCGAATATGGTTTTTCTCCGCTTTTGTGTTCTTAAACCGTTAACATTCCACGTTAAGATACTAGACTTTACATAATTATCCATTTTGGGTTTTTTCGACCTTGGCTGTTAGAACAGTCTGAATGCAATACTGGTTCTCTCCACTTCTCCTAATTACTGCAACTTGAGGACATTTTTTTTGTAGTTTTTTTTCACTTTAATTCATAAAATTTTGCAGTATTTGCGGAAGGAGCTTTCTGTCCCACAGTCAGTCTCGCCTTCTGCCAAGCAGACCATATACTCTGTGGCTAGTGTCCTTCAACCTTTGTCCTTTCATCGCAGCACTCAGCACTTCTGTCTGCTCTAACAGGTCGGTTTCACTCTTCGTTGTGACCCCTCCCAACTCAGCCAACTTTAGGAATATGGATGTTTATTCAGCTCACTATGGCAAAATGGAACAGAACATTCATTAATTATATGATAATGTATTTTTCCCTGTTTACCACCCACCTTTGCACTATTTTCCCTGTTAAATGTTTACCTAGCAGAAGCATAAGGCAAAAGCGGCATTATTTACTAGATTTAAAGCAACATACACATTTATTTCTCGATTCGTTCAAAACACAATGTAAATACAGTTTGTTTTTTTTGTTCTTTCATGCCATTCCACACGTTAATGCATGCATGCACAAAGCAGTTTCCCCTCATGTTTATGTAAGGTGCACGTTAGTTTTCTATTACTACTTAGGTGCAGATTCCGATACGGGTCGGAAAGCACTCCGACCGAGCCAGATCCGGAGTGTTTTCTGACGGAGCCGGAGTCCTGCAGTCCGACCGAGCGTGTACGATGTGGCCGTATGCTGCCGGACTCGGTTCGGTCGGACTCCCATAGAAGTCTCGCACAAGGGCACCCCCTACAGTGGGTACGCATTGGTGCCATCCTCACCGTACATGCCTGTGTTGGGGGGACCCTTGGGTCTCCCCCTGTGTCCAAGTCGTAGGGTTGCGGGTGACAGGGGGTCCGATGCGGACCCCCAAAGGCATCCACCCGGAGGTTTTGCGAGCCAGACACTCCGGCTCACACAGGCTGTCCGACACGTGCATCGTACTGGCTCGGTCGTAAATCGCATCCATTGCACACCACGGTTAGCTTATGACCGAGATGTACGGAGCGGTATGGACCCGGAAACGACTCGGTCGGTGAATTTCACGAAGCTCGCATCGTACTTGCTCGCTCGTACAGCTGTACGAGTCGGGCGGAACACACGTGTACGGCTCGTAGTTTTTCCGGCCGGATCGCGTTTGGTGCCCTTCCGACCCGGATCGGAATCGGTCCCTGACTGTCAGTACGTTTTATGGGGGTGTTCATCCGAGCAGGTCTCGTTCTGAGAAATCCTGCTCCATCAATCCCCCCTCTGATGGTTTCCTGGAGCCATTATAAAATACCTACCATACCCAGTCCCAGTTATCTATAACTCTGTGTTCTTCTCTCGTTTTATGACACTTTTATCTAAATCTTTCATCATGTCATAGTATTCTCCTTTCATCTCTTCTAGTTCTATATCCTCTCTTTTTCTTTCGCTTCGTTTATTCCTTGATTCTGTCACTTCATTTCTTCCACTTACTCTTAAAACATGTATATGTTATTGTTATCACTAAAGCTACTATTGCTACAGAAATAATTGCCATTATTGTTTTTCCTAATAAGCTGCTTCCAAAGGTAGAAAACCATTTACCTACTGAAGAGAAACCCTTACCAAGTTTCTCACAAACACCGTTAACCTCCAGTTGGTTCAAGTCTTCATGTAATTTTGTAATATTCTTAATATATTCCTCAATCCCTTTACTTTTATCAGGAATATAGGTACAGCAGTGTTGAATTTTCAAAATGCCACAGACTCCACCCTCTTTTGCCAATAAAATATCAAGGGCAAGTCGATTTTGTGAAACCATTGATCTAATTGCAACCATTTCTTTATCAATCATTAAGAATCCACCAGCAGTATTTGTTGATAAACGATCAACCACTGTAGATCATTTTTGAATTTTGTGTGAAGTCAGAACAACTCCAACTGAGGGTATCAGTGCACCAAAAATATCACTTACGGTTTCTGAGAAACTAGCTCTTTTGTTACGTATTAGACCTTGATTCATTTCTTTTAATCTGTTATTGTTTCAGTCTATATGGTAGACGTTAGGGAAGACAATTGCAAAATAACACCTACCATTCCAATGTGTAGGCAGTCTGTAAAAGACTTTCTTATCACACACATATTAGACTCCTGGGAAAACAGGATCAGTTCCACCCTTTAATCCCCAACCTCCATTAATTTGGAAAGTATGCTCACATTCACTACTACAAATGAAATAATTATTATAGTTAGTTTTAGTTCTAAGCAAACATATTTTTCCCTTTTGGTGCCAGTTGAAGGACATTGCAGCGTATGTCTCGCCCTTCTCATAATTTCCTTAGTTAAAAGCCCATGGTGGAACCCGGAATTTCTGTTTAGCAGCTTTTCTTTGGAAACTTTCTCTTCTAATTTCCACCATTTCGATTAACACTTTCTCCTCAACTCGCAAACTACAAGTTAGGTTATTTTTATAGGCATATTCTATATCTAAAGTTTTGGTAATATGAAAAAATACTCCCAAGTATTGTGCATTCTTTCTACTTAAAACCTTATTTAGCTCTTTTATAACTGGTATTTCTGAAAATACTAAATCTATATTAGAATAGTGATATTCGAGTTTCCTTGTTACGTACAACAGGCTGGTAAGGACACTGCAAGAAACACCATTAAAGGTAGGTGGTCATAAGTCACCCCCTCTGAGACAGACAAAGGTAATTGCATGCACACATAACAATCACTCACATTCATGGAATTAGTATATTCATATAACAATTTAGTAAAGACATTTAATGAAAAATCATTAATGGGTTTATCATGATGGAAAATACTTCCATCCAATTGTCCAATATTGGTATTCTGGTTTCCATTAGTTACATCATTCACTCTTTCTCTTGTTACATCATTAGTACTGTTTCCGTAATTTAATTACTATTAGAATAGGGACAATGACTGTTAATAATACCCATACATGCATTAATAAAAAGACACTACATAAGCAAGCTTCAATACACCTACGTTTTAGACCAGAATTTGGATGTTCAGTCACTTCTACTTCCACCATTTTATATTCTATAAAAATATCAAAATCTACGAAAATCGAAACCTATTAATTCGAAATCTACTTCAAAGGTTTCTGCATAAATAAAAGTGTAATCCTACACTTCAAGGCTTTCTTCTTTACCCTCTTCTTTTTATTTTCTTTCTTTGGGTTTTCTGAATCTTTGAATTCGTCTTCGTCTGACAAATGTTGAACCTTAATTTTTTTTCTTCAGTTCTTTTATGGCGGTCTCAAATTGCTTTTATCAACTTGCTCAGTATTGGAATTGTCTTTGTCTTCACTTGGATCTGAACTTTCAATTTCTTCTAAGATGATGTAAGTCCACTCAGGTGCTTTGTATTTCCTACTTGAGTTTTTTACTCTCTTTGTCTTTCGTACTAACTCTTCTCCTGACTCTTCTTGTTCAGTATGACTTGAGACCTCATTAATTTGCTCTGCTCTTTTGTTTAACCTTCTTCTCACTATTTTGTACTTTAATCTTTTCACTCCTCCTGGCCAATTGTCATCTTTTATGGTTTCTTAGTTTGGACTACTTTTTCGCCTTCTGTATCTGGTTCACAGATTCTTTTACTTGGCCCTGCTTTTATTGTTTCTTCTTCCTGACTTTCAGGAGCTTCTGTTTCTGTTGTTTCGACAGTAACTTCATTCACTTCAGGTTCAACTGTGACTTGACTTTCTTCTGGCTCAACAGTGATCTCGCTTTCACTTGGTTCAGCAGTACATTCACTTTCTTCTGTTTCGACAGTAACTTCACTTCTTTCTAGCTCAACCGCAGTCTCTGGAGACCCAGTATCTGGTGCCCACTTTACTTGACTTGTGCTCGGCTGTTCATCATCTGTTTGCTCTTCAGAATCTGTCACTCTAGATTCTTTAGCTTCACACACTTCAGCCTCTGGTCTTTGACTTTGATTTACCTTTTGTGGCTGTATTGGTTTTTCGAGTGGACTTGGGACTAGTCTGGTATGGCGGCGAACGACCATCGCAATGCATGCGTCACATCACATGCGTTTACGTCGCGTGCCGTGACAACGCGCGCGACGTTATGGCGCGTGCGTTCACTACGCATGGCGTTACATCGCGGGCACCATTACAGTCATATATGGTACTGTTTAGGCTTTAGGGTTAGGGCTTAGGGTTAATAGTAGTATATGGTTGTATTTTAGGCTTTAGGGTTAGGGCTTAGGGTTAGGAGTCGTATATGGTAGTGTTTTGGGCTTTAGGATTAGAAGTCGTATATGGTACTGTTTTAGGCATTAGGGTTAGGGCTCAGGGTTAATGTTAGTGTATGGTACTGTTTTGTTTTTACTGTTTATGCCTTCGGGTTGAGGGAAGTGTCAGGGGGTTGTACTGTGTTTGGGGGGGCCGTTAGGGAGAATTTTGCAGTGTGATAGAATGCGTGGTCTTTGTGTGCGTTGTAAATGTCTTTTGCATGCATGTAAGGGCGGAGTGCGTTGTGATGGTTTGCGTGGTGAATGCAATGTGATGGTGCGTGCGATGTGAGCAATGCAATGTAATGGTGTGTGTTGGGTTTGTTTGTGTTGCATCTTCATACATCCGGTATGGCTCGCATGAATCCAATTTGGCAAGCCAAAACACTTCACTGCCGTTGTCGTCACCAGAATGACTTGGTAGAGTCCATTCCACCTGGGTTCTAAACACTTTTTCCTCATGTGCTTCTTGACAAGAACCCACTCACCAGGACTCAGATCATGAGCTTGATTCCTCTAGGTTGTAGTGGCATTTTCTTTAACCTGGTGAGACACAGAACGCACCAGATCAGCCAATTCTTTGCAATATTCAGGCACCAGATCATCTGATATATTCATCAGTTTGTTTGCTAGTATAAAGGCTTGTCTCATTGCTCTTCTCATTCATGTGGACTCAATCCTGTCTTTTTGTCAGGAATACTTCTCAGACTTATCAATACAAGGGGTAAAGCGTCAGGCCATTTCAGTGATGTGGATGCACACACTTTACCTAACCTACATTTTATACTGCCATTGATCTGCTCAACCACTCCAGATGCTTCGGGTCGGTAGGTGCAATGCAGCTTCTGTTCAATTTTTAATGCTACACAGATCATCCAAATTACTTCGTTGTTAAAATGTGTTCCTCTATCTGTCTCTAAAGTGACTGGAAATGCAAACCAAGGAATCAATTCTCTCAAGAGCACTTTAGCTACAGTTAGGTTGTCATTTCTTTTCCTGGGATAGGCTTCCATCCAATGAGAGAACAGGCAGACAATAACTAGCACGTATTTCAGCCTGTTGCATGGGGGTAACTCGACAAAATCCAATTGGAGTCGGGTAAATGGTCCTTCTGCTTTTCCAATTGTACCCCAGCTAACAACTGTCTTTCTGCCTGAATTTAATTGCTGACAGGTGACACACACTCTGACAAAGGCTCTCTGCAATGACCCTGAACGTTGGTTTATACCATGTCTGCTTGAAGAGTCTGATAACTGCATCTCTTCCAATATGTGCAACTCCATGGTACACCCCGGCCATGTGGGAAAGTAAAGAATATGGCAAGACCGGTCGATCATCAAAACAGACCCACAATTCGTCCTAAGCTCCCTTTCTACAGCCTGTATTACTGCATCTTTCCTTTTCCTCATCACTTGCCTCTTCCTGCATCTGCCTAACTTCTTCCCAAGTCTCAAATGTAGTTGTAAACATAAGATGGCATTCACTATTTCCCCTCTTAATTGATCTGTTTAAGGCCATTGTATTTCATGTACATAAACGCGCATTTTGGTCAGCGTATCTGTTGCCCTCCGTCACATAATTATCTCCTATTTAATGTGCAGCACATTTGACCACTGTAATTCTTTTGGGCAATTGTAAAGCAACCAATAATTCTTTTATAGTTTTGTCGTTTCTGATAGGGTAACCTGAAGTAGTCAGAAATCCCCTTTGCATCCATAGCTGACCGAAGTCATGTATAATCCCAAAACCATATTGACTGTCAGTAAATATGGTTACTCTCAGACTTTCGGCAATTTGCTATCTCTAGTTAGAGCTATCAATTCAATAATTTGAGCGGAGTTTACTCCTTTTAAACAAGATGATTCTAAAACTCCTGTTATGGTGCATTCGGCATAGACAGTACATAGTTCACCTCTCTCATTTCTCAAACATGACCCATCCACAAATATCTCACTGTCTCATTCCTCCAATGGAACATCCTCTATATCTGGCCTAGGTTTGGTGCACAGCTCTGTCACATCCCAAAAATTGTGATCTGTTTCCTCTTTCACTTCCTCACAACGTGAATTTGGTAACAAGGTAGCCGGGTTCACAGTTGTGCACCTCACCACAGTCACATTCTCAGCATCCAAGATCACTCTTTCATATTTAGTCAGTCGACTAGAGGTCATGTACTGGATCCGGTACGAGTCAACAGAATTTCAACTGAATGTGGCACATACACCTTGACTGGATATCCCATCACAAACGCTTCACTCTGTTCCAGACTCACACAAGTGGCAGCTACTGCTTTTAAACAGCCTGGTAACGCTGCAGCCACTGAGTCCAAAGTAGCAGAAAAATATGCTATTGGACGATGTGCCATTCCATGTTTTTGAGTTAGGACTGAAAGTGCACACCCATCTCTTTCACAGCAGTACAATGCAAACCCCTTTGCATAATATGGCATTCCCAATGCAGGTGCTTGACAAAGACTGTTTCTCAGTTTAATAAATGCTTTCATTCCTTCATCATCCAAAACAATCAGATCTTTCATATCCTTTCTCGTCCTTCTTTTTGAGTTTTGGGTGGTTTCATTTGTTTAATCACATTAATCCTTTCTGGTGTCACTTGTCTGACTCCCTTTTCTATTCTGTGTCCCAAGTATTGGACTTCCTGATTACAAAATTGTAATTTTGCTGGGGAGACCTTGTGTCCTCCTTCTGCCAAATGATTCAGTAAGACACCAGTGTCTGTCACACAGACCTCTCTGGTTTTTGATGCCACCAATCGGTCATCAATATACTGAACCAAAACTGAATTTCCTGGCATGACTAAAGTCTCTAGACATTTCTTCAAAATCTGATTAAAGATTGATGGACTTTCAGTATACCCTTGAGGAACTCGGCACCATGCCAAGACACGGTCTCCGAACCGGAACGCAAACAAGTACTGGCTTTCCGGGTGTAAAGGGATTGAGAAAAATGCTTGGCACAAATCAATTACTGTGTACTATTTAGCATCACAGGGAATTTGGTAAAAGATCATGGCTGGATTTGGCACTATTGGACACAGGGTACCACAATTTTATTTATTTTTCTCAAATCCTGCACAATTCTGTATTTTCCACTGGGCTTCTTTATTCCTGTAATAGGTAAATTACAAGGACTGCTCAGTATTTCTTTCAGAATCCCCTGTTCACTCATTTGATCAATCACAGGATCAACTCCTGCAATTACATCTGGACTCATTTTGTACTGAGGTGTGTTTGGATATATGGCACCCTCTTTAACTGTAATCTGAATCAGATCTACATTTGTCATTAGGCCAATTTCCTTTCCCGTGAAATCCCACACATCCGACCTCACTGCACTTTTCAATTCTTCAGGCAAATTCTCTTCAGTGAGAAGTGAAAACAACTCATCCACTTCTGTCCCTTACTTTGCTAGCATCATCTTAAATTCAACATCCTCATCAGGTGTCTGAAATACAATACTATCCGGTGTACAGTAGATGATGCAGTTCATTTTGCATAATAAATCCCTACCTAAGGGATTTACTGGACTCGAGTCACATACCACAAACCGATGCATGTCTCTGAAGTTTTCAATACTTCTATGGGATTTGTTCTAATCTGCTTATTTGAGACTCGTACAACTTGGATAGTTTCTCCCGAGAGGGGTATATTAGGAATTTCTGCTGCTCTCACAGTAGAAAGGGTAGCACCAGTGCCCACTAAAAAGGTAAAATCAATCCCTTCAACCTTTCCATCAACAAATGGACCTGACTGATCTACCGCCAAAGATGCGCCAAGTACGCACTTTTCCTACCCCCTCAGGCACCGTAATTGATATGAGTCCGAATCACTCTAATTGCACTGCCACAAATACTGTGGAACCATTTGTACAGTTTGATTCTTACCGACTAGTTCACCTCCTTGATATCCAGTGTTCGCACTGTACCTCTGCACTTGAGCATTCACATTATTTGGCATGGGAGCTTGTGCCACCTGTAACTGTGGAGTAACTATCTGCTGCTGCCGTTGATTTAAACTCATCTAATTCTGCATCTGTGGAATTAAATTTTTATTTACAGCATTATTCTTTTGTGCAGATCTACACTTGTTCTTCCAATGTCCAATTTTTCCGCACGCATGACAAGGAAATTTCTTTTTAGTTTTGTTTCTGCTCATTTCCCCTCTACCTCTACCTCCACTAGGTATCTGACCGTTTTGATTTTGACCATTCATTTGATAACCTGTATGTGAATTATTGTTTGACTCTTGCTGCTGTGCTACCTTCACTTGCGCCCACATCATTTTCTCTTTTAACTTTTTATGTTTAGTATCAATTTCGTCACTGCAATACTTTGCATACCTTAAGATCTCAGCAACTGTTTTGCTCTGCCAGCAGATATAATGCTGCTGTATCATATTGCTAATCTCTAGTCTCAGTCCAAATACAAAACAGTACACAAAATGTCCAATATCTTTACCTCCAATATTCTCAAACCCACTGTACTGTTTGAATACCTGTAGCAACCTTTCATAGTAGGCATGAACTGATTCCTTTGGTTCTTGGGTTGTTCTTTCAAGCTTAACCCAATCGGTTTCTTTTGGAGAAATCATCCCTTTCAAATATGTGATAACCTGACTGTACTTTTTCATTACCTCCTCCGACGGAGCACCTGTTTTAGGATCTCTAGGATATTCATCTTTTGGCCAATCGACAGTGATCTTACACTCTGTCCACAAATCTGCAGGAATGACAATCTCAAACAATCCATCCCACTCTTTTAACAAAACCTTTGAAACTTTCACAAACTTATTTACCTGTTTGTACCACTCAACTAGTTTCTCCCTTAACCTGGGGAAATCATTCGTAAAAGACAATATATCCTGTCTTGTACAAGGGACATGAACATATCCACCACCTGGAACTTCTCTCATTGGACACACTCTCTCAACTGTTTCTGTCTCTTTTAACGGAAACATAGATGCTCCTTTACTAGCTGCCTCTTCCTTCTTTTTCATCCATCTATTTTTCCATCGATCTACATCTCCCCATTTTTCAAAATATTAATCAACTCTTTTATCTGGAACCTTTTCCTGGACACATTCAAACTCTCGAAATCCTTATCAGTAAAAGCCAATCTGTACGATTTCTGTAACGCTTTCGATTTTTCTATGTCTACCCCATACTGACTAGCAGCTTTTGATATTTGTTCATGAAGATTCTTTGCTCTCCAGGTAATACTTTTACACAAAAACAATAACTCGCCATCCAGGTAAGTTCCTAATCTGTCGGGGCCTATTGTTAAGCCTGGGCAAGCACTACGCTACGCTCGCGTAGTTTGCAAAGTTTGCGCTACTTCGCACAACGCGAATTGCACGTAGCACAGTGCAAACACGTGTAGCGTAGCGTAGTGCAGCGGTCATTTTTTGCTTGCTCGCGGTCCTCAACGTCAATTTGGCGACTGCGAGCAAGCAAAATGACATCCCGGCGAGACTTTTTCCTTGTTCGCGATCAGCAACAACAAGTTGCCAATCGCGAGCGTGGAAAATAAACCTCTCGCCGAGTTTCTCAACGTGGGGAGGTCAGATTTCTCATTGCGAGTGGTCGCGTATGCTCGCGACCGCTCGCCATGAGAAACTACCAGTCCGCATTGAGAAAGCTGCCGCTCGAATAGAAATCTACTCGAGCGGCAGAAAATGACCGCTTGCACTGTGCCAAGCATCCAGCACTGTGCAATCAGTGCAAACAGCATCTTGCACAGAGCACTAAGCAGTTTGTGAAGCTACGCGTAGCTTGCGTAGTGCGAAGTGCACTTCGCGTAGCTACACGTAGCGCTTCTTCGCAAACTACGCCCAGGGTTACCTATTGTACCAATAATCATTCCTTCCAAATCTACTTTCAATTGACTTACATTTATACTCTGTGGTTGGGGTTTCGGCTTCACCATTCCTTTTATCCACTCATTCAATTCCTCCGGAGAAGGACTTGATGAACTCCCTGCCATTGGTGTGACATTCGGCCCTATTTTCCTTGGGACTAATTGCATTCCTTTTTAGGGGGTCTTGGTTATCATATCACAAGGTATTATTTGTGTTAGCCTGTTCATCCTCATCTCCTACACTCATCACATTACTCCTGACACTATTCCTCGGAATTGTTAACATATGCACGTTTGACATATTCTGTTTTTCTCCATACAATGGAACTACCGTACCATTTGTCACTGGTACTGTCAATGCTTCCGCATTTAGACTTAACTGATTTATTTTTTGGGCCTGTTCTACTCTCGCTTTATTCAATAACTTGTTTTCATTCTCCCGTACTACTCTAACTATATCTGTGTCTTGTGGAGTTAATGGGGTTTTCAATTGTGGTGCGTTTGGAGTTAATTCTCCTGAATTCTCTTCATAAGGCGGAGGTCTTTTAGTTATAAGATCTTCTATCAACTCATCATCGGACTCATTCTAGCTATAGCCTACACTCGAATGCTCTATGTTTTTCTTTTTCTCTTTACATTTGCCTCCTGTCTGCTCTCCAGCCATCAAAACTGGACATAAACCTGCAGTTATCACAGCTCTCCTCCATCTTTTTATTCCATCTTCCCTTCTCTCAAAAGGGTATCTAGACATTATACTTCTGTATGTTGTGCCACCACGAAGTTTCTCTCTATCAAAAGCTTCAAGTTTCCATTCCTCCAATGCTTTGTACTGGGTAAGTCTGGGATTCGGCTCTAATGAACTCATTTGATTTCTCAAATTCTGTAAAATCCTCACATTAAATGAACCATGCAGTGGAAAAGCTATAACACCCCATCCTTCGTATATTCTACCCAATTCTCTAACCATGTACACGTATAGTATCCTCGCTCTAACATCATAAAAGAAGCAGGTGTTCCTGGAGGTGGAATCGGAATTCCCTCTCTGGTCACTATCGGTTTATCCTTGTTAAAGAAATTCTTTATTTTCTTAAGAAACTTCATTTTATAATCTTTTACACAAACGTACTTCAACAAAAACAAACAAAGAAATTCTTCCGTAGTTCGGCTTATCCTATTTGTCAACTTTCAACCAATACCAGCGCGACTCACACCAACCGTCCAATCACGGCACACTACGTATCTACTATCTTGACCAATACCAGCGCGGCTCACACCAACCCACCAATCAGAGCTCACTACACACCTACTGCCTGACCAATGCCAGTGCGGCCTTTCTGTGACCCTCCCTTCACAAAATCTTACGGCAATAATTTTCAGAGTTTTTCTTAGTCACAATTTCTATTAGTAACGACACAACACAATGCTACCTTGTCTGTTCCACTAGTAAAGAGATAGCTTTCACCCTTTCCAAAGAGATTTTCTTACACTGCAAGTAATAATTATCTCACTTCTCTAACAAGCTCCGGGAGGACCTAGTACTCCTCTAGGGATAAGGCCAAAGTTTCACAAGAGGACTTTTTGGTGTGAAAAGAGTTCTTGTTACTCACCTGGGGATAAGGCTAGAGTTTCGGAAGTGGACCCTTCGCTATTCCAGACACTCTACTCGTATACAATATTTTCCTAAATATAACACCTACAGCCCTGTGAAGCTTTCGGTATTATTTCCAACATAAAAGTACTTTTGCAGTGTGATTTCTTTATCCACACCCTTCTTCTGCCTACTCCAGGCTAAATTTAATTCCCGGGATTCCTCAGGTAACTCCGTACCTGTACTTCTAGACAACATTGAACATGACACTAACTTTTCATGTTAAGAATATAATCAATAATCATTACCAAACTAATCAATAATTAAACCGTGCTCTGTTACCAGAAAACTGATACAGCGCAAAACCAATACCTGATCAGGGATCAATACTCATCAATAATATACAACAATGGCCCATACACATTCACCCAAATCCCTGATGCACTGGGGTCAATTTATAATAATGCCTTCAGATTTCAGTTTCTTTATAGATTCATGATTGACATTTCAAAATATATTTCTAACTTATAGATCAACTTTCCTTCCACTTGGTCGATGGACCAATTAGTTGAAGAGTTGATGGCAATGATATTACACCTCTAACTATTCAGTCAGGTTAAAATAATCACAGACTCTCGGTGAGGTTAATAAAGTTTATCTCATAATTTTTAAAGTTCATAATGTTCAATGCATAGGGCACAAATACAAACAATTAAATTCATCAAGGGAGAGAAATCGTCACTAATTGCAATCAGAGTAAAACTTTCTCATTCAACATACGGTAGTCACATAAAGGAGTAGATAGATTAAGAGACAAGTTTCAGCAAAATATAATGGAAGAAACAATATTTATGATGGAGTGGATAGGTGGAGAGACAAATGTTTAAGAGAAAAATACATTTTCAAGTAATTTTGCAAGAAAGAATCAGAAGGATACAAACCCAATGGATCTGTGGGAAACCTAGGCAATGGTGGGGGTCCCCCAAAATAGGATCAGGGAACAAAGAAGTCAGGACCCAAGAGCAGGACAGGGACAGGAAACAGCTAGGCTTCTCTGTAAACCGACGATCAGCGACGCATTCGCCCTTCTTCTCCTCCTCCCCTCAAGTCTAAACCACACCCCTAAAGGCACCCCAATTACACCCAAAAGCCTGCATGTCCATCCCACATTAGTTGCAACAATTCGCCTAATTCAGCAGCTGATTGGTAGATTCAGGAGGTGGCTCTGTCACACCACTGTGACTTCACTTAAAGGTTAGGCATGTCATTGTTTTACATCTTTTCCCATAGTCCACTCTTGACTCTTTCTCACGTTTCTGTCATAAGATACATTTAAACATTTTAATTCATAAAATTCAGCAGTATCCACGGAAGGAGCTTTCTGTCCCACGGTCGGTCTTGTCTTCTGGCAAGCAGACAATATGCTCTGTGGCTAGTGTCCTTCAACCTTTGTCCTTTCATTGCAGCACTCCTGTCTGCTCTGACAGGTCGGTTTCACTTTTCGTTGTGACCCCTCCCAACTTTAGGAAAATGGACGTTTATTCAGCTCACTATGGCAAAATGGACCAGAACATTCATTAATTATATGATAATGTATTTTTCACTGTTTACCACCCACCTTTGCACTATTTTTCCTGTTAAATGTTTACCTAGCAGAAGCATAAGGGAAAAGCGGCATTATTTATTAGATTTAAAGCAACATGCACAATGCGGCCTATTCATGCTTTATTTCTCTATTCTTTCAAAGCACAATGTAAATACAGTTTTTATTTTTTAGTTCTTTTATGCCTTTCTACACGTTAATGCATGCATGCGCAAAGCTGTTTCCCCTCATGTTTATGTAAGGTGCACGTTAGTTTTCTATTACTACTTACTGTTAGTACGTATTATGGGGGTGTTCATCCGAGCAGGTCTCGTTCTGAGAAGTCCTGCTCCATCAGCCTCTTGAGTAAAGAAGAGCACCTGTGACGCTGTACTGGATTTATTGAGAGCACCTGAATTAACAAAAAATTGACTTTACCATGTTTCTAGAGACCAGTCGACGGCCATGCTCGAGGAGTAGAGGTAACTCTGCGCGAGGGGCTGTTGAACTGTTCGGCGCGTGGTTGTGGCACATGGCCCAGTGAGAGGTTGCGGCCACTTTAGAGATACTCGGCGCATGGAGATGGTGCGCAGCTTAGTGAGAGGTTGCACACAAGCAGATGGCAAGCAGGTGGAATCTTGGAAGCGGGATATGTGGGCTGCCAGCGAGGCCGCGTAGAGGAGCAAATGCACAGCTGACTCTGGCTTGATTGTTTGGGCCATTCTAAACATCCTGCCTCTTTACCACTGTGAGGACATCTACTTCCATCCTGGATTGGGTGGTTCTACATACTTTTGAGGATTTGAGCCAGTGTAAGTTTGCGTTTCCTGCTACAAAGCCTCGTTGGATCCCGATTCAGGTGGAACCAGAAGCTGCGGGTGGCACACACACTGCAGGCAGTTCTTGGGACTTTGGAGTGTTCACCTCACATGTGAGGCATCATTTTTCTTTGAGGAACCCTCATTAAAAGTTGGCAAGCTGTGTGTGGAGGTGTACCACTTGACCAGCTGGAAACACGCTATGCTGTTGTCGGTCCTCCTGTGAAGAGACGCTATGCTGTTGGAGGTTCTGCTTTATTTGCATTTTGGTTCCCAGATAAATGTGGTTTTGGAACATCAACAATTTTTTGCCCACCAACAAGGCAAAAATGAACACACTGGCAACGTTGTAGCGTGTTTGAGGAATTTGGCAAAGGCGTGTGATTTGGGGTATTTAACTGATTTGTTGATTTGTGATCAGTTAGTGCGCTGCACAAACAATGTAAGGTGCAAGAAAAGCTGTGCGCCAAGAAACCTGGCGACAACATCATGAAGTGGAAATTCGGACGGATAATCATCATGGGGAAGGGAGTGTTTCCAGAATTTCATTCACAAAAAATTATGACAAGAATGTGATAGGTGTTAAGTCTGAGTCTGACTGCATCAAAGTGAAGTGTTATCGGTGTAGTAGTGTTCAACATACGGCAAACTATCTCAACTGTTTTGCAAAGAACGAGGTGTGTTATAAATGGGGGAAATGGGGACACTTTGCCAGGGTATGCCAAGGCTTTTCTGAGGAGGGGAGAACAAAGTGGTGCATCACGATGAGAAAGCTGGTGAAGGTGTCAGAACTTTGGTATTTGCTCTTACGCATAAGAGTATGGATGAGGTAATCTCTAAGGATGTGTTGTGCGACAATGGTGGTGTGAGTATGCCCAAGTGTGAGGTGATGATTGAAGGCAAAGAGTTGACGGTACTGGCAAATTCAGGATCACTTTACACTTGAGTGGATTATCGTATCTGGGAGGGGGTGTTTGGAAGTTAAGGAATTGAACTCATTGAGTCGGATATCAAGCCTTTTGGGTATGGTGGTGCGATGATTGAGGGTAAGGGTTATGTCTCCATGCTAATAGTTTTCAAGGGGAGGAAGACCTGGGGAATGGAATATGCGGGAAAAAGAGGAGATTGCTTGTTGGGATGGAGACATCAGAGAGATCTGGGCATCACTCTGAATCCCAACATGCAGGAACAGGTGATATTGGTGGATTGTGAAGAGGGGTACGAGGATACTGTGTCAAAATTTCCTGAAGTTTCTGATGAAAAATTATGGAAGTTGGAGGGTTTTGAGCATTGTATTGTGTTAAAAGATGGGCAAAACCGGTTGTACATAAGGTGAGAAAGTGCCACATTTGATGCTGGAAGCTCAAGGAAGAACTTGGGAGATTGCTGAAGTTGGGAGTGATTGAGGAGATCGAATCCTTGGAAGGGCTTGCTTTAGTGGTTTTGGCACCCAAGGATGATGGTCGTAGCTTGAGAATGTTCATTGATTTGAGGGATCCGAATAGAAATATTTGGGTTGACAAGCAACTGTTGCCGAATATTGGACAGGAGTTAACTTTGATGAAGAGAGCACAGCAATTCAGTGTGATGGACCTTTCAGCCAAGTATCACCAGGTGCCTTTGAGTGAGGAGCCCAAAGAGAGATGGAATTAGTCCTAAACCTGATCTGGCAAAGTCCATTGTTGATGCACCTAAACCTACCTGCAAGGATGAGGTACGCTCTTTCCTTGGGCTAGCTGAATATTACAAGTTTGTTCAGACGTTTGCATGTGTTGTTCAGCCTATACGGTCTTTGTTGAAGAAGGTTGAGAAATTTGTTTGGACTGAGGAGTTGTGCTAGTGAAAATGAGCATTGGGAGTATGCCTAAGCTGGAGCATTTTGATGTCCATAAGAAGGCAATCCTTACGACAGATGTAAGTCTAAAAGGTTTGGGTGCTGTGCTGACACACATTGTGGATGGAGAAGAGAAGGTACTTGTGTTTGCCTCGAGGGCTCTGAGGGGTTCAGAAGAAAACTATTCAGTTGTTGGAAAGGGAAGGCGCTTGCGTGTACTTGGAGCATTTTACATTTTAAGTTCTACCTGTAGGGCCAACCTTTTGTGGTATGGACGGTTCACAAGACCCTAGTAGTGCTGTTCACTTGCAAGGGTAGTAAGAAAGCTACACCTTGCATTGGCAGGTGGATCAGAAGGGTGAGGGATTACAATTTCTAGGTGGAATACTTGTGTGGTTCTCACAACTGGACCGTGGGTTGTTTGTCGCGCTTGCCTGTTGGGGGTGCAAGGAGGAGGATGAAGAAGCTGGTGTACTGTGAGTGCAAGAGCAAGTATTGACTAAACTGGAGTGGTGTAGTGCAGTAGAGAAGGATATGCCCATGAATTCTTTAGTAAAATATGTTGTGAAGAGAAGGGAGAAAAATCATTTGGAACCCAAGGTGGAAGTCTTTTGGATGGTGTATGATGAATTGTCGGTTGTGGAAGGATTGTTGTAAAGAGGGGAGAGATTGGTGCCACCAGGAAGTTTAAAAGACAAGTTTGTGACTTTGGCTGATGAGGGTCATTTGGGCAAAAACAGAACCAAAGCGCGAGTGGGAGAGTGTTACTGGTGGCCTTGCATGAATCACATGGTGGAGAAGGAGGTGATGGTGTTCAGTGTGCACACTGCAACACAAATAAAGTCACCAGAACGGTTCCCCTGTCACCTGTGGAGGTGCCTGATAAACCTTGGACAAAGGTGGCTGTGGATACAGTGGGGCCATTCAATTCTCTCTCTCAAGTGGAGAGGTTTGTTTTAGTTCTGGTGGATTACGTGGGTTTCAGAAACGTGTGTTAAAGAGGTTAACACTGAGATGGTGATTGAGTTTTTACAGAATGAGTTTGTAAAGGAAGGTATGCCAGAATGCTTAGTCATCGATAATTGTGTACATTTTGTGCCCTCGCGGATGGTGGAAGTTTTGAGTGATATGGGTGTCAAACATTGCAGAACTGCACTTTATTTACCTCAAGCCAATGGACTAGTGGAGAGCTTAAATAAACTGGTGAAAGAGTGTAGTATGTGGTGGAGTTTCCTTGAAAGTTCTGTTGAGGGAAACGTTGTGGGCTCACAGGACCACACCAAATGCCATCACTAATGTTACCCCGCTTAGTGTGTTTAGGGGGAGTAGAGCTGTCATAAAAATGAGTCCATGATAGTTAAAAGGTGGTGCACTGGAGGATAGAGTGTGAAGTGATGATGAGAAGGGGAAGATTGCTAAGCATCAAGGAAGATATAAGGAAAGGTTTGATGCAAAACATTGTGTAAAATAAATCTTGGTCTGTGGGAGATGAAGTATAGATTAGGAAGCCCAGGTGCCACGCCAATGGCAGAAGTGGTTTTGTGGGACCATTTCGCACAACAGAAGTGAAGTTGAATGTGGTGCGTGTGCATACTGGGAGCAATTTTGTATATAATTCTTGTAACTTGTGCATTATCTTTTGCGTTATTACTTATAATTTTGGCTAATCTTGTATATGTTTTGTTATTATGCTGTTTACTCTTTTGTTGGTAAAAAAGGGATGTGTTGTGTTCACTACTTCAACTGTTCACTTCTTGTGATTGAAGTGTTAGGTGGTCACTTAGTTCTGGGGTGGAATGTTAGGGAGCAAGCAGCTGGTGGTGCCTGAGGAGTGGAAAGGACCTGTTTGGTGTTGTTCCATTATGCCAATAACCCCACTTTCTACTCAACCACAGCCTGTAGTGAATTCATCCTGAGTGGAACACAGCACAAGACCTATCAAGCTGTGTGGGAAAAGAGGAAGGGACGCAGCTGGGGTACACTGAGGCTCAGTGGGCGTTAAATGCAAAAGCCCAACATCAGATGTACTTCTATTGTCACCTGCTGTCATCAGGTAAAAAAGAAGTCTAGCTGTGAATCGGAAAGGAGGTGGGAGTTAAATTGCAAGTATAGCTGAATTTCGAGACCAAAGTAGAATGAGGTAAAATGCAGATTAGCTTTTGAATACAGGGTGCAGAGATTGAATAGACCCAGGTTTATCTCTTCTGATTCTATGTGGACAGCTGGTACATGGCTACCTCAGTGCTGTGATTAAGCACTATACACGATTCACACAGCACTCCACACTCTCATACTTACGGCATTGTTAAACAATCAAAGGCAACAGGTCAGGCTAATTGTATAAGTAAAGGTGTTTACTTATGAGTGATTTTGTGTTTATGTCTAAGTGTGACTGCCTTAATTTAGTTTTTCATAACCACCTTTTGACTTCTGTGGATCCCCACTTCATTATTACTGGAACCCAGAGACCCCCACTGAATCAATATTGGAATCAGGGTTCCTCTGTTGAATCATTACTGGAAACCAAAGACCCCGGCCTAAGCATTTTTTAAGTTATGATTTGAACTGCAAAACAATGTCCAGAAAATACAGAAACAAGAATTCATCCAACAAATACACAAATTCTTAAATACTTTATTAAATTCACATACATATTTTTTTAAAAGCAAACGTTTAATTTTAATGAGAAAGTTGGAGCTTTTCTAAATTCAATTGAAACCACTCACCATCCATACTGTATTCCATTTGATGCAATTGCACAGCTCACTCAAATCAATCTGAGGATACTAACTTAATTTTTGCCTTCAATTTCAAATTCATTCACATATACACAACATTTTAAAATGTTTTCAATTTTACATTTTGCATCTCTATTTATATGCATCTCATTAATTTGTTAATATTTATTAATTTTCTAAGCTTTCCCTGGACCACAGTTTAAGAACCACTGTGGCTTAGTGGAATGGCATCTGGATCAATGAGAGAGTGATTTGTCAGGCTGATGAATGGCTACATGAATAAGAGTGAATAGATGGATGGATGTGCAAGGATAAGAGTGGATGTCTGAATGGGAGGTGAGTAAATGGAGGAGAGTTGGCCTCTGCTAAGTGAGGGAATGGTGGATAGGTGAGTCAGTAGATGCCTACATGTGCGGGTGGTTTGTTGGATGGATATATATATAAGAGGTTGGATGCCTCATTGGACAGAGAGGCGGATGGGTGAGACATCAATCCGACTGAGTGTATACATGGATGAGAGCATAGCTTGATGGGTTGATTAGTAGATGCCTGAATGGGATGACTGGATGAGTTGGTAGATGGATGGAATAAAGTGTGGAATCACCTAGATGGGCAGATGAGTGAGAGGATGGATGGATGAGAGAGTGAGCAGTTATTTAGGTTGAGAGTACAGGTGATGGATGGTTCGAAGGATGGGTTAGGGGGTGAATGTGCTGGTAATAGGGTTAATGAGTGGGTGAATGTAGTGCTTTTATACAATTCTTTTGGAGTGCCACTGTCTGGTCAGCAGAGGAGCTATGCCATACAGGAGGAGCAGCTCAGCATCAAGGTGGCATGGTGCAGGGCAGCCAGAGAGCCAGACAATAACCTGTGACACAACTGGTCTGTTGCAGTGAAGTAAAGTCCTAGCTAGTACTGTTGTCCAATTGCTCACATGGACAGACCTCAGCATGACCAGGGCTGTACAGCTGTTCACAGATGGCTATTTTGGTGCTGACAGGGTATATTAGCATTATGGGAAAGTACCAGCCCTATATACACAATGTTGTAGAGCATGAAGATGGCTGAGTGATGGAGGTCAAGTGTCAGTGCTATACGGTCCATGTTAGTGCTAGAGGACCAGTGCTACACAGAGCCATTGTAAGTATTGTTGGCCACTAGAGGTGCAGTGTGGATAGAGTTGTTGTACTAGCACTACACTGTTACTTTAAGTGCCACAGAGACAGGGCATAGGGTCAAAGTCAGGAGTATTGGATCAGTGCAATAGCCCCAATTCCACAGACGTAGTGCCAGTGCGATGGAGCATTGGTCCGTACATTATGGGACCATTGTATAATAGAAATACAGGCTTTGGAAACTCAAATAAAAGCTACATTAACAGGTGCACTTTTTAAAAAACAGAATGAGGAATGTAACAAACACAACAAGGAGTTTAAAGACTCTGTACTGATGACTAAAATCAATTAATTTAAAAAAGATTTAGCGCGCTTCTCGATGGAGAAAGTTTATCCTTATACAAGCGCTGATTATGTGCATCCCCAATATAATTGACAAGGTCGCAGATATGGATCTGATTACTCCACTTCAGGGAGTGAGGGATGGTCTAGTGATTCGGACAATTCTAATCAGGGTGATTCAGCTAATAGAGGTAACAACAGAAGAGGTAGAGGTTATTGGAGAGGACAGCGTGGTGGTCCGCCTGTACTACCCCCTACATAATGGTGGACACCTGGTCCTTTCAACTACCCTCCTTTCCCGCCATTTGGCCAACCCTGTCCCTATCTATCATAACCCCAAATGTATTCAAACCAGCCTTTTTTAGGGTTTGGCCGCGGCCGGTCCAGAGGCAAAAGGCGACAACATCAAAATCAGGTCCATTGGGCAGACAATCCATTGGCTTGCTCAACCCGGGGTCCGATGGAGAACTTAGCAGGACCAAGCTCCAGCACGACCTTGTGATGAATTTAAGCAGTAAGATTTTGAATCCAGATGAATTATTTTTTCTGAACAAGGGACTGGGTTTTGTACCTTCATATCGAGGAGACATTTTTTAAATCAAACAAGAACTAGCTCAGTTCTTTCGTAAGATCCGTTTGAATTTTTTCTTTCGTAAAGATTCCTCCACATCTATTGAAGACCAGGATAAGGACACCGGCTTGATGAACAAATCCACGTTTAATCCTCTCACTAGCCAGGTTCCTCCCCAAGTTCTCACTTTTGAGAAAGCCATCACCACTCAGGTCCCAAACATCTGTACAACCGAGAGCAGACAATATCAGAACTTAAATAAAAAAGAATGACAAGCCTTGACATCACTCACAACAGACGAGACCATAACGATCAAACCTGCAGACAAAGGGGGGGCAATCGTGATTATGGATACTGCCACCTATCGCACTGAGTGCTTAAGACAATACAATGATGTTCGGTCTTATCGTTTATTGAAAGAGGATCCTACTAAGAGATTACAACTAGAGATTAAGATCCTAGTGAATGAAGCTAGTACGAACGGATGGATTACTGACAATGAGGCACTTTATCTGGTCAAACCCTTTCCCATTGTGCCCTACTTTTACATACTACCGAAAGTGCACAAAAATCAGCGACCTCCACCTGGCCGCCCAATCCTTTCTGGACTAGGATCTTTACTGGAACCTTTGTCCTCTTTTTCTGATCATTTTCTACGGCCTCTGGTTGTCAAAATGCCCACATACTTAAAGGACACTAAAGATATTCTAATATTGGTGAAAGATCTGACTTTTGATTTAGAGACTGACTACCTTGTCTCTTTCAACGTTGAGTCACTCTATACGTACTATACGGATGAGACACTATCTGTCATCGAGACTCTCCTTCTGGATAACCCTCCAGATTCCATCACGCCGGTATCTTTTATCATTGCATGTGCCAAATTGGCCATGAAAGAAAACTTTTTCCAATTTGAGGAACTGTTGTTCCTCCAGGTTTCTGGTACATCTATGGGGAGCATTTTTGCTCCTAGCCTGGCTAATTTGTATGTCCACGTATTCGAGCAAGAACACATCTTCAGTATTAATAATCCATACAAAGCTCACATACGTGTGTGGAAAAGATATATTGATGATGTTTTTGTAGTCTGGCACGATTCTTTGACATCACTTTTGGAGGTCAAAATCTGGTTGAACAACTGCAATGCCTTTTTGAATTTCACCTGTGAATACAGTAAGACCCATTTACCCTTTTTGGATAGCTTGATTTCACCTTTTGAAGGAGGCCTCAGTACTGAATTATACAGAAAAACAATGGCTAAATATTCTCTTCTGTTGTATGGTAGTTACCATCCACAAGCTTTGCGTGACAATCTGCCTTTTGGACAGTTTTTACGCTTAAAAAGGAATTGTTCATCCATTGAGAAGTATCAGGAACATGCCCGTAACTTGTCAAAACAATTACAAGATAGCACGACCACTTTTTGCATTTAAACAGAGCAGCAATATTAGGGACCGTTTGGTACATACTCGGCCCCGGGTTCACAAGAAAGGGACACAGAACACTCTGTGGGGTCTTTCTCCAATACTTGGACACTTTCCATGTGGTTCTTGTGCGGCTTGTCCCCACACATCCATAACGACAGAGATTGACATAGGATCGCTCAGACCTTCGGTCCTTAAGTGTCATACCAATTGCAATAGCAACAACTTGATTTACATTATCACATGCCCTTGCCCGTTACGGTATGTAGGGATGACTACTCGACGGGTAAAAACCTGCATCCTTGAACACAAAAGTACTATCCGTTGTGGCAGGGTTTCAATTAAGCTGACTAACCACTTCCTCACAGTTGAACATAGTCCCAGTGACTTAAAGTGGACGGTCTTAGAAAAACCGTTCATCCCGCCTCACCTTACTGACTTCACCACCTTTTTGTTCAGGCAAGAACAATGGTGGGTACACAAGTTACAGTCAGATACTAGTGGCTTGAATGATGATATTCCTTGGTTGTTATTGTAGGCATTTGTCCTTATTTCCATTCTAGTCTGGTCATCTGTTTTATATCCTCGGAATATAATGACACTACTGATTATTATAGAAGACACGATTACCACAGGTACTTTTTTAACATGCAGTCAACTCTGTCTTATACATCAGACATATCCTGAGCACTGGCAAGACTGTGCTTCTTTATTATGAGTGCTTTACTTATTTTAGGCATTTGATCAGACCACGTAATGATGGCATTAGTTGACACCTGTTATAGGCGTTTTTACCCATGTTGTGTTTTTTGCCCCTTCCTTTTGCTGACTCGCCCGTTTTTTACAACTAATTTGCCGGCATACCAGCGCTGCTGTTCGTTCTTTTCACTATGCATTGGTATCAATGAACATCAATGGACATGTCTAATTAATGCGCATGCGTTTATGCGTAGTGTTGACAACATTCGTTATGCGCATGCTCTAAGATACAGTGTTTCCTGCATCTCACATGCACTTTCTAGTGGCTTCTTTGTGTTGTGATTGGTCATGCATCGCCTAGGAGTGGCTTTTAAAGGAAGTGGCTTCATTGTCCCGGTACCTCCGGCTTCAGGCTCAACACCACACCGGCATACCGACGGACAGATAAGCCCCCAGAGGTCCTCTTGCTAAAGATCATTTACAGCCTGCATTTTGACTTCATTCGTAGTTTTTAATACTTGGCTGTATTTAGGCCGGGTAGTCTAGTAACGATATCTTTGTTAAATCGATGCCTCACTGATGCTTAGCTATACCGGTTGCACAGACATTTTCTCAGACATTGTTTTGGTCTGTTTGAAAAGCCGGTTTTTGCGATTCTTTGTTACTATTGATTGACATAGTATGTCTTAAGATGAGGGTTGTGATTATTTCATAGCCTTTATTTATTCCCATATTGTTTTATACTGTCAGCTGAGTTTTCAAGACAGTATTTCGCTCATTGTTTTTTTTTTTTTTTTTATTTTTTTTTTTGTGTTTTAAAAGTTTTATTGAACAATAAGTCGATTACAAGCACGGGCCTACAACCACCAGGGCCGGCCGCTAAGTACAGAATGAAATATACATTTATCAAAGCTGCAGTCGGTTCCCGGGGGTCGGCCCCGTAGTGAGTCCGGATAGTTCTAGAGGCACAGGAGACTTAGATCAAACAAACACAGAAAACTAAAAGAAAAACAAAAGGCGAGGCATAAAGACAAACGGCGCAGGGCAGGCTTCCTCCGGGGAACTCCAGGTCAGACCATTAAGCAGCACACGACAGGAAGGAGTACCGGGAGGCTGGGGACGGGGGGGGGGGGCCAAGGGAACTGAACGTCCATATATAGTCATTCCAAAAGGTGCCCGGAACCGTCAAGGGTCAGGGGGACATGGCGATATCGGTGTCCACCAGGGGGGGCGTACAGATACCCCCGCGATAAGCATTCCATTGCCCCCAGATTCTGCCCCATGCCCCCGGCTTACCACGGGCAACATACACAGTCTTCTCCCTGAACATAATTTCGCTCATTGTTGAACGAACTACATGATTTCGGGCTAAATGAGCTCTTTACTTTTACTTTTTCTTTCTTTTTGATGTCAGTTTCCCTTTACTAGTTTTGGCTCCTTTCAACATGCTTATTAAGGGGTATTAAAAGAACTGGCATAACAATTCCCCTTTATCCATTTAAGACATGTTTTCTTAACAATTGGTTACCACCGTCTTTTCCAGAGCGGTGCTCCTTTCCTAAGCGGTTGCCAGGTAGAGGTGTGGTGACTTACCCAGTGTTTACGGGTGAGTTGATTTTATTTTAGATTTTTCTTGTGAAACACTACCAGTCTTCTTGTTATACCTAGTATCCTTACATTTATATTGTTTATTTTTGTAGGTAATTTTCACCATCAACGGACACATTAAAAGAGTGTGTGTCCTTGTATCCTTTTTTCTTTTAATACACAGTTTGACTTGTAAGCAGCAGTATTACAGGTCCTGATGAAAGCTTAGCCTTTTTACAGGCTATATGGCTGAAACATGTTGACCACTTATTGTTATTCTATCACCGCGGCTTGCAATTTTGACTGCTGGTGCACGGTATCCTGGCCAAGAACGTTCTATAATAAAGTTTTTTCTACGTTCTTGAGCTAATTTTAACTTCACTTACCTTCACAGTTTTCAAAAAAAAAATTTTTTTGTGCTGCGCCCTCACTCACACTAATAGCTCTACATTTGTGGATTTAGTATATCCAACATCACGTCTAAAACATCCCTGAGCTCCTCCCTCTCAGAGAGGGGGTTGTAGCCCCCAGAGGAACTAGGTTTTTCCTCTGGGAGGAGAATCCCAAATGATGAAGCATGTCACCTTTGGTGAGTGAGGGATTTCGTCCTATAAAGGGACATGCCCAAAGATATGTCTATTGGGCGTAGATATTGGTTCTGTTTCACTTTTTTGCTTTGATTAAACATTGTTGTAGTGGTTCTCCACACCTTCCTAGCATTTTTATAGACCTCAGGGTTTAGTACTGTTGCTTATCTTGATATTGGGGAATAAACCCTGTGCGGTCTTTAAACTCTCCCTAGGACCCTCCGGCTTTGAACCAAATTTTGTTATAGTGCTATAGTTCTACCCATCCATAAAAAACGTGATCGTTCTCAACTGAGCAATTACAGACCAATAAGCTCAATAGATTGCCTCCAAAAAGTTTTTTGCTGCTGTCTGCTGGAAGAAATCCAGGATTGGATCACGGAGCAATATGTCCTTAGCCCCTTTCAATCTGGCTTCTGTAGGGAGGGATTAACCATTGACTAGAACTTCTGTTTTTTATTGATCTATTGGAGAACCGTTATGATAAGCAAGGATAACCTTCACATTGCCTTTGGCGATCTAAAATCAGCTTTTGACCTGATCCCTCAGCCTGGCCTTTGGAAAGCCCTTTCTGATTTGGCAATGCAACCACAAGTTCAATTGTTACTATTTAGTTTAAACAAGGACAATTATGCGTGTATCAGTGGGGGGGATGTAAGGACAATTGACTGATAGGGTAGCAGTTTGTAAAGGTGTTAGCTAGGGTTGTGTCCTGGCCCCCACACTGTTTTCATTAATTATTAACAATATTGTTCACTTCTTGTCCCAGATCAATACGAATGCTCCCTCCCTGGCCCAAATATAATCTGCAATTCCCCTTTATGTGGATGACGCTTTATTGATCTCCAAGACCCCTAGCGGGTTTCAGAAACGTCTGACTTGCTTTGACGAGTTTTGCCTTGCTCATGGCTTGGAGACCAACACTTCTAAAACCAAGGTGATTTAATTTAACCCACATAAATCATTTAAGGGGAGTATAGTATTGGGGGGAGTTCCCCTGGAGAGGGTTGATTCCTTTACTTATCTTGGGGCATTGTTTTCTGGGTGTATGACCTGCCACTCCCACATTAATAAGCAAGCCTTGAAACTTAAGCAGACTACGGGTGTGTTACTTAAGTAATACTCAACCTCATATACCAAACCAATCACGCCGTCTCTCAAGATTTACAAGGCCAAATCCCTAGGTTCCGCCGTATATGGGGCGGACCTGTGGGGTTTTTCCAATCACGAAGAATTAACTAGAACCGAAAATAGATTCTTTAGAAAGCTTGCCTCTCTTACTCCTAGTACTCCTTTTTTTCCACTTTTCATGGACCTTGGTGTAAAAAGGGTGGCAGGTAAAATCCGCCTACGCCCCTTATTGTACTGGAGATAACTATGGGCTACCCCTGAATTTGCTAACTATGTTGATGATCTTATGGATGTTATCAAGATAGACCACTTCAAAAAGGTCCCCTGGCTCACCAAAATCAAGGAGGCATTTTATTCACTTGGGATGCCCAAGCTGTGGGACCAACCAGATACTACTAATTTCGGGTCCAAGGAATTTTGGGGAAAGCAATATTGGGCAACATCAATGGCCAATGAATCCCGAAGATCTGCTTAATCTATGCTTACTAATAAGTTATCGATTTCAAGCCCACGTGTGGGTTTGAGCTCTTCTGGGGTCAGGTGTCTGTTGTAATGGATAGGAAGCTATACTTCGAGTTCCAAGTGGGCACCCTCCGACTGAGAGTGCTCACTTCCAATTCGGCGGGTGTGGGAGCCTCCGTGTGTCGCCCCTGTAACTCTCCAGAGGAGAGCGTTCCGCATGTTTTATTTCGTCTGTTTGGCCTACGCCTCCACCCGCCACACCTGGCTAGCTCCCATATGTAGGCTGGTAGGTGTACGTAGTAATTTTGCCGCCCGTCATATTCTCAGGGCGGACAGTCGCCCAATGGTTGTCATATCTGTTGCCAAGTTTTTGAGTGCTAAGTGGGTCCTGAGAAGGAAGCCCCCCCCCGCCCCCCCCTCCAATAGTTGCTCGACACTTCTGGGATTATCCATCATGGAGAAATTCGGCTTCATCACCTATGTGCACTTATCTTTGCCAAATCTGTGATTAACATTATACCTAGTCTCTTTAAAATTCTGTCCTGGTTTGTAACTATGTTTTTATTTATTTAGTGCTGTTTTAACTTGTTTGTACTTTTATAGCCCTGGTGGCCGAAATAAAGTTATTTGAACTGAACTATACTGACAAGTATTATATAATCACTGTCAACACTGTATGATGTGAGCTGTGGGGTCAGTGCTAAGAGACACAATGTTAGTGCTATACGATTGCTGCTGTATGTCCATCGACAGAGCTATTTGACTATACCACTGCTGTACATATAGCTTGTTGATAGAAATTTAGTGTAAGAGGACTAGACAATGGTTCTGTGTTAAAGGGCAGCTTTCAATGAAATAAAATAAGGGGTATAAGATCCGGGCTATATAGGACCAATGTTGGTACTCTGAGGCTTGGCATAGTGCTACTGGAGGAGGTCTGTAATGTTATTGCTATAGAGCTGCTATCAGTGAATAGCCTGTGCTGGTGCTGTTGCGTCATCTCTTCCTGTGCCTCTCTGCACCTCCTTCACTATTTATGCTGCAGCTGCAGGAGAACAGCCCTGGAGGTTCCAGGAGACAGTGCACAGTGAGATCAGGTACAGATGCTCTGTGGGATGAATGGAAGGAGAAGAGAAATAGGCCAAATTCCCAGAGAGTTGTGCAGAATTTGGCTGCTGAGAGAGGATTGGCCAGTGTGTGATATTATTTTTACTAATGTCTTAACCTGGGCATCCAAGACTGGTAAACCCTTCTGTCTGATCTTATAAAGTCTCTGTAGATTGAGATTCAGCACTGATGTATGAGCCAATAGGATTTTTTTTATTAACTAAAGAACAAGCTTTAGAAACAAAGCAGATCTAGACATACATGTACAGTTTAAACAAATGATACTGTGACTACATAGCACCTCAGCGCATAGCGCACACTTACATTCTGCGTAATATTTCCCCACAGTACAAGATTGAACTCTCCGCTTAGCTCTTATCGGATAATACATACACCACACCTCGCAGTCCCACTCACAAACCTCTAGACAGAGTCCACAACCTCCATATTTTCCCCCACTTGCAAGGGTATCCACGACTTTGATAGACCACTTGCTTCGCATTGTAGCACCAGTCCATATCACACAGCCATGAGTTCCCTTTTGGAGGCTCTGCCGCTCTCCATGCCTGGGCAATATTCCTCTTGGCGACCCCCCTAGCAGGGCAAGCCAGAGCTTGGCCCATTGTGGCCATGTGATCTCTTCCGTAACACCCAGGCTGTGACACCTGGACTCCAATGGAACCTGCTCACCCACATCTGCCCCCATTATGCGGGTTATGCCCCTCCAGTACTTCTGAATCTTGGGACAGGACCAGAAAGAAAGACCCTTTCTCGCCACACACCCCCAGCACACAGCTCGGAGCCACAACCCCCAATACGGACCTGCACCATTCTTGAGGCATAAGATCTATGGAGGATGGATGCAGTTGGACAAGCCTAAAGCGCGCCCTGATAGCTATACCTCTGGAACTCTGAAGAGCTTCCGCCCAGTCGTCATCTTCCAGAACTCCCACATCAGATTCCCAGGCCTCCCTCAGGGAACCCAGGCAGTCTAGGGAGTTGTTCACCAATGTTTTATAAGTAAGGGATATTGCTTTCTCAATCATGGGGTCTAAGAGGAGTCTATCCTCCAAGGGAGAGTATTCAGGTAGCACTGCTCCTTCTTTCAAGTGACAATGGAGTGCCAAACGCAGTTGTTGATATCTGAGAAATTCCCCACTACCCATTTGAAAGCTCTCCTGTAGGGCATCGAATGTCACCATTTTACCTCCCTTCCAGATGTCCCCAAGTACGTCAATGCCAATGAGGCTCAATTTCCTTAAACCCTGAAGGCGACATACTTCTTTCAAAAAGTATCCCTCCCATAATGGAGTCTGCTCTGTAAGCTTCATCTCCCAGCCCGTCATTTGAGTTGCCCTATGCCAGATGTCAATAACCATCCTAGTATGTGGCGGGAGATATACGGAACCTCTACCCCTGAGCCAATAGGATTTATCTATTTCTACTGTCTATATAATGTGATTCTGAGACTAGTTTAACTTTAAGTTTTTCTAGCTGCTCCTTCCAAATAAATCTCAGTCATTACATACTAGAAAACTACTAGGAAGGGGTAGGATGAAAAAATTAAAGGAACAGAATGTAAACGTGAAGAAATATGGTACACAGCATATCCATTTTTGAGCATGATAGGCCTTATGATATTCCATACCCAGAATATTTAGAACTATCTTCAGGTAGCTGTTTAGCCATTTTTAGTTGTGCTGTAAAATGAAATGTTTGCCACAGTTATCCAAATCTTTCTAGGCTTCAGTGAATGCTGGCATATTTAACGCAGGTAATGCTTTTCTGGCATACATGAAAGTATTGGAATATTTTGCTAGTGCCATATAGGTTTCTCTGTTTTAGTTAATGTATATGAAAAAGGTGCTTTCAAATGCTTCCTTTGGCATCTTGTTTCCATGTTTTTTTTGTGGGAGACCTCGCCACCATGAGCCTAGTGGGAGGAAGTCAGGCTGGTTTGCTTCATTTGCAGACACAGTCAGACTTTACATGAACATTTACGTCCCACCAGTTTCATCAGCCACCACTGCCCATCGATGAGGAGGCCCTCTGTTGCTCCCAATAGACACAGATGTGTACAACAGGCGTCTCTACTGCCAACCAGAAAGACAACATGGAATGAATAATCAAGTTTGCAACGGATGCAGCTTTTGGGACCTACATGTACAGTCAAATAATAGACAACAGGCAGTTGAAGATTTGATGCTCAATGTTCACCCAAGGCAGCGCATATGCTAATTTTGATTTTTTTAAGGGACAAGTGTGGAAGCTAGTGGGCTCAGTAATAAGATTCAATGCAAGGCATTTAAAATCCCTCAGACATGGTGTGTGCCCACACTTCTGAGGTTTGAGTCTTGGTCTTGCATAACCCCTATATATATATATATTTTATGTCCTATTAAATCTGGGTCAGCATTCTTTTTTGCCCCTATATTGGTAGAATCCCAAAAATGTAGTTGTATGTTATGTTATGTAATGGTAATCTGATTTTTAAACTGCATGGTTGCCCCACTGGGGCTTCCCAGTGCTACTGCAACAGTTGGCACAGAATGCTGGGGCATACATGTAGAAATAGAATAGCTAGATGTTCACTAACCCTCTCAAAGGTGGTGCAAAGTCACAACATGGGAGAAAGAGAATTCCACATCTTCGGTCCCAGTAAGGCAAAGGAGTGCCCTCCTTGTCAAGCTATTTTGACTTTGAGAATCACAGCCAAATTGTGACTTCCAGGGCACAGGAGTCGGTCAGGGAAGTAAGAATGGACAAGCCCCTAGAGAACTTTATTCCAGATCTCGTCATACCTTTATGCATATAGCAAACAGCTTTGAACTTGATGCGCTTGTCTATCGTGAGTCAGTGAAGAATCAGAAGATGAGAAACAACAAAAACCTATTTCAGAATATGGCATAAAAGGTGAGCTGCCACATTCTGGATAATCTGGCACCTTTCACAGAGGATTTGGTAGCCTCCAAGTATAGGAAATTGTCATAATCCGGTCGGGAAATAATTAAGGCCTGGACAAAAACCATTTTAGTAGAAGTGGACAATATCTATTAGACAACTAAATAAAATAAAACAGCTAGCAGGCACCTTGTTTATTTGATAGCCCATGGAGAGCTTTTTATCCAAATAAAGTCCCAAGTCTTTGACAACCTGAGTCAGAATGGGGAAAAGGTCCGAGATCTTCAGGCCATCATCCCGGGCCCCAAAAAATCAGGTTGACTCCAACCACTAAAACCTCGGTCTTACATTTATTCTCCATTCACTGCTCAACCTCAGCCAGGCATGCACTAAAATTAGATGATCTAGTATCATCTATGGAACACAGAGACACAATGATCTGCGTGTCATCAGTATAGGAAAGCAAAGTACATCCATAGGCTTCTGCCATTTCCGCCTAAGGCCGGGAATAAACATTGAACAATGAAGAGCTCAAAGAGGAACCTTGAGTGACTCTATGGGGTGATATCCTCACTGTGGACACATAAGGTTTCGAAGTGACTTGAAACTAGCAGTTTTGCAGGAAGGAATGAAACCACAAGAAGGCCATATCCTGTATACCCCTTTCTGCTAATCTCCTCAGAAGCACTGGGTGAGAGACGGTATTGAATGCTGGGCTCAGATCTGGAAGGATAAGGGCAGTGGTTATCATTGTCCAGAATCGATCTAAGGTTCTCTGTCACCACTAAAAGCAAAGATTATGTGCTATGACCAGGACAAAAGCCCAGATGAGATGTGCGAAGATAATTATAAGATTCTAAATGTTCTGACAATTGATATGTTTTTCAAGAACCTTTCTACATACAGGCAGAAGCGAAATTGGGTGAAAAATTGCTGTCTCAGAACCATCCAAGTAGGGTTTTTTTCAGCTCGGGAACCACCATAGCATGTTTCCAGATGAGGGTCGACCGCACCATCTGACATAGAGGTGTTCAACAATTTCACCAAGACAAGGGTTAAAGTGGAGGTAGCAATTTTTAAACTTCCAGGTAGCAGAATGTCCAAAGAAGATCCAGACTTAATAACACCTAGAATAGCTATGAAATTGGATTTAGCGGATGGGGTTAAAAGTCAATAATGTAGGTTAAGGAATAGAATATTGGCACAGTAGCCGATTCCCCCACTGCAAAACTGTTAAATCTGTTAGATTTCTTAATGAGGGTGAATGTTTGACATTGTTCAGCATTCCATTCATCAATTGTTCTTTTTGCATTTGTCACCCCAATTGGGAAGGGGATGCCCACGCGTGAGTCTCATACACGCCATGCCACTGGATTAAAGCTATCCTGGCTGATGAGGGGTGAAACCCCGAAATCGGTCCTAGGATGCTTGTTTTCAGTCCAGTGAGGACCTGGCCTTGTAGTTCAGGCAGGACTGTTCTCATGGGGAGCAGGGTCAAGATATTTGCATATTGCTCGGTCCAAGCTGGTTGTGCATGGTGAGCAAAAAAACAATGGATTTAGGCCCAGATCTGTGACTAGGGGTGAGTATTTGACATTATTCAGCAATGCATCCATCAAGTGTTCTTTTTGCATTTGACACCCAAGTGGGACCTGGATGCCCAGACGTGGGTATCATGCTCGCCATGCCACTGGATTCAAGCTATTCTGGTTTATGAGGAGTGATACCCCAAAACCGGTCCAAGGATGCTAGTTCCCAGTCCAGGGAGGATTTGGCCTGGCAGTTCAGGCTGGACTGTTCCCATGAGGAGCAGGGTCAAGACTGATTTGCATATGGCTGGGTCCAAACTGGGGTGGCATGGTGAGCAAATAAGCAATGGATTTAGGCCCAGATCTTTGACTGGGGGTAAGTGTTTAACATTGTTCCGCATTACGTCCATTGATTGTTCATTTTTGGCACTGTGAAAGGAGGCATGGATGTCAGCGATCTTTCTAAACAAAACATCTGCAAGCTTGTTGCATCTTGCCTGTAACAGAGAAAGCGGTGGAGAGACATTAGTGGAATACATGAGTGACTTCACATTTTGCAAGAGGTCGCTAGAAGAATTGTGGGTCACGTAAATGTTTTCAGCATCAAATGCTGGTCGGGCTTCCCGGAAAGCCCTGTGATATTCGTTAGTGCCAGTTTTGTGCTGTTTCCTGAGAAAAGTGCCTAGGCTAGACATGCTTCAGACATTTGCAGTTTTTCTTCAGAACTAAAAGGGAGTCACTAAACCAAGGAGCTGGTGGACAAGCTTTATACTTGGTACTTGGTGGAGAGAGTGTTTTATGTAGAACAAATCCAGCCATCTAAAACAGGAACATTGTCTTGTTAATCCATATGCTGCAGGTATATGGAGATCCAGTGGGCCTCGGGGTGAACTGGGGCAAATTGCATTTGATTCCCCTTACTGAGCCCCAAACCGCAGAGCCATCCAACCACTCAGCCATACGACAAATACAAGGTCATTACACCTATCTAGCGGTACAGGTAGCTAATAACCCGAGACATGCTGGGAGCTAAATCCAGCCCCAATCGAAAGCAAAGTTAGGAGCCACATGACACACTGAATTTTACTTCCCCCTTAATCTCCTGGGGTGCATCACCCTACTTAAGATAATTGGGGTTCCCCTATCGCTGTACACCCTTCAGAACTACCAGGAGACACAAAGGGACAGAGAGCCAGTGAGTGAGCAGTGCAATAGATGAGCCTCACTTACGAGCAAGGACCAGTGTTTCTCGCCCTTGGGCCCATTTGGGCATGGAATGGTGCAGATGGACTACCAAGTCTTTGTGCTCTGCAGTCTCTGTAATTTCAGAGGTTCAGTCAAGATGACTTAAAGCAATCGGAGTAACGATTTCTTCATAAATCCCATTATATAATCGTTTTATGATTTTTCAGGTATACTTTGGAATCAAACATTGTCACTGTAGGAGTGACTTCAAATAACTGACTTTCCTGTGGAGATGTTAGACAGCCAACCCTTAATCTAAGTGATACCCCACCGTACTTTCCATTTCCTCCAGTCATTTCTCTGTCAAGTGCAAATGCAAATTTAAAGTTGCTATGTCTGAGCGCATGGATTTGATTTCCAAGCACACTTCCAACATCTTGGTGTCCAAACTGGAGACCTTCTGACCTGTTGAAGATATTTCCTTCATAATACTCTCTGGCGTCTCCCCATACAATGTTATGCTGTCTTGTTTGGGAGTGTCTCAGACTCCTGCAATGGCTTCTGAAGAGCAACTGACTTGGCAGATTCAGCAAGAACATGGGGATGTTTTATCATAACCTGAGTCGAGGTTATGGTATGGCCCAAACCTAAGAGAATTAAGTAAGATTCACTCTCCCAGATGCTACAGACACCAGTTGAGGAACACAATCGCAGTCTTACAAGCAAAAATCTGAGGCGACACACGATGTATGTTCAGAGACAAAATTATGCAAGTCCCTGGGCACTCTGGTGTGCTGCAGGAGTTCGAAGAGTATAGACATGGTCTTAGTAACTAACTGGTGTTCCTACATGTCACAGGTAATATCTATCAGCACTCTCACTTGTCTTGTGCTCTGTATATGCTGCAATGAAATAATAAATTCATCTGTTGTAATCTCAAAGCTGGGGAAGGTGACTTTCCATCCGTCTCTCTCTCCTTCTCTCCTATGTGTGTCGCCCTGCAGTAGACCACTCGACAGTGGAGTTAAACAAGCATTGGCATAGCCAATAGGTCTCGCCTTTGGGACCTTATAAGTGTTTAGCCATGCAACAGTTGCATAACTAAATACTTATAAGGTCCCAAAAGCGAGACCTATTGGCTATGCAAAGCGGCCGTGCGGCCGCGAAAGTAAAAGTGATCGCGATCACGATCAAACATCAAAGCTGCCGCGCGGCCGCTAAAGTGAAAGTAATCGCGGTAAAGCGCGGGGCGCGCACCCGCGCACTTGCACTGTAGCTCTAAGCTGGCCTGGTAGCACTTTTTGGAGCCCTCTCAATAAGTCTCGCCAGACCAGCGCATGCGCTGGGTCAGGCGAGACCTAAAAAGGGGCCACTCAACCCGAGTACCCACTGTATGTCTCATCGGGGTAGCTGCCTGGTGTTCCGCTCGCTTGTCACCCTGCGGGTCCGAAGATCTGCACACTCTGCAGTTGTGCTCTAGTCGTTGACTAGCGCGATGACGTAGGCGCGTGGCGGCCATTTTGTGAGTTAGTAAGTGCTGGGCCCGCGTACGAGTAAGACGTCCTCCGGCGCTCTCCCTGATATATATATATGTGGTAATTGGTAATAAAGCACACCATTTGGCACAACCAACCTGTGAGACTTGATGCTTCTTGCCCCTGTAAGTGCACTTCTACAAATGGCGACAAGGACTGGGATCGAAAAAAACGGGGAAGACTGATGGGAGCCTGAACACAGTGAACACGTGTGCAGGAACCAAAGGAACAGCACAAGATACCCACACGGGTACACAGGAGGGAGAGCGCGGCAGAGGGGACGCCTGGGCCTCGAGCACCACCCGAGTGGGTCTACATGTCGTGATTGCACAGGGCGAACCCAGAGCCACAAGCAGGAACCCTAGCCACGTGGCACAGAAGGGGGAAGCGACACATGTGCCGGAACCGACCACAATAGCACCCCACGTAGCAGGCAGTGAAGGGGGAGGGCCGTGATCCTCTCGAGCCACTGCAGAGAGTGCCACAAGCTGCTCAGGATACGGACACGGGGGGATAGGCGCACTACATAGTGACCCCTAAGCTCCTGCCAAGAAAGAAACAAAATATACAACAAAAAAAACAAAAACAGAATAGTGAGGCCCTGGCGGAGCAGGCTGAGCGAAGAGGTAGCGGTGGCACACCAAAGCCCCCCACGCCGGCAGAAACGGAGCACACCAGGCAGCCCAAGGGGTGAAGACGAGTCACCGGAGAGAAGAGCGGCAATGTGCGTCCAACCATTCTCGCTCACGACACCAATCCCCTTTCTACCCAAATCGGGAGAACCGTCGATGAAATGGGAGGACTGGAGAGAATACTTTATGAATTATGTAGAAGCCCTGGAAGACGAGGCGGGAGAAGCATTTCCCAGCAAAAGGAAAAAAAGGATTTTGCTGCACAATCTGGGACCGGAAGGAATCAAAGTATTTCAGAACATCGTCCCCACGCCGAGGCAAGCGGCGGACGAAGACGTGTTCCAGCATGCGATAGACGACTTAAACAAACACTTCAGACCAGCGGTATGCACGTCCATAGATAGATATAACTTCCAACAAAGGAAGCAAGCAGAAGGAGAGTCCATAGATGAATACGTAGCGGCTTTGAGGAAATTAGCCATCACATGTAAATTTGGCACGCTGCATGATGAGTTCATCAAAGACCAAATAGTCATGCACACCACCAACTCGACGATACAGGACAAGTTGTGGGTCAATGGTGACGCAACATTAAAGGAGGTGATAGCCATGGTGAAAAAAGCGAAGTTATCGAAGAGATGTGCGGAAGCGGCGAAAAAGGAGGCTAACCCGAGACCCATGGTGAACAAAGCCACGGAAGCTGAACCGCCGGAGTGAGGCAAAGGAGCAGCGGGGGACACGAGGACACAGACCAAGTGGTCGCTCAGGCCATCTCCGGCGAAGAAACCAGGCATAGAGGGCAAGGACATGTGCTACATATGCGGCAGTCGGTCGCACCCAGCACACGACAAGCGATGTCCAGCCTTCAAAGCCAAATGCATGTTTTGCGGTATAATAGGGCACTATGAGAAAGTATGTCGCCGCAAGCAGAAGAAATTAGCAGTCAAATAAATCGCACAAGAGGAGGAGGAAGACATAGATAATGAGGATGATGATGACAGCGTGCTATGTATAGACGAACACGTGATGGGGATAAATTGCAACCGAGCAAAGAAACCACAATGCGACCTGGTGATTGGAGGAGTGCAAACACAGATGGTAGCGGATTCAGGGTCCCCCTATACCATCATACAATGCAGTGTGTGGGAAGAACAGTTCAAGAACCACATTGGTGACCAGCTAGAGCCCAAAGATATCTGCCCGATATCCTTTACAGGAGACCCCATCCCGATGGTAGGATACCGGCGCCTGAAGTTTGAATTCAAGGAACGACACGCCAGTTGCAAATTATATGTGGCAGAAAAAGGTCCATCATTTTTAGGATGGGTAGACCAAGGTGATCTAGGTATACAGTTGAATTCAAGTGGGATCACACAAGTCTTAATGACCAGCGACGAACAACGACCTGAAGCAGGAAGACTGAAGACAGAGTTTCCCAATGTGTTCGGGGGCAAAGTGGGGAGACTAACAAAATTCACGCACAGGACTGATCTCAAAATGGATGCCCAACCAGTGTTTCACAAAGTGAGGAACATCCAGCTGGCTATTAGAGAACAGGTGCAACAGGAACTTCATAAACTGGAAGAAAACGGCATCATAGAACCGATAACGAGTGCCGAGTGGTTGGCTCAACTTGTGGTCGCCATGAAACCAAATGGAAAAATACGTCTATGTGTGGACCTGGGAGAGCTGAACAAAAATATCATCGTAGAAAGGTTTCCCTTGCCAAGGATAGACAAGATGCTAGCTAAAACCAAAGGAGTGAAGTGGTTTTCAACAATTGATCTCACGTCTGCCTACCACCAGATTGCACTACACCGCATGTGCAGGAAGCTAACATCCTTCATAAACCCCTTCGGGTGCTACCAGTTCCGTAGAATGCCTTTCAGACTGGCCTCGGCGGCAGCCGTATTCCGGCAGTTAATGCACAGACTATTTTGCAAGATAGAAGGAGTGCAATATTTTCAAGACGACATTCTGATAATGGGCATGGACAAGGCAGACCATGACACAAAGTTGTCCACAGTCCTACAGGTGCTGGAACGCAACGGACTCACGGCAGAATGGGAGAATTGCCGGTTTGGGATGACGTCGGTCACGTACTTGGGGCATGTGATCAGTGACCAAGGGATCACCCCCAAGCAGTCTAACATCAAGGCGATATGCGATGCTCCACCACCCAGGTCCAAAGAGGATGTAAGGTCGTTCCTAGGCATGGCCGAGTTCTATAGCAAATTCGTTCCACACTTTGCTACGAAGACACACCACTTACGACAACTCATACGGAACAAGACCAAATTCGAGTGGACCAAGGAAACACAAGAGGAGTTCCAGAGGATAAAAACGGACATCGGCACAGCCGTTCCACTGAGCGGATATGATCCACGTGCTGGATCAGTTCTGACAACAGACGCCAGTGAGCGGGGTCTGGGAGCAGTCCTTATGCAGGAATCGGAAGATGGTGAACTGTCTACCCTCAGCTTCGCATCCAGATCGCTGTCGCCCACAGAGCAAAAGTACAGCGTCATAGAAAAAGAAATGCTGGCGGTAGTATGGGCCATGGACAAGTTCCGTCAGTTCCTATGGGGAACGAGATTCAGACTGAGGACAAACCACAAGCCCTTGATCAAAGTACTCACATCATCAGGACATGCCACGGAGACGCCCCGCATCGCGAAGATGACGCTGAAATTGTTAGACTACAGATACGATGTGGAGCACATCCCAGGGCAAAAGAACAAAGTTGCTGGTGATTACCTTAGCCGAGTGTCGGCCATGGAGGAAGCTCCTAAGACGTCAGAAGACGAGGACTGTAAGGTAGCATTCATGGAAGATCACGAACAAGTAATAAGCAAGCACGAATGGAGGGAAGCGTACGAGACAGACACAGACATGGAAGCCGTCAAGCAATGCATCATGAGAGGATGGCCAGAGAAGAGACACATGGGGGCAACGCTCAGGAAATTCTTCGAAGTAAGAGAGGAGTTGTCTGTTTGTGATCAAGGGATTTTCTTGAGGAGAGGCGAGAAAGTAGTCCCCCCTAACAAGTTGATCCCTCATCTTCTGACTCTCATTCATGAGGGCCACCTGGGTATTGTCAAGACTAAAATGAGAGCAAAGCAAGTGTACTGGTGGCCGGCGATGGACAACCAGATATAGAGGCATGTGCGGGAATGTAGCCAATGCCAAAGAGCGGACAAATCCCTGAGCCTGATGCGACCACCCCTAGGGAGTTTGACAATCCAGTGAACTCCTGGGAGGACCTAGCCATAGACATCCTACTGGACAATCACGGCGTCCAAAAATATGTGTTGGCACTTGTAGATAAGTACTCCAAGTGGCCTGAGGTGGATGTACAAGAGGATATGGATACGGATAAAATACTAAAGTTCCTAACAGCTGTATTCCTTAGAGAAGGCATTCCACGTTCCCTCCTAAGTGACAATGGGCCTCAATTTGTATCTGAAAAATGGAACACATACATGGCAAGGAATGGCATTAGGATTAAACACACGTCTATATACCACCCGGCCGGGAATGGTCAAGCCGAAAGATTCAACCGAGTCATTATGGGGTCTGTACAAGCAGCGATTGCGAGTGGAAAAGACTGGGAAAAGGAACTGAAGAGCATGTTGTGGGCGTATAGGATCACACCTACCAGCACGGGGTACAGCCCCTTCCAGATCCTAAGGGGTAGAGACCCCTTCACGAAAGATAATGTGGCCTGGAAGGAGCACACCATCATGAGCAAGTGGTCTCCTGCCGTAGTACGCCACAATCTAGAGAAAGCTCAGAAGATATACGCGGAACACTACAACAAACGGAAAAATGTCAAAGAGACAGAGCTAGGGAGAGGTGAATGGGTTCGCGTCAAACTGGCCCAGTTACGGAGGAAGGGGGACAGCAAATTCAGTGCACCGATGCAAGTGGAAGAAGTCTATAACCGGTCAGCCCTACTCAGTGACGGGAAGGTGTGGTCGCAGGATCGAATGTCCAAGTGCAACAAGATTATGCAATGGAACAGAAGGGAAAGAGGACAGGTGATACAGTCCTGGACTCAAGGGACGGAGACTACACTGGCGGACACTAACACAAGCAGCCCAAGAGAAAGTGGAGGAGATGCAGAAGTACATGATGAGGGTGAACTGGGTAACTCAGAACTCCGGGGAAGTGTTAGTGGATCTCCCAGCAAGGGAGTTCTCCCGAACACCGATGGAGGAGAGGCGAGAACCTCCCAAGAGGGTGCCGTTCCCGCCACGTGCACCCCGGTGAGATGTACTCGGACTGGAAGAACGGTGGTGAGACCGTCAAGGTTTAGAGACTTTGAGATGGGAGATGGAAGGGAGTATGCACGCAAGTAAAAAAGTATTTGTTGTTTATGTTAACCGTAAAAAAGGGGAGATATGTAGAGTTGCGCTCTAGTCGTTGACTAGCGCGGAAGACGTATGCGCGTGGCAGCCATTTTGTGAGTTAGTAAGTGACGAGCCCGCGTAAGAGTAAGACGTCCTCCGGCGCTCTCCCTGATATATATATATATATATATGTGGTAATTGGTAATAAAGCACACCATTTGGCACAACCAACCTGTGAGACTTGATGCTTCTTGCCCCTGTAAGTGCACTTCTACATCTGCCTCACCGCTAGGAGATTGCTGGAGTAGGTATCACCCATCTCCACAAGCCACACACAGTTAACAGAATTCAACCCATAAATAAATAATAATTCCACTTTTGTAAACTGTGAACTTATCACCCCTAAGGGTATCCAGGCACTGGGTAGCCGTCGGGGATATTCAGTGAGCCACTGCCCAGCGTCACATGATACTGAGCTGGATCGAACCATTGGCCACGCTCTGGAGTCAGCCGCTCTGGCCGCTGTGCCACATATCTCCCTTGGTCATTCACTGCGAAACAGTGGAGGTCACATCAATTCAATATCAAGAATGTATGAAGAACCCAATGGAAACTGCTGTTTTAAGGAGGATTATGTTTCCCGGAGTAGCGGGGGAAGGGGAGGGGCATATGGTGTTATCAGCCATCACCGAGACCTCATTCCCAATACCCCATTTCACTAGCCAGCCATTTAAAAGCCCCAGGTAAGAGTCGCCTCACAGGGCAGAACTAAGGAAGGCCATGATGGTCCGTGCCAGGCTCCACCTCCCCCTTAGTGGAGTTCATTGAAATCCCTGTACTGGACTTAACTTGATAACAGACTGAACAATGTCCTACATATTCATTAAATGGGCCAAAGCGATATGCAAATTAACTTACTTGTATGAAACATCATGTCTATCAAGTGTTTTGCAAATACGTGAAACTGCAACAGTTATTAGCAAATGAATTATTTATTTACCCCTCATTTTATCTTTCCCTCTGTTCCCCATTGTTGGAAATAACCTGAGCTCTGAGACTTCTGCACGGGCTCTAACATTCTAACAGCCTGCCAAATAAAGCAGCACCAAAGTCTTTTTTGCCCCAGCACCTTTAACGTCACTCATTCATTACGGTACTCAAGCTCAACTCGGTGATTCACAGATTACATCCAGAATCTACTGACAGAAGAAAGCAAACGTGCGATATTCAGAAAGCTTAGTAATTGTGATTCTTTTCAAAGCATGTTTTTGAATCGCTTGTGTTCTTGCATACCGTTGGTTAGAACTACTTCACATGACAAAGCAGCATGGCAGAAACCATACATGAAGATCCATTAAGGGTAAAATGCTCAAGTCCAAGGTAAGCAAGACCTAAATAACATGGAAAAATGAATATTTGTTTTGTTTTAAAGTATCTGTGTCAAAATAATATGTAGTATTTATTCTGCAAAGAAACAGACTTTGCAACAGGGGCAGGCCTTCACCAATAAGAATGGGAATTAATTAGTGGCAAGACATTTTCAAATCAAATATTACAGTGATTGTGATTTAGTCAAGCATTCAGCAGGAAAGAGTTATAAGAGGAGGAGAAAAACAATCAAAAGTGAAACAACTTGAATCATATCCGTTGAGCCAAAAGAACATGGAGGGTGAACACTGAGGAAGAATTGAGTGTTAACCTATAGGAAATTGGAGATTTATCTAAATTGACTTTATTTATTAGTATGTTCAGGCATTTGGTATGTGTTTTTAATATTTTTAGTAATACAGTTTTTCTTTTTTGGTTTCTAGTCTGTATTTTTGACACGATCAACTAAATGACTTGGGCTAGAGAAGCTAGATAAGTGAAATTGTTATGAATAGTCCTTGGGGCTACAATTATAATGGTGATGTTTACTTCGATTGGAAAAACATGATTAAGATAGTAATTGAAAAATTGTGTGACTGCCGACTTTTGCTTGATGGATGAATATTTGAACGAATTTTAAGAAAAACTTATGTAATTCTTGCTCCAAAAACACACACTTAAAGGAGATTTGATAATTTTTATTTTATTAATCTTTTCTTGGCATTACAGACAAAAACCAGAAAGTTATACAATAATTTCTCAACCCCCAACAAACAAGAAAAAACATCAGCAAATCGAGTCTCGATGATCCAGCTTTCAGTCCCAAAATATATTTTCCTCCTCTCATGTTCCCCCTCATGATCTGCGGAGGTGTAGGAGCAGCCTCTGTGGCTTCCCGAAGCAACTGCACCACACGAAAACCCCTGGAGCCAGATCTAGTGTTCCAGAGATCGTTCACCTATTTGTGTCCTCCATCAGCTCTGCAAAGGGCCCCATATCTTAGTGAATTTACGGGAGGACGCTCTGGCCTTATAGATCTGCTGTTCAGCCCTCAAGCACTAGTCCATGTTAGTCTCGCACCTATCTACTGTTGGTACATTGGCTGCCCCCCATAGTTGAACAATGTCCCGCCTAGCCACCATTAGGGCAATGTTACAGAAGAGGAATGTGTATCTGTCGACATGTGTAGTCCCCCCAAATTCCCAGCAGAACCACTCTGGGGTTAAGTTCTACCAGCTGTTCAAGGGTCTGTGATATCCAGTTATGGACTCCCTTCCAAAACAAGTTTGTGGCTATTCCACAGTGTGTGTCTCAGGGACCCTGTTGTGCACACCACCTTAAGCAGAGATCTGTTGCGGCTTTCCCCATCGCAAATAATTGCGTCCTGGTGTAGTATGAGCTGTGCATAATTTTGCGTTGAATGAGTCAGAACCCTGCTCTGATTGCGATCTTGTGCGGGAACCTAGAGGCATCGCTCCATATGTCGCCTTTGATGACTCCCAGGTCACTCTTCCACTTATCCCGTAGTGTGCTCGGGGGGGGGGGGGGTTTGGAGGGGAAGGGGAGCGAGCTACTGGCCCCAGCACTCTGTATTCTAGTGGGTTTTCTTCGGGTACATCCTCTGGTGTATCTATACATTTCAACAGGACGACTCTGACTTGTACATACTGTAAGTATTGTGCCCCTTTGAGTTTGTATTAGGTCTGAAGGTCTGCGAATGACATGCCTATCTCTGACTACTTTCGATATCGCCAACAGGTCCCATTTCCTATCACCCTCCCCGTCTGCAGTGGAGCCAAGACCATGACACTCACCAGGGGTATTTCTAACATGATTTTGCCATCCTGCCCAGTCTTATTAGTGGCCTCCCACCACCACCATCGCTGTTGGGGACGGTACTGAACCCAGTCGCTCCCTTCTCGTACAACTGCCTGACATAAGCTTGTGGGTCCATGGCCCATTTGTCAACCATCAACATGGACTCGCATTGTTCTGCAAACCACCAGTCATTTATTACAACCAATTGGGTCACCTAATAATAAAGATGTAGGTTTGGTAGTGCTATACCATCCATCATAGTTCTCCATGTGAGTTCTGTCATTGTTATTCAAGAGGCGCTTCCTTTCCACAGGAGGAGTCTGGTGACGGCATCAGTCAGTCCAAAAAAGCGATCAGGTTTGGGAAGAGAGAGTTCTGGAGTGCATATAGCGACTTTTATAGGCAGGGATATGGGTAGACTGTGCCAGTGGCCCACATCCCATTTATTGTTGAAGAAGAGCTGTTGGTCCCTGGTAACATAAATACCTAGATAGCGGAATCCGCTTGCCTCTGTAGGTATCTGGCACCTCCATTCCCTCCTCGGCTGCCATCCGCCAGAGGGAAGAGACACGATTTCTCCCAATTAATACATAGTCCGGAGAACCGGTCAAAGAGAGCACAGATCTCAATGATCTTGTCATTGAGCCCTCTGACTCTGTGAGATACAGGAGGACGTTGTTTGCATACAGTGAGACAACATGCTCCTAATCAGGGTCCCAGCACAATCTCCCCTTTAATCCAGTTACCCAATGGTTTCATTGCTATTGCGAAGAGACTGGGGATGGGGGTCATCCCTGTCTCGTCCCCCTTCCCAACGCAAACTCTTCTGACATTTCACTGGTGACCCGTACCCATGCCGTGGGTCTGAAGTAAAGCAGCCGTGGAAGGAAGAGCTGAAGCTCATTCTCTCCAATAGTGCCAGCAGGCCGGGCCATTCCGGGGAGCCAAATGCCTTTGTTGTGTCTAGAGCCAGGAGAGTAGCCGGTTCTCACATGTGCTCGTCCCGCAACAGGCACCCAAAGAGGCGCCTCCAGTTTTGTGTGGTGGATCTATAGGGCATGAACCCGGATTGGTCTGGTGCTACATCGTATGGATCATGTGCATCAGCTAGGTCGCTAGTACCTTGGCAAGCACTTTTGTCTCCATGTTAAGGAGAGAGATTGCGTATATGAAGAGCAGTTCTTGGGGGTTTCCCTTGTTTATGGATCAGGACAATATTTGCCTATCAGAGGTCATGAGGGAGATGCAGATCTTATATCATAGAGCATATCCCAAATTTGTTTAACCACTTGGCATAGTGCACATTCAAAGAATTCCTGGGGCAGCCCATTCAGGTCCGGTGTTTTCCCTGATTTCAATTGCAACAGGGCATCTGCTATCTTGCCCATCTGTACATCTCAGCCAAGGATTTGGTGATCCCTATTACTAATTGTGGGTCAGGGATGTCATGGAGGAACCAATCTAAGTCCTGAGTAGGACCCAAGACCATTCGTGAGGAGTAAAGTTCTAACAGGTAGGCAGCAAACGCCAGGGCTATTTCGACTGCCGTTGTCATCCTGCTACCCTCTCCAGTGTGGATTTCAGGGACCCATGTCCACACCTCTTCCTGGCGCGCCAGCCATGCTAGTAGCTTTCTCGCATTGTTGTGCACGCCATACAGTTTGCATTGTTTGGACCTGTAAAGCACCTGCAACTCCTGGTGTAGCAGGGCATGGTAGATGTCTCTTATGTTCTCTATTTGGGAACCTATATCATCATCTGGGTGTATAGAGTATTGGGCCTCACAGGCTAAGAGTTTGGTCTCTAGCTCCCTCATCTTGCTTTCCTGTTTCCCAGCCACGTGAGCTTTAAGTTGGCCTCAGAGGCAGCGGACCACTAGTTCTCCTGGAAGTATAGCTCTGTCGCCTCCTGGGCAAAGTTTTTTGTCTGTCAGCACTCATGGGCCTAGTCTCCAGCCTAGGGTGGTGCTGCGAGTAGGCTGTGTTAACCGCAGGCTCAAAGGCTTATGGTCAGAGATGCTCCGGGGAAGATAGTTTGTCTCTTTGCAGCGCCCCAAGAGGTGTGTCGGCATCAGAAAGTAATCTAGACGTGACATCGACTGCATGGCGTTAGCCACAAATGAATTTTGTCGCACCCCTAGATCCATGGCCCACCAAGGATCTGGCAGACTCATGGGCATCAGGAACTTACTTGGTCAGTCTGGTGTCCTCTCAGGGGGGCCTACTCTGTCTGGTCACCCTGCTGAGTGTACTGTGTAGGGTCAGTATTAGGTCACCCCCACCACTAGGAGTGCCTCTGGGACTTCTGTGAACCAGTCTACCATAGACTCAAGACCCACCAACTGCAGGCCTGGGGAATAATACCATGATCTACACAGAGTTTCTAGCCCTGCCAGGTGCCTCCAACTGCTTCCCAGCAACCCTGCAGGTCTAACCAGGTCTGTGTAGCCAAATACAGCAGTGACTTGCGCCAGGATACAGGTTCCACAGGAGCTTTTGGTGAACCCAGAGTGGGCTAAGAGTACGTATTTGTCCCTTCGTAGAAACTCACAGCTGTTACCCCAGTAGGTGGGTTTCTTGCAGCAGGACTAGGTTTGGTGCACACCATGCCAAGTATTTCAGCACCTTCCTTCTCTTTAACTTGTTCCCCAACCCGATAACGTTCCAGGAAAGGATCGTGAGGGATGTCTGTGCCTCAGTGTATCTCCGATGTGTAGAGGACATAGTGAAATTTGGTGCAGTGCTCGGACTCACCCTCAGAGTCTTCCAACGGTTGCCGGGGCTTCTTCCCCTTCCCCAATTTACCTCTGCCCCCGGCCCAACTTCCCACCCTCCCTGTCACCTTCTGCTGTGAGTTTCGAACTACCCGCCACCCCAATGCCTGAGATACCTGTAACCCACCCTGTAATATTCTGTGTTCAGTTCAGCATTAGAAACCAAGTATGTGGCAAGTGCATGTGTGGGTGCTAAGACCCACAGGATGGTCAGTTAATTTACACCCCTTAGCTTGCATTGGTCGTCCTCCTCTTGGTCTGCCACCCCCAGTTTATGGCTTTCAGAGGATTTAATTTACCGTCACTAGTGTGTCATTTGACTCCTGAGAAACTGTTGTGGGCCCCCGAATCCGTGCAGTCTCTCCGGAGCAGAGACCACCTGGTGGCCGCTGCCCAGGGATTACCATTCTTCACTTCTTGCACTACCCTCAACTGCCCCAGCTGTGCCTGATCCTTTTATAGGGGTAGTACTACTGCTAGTCTAAGGGAGGGGGGCTATCATCTGTGGCATTAGGTAGCCCCTCTGTTCCAGCCATTCCCAGACCTCCTGGGCTGTGGTGAAAAGGTGGAATTTACCTGAGGTAGTTACTCTCATCTTGGCTGGAAACAGCAAGGCATATTTTAGGTTGAGGCCCTGTTGTGAGGTAACATAGTTCTCAGGCACAACATTTCCACTTTAATTGTTCATGTTTAAATTTGACATCTTTTTTAAATGAAGACTTTTAACACACATTTGATTGCACACCCGTATGAGATAATATACTTAGAAGTGGATTGCTTACAGTTACACTTAGTAGGCACATTATCATCTAGCATTTAGATGGGTTGTTGAGGTAACCCCATGCCTGCATTCTAGCCCAGCTGAATCTCTTTACTATCCTGAGAGGGAAGGTGGCCTGTGCTACACCAAGACTGACTGCCAGATGACACGCTCTCACAGGTAAATTTGGAGTTAGACCACTCTAGGGTATTCTGGTAGATCCGCACATCCTATGCTTACTAGGATAGGAAGCGCTTGGTAGGTATATATTCATATAATCAATGCAATAGCACCATGGTTGAACTGTTCATCTTCTTCACCATTCTTGTAATGGCGGTTACTCTGTTTTGTTTTCTTTTATTAATCATTTCAGTGCATGTATTTTACACAAGAATCCAATTGCTTCAATAAATGTTTGAAATGGCAATTTCTGTACTTCTTGTGTCTCCTTGTGGGCGTGCCTGTGTAACGGCAAAAGGGTAGATCTGTTTCCACGTTTTCCTTGAGGAATCAGGGTTTCAGACACCATTCGGTACGGTTTCAAGTCCAGATGGCGAACCGTGAGCTAGCCAGGAATTATGTCAACAAATTCTGATGGTATGCATGGACTCAGTCCAAGATAGTTTTGACACTTATGTTGCCCAAACGTGCAGTCATAATTAAATAGTAGGAACTGTACGACATCGCGCCACCAACGTTCCAGTTTGGGTACTTAGTTAATGGATCTCCCGAGTAGTTTTTATTCATGTGCCCAAATACCCTACTCACAATTAAATCAGAGACATCTGTGGTGTTAGGGAAAAATCCTCCTAAGCTAAATAGGGAACCCCTATTTTTGCCTATAGGTTCTTCAAGCTTGACTCTTTCAAAGGATCACTCCATTATAGTTACCAGCTCTGAATTCCATAAAATAAAATGGATAATGCAGCACCAAGGAAAATACCACTAACTAACCAGCAGACATGTATTTACACAGATGCTACAACAACATGGGCTCGCCCTTCACAGGTGGGGATGTTACCTTCGTGGTAGAGGCACACGAAGCATACAGAACAGAGGTATACTATTCAAGGGTAACATTTCCAGCAGCAAACACAGAATCAAGACATTTTTACAATTATGCCAAAGCTGCAGTTCCCAACAATTACACAGCCTTAAGGAGAGATAGAAAAACCATTAACATTCCCGGAACACACAAATTAATTCCAAAATGCCCTACCACATGCAAAAAATGATTTAAGACTGGGTTCCCTCAGCAATGAAGGGGCAACATGGCCAGTCTTAGCCGGTTACACACCTTACCCTGATATAGCAAACCTTACAGCACCAGAACTACCTGCTCTTTACACAGGTCTAGTCAAGTTATTCAGATGTATGATACAATACGTTATGCGAACAATTACAATCCCAGCAAGGAATGCTCAAGCTACACAGCGGCATTTAGCAATGCCGGCAATTAGACCGGTATCTAGTAATTCAATAGTGGGAAAAGTTGCCACCAGACGGGAGGAAATTCCATTCTGGATAGCACAGGAAACAAATCAGCTTGAATCAGTATTTGCCCATACAGGCCATCAAGATAAACATGCAATTCTCACCATGTGCCTACCTTTAGGAATGGTTCTCCTGGTGGACGACTGCGTCACATGACACACAGAGTTTGCCGCAATCTATACCATCATGCATGGTACACCATTCATCGCTGTTTTGCCAGATGTGCTCAAACAGATCCATGTATCCACAGAGGATAGTTACATGCCTATCTGTTGTTACAGTTATTCATAATTGCTGTGCTTGCTGTGAAGGTCAAGCGACCCTTGACCTTCTGGTAGGTCGCTCCCCCCCCGCTGCAGCTCCGCCTGCACCCCCGCTGCCGCTGCTGCCGCCGGAGAATTCGAGGCCCTCCACCACCCGCAGGCTTCCATCTGCACCTCATCCCTGGTGGCCAGTGGTGGCCTTGGGTTTGTTCCCACGTGCTGCCTGTTGCTTTGTGCCTGCATCTGTCTGTGCCCCCTGCCCCCCGCTCGCCGCTCTGCTCTGTGCCTTTACCCTTGTGCTGTTTTTTTGCCTCTGTGACCCTTGATTTTGTGCCTGTAACTGTCTGTGCCCCCTGCCCCCGCTCTGCTCTGTGCCCCTTTTATTCTGTACCCCTCGCCGTCCTTCGTACCCTTGTGCTGACTTTTGTTCCTCTGTGACCCTGATTTGTACCCCTTGTGCTCTTCTGTGCCCCACGCCGGTCTTCGGTCCCCCTTCCCCGCCGCTGCCTCCCCTACAGCCCCACCCCCTCCGCACCCATTCATCTCACCCGTCCCTCGCCTCCCGCCTCCCAGCTGCTCTTCCCTCCCCACCTCCCATATATGGCGGCCGCTGTGCGGCCGCGCCAAAGGCGCTCCTAAGGCAAGCCCGTCTGCGCCCGTCCGCGCCTGGATCGCGCCCAGCGCTAGAACCTTCTGGCCCCCGCCAGCAGCCACGAGGAACGCCTCCGCTATGACGCCAAAACCCTCGTCGCTCTCAACCCAGGAAGGACCCACACCTGCTGCAAGGCCGCCCCAAGGCGCACCCACGGCCCCTTCACCTGCCGGAACTGCAGCTTCTCCTGCCACGAAAGCGCCAAAGCACCCACCACAACGGAAGCCAACCAGCTTAGATGCATCCTGATAAACACCCGCTCCACACACAAACACGCCGTCGATCTCTGGGACCTACTCGACACCACATCATCGGACGTCGCCTTCCTGACCGAGACCTGAATGAACGAAGCCTCCTCGCCAGACATCGCCATAGCCATCCCAGACGGGTGCAAGATCACCCGCAGAGACCGCACCAACTGGGCCGGAGGAGGAATCACCATTGTCCACAAAAACACCATCAGGATCTCAACAAACACCAACGACACCCTCAGCACCGCCGAACACATGCACTTCCAGATCCACACGGACCCAAAGACCACCCTAAGAAGCACCCTTGTCTACAGACCGCCAGGACCCCGGCCTCAATTCTGCGACTCCATCGCCGACCTCATTAGTACGCACGCGCTGACCTCCACCGACTACATCCTCCACCTGAACTATCACCTGGAGAACAACAACGACAGCAACTCCTCCACCCTGGTCGACAATCTCGCCAACCTCGGACTAAAACAGCTCGTCACGATGCCGACCCACATCGCCGGCCACACGCTAGACGCCATCTTCTCCTCCAGCCCCCACGTCACCTTCAGCCACGCCTCTGAACTCACCTGGACAGACCACCACTGCATCCACTTCTCCTTCCGAAAACACCCCACACACCACCGCACCCTACAGACCCCCGCCGCTGCTGGGGCAAAGTCACTGAAGAACAACTACAGACAAGCCTCGCACTCAACCCTCCGACGAACCCCACCAACCCAGATGAAGGTGCACTCGCCCTCGAACGCTGGATGAACAACTGTGCCAACACCGTCGCCCCACTGAAAAACCCCACCAGCAGAGACACCAGCAGAAGGGTACGCTGGTTCACCCGGAACTCCTCGACTCCAAACGCACCTGCCGGATACTGGAAAACATATGGCACAGCGACAAAACGCCAGACAGCCGCACTGCCCACAAAGACGCCATCCGCAACCACCACCACCTCATCAGGACCGCCAAAAGAACCTCCTTCACAGACCGCCTTGACAACAACGCACACAACAGCAAGGAGCTCTTCACCATCGTGAAGGAACTCTCCAACCCCAGCTCCAACGCCAACGACATCCCACCATCGCAAGCCCTGTGCGACTTCCTCGCCACCTTCTTCCACCGGAAAATCACCGACATCCATGACAGCTTCAGACCCCGGACGACCCCTGCCGACCGCACCGCACCGAACCCACCGCCCACGACACCCTGACAACCTGGGCCAACGTGAGCATCGAGGACACAATCAAGACCATGGGAACAATCCACTTCGGTTCCCCATCCGACCCTCTCCCGCACCACATCTTCAACAAAGCCGGCAATTCCGTCGCACCCCACCTGCACAAAATCATCAACCTCTCCTTCGAGACCGCCACCTTCCCTGAGAACTGGAAGCACGCAGAGAACAACGCCCTGCTGAAGAAACCCAAAGCGGACTCGAGCGACCTCAAGAACTTCCGCCCCATCTCCCTGCTTCCGTTCCCAGCAAAGGTCATTGAAAAGATAGTAAACACCCAGCTCACCCGGCACCTCGAAGACAACAACATCCTGGACCCGTCCCAGTCAGGATTCCGCAGCAACCATAGCACCGAGACCGCCCTCATCGCCGCCACAGACGACATCAGGATCCTGCTGGACAACGGCGAGACGGCAGCCCTCATCCTCCTGGACCTCTCCGCTGCCTTCGACACCGTCTGCCACCGCACACTACGCACGCGCCTCCACGACGCAGGGATCCGAGACAAGGCCCTGGACTGGACCACCTCCTTCCTCTCCGGCAGAACTCAGAGAGTCCGCCTCCCCCCGTTCCGATCCAATGCCTCCGAGATCATCTGCGGCGTCCCTCAAGGAACCTCCCTCAGCCCGACGCTGTTCAACGTCTACATGGCACCACTAGTAAGCATCGCCCGACAGCACAACCTCAATACAATCTCCTACGCCAACGACACTCAGCTGATCCTCTCCCTCACCAAGGACCCCCTCACCGCCAAATCCAACCTCCACCAGGGAATGAAGGCTGTCGCCGACTGGATGGAGGACAGCCGCCTCAAACTGAACACAGACAAGACAGAAATCCTCATCCTCGGGTCCAACCCCTCCGCATGGGACGACTCTTGGTGGCCCAGGTCACTGGGGTCCCCCCCGGCCTCCACCGACTACGCACGCAACCTGGGAGTCATCCTCGACTCGAAGCTCTCCATGACCAAACAAGTCAACGCAGTCTCCTCCACCTGTTTCAACACCCTCCGCATGCTCCGCAAGATCTACAGATGGATCCCGACAAACCCGAGGAAAACAGTCACCCAGGCCCTAGTCAGCAGCAGACTCGACTACGGAAATACCCTCTACGCCGGAGCCTCGTCCAAGCTCATCAGCAGACTACAGAGGATCCAGAATGCCTCTGCACGCCTGATCCTCGACGTCCCGCGCCGCGACCACATCACCCCCACCTAAGGAACCTGCACTGGCTCTCCGTTGACAAAAGAATCTCCTTCAAGCTCCTGACCCACGCACACAAAGCTCTCCACAACACCGGCCCAGCCTATCTCAACAGTCGACTCTCCTTCTACGTACCCAACAGGAAACTCTGCTCCGCCGACTACGCCCTGGCCACGATCCCTCGCATCCGGAGAACTACTTCCGGAGGCAGATCCTTCTCCCATCGCACGGCCAAGACCTGGAACACCCTCCCCCTCTACCTGCGACAGACCGAAGACCTGCTGACCTTCAGGAGACAACTCAAGACCTGGCTCTTCGACCAATAGCAGCAGCACCCCCGCCCCCCACCCCCAGCACCTTGAAACCCTCTTGGGTATGTAGTGCGCTTTACAAATTTTGTGATTGATTGATCGATTGCTTCATTTCTAATTGATTCTCAGCGTGTGCTTTGGGTACAGGTTGCTCTGCACGACTTTAGTATAACTAGGGTAAGTAACCCCACACGCAGTACTATTTCAATATTTTTAATGTGCTTCTTTTACATGATGTGGTTTTAAAATGCTTACCCTCTAACTGCACCTTCCCCAGCTCAGCAGCTTCTTTGCTCGCACTACGGTCCACCGCGGGTCACTTCCGATGGAGTGGAGAGTGCGAGCAGTCTAGTTTTGTTTTCCCCTTATATCCGGTTACACCACTTCTGGTCACGGCGCTCCAGGGTGGGCGGGATAATTGTACTCAGCCTGTCTACTTAATGGGCAGGATCACGCGGATGCGCAGCGAACGATCCGAAGGCGCTCCAAAGGCAAGCTGTCTGCGCCTGTCCGCATCCTGCCATCGCCAGGAGCCAGGACTCCTGTTCCTGGTAACAACCCTTCTCTATCGAGTTACACCTACACTAGGGAAGAGCTTAACTGTATAAGCCAGTCGGTAAACTTGGCAGTCGTCTCGTGGGGGTGTCATGCAAATGTTCTTTCAGCCAACCTGGTTGGCCGTTTTATTGTATATACTATCACTTCCAGAGTCTTATAGCAAGATCTACGGGGGGTGCACAATACCCCCTCCAAGACTAAGTTGAGTATGATTCGAAGCCAGTAACAAGCACTTCTGTGAATTTAGGCAGAAAGGCTTCTCTTTGTCCTACCCATAGTTGGAGAGCCTTTCTAATAAACGTTAGATCCTTGCCCAAACATTGCACTGAAATATGGAATTTATTGCATTCCCAGTCCCCCGACATAGGATTTCTAACAGACACTTGGCTCAAACCCTTTTCCATTCCGGCCACTGCATTAGCCATCCCAGACCAGTATTGAATGTTGCGTCTTAATAGGGATAGTAAAGTAGGTGGAGGTGTTGCTATTGTTTTTAAATCATCCCTGAATATAACTTTAACGGATACTTCCTTAGACAATTCAATAGAGTTTTGTCTTTTTAAGATTGAAATTTCAGCCCAGAATTGCTGGATAGTTGCCTTAGTATATCGACCCCCAGGGCCTCTTAAGAACTTCTCTTTAAAACGAATGGAAAGTATCTCTCCCCATGTAATTTCTTCTAAACAATTACTGCTACTTGGGAACTTAAACATACACAGTGAAAATAGTGAGAATACAGACGCCGCTCTCTTCCTGGCAGACATGGCCTCCCTAGTGTTGGAAAAAATTAACTCAGGGCCTACCCATGTAGCAGGGCATACGTTAGATCTTATTCTTACAAATTCTCCTCACATACGTTCCAACCCCCTGGTGCCAGTGATTTGGTCAGACAACTCACTAATAAACTTCCAGATTAATAGCACTCATCCGATTGGTGCCATCGTCCCTCCCATCAGGAAGATCATGTGACAATGGCATACAATCTCAGAAGAGGCTTTCTCAAAGGAGTTCTGACGACCTACTTTTGCAAGCCCAGGGATATAACTATTAAACTCAATGATCTCCATCATGCTATAGGGACAGCCTTAGACATTTTGGCTCCACTCAAGGTACAGCAGCCCAAATCTCAAAGAAAGCTTGCAGTCTGGTAGGGAGAAATCTAAGTGTAAAAAGCTGGAAAAAATCTGGTGTAAAACCCAATCACAGGCAGAGAAAGAAATATTTAAATCGACGGTAACCTCCTACCATAAAAACATTAAGTTAACTTGGAAAGGACATATTTATGTGCAATTAAGAAAAGCAGGTAAGTCCACGAAGGAACTTTAAATGATCCTTAAATCATTTATGCCTCCAACTGTCTGCACTAATCCTATCCGTTTTTCTCCGATTTTATGTGATAATATCTCCAGTTTTTTGTAATGAAAAAATTGACAAAATATATGACACATTTCCTAGGGACGCCAGTATTTCTTACACTCTCATTTCTCCTTCTACAACCTCCATAAAGAAAGATGTTGTTTTAGCTGGCTTCCCCCCTGGCAGGATTCTAAAGTAGAAGAGATGCTAAAACCAGCTTAATCAGGTTCCCCTATGGACATCATGCCAGCTAGACTATTCACCCTGCTGGCAAAGCATCTCGCCCCTCCAGTATGCACTTTATTTAACTACTCACTGTGTGAGGGGAAAGTGCCTCTGGCTTGGAAATCTGCTCAAATCCTTCCGATTTGCAAAAATATTAATGTGCCTCCTGCACAGCTATCCAACTACCGCCCTATTTCTCTCCTTCCGCTCATGAGCAAACTTTTGGAAGGATATATCAACTCGCAGCTTATGGAATATATTGAAGCCCAAATATGTCTTGACCCCTCACAGTCTGGTTTTAGACCGAGTCACTCTACCGAATCTACCCTTATAGGTGTGACGGACTTTATTAAACGTTATTAAGGTAATAATAAGACAGTATCATTAGTGCTGCTGGACCTGTCTGCAGATTTTCATACTGTAGCTCATCATAGGCTACTGCAAAGACTGACGGAAATTGGTGTGGTAGGGCCGGCTCGTCCATGGCTTTCCAGCTTTTTAGAGCAGCGCAAGCAAAACATTAATCTGGGTCCCTTGCGATCTGGTGCTAAATCCCTTACGGAGGGGGGCCCTCAGGGCTCATGCCTCCGTCCTACTCTTTTTAACATATATGTTGCCCCCCTTGCAAATATCATCAGAGACCATGGCTTTGTTCCCTTCACATGCGGACGACACACAACTTCTTCTTTTGTTTGATAATAATACGGTGGTGACAAAACAGCTCTTTGCAGATGGTATGCGAGGTATCTCTGACTGGCTGACGAAGAATTTTCTCCAGTTGAAGTAGGCCCTGGCCCCACCCCTACAACCAATGCAAAAAATCGGGGAGTGTCTCTGGACCTCTCTTTATCTATGAAAGAGCAAGTTGGTGCCATTTCAGGCACCTGTTTTCACAAGCGTAAGCTCCTTCGGAGAGTGTTCTACCTTCTCCCTCTATCTGTCCGTAAGTCCCTGATCCAAGCGCTGGTAGTCAATCAACTTGACTACAGCAATGCACTTTTGGGAGCTGCAAACGATGCTGTGTTAAACAGGTTGCAAGTAGTTCACAACATGGCGGCGCGGCTGGCTCTTAATATGCCTCCCAGATCAGCATCTTTGCCGTTATTGAAATGCCTTCACTGGCTCCCCATCCGTGACAAAATCAAGTTTAAAATCTGCTGCTTAGTCCATAAAACAATCAATGATAGGGGGCCCAGATATCTGGCAGAAAAACTCGTACACTACGTCCTAGCAGATCTTTGCGCTCTGGAGAGAATGCCCTGCTAGTAGTCCCTCAGTTTAATAAACTTCGAACCAGTGGCAAATCTTTGGCCTATCTTACCCAGAGGTTTTAAAACTCGCTCCCCATTGCCTTACGCAAGTACCCTAATCTTCTTAAATTCAGGAAATTATTTAAAACTGAATTTTTTCATAACTGAGCGTCCCATTACCCTCTATTTCTTCCGCTGTCAGAGGGGAGATACCCCACTGGGGGTAATTCCAGCGAGCTACAAATTCTTCATTCATTCAAAATGTATATGAAAAGCCCCTGCACTGGATTTGGGGATTAAACTTATTGGCAATTATACTACAGTATTCACAATTATTTTAAGTAATATGAAGGAATTAATGAATGAGGTATTTATACTGCTCCACGCTACTCCGAGGAGTGCTTCGGTACAAAATGGGCGAAGCCCGAATATTAATGGAAAAGAAGAGGCTTTGGAGGTATGCCAATGTCACACACAGATACCGTTAGTGTATCAGGAGCAAGAACTACAAAAAATAATTACTGACAACTATACATTAATAGCTCAAGATAAATTGGGAGCCAGAACTAATAATCTACAACTTAGGGGTAATTTTGAAAAGGATAACTCGAAACAGGAACCAGGGTCTTCTAAAAAATGCTGGGATAATTGAAAAATAAAGAACAAACTAAACCATGGGGTGGATCTACTTCCTTCACAGGAGTCCTCTGAAAGGCGCTATTACCTGCGCTTTCGTGAAACAATTAAACATCCTGATAGGTATCAGGATGCTGTTACACAGATTGTTCTCGTTCCTTTCAGGAGTCATCCGAAAAAATTTTGGAGAGAGGAGGTTGATCACAGCGCAGATCAGAGGAGTACGTGAAACCGAAAAAGGACTTACAAAACCTGTCTGACTTCATAAAAAAAAAAGAAGAAAACCTTCCACAACAAAAACCTAAATTCAAAAAGAATAAGGTGGTTGGGATAACACTTAAACATGCCACACATATTGAGGACTCTGCTTCTAAACGAGGAGTGTACCTTGACCCTACTAGAAAGCACGGTAGAAGTCGTGATAGTTTGCCTGAATCTTCAAAGGTGTCAGGCGGCTACAGCAACTTATGAGTCTGTTCTGGTAGAAACACCGGAGCAGAGACTCAGTGCCTCATTACGATGAGACTCGTGTCTCACCGTGGGTTTCACTTTTGACTTCCGCATTACGATGCAGGTGGTTGAAAGTGAAACCAGCCGGTCAGTACGGCTGGATGATCGGCCAGTCAGAGGCATGAACATAATCCCAATGGATGGCGTTTCCACTGTCGGGATTACGATGTTGGTTTCCAACATGCTTTCCATGTCGAGCTTTCCGACATGGAAAGCCTGTCGGAAAGCTACTTTGGGGGCTCCTAGCAGGGCTCCCTTCTCTATGCGGCCTTCGGTTGGGGGCCGAGGGAGCACCTATGATGCCCCCCTGTTGATCCCTGCGGTCGCATTGTGATGCTACGGTTGGGAGCGCCGCCCGGAGGTCGGTCAGTCCTGAATCTGCAACAGTGTTGGGCGGGCATGAGTTTGTCGACATCGTAATAAGGCCCTTAGTATTCCAAGTAGGTTGTATGAATTACATTTCCAAATGGAGGGTGATATACCTCGCACTATTAACGTCCTCTCCTGGGAGAACTTAACATTTGGTTATGGCATTCTCTATGCTGAAAGGGATTGGCCAACTGAGTTTGTTGGGCAAGTCCCACGAGGAGAATGTGTAATATTACCATATTTTCCAAACGCGTTCCAGAATCAATTAAACATACATAAGCTAATTAGTGGGCCCTTGCACAAGCCCCGGCGTTATTGTGCAATCATGTGGGGTGGGATGAAGAATCCCCTTACCATATTATCCCCATAAGGTCATGCCCACAAGTACAGCAACAATACCCGATTAGACATGAGACTAAACAACAGATTAAAGAAGTATTAACACAACTTGAATATTAAGGTGTACTCAAGAGTTGCATCACACCAATGAACAATCCTTTGTTTCCAGTAGTAAAACCAGATCCTTCATATAGCTTAGTCTTAACCTATAGACAATTAAACAGTTGTACAAGCACTTCTGCAGTACAAAATGCACGTGGTGCAGCACTAATGAATAATATAGTGCACAACGAAATATAAAACCATATTAGACATTCCAAATGGCTTTTTCTGCCAAAACATCAAAACATAGAGCCTGAAAGCAGGTATTTGACTGCATTTACCACCCTCGGGTCCCAAAAAACAATATTGCCATTTGCCACAAGAGTATAAAAACAGCCCAGGCTTGTTCTCTGCCAGGGTAACATAACTGTATTAGGGTTCTGATAATGAAGCATTGTCCTATGTCAATGACATATATCTCACAGACGATGTCTTTGTAACACACCTGTCAGAGCAGGTCAGATAATTCTAGGATTTGCTCACATTGCCTAGAAATACAATAAAAAAAAAACAAAATTGCCTATCTCAGTGTCCTGTTCTTACGAACTATCAGATGAAGGCAAAAGCTTAGCTGCACATTTCCTAGAGAAGTGTGCGCTCTTACAAACACCATATACATTAAAAATTCTCCAATCACTATTGGGCTTTCAAAAATTTGGTAGAACATACATAACAAATAATGAACAATGGGCAAAACCCTTTCATGACCTGATTCACCCAGACTTTTCAAGCACACATTGGACACCAAAGCCTACACAGATGTTGCGTGCAGCACAAACTGACATGCTAGCTGCAAAACACTTACAAACCTATGCAAACACAACACATTTTGTAGTCCGAGCAATTGCGGGGACCACTGGATATACGTATTTCACATTCAACGAAGGTGACACTTTTACCAATTGCATATATATTGTATTAATATTGCAATATGAAAATGCGTTTTGCACCAGTAGAAAAACATTCTGACTGTGGTACAGACGGCTGTATTGAGAGAAAGATCATCGGCTCAGGAAAAATGAATAATTGTCGTAACTCCCATCCAAGCCTTAGAGGCTGTCACAAAGGCCAGCATCACAAACGCGAAAGCCCGACATCCTAGATCAGAGATCTTCAAACTATGGAGGGCACCCCCATGGGGTTCCGTGGATGGTTTTCAAACGAGGCGCGAATGCTTATGAAATTACATGTAAATGAAATGGCCTCGAACTACTGCCTTGTTCATTTCCCTCATTTCCAGGTTGTCTTAATTTAGACACAGCCCTTGAAAAGGGTCTTAAAAAAATTAAAACTTTGATTAGGAGTGCCATTAGGGTGAAGAAATCAAAACATTCTCGGGTTTCACTGATACACCTGGTCCTTTTAAACCAACGAAGAAGAGATTGGCACAGAAGCTGTAAGATAAAAACAATGCATTTACATTTACATGAGGGAGATTGCGTCACACAGTACCCTCAAGTCACTGTAGGAGGCATTCTAAGGAGTACAGAGAACAGGGGCCTTATATACCCACACAGGGGCTCAAAAGAAGGCGGTACAGGTACACATGAGAAGAGTTACACACATAGATGGTCATACAGAAAATGCAGTCAACAAGTAGGAGGAGTAATGAGTTGCTGACATCAGTTAGAACAGCCTGACAGTTCTATACTAGGAGCAGGTGCATTCTAGTAGCTAGGCCCTTCTGAGCATGTGCGAGGTTCTGGAAGAGGTAGAAAGCAAATGGCTAGTACATAGCTAACTAAAATGGCTGCCAAGTACAAACTGGCTTTCAGCTCATGCTAACAGATTCCTGCAATCTTTAACAGATGGTCCTCCTAGCAGGAGCTAAAGACATTCCTATGATCTAGTAGGACATAGAAAATATTTTGCACATTTATTTTCATAAATTCATCAATATCCTAATCCATTGCTAGGTGGGCATTTCTCATTCTAAATATTGTTAAGCGGGCATATATAAGGTATAAGCAGGAGTACAAAGGGAACAGAGCATTGGGTCATACAGATAGCAGGAGAGAGTAATGACTATTATCACAAACAGAACTACCAATATTTTTCAACCCCAAGCAAAAAGTAAATCCTAGAACCATCTAGTCCAATTCTATGTAAAAAACATTTTCAATAGACTTTTCCAGTGTTCTTTTTATGAGGGCTAGAGTATCAATCATTATAGTCAAGGGCAGGGTAAAGTAACATTTGTCAACTGCTCAGATGAACTTTTCTCTTGCAGAATAAACATTATTCCTAATACAAATATTAAAGCAGTCAGACATATTATTACAAAAACATTCCTGGATCCAGGGGACCAGGAGGACCACACAGGGCCATGAGAATTAGGACGAGGAACCACAAAGGGCTGCTCCTCCTCAAAAATGGGACGACTAAAGGGGTAAATTTTTAACAAAAAAGAAGAAGTCCTTGGGAAATTGAAGCCGCTGTACAACCAGCCAGAGGGGAGTCTTCTCCCTGTGTCCATTTGAGCCTCACAGGCAGGCTCTTGTTGTTCCCACGGTGGAGCTGCACAACTCGCAACTCAAGAATCACGGCCCAGTTTCAAGGGAAAAGTTTCTTCTTTCAGGATAGGGCAATCACCTTCCGGGGCAAATGCCCTCAGCGATCCTATCCAGTGCCTCAGGCAGTGAACCAGTTTTCTTCACTTCAATCTAACAGGCACCAAAGGCACAGCACCTGTACCCTGAACTCAAGTCCTTCCCTAACTCCTGTTTTGCTCTGCTGGCACACTGCTCTTTCGTTGGGGCCACAGATTTTATCCAGTGTGCCCAGGTATCTCTTGATCAACAAACAAAGGTGCAGACTTTACAGCCAGCATGCAGGAGCGTGATGCTGAAGTACCTGAAGCAACCCTTATTTCAAAGGGGGTCACCTCAAGCAAAAACAACCTTGCCGTTCTGGTTGGTCTGTGACTTTCTCAGCTGGGCATCAAAAACTTGATCCACGATTTCTCCTTTCTGATTTGTGACCCCGTCTTTCGCCCAAGACAGTGGCAGGGGTACACACTTCACATCCCAGTGCTTCCGGCCTTCTACCTTCACTAAGGTCCTAGTTGCCAGCAATGCCTGTGCTGGTTACATTCACCTTGGCTTCAAACTGGACTGGTGCTGACTCCCCAGGCTGGATCTGATGCCCGGGCCCCTCTGGCAATGGTTGTAAGGCAGCAAATATCTATTGGTGGACAGAACAAAAGGTCTTTAGACAAGGCATACAAATAATCTATCAACAGAGAGGATAGTCTCAGAATACTTCCTAGTCCTGGTGTGCCCCATATATTAGCAAGGCACCCAAGAACCACTTCTTCTATCTGAGAGTAAAAACCCTCGACCTATTACTCTATTTGAAGCAGCTAAGGAAGTCTGTGTTCATTTACTAACTTCTGAGGAAAAGAGAAAAACAATACAGACATACTCTAAATCCTTACATCTGTGTATTCCTATATTATTCATCTGAAGACCCTCAAGAAAAGAGGAAATGTTCTACACTTTTACTCATAGACTTTGCATTACTTGTACAGGACTGCAGACACTTCTAAAATGATTTCTCTGAATAAAAGCACCTACATTGTACGCTTAGGACCATGCTCTCATGTTATAGGTGCAGCAGGAAAATCTAAAACTGCTAATTTTAAAAGGGATTTTTATTACATAAAGAACTAAAAAAGACTCCAACGTAGTGGGTACATACATTTCTCCAGCAGAACATGTTGTGACAAACAAACTCCTATAAAACAATATTTTCCTCAAAAATGTTTGCTAAGGATCACATCACATGGGCGTCTTTCCGGCATTCTACTTTCCAAATTATACAACATCAGCTCAAGTAAGGACTGTCAGTTTATTTACACAGACTAGATAAAAAAAGACTAGCAATGCCCTTGCAAAACTGTATGTAGCATGAGAATAACATAAACAATAATGGTGTTATCACCTGAGAAGTTTAGAACAAAAACTACCCACATCTAGTTCCCCATAAAGATCAAATAAGGGAACAGCAATCTAGACTACTCATCCTTTCATAATTCCATCAGACAGGATGGGCAGTAACATAGCATATTTATTTATTCATTTTATTAATGCTAACAATTTGTAAAACAGGTTTTACTGAATAGCCAATTACATTTCTCATGGCTATTTCCTAGACAATTTAGACTGGCTCAAAAAAAGGGAGAAAAAGAGAGAGAAAACATACATTTGCCTACCCTTAATTTGTAGAGGAGCTAACCTCCTTCCCCCATTTCGACAATAGGAAAACCTGAAACAGGTTTTACTTCTGTTGACACAATCCACTTCTATCTGTGGCAGCTGAGCACAAAAACACTTGTGGGAGGTAAATAGCACATGTAGCTAGCTAGAAAACATTAATAACCAACCATCAATTCCTTTAGCAAGTATACTAGTGTAACATGAGGGCACATACATTCAAACTAAATCCCATTGCCTCCTTAACTCAGCCCTAAAAGCATTAGTGCTATATACATGGCAGAGCCATTCTCTTAATCAGAGTTCACATATACCATTATATTTCCCTCTGTTCATATGAGTGCACAAAAACTTGCTTTTGCAAAAAAAAGTAAGCAAAACTTCTCCTTCTCTCCCTGCCCTGCCATCTCGTCTTTAAAAAGGTTTCAGAGGTCGAAATGTCAAAGCAAACCTTGCTCTGAGCCCAGCTAGGCTTCTAAATGTAGAACTTGACCTTTGACCCTTTACCAGCTGCCCTGGTCAAACTGGTCCTAGGAAGCTTGTTTCTGGTCCAGGGAAGGCATGGCTTGGCAGTTCGGGCTGGAATGTTCCCATGAGGCACAGGGTCAGACTGATTTGCATATGGCCATGTCTGAACTGGGGTGGCAGAGTGGGCTAAAGAACGATGATGGATCAAACCCAGATCTGTTGACTGGGTGTGAGTGTTTGATTGTTTCTGATGCTCCGTCCATCACCACCCCCTTTTGTTCCGCTTTGTTCGCCATAAGTTGGCAGGGTATGCTCAGACGTGAGTCCCTTGCTCACTTTGCCACTGGATTCAAGCAAGCCTGGCTGAAGACGGCTGAAATGCCAGAAACCGGTCCTAGGAAGCTTGTTTCTGGTCCAGGAAAGGCATGGCTTGGCAGTTCGGGCTGGACTGTTCCCATGAGGCACAGGGTCAGACTGATTTGCATATGGCCATGTCTGAACTGGGGTGGCAGAGTGGGCTAAAGAACGGTGATGGATCAAACCCAGATCTGTTGACTGGGTGTGAGTGTTTGATTGTTTCTGATGCTCCGTCCATCACCACCCCCTTTTGTTCCGCTTTGTTCGCCATAAGTTGGCAGTGTATGCTCAGACGTGAGTCCCTTGCTCACTTTGCCACTGGATTCAAGCAAGCCTGGCTGAAGACGGCTGAAATGCCAGAAACCGGTCCTAGGAAGCTTGTTTCTGGTCCAGGGAAGGCATGGCTTGGCAGTTCGGGCTGGACTGTTCCCATGAGGCACAGGGTCAGACTGATTTGCATATGGCCATGTCTGAACTGGGGTGGCAGAGTGGGCTAAAGAACGGTGATGGATCAAACCCAGATCTGTTGACTGGGTGTGAGTGTTTGATTGTTTCTGATGCTCCGTCCATCACCACCCCCTTTTGTTCTGCTATTTTGTGTGCAAGGTGGATTTTCAATTCAAAGCGACTATGAAGAATCACAGCTGAAAGGCAGTCCTGTTATTCCTGTTTCCAGTAATTTTTTGTTTTTTTGGTTTGTTTATTGCCATTAATAAGTACAACAGAATTGAGCCATACATCATCATGAGTAATACCGTTATTGATTGATATCACATACCACACGCTATCCATTTACATTCCAAATTATACATTGAAATATATTTAAATCAAATCTCTTACAATGCCATCCGTATATCGCCACCCACTCTTCCCTCACCAAGACCCCCCCATGGGTAGCACAGCGTCAAACCCTTAGTCACTCAAGTCTGATTCTGAGTCTTCAGGTGGTGGGGCACATATGTTTCCCTGAAAGGTATTCCAGTTACCCCATACGCGTTTCCATTTGCGTGGGCATCCCCTATTGATAAAAACTGCCTTTTCCTCTACCATGGTACTGTCTAGATCTAGGCACCATTGCTGATGGGTGGGGGCCACCCGCGCCCCCCAGCGCTGTGCAATGTTCCGCTTGGCTAACGCGAAGGTCAGTGTCACCCACTCCTGCACCACGCAGCAGAGATCTGTTGGCTCCCACACATTAAGTATACATCTACGCGGTTCAGGGGAGACATCAACTCCGCAGACCTGGGTCACCGTGGTTGCCACTGCCCTCCAATAGTGTTGAATGCTGGGACAGTCCCAGATGTTGTGATAGAATGTGCCTATAGATCCGCAGCCTCTAAGGCAAAGTGGCGTATCTGCCTTCCCTATTTTGTGAAGTGTCGATCTGGTGAAGTACATTCTATGCAGTATTTTCAACTGCACAAGTTTTAGTCTGGAGGGGGTCGCAACCTCTCGCGGGGACGCAAGCGCCTCCTGCCAACCTTGCTCGTCCATCTCACCTATCTCCGCCTGCCATCTCTCCCTAAGGGTCTTTGTAGGGTCTTTCTGGTTATTAATCAGTTTGCGATATGTGAATGAGATCGCTTTTTTAGTTAGAGAATCAGTTAGCAAACGGTCCTCCAGAGGTGAGGACGCGGGCAGATCGCTTCCCGGAGGTATGGCCCTTGTAAGGGCAAGTTTTATTTGTAAGTACCTATATTGCTCTGTCTCTGCCATCTGGTACGTGGATTGGAGTTGCGCAAACGTGACCACCTCCCCCTTTTTCCACAGGTCGCCCACCCTGGAGATGCCTATCAGATCCCACTGTTTAAAACATTTGCTCTTACGTAGCTTACCAAACTGGGGGGAATCCCACAGTGGTGTATGTTGGGTTATCACACCCTCCCACCCCAGTGCTCGCTGTGCTCTAAACCAAACCTGCACCGTATGGGCCGGTCAGTTTGCTTATTTTTGATTTATCATATAGGGCGCCCATTATTCCGTCCGTGCCCATCATGTGTCTGTCCATACGTAAAGCCGGTTCGTCCTGGGGGGCGTGCAGCCATTGGTTGATCAGTTGGAAGGTCCAGTAATATAGATTGATGTTTGGCAGCGCAATGCCACCGTCATACCAGCTCCGCATTAGCTTACGTACAGCTATACGATGAGGTTTCCCTGCCCATAGCAGGTAACCCACCTCCGCCGCAATGGCTTTGAAATAGGAGTCGGGTATTGGCATGGGTGTATTCTGTATTGCATAAAGAAACCGGGGGAGGGCCATCATTTTAAACAACGCAGCTCGCCCCAGCATTGTCAGCGGGAGGGAGTGCCGATTCCTCACATCACTCTTTAATCTCTGCAGCGGTGGAAGCAGGTTACTTTCTGTAAAGTGTGCGTGGTTTGGTGTGATGTGAATGCCGAGATATTTAAAACCATTCGATGCTATCTGTATTTCAGCCCCTCTGGGCAGGCGTGGGGGAGGGCCATTGAGTATATATAGTACAGATTTGTTCCAGTTAATGGAGTAACCAGAGACCCTGCCGTAGGAGGTGCAAATGTCTAATAGGCTATTGAGGGAGCGCTCTGGTTGTGTTAAATATAATAGAATGTCATCTGCATAGAGGGAGATACTGTCCTCCCAGTCCTCTGTCCATTTCAGTCCTTTTACCACCGGGTCTGTCTGAATCCATGCCGCAAGCGGCTCCAGCACTAACACAAACAACAATGGGGAGAGGGGGCATCCCTGTCTGGTTCCCCGCCCCAGCGGAAAGTCTTCCGACAGTCGCCCGTTGACCGCTACTTGCGCCAGCGGCTGCGCATACAGCAGCTGTATCCATGCACAGATTTTGGATCCGAACCCCAGGCGCTACAGTACCGCGAAAAGAAATGGCCACTCTACCGGAACAAAGGCCATACTGGCATCTAGTGATAGAATGACCGCCTTTTCTTGTAGATCAGGCGCACTAGCTAGTATACCGTGTAGGCGTCTGAGGTTCATCGCTGTGTTCCTGCCCGGCATAAACCCTGACTGGTTGGGATGTATGAGCGTCGCAAAATGGGGTTGCAGTCTAGTCGCGAGCGCTTTTGCCAGTATTTTCGCTTCAGAATTGAGGAGGGAGATCGGCCGGTAGGAGGCACACTCCTGGGGGGGTTTCCCGGGCTTGAGTATCGCTATGAGTGTAGCCACCCTTTGGTCGGTCGGGAGCATCCCTTCCTCCAGACTGGTCTGGTACATTCTTAATAAGTGTGGTACCAGTGTGTCCGTCTCTCGTTTGTACCATTCCACAGGGATCCCGTTGGGTCCCATCGCTTTCCCGGTTTGAAGGCCTTTGATGGCCGCTGCGATTTCCTCAGTGGTGAGGTCTGCGTCTAGTAATTTTGCTTCTTGCGGGTTTAATTGTGGGAGCTGTATGTCCCGGAGGAATTCTAGATTCTCCTCAACCGTCGCTGTTGCCATAGGAGTGTATACCGTTTCGAAATGCTGCACAAATGCCGTTGCGAATACATCTGGGTCAGTTATCGTCTCTCCGGTAGATAACCGAAGGTGTGCCACCCAACGGCTGGCCCTCTCTTTTATGTCTAGCCACGCTAGTAACTTACCAGCCTTGTCCCATGCTTCGTATATTGCATGGCGTGTTTTTGCGATCCGCATCTTGGCCATCTCCCATACTTGGTCTCTATATGTCTGTCGAGCTAAATGTAGGGCCTGGGTGTTGATGTCATTTGGATCTGCTGCATGGTCACTCTCAGCGCGGTCTACCGCTCGTTCCAATTCCAATACTTGGTGTGCTAGTGCTCGTTTATGTGCGGTGATCGTTGAGATGGCCTGTCCTCGTATAACTACCTTATATGCCTCCCAGAGGACACCTGGAGACTTAACTGTATGCGTGTTTTCCTGAAAGTAGGGCTTCGTGGTCTTGTGCATGGTTTTTCTAATCTGTGGAACTTTAAGGTATCCTGGGTGAATGGGGAAAATTCGTCTTCTACCTCTGAGCTGTGAGGAGTATGTTAATAGTAGGGGTGAATGATGAGAGACGCCTCTCGGGAGATGTTTGACCTCTTGTATGCCGTCTAACCCTGTTTGGGCGGTGAGAAAATAATCTATCCGGGAAAGACTATTGTGCGCTCCCGAGTGGTGTGTGTATTGATACTCTGAGAGATGACGCACTATCCAGACATCCACCAGGCCTAGTGCGTCTGTGAAATCTTGTAGGGGCAAAGAACCCGTTCTGTGACCCCGGGGGGGACATCTATCGAGCGCGGCATCCATTACGGTGCTAAGATCACCTCCCACTATGAGCTCCCCGGGGGGCAGTTCCAGCAGGAACTTGCCAAGGGCCTTGAAAGCTAACGTGTGTAGCGCTGGAGGAATGTATACCGAGATAAAGTTAAAAACCCGCCCCTCCCATTGACAGGAGGCCGCTGCGAATCGCCCCTGATCATCAGTCCAGGTTGCAGTGAGGATCAGAGGGCAGGCCTTACGAAGCAGGATCCCAACCCCCCTGGAGCCTGATGCGAATTCAGAGTGGGTCACCATTTTGAAACCCCATCTGTCCAATGCCTTGACTGCTGTACCTAACAGGTGCGTTTCTTTTATCAGGGTGACAGACGGGGCGAGTCTTTTGAGATATTGCAGCACCAGGCCTCTTTTTATCTTGTTACCAAGGCTGTTGACATTCCAGGAGACCACTGTTAGAGGCGACCCCAGTGTATTCGCGTTGCTCGCTTGTGTCCTAAAGGTAGTGTCTGTCATAGCCCTATGGGTTTGGTGACGAGGACATGAAGGCAAGTCTTAGGCAGTGACATACCTGGCGTGTGTAGTGACTCTTGCGTGACTAATTCCAAGAGATGTGTATATGCTCGTGTGCAGAATGCGTAATAAGCAACTAAAGACATAAAACAAACTTCACTTAATGAAAAAAGAAAAAATGAAGAAAGAACAAACCACTTCTCCTCCCCCCTTGCTGCCTGACGGATTCTCAACTACCCGCCTCCCCAACAATGCAGAGTGCTTCGATCCCATTAAACAATACTTGCGTGCGGGGGGAGGAAGTCCGAGAAGCGCTTGGATGTCCCTCTTCTCAAAGACAAGTAACAAACTATTAGTCTTGTCATGCTCGAGCATCGATAGAGTTCCAGTGCATCGTGCCATTTGCATTCCGGTGATGCCGCTCGAAACCCGGCAGCGTTGGTCAATCTCCATGGCCACTTTATCCCTCTTGTTCCGATTCTTCCTGTGTTTACAGTTCGTCTTGTGCTTACCACTGATTACGGGCCAGTCTGTACTTCAGGTCGATACTCAACAGTTTAAGGGCAAGGGACATCGCTGTCCAGCCGATGGTGCGGGGAGGTCGCAACAGGGGAGCCACCCACATTCGTAAGGGCAGACATTATATCTTCAAGCGTGACTTTGGGCGACCCTTCAGATGTGTGGCCCGCTTCCGCTGGGGCCCGTCGCTCAGGCATTGCTGGAGAGTCTTTAGCGTATGCATATTTATCCAATTTGAGCTGCGAAGTCGTGCAAGGCCCTCTGCCCCCCATCTCTGGCTGAACACCAAGGTCTTTAAGGTCCTATATCCCACTACTGGGCAGTATTCGCCGCCGCCTGCCGTGTGCCAACAGGACACACGCGGCCTGTCGGTTTTCCCAAGCACCCAGTTAGATGGGAGGTGGGCAGGATTATAGCCCCCTCAGGGCAGGTCTTCTCCGCGCGTATCCAGGCAGTGTGGGCCCGCTTCAGGGTGAGGGTGGGAGTGGCGCCGCTTACACTCACCTCCGGATAGTCGGCGTCCTGTAAGGTCGATTTCTCCTGGGCTGCGAATCACCACTGCGTGCCGCGTATCCTACCGGGCAGTCACTACTCCTGGGATCAGTTATCTCTGGTAAATCATGGATCTTGCCAAGTGAGCCCTTGCGGCATCCCCAACCAGTTGGCTCTCATGCCCACCGGTTCTGCACTGCGCCGCTTGCTCCCTGTATGTGCAGCGGGTTATCCAGTCCGGGCGGGCGCCCACACTACCAGCACTCTCCAATGCCTTCATCGACGCCGCCACGTCTGTCCGCCCACACTCCTTTCCGGCCCCAGCACAGAGCCCCAGACTGCTAGCCGGTGTCAAGATTACCTCTCCAGCGCCGCAATCCACGTGGTCACACCGCCTACACCTCGGAAGTCTAGTCCCAGCACTTTGAGATATCTTGCAGGGCGTGTTTATGGTGGGGGCAGATCAAATGTGTGGGCCCCAATCTGTTACCATCCCGGCCGTGCAGCCGGCCAGCACTGTGCCCCTCAGCCCACCCCTCGGTTAGAGGGACCGCATCGCCGTCTGTACTCGCCTCCCTCGTGGCTCCCCAGAGAGGGCAGGGTCGCGGTAGTCGAACCTGCGCCGTAGCGCCGCGGCGTCTGGTGCGTCAGTCGCTAGGCCTTTGGTGACGCGGTGATTCGTGCACTCCTCTGCCGGGCCTTACATAAATCGAGGCCGCGGCTTCTTCCTGGTTACTAGGCCGCTACACGCCCGCGGCTCCTGTCCCTTGTGCGACGCTGCTGCCGAGCCGCAAGCAGAATCGGAAGATGCCTCGTGTCTGCCGCTACACATAAATGTCTTTGAGGGCGGATTTCTTGCCGGATAGGAAGTCGGATTGTGTGGGGAACTCGCGCTGGCCTCGGAGCTCCTTTACGCTCCAGCCATTTCTCTCGGCTGCAAGCCACGCCCCCACCGTTTCCAGTAATTTAGAGGTAAGAGAATAACTTCTGCTGGGTTTTTATATTTATTTATAAATGTAAGCAGTGTGCGGTATGCTTGTCTAGCAGTATAGTGGTCAGCTACTTGTGTTATACTTAAATGTGTGCATTTACTGAAGCCTAAGAGCAGTTTGAAAACTGCTCTGAGTTGCAGAGCTGTTTTTAAATAGTGAATTTTGTCCACTTTCGACTTTGGTGTTTGGGGCACTTAAAAATGAATATCCTACAATTTTCTGGCATATTAGTCATCCCCAGAATGTCCTCTACATTTCCCAGAGATGGGGGATCAGAAATGTATAAGGTACACCCTTATAAAAATGAGTTTTGTACACCTGGGTGAAGTGACATTTTCCATATTAGTTGCCCCATTGCTGTAAAACGCTGCTTAAATTCAATTTTAATGCAAAGAGTTCACAGTATTATTATTAGGCATTATAAAGATTAAAAAACGAATTTAATGCACTTATCTTTAATAACATTTTTTTATATAATCACATTTTTTTTGATAACTCCAACCTTTTTTATGATTGCACATATGAAAAGCAAGCGTCATTCCTTTTCTATCATATTTAAACACATTCATTTATAAGGCTAAGCACAGAAGCCTTACTTGAAACATGAAAAAATCTGTGCCACTTTTTAAAGGACAATTTATTATTTAACATCAAAACCACAGATGTGCTTATTTAAAAAAGCATTATGAAAGAAAATCCCTTCTTATCTTTTCTCTGTATCCAAAATAATGAAACTGTATTTCTAACTTTTAAAACAGCAGTTTCTAATGCAGGCCTTTATACCAGGTTTACACTGACGTAAAATCTAGGTGACTCAGCATTTTCCCCTCTGTAGCCTGCAGTCAGAAATAGCCAATTGCTATTGACACAGCTGTTGCTTGTGATCAGCAGGCGTCGAATTCTCACGCCTTTCAAGCCAGCACAAATCTATCGTTCTGTAATGTGTGTTTAGTTCAACAACAACCAACTCACTCAGATAATGTGAATGCCTTTTAATACCTAATACATAAGGATAAATGCTGTGACATTTTGTATCTTAGTCCAAATTATTTTAAAGCCCACAATTTCGTTTTTTCTTCCTTTCTATGTGGCCTATTTTATTCCTATTGATTGTTAATTCTAATTTTATCTTTAGCATTGTGACAATTTGCACACATGTATAGTGTCTTACTCTGGCAATGTTAATGATAGCGTGCAGCTATTTAGCATATATTATATAATTCATTGCTGCATTATTTTAAAATATATTTTATTTTAATGATATTGTGCATAACAGAATGATGACAAAAAAACACATTGAGCTCATTCCAGACATTTTCAGTAGGGGGGTCATACACTCAGAACACACAATAGAGCACTCTTAAGGCTAGCCATTCTTACACAAAGAGCGCAATTGATACTTACTCACACAAGTACCACCAATGACAAACCACATAGACATTTAAACACACATTTAACCCACCAATCAACATTTAGGACAGAAACAAAAGACAGCCCACAGACTTTACTGAAACCAAACCATTTGTAAATGTTAATTGTAAGTCATATTTACAAGAAAAGCTCTCAAAAGTAGTTAAAAAACAGCCCAAAAGACTGCTCCATTTTCAAGTAGCTAAAATACACCAAATTTGCTAGTTTTGGCTGGCAGAACACCAAAAAATCGCTCTGCATATCACCACTTATGAATGTTACTAAGTGCACAGATCAGGATCCTTTTTATGTACATATTTAGTTCCTTGGGGTACTAGTCACCAAGGAAGAAATACATTTTTATACCTAAACCCATTTAGCTATCCCCCTCTAGGGGAGCCGGCTAATTCCATACAAGTTCCATAATGGTACCTTCAAGACAGCAACACATTCTACGATGTGTGCTAAGAACAGGCATGCCAAGAATATTGCAGCATATACAATATTATGCACAAAGTAGCACTTAACTCAAAGCGTGCCATTCAAGTTTTCAAAAGTTTCTCATTACCTGCCTACATAAATTTCCAAATTCCAAATATTGGCCAATTTCCATACAATTCCAAAAAGCGTTGCAACAAACGATCTTACCAAGTACAAAAATCTCCAACCTCTCAATGCCAAGTTCTGAGTAAACTAATGGACGTTTTTAGAATACTCACGCCAAAAAGGTTCTCAGTCAGGAGCGGTAAACATTTGGAGGAGTCAAATCAGGAAGACCAGAAATATACTGGACTGCAGAGACAGAGAATCTCAGTGTGGGAAACCTCCTTAATAGAGTCCTGTCCTCGCCTTCTCAGTAGATTCCTGTCTCCCATCAAGACCACTCCCTTGGATAGCCACTTCTCTGATGAGGTCCATGTTGAGCGCCAATTGAAGAAATTAAAACCTTCTCAGGGGTTTCACTGATACACCTGGTCCTTTTAAACCAACAAAGAAGAGATTGGCACAGAAGCTGTAATATAAAAACAATGCATTTATTAAACCTCACATGAGGGAGATTGCGTCACACAGTACCCTCAAGTCACTGTATGAGGCATTCTAAGGAGTACAGAGAACAGGGGCCTTATATACCCACACAGGGGCTCAAAAGAAGATGGTACAAGTACACATGAGAAGAGTTACACACATAGATGGTCATACAGAAAATGCAGTCAACAAGTAGGAGGAGTAATGAGTTGCTAACAACAGTTAGAAGAGCCTGACAGTTCTATACTAGGAGCAGGTGCATTCTACTAGCTAGGCCCTTCTGAGCATGTGCGAGGTTCTGGAAGAGGGAGAAAGCAAATGGCTAGCACATAGCTAACTAAAATGGCTGCCAAGTACAAAATGGCTTTCAGCTCATGCTAACAGATTCTTGCAATCTTTAACAAGGGGAGGTCACTGAGTGTCAAGAAGGTGGCTAAAAAAAAAAAATAGTAAATAATAGATAATTGTTTTTTTACTGTCAGGTGTCTGCATATAAAATAATGTGCGACCAGCTTAATTGAAAAATAAAAGCAAGTTAAACTAACCCATGGTAAATGTACCCTTTTAGGTTATGAAACCTCAGCTGGCAAATACCATCACTGCATATGTCTGTATGTGTGAAACCTGAGCAACACATAATTGAACCCTGGTTGGCATATTAGGGAATAGTGACTTATAGTGCTGTGAGGTCTTATCCTTTGACTGAAAGCACTGTGAATATATAAATCATTATTTAAACCTTGCATTACTCACAATCTGAGCTAGGCTGCTGCAAAATGATGCAGTGTTTATACCAGAACTCAGCTGATAACACCCCTACATTACCTCTCAAAAAGCATACATCTTTTTTCACCATGAAACTTTTAAGCAGGGCCACAGGACTAATGTGGTAGGAGAGGACAAAATTATACAGCAGGATTGGCTCAGTTATGCAACAAGAAAAGGTAAATTATGCAGGATAATGCGGCACATTTTGTGGTGAGCTTTATTTAATTATTTGTTTCAATTTTACTCATGGTAACACTCTCAGGAGAAATATGATGCCTTATTAGTACCAGTTTAACATCCAAATACAGCAATAAGGAACTGCAAGATGGCCAATCAACCTTTATGAAGGGCCTTCTACTGCTCCGGAACTAATGCCGCTACGTTTTAAGGAATTTTTGATCCATTTGAGCTAGAAATAATTTTTTTGTTAAATCTGCAGATTATGCAGCAGATGATGGATTATGTAGAAAATGTGGTAAACCCATAATTATGTTGAAAATGCTGCTGCCTCAGAAAATCATACTTCCAGTGGCCCTGGCTTTAAGTGACTTAATCAATTAATGGCTAGTAAGAAGGTTTGCTTCTTCGTTAGCTCTCTACACTACCACCCGCCCTCACTTTCAGGCAGAGGCACCTCAAAGTCAGCATTAACCATTCCGCAAGGCAGTAGCTAACATTATTGAAGCAGGTTCAGCAGCACTTGAGCCCAGGGGTCAGAAGGGTCAACTGCATCACAGTTATGACTGTCTCACTTTAAAACATGTGCATAGGAGCATTATTTTCCTTTCTAGCATTAGGGCCAAAGGCACCCTTGCAGAAAAAGGGATACAACACGTGGGAGCTTATTTTTCTGAAAGGGACAGAAGGCTTGTTTCAAGATTAGAGAATACGGATCCAGAATTCCAAAAATGTATAGTGTGTGATTCATATTATTGTCTCCAATGAGTATTTACACTACTGGAGCCAGAATGGATTCAGAGACTCAAAAGGGTATGCACAAGGGTAAGCAAAAGCTGCTTTGGGGGAAAATGGTAAATCTTAAAAACATGTTTGCCACGGGCTCATGTTATCCATACACTGAGCCAGCAATGTGTAGGAATACACATTGGTGCCGATTACGATCCTGGAAAAAAATTCCCCGTACGACTCGGATCCGGTCTTTTTACCGTACGAATCGTACAAGTGCCGTACAAACTGCCAAGTACGATTCGCATGGGAAAAAGTCCATACGAATTGCATTGGGAATAATTCCCCACACGTCCTCGGGTCGGAAAATGTGTCCGACACATCCTCGGACGATGTACCGTACAAATGTGAAAAGTGAAGTCCGACCGCGCTAGTACGATCCATCCCGTGCGTCCGATGTTACAACCGGATGGAAAAAACACCGTCCGCACCGAACTCCCATAGCAACCATGGAGACATGTGCCTGCATACGCGCCCAACACTCCCCCCAGCCCTCCTATGTACGAGTCGAATCCCCACCCGTGTATGTACACCCGTGTATGTATGAGACGTACCCCTACCCGTGAATGTACACCCGTGTATGTACACCCGTGTATGTACACCCGTGTATGTACGAGACGTACCCCCACCCATGTATGTACACCCCCGTACGTACGGCCCGTACCCCCACCCGTGTATGTATGGAGCGTACCCCCACCCCAACCGTGTATGTACGACCCGTACCCTCACCCGCGTACTATGGAGCGTACCCCCACCCCAACAGTGTATGTATGACCCGTACCCTCACCCGCGTATGCATGGAGCGTACCCCCACCCCAACCGTGTATGTACGACCCGTACCCTCACCCGCATATGCATGGAGCGTACCCCCACCCCAACTGTGTATGTACGACCCGTACCCTCACCCGCGTACGTATGGAGCGTACCCCCACCCCAACCGTGCATGTACGGACCGTACCCCCACCCCAACCGTGTATGTACGACCCGTACCCCCACCCGCGTATGTATGGAGCGTACCCCCACCCCAACAGTGTATGTACGACCCGTACCCTCACCCGCGTATGCATGGAGCGTACCCCCACCCCAACCGTGTATGTACGACCCGTACCCTCACCCGCGTACGTATGGAGCGTACCCCCACCCCAACAATGTATGTACGACCCGTACCCTCACCCGTGTACGTATGGAGCGTACCCCCACCCCAACCGTGTATGTACGGACCGTACCCCCACCCCAACTGTGTATGTACGACCCGTACCCTCACCCGCGTATGCATGGAGCGTACCCCCACCCCAACCGTGTATGTACGACCCGTACCCTCACCTGCGTACGTATGGAGCGTACCCCCACCCCAACAGTGTATGTACGACCCGTACCCTCACCCGCGTATGCATGGAGCGTACCCCCACCCCAACCGTGTATGTATGACCCGTACCCTCACCCGCGTACGTATGGAGCGTACCCCCACCCCAACAGTGTATGTACGACCCGTACCCTCACCCGCGTATGCATGGAGCGTACCCCCACCCCAACCGTGTATGTACGACCCGTACCCTCACCCGCGTATGTATGGAGCGTACCCCAGGCCCCAACACCTTCACCCAACATCGCGCATGTACGAGTCGTACCAAGCCAGACACAAGGACAGCACTGTACAACAAAATTGCCGAAGTACACACCGTACACACGCTAAAAACGCACGTACACAACCAGGACAAAGCAAAACAACACAAGAATACACTAATCGAATGGCACAAAGCCACAAAACATGTCCAACAAGCACAAATACAACACATTCACTGACCTGCAACTGCCAAAATCCCAAACAGAGGCCCAAAACACAACCACTCCTTATAACACACCCACCCAAAGTTCAAACACAGCCACACCCACCAATGGACCAATAAAAAGGGCCCACAGACACAAACCATGAGCCTTTGCAACAGACTCACTGCTGCCAGACCCCACAGACAACCTACAGCACCATACTTGAACCTTTACTACACCTTACACTTGCACACCTTCACACACCCACCTTCACAAACACCCCCTCATCACATTCACACACACACCTGCACAACCACACCCACACACCCACAACCTTCCACACCCACACCCCCCACAACCATCCACACCCACACCCCTCACCATGCCCACTAACAAGAATCCAAAGTTCACTAGCCAAGAGTTGGAAGTCCTTGTCGACGAAATCCTCAGAGTCGAGCCACACCTCTTTGGAACATTGGTCAGACAGACCAGCATTTCCGAAAAAACAGCCATGTGGCAGAGGATTGTCGATGCTGTGAATGCTGTTGCGTCCACCAGAAGGATCAGGCATGAATGCCAAGTCAGGTGGTACGATCTGCGGAGGAGGGTCCGAGTCAAAATGACCGACGACCACAACCAGGCCAACATCACTGGAGAAGGGCCGCCCCGCAGACGCGTACAATACCATCCCTGGGAGGAGTGGGTGATGGCCATACTGCCGGTGGTGTCAGTGGACGGAGTAGAAGGACTCCGAGAGCCGGGTGAGTACACAAACAACTCACCTCACATGGGGGGAACGTCATCCACAACCAAACTCACAATCAGGCACGCAACCACCCCAAGCTATCGCATGACTCAACCACACTCCATGAACACGCACATGCCACTAGCGCCACCATGCCCCATGCACCCAGCTGGACAATGCCAAGTCACAGGCCACAGAAAACACCAACACAAGACACGGTAAGCCGGATGGCGGGAGTGTGTGCCCCAAAAATCACATAGTGCAACTCAGAAGCAGACAACAATGCCCTCTGCCCATATGGCCTAGGTCACAGCCAGACAAACAGTGTGTCCCCACACAGGAAAGACTTGCCAGCAAATGGCAGACGCCTTGCATTAAGACATGGGGGTGAAGGCACGTTTTTGCACATGACAGCAGCTAATGAACAGCCAACACTGTGAAAGAGTGGCAGCACACACCACCGCAGCAGCGCAGACACAGACATTACACTCAATGGGTGCCTGGAGATCAGAAACAAACTCACATCAACAAGCCAAGGGCCATTCAAAGATCTGCAAAAAGTGTGTGCCTAGGAAGCTGGGCTGAGGTGACAGAGGGTGACACACAGAGGGAGGGAGAGGGGGAGAGAGAGGGAGGGAGACACAGGGAGACGGACAGAGGGAGGAGGCTGACACAGGGAGGGAGGGAGAGGGGGACAGAGAGGGAGTGAGAAAGGGACACACAGGGAGACCAATTCAGCCTTGTGGGGTGTGGGAATGTCTGCTCGTCAGCAGGTGGACTACGTGCATGTAGACAAGGGTGGCCAGTGCCTGAATCCCCCTCTCTTCTCCATGGCAAAACACTGGGCCATGTCTCAACCTGTGCACGAGCACAACGCCAGCTACCTGCATTATATAAGTGTGTGGAACAACTCCATGTGCCCACGTACAGTGTAACACGGAAGGCGCCAATGCATGTCTCGCCACACCTGCTCACTCCACTGCTGACTGCAGTCACAATTGACGCAGCAAGTAAGACTGTGCCACACATAGGTAAAGTCTCAAAAGCTGTGGCCAAGGGACATACCCATGCACAAGTGCACTGTGAGTGGAATGCAAGACATATCCAAATTCCCAGAGGAAATGTGCCAACTTAGAAACGAATGAAACATGGATGTTGCATGGAACAAAATTAACATTGTCTCTCACACACAGGTCAACGTCGTGGATCACCAACCCAACACTGGGGGGGGGAGACTCACAGGACCCGGCTCTGCGGGATGACGGACCCATCGGCAGCGACGACTCTCACCACTCTGTGGACGACCCCGACCAACCTGGCCCCTCTGGTGTCCAACCACCTGCAGCACCTGCGTCAGGTACAACTGGGCCAACCACCACCCCCACTCCTGCCACATCCCAGGAGACACCCAGGATCCCTGCCCCACCACCACAATGCAGCCAGGCTGACCAGGAGGGACACGGTGTACCGGGCACCCAGGAGGAGGCAGGCGACAACGCTAATGCCACCCCTCAGGGGTCCCGGAGACCCGATGTGCCCACAAGGACAGGCCAGGTGCAAGTGGGCAGGGGTGGTGGGAGTGGAGGACGGCGGAGGCGCGAGCCTGACCAGTTGGCTGCGGAACCGGTATATTCCCATGTCAGAAACATCCTGGACACATACCAGCAGGACACCACGGGCATGGCCCAGGTTGTGTCCACCCTCAACGAGATGAAGGGGACCCTCGAGGAGATCAAGACCCAGCAGGCCCAGCAACATGCGGAGCAACATGCCTGTCTACTGCGACACCAAGGGCGGATGGAGGACAGACAGGCTGAGCTCGTGAAGGTGTTCACGGGAATTCACCGTACACTCCGTCGGATGGCCGACAACATGGGCAACCCTCCCTGTGCCACCAGGCGAAGAACATCACCACCCACAGGGAGGGATCAGGAGGAGGAGGAGACATCCGACGGAGCATCCCAAACATCGTCACGGCCTGCTTCTGAGGGTCCCCGCAGGAGGGCGGGTCGTCCACGGAAAAGACCGTGAGGGTCGGCGCAACAGCACCATCTCCCAGGACACCTGGCCTGGCACCTGGCCCACTGGACCAACAGCAGCACATCAGCAAAAGACATTCTCTGCCACATGGACTTGCTGGTCACTGTCTGACCAATGTTGACAGAGACTGTGGCATGGACTCTGAGGATTTCCAATGGCAAGGACACCAACTCCCCTAGTGAACTTTGGATTCCACACACCCGGAAAGCCCCTCATGTCATACCCCCCCCACGTACCCCAACAAAAATAAAAAGTTACACGATAAAGAGATGATTCCTACATTTTGCATTATTACCTTACATGTGTCTTGTAAAGTCTAACCATGCCTGAGTTCTCATATGACTTCAACCATCCACACCCTGGGGCCTGAGTCTGGCACAGGACACACATGGGTCACAATGTATTAGGCAACACAGACATGGAGCACCATACACACCCGTGATGGGCCCAACCAGCTGAGGGGGTGGCCGCACAACCGTGCCGACAGACATATTGAGTACAGCGACAGCCATGCGCAGAGGTCAGGGATCATGTGGAGTGTCATGGGGGGCACCCAGGTATGTGTGGACAGGTGGCAGAACCATGTCCTGCAAGCTTGAGTCAGGTGGATGCAGAGAATGGTGGCCTGGCCAACGTTGGATGCATGGGGATGGCACATGTCACAATACCCACACAGTCATGGACATCATGCACAATACAGAGTCTAATCCCACACAAACAGCTTGCATCTTGCTACTCTACACATAGACACATAGCCACTATCACGGAAAACCATGCCAGACATGCCGTATGCACCGTGGCAACACACCAGCATTGACTGAGAAGAGGCACCTTGGAGGCATAGGGACACCTTTATTAGTCATGTATTCGGGAATGCAGAGGCAACTCGGAGTACACATACACAGGTCATGTGGAGTAACATGTGGGTCCAACACTGGAACCCCCCTTCTGCAGCACAAATGCTTGATAGCCATGGAACTGGCACACAAGTGTCGGGTAACAGCTAAACACCCCTTGCTGCTCACGAAGAGGCTGCCATACACCATTGATCCTCTGATGTGGAAGTCCCACACCATGTCAAGCCAATGCAAACCATATGTGTCCGAGGGCAGTGTTACCCACATTGATGCCATCACCACAATCCACTATCCCATCACAGATGACTGTCAACAAGTCTGACCATCTATACAGGTGTATCCAGCTACATGTAATGTGTCCCATGGTGACGCAACATGTCTGCAGAGGAACCAAACATCGACAGGGGCAGTGTGCACACATCGTAAACAACTGCCACACCCAATACACCCCTGATGCTTCCCTTACCCTAAGGAGACTTCCAAACTTGTCCGTGCGTGTAACGCTGAGTCAGCACACGATGACGTGTCCATGAGGAATAGCAGTGCCACAACAATGCAACCAGCAGGCGGCATGCGCAAGTACCTGGGGATGAGAGACACACAAGAAGTCAGCCACAAAAAGCACAGCCACTTGCATGTGCATGTACTCGACACATGTAAGGATGACAACATGCTAGGTCACAATTATGACTGGGGAAATACACTCATCACTGGCACCATCCCTCGAGTGACACATCCACACACACCTCTGACTCACGTGGCATACATGCAGATGGACACACACATCGCAACACATGCCACATGGGGACCAATGCATGCACACTCAGACACTGGTACTCACCACTAAGCAAAGAAGTCGCGTATGAGCCGACTCCGAATGTCCTCTTGTGGAACCACATCCTCCACATCACTAGCCCCATTGCCAAGCCCTTCGTCCTCCACGGGTGGATGGTCCTGATCATCTTGATCCAGGATGAGTGGCACAGCTTTCTCAACTGCCATGTTGTGCAGCATGCAGCAGACCATGAAGATTTTGCAGACCTTCACCGAGAGCGCCGCCGGTCTTGTGGAGGCACCTGAATCAGCTCTTCAGGAGGCCAAATGTCCTCTCTATCACTCGCCTTGTCCGGCCATGGGCGGTGTTGTAGCGGAGCTGGGCCGGCGTGCTGGGGTTGCGGAGAGGTGTGATCAGCCATGGCATGTTGGGATAGCCAGCGTCCCCTACATGGAAACCACATGGACATAAGTAGGACAGGAGAAGCGGTCGTGCTGGAAGTCTCCGCAAAATACAGGACAGACAGAGTGTACCCACCAACAACACATGCTCGTTCGTTGCGCAGCTGCGTCATCATTTCAGGCACCCTGCTATGCCTCATGATGTAGGCATCGTGTGCTGATCCTGGAAAACAAGCACAGACATGTGAAATCACCATGTTGGACAGACACACCACAAGGGCATTGATGGAGTGGTAGTGTTTGCGATTCCTGTACGCTACCTCCTGTGCCTGTGGTGGTACCAAAGCCACATGTGTCCCATCTATGGACCCAATGACATGGGGAATCCCTCCCAGGGCATAGAATCCACGCTTGACCCCAGTCAACTGTTCAGGAGTTGGGAAATGGATGAACTCATCCAGGTGAAGCAACATGGCCTCTAAGAAATCATGCAGCACACGGCTGAACATGCTCTGGGACATGCCACCAACATGAGCTATGGTATATTGAAAGGTACCCGTGGCAAGAAAATGTAGGGCTGCCATTACCTTCAGCTTGGGTGTCAGTGCCGTAGGATACTGTGCAGCAGTTGCAGGTGTGGTGCCAGCCTTGCCGTCAACGCCTCAATCAACGGTTGTGGGAAGCGGTAGCAGCGTATACAGTCATTCTCCCGCATGTCAGCCAAGTCCGGAATTGGTCGGGGAAGAGGCGGCGCTCTGCAGTAATTTGGAAGTGACAAGGAAGAGTGAGTGCACTACAACAACAATTTACATGAACTGAGCACATGTTAATCTGTCAATACACATATGCTACATACGGAGTCAGGTATGTGCCACATGCCCTGGACACGTATGGCTGCCAGGTGACACTCCTACCAAGACCCAGCTACACACGGAGATTGTGAACCTCCACATGCCATGGCATGGGATTAGCTGTGTCCCAGTGTAAGTGAACAGCCAGACGCAACACAGGAGTGACATACATCAACACATCAGCAGAAGTAGGATGTCGATTGCAGAGACAGGTAGCGGAACACTAGAGCCACAGGTCACATGACATTACACTAGGACAGCCCACACACCTTGCCATTAAGGTGTACATGTAATGACTCACCACACATACATTGAGAGGATGCAGACAGGTCCTTGTTACGCTACTCCGTGTTCCATGCATACATACACACCTCACATCCGATACCACATGTGGCCTGGTGTGCGTAACAGTGTGCCATGTCCATCTACACACAGACACATGTTGGTTGCTGCAACAGCTGATGCTTTTGAGGGAACACCAACATCAAGCTAATGGGAACACACCACACATACATGACATAGACGCATCGTGCCCCGTGGGTAGTCACATGTCTGGTGTGGTAACCCCTGTAGCGGGCATCAGGGGACACTTGCGTGTGTTGTTGACTGTGCCATGCCAGTGACGCTCATCCCAAGTGTGCAGTACGACATGCACACATGTCAAAGGAGTTAAGGGCATGCCTGGCACATATTGCACCGTCACACATAACATCTGTACACATCTCATCATACATCTATTGCCTTCTCGACTCAGGAGTAATGTGCCACATCACAGCCTTTCACACCTGTGCCCCACACATGTAGTACTGCACAGACAATGCCTTGATGTCTATCCATGGACAAGTATGTCAGCTCTATTCCTTCCTGTGTGCTGCCTGTCACCACTGTGATGTGTGAAAGGCACCGTACATTCGCTCTGAGGGCCTGTGTACGTTCCCTATCACTATGGGAGTGCTGCCGTAGGCCTACCCATAGTGATGGTGAGCGTACGCGCGCGTGTACGGTCCGTATCACTATGGGTACGCATACGCCAGCACACCCATAGTGATAGTGAGTGTACGCGCGCGTGTACGGTCCGTATCACTATGGGTACGCATACGCCAGCACACCCATAGTGATACGGACCGTACACACGCGCGTACGCTCACTATCACTATGGGTGTGCTCGCGTATGCGTACCCATAGTGATACGGACCGTACACACGCCTGTACGGGCCGTTGCTATGCATTTGGGATGCCCTAGGGCTCCGGAACGCACCGTACCTGTGTGTGAATCTCCAAATTACATAGAGGACACATGAGGGACAAGTATAAAGGCCTACATGCATGCTGGTTGTCATGGAGACCAGGTTTAAAGTATGAATTTTTTTCTGCAGGTGCACAGCAAAAGTCAGTTTGAATGAATCTACTTTGTTGCAATGTGGTTCTGGAGTTGACATCATGCTCAAGAAAAATAAACAATAAATACCCACTGACTGTGCTAGGTTTGAAGGGATTGGAGGAAACATAGGATGCAAATGTGAGCGACCAATCAGTCTGTACTCCTGTGCATGAAACAGGCCAGCAAGGCAGATATAAGGCAGCCAGGTCCCATGAGAGAGCACTTGCCTGCACATCTTTGGATTCTACGACCCAGCTGCTGCTCCTGATTCCCTGGAACCATGTCAAGGTCTGTGGAGAGGGCACAGCCTTTCACCCTGGAGGAGAACCTGGCATTGCTGGATGTGATCCTCCCACAGTACCCCCTGTTGTATGGGCGACCAGGGTATCAGGTGAGTGCAGAGTCCACTGGCACAGACTGTGTCCCTTTTTTGTGACTGTGACTTCTGGCATTGTGTCCAGGTGTGACACACATGCAATGTACTGTAGGGGGGCCCCAGGGGGGGAATGCCTGATGTCTCCCAGCCAGGGCATGCTGTGGTGCATGTCTGCCGTCCTCACTTGCATTGTGTTTACTGTGACAATCACTGCATGGTGCATGCCACATTCTGCCTGTCTTATCCTCCTGGGAATGTAGCCTCTACAGTCCTCATGTGATTATGTGGTCAGCCCAGTGTGACAGGTGACTGTACCCACAGATGTGTGTTAGTTCTGTGTACCGGTGCTGAGAGTGTCCACATGATGTGTTCGTACCCTGGACATCGGTGTGTGTGTAAGTCCCCTGTCATGTGGGTGGGTGCATATGTGGAGTGTAGCACCCAAGCTGCATGAGGGATGGATATACCCTGCCCATGTGATGTGAGCAGGGAGCAGTGCTGTGTGTCTGACGTGCAGAGCCAGCCCCACACCTGTGAGCCCCCCCATCTAGTGGCACATGTGCAGAGTGAGGTTTGTAGCAGCATTTGGCAATGGCAGGTGAATGTCCTCTGCCTGTGTGTGTCTGTGTACTCTGCTGAGGTAGCGTCAGTGGCTTGTGGCATATGACTGCTTTGAGGTGCTGCACATAATCCTGGTGTAGCTTGTGATGCACAGTGTGAGCCTGGATCATTGATTGTGTCGTTGCCCTCATTCCACCTGTGTCCTTTCAATGGCACGTACTGCTTTTGCCCTTCCCCAGAGGATCATGTCCCTATGACAAAGGTGCAATGCGTTGGATGCATACTATGCCTTGTTGTAAACAGCAAATTTGTTCTAATATGTGTCTCTGTGACATGTGCCAGGTGTATTGATGTAGTGTCACTTGTTCATCCTCACAGGTACGCGCCTCTGCCAAGAAGCAGATCTGGATGAACGCCGTCAGTGCCGTGAGGAGGACGGACGGTCGCAAGCGGCACCTGGCCCAGGTGAGAAAACGCTGGCAGGATATCCGGTGCTGGACGCGGAGGATCGCACGGGTCCTGCTGGGGGACTCACCTGAGACCCATAAGAACCGCGGGCGCCGCCGTCTGACCCACATCCACAAGCGTGTGCTGGCGGTGGTATTTCCAGACTTGGACAGGCACTTACAGGAGAAGCAGCAGCAGGAAGGGGGTAGGTACATGTGTGTTTGTTGTGTGTCACCAGCATTTGTAAGTGCACAGTTGCATGGATACACTGCCAGGGTTTAAAGGTGCTGTGCAGATCCTGTTACCCACAGTATAGCGGTGCTCTCCTGCCTCCCTTCCCCTCCTTGCAATGTGTTCCCTGGTCTGTGTGTAGTCACTCCTTCACAAGGTTATCTAGGCTAGCACTTTATTCACGTGAACAATGCCTGTAGCATCATGTGTGGGGGTGGTGTGTAACAGGTTTTGGGACCTTGCCTGTGCCATGTCCAGTTCAGTACTTGTGGGTTCCATGTCAGTTGGCACTGATGCTGAGTCCAGACATGGGAGTTAGTCTCTCAAGTGTCATGCCTTACAGCACGCATGTCCTATGTTGTGGCCTGTGACATGATGTGCATGAGTGTGCGATACGCATAGTGCAGGGTTGGTGGCGTGTGTTGCAGTCATTCCCATTCAGGACCATGGAGTTGTGTGGCCACTACTGTCCTCTGGGGCATATTTTCCTAGGTGTCATGTGTGTCATCACAAAATGTGGACACTCTCAGTGTCTACAGCATAGGTTGTGCTCTGTGCCATTGTCCCCTGGCACCATGTATATTGACGTAAAATGTAGTACAAGTGTCCACTGTACAGCCTGACCTGATTTTCCTTGTTCATACTCACGGTGGCCAGTGCCTGTGTGTCTTGTTACAATCATCTGATGATGACCATTTGTACATGATTATTTGGACAGGCGCACCTTGGGTATTTTGTGTCCAATCTTGCTTTTATCCAGCAGATGTGTATTTCACCCAGACTAAGAGATGTAAGTGCTTCCTGTGTCTCAACAAATTGTCTCATGTAGGGGGTGGTTGGTGCGGGCAAAGCCTACATGTCAAAACCTGATATCTCCTTGCTAGGTCTGGCCAGTGTGTGATGTTTGTCTGGACATACACTCAAGGTGCAGTGAGCCAGTCATGGTGGGCATGTTTTCAGTATTACCTATGCAGCATGTGCCTAAAGTTCATGGATATGGTCCCTGCTCATCCCTATTTTCGGCAACGCTGTGTGGTGCAGATGCAGTGCTGGATTGTCCCCAGAGCCTGGCTCCTCTGTCAAAATCCATTTCATGTCATTTGCTGTTGTGTCATGCTCTCCATAGTTTTTCAGTGGCATGGTGGGTCAACCAACTGTGTGTTGCAGGGCCTACATATGTACCTTGTTTTGTAGATGTTACTCATCTTTCTTTTCAGGCTATGCACTGTAACCTATGTAGATTGGACTCATGTGACATATGTATACAGGTGTATGATTAATTGCTGTCTCTTCACCTTGCCCACAGCATCGTCGGGGTACACGGAGGGAGACATCAGCACAGACGGAGCGGAGGGACCGAGCACCAGTGCCAGCGGTGACATCTTGGCTGGCACATCGAGTGGAACTGAGGCGGAGGTGAGTGAGGCCGAGGACCTGTCCAGTGCCACCACAGAATATGAAGCTGACGGGTCCGAGGATGAGCTCTCCGAGTGGGCGGAGGCTGCACCAGCAGCTGACAGCGGCACAACATCTCTCCCCGCCCCCTCCATTGCCATCAGCCGCCTCCCACTTGCTTGTGTCCCTTCCCAGCGTGCCCAGTCACCACATGTCTCCTTCCTGCCAGGCACCGCACCCCCTGCCCTTGTCTCCACTGCTGCCGCCAATGCCGAGTCTGTGGACATCCAGCGGCAGTTGCAGGTTGGTCAGGCTGCGATGCTTAATGTCCTCCATGGCCACAGCCAAGTGCTGAACAACATGGAGGCATACCTGGAGGGCATTTTCTCATCACAGGCTGACCAACGCAACTTGCTGAGGTCCATTGACTCGACACTGACTGCAGCAGTGGGTCTCCTGCAGCGCTTCGTCCAACCCCCTACCCCTGACCCATCCACACTTCCCACTCCCATGCCTGTCCCACGTACACCCAGACATCAGCATGCACCCACCACAACAGACACAGGCACCACACCAGCAGGGAAGGTCAAACGTACACCTCCTGGCACGCACACACAGGGTGAAGTAGGCACACCCACTGGGTCGGGGGGCAAACGTAAGACACACAGCCAGAGTGGGAGTCCGTGTTACACCAAATCCACTCCCTCCAAATCCCCTCCCCTCAGCTCTCCTGGCCACAAATCCAGCAAAGACTCCTTCATGGCCGCTCTGTCCCTGAGCCCCACAGTGACACCACCCCGCAAGCGGTCAAAGGAGTCCCCGGTCAGGGTGGTTGAGTCCCCCCCCGTCCACACCCTCCCCCAGTGGCGCTGCGACCCATCCCTCTGACCCCCCCCTCCTTGGGGCCTGTGGTTCCTTCGGGTGCAGGGGAGTCGCTGGAGGACCTTGCTAAGGTGTGCAGCGCCATCCTGGCCTCCGCCTTTGGCGCTGCCCCACCCCCTCCGTCCCTGCACCCACGACGCCTACCCTTCGCCCTCATGTCCCTGCGGTGCCTGGTCCTTCCCCCCCACATGATGCCCCCCCCCCTCTGGAAGACGAAGGAGTCTGACTGTGCAGGCAAGCTAGGGGACACGCGTTCCACTGTGTCCCCCACCTGGATTTGAACTTTGGATTGCCCTATGGGCATTGTACATTTTGAACTTTCAAGGGACAAACAGATTTTTGGATGCTGAATAAAGCAATTTATTTTTCCTTTGTACACTACTGTCTGTCTGGTATTGCTGTTGGTGGACCTGCTCCATTATTTTGGGTGGTGATAATGTGTTGGGTGTGTGGGAATTGTAGTCTTGTGCTGGTCATAGGGTGGATCCTGGTATCTGTGTGCCATCACAAGCGGTTGGCTACATAACTTTGTTCATGTAAGCAGTTACTGCATGGTGACATTGTCCCAAGGTGTGTTCCTTCCTCTGTGTGACCTGACATCTTCCCTGCAGGGTCATTCCAATATGTGGTGCTGAGCTGTGTCTACATTGGCTGGGTGTGTGACGGACTCGTTAGACTTGGGCCATGCATGCTGAGCGATGTCTCCACCTGCATCATTCGTGGCGTCCTTGGTGGTCACTGTACTTGTGTATGTAGACTGTTGTCATGACTTCATGTGGACATGTTTTCTTTTCGGCGCTATGCATGTGTATACTCCCAGCCTCGCATACATGTGGTACATGTACTGCAGGATCTTTGTGCACCTGACTGACATTTGTGGGAATTGGATCGGTGGGTACTCCACCATTTTCTTTGCAGGGGCACTGCTGTGAGTGTTAGGCACCCACCCCTCCTGTGTCTGGGCACTGCTGGGAGGACTCTGCACCCACCCCTCCTGTGTCTGGGCACTGCTTGGAGGACTCTGCACACACCCCTCCTGTGTCTGGGCACTGCTGGGAGGACTCTGCACACACCTCTCCTGTGTCTGGGCACTGCTGGGAGGACTCTGCACACACCCCTCCTGTGTCTGGGCACTGCTGGGAGGACTCTGCACACACCCCTCTTATGACTGGGCACTGCTGGGAGGACTCTGCACACACCCCTCCTGTGTCTGGGCACTGCTGTGAGTGTTAGGCACCCACCCCTCCTGTGTCTGGGCACTGCTGGGAGGACTCTGCACACACCCCTCCTGTGTCTGGGCACTGCTGGGAGGACTCTGCACACACCCCTCTTATGACTGGGCACTGCTGGGAGGACTCTGCACACACCCCTCCTGTGTCTGGGCACTGCTGGGAGGACTCTGCACACACCCCTCCTGTGTCTGGGCACTGCTGGGAGGACTCTGCACACACCCCTCTTATGACTGGGCACTGCTGGGAGGACTCTGCACACACCCCTCCTGTGTCTGGGCACTGCTGGGAGGACTCTGCACACACCCCTCCTGTGTCTGGGCACTGCTGGGAGGACTCTGCACACACCCCTCCTGTGTCTGGGCACTGCTGGGAGGACTCTGCATCCAACCCTCCTATTTCAGGATATGTACGCTTAGAACATACACGGGTGTGGGTTCGCTCCATGCATACGCGGGTGGGGGTACGGGTCGTACATACACGGTTGGGGTGGGGGTACGCTCCATGCATACGCGGGTGGGGGTACGGGTCGTACATACACGGTTGGGGTATGCTCCATACATACGCGGGTGAGGGTACGGGTCGTACATACACTGTTGGGGTGGGGGTACGCTCCATACGTACGCGGGTGAGGGTACGGGTCGTACATACACTGTTGGGGTGGGGGTACGCTCCATACGTACGCGGGTGAGGGTACGGGTCATACATACACTGTTGGGGTGGGGGTACGCTCCATGCATCGAGGGTGAGGGTACGGGTCGTACATACACTGTTGGGGTGGGGGTACGCTCCATACATACGCGGGTGAGGGTACGGGTCGTACATACACTGTTGGGGTGGGGGTACGCTCCATACGTACGCGGGTGAGGGTACGGGTCGTACATACACTGTTGGGGTGGGTGTACGCTCCATACGTATGCGGGTGAGGGTACGGGTCGTACATACACTGTTGGCATGGGGGGTACGCTCCATACGTACGCGGGTGAGGATACGGGTCGTACATACACTGTTGGGGTGGGGATACGTTACATGCATACGCGGGTGAGGGTACGGGTCGTACATACACTGTTGGGGTGGGGGTACGCTCCATACATACGCGGGTGAGGGTACGGGTCGTACATACACTGTTGGGGTGGGGGTACGCTCCATACGTACGCGGGTGAGGGTACGGGTCGTACATACACTGTTGGGGTGGGGGTACGCTCCATACGTACGCGGGTGAGGGTACGGGTCGTACATACACTGTTGGGGTGGGGGTATGCTCCATACGTACGCGGGTGAGGGTACGGGTCGTACATACACGGTTGGGGTGGGGGTACGCTCCATGCATACGGGGTGGGGGTACGGTCCGTACGTACACTGTTGGCATGGGGGGGTACGCTCCATGCATACAGGGGTGGGGGTACGGTCCGTACATATCCGTACCCACGCTGTGGAATGCTTGTGCGGGCCCAGGCCTTTGCCACGTGGGTACAGCCGTCCCGCCATTGTTGGGGTGACGTAGGCGTGGGCGTGGTACGACTCGTACCCACGCTCTTAAGGCGTGGGTACGGGATGTACCTGTATTGTTGTGTTACCGGTTCACGTCGTCAACCACTTCCGTTGTGGCGGACGCTGTCTTTGCTGGACACGCCCCCACCCCACCGTAGTGACCAGGTATGTCCAGGGCATGTGTGCTGTGTGACTTGGGTGGGGGTTTTGTGGCCTGCCCCTGCTCCTCCCCCCCCCCTTTCCCCTCTCCCTTTGTTGTTCTGACCTTCTGCGGCGTCTGCGTCGTAACCTGTAGAGGAGGTCGACTGCTATGAGGGCCAGGATGACACGTAGGTTCGGGTCCATGTCTGTCCGTCACGTGCAGGTACTCCTTGTTCGCGTCGTCCTGATTTCCCGGCAGTTTTTGGCTGCCGGAAAATATTCTCCGTGCGGCATGACGTCGGTGCGAATCGTACTTCCTGGTTCGTGAATGGCAGGCTGCATGCGTCCCGACGTCACGCCGGATCACATTTGTATGTATTTTTTCGTCGGTCGGTGTTTTGTACGAATCGTATGGAAATAGTATTTCCGTGCGAATCGTACTTCCATGTTTGTATCTTGTTCCCACCGGGTACGCGTCGGACGGGGAATATGCTCCGTCCGACGGTTCGTACACGGTTTTTACAGGATCGTAATCGGCACCATTGCAGGGAATTCAGTGGCTGATGAAGCTACAAAGGCAGCAGTGCAAACTTGCGTATTAGCTGCAGTGACACATTCTAATACGAGGACAGATGGAGACATCATGATGGCTGTCACAGCTTTGTGATGTGGCACCCCCTTAAGGCTTTGTTTAGAGTGTGTATAAGACCAGACAAATGATTTTCCTGAATAAAACAGTGCAACAAACATCCTGCATCGGCGTGACTAATATAAAGGACTTGAATACACCAAACACTTCCACATTTGTACATTTTGTTTAAAATCTTTTTATTGAAATAACGTATCAAAAGTGGGGAATGGATCACTTGACCTGAGTAACCAGGGTTTTGTAAAGATCGTAAGTATACCGATAAAAAACCCTCATTCACGTACTTTGGTCGGAAAAGTGGTATATCTTGATTCTCCGCTCTACTTATAAGAACGTGACAGCATCATCATAGGGTTAGTTTTTATGCTTCCTCCACCTGCATTCCAGTCCAGAGGGATGGCTAGTGTGGCCATTAGATACTAATGGCTGTCATGCACATTTTCTAAACAGCATGAAGCGGTTTAGGATAAATAGGCCAGATCCATGTTACACGCAGACACAACACTCTGGAGTAGTAACAACATATAGCATGTGTAAATTATACCTCGAATGGCTAAAACATTCAACGTTAGATGAGGTGAAAGAACACTTGTCTCTTCTTTCAGATGACAAGGATTTACAGGATGTTTTGTTAGATCCTAGAAAGCTAAACCAAAGGTGCTTTTTGTATACTATTTACAACGAATTGTGGAAGGATTCACAGCAGGAAACTTCTGACCGGATATGTGAAATTGACAGAGTTAATTTAGAAAAAGCTCTAGCGGTAGCTGATGATGGTATGACTACTTTATCCACTTTTGAAAGAACACAGGCTCTCCCAGACAAAGCTGGTTGGTCCTGCACTTAAGATATATAATACCAAGGTTATGGCTTCTATTCTGTATAGGGCAGAACTTTGGGGTTTTGAAAGCCTGTCCTCACTAGCCAACCTTTATATTCTGATTTGGGGTCCAATACCCTGGTAGAGGTTGCTAGGTTCAGACCATTGGAGAAGACTTTGGTCTACCCCAGAATTAGCCCACTATGCCCTAGCTCTCAAAGACATCAGAGATGCCGATACCTCTCACAAGATCAGATGGTTACAACAGGTGAAAAGCACCCTGGTGTATATGGGCATGAGGCATCTATGGGAAGACCCGGTGCTTAATATTTTTCCTCCCAAAAAAGCATTTAAAGAAGCTTACTGGGCTATGATTAGAACTGGTAATCTGTGTCATTCTAACTCATCATCTTTGACCAGTACCTTTCTGGCCCACAAGCCGGAAGCCCTGTTGTGGCATCACCGGGCTGACACAAATTTCCTACCAAAAAACCTATAAAAACGGTGCCTCACTTAGTCCTTAGGATTCCCACACCATTTTTATCAAGAGACCCGGGGGAACACTGGGTGGTAGGAAATTTGTGTCAGCCTGGTGATGCCACAACTTTCCCACACAAAAATGTGTGAAAAAGGTGAATTCTTTAGCTAAATTTGAGGTTTGCAGGGCATTCTGGGTAAGGAAACGTTGGGGGATCCACGCAAGCCATACCTCCCTGGAATCCCCCGGGTGTCTAGTTTTCAGAAATGTGTGGGTTTGGTAGGTTTCCCTAGGAGGCCGCCGAGCACCGGGCCAAAAACCCAGGTGACCCCCCTTGCAAAACCAGGTCGTTTTGAGGTAGGCAATTTTCATGTAGCCTCACTACGTTGTGGTCCCTTGCCTGTCATGGGTACTTGGGCCTCCCACACGAGTGAGGCACCATTTTTATCGGGAGACCTGGGGGAACGCTGGGTGGTAGGAAATTTGTGTCAGCCCGCTGATGACACAACTTTCCCACACAAAAATTTGTGAAAAAGGTGAATTTTTTAGCTAAATTTGAGGTTTGCAGGGCATTCTGGGTAAGGAAACGTTGGGGGATCCACGCAAGCCATACGTCCCTGGAATCCCCCGGGTGTCTAGTTTTCAGAAATGTGTGGGTTTGGTAGGTTCCCCTAGGTGGCCGCCGAGCACCGGGCCAAAAACCCAGGTGACCCCCCTTGGAAATCCAGGTCGTTTTGAGGTAGGCAATTTTCATTTCGCCTCAATACGTTTTGGGCCCTTGCCTGTCGCAGGTACTTGGGCCTCCCACACGAGTGAGGCACCGTTTTTATCGGGAGACACGGGGGAACGCTGGGTGGTAGGAAATTTGTGTCAGCCCGGTGATGCCACAACTTTCCCACACAAAAATGTGTGAAAAACGTGATTTTTTCAGCTAAATTTGAGGTTTGCAGGGCATTCTGGGTAGGGAAACGTTGGGGGATCCACGCAAGCCATACCTCCCTGGAATCCCCCGGGTGTCTAGTTTTCAGAAATGTGTGGGTTTGGTAGGTTCCCCTAGGTGGCCACCGAGCACCGGGCCAAAAACCCAGGTGATCCCCCTTGCAAAACCAGGTCGTTTTGATGTAGGCAATTTTCATGTCGCCTCAATACGTTTTGGGCCCTTGCCTGTCGCAGGTACTTGGGCCTCCCACATGAGTGAAGCACCATTTTTATCAGGAGACCCGGGGGAACGCTGCATGGTAGGAAATTTGTGTCAGCCCAGTGATGCCACAACTTTCCCACACAAAAATGTGTGAAAAAGGTGATTTTTTCAGCTAAATTTGAGGTTTGCAGGGCATTCTGGGTAAGGAAACGTTGGATGATCCATGCAAGCCATACCTCCCTGGAATCCCCCGGGTGTCTAGTTTTCAGAAATGTGTGGGTTTGGTAGGTTTCCCTAGGTGCCGGCAGAGCTAGGGTTCAAAAACTACAGCTAGGCACTTCGCCAAAAAAGGTTCATTTTTCACTGCGAAATTGAGGTGTGTCCACGATGCGTTTTGCGCCGTTTCCTGTCGCGGGCACTAGGCCGACCCACACAATTGAGGTACCATTTTTATCGGAAGACTTTGGGGAACACGGGGTGGGTGGAAATTTGTGGATCCACGCAGATTCCAGAACTTTCCACCAGAGAAATGTGGAGAAAATGTGGTTTTTTTGGCAATAATTTAGGTTTACAAGGGATTCTGGGTAACAGAACCTGGTGGGAGGCAGTCAAGTCACCCCAATCTGGATTCCCCTGGGTGTCTAGTTTTCAAAAATGTATAGGTTTGCTAGGTTTCCCTAGGTGACGGCAGAGCTATGGTCCAAAAACTACAGCTAGGCACTTTGCCAAAAAAGGGTAATTTTTTGCTGTGAAATTGAGGTGTGTCCACGTTACGTTTTGCGCCGTTTCCTGTCACGGGCACTAGGCCGACCCACACAAGTGAGGTACCATTTTTCTCGGAAGACTTTGGGGAATGCGGGGTGGGTGAAAATTTGTGGATCCACGCAGATTCCAGAACTCTCCACCAGAGAAATGTGGGGAAAATGTGTTTTTTTGGCAATTGTTTAGGTTTGCAAGGGATTCTGGGTAACAGAACCTGGTGGGAGGCAGTAAGGTCACCCCATCCTGGATTCCCCTGGGTGTCTAGTTTTCAAATATGTATAGGTTTGCTAGGTTTCCCTAGGTGCCGGTAGAGCTAGGGTTAAAAAACTACAGCTAGGCACTTTGCTAAAAAAGGGTAATTTGTGAAAATGTGGTGTGTTCACATTGGGTTTTGAGCCATTTCCTGTTGTGAGCACTATGCCTACCCCTACAAGTGAGGTACCATTTTTATCGGGAGACTTAGGGTAATTCAGATTTGTAAAGGAACTGTTATTACCTATTGACTTTCGATGCATTTCTGCCTTCCAAATGAAAGACATTGTGTACTAAAGAAGTCATTCTAAAAAATTACTGATAATTCTCATGCTAGTATAATTCGGAAATGTGCAAATATCTACTGTTTCTAAACTCTATATTTTGTTCCCATTTCAGAAATACATAGGTGTCTTTCATACCGATTTTTCCATGTACACATTTTTACAGAATAATTCCTATATACCCGGTACATAATAAAAAACCATTGCAAGTTGCTGCTCAGTTTTTGGCTCTGGGTTCGTCGGGTTCTTGGTGAACCTACAAGTCCTATATATCCCCACAACCAGTAATTTCCAGCGGATGTAACGGTACATTGCTTTCAAAGAGCTGTCATAATTAGAAGAAGTTACAGGTGAAAACGTTGACACTAAAGGCACTTTTTTTCAACAAATTTTCAATTTATCAATTTATCCTATATTTAACTGTTAGTTTCTATAAAGAAACCTTGATGGATCTACACAAATGACCCCTTGCTGAATTCAGAATTTTGTCTACTTCTCTAAAATGTATAGCTTTCCAGGATCCATTATTGCTTTTGTACCCATTTCTACCATTAACTGGAAGGAGGTCGAAAGCACAAAAAATAGCAAAAATAGGCTATGTCCCAGAAAAATGCCAAAACTGTGTAAACAATGTTGGGTTTCTGACAAAAGTCTGGTATCCCCTAAAAGCTGGGAAAATGGTGATTTCAGCCCCACAAACCCTTTTTTGATAACACTTGCAGGGAAAAACCCAGATACTTTGATTTGCAGCCCGTTTTTCCCATTTTCCCAAAAAAAAAGTAAATGTTGCTGTATTTTGGCTCATTTCTGTAACCCCTCCAGGGGAATCCACAAACCCTGAGTACCTTCAGAATCCCCATGATGTTGGAAGAAAAGGACGCAAATTTGGCGTGGATACCTTATGTGGTCAAAAAGTTACAGGGGCCTCAGCGCGCACTACCCCAAATAGCCAAAAAAGGGCGTGGCACAGGAGGGGGAAAAGGCCTGGCAACGAAGGGGTTAAGGAATGTCTAGAGTTCCTAGTTTGCGAGATAAATTACGGCCCAGATACTTGGAATCTTATGTTTGCAATTAGATCACATTATGTTCTACCATTGCTATGCCAAATAAGAATTTTATGATTTTATGTGTTAAACCTTATTTATGTTTCACTATTGTTATTTCCTTATTGTTGCATTCTTACTCATGTATTCCAGGTGTACTGCTTTGTTTTATTGGAAGGGAAGATGTGTTATAGCTATGTTTGTGCATGCACCGTGCTTCTACTTCCAGAACGTGGTAGCGTTCTGTAGGAGACAGCAGAGTGACTTTTGGTGAGGCTGCTGGCCTTGGGCCGCCTATTGTATCTGAATAAATACTTACTTAAAGAAGATTGCCTCGTCCATTCTTCATTCAGTTAGTTGATACTGAATGACCAAGGTTGCTGTTAGATGAAACCAGAAGTGTCCCATGTGGTAACTGCTTCTAGAGTTGTGACATGTTGTACAAATGTGTTTTTTTCTCCTGCCCCTACAGTTAGTGACGTGACAATTTGGCCTTCAATTTCTATTTTAAATGTGAACTTTGACAGTTTGAGCAGACCAAAACCCTTATTGTTTCAGAAAGATGTTTCCTTAACATCTGCAAGGAAGAAGTTTGATCTTCAAGTTGCAAGGTCTTTTTCTCAAATCCAGTCATAACTATGCACTTACCTCCAACAACATCTCGGAGACCTGGTGCACTGCATTTTGTATGCCGAAAATACTGCGGAAGTAGTACACTTTTTTAAGTGATTGGGTCTGGGTTTGTTAGCACTTTCCAGACTGTCTTCGGAGTTATTCCATCCTTCATACACTTGGTTGGCAGTGTTTTTTGTGGTCAAACCACTTGTCCTGTTTCTGATCATCGGGATCCTGGTTCTATTTTTGCTGCTCCGCAATAGATATTCCAACACACTGCCAAATAGGTATGGGATGTGCTACTGTGCCATGAACGCATGATGCACTATTTTGGCGCACCCTTACTTCAAGAACTAAATGATAACTGGCCCTTGTCCTTTCGGCCTTTATGGTTACATTGCACTCAGTCCGTGTTCCGCTTTCTGCAGTGCACTTTCGAGTGTGCCCTAGATACATGCCTTGGAATGCAATTGGCCCATTCTATGGATGTGGAATTGATAAGTAGGTCCATTAAGAATCCACCGGTAAAGATGTTCTGTGCGATTGCATTGCTGCAAAATGCATATTATGAGCCTTCCTTGGAAGCCTTGGCTCCTTGGTTTTTGGATCCTGTTTTGTCCTCTAAGGAAGCACTACTGGCTGTCACACCTTCAGTGGTTGCTGACTGGGTTGTATACGACAATGTTTGTTCTTTGGAACTTGTGACTGGAGTGCCAACAGAAACATCATCTGTGGAAGCTTGAAACAACATTGTTTTGTCTGATTCTCAGAACATTTGTGGTTTCGAGAAGAATTTTAAAACAAATTTGGCAACCCTTTTTAATACAATTGTTTTTTATATACAGCTATTGTGCAGTTTTAAATTGGCCTTTACATACAATTTGGCTTTCCTTTTGCCTTATTATTAGAGTACAAAAGTATATTTAAGATTTTAGGTTTCGTGAGCAAGTATGATTTTAGGCTTAATATAAAACTTTTTAGTCACGACACAGACAAGGAATGGGTGTAGTGAGGTTATGTAGGCACGTGCACCAACACTTCCATTTTAACGTGTTCACGTTTAAAGTTGACATCTTTCTTACACGCACGCATGAGATAGTGTATTCAGAAATGGATTGCTTTTACTTAAACTTCTTAGTTGGCTCATTATCATCCCTTTTCATCCCTTTGAACATTCTGTACAGGTCTAGGTACATTGTGCAAAATGTTTTTGTTTGTTGTTGTCCTTTCGGCAACAGTTCTGAGTGGGTAGAATCAACAAAGGCGGCCGGACCAGAGCTCAGACACACAACGAATGGGGGCAGTTTATTATATAAACTGCACTGAGACTTTGTTTAGTCAGTGAAGCATTTCAATGGGTTGTTGAGGACCCCCCGTGCCTGAATTGTAGCCCAGCTGAATGCTTACTATCCTGAACTGGACAGCAGCCTTTTCTAGACCAAGACTGGCTGCCCGATGACATGCACCCCCAGGTAAATGGGGAGTTAGACCACTCTAGGGTATTCTGGCAGATCTGCACATCCTATGCTTACTAGGTTTGTAGGCTCTTTTTAGGAGTATAATTATATGTATTCATACAATTAATTCAACAGTGAACTGTTCTTCTTTACCATTCTTGTAATGCTGGTTACTCTGTTTTGTTTCCTTTTATTAATCATTGCAGCACACATACTTTACACAAGAATCCAACTGCTTCAGTAAATGTTTGAAATGCCAAACTGTGTACTTCTTGTGTCTCCTTTTGGGCATGCCTGAATTAACAGCGAAAGGGTAGATCCATTTCTACAATTTCCTTGAGGAATCAGGGTTGTCATGTTCTGAGGTTTCAGATACCATCTGGTACCTTGTAAGCTTTTGAGGTCCAGTTGGCACACTGTGAGCTAGCCAGGCATTAGGTAAACATATTCTGATGGTATGCACAGACTCAGTCCCACAAAGTTTTGACGCTTCTTTTGCCTAAATGCACAGGTTTACTGCAATAGTAGGAACCCAGCAGTGTCATTTGAACCGTGGGACGATCTCTCTTTGTCGATATACAGTTGTTGTAGAGACCGGGTAGATATTAACTGGGTTGCCTTTGATTGTCCAAGGGCCATGCAACCGTGCCACCTGCAGTATATGGTAGTGTTAATTGTAATTAGGCAGCCTGACTAAACTGGTCATTAAGAGGCCCCGGGGGGATGCCCTCCTGGTACCCTGTTGGCACGTTCTACCGTATACCCTTTGGAGGCCCGCCTTTCTAGCAATGTCTCCAATAGCTTTTGTTTGACAAATAATTCAGTCCTTGGGCCTTTGGCTTTTTCGGGGATTCCAATCAGATTCACATTATTGTGTCTAGAGCAACCTTCAGTTTCCTCTAGCCAATCTGTCAGGTGCAACGGGGTGCACTCCTCAGCAGGATGCTGCCAGGGGGCCACAGGGGCCTGCTGAACATGAGAAACACTGGCACAGGTTCCCCTCAGTCTCATTTGCGGTGGTGGTATGTGTCTGAATCAGCCCCGATCAGTGCCACCCGATACAGTCTGGGCAAGGTCCTCAGGCCCCCACAAAGGCTCTTCCGTGCTCTGTCAAAGGCCACCAGCACACCGTTGCCGGTCCAAGCATCTCTTCTTTGCCCAGGGGGTGGGCCGCAATGGCAGGTCTCACACTCCCCCAGGGCCCTTGTGTGCAGTGGCTCCAAACGTCTCAGAGGGCCCCGTGCCCGGCCTGTCCCCGCCTCCGAATACTCCTGGGCCTCAGATCGGCATCTTACTCCACTGCCCCCTCTCACTGTGTGGAACTGCACCCTAGGTCTCGCCACCGGTCCCAGTTTATCTCCCACCTGGGGCTCTGGTTGTCCTTCGGGACCTATCTTGCAGAATCATGACCCCCATCGCCCTGATACCAGCAGTGTACCCAGGCACCAGCAGTGGGTCTGTACTGTGGCCTTTTCAGGACTGGGGCTACTCAGAATGCAATGCCTGCAGGTCTGTTAGGCCACGGAGCTCACGGCAGTGCAACCATCACCACTGCCATCGTTGCCACACCCCCCAGGTGATAGTCGGTTGTGATACATTTTGATCTTATCATTTATCATCAGTAGTAGAGTTGTGAATGTTCCCATTACAGTTTTTCTTTTTCTTTAAGTAATTCACTAAATTGATTGAAATCAAAAGTATTTATTTTATTGGTCACATTTTGGAAAAGGCATATGCATTCACCAAAATAGTATCTTTGTGCATTGTATTATGAGAACAGTCCGGAAGAGGACCGAAAAGTATCAAGACTGCCTGTTGGAGCTTTGTAATGAGTGAACATGATGGACCAATAAACTTTGGAGCTTTGATTTAATAATGCTGATTTCTGGCTATTACTCCCCTTGGTACAAAAGTGAAATTGTTTGTGAGTTTCCAAGAGGATACTAACTTCATTGGTTGTGCAAAGCATATTACCATGGGCAAATAAAACAAGCATATGCATTATAGACATGCATTTACAGAGTGATGAATGCAACTCAGTACTTATGGTTCAGCTGCGCTTTCCATTCAAAATCCTTTCTCTCTTTGCTAATAGCTTTGCCAGTGTCCGAGGAATCAACAAGAAGTTTACCTTTTACCTTGCATAATAGGTTGGTTTTGGTATACCAAGATATTTAGACATATAGGTCTTATGAAGTCAAGCAAATCATTGATCCAGTTGCCTTTGCTTTGCTATTCTGTTACACTAAATGATAATTCAGCGTATTACGTTTCTTTGAAATACTTTGTATATCAAGGTACTAATTCCGAGCTATACGAAATTTCTGATTGGTAGGGCAATTTTTGTGCTACCTCATTGATTGGAAAGGTTCCGTCCTAAAGGACCATTCTTGAGAACATGTCACTACCATCCAGGTCACATGCCTACCCAATCTCTTTTATCGACCTTACCTTTATAAGCCTTCTTTAGGGGAAGATTTATGGGGAGAGGTACTGTTAGGGGTCAACTTTGTGCCATGCACTATAAGCTCTGACGGCAGAGCATGGTTTGTGGTACCATCCATGACACCAAAGCAGCTGCTCGGGTCCTTTGGCTGTACATAACATTTTTTGGTCACAAAGCAATATCCTGTGGTTACGGTGCCCACTGAGCCCTGCCTTTGGCCGAGCAAAGCTGCTCTGTCAATTTTAACTTTTTTAAGGAGGTTTTTGCTGCATGCAGAATGGAGCTCCTGGAGCATGACCAGGTGGATTCTGTATCAGTATGTCAGTACACTTTTCATTTTTTGAGGGTTATTAGTCCCCTGAAGTTCCAGGACAGTAAAATTTATGTCTTTTTAGTGGGTCAAACTGCTGGGTATTTAGTCCGTCTGTACTATGTTCAAGGGCTATTAGGCTACACTTAAAATCCTTATATTATGGCACTGCAAGTATACTGTTAAGTCTTTATTCTAAGCTTCTATTGTATTAACCAGTTTCTCAATTTGCAGCAGTTTTTCTGTGGTTGCTGAGGAATTGTCCTCCAGGTCGGAGATCCACTGCTTAGGCCCATCCATAGAAACATTTTGGCAATCAGGCTTTTCTGTCAGACGGTTAAGGTGAGATGCTGCTGAGTAAACTTTATTTTCAATGGACTTAAGGCTAGATTAGTCCAGCAGTATGGCCTCAGTGTCATTACTGGGTTCACAGCACGCTCCCTAGACTCATGTATGGGAGCCACTTCTCTGGGAGGTTAGTGCTGATGCAATACAAGCTCTCCTTGCTTTTGGTCTCCCTTGCCTATGGCAGCAGCAAGAGGGGTGCCACCCCCTTCAGGCCCACCAAGTCTGGCCCAGCAGACCTCTGTAATCAATCCTTTGAGGATGGGTTGCATCAATCAATGTCCACTCAGCAGGAGACCTCCAACTGAATCTCACCCAACTGAATCTCACCCAGAAACACAGTGCCACTGTCAGCTCTCTACAGCACCCACTGCCAGGCAAGATTTGGGTCCTCAGTGTAGGCATGCCAGGTCACCTATTTCAAAATCTGTGCTTCAGGAGGTAAGAGCTTAAGATACTAGCTCCCTGCAACCCAACAGGGCCATTGTGTATTGGGCTAAACAAAACGCATGCTCAATGTATCCCAACAGGAGTGGCCAACAGTCCCTCTGCTGGTCAAAGAGCCCCCCGGCATCACCCGACCAGGCTCTGAGCAAAGAGGGGGACAAATGGAGTAGAATCACTAGGAAAGTGCTGAGCCCCATAATGCAGAATTGCAGTGCTGTGCTTCCCCACTAGCGCACAGTGCATCCCTAAGGCAGATGTTAGAGTAGGTCTCCATGAGAGGGGCCATTATGACTCAGGGGACTGGGGCAGGACAGATAGGGGCAGGCCCAGAGGGTCTACAGTGTCCGCTCAACTTGACAGGTTCTGTCTGCAAGGAAAGTCTCAGTCTCATTGGCAGCCCCTGCCAGAGCCAGGTCTCTGAGGCTCACCCCCACACATCGGCAGTGGTAGGGTATTGCGGATCGTGTTGCAGATGGTGGGTGGTTGCAGCCTTCCCTTAGATCCAACAGCGACCAAGACTTCTCACCTCTGCATCTTCAATACCGGGACTGCCCAAGAGCACATTTGCTGCATATGATGGCAAGCCGGGACACAGACCTCCACATTTAGCAGCATCTTGGCCGCTGATGAAGCCATGCCCAACCAAGTGCTTTTATCATGCTCATAGAGGAAGCAACCCCTAAACATAAAATTAACACCATATTTGCTGTAGTGCTCCTTATTTTCATCTTTTTATTTTTAGTACATGTACATACAAATCCTGATAAAATGTATACATTAAATACAATTATCCAAAATTTGATCCAAAAATGTATTTGTTAATAGCATTCTACTATAGAACATCATGTTTTAAAAGTGCAAATAATATTCAATTAGGGTAATAGGCATACCACTCCCAGATCACTGGCAAACCTACAAGTATTTTGATTATGTTCACATAAAGTTAAATCCTTAAGAAGTGACAAAAAGTGTTCACTCCAATATAATCAGTCTCTGGCTGCCTGGCCCTTACTCATTGAGATGGGGGTAGAGGCTAGTGGCTTTTTATTTTAGAGAAACTTCATTCTAATCTTAAGCTGCAGCTAGGTATAATTAGGATGGTAGCTTGTACACCCCCTGGACAGTCTAAAGTGGGGTCACATAGGGGTGTATTTTAGCCCCTCAGCTATTCAACCTTTACATTAATCAACTGGGGGCAGTTTTAACAGCTACCTATAGGGATATTCCTAGGGCAGTACCAATACTAATTCCAGCATTGTTGAATGCAGATGATGTGGTTTTGATTGCAAGGACTCTGAAGGGTCTGCAATGTCTTTTAGATGCTTTTTTCGACTTTATGGACTCACTAGACCTCTCAACAAATTATATAAAATCTCATACAATGACAGTTGGGTCTCACTAGATAGGCAAGAATAAATGTTTTGGTAATGGGCTGGAATTAACCAAAGTAGACTCCTTTCTGTATTCGGGTGTTCTTTTTGAAGACAGGGAGACTTCACTGTAAAAGATCTTGAAAAAGAACATACTTTTGAGAGCAGTGTCTGCGACAATAGACTTTGCAAAGAGATTAGGTACTACACTGGTGTATGTGCAGGCCAAGGTCTATCAATCAATCAATCAGGGGCTCATAAAGCACGCTACTCACCCGTGAGGGTCTCAAGGCGCTAGGAGGGGGGAGGGGTGCGCCTTCGGATCAATCGAATAGCTAGGTCTTGTGGCACATCCTCAAGGTGTGCAGAGTGAAGGAGCTTCTGATGTTGACTGGGAGCTCGTTCCAGGTCTTTGCTGCGATGTGGGAGAAGGCTCTTCCACCTGCTCTGGTTCTGCGGATGCGTGGGGTCTCTGCCTGGGCGAGGTTGGCAGAGTGGAGGTTCCTTTTGCGTACGTGGAAGGAGACTCTTTCGTTGAGGTATTTGGGTCCGATGTTGTGAAGGGATTTGTAGGTGTGGGTTAGTAGCTTGAAGGTCACTCTTTTCCCGATGGGAAGCCAGTGGAGGTCTTGTAGGTGCTGGGTCATGTGCTCGTGTCGTGGGGTTCCGAGGACGAGTCTGGCTGCGGTGTTCTGTATGGTTTGACACTTGCATAGCAGGGTTTTGTTGATTCTGGCGTAGAGGGCATTGCCGTATTACAGTCTGCTGGTTATGAGTGCGTGGGTGACGGTCTTTCTGCATTTGGGGGGGATCCACTTGAAGGTCTTCCTGAGGATGCGGGGGTAGTCGAAACAGGTGGAGGCGACGGTGTTGAAATGGCGGGTCAAGGTGAGGGAGGAGTATATTAAAAAAATGGAATTCTGATTGCAAGCTACGGTGCGATGTGTTGGGGCATAAGGAGGCCGAGGTGCTCCAAGTAATAGAAAATATTTTTTTGCACAGGCTCCGGTCCATTCCCGCAAGCACCTCATCTTTTGTGGTGCATGAAGAAATAGGGCTAGGGCACCTCTCAGATCTTATTGGACTGGTTTCTGTAATGCGCTTGCTTAGAATCTGGGTTAATCCTGCACTTAAATTAACCGTCTGCCAAAGACAATAATACCTCTAGAAACATGTATATTATAAATAAACAAGCATACAAAAATAAAAATACCTACATGTAAAAATATTTAAAAACACAAAATATTTACATAAGAACAGCAATAAAACTAATTTGAACACCCTTCAGGTCAGGGATAAGAGTTGGCAACTCTGTGAATGGGAACACCCTAGCAACTAAATAACCTTTTCCTGACTCTGAGGGCACCAGTCAAAAAACTTGAAACTCCAAAACATACCAAGGTGGATGAAAGCATTTGCGGATACATCAGTGCTGGTTTGACTAGCACAAATTGTTTTCCTTTTACAAAGGGGAAAATGAAGCGTTGCCGCAATGGCTGTTAATAAGCACAAATAAATATGAAATGCATAATATCTTGTTAGGGAAAACTGTCACAGGGACATGGTTTTAACTCCCCAATTTTGCAAAAGCCTTTTGGGACAGCCAGAGGCCAGGGCATTTGGTTAGCCCAAACCTTGACTGTCGCCAAATATGGCTCACCTAGTGAGTCCGTCGTCAGCAGAATATATGCCTCACCGATGGTTTAGAGAGCTCCTTTCCCTCTCTTGCCGCTTTCCTGAATAATAGTAGCACATTTATTATCTTCTGCAGGTCTTTACGATTATCAAATAACTCGGGATGACCCACCTTCTCCAACATGTTTCTGACTTACTTCAGCCTAGGATAGAGAGCACACCCTCATGCACTCTACAATCATCAAGCACTGACTCTGATCTTCAATTAAAGGTTCTTTATTTGATTTGACAAAAAGGTCATCCCAATCCCAAGAGTTGTGTCAATGTTTCCATCAAATAGATGATCTCAACTTCAAAATATACTCATGACAATGATTTAATCAACACAGCCAACAGTTTTGTTAAAAATCGTAAATTTCTAAGATCATCTCTTTTTAAATAATTCATCCATTACTTCAACCCCATGATACAGCAATCTGGTATCACCTAAAAAGATCGTTTTTAGGTGCACTTGGTTTGGTAATGTCAGGACCTAAAAGCTTTTTTCTGAAATGTTTTAAAAGTCTCACAGTTCAACGCAATAACACTATCAAGATTTTTAACTGATTTCAAACCATTAATTTAAAAAATGCTATAAAGCTAAGCTTCTGTCCACAAATCAGGCAGTGTGAAGTGGTGCAGTATTTGTTTTTCATTCAATAATCTTGTCAAGGGGGAGGAGCCTAGCGCGCAACCAAGATGGCCGCGTAGGTGCGAGGCTCCCGAGGACCTCCGCGACCTCCTGAATTAATCCTGGCGATATCCTGTCCTTGTTGAGGGGACTGTGTCGGGGAACCCGAGCTGAGGCGCCACCCGTTTTTTGGGCTCGAATCGGACCCCGAACACCGGTGGGAGCATCGATCGAAGGTTGCGGCCTTCTCCTCGCCGGCCCCCCGGACTGGAGTAGTGGGGCGATCCGGGGACAAAGTGAATAACAGCGGCGAACGGGGCTGGGCGACTCGCGTACCCCGCACTTTCGCTTTCGCTTTCGCTTTTGTGCCCTCCTTGCTCTCAAGCGGGGTTGGGCGGCGGAGCGGGGTGCGGTGGTGTGGCCTTGTCTAGGAGCCCGGCTGACCCGCCGGCGGTGGGTTGACCCGCGGTTCGGTGGTCGCCCCCGCCCCCCCCCTGGCACCCGTGACTTGGTATAGCGGCCCGCTCGGGGAGCTTGGCACGACGGTGGAAGAGGCAGCATGTCCACCAAACAAGATGGCGACCGGGCGAAGGTGAAGACGACTCGCCGTGGCACGGCGCACCAGGCTAACAGTATGGACCGCTACACGCTCCAGAAGGGTTCTCCGGAGACATCGCGTGCATCCCCGGTGGGCCCGACGGAGGCATCTGCTCATCCGGTGGATCTGACCCTCCGGGACATCATGGGCGCCATCGCAGAGATGAAGGCCTCGGTGGACCAGCGTTTCGACACCTTAGCGCAGAAAATAGACTCGGTCCTGGTGGATGTGAGCCTTGTGAGGGCAGACTTGTCCAAAACAAACGACCGAGTCGACTCACTGGCCCACACCACAACGAGCCTCACGACAGACGTGGTGGCCCTCCAGAAGGAGGTGCGCCGGCTTGGACAGGCGAGCGCCCTGATGGACCGGCGACTGGAGGATTCCGAGGGTCGGGCCCGGAGGAATAATGTCCGTATTGTGGGGGTGCCGGAGGGACGAGAGGCGGAGGCGGCGGATCTTTTCGTGGAAGAGTTGATCCTGACCCATCTCCAGCCCCGGGGGCTGAGTAAGCTTTTTGCGGTGGAGCGTGCTCACCGGGTCCCCGGGGGCAGACCTAAGACTGGTGCCCCGCCGCGGCCTCTCATTGCCCGGATTTTTAATTTCCGGGACAGAGATGCTATCCTCCAGACCTCCAGGCAACAGGGACCGGTCAAGCTTGACAACATGGAGGTACATTTCTACCCAGACTTTACTCCGGCGGTCCAGAAGCAGCGACAGAGCTTTCTTGGTGTTAAACGTCGCCTAAGGGACCTGAACCTCAAGTACTCAATGCTCTTTCCAGCTAAGCTGAGGGTAGAGGTGGATGGTCGCACACATTTCTTCGACCGGCCCGAGGCGGCTGGGGACTGGCTGGACACTCTGCCTGGGGATCGGGGCCGGGGGGGCGGGGGGGGCGCGGCTGGCGAGGAGGGCCCGCCGGATCAGAATTGAGGGGTGACTGAATAGGCCTTGCTCTGGACGTTGTTCCTTCACCATTCATTGATTGCGTATGTTCCCCTCCTATGGAGGTCGTGCGGGGTCTGTTGGGGGCTTCCCTCCTCCTCTGGGGGACTAGTTAGTATTTAGCTATGGGGCGACAGGCACACTGCACTTTGGGGGGGCTGTCTGGGCTCATGCAGGGGTGCAGGGAGGGGGGAGTTCTGTTGGGACCGGGGGGTGGGGGGGGTGTGTTGTTTGTTAGCACCGCAAGGCAAACCCGCTACTGTGTTGTTGTTTTTAGAATGCTCGATGGGGGACGACCGATTGTTTCGACGTATGATGGGGGGTAGGGATTTGACTGTGTTGTCATGGAATGTTAACGGCCTGGGGGATAGGATTAAGCGTGGTGTGGTCCTGCAGTACTTAAAACGTATTTCACCAGATGTTGTCTTCCTGCAGGAGACGCACCTTATAGGTAACTCCTTTCATGCAATGAATCGGCGGGGATATCGTTTGGCGGCCCATTCCGGCTTCACCTCGGGCTCGCGGGGGGTGGGTATTATGATTAAGAACTCACTCCCGTTGGAGATTGATGAGGTGCGCCATGATGAGAGGGGACGCTACACGGTTCTGGTGGGAAGAATGGAGGGTAGAGTGTTTATCTTTATATCAGTGTACGTCCCGCCTGGGTTACAAGCCACCACATTTGCGGACCTGGGGCGCCTCCTTCTGGACCTTCCGAGTGGCCTGCTGGTGGTTGGAGGGGACTTTAATGCGGTAGCCTCTGGGTCTATGGATCGCCATCCCCCTAGGGACCTCCCCCGGGCACAGGCGTGGCTGCCCGGCCTTTTGGACACGCTGGGCCTGGTGGATTGCTGGCGATTAAAGCATCCCGCATTGCGACAGTACACCTTCCACTCGGGTGCCCATGGTAGCCTCTCGCGGCTTGATTACCTCCTTGTCCCGGCGGCCCATGCAGGGAGGGTGGGAGAGGTGCGCCATCTGGCGCGGGGTATCTCAGACCACTCCCCATTGTTGTTGCATTTCGATGTCTTCCCGAGGGGGGATGGCAGGGTGGCCCCAATCAATGCATGGTATTTGCGCGACCCCACCATTCGTGCCGATTTGATTAAAGCCTTACAGCGATATTTCGACGAGAATGTGGGGTCGGTCCCCTCGGCCATCTCCCTGTGGGAGGCTTTCAAGGTAGTTCTTAGAGGGGAGGCCCTCTCCTTTATCTCCCATGCCCGGCGGCGCGAGCGGGAGGAGGTGACCCGGGTAGAGGCCGAGATTGCAGAACTGGAGGGTGACCTGGGGAGCGGGGTAACAGACGCCAAGTTGCATGTCCTACACCTAAAGCAGGCGGCCTATCGCGCCCTCGTCACGGAGGCGGCCAGGGGCCTCAGTAGAGAGCAGCAGGGGCGATTGTATGATGTGGGTGATAAGGCTGGCAAATTGATTGCGTGGTTGGATAAGAGGGAGAGAGCGAGCCGCGTGGTGCCTTTGATTGAGAGTGTGGATGGTGCATGTGTCACTGAGCCGGAAGCCATTGTCTCCTGCTTCGCGGATTATTTCCGCGAAGTTTACTCCCCGGTTTCCCCCTGCTCGGAGGAAGATTCCCATGCCCTGCTTCGGGACATCGCACTGCCCTCCCTTACGGTGGAGGACAGGGATTCGCTGGACGCCCCTCCCACCTCGGACGAAATTGCCTTGGCTATTCGCTCGGTTGCATCCGGCAAGGCCATGGGCCCCAATGGTATTCCCATCGAGCTATACAAGCTACGCCCGGATGTGTTGGCGCCCCACCTGCGCGCGATGTTCCTGGCGGCCCACTCGCAGGGTTCCCTCCCGCCGGACCAGCGTCTGGCCACAATTGTGGTGATCCACAAGGAGGGGAAGCCCCGTGAACGGGTCACATCCTATAGGCCGATTTCGCTCTTGAACGCGGAGCCCAAAATCCTCGCCAAGGTGTTGGCCAACCGGTTGATTGGCGTGGTGGGCGATTTGGTCCACCAAGACCAATCTGGCTTTATACCGCACCGCAACACGGCGCTCAATCTGCGGCGCTTACACGGGGTGCTCGCGCGTGTCCCATTTGTGCGGGAGCCGGCCATCTTGGCGTCCTTGGACGCCACCATGGCGTTTGATACGCTTGAATGGCCATACATCTGGGCGATGCTGGCGAAATTTGGGTTTGGCCCGCGTTTCATTAGCTGGGTCAAATTGCTATACTCGGGCCCATTGGCGCAGGTGGTAGTGAATGGGCGAGTCTCGGCCCCATTCGCGCTGGGGCGGGGCACGCGACAGGGCTGCCCCCTGTCGCCTCTCCTGTTCGCCCTGGCCCTGGAGCCCCTGGCGGAGTGGCTGCGGTGGCACCCTTCTATTCGTGGTCTCCGCTGGACCCCCGAGCATGAGGACCGTGTGTCCCTCTATGCTGACGATATCCTTCTGTATCTTGCCTCCCCGCGGGAATCACTGATCGTCCTGGTTGATGTTTTGCGCTCCCTCGGTCGCAACTCAGGCCTGGTCATCAACTGGGCGAAATCCTGTGTCTATGTGCTTTCCGGGGAGGCTCCGGTCCTACCACGGGACTGTCCGATCCAGATTGCCTCCCAAGGTTTTCGGTACCTGGGTATCTATATCACTCTTGACCCGGAGGCCCGCTATGAGCGGAATTTGCTACCCCCCCTCCGGCGCTTGAAGGAGGACGTGGTGCGCTGGCGGCGTCTGCCGCTCTCGCCGCTCGGCCGAGCGGCCTTGTTTAAAATGATGTCCCTGCCGCGCTTCCTCTACGCCCTCCAGAATACTATGGACTTGGTCCCGGCACGCTATTTCCGTGAGGTGGAGGGCCTCCAGCGGCGCCTGTTCTGGGACGGGAGGCCGCGCATTGCTCTGGCTAAATTGACGCTCCCGTGGTACGATGGGGGGGTCGCCCTCCCGGACATTAAACGGTATTACTGGGCCTCCCAACTAGCTGCAATTAATCATGGCCTTTACGGGCCCGCCTTGAACCCGGCATTTGAGATGGATAAGATGCTCCTGCCCGGTGGCGATTACAATCGAGCGCTCTACGCTGGCGCGCCCGACTCCCGTTTGACGGGACCGACGCGTGTCATGGTGCGTGCCTGGCACGCGGCTAATGCAGCTATGGGGTGGAAGGACCGTTTGACCCGGACGTCACCGCTGTATGCGTCTGAGAGGTTGGGCTCCCTGTGGACGTCGAAGGGCTTCGAGAAGTGGGACACGATCGGAATCAGCACGGTGGGAGATCTCTGGACGAGGGGGGGATTCAAAACTTTTGAGACGCTGCAGGCGGAGTTTCAGCTGCAGGGCAGTGAGTACTTTCGGTACCTACAAGTGCGCCATGCGCTGGGCTCCGTCTTCCCGGATGTCGCATCCATTCCGGAGTCTTCCCCCCTGGAGGACAGAGTGCTGGATGGCCATGTCCCGGACAACACGATCTCCCTCATATACAAAAACTGATCAACGATAGATCGTGCCTGCTGACTAGTCTCCGCGAGGCTTGGGTTGCCGACGGGCTGGAGCTGGACGACGAGGATTGGATTTCCGCGGTGGCCTCTCCGAAAGAGGTGGCCATCCCGGCTCGCCTTCGCTTCGTCCAGCTCAAGATCCTTCACCGGGTTTACGTGACGGGGCCAAGGCTTCTGCGTATGGGTTTTGCTGGGGACGGAATGTGTAAGCGTGGCTGTGGTGCGTTGGCGACTTTCATGCATATACTGTGGGAGTGCCCGAAGGTGGAGCGATTCTGGCGTGGTGTGCATGAGGTCCTGCGTGTGGTTACGCGTGTCGCGCTGCTGCCTGAAGCGAGGAGATGCTTGCTGAATGTTTGGGAACCGAATGACTATTCGGTCCCGCAGACGCGGTGGGTGACTCTGGGATACATGATAGCCAAGCGTGACATTGCTCAATTGTGGGGATCCCAGAGGCCCCCTGCGGTGTCGGCCTGGGAAGAGCATATGGATTGGTGTATGTTTCGGGAAAAGGTGGTGTATGTGGCGAGGGGTAAGCCTGGGGCGTGGGTGAAACTCTGGGGCCCCTGGAACGCCTACCGCGGGGGTATTTGTGAGCCACCACTGCTACCGGCTGCCTCGCCTGCTCCGTCTCCCTAGATGGCCCCCCTCCCTCGGCCGCGGGCGCGTGGTCCCCCAGTCCCTGATCTATTCCCATTCCCCTCTCCAGAGTTCTGCTGCTGGTTTGGATCCCCCACTTATGGAGCATGTGCTGTCGCTTTGGATCGCGGGTTGCCTTGCGGGTGCGGTTTTTTGGTGTTGTTTTGTTCCAAGAAAAGGGAACCGTACTGTGGGCATGGAGCTGTGTGGCCTGCACCATTGATTACTCCTGTTTTACTACTCTGCACTGCCGAGAGACTTTTACTGTATGTATGCAATATGCTTTTGTCATTCTAGCGGCCGGCCGGGTGGTTGTAGGCCCATACCTGTAACTTTTACAAACTGCAATAAACGGTTTCAAAAAAAAAAAATAAATAATAATCTTGTCAATATAAGACTACTGCCAAAATGAGTGTGCATCAATGTTTTCAATTTGTTAGGACTAAATATACTTCTGTGTTTGCTTGATGTTTTGATGGAAGATTTGAATTACATTTTGAATGCTTGATCAGAAGTTGATGAAGCAGTGGTCTGACAAATCCATTGTCTACAACAACTGAATGTGAAAAGGTACAAAGGCTGCTTATGTCCTAGACCATGCCCCATATCAAGTGTTAACTATAAGCTGGTTACAAGAGAGCGTATTCTCAGGCTTTAATTTTGGCATCCATAGCCGCCTATATTAGATAATGATCACATAAGATTACCAAGTAATAATAACCACTGACTGTGAGCAATCAACTGCCTTCAAGAGCCTAATAGCTTTCAATGATGGATTTCAAAACATCATCATCAGTTTTACTGTAATGTATTTCCAGATAATAGATTCCAGAATAACCTGCCAATAACTCTATTGCATACTAACACCTTTGAGGTTTTTGAATATAGAGCTATAACTGACCCACATAATATAATGCTCAGATCTGTCTAGACCCAACCATAGGCGGATGCAGTGATGAATGATTGAGAATATATTCAAAATCACTAAGAAAGATGTAATAAATGATAGGTGCTACCAAACATCCCTAGCAAACACTGGTGAAGCAACCTATCTTTCTCACATTAGTAATGTGTATTTATAAGAAATTCATGTTCACTTATTTGTACAATAAGTAACTATCAGTTAAATAAAAGAAGCTTTGATTTAGTAAATAAAAACATAACGTAAATAAAAGTACAATAACGAGGTTGCTTGTCTCTAGTAAATTCTTGATCTGCAAGCAAAGTCAGGGAGATCCTACTATGAAGTATGGAAAATACATTTCTGGAAGGAGAAGGTGGAATTATTTTATTTTTTGCCAGGCAAATTATTGTGGTGAAAGATTGGGAAACATTTTTGTTTTCTTTTTTAGTACAAAAATCATAATAGGGCCACTCCATAAATCAGGGATTCTTATGTTTTTAAGTTTCAACCTATAAAGGATGACGTATAGAGAAGCCTACCAGTAAATGTCCTTCTTTAGATGGTTATTCAATTAGCCATCAGGGCCCATCAGGGCATCAGTTGGATATTTACAGATTTTAATGACATTAGGAATGGTTGCATCCAAGGGGGCGTGACCGAGCCAGCCAAGATGGCGGACTCGTCTTTCTGAGGCTCCTGCTCGGCGGCCCGTGCACGGGTCAATAATACCTGTTCCCGGCTCCCACCACCCGGGAGATTCAGTGTATCCTGCCAGCAAACTACGGGGGTGACATCGGCGTGCCCGGAGTCCCCGAGCTGGACGCGGCTGCAACTGTGGAGGCTCTGCGCAGGACCCAGCTAACGGCTAAAATGGCGGCCCCCATGAATCGCGCCTGAGGCGCTTGGACTCAGCGAGCGGAGGCGGACACGATGCCCCGACCCTAATCTGGTCTCAACGAGGGGAGCGACTACAGTCCCCGGGGAACACCCGCAGGAGCGCTTGCAGCGCCGGCTCACGCAGACGACCGCCGGGGCCGGGATTCGCACGAGATCGGCGCCCCTCCCCCCTCCTGGTGAGTGCGGAGTCCGGGGACGGTCGGCCAGACCCGAGGGAGAGGGTCAACGGGGGGGGAGAGGACACAAAAACAACCCCCCCCCTCACCACGCCCAGACAGAGCCAACAGCGGGAGCCAGGCAGTCAGCGGGAGGACCCCAGTACCCACGACCGCCACGAGGACTCACAGAGAGATCTCCAGCACCGGTGGAGGCCACGGGGGGACAAGACACGTCACTAGCAGCCTAGCGGGAAAGTCGGGAGGAATTCAAGGAGTTGGACTGTCACCAGAATCCCAGCAGCGATAACAACAGGACCCCAGTACGCATCCGGTAGGACGTGGGGGGTGCGCCGGGCTTCGGCGTCTGGGAGAGGTGCACCCCCAACTGCGCAACGATCGCCGCTTTGGGCGGACATCGGGGGGCTGGTGGCTGGATCGCCTGGGCTCCCCACGCATCGCGAGGGCGGTGAACCCCTGAAGGACACAACAGACAGGGGCCCCTCGCAGTGAATACCGCAGGCATGAACGGCAGGTGAGGGGAACATTCAACGCCGGGGGCCCCGTGCCCACGCTACCTCCCCCCGGAGAACCAACTCCCAGACAACTCGAGGCTGACCTCGCCACATCGGCGCCCGGATCCGCGGACGGTGCGCCCCCCTGCGGAGACCCGGCTCTCCCGGACCGGCGCGGGCGGCGGTGGAGTCCTCCTGACCCTGGTGGGACCCGGGATCACCTCCGGGGGCCGGACCGCCGTGAAGGCGGCGGACGGGGGAGCGCGCACGGCACCATCGCCCCCCGAGTAGACTGGGCCCATTTGCTGGGACGAAACCCCGCAGAGGAGCCCCGCGGGAAGCGGAGAAGGGACGCTAGCCACATCGGAGGTGGGCACCACTGCACGTACCCGGCCCTCGGAGCGGAGAGGATATCCCCCCCCTCCCGACATGGGTCGTCAACGCACGACCGGGGCGCCACAGGCCCCGAACCAACAGAGGACGACCCCTGCTGCCCACGTGGGACCCCAATCCAGCGCCGGACCCACCGGCGAAGATCCTATGTCCAAGAAACTAGACCTGGTCCTAGCGGCCATTGAACATTCCAGAGTGGCGTTAGAGGGAAAATTTGGCGAGCTAGCATCGGACCTAGGCCTTCTGCGTGACGACCATCGGAAATTGGCGGATAAAGTCGCAAACAACGAGCACACGATCCAGTCGATGGAACCGCAGGTACAACAACATCACAGCACCCTGAAAGACCTCCAAACGGGAATAAAGGCGCTGGAAGCCAAGACAGACGATTTGGAAGGCCGTTCCAGAAGGAGCAACATCCGAGTCATGAATTTACCGGAGGGAATAGAGGGATCAGACCCGGTTAAATATATCACCGCCTGGATAACAACCTTCACGCCCGCAAACGACCTCACCGCTTACTTCTCGGTGGAGAGAGCCCACAGGGTGCCAGCACGCAAGCCGCAGCCCGGCATGCCTCCACGTCCATTCTTAATGAAACTCCTACACTACCAGGACAGAGACGCTATCCTGCGGGCGGCCCGGCAGCAAGGGCGGCTACAAATAGAGGACAAACAGATCATGCTGTTCCCGGACTACTCCCGTGCGGTCCAGCAACTAAGAACCACCTTCCTGGCGGTGAAGCGCTCCCTGCGCCAAAAGAACATACAATATGCCCTCCTCTTTCCGGCCCGCCTCAAAATCATGTACAAAGGGGAGACACACTTCTTCACGGATCCGCGGGAGGCGAACACCTGGGTGGAACAACACGCACGGTGCCCCAGAGATGGCTCCAGCCAGCGCACGGACAGGCAGTCCGGCCGTTCGGGCCGCCGACCTCAAAGGGTCACCCCCACGCAGCTCAGCGTGCGATCAGGCACCACTACGGCAAGCTCACCGGACCTAGCGCAAATCATCGCGGAACGCAGGAGAGCGCTGCAGGCAGTGGCCACACTGAGTCCCCAAGAGAGAGGATCCGACTTAGAGAGAGGTCCGCATATATTCAGTTCGGACGACGAGAGAAGTGCAACACCCAGACCCCGGGAGGGCTCGATGACACCCCCGATCGTGACCCCCCAGACGGCGGACACGCTCATATAACGAGTCACCAGCGGCCAACACATACAAGTGCCCCAACACGGCCAGCACAATGGACAAGGATACACGAACTGATATCGGAGCTTGCCGAAACGGGACGGAGCTCACCCGCCTGAGTCGCGCTCACGATGCCAAGGAACACCATTCCCACGGAACTGGAATGACCCGTAGAAAATGGAGTACGGGCAGGACCTTTATAGACATTGACAACAAGCGGGCAGCCGTGAAGATGAGAGCCAGGAACCACCGAAGTCACCACCCCCTCAGCTACGAACTAAAGTTTCAGCATGATGCTCCGTTTGGACATACTGCCACGTGCGATATGCCCCTCGTATTGGGACTGTTCCCCTTTGTTGCAGTTTACACCCCCCCCTTCTTCTTATTGGTTTATCCCGTACCTATTCCGGGAGCGGGCTGAGCGGCGCTTACAGACGACATCACTCACAGACAGACGGTAGGTGGCGGGCGCTGGGGTGGGAACGACGGGCGAGGAGACGCCAGGGCAGCGCATACATGCCAACCCAATCACTCACACTATGTCCAACAAAACCCCTAGCACAGACATCAAATTTATCACGTTGAACATCCGGGGAATGTATACGGCCCGTAAGAGATACTCTGTTTATGCGTACATTAAACGACAGCAGGCCCAAGTCGCACTCCTACAAGAGACACACCTGACGGCGTGGGAGGCAGACCGATTACAAAAAAAATGGCGTGGCATCATATGTGCCACAACGTATTCCGCCTTTGCAAGGGGCACGTTGGTGTGGATCAGACCAGGGTTACCGTTCAAGGAACAGTTCAGACTAATTGATAAAGAAGGTAGATTTGCGGTGCTGATAGGACTATTGGAGGGCCAACAGCTACTTATAGGGAGTATATATGCCCCCAACGTGGAGCAGGAGAGCTACTGGGGCAGACTCACGAACACACTGGCACACCACACGTCTATCCCATGGCTTCTGGGAGGGGACTACAATTGCACCCTAGATCCGCACCTCGATAGATCACACCCCCCACAGATGCACTCACCGGCACATAAACAAGCGGCATGCTTCCGTAGCTGGGTCGACCGATGGGGGTTAACAGATATCTGGAGGGCGCGCAACCCCACCACCAAACTCTACTCCTTTCATTCAGTCCCACACGATCTACGAGTCCGACTAGACAGGTTCCTCTGTTCGGCAGTGCTTTTGCCGAAAGTCCAAGATTCAGATTATCTGGGTAGAGTAATATCGGATCACGATGCACACGCGGTGGTCCTTAGATGGAGGCCCCCTTATCCCCCAATTCCAACGTGGAGATTGCCCAGTGACTGCCTCACCGACCCGGTCTTCTGTCGAACCCACGAGGAATACATACGAGACCACTTTCAACTGAATGACAGCACGGCCTCCTCTAGGTCTATAGAGTGGGACGCGTTCAAGGTCAGCGCCAGGGGGTATTACATTCAGCAAGTGGTGGGGGTCAGAAGGGTGTTAGACAGGGCCCTACAACGAGCAGAAACCAAATTAGAGGACATATCCAAAAGGGTAGACCAGGGGACAGCAACTCCAGCACAACTGTCGGCGGCAAAATCCTCCCATGCTGAAATGCTACGGGATTTGCGCAAATACAACTTTCGGGCATACGCGGCCAGGGCACACCGGGAGGGTAACAGAGCGGGATCACTTCTGGCATGGTTGGTCAAACAGGACACAACATCACCCCTTATCACAGAACTTATGGCCCCAGATGGACAGCTTAAACACTCCCAAGTCGACATATTACACATCTTTCACGACTACTACGCGGCATTATACCGATCCCCAAGTGCCGTACCACCCGGGGGTCTCGCTGGTTTCCTAGATCAGGAGCCCATGCCTGGGATCCCGCCCGCAGACCGGACGGAACTCGACAAGAAGATTAAACCGGTAGACGTGAAGCAGGCAATCAAATCTTTGGCCCGCAGGAAGGCGCCGGGCTCGGACGGATTCCCGCTCGAGTACTATAGCGCGTTCGCGGCGCAACTGGTGCCACGACTGGCCGTCGTGTACGAGGAGGCGCTGGCCAACAAGATACTCCCGGTATCGATTCGCACATCGATGCTAGTGACCTTTCTGAAGCCGCATAGAGACCCCGCGCTCCCGGCTTCATACCGCCCGATAACGCTCCTGAACGCGGACTGCAAGATCCTGGGGAAAATTCTAGCGGATCGTTATAGCCAAATACTTTCAACCTTGGTGCACCCCGACCAATGCGGGTTCGTTCCCCGCCGCAACACTTCACATAATTTGCGTTGTTTCTTCCATATCCAGGACCAGACAAAGGAGCGTTTTCCCCGAGCGGCATGTCTGATTTTGGACCTGAAAAAGGCGTTCGACACCCTGCTGTGGCCCTACCTGTTCGAGGTCCTACAACACGTAGGCGTTGGTCCCACGCTTCTGGCCTACACCCAGCTCCTGTACAGAGATCTCACCTCTAGGATGAGACTTGGTAAACTCATATCGGCCCTGTTCCCGGTGTCCAGGGGGACCAGACAGGGATGCCCCCTGTCCCCACTCCTTTTCGCTCTGGCGATGGAGCCCTTGGCCATGAGACTGCGTCGGGAGGGGGTGTCCCCATTGCGGACACGACCCATTGCGTGTCATTATACGCAGACGACCTCTTAATATATGTTCGAGACATCTCAGATGATCTCACACCGATATGGACCGTGTTGCAGGACTTTGGAGAGACCTCGGGGCTCAGAGTGAACTGGGGAAAATCGTCAATCTTCCCTCTGGGTGCTACAACGGAGCAGGTGGAGATAACGCTGGGCCCACATAGACTGTCGTGGGATGAATCGGCCCCCAGATACCTGGGAGTGCGACTATACCACTCCCCCAAAGATCTCTTTGAGGGTAACCACCGGAGGGCGCTAGCGGGCTTGCGGTCGGCGGTGGGATTCTGGAAGACGCTGCCGTTGGCGCCCATCGGTCGTGTCGCCATAGCGAAAATGATCATGGTACCGAGGATGCTCTATTGCTTTGCGAACCTTCCTATAGTCCCGCCGCGCTCTTTCTTCCAGGAATTGGATACATTATTGGCGACCCTGATCTGGGGAGGGGGCCGTCATAGAGTGGCGTTGCGCACACTATACTTACCCACGACGGGCGGGGGCCTGGGAGCTCCGTCCTTCGAGGTATACTTCCTTGCGGCGCAGCTCCAGTGGGGAGGCAAATAGGAGAGACAATCACGGAGACAGGCAGAATACTCCTCCCGCAAATCCGGCAACTGCTACTACCAGGTACTACACCAGTGCGCACACACCCGCTACAGGTGGCCATAGCTCGCAGATGCATGATGCGAGTACACCGCTTGTCCAAGGGTCAACCACTCTACTCCCCCTTGCTTCCCTTGGTGGGACTCCCCCGTAACGGCGTATACTACACCGCGGGAGCCCTTCGCGTGTGGGCCGACCACGACATCACAGAGGTGGGGGCGTTGTTCCAGGAGGGGCAACTGAAGACGTTTGCCCAAATGGTCGAATGGCATGATCTCCCTCCTGGACAATTCCTACGTCACAGACAAGTGTTAGAAAGCGGTGGTCAACTCTGGAACCTACGGGAGGGTGAGCCCCCGACACATCCGGTGCTGCACACCCTGTTGCGCATGGGGTCCGGCAGTCACCTAATCACGTGGCACTACAAAGCGATCCGAGAACTGACAGATGTTTCCTTGGACGGGCTCTGGGGCGAGTGGGAGGAGGATGCAGGCCAAGAGTTCCACGACTCAGAGTGGCGCAAAGCGCTGGAATTTCCAAAAAAGGTGTCCAGAAACGCTCGGTTCAAGAATATACAGTTCAACATCCTACACCGCGCGTACCTGACACCGGACAAGCTCCACCGATTCTACCCCGATACGCAATTTTGCTGCCCCCACTGCCAATTGTTGGACGCAGACTTCAAGCACATATTTTGGGCCTGCCCATCCATACAACGATACTGGGGCACAGTGCACCACATGCTCCAAGTGACGACTGATCTCCCAGTCGCCTCCATGTGGGAGGCATGTGCTCTAGGGTTCTCCCCGAAAAAGAAAACAGAAAAAGTGCAATGGAAATTTGCTTCTCTGGCTCTCCTCCTAGCGAAAAGGAACATAGCTACGCACTGGAGGGCCCCAGCGGGACCCTCGGAAACGGCATGGACGGAAGCGTTACAAAAATGGGGCGCGGCGGAGGAGGAGTCAATCAGAGAGGAAGAGGCGAGGGACATCCGCAAGCACCCCATATCTATGGAGTGGGCCCAACTCCTCATACAGTTCAAACAACAATGCACAGAAGGAGAAGCACAGAACGCGACACAGCCTAACCCCTGCACTCCTCCCACCCCTCCTGCCATTCGAGACCCAGGGATGATGGCGGAGGTACGCTAGACAAGTAGAGGGCTTTGTTAGGAGAGACGAGCGGAGGCCCCGTCCCCTCTCACGCGCCCACGCGCCGACCCCCTTTCTTCCCCACTGGCTCACCCTAGAATGAGTCCGACACACCTACTTTTACTTAGCGCACAGGCTACCGCGACAGCCCGTCCCAACCCGCCCTACCCCCTCCCACCCCCCTTCTGATCCTTTCACTAGTTTCCCCTCTACCCTACCCTTATACGTTTCCTCTTCTTTTCTCACAGCTTCTTCCCCCCCTCCCCACTGTTAATAGTTGAACCCATCGGCAGTTCAAATACCGATGCCCTAGTTACTGACACAATTAAATACACTCGTTATCAGGGAGGAGCTACACAGATAGTCGGAGGGAAAACCATATAGACGGCGGAGAATCAGGGACACGTTCACGCCCCCGGGATGACATAAGTGACGATCTACTGGGATGTACTGGTGGGAGGCGTGTGGACTTAGTACTAACAGCAAGTCCCAGAGACGCAAAAACCAATGTAACTACCCTGGGAAAACGAAGCAATGTTAAGTCACACTGATGCAAAAAAAAAAAATGGATTCACATGTAATATGGTTGACATGCATTGTGTTAATTTGTACGCAAAACCCTAATAAAAAAATTTAAACAAAAAAAGGAATGGTTGCATCCAAAATCTGTGTGTAATCCCTGTGTATGATAAATGAAAGGGGCAAAATTAATATTACCCTTGCACTGATCAGAGATATATGTGACTCAAACATGCAAAACCATTTAGTTCCTCTTTCCAGGAGAAACTTTTACCTTCATGTGATCAAAAATTACTATCATTATTAGTTATCAAAACACCTAGCATACATTTCCAATTAGCAATATAGCCTGTCTCTTTTTATTTGCGTACAATCTTCTGAACTTTAACAGCATTTGATAAATACAATAGACTGTTATTATAAAAACCACAGGCTCATCTAAAAAGAGAATTAGTACTCGAAAACATTTTCCCAAGGTCCACAAAGTTTGGTCTGTGATGTGACTGAGGGTCACATCGATGCCAGCAGGGAGGCGATCTGGGGAGAAGTGGGGGGTGGTAAGTTGGGGATAGATGAAGCGAATCATGTACGTCTATTCGCTGAATTGCGCAATGTGAAACCAGAAAACCTGGGATTAATTCCAGCTTCCCCACTTTACCAAATTGTGTGATCCTAGGAAATTGATTATTTCACTTTCCATCCTTTTACTTTTATTACCTCATATAACTGGCCCTTGAAATAAATGGTTTCAGGATGTGCACTGTACAAAACCTTCTCCTAGGTTTGAATAATTAAAACCATATCGTTGTTCATGTATATCAGGACCCTAGGCCACCCTCACATAACAACTGACTTGCCTCTTAGTTCTCTATTTGCATTGTTGTCAGTGTGGGGGGGGGGGGGGAGAATGAACGTTCATAGATTCGTATTTGAAAACTATCACTTAAAAAATACTTCTCATGTCACTGATATATTAAGGTAAAACCATTTTGCATGTTAATGATTCCTCGTCATTTATTTACACTTTTCCTGCAAGACGGCTTTGGAAATGAATGTGTTTCTTAAGTTAAGTGGTGCAGAACTAACTAGTTACTTTCTTTCGTTAATTTCAATTAACCTTTAAATAAAGTCTTTCCTGTATATTTAACATCTTTTTGATGTTAGTGTTGAGTCAAGTTAACAGCAGCCCAGTGCCGCTGTTAATCAGACGGCTGCATGTAAAGGTCAGGAGGACCGCATGCGGCCTCCAGGCAGCCCTTTGAGTATCACTATAATAGTGCATGCAAAACATGTATTTTTGTAATCATCTCAAACAACTTTGAATAGCCTGCTTTATTCAAATAGTTTCACATATTGTTAAGTGCCTCACTTGTGGCATTAACCCAGAAGAAATTATTTACCTGATTAATGGTTATTTTAATTATTGTAGTATAGCTTCTGAATACTGATGTGTAATTTCATTATTAAAATATTTATCATAATTTTTAATGTAGTAGGCGGCTGTTGGGTTTGTGTGACATGACGGTGTAAAGTTATTTTAAAAGCAAATATTTGTCGTATTTTTTTGTTAATTAAATAATTAATTGGCAATTAATTATGTAAATTATTTGATGAATTTTTAGCTATGGGGCGACAGGCACACTGCACTTTGGGGGGGCTGTCTGGGCTCATGCAGGGGTGCAGGGAGGGGGGAGTTTTGTTGGGACCGGGGGGTGGGGGGGGTGTGTTGTTTGTTAGCACCGCAAGGCAAACCCGCTACTGTGTTGTTGTTTTTAGAATGCTCGATGGGGGACGACCGATTGTTTCGACGTATGATGGGGGGTAGGGATTTGACTGTGTTGTCATGGAATGTTAACGGCCTGGGGGATAGGATTAAGCGTGGTGTGGTCCTGCAGTACTTAAAACGTATTTCACCAGATGTTGTCTTCCTGCAGGAGACGCACCTTATAGGTAACTCCTTTCATGCAATGAATCGGCGGGGATATCGTTTGGCGGCCCATTCCGGCTTCACCTCGGGCTCGCGGGGGGTGGGTATTATGATTAAGAACTCACTCCCGTTGGAGATTGATGAGGTGCGCCATGATGAGAGGGGACGCTACACGGTTCTGGTGGGAAGAATGGAGGGTAGAGTGTTTATCTTTATATCAGTGTACGTCCCGCCTGGGTTACAAGCCACCACATTTGCGGACCTGGGGCGCCTCCTTCTGGACCTTCCGAGTGGCCTGCTGGTGGTTGGAGGGGACTTTAATGCGGTAGCCTCTGGGTCTATGGATCGCCATCCCCCTAGGGACCTCCCCCGGGCACAGGCGTGGCTGCCCGGCCTTTTGGACACGCTGGGCCTGGTGGATTGCTGGCGATTAAAGCATCCCGCATTGCGACAGTACACCTTCCACTCGGGTGCCCATGGTAGCCTCTCGCGGCTTGATTACCTCCTTGTCCCGGCGGCCCATGCAGGGAGGGTGGGAGAGGTGCGCCATCTGGCGCGGGGTATCTCAGACCACTCCCCATTGTTGTTGCATTTCGATGTCTTCCCGAGGGGGGATGGCAGGGTGGCCCCAATCAATGCATGGTATTTGCGCGACCCCACCATTTGTGCCGATTTGATTAAAGCCTTACAGCGATATTTCGACGAGAATGTGGGGTCGGTCCCCTCGGCCATCTCCCTGTGGGAGGCTTTCAAGGTAGTTCTTAGAGGGGAGGCCCTCTCCTTTATCTCCCATGCCCGGCGGCGCGAGCGGGAGGAGGTGACCCGGGTAGAGGCCGAGATTGCAGAACTGGAGGGTGACCTGGGGAGCGGGGTAACAGACGCCAAGTTGCATGTCCTACACCTAAAGCAGGCGGCCTATCGCGCCCTCGTCACGGAGGCGGCCAGGGGCCTCAGTAGAGAGCAGCAGGGGCGATTGTATGATGTGGGTGATAAGGCTGGCAAATTGATTGCGTGGTTGGATAAGAGGGAGAGAGCGAGCCGCGTGGTGCCTTTGATTGAGAGTGTGGATGGTGCATGTGTCACTGAGCCGGAAGCCATTGTCTCCTGCTTCGCGGATTATTTCCGCGAAGTTTACTCCCCGGTTTCCCCCTGCTCGGAGGAAGATTCCCATGCCCTGCTTCGGGACATCGCACTGCCCTCCCTTACGGTGGAGGACAGGGATTCGCTGGACGCCCCTCCCACCTCGGACGAAATTGCCTTGGCTATTCGCTCGGTTGCATCCGGCAAGGCCATGGGCCCCAATGGTATTCCCATCGAGCTATACAGGCTACGCCCGGATGTGTTGGCGCCCCACCTGCGCGCGATGTTCCTGGCGGCCCACTCGCAGGGTTCCCTCCCGCCGGACCAGCGTCTGGCCACAATTGTGGTGATCCACAAGGAGGGGAAGCCCCGTGAACGGGTCACATCCTATAGGCCGATTTCGCTCTTGAACGCGGAGCCCAAAATCCTCGCCAAGGTGTTGGCCAACCGGTTGATTGGCGTGGTGGGCGATTTGGTCCACCAAGACCAATCTGGCTTTATACCGCACCGCAACACGGCGCTCAATCTGCGGCGCTTACACGGGGTGCTCGCGCGTGTCCCATTTGTGCGGGAGCCGGCCATTTTGGCGTCCTTGGACGCCACCATGGCGTTTGATACGCTTGAATGGCCATACATCTGGGCGATGCTGGCGAAATTTGGGTTTGGCCCGGGTTTCATTAGCTGGGTCAAATTGCTATACTCGGGCCCATTGGCGCAGGTGGTAGTGCATGGGCGAGTCTCGGCCCCATTCGCGCTGGGGCGGGGCACGCGACAGGGCTGCCCCCTGTCGCCTCTCCTGTTCGCCCTGGCCCTGGAGCCCCTGGCGGAGTGGCTGCGGTGGCACCCTTCTATTCGTGGTCTCCGCTGGACCCCCGAGCATGAGGACCGTGTGTCCCTCTATGCTGACGATATCCTTCTGTATCTCGCCTCCCCGCGGGAATCACTGATCGTCCTGGTTGATGTTTTGCGCTCCTTCGGTCGCAACTCAGGCCTGGTCATCAACTGGGCGAAATCCTGTGTCTATGTGCTTTCCGGGGAGGCTCCGGTCCTACCACGGGACTGTCCGATCCAGATTGCCTCCCAAGGTTTTCGGTACCTGGGTATCTATATCACTCTTGACCCGGAGGCCCGCTATGAGCGGAATTTGCTACCCCCCCTCCGGCGCTTGAAGGAGGACGTGGTGCGCTGGCGGCGTCTGCCGCTCTCGCCGCTCGGCCGAGCGGCCTTGTTTAAAATGATGTCCCTGCCGCGCTTCCTCTACGCCCTCCAGAATACTATGGACTTGGTCCCGGCACGCTATTTCCGTGAGGTGGAGGGCCTCCAGCGGCGCCTGTTCTGGGACGGGAGGCCGCGCATTGCTCTGGCTAAATTGACGCTCCCGTGGTACGATGGGGGGGTCGCCCTCCCGGACATTAAACGGTATTACTGGGCCTCCCAACTAGCTGCAATTAATCATGGCCTTTACGGGCCCGCCTTGAACCCGGCATTTGAGATGGATAAGATGCTCCTGCCCGGTGGCGATTACAATCGAGCGCTCTACGCTGGCGCGCCCGACTCCCGTTTGACGGGACCGACGCGTGTCATGGTGCGTGTCTGGCACGCGGCTAATGCAGCCATGGGATGGAAGGACCGTTTGACCCGGGCGTCACCGCTCTATGCGTCTGAGAGGTTGGGCTCCCTGTGGACATCGAAGGGCTTCGAGAAGTGGGACACGATCGGAATCAGCACGGTGGGAGATCTCTGGACGAGGGGGGGATTCAAAACTTTTGAGACGCTGCAGGCGGAGTTTCAGCTGCAGGGCAGTGAGTACTTTCGGTACCTACAAGTGCGCCATGCGCTGGGCTCCGTCTTCCCGGATGTCGCATCCATTCCGGAGTCTTCCCCCCTGGAGGACAGAGTGCTGGATGGCCATGTCCCGGACAACACGATCTCCCTCATATACAAAAAACTGATCAACGATAGATCGTGCCTGCTGACTAGTCTCCGCGAGGCTTGGGTTGCCGACGGGCTGGAGCTGGACGACGAGGATTGGATTTCCGCGGTGGCCTCTCCGAAAGAGGTGGCCATCCCGGCTCGCCTTCGCTTCGTCCAGCTCAAGATCCTTCACCGGGTTTACGTGACGGGGCCAAGGCTTCTGCGTATGGGTTTTGCTGGGGACGGAATGTGTAAGCGTGGCTGTGGTGCGTTGGCGACTTTCATGCATATACTGTGGGAGTGCCCGAAGGTGGAGCGATTCTGGCGTGGTGTGCATGAGGTCCTGCGTGTGGTTACGCGTGTCGCGCTGCTGCCTGAAGCGAGGAGATGCTTGCTGAATGTTTGGGAACCGAATGACTATTCGGTCCCGCAGACGCGGTGGGTGACTCTGGGATACATGATAGCCAAGCGTGACATTGCTCAATTGTGGGGATCCCAGAGGCCCCCTGCGGTGTCGGCCTGGGAAGAGCATATGGATTGGTGTATGTTTCGTGAAAAGGTGGTGTATGTGGCGAGGGGTAAGCCTGGGGCGTGGGTGAAACTCTGGGGCCCCTGGAACGCCTACCGCGGGGGTATTTGTGAGCCACCACTGCTACCGGCTGCCTCGCCTGCTCCGTCTCCCTAGATGGCCCCCCTCCCTCGGCCGCGGGCGCGTGGTCCCCCAGTCCCTGATCTATTCCCATTCCCCTCTCCAGAGTTCTGCTGCTGGTTTGGATCCCCCACTTATGGAGCATGTGCTGTCGCTTTGGATCGCGGGTTGCCTTGCGGGTGCGGTTTTTTGGTGTTGTTTTGTTCCAAGAAAAGGGAACCATACTGTGGGCATGGAGCTGTGTGGCCTGCACCATTGATTACTCCTGTTTTACTACTCTGCACTGCCGAGAGACTTTTACTGTATGTATGCAATATGCTTTTGTCATTCTAGCGGCCGGCCGGGTGGTTGTAGGCCCATACCTGTAACTTTTACAAACTGCAATAAACGGTTTCAAAAAAAAAAAAAAAAAAAATTATTTGATGAATTGTTATTTTGAATATTTTAGCTTAGTTCTCATTTTAAAAGCATAATGTTTTAGCTAATTCCTCACTTTAAGGTCTCTGCTCTAGATGGTGCACATGCACGGTCTCGAAGAGACAAGCTGTAACTTCTTTGTGGGCTTCAGCCAACTCACAGGCTTGTCATTTGCTGGCTCCCAAGTCGCTCCATTATTCCTTATCTCCATGTGTCCATGGCATGCATGCGTCATGCCTCTTCCCATCTTCAGCCCTCCCCAAGCGCAGGGATCAAGTACTCCTATTAATTCACAGCGGCCATTTAAAGAAATGTTTTCAGGAATTTTTTTTATTTGTTTAAACAAAACTCTAGAGAGTGTTTGTGCTTTTTGAGTAGTTACCAATGTTGCCAGATTGGGCTTTTTCCCCACGCAAATGGGCGATATTTTTTTTCCATCTATGTTGGAAATAACTCTCCTGGTGGGTTGCACAAATTTGGGCTTTGCTTGTTCATGCGCCAAATTTGTGGATGGTGTGGGAAAACGTTCGTCATGACCCGAACACAGTTTGGCAGGGCCATCAACAATTGATAGCACTATGATGGTCCTGCCTCATGCTGTTGGCCTGATCCCAGATTGTCTAGACCAATGTGGTCATGAGAAGCAGGCCTGTTATTAGTTTTTATTTTTTATAATTAGCCCGGCTGTGGTCTGGGCGGGGCCGTGAGGCAAGCTCACTCAACGCAGTAATCGGGATTCAGACTGCAGCTGGCCTTGGAAGAACAATGTATGGCAGAGAGGGCGCTGCTGACAACATCAGATGCGGGAAGGTTTCCAGCAAAGAGAGCGGTTATTGAGAGGAAATGTAAGGGGAGTGTCCATACAAATCTATTGAAGATCCACGATCTTGCTTTAACTTGCTGGGACTGCACAGGGGCACAAAATGCAGGTCATAGCTCCCAAGTTTAGAGATTGGCTATGAGGGACATTTCCAAGATTTCAATGTACTTATGAGTGACTGTCTACTGCCAAATGTGTGACACTGAGAGTGGCACTTTCTCGTGTATACTCGTAAAAATATTACTAAAGCACGGTGTGGTAGCACAGTGTCCATTAAAGGCAGCACATTTTCCATTGTAAAAGCCACTAAATATGTAAAAACAGTTTTCGTTATGAACCCATGTAAGCGTGCAAATGGTAATGTGTGGAAATCTAGTTTCACTGAATATTTCATTTGTGCTTGTTCTGATCTTACTAAAATGGGTGTTTCCGTCATACTTAAAAAAAAAATGTGTTCACTTTTTGCTTTCCTAATTTTTTGACAAAATTGTAGCGTTCATTTACATGTATTTAAATGTTGTTGTGTGTTAGGGGAAACATGGCATTTGACACCCTTTCTTTTCCCACTGATTGTACCAATCAAGATTATTGCAGCGTTCATCTAAGTAAATACTCAAAAGTTTCAGTTTGAAAAAGAAACATAAACACCAAACTGTCTTTTAAGAAAATAAGCAGAGGTTTGTCATAAACCATATACATGTTACCTCTGTCTTTGAACGTGCAGCAACTGTGACTAGATATAAACAAAATGTAAAGGCATCTTTATTCTTCTGAATATTCTTCTAATTATCTTCTGAACTCCTGTATGATTATTTTGGCAGTGGTGCAGGACCTATTCCGCAATTCCAAATGCAGGCATATGCACAGATGTACTTGCAACCAATCCTCTAGGAAGAAACATTACCAAAGCGGGGAAAGTGCTGCAGCCACCACAGGCCTCATATGGCATTACTGTGCAATAGCTGTGCCTCAATCACTGCAATCATCATGCTGTTGCTGGGTCATGCTGGGAGGCAGTCTCTATCAACTCACGCCAAGGGATTCTGTTCTTTAAGTAAAGTTCTGTCCAACTGTGATGTAGAAGGCCTCTGACAGAGGTGAGTCACAGCTGTAAAACAGGATGGAAGGAAAAATGCTACCACCTCTGAGGCAGCTGAGGGGGCTCTCAGCTGTATACAATGCAGTCAGCTGGGCCCAGTCCGCCGCAGCACGGCACCCTATGCGATAGCATTTGTGAGCTGCAGGCTGCTAAAATCAATGCTATTAATGTTGTTTAATCAGTGGGTCAGGCAGTTTATCAACACACAGACTTGATTGAATGGCCAGTACAAGTCTTGAAACACTGTCTCCACATCATTCGTTGCTACGCTGTAAGTGCAGCGCCGACGGTCGCAGTCACTCCCAGTGTTTCCCTCACAGTGCGTAGGTGGTGTCAAGACACTAAAAATGCATGATTATTGCATTTTAGTGCAGTGGTCGGACCAGCACACTAAGATGCATTGGTCTAACACCTGATGCATGGTACTTGGCATGGCTGGAGAGTCATACCCAGCTGTGCGGTGCAACACTCTGGTAAATGAGGCATGATTCTTGGGCGCAATTAAAACAAGCATTGGCATAGCCAATAGGTCTCGCTTTTGGGACCTTATAAGTATTTAGTTATGCAACTGTTCCATGGCTAAACACTTATAAGGTCCCAAAGGCGAGACCTATTGGCTATGCCAATGCTTGTTTTTATAGCCATGGGCAAAAATTATAGTTTGGGTGTTGTACATGCCATAGCAACAAGACCTTTCTAGTAATCTGGCGACCATTAGCCTACAGTTATCATCAAGGAGTGCTGGATCGGAGTGCCATTGCCTCCCTCTACTCATCTAGTGCCCTTCTGTTGAGATGTCAGAAAGTGTTGAGAAAAATGTGTTTTATTAGTGCGAAAAATCCGCGTGAACATCCTTTCAAGGACCAGGAGTGTTTAGTGCCACGCGCTGGTGCGCCGAGGTCCTGCCCCTAAAGCACTGTATTCCTCGATGCCAGGATTCTATGCTGATGTTGGACGCAGCTATTTCAGAATGGCTTTTCGGCTTTCTGTTCTTTCTAAATTTTTCTTACCACATCACTCTGTAGTAACATCTGTTTGAAAACTAAACATAATTTTTTCTTAACATGATTTTACCGAAGCGTGCACTGAGTCGGGCGTGGGGAGAGGGTGGGTGAAGATGAAGTCTCACCCACAAATGTATCGGTAACACACAGCGGCCTTGAAGTAGTCACACAAAGGGGGTCTTTGTTTCAGTCTTTGCTTGGCGATTCAAAGACGAGATAGAAGAAGATACTGTGGAGTCTACAGGGAGGGAGAAAACAGAAACCACATAGAGAGACCAGCTGCACAGCCACAAACAGTTCGGCTGTAGGAGTAAGAGAGTGAAAGCCAAGAAGGAAACTGTGAGGAGAAAAAACACACAGGGATAGAGGGAGTAGCAGAAGGAGGGAATCAAGATGAAAACAGAGAGGGAAAGATGCATGAGAAGGAGAGGGAAGGAGCAAGCAAAGAAACAAAGGGAAGGGAAAAGGCAGTAACGAAAGGGAAGGAAGGATGCAAACAATGAAGAGGACTTAAAGAGAGGGCGAGCCACAATGAATGCAGAGTAGAGGAATAATACAAAGGAAAGGGGACAAACAGTACAGTAGAATGAAAAGATAGAGGAAGCGATAGGTAAATGCAGGAGAGCAGGAGAGCCAGGATGAAAACAGAGATTAGAAGATGTGTAGGGAAATTGAGGACAGCAAGAGTGTAAGAAAACAGAGTACAATATGAAGGAAAGGGAGGAAGCCAGCCAGAATGTAAGGAGAGAGGAACTGGAAGGCAAGAGGAGGGTGCACAAAAATACGAAGGAAAGTACACCGGGAGGCGAAGAGGACCGAACCGTTCAAACATCAAAGCAGCCGTGAAAGTGAAAGTGATCGCGATCAAGCACGGCACGTGCCCGCGCACATGCACTGTAGCTCTAGGCATGGTAGCATTGTTTTAAGCCCTCACAAAAAGTCTCGCCAATCCAGTGCATGCACTGGGTCAGGCGAGACCTAAAAAAAAGATTTAGAACATGGGTAAGTCCTGAAGTGAAGGCAGGAGTACTGGGGTGGTTAAAGGCTCCAGGGAATGCTTGGCTGTCTGAGAGTCAAGCTCTGCTTGTTAACTTGTCCAGCAACTTGCTGCTGCCATGTTGAGCCTGACAGTCCATGTGTGTCCAGTAATTTCCAGGGTAACAGTGGTAAGATAACTCTGATGTGTAATTAACTTACTAGAGTGATCAATGTTTTCTCTAATCACCGTTTTGCCTGCCATAAAGTAGCATAAAGGGTTAATGTAACTGCCGTAAAACACAACGTGTAGGGTTGCCACTTTTCCCATGTAACATTTTCACATTTTAAGATTCTCGGAGGCCCTGGTGGGAAAGTTGAATAGAACGTTACATAAAATCCCATGCACTCATTTACAAATGGCTTTTCTGTCCTTTTATATGCTAATTATCAGTCACAGGTCGTGAAGGCAGCTCTACAACACATTTTACATTGCTTCCTTGCAATATCTACTGTTTAAAGTATTTTCGGATTAGGGAAACATTTTCTGGCTTTTGGCGATTGTGTACCGCCTGCGACCTTAAAATACTGGTCAGGTCAGCAAAAATCAGGCCAGGCGGCAACCCTACTTGTTACATGCAGATTTGTATTTTATGTAGATTGCGTAAGTGAGTTACTTCTTTTATCAAAGAGATACTGATGTTACCGAAAGTTAATAAGTTACATTCCTTTCAATCCTCTAATTTCATGCACTGATTAAATGAAATATGTACCAAAGGAAGGAGTGAAAACTGGTGCTGAAGAGGAAAGATGTGATGTGAGATATGCAAATCGAGGATTTCAAAAAGATGTAGGGATGAAAGGGGCCTACAGTTCTGGCCTTACGTTGCCCAGATGAACATGCAAAACTGTCCATAATCCAGCTTCCTGCTGCACACCTACAGTACATCTTTCATTTACAATTGGCATATATGTGACCATCACTCTGTGCGCTCTGCAGGGAGGCTCAGGATTGCATGTGCATTTAGTCTGAACACCTTAAAGACCCACTGGCAGGCACAGGGATACACTCCTACTGTTTTAGCCTTACTGATCTCAATCATGCCCATCATAAATGCCCACCCATAGTCTGAACTCACCAAGACAACAAGAGGCAACTCAGGTCAGCATACCAGCCACAAGTTACATGAAAAAAAGAATATTTTTTTTCAGTCTTCATTAAGAAGTCAATCAAAGCTTTTTCCTTTAAAATTAAGAATATGAATATAGGGATCCATTTTAAAGAGCTGCACAGCCTTATGAGATTGCCCAGGTCAGTGATGGTATGATAGCAGCCCGCAGTTGAGAAAAGACCAAAATACCCTCCCGAAATGTATTTTTACTTGCAATTCAACTTGTTCACCTTTCAGTAATATAGCAGTCAATAACGAGCTGTGTTGGAAAAAAATCTCTTGGCAGACATGTTTCAAAGTTGTTTTTATTCTTCAAAGAATTCCTTCCACCTGGCAATACTTACATGCTGCTTATATTGTATTGCAGTAAGATATAAAATGAAGTGTAAGGATGGGGGATGAACGTAGTGAACACACATATGCAGTTGCGGCCGGCATGACGAGTGGGTGAGGGGGTGGAAATGGGGTCATCCCGGTGGGGGGGGGGGGGGTGGCAGGGAGGCAGGAGAGGTTTAATTAAATAAAATAAAACTCAACGTCATGCGCCACCTCTGCTCCTGGATCCGACTCCCACAGTCCTGCGTTTTCGGCTCTCAACACGAAAGCCACCCACAGACAGCCTCCCTCCCCTCCACCAATCACAACGCTGCAATGGCAGCATTGTGATTGGTGAGGCACAGCGGAGAGCGCCCCAGCCGGGCATTTTCTCTATGCAGGCTGCATACAGCAGCCTACATAGCGAAAAAGGGGAGTGCGCATGACTGGGTTGGTCAGCCCTGGGGTTGGCCAAACAGTCAGTACCCACAACAGTGGGCAAGCCACTCCCCCCCTGCCCTCAAGCAGGACCGCCCACCCGCCCGCCCACAAACAGGCACTCCAGGCACTTCTGCTTTCTCACAGTGTGAGAAGCAGAAACATAAAATGGTAGTTTTACCATTTTATGTTTCTGCCTTCTCGCACTGCGAAAAAGCAGTGGGGCGATGCCCCCATGGAGGAGCCATCGCTGGGCATTTGGCATCAGGAGCGCAACACCCATTGGGCTCAAAGGACTTCAGCCCCCCCCCCCCCCCCTCCGTTGTGTGTGTCAGCCCAGGCTGAGGCAGCTTCCCGGGCACACGCACAGCCGCACCCAAGTACTTCACAGGTCTTTAAAAGACCATTTAGTTGTTAAGGATTCTTTGTTGTTCTTCCACCCCTTCTTAGAGCCCCTGCATCTTCACTCTGACGATCGCTGGAAGAATTAGCCCCCCCTGAATTTTCACTTTAGTTGCGCCTCTGTTTGGCATGCTACTTTTTGTATTAAATATTTGATATCAGAGACATAAAGAAGTGCCAAAATACCAGCCAGGCGGCAACTATCTAAACAGGAAAACTACCACACTCCTAGGAATACTCCAGGAATTCTTTGTGAATACCATAAGTTAGAAATTTGTTCCATATGAAGGAGTAATCATTCAGTTGCAGATTTTCAACTTTTTCCCCATGTCCTGTGTTAATTGGTCTCTATCGGATAATTGGTGCCGTATATTTGTACAAATATACATTTTATAGAGTTATTCTCAAACTGGACGAGAGTGCATGTCCACATGGGTACGACAAGGGCACAAGTTTACAGATTAACTTTTGTGCTCGAGTATGACACATGCACTTGCAATTAGTGGACGTGCATGGCCAGTCTATTGTTGCAGTGCATCCCAGTCCGAATTTTGACACACAAAAATTGAATGCACCACTCCACTGCCCTGTTCCCTGTTCCCTTTTCTGTATGGATTCATACACCTGCCACTTAGATGTTTACATAACATGAACTAACTTTTAAAATGTTGTGCGTGAAGGCTTGCAATTTGCACTTTTGCAAAAATCGTGCTTTATCTTTTTTTGCAAGTTCTAAAAAAACTTTATGTGCATCTTACAGCTACTTTCAATCAATGTGAATATCAGGTTAGAATTAATTGCAAACAACTCGCTTGCACTTGCATTTTTTGGGTTAGCATGAAAGGTTTTTTTGGGGAACCCGACACTTTGTTTTCATTGTACTTTGCGCCTCATAATTATGCCTACTGACTTTTATTTTTTGGTGTGCTTCCTATAAATGCTATTCAGCATGCTTTTTTCCGTTTTTAAAAGACAAAAGGAAGATTGTCATGAATCAAAAAAGTGAGGTTGCAAAAGATAACTTTTAAAACGTGGCGCTTTACAGTGCATGCAAAGGAGTACTTGAGGATTTGTAAAGCACACTGTTCCTCATTACCAATGGTCCTTTTAACTCCAGCTACCACATATCATAATTTTAACACAATCAATTGTGTACACATCAATGTTATTTTTTATTGTGTGCGATAACTATCGCACATAAAACTAGGTCACTCGTAATGAGAGTCTAAATCTGCTCACCTCCATATTGTACCAAAGGCATCCACAGCTGCAGTGCAAAGAAACAGGACTTGGGGTAAGATATTCTGATAAAAAGGCATTATATAGCCGCCTACTTAGTATATATTCTTTCCAGCACTGTGATGGGCCTCACAGAGGCCCCAAGAGCCCTCAATAAACATGTTTACACAACATTCAGCTCCAATAACCTTCTCATGCAAACTCGTAATATCATGTCACTGAACATTTGTAAGTCGCAGTTACTGATCTGTGTCAGGGCCAGAAGCCAATACAAAACAACCTGCCTCTGCTGTGCGGATTCTCACTTTGCAAAGGGTCCATAGCAAAGGACCAGAAGGGGCCTGTTGGACAAATACAGCTGATTACTAATTCAAGGCACAGGTGGGAGGAGGATGGGGTGGTGAGAGGAAGCTTTCAGAGAGGATATGTTGAAAAACAATACAGGATTCTCAAAGTAACTTTCACTAGAATTGTGACTTATTTCATTGTGGGCCTAATGGGGCCATTCACGCTATTTTTGATAGCCTGATAAGATAAAAGATAAAGCGCCTTTGCAGGATCGCGAAGCAAAGTGTATTCCTCAAAGACAGATGCAGTACAAAGAACATAGGAAACTTTTTTATTACTTTTAGACCAATCCCATAATGTTAGAACTTCTAGATATGCTCTTTTATATTTACAGTAACTGTCCAACAAATCTTATAGACAGGGCTTTAAGTGGGATGAAAAAACTAGGGGGTCTCTTAACCCCTTCGGTGCTCATGACGGAACGGTTCCGTCATGAGCCACGGTTGAGCTGTGCTCATGACGGAACCGTTCCGTCATGACCACGCCCGCGCAAGAAACCGTCAGCACAGCGGCGGAATTTGCGCAGCATGGAAGGGGTTAAAGGGGTGTGACTGATGTACTTAAGGCGTGCCTTAAAAAAACAAACTGAAAATCTGTGCTTAGCATAGTGTGCTGCCTGACTGGTATTTTGCAGCTTCTGTCACTGCATCCAGATATGTAATACAAGTAACATTGCACCTACAACAAGCCAGGACTATTGGCTTTGTCATTAGTTGTATTTTTTTGCTGCTAATTTCTCTCTCTGCATCCAGATATAAAATATAACAAGTAGCATGCCAGATGCCACCTGCATCACGTCCAAAAGCACGACGTTTAAAACACGTCGTGCTTTTGGACTTGATGCATTTCTTTTCTTAATAGAGTGCGGCTGCGGGGCTGATTGTGGACCTTTGTGAAAGTATTCAAGTTAATCACATTTCATACACTATCTTTGACGGGATTGCCCGACATTACTCAGTAGCTTTCCCATCAAATTTGTAATATCTTATGTAAGTGTGTAACTTATTGTGTATATGTGATCTTGTATAGGCTCCCAAAATTTCCCCACCTAATGAACAGTGCTCCAGTTAAGAATCTTTAGTAAAATCTTATGATGGTACCACCGTTGGGAGTCTTGTGCTTTTCTAAACCTGAAGTGTACTTGCCTGTGTAACCAATTCATGTCATGGCGTGCGTATCCAAATTGCAAACCTGCCTTAAGACCCAAACGTGGTGCTGTATGTATGGAAATGCAATGTCTTTTCACTTTTCTAAGCAAAAGTTTGGAGTGATATTTGGTGCTGCACGCAAGAGCAGTCTGGCTCCTGGCACACATATGCGGAAGAGGAAGGGAGTGATCCAGACCTGCACGACGCACTGCTGAAAGAACTCTAAGAGTTTCCAAAGAAAGGTGATTTACTGTTCATAGAGATTAATTCAACATTCAGTATTATAACAGGTTATTTTTCCTATTACATAAAGCAATATCTAAGTAACATTCAGTACTGCGAATGTAGGTAACAAGGGGAGAAATTTTTTTACAAGACAATCTTTCCTCGATATTCTCGCTTAAATGCACAACATATGAAAAAACAAAATAAGTTTACATTTTCTTGAACGAGCAGAGTCCCAATGCATTTTGGGTTATTATAACCCTTCTTCAGGGGATATGCGATTTTCTCATAAACAGTTTTCACTGTTTTCCATTTCCGCAATAAGTTTCCTGCTTGCTCTCAGCACCTCTAACACGGGACGTATGGCTCCACATCTCTAAACTTTAGCCAGCAGGCATGTCAACTTTCGTATTCATCTTCACGGCACCCACAACACTAATTTCTCACTGAGTGCAAATCCTAGTGTAAAAATGTTGATGTCCGTTTGAATACAATGTATCCTTCTGTTTTGTTGTAGTGACCGTAACGGTGGACAGTTTGGAAATTCCTAGAATTCACATTACGCATATCCCCTGAAGAAGGGTTATAATAACCCAAAATGCATTGGGACTCTGCTCGTTCAAGAAAATTCTAACTTATTTTGTTTTTTCATATGTTGTGCATTTAAGCGAGAATATCGAGGAAAGATTGTCTTGTAAAAAAAATTCTCCCCTTGTTACCTACATTCGCAGTACTGAATGTTACTTAGATATTGCTTTATGTAATAGGAAAAATAACCTGTTATAATACTGAATGTTGAATTAATCTCTATGAACAGTAAATCACCTTTCTTTGGAAACTCTTAGAGTTCTTTCAGCAGTGCGTCGTGCAGGTCTGGATCACTCATTCCTCTTCCGCAGATTTTGTTCAGATAGGGTTCAGGGCTAAAACCCTAACACATGACAGCACGCTACACCACGATTAATATTGTTTAACTTTCCAAAACCACAAATCGATAATTGCAAGTACCGGTGTTCAGGTTCATTCCACTTTTGTACTGATCATATCCTGGCACACATAGCCATGGCTGCAGCACACAGAGACCCTACACTACCGACCACAGAGGAAAATAATTAGCGGGAACATTGCTCTGCACAAGGGAATTTGTTTACGATCACGCAGCAATATTTCCTAAACACGGTCATTTTACGTCCAAAAATATGCAATGCTGCTGAAGAGGTGGTGACCAGTAAGGAAAAGTTACATACCTATAGACATAGTTCGGCATCGTAGGGATCAATACTATATCGTAGTAATCAATAGGATAACAATACTGTCTGACAGCCGGGAAGGGTGTTTATGACTTCACTGAAGATTCCCATAATGCTTAACTATGTCTTCAGCAATGTAACTTTTCCTTCTGCATTGTAGGATCTTCATTGATAGTCATAACCCTTGAATAGAATAGCAAGCTAAGAAAACCCAGTAGAACAAGAGTAACTATTTACAAAAGGTTTCTTAAAGTCTCATGTCCAAACCGTTGGCTTGAGTATCTGATTTTAAACAGTAATGTATGTGAATGTGTGTAGAGACCTCCAAATGGCTGCCTTAAAAATGTCTTGATTAGGGACTTGCCTCATCCAAGCTGTGTTTGCAGCTTTCCCTCTTGTGGAGTGGGCTTTTGGTCTGCCTGGCAAACGTTTATTGGCAATCTGACAACATAAAGTAATACAAGAAACTATCCACCTAGCTATGGATTGCTTGGAGGTCACTTGCCTCTTTCTGCACCCTCTTCCTTCTTTCTGTACCTCTTTTGATTCTTTCTGCACCTCTCTTGCCTCTTTCTGCATCTCTGTTGGTTCTTTCTGCACTGCTGTTGCTTCTTTCTGCAACTCTCGCAAATTTCTGCACCCCTCTTGCCTCTGTCTGCACCCATTTTCTCTTTCTGCACCTCTTTTGCCTGTTTTTGCAACTCTCTTGCCACTTTCTGCAGTTCTCTAGCCTCTTTCTGCAGAATGAAATGCGTTTGGTGTTGAGTGTGCTCTTCAGCGTGATTTAATTAACATGAGAGTTCTTATGGATTTGTTGGCCCACTTGGGCTTAACTGCAACAGTCACTTGAGAGGGACAATTGATGTTCTTCACGTAAATATACTTGTTGAAACATATTTTTGTCCTTAAAACTTAATAGGCTAAATTTGTAAATTCACAGTGTCCATTTCTGGTAGTCTGAGCATAGCATTGCTTTATGGGCTATTTTGTATTGCTGAAATGAGACAGAAAATCAATACCTCTTAAATCTTGATGAAACAATGTTTCTTAAATTGTATAATTCATTTTTAATTCGTGAAGATTTTTAGATTTGCAGTGAACTCTTACATTTACACTTGTCTATATTTATAGACTGTAAATTGAAGTGTATCGCACGAACTCACGCTAATGTGTTTTGATAAACTACGAGTCTTTTCTTCAATACACTATGAGAGTAGTCCAAGTCATGTGACATGACGGAAACACTGTATTTAAAATGGCCATTGAAACGGGCAAGCCGTTGGTGAACAAGCCTGCTAGTCAGGCGAAACGCGTCCTACCAGTCGAATGCAATAAAGTTTTTTCTTGGCCAGAACACGGCGTCGTCATCCTTGAGTTACGAGGAATCTGTGCAATTTTATCCGGACCGTGCTGGGGTGGTCCGCCCCGACGACGCACCCTCTGTTCAGGTGTGCGGTCGCAGTTACCTAAGCTTGGAGGAATGCAGTTGAGGTCCACCGCCCCCCCACCACGCAATTGAGGAGTAGCGTGACAGCCCTCCTAGGAACAAAAGGCGAACTATCGAGATACCGAAGACGAGAGCACTTCCTGATTGGAACGGCGGTTTCTTCGGTGAGTGCCCAGAGTCGAAAGGTAGGAGAAGCCTGGAGTGCGTGTGTGGGAAGAAGGGGAAGTCAGTAACTCTACCAGCATTGTGCTAGTAAGAACCTGGCGGTTTCTGGTCAAAGCCACTGGAGCTAGTTGAACTTGCATAAAAACTTGTCGGCTGCTGAGCTTAAGAGCAGAGAAGAAGCCGCGCTGTCTATTTTTGATGACACTGTCACTCGTAGCAGACCAGCACTTACGACAATTACAGACAAAGCCTCAGACATAACAGCCCGCCTCAGACGCCTGGAGAAACTTAAGCGTAGCGAGCTGTCTAAGTGGTGGGAGGCTAAGTCACTCCAGAGGTATTTGGAAGTAAAAAGGATCCCTAGAGGACTTCGTATTCTTGTGGCCCCCACGTATGAGGATCCTAACCCCAATATGCTCATAGAATGGGCAGAGAATAATCAAGAGGCATCACGCAGGATGCTAGGTATCCTAATTAAATATGCCGAAATAGATCGACAAAAAATAATGGAGGAAATTGCCCAAATATCAAATATGCTGGAGAAAGAAACGAATAGAGAACCAATTGAAAAATTTATGACGGACTTGTCTGAACGCCTGAATAAACTGGAAGCAACCATCAAAGAAAGAAAGGCTCGAAAATTCTTGAGGGACAAAAATGATTACGAGCGAGGCCAGATCTACACTTTCGCCAAGAAATTCGAGAGTGTAAGAAAACAGCGATTGAACCAAAAAGGACCCAGTACAACAGCAGGCCAATCAGAACTAAGCAGCCTACAAAGTTCAGAAATAGACACCGATCTGGATGAAGGCCAGAGCAGACAAGGAGAGTCAAATGCACCTTCAGTTCTAGAAGAATTTGTTTTTTTAGAACAAGAAAGGAGGTTCAACCTCCGCCCGAGACCACCTGTCAACTACGAAGGCACACTAAAAGGAAGAGGCAGAGGCAACAGAGGCAGAAGGGGAGAAAGAAATACCAATCCCGGAAATTCGAAAAAGAAACAATAAGTGAGACTACACCCGAGGAGGAGGAAAGCACAATTATAAATCTCACCAATATCACACTAACTGAGAAAGAAACCAAATTACTTAAACTAGGATTGTCATACTGCCCACCAGCAGACTTCAACTACGTAACAACAAGAGTTGATGTGTTCAAATTCGTCAGAACTTTAAAATTGAAAAAACTTTTTGCGCAGAACAAGCAGCAAAGACCGCGGAAACCAAGTAGTGGTCTTACTGATCAAGAACACCCAGGAAGTCTTTCTGTAGCAGATATGGATCTTGTGCTGGGCTTACGAGGTATCGACAATGAAATTGGTTCATGCACATTGATGGGCAATCAGGAGGAAAATGTCAGCCCCTATAATCAAGAAGAAGACTCTACAATTTCTATAAGTCAAGCGTTAATAACCGCTAGAGAACAAGAGGTTGAAATCAGTGCAAATGAACCTACCAGTTTTCGACCACCATCTAAATTCATACCCATGATGACCAAAGACTCCATAGACATTTTCAATGGTCTAGTGATCAATGATCTTAAGAATTTGGAAAAATGTGCTAGTGTGAAACATAAAGTGTATACACAGCATGAAAAAGAGTACTCTGCGTTAGTCACTAAATTGACTTCTGATGGTAACTGTATCGTGAGAAACGCTGATAAGGGTGGGAATGTGGTGCTGTGGGACAGAACTAGGTATTTGAATGAGGCATACAAGCAACTAAACAACTGCAGTAACTATACAAGAGTTACTGATCTTGTCATGCAAACTAGTTTCACCAGGTTCAATGAACATCTTCAAGACTGGTATAATCGTGGTTTACTCACATTAGAGGAGCGTCTTTTCTTAAAAATAGATAAACCGGTCATCCCCGTCTTTTACCTCATTCCGAAAGTTCACAAAAGTCTGGACAATCCTCCAGGCCGCCTCATCATTTCCGCTATAGGAGGAGCTTTTGAAAACACCTCGAAGTTTGTAGATTCATTCCTATGCCCTATAGTAAAAACTTTACCATCCTATATACAGGACACAGGAGATTTTCTGAAAAAAATATATGACCTGCCTTGGGAAGATGATTTTCTGATGATAACAATTGATGTGACCACATTATATACCAGTATCCAGCACGAGGATGGCTTGAATGCCATCAAATATTTTCTGAGTAATCGCCCCATTAAACTCTGGGCTCATACCCAGATGCTACTTAGCATGGTGTCCACTTGCTTGAAAAGTAATTACTTCCTCTTTAACGACGAGCTCTTTCACCAGACCTGTGGGACTGCGATGGGCACCTGCTTCGCCCCCAGCTATGCGAATTTGCATATGGGCTGGTGGGAGGAGCAGGTGGTCCAGGTCGCATACCATACTGAGTGGGAAAATAATGTACTACACTGGAGTCGTTTTATCGACGACTTGTTCATAGTCTGGAAAGGATCAGAGGATTCAGCAAAAAACTTTATTAAAAAATTGCAGGTGAACAATTTAAATCTCAAATTCACCAGCACCATTAGCAATACATCAGTTAATTTTCTTGATCTCTCCATTTATGTGAGTAATTCCATACTGCAGGCTAAATTGTACAGAAAACCCACCGCAGGGAACACTCTGCTCCATGCAGAGAGCTTCCATCCCCAGAATCTGATCAGGAGCATCCCGTATGGGGAATGCCTAAGAACCATGCGCAACTGCAGCGAAAAGGCAGTATTGGAAGATGAACTAACCAAACTCAGCTCGAGATTTGCAGCTAGAGGGTATACCAAGACTAATCTGCAAGCAGCAACTAATAAAGCCAGGGCAAGTTCTAGAGAGGAAATTCGTTTCAAACCAAGTAAAAGTAAAATCAAAAGGGAAAACACAGAAAATAATCAACTCAGAATGATTACCACCTTCAATCGTAAACATGGTCAAATCAGAAGCATCCTCACTAAACACTGGCACTTGATCAGAAATGATCCGATCCTTGGCAAACTAACACAGAAAAGACCAGCAATTACATTTAGAAAGGCACGGTCCTTTAGACAAATGTTGGTCAGTAATGTGATGAGGCGTCCCAAGAAACAGTCCACGAATTGGCTAAAACCCAGAGAGGGGTTTACTAAGTGTTCAAAATGCAAAGCGTGTAGCTTTGGAAAAAACACACAGATATACACACTGGGACTATCTAAACGCACGAAAAAAATCAAAGGACACTTCAACTGTAAGACAGATTTTGCTGTCTACGTTCTCCAATGCCCTTGTGGCTTGAGATACGTCGGCAGCACAATCCACCCAGTCCACAAAAGAGTGCTTCAACATCTTAGAGCTATACGGAATGGAGACAACTCTTACCCCGTTGCGAGACACTTTGCAGCATACCACAATAAGAGTACTCAAGGTCTTGTGTATTTTGTGATAGACTGCATTCCTCTGAACCAGCGAGGAGGCAACAGAGAAAAAAAGCTGCGTAAGCTAGAGTCTTGCTACATTATAGAGCTGAACACACGATCCCCGGCGGGACTGAATATTGAAGAAGATTTAGGTACACATCTATAATCAGATTACTGACAGCTTTCTATGAAAGAACACAGTATAGAATAGGCAACTTCTCTGCCCCGTTTTTAAGGCATATTTTATTTTTAAAGTTTTTTTCTCTCTTCTTCTTTTTGTTTTTTTAGACACATATATCATATTCGCCTATTAGTGGACAATTCTGATAGCTAATCAATGAGTGTATTTCAGACTATACTGTATTTTAAGCCCACTGGGGCAGAATGAAATGCGTTTGGTGTTGAGTGTGCTCTTCAGCGTGATTTAATTAACATGAGAGTTCTTATGGATTTGTTGGCCCACTTGGGCTTAACTGCAACAGTCACTTGAGAGGGACAATTGATGTTCTTCACGTAAATATACTTGTTGAAACATATTTTTGCCTTAAAACTTAATAGGCTAAATTTGGAAAATTCACAGTGTCCATTTCTGGTAGTCTGAGCATAGCATTGCTTTATGGGCTATTTTGTGTTGCTGAAATGAGACAGAAAATCAATACCTCTTAAATCTTGATGAAACAATGTTTCTTAAATTGTATAATTCATTTTTAATTCGTGAAGATTTTTAGATTTGCAGTGAACTCTTACATTTACACTTGTCTATATTTATAGACTGTAAATTGAAGTGTATCGCACGAACTCACGCTAATGTGTTTTGATAAACTACGAGTCTTTTCTTCAATACACTATGAGAGTAGTCCAAGTCATGTGACATGACGGAAACACTGTATTTAAAATGGCCATTGAAACGGGCAAGCCGTTGGTGAACAAGCCTGCTAGTCAGGCGAAACGCGTCCTACCAGTCGAATGCAATAAAGTTTTTTCTTGGCCAGAACACGGCGTCGTCATCCTTGAGTTACGAGGAATCTGTGCAATTTTATCGGGACCGTGCTGGGGTGGTCCGCCCCGACGACGCACCCTCTGTTCAGGAGTGCGGTGGCAGTTACCTAAGCTTGGAGGAATGCTCTTTCTGCACCTCTGTAACTTCTTTCTGCACTTCTCTTGCCTCTTTCTGCACCTCCGTTGGTTCTTAGTGCAGTTCTCTTGCTTTTTTCTGCATCTCTTGCTTTTTTCTGCACCCCTCTTGCCTCTTTTTGCACCTCTGTTGCTTTTTTCTGCACTTCTCTTGCTTCTACTTTTTTGTACACAAATTTACAGAGTATGCTGTTTGAAACACAGGTATTCAAGTATTTGTATGCTTATTTTTATGTAACATGTCACTAGTTAAGAGCAGAGACACATGCATGCATACCTTCACAAACTTGGTCAGATTTCCAACAGTGATATGCTTAGGATTGCTGTTTTATATTTGGTATGCCTAACGTTCTGAGCAGTCGATGAATAGTGAACCTTCAAGAGGAAAGTGAGGGTTAACCTCTTCAGTGCCCATGACGAGATAGTCTCGTCATGGAGCACGGTTGCGCTGTGCCCATGACGAGACTATCTCGTCATGAACCCCGCCCGCTAATGTAACGCCCGGCACAGGGCGGGGAAAGGGCGTGGCACTGAAGGGGTTAAGACTCTATCTTGGGAGAAAGATTCGTGATTAGCCTACTTTGTATGAGTCTGTTGTAAGGTACAGTTGAAGTAGGCCTCTTTCTGCAACTCTGTTGGGTCTTTCTGCACATCTCTTGCTTCTTTCTGCACCTTTCTTCCTCTTTCTGCACCTCTCTTCCCTCTTTCTGCACTTCTCTTGCTTCTTTCTGCACCTTTCTTCCTCTTTCTGCACATGTCCTACCTATGTAGGTATAGTTAGAAATTAGCATTTAAAAAACCTTAGAAATTCGCAGAAAAACCATAGGTTTCAGGGACGTTATAGTTAGAAATTAGCATTTAATAAAACCTTAGAAATTTACTGAAAAAAACAGAGGTTCCAGGGACGATATACAGAGGAATTAGCATTTAAAAAACCTTAGAAATTCACTGAAAAAAACACAGGTTTCAGGGACTTTATAGTTAGGCTGACATTTACTCATACAAAACCAAAGAAATTCGGCTGTTATATTTAGCTGAGCTAACTATAACTTGTGCCCATGCAATGCACTGCTGATGACGTCACATATTACATCACTGATGACATCATCCAGTGAAACGGAGTGTTTCTAAAAAGTTGAAGAATGTTACATATATATGCCAGGTGTATTTAAAGAATGAGTGGGTGTATAAGTGTCGGAATGGAAGATTTAGTGGGTGCGTGACTTACTATGAGTGAGTGATTAAACATGTCTTAGTGAATGTATGGGTGAGTAATCTGTGTAAATGTGTGTATCAGTCTGTCAGTTGGTGTGTAACTGGCTGCATGGGTTGTTGAGTAGGTACATGAGTGCCTATATGGGTTATTGATTAGTTGTCTGAGTACCTGTATGTGTGGGTGGGCGTGGGGCTGTGTGACTCCCTGCATGGATATATGAGTGGATGAATCACTGGGTATATGGGTTCATGAGCACATCCGTGAGGGACAGGATGGTTGAGTGAGTGTGTGTATGGCTGTGTTGGTGAGTGTATGGATGTCTCAGTGGTATATGGGTTAGTAGCTGCATATGTGAAAGGCAGTATATGTGAGTGTTTGAGTATATAAGTAACTGTATATGAGTGTGAGAGTGGGTATATGGGTGAGTGTGTGCTTGTGTCAGTGATTGTAGAAGAAAGTAAGTATTTGTTACTATCAGTATGAATAATGAGGTGGTGTGTTAATGGTGTGAGCATGTGTTCCTTCCTTCCAAACAAATAGATGATAAAGTAGGATGAATCCTTATTATGTCAGAGTACAATAATCCAGATGTGATGGTGAGTGTATAACTGTATAGGTGAGTAAAAGGTAATATGATTGATTCTTTGGGTGACTGACTAGGTGTGTGAGTAACTATGGGTGAGTGGTGGTGTGCGAGTGTCTGTATGGGAGTATGAGTGCATATATCAGTGGCTGTTTTGATGACTGACTGTATGGGTGGGTGGATGTGTGTGTGTAGACCTATGAATGTGTGAATGGGTATGTACTAAATGGCATTGGTGTGACCATGGTTTCGAGAATGGTAGTGTGTATTTTCGAGTGGGTGTAAGAAAATTTATATTCAGGTTTGAGGAGGTGCATCAGATATGATGCTGACAATGTAATCAGTGATGTCACTGAGATATCATGAGTGATGTCACTGACCATGTCATAAGTGATGTTATATGTGACGTCATCAGCAGTGTATTGCGGGGGCGCAAGTTATAGTTAGTTCAGCTAACTATAACAGCCGAATTTCTCTGGTTTTGTACGAGTGAATTGTCAGCCTAACTATAACATCCCGGAACCCTGTGGTTTGTTCAGTGAATATATATATATATTTGCCTGCATATATGTATTTAAATATACAAGTGTACATAAAAATGTATACATGATACAACAAACTTATTTCAAATACCAATGAAATAAAAGCAATAGTCAAACATATAGGAAGGAGAGAGGCTCACCTAATTGAAAAAGATTACGGAGAACCCCTTGTCTCACAGCTGTGTCCGCATTGCTTGTAGCTTCCAGACAGTACTGCCTGGTAAAAGTGTGCCTGCTGGACCAGGTTACTGCTCTGCAGATCTGCTGTATAGGCACACGGGCAAAGGGAGCCGTCAAACAGGAGACAGCTCTCGTAGAGTTTAGTAGTAGTAAAGTTAGGAGTCCTAACTTTAGGACTCCTAAACTGAGAAAAATCCTAATTTTAAGACTTTCGGTATTCACAGAAGGCATTTAGGAGTCCTAAAGTTAGGACTCCTAACTTCTGTGAATACCAAAATGAGTAAGTGCCTTCTGTGAATACCAAAATGAGTAAGTGCCTTCTGTGAATACCAAAATGGTAGTAAGTTTAGGAAGTTAGTTCCGTGAATCGGGCCCATTGTGTTCAGGAGCGAAGCCAACAATCGTAGCGATGTTGGGTCCGGATGGCAGACTTGGCTGTGATTCGTCGTTAGCAAGTTTAATATCGGACGTAACAACCTGGGTTTGCACTTTGATAGGAGGAGAAGCTCTGTGAACTAGAACTGGCTAGGTCACCACTTGGGTGCTATGAGTAGTTTTTGGCAAGGTTCCTTCCTCATCTTCTGTAGCACCCTTGGGATTAATGGAATCGGAGGAAAAGCGTAAGCATAAATCTTTGACCAATTTATCAAAAACGCATTCCCTCACGATCCCTGTTGGGGTAGCCAGCTAGCAAAGAATTGGCATTTGTGGTTCAAACTGGTCGCAAACAGGTCTAACTTCGGTTTGCCCCATAACAGGAAGATGCGATCCAGCGTCGATTGGTGGAGTTCCCACTCGTGGTTGGCAGTGATTGACCTGCTCAAGGAATCCACCAGTATATAGGCCACTCCTGGAACATGTTCTGCTGTCAACGTTATCTGGTGCTGAATTGCCCAATCCCAAATCTGCTGGGCCTGTCGGGATAGTGTAGTCGATCTTGTCCCTCCTTGTGTGTTTAGATAGTGCATACTTGTTGTATTGTCTGTCCGGATTAAGACTGATGCTCCTGAAATGATTGAGAGAAAGGGTTTCAGGGCCAGGAATATTGCTTTTATCTCCAATACATTGATGTGTAAGGACCGTTGCTGGGTGTCCCATTTGCCCTTGACTGTCAGCCCTTCCAGATGTGCTTCCCACCCCTCGAAGGATGCCTCGGTTGTAATTATGTAATTCGGAGCATCAACTAGGAATGACTGGCCTTCGGCTATGTTTAGGATCTGAGTCCACCATTAAAGCGCCTCCTTCATTTGAGGTGTTATCTTTATAATATCCTCGAATTACCCTGAGATTTGCAGCTACTGACTATCTAGCTCTTCTTGCAAGGGCCTCATCTGCAAGCGGCAGTTGGGAATGAGCGATTTGTACTATCCAACTTAAGTGGACTTTTTTACAAGGAGTAGAGCTGCCAGTTTGCAAATCTTTGCTTGCCTTTCCTGCAAGGTGAAGGCCTTCACCTGGGGATAGTCCAGGGAGGCTCCTAACAAACTTCTGACTCTTGAGTGAGACCTTGACCTCAGTCACAGGCCTGCATTCTCCCCGACAGCTCCTGCGATCAGCTGCTGCCTCTGGGCCCCCTGCCTTGCGGGTTCGAGTCTGCTCCTTCTGAGTAAGGTTCATTGTTTTCTGCTGTACTTTGTGCTTGCCTGCTTTTATTCAGTATTTCTGTGTCACTGTGATAATCTTGCCTCCATTACACCCGGCCCCTCCCCTCTTCCCGCACCTGTTCCCGCCTCCCAGCTGAGCATCCCTCCCCTCCCCTACATAATGCAGATCGCTGTGGGGGAGCGCTCGTGAGACCTTGACCTCGGTCACAGGCCTGCACTCTCCCCGACAGCTCCTGTGATCAGCTGCTGCCTCTCGGCCCCCTGCCTTGCGGGTTCAAGTCTGCTACTTCTGAGTACAGTTCATTGTTTTCTGCTGTAATTTGTGCTTGCCTGCTTTTATTCTGTATTTCTGTGTCACTGTGATAATCTTGCCTCCGTTTTATTTTCTGCCCATACCTGGTTCTTGCCCCCTCGCGACGTCCCTTTCCCACGCTTCCCGCCATTGTACACCTGGCCCCTCCCCTCTCCCCGCTCCCGCCTCCCAGCAGAGCATCCATCCCCTCCCCTACATAATGCAGACCGCTGCGGGGGACCGCTTGTGAGACATTGACCTCGGTCACAGGCCTGCACTCTCCCCGAAAGTTCCTGCAATCAGCTGCTGCCTCTTGGTCCCTGCCTTGCGGGTTCGTGTCTGCCACTGCACACCCAGCCCCACCCCTCTACCTGCGCCCGTTCCTGCCTCTCAGCTGAGCGTCCCTCCCCATCCGCTGTAGAGGTCTGGGACCTGATCCATACCCTCTCGCCTGATGTCATCTTCTTCACAGTAACCTGGACCAACGCCACCTCCAGACCCGACATCGCCACTGCCGTCCCTGATGGCTACAAGGTCCAGCGAAAAGACTGCCCCCACCTCCCAGGAGGAGGACTCACCATCGCACACAAGACCCCCCTCCGACTCTCCACTTCCAGCACGGGTGACCCCCCACTCCGACACGGAACACCTCCACTTCCAGATCCAGACCAGCCCCAGGACTGCTCTACGTGGCACCCCCATCTACAGACCTCCGGGCCCTCGCACCCAGTCCACAACCACCATCGCCGAGCTTGCCGCACCCCACACAATCACCTCCACGGACTACATCCTCCTTGGGGACCTGAATTTCCACCTCGACAACTGCAACGACCCCCACTCCATCACCCTCTTCGACAGCCTCGCCAACCTTGGACTGAAACAGTTGGTCGACACACCCACGCACAGAGCTGGCCAAACTCTGGACCCTATCTTCGCGGGAGGAACAAACATCTGGTTCAGCCACACCACCCAGCCGCCCTGGACAGACCACCACTGCGTCCATTTCACCTTCAACACCACCAGCGCACCCAAGCCCGTCCCGAGAACGCCACAAAGAAACCGGAGCAAGGTCACAGAGGAACTCCTCACCACCACCCTCCGCCAAGACCCCCCAGTGCCACGACCGACACTAACTTTGCAGCCACAGAACTCCATCGCTGGATCTCCCGCTGAGCCGACTTACTCGCGTCCCTCCAGCACCCTGCCAAGCAATGCCCGCTGAAGGCCACCTGGTTCACCATGGAATTACAGGAAGCCAGACGCTCGTGCAGATGCCTAGAGAAAACCTGGCAAAACCAGAAAACCGCGGAAGCACGGAACACCCACAGGAGCGCCCTGAAGAAATACCACCAGCGCATCAGGGACACCAAACGGACCTTCATGAAGGACAAAATCAAGGCCAACGCGACCAACGCCATGGAACTGTTCAGCGTCATACAGCAGCTCACTAAGCCACCCAGCGAAGCCACGGACGTCACACCCTCCCAGCAACACTGCAACAAGCTCAGTACATACTTCCACCATAAGATCAAGGACCTCCCCGACAACTTCAGCGAACCAACGCAGAACATCACCCCTCCCCCCAATCGGGGCGGATCAGCCAACGATCTCGACCTGGACGCCCGCTACCATTGAACAAATCACCGCGACCATGCATAAAACCCACTCAGGAGTCCCCACGGACCCCTGCCCACCGCACATATTCCACACGGCCGCCGCTGCCATCGCACCCGAACTGGAACGGACCATCAACGCCTCCTTCACGTCCGGCATCTTCCCAGACGACTGGAAGCGGGTGGAGGTTAAACCCCTCCTCAAGAAGCCCACGGCCGACCCAACAGACCTGAAAAATTACCGGCCCATCTCTCTCCTCCCTTTCGCAGCCAAAGTCACCGAAAGACTCATGAATACTCAGCTGACCACCTTCATCGAAGAGAACTCCATCCTAAATGCCTCCCAGTCCGGATTTTGCAGCAACCACAGCACGAGACCGCTCTCCTCGCCATCACAGATGACATCCGCCTGCTATATGACCAGGGACACACCGTGGCCCTCATCCTTCTAGACTTCTCCTCAGTCTTCAACACCGTCTCCCATCGCATCCTTGCAGCCTGACTTCACGACACCGGGATACAAGGAGCCGCCCTTGACTGGATCCGATCTTTTCTCTCTGGTAGAACCCAGAGGATCAGCCTCCCTCCCTTCCTCTCCGAACCCACCGACATCAACTGTGGAGTGCCCCAGGTCTCATCACTTAGCCCCATGCTCTTCAACATCTACATGGCCCCCCTTGCCGCCATCGTCGGACAACATGGGCTCAGCATCATATCCAATGCAGACGACACCCAACTCATAATCTCACTCATGAAGAACCCTGAAGACACCAGACTCTGCTTCCAGGAGGAAATTAAGAACGTGGCAACCTGGATGAACAACAGCTGCCTCCAGCTCAACTCAGAAAAAACTGAGGTCCTCGTCCTCAGACCCTGCAACTCCACCTGGGACAACTCCTGGTGGCCCTCCGCCCTGGAGAACCCACCCACCCGCACACACAACCTCAGCATCATCCTCAACTCTTCTCTCGCCATGAACCGCCAGGTCAACACTATTGCTTCCACTAGCTTCAACTACCTGCGCATCCTCCGCAAGACCTTCAAATGGATCCCCCCGACTGCAGAAAGACTGTCACCCACGCGCTCATAACCAGCAGACTGGACTACGGCAACGCCCTATACGTCAGAATCAGCAGATCTCTGCTACACAGACTCCAGACCATCCAAAATGCCGTCACCAGACTCGTCCTCGGGACTCCACGCCACAAACACATGACCCAACACATTTGAGACCTTCACTGGCTCCCTGTCGAGAAGAGGGTCACCTTTGAACTCCTCACCCATGCCTACAAAGCCCTCAACAACATCGGACCCAACTACCTCAACGAGAGACTATCCTTCCACGTACCCAAGAGGAACCGCCCTGGCAGAGGTCCCCCGCATCCACAGAAGCAGAACAGGAGGGAGAGCCTTCTCCTACATCGCACCCAAGAACTGGAATGAGCTCCCGTTAACATCAAACGCTCTCCAACCCTGCACACCTTCAGGAAGGACCTCTTGACCTGGCTCTTTGACTGATCCAGAGCTTCCCTCCCCAGCACCTTGAGACCCTCACGGGTGAGTAGCGGGCTATATAAACTCCTGATTGATTGATGAGGGAATTCGCTGAGACTTTGGAAGGTTGATGGAGAGACCCAAGGACTGGAAGAGAGAGAGGCATCTCTGAGTATGATCGTTTGCCACTACCAAGGATTTCGCTTTTATGAGACAATAATCAAGATAAGGGAAGATTTCAATCCTTGCCTGTCGCAGGTGGGCCACCACAGGTGCCAGGATCTTGGTGAACCATCGGAGCGCTGAACGAAGGCCAAATGGTAGAACTCGGAATTGATAAACCATGCCAGCCACTCTGTAGCGTAAGAATTTCCTGTGCTTGGGGAGAATGGGGATATGAAAATAGGCTTCCTGAAGGTCTGTGGTAGTCATGAAGAGATAATGTACAAAAGGTTTGCTTTTTCAGGAATTTGTTGATGCAACAAAGGTCCAAGATGGGACGCCATTCTCCCGATTTCTTTCTTATGAGGAAAAATCTTGAATAAAATCCTGTTCCTCGCTGTACCCCCGGTACCACTTTGATAGCTCCTTTGTGCAACATTATCTTTACATGAAATAAAAGTTCCTCTAGATGAGAGGGAGGAGGACCTCGGGGTGGGCAGTTTGGAGGGATCTTTTGAAATTACAAATTGTGAGTGTTGGAAACTATATCTAAAACCCATTTGTCTGTTGTTGTAGATCATTCGGGGAGGAAAAAGGAAATTCTTCCACCAATCTTGGTAGGATAGGTGGGAACTGTGGCTGGCACTGGGCGTTTGTCACTGTTTCTTGGTGTTATCTCTGCTTCTAAAGGCAATCTTGCTTCTATAGTGCTTGTAGGAAGCGGCAGGAGGTTGCTTGTACGACTGCTGATGTTGTAATGATGAATATCAATATTGACCTTGATACGGTTGGTACTGTTTGTATTGATTATAACCTCCCGAAAGGAGGACAAGTCACATCCTCTGGCTCCACAAAAAGGCTGCTTCTTGAACTGCAGTATGCCTAGAGCCTTTGCAGTATCTGTATCCTTTTTAATAGCTTGTAGCGCTTCGTCAATGTGGTGACCAAATAAGCATTCACCATCGTAAGGCATATCATTGATTTTTGTTTGAACTTCTTGTTGGAACGAAGTAGCTCTTCACCAGCGCTGTTGTCTCAGAACCACCGCCCCCCCCCATTCAATTGACGGAAACCTGTTGATGAAACATTCACAGCGCAGTCAATCTCAGCAGAGATTATTTCTCCCTCCTGAAGAATTTTCCTTGCCTCAACCTTCGAGTCCTCAGGCAACATTTCAATAAAAGGCGAAATGAAATGCCCAACCACATTTAGTGGTTGTACCTGCCCAGAATGGCGAGAGAGTTGGCCACTCTAACGGTAGTTGCTGCCATGGAGGAGAATTTTTTACCGATGGAGTCAAGACATCTTCTGTCACTATCAGGAGGAGCAGACAGGGGAGAAGCAGGATTTCTGGCACGACGCTGAGAAGCTTGTGAAATTACTGAATCCGGCTAAGGTTGTCCTATAAGGCAAGCAGGCGAGTTGTACAGCACCTTATACTTTTTCTCCAATTTAGGTAAGACTGCTGGAATTGAGGCTGGTGTTCTCATTACCTTTAGGCCTTCCTCCGATATAAAATTCACTATGGGGATTGAGCGAATCTGTCTTTTGGTCTGTTCCTTGAAATTGTTAAGAAAATCAGCTTGTTTGGTTACCATGGGACGCTGAAACCTGTTTGACGCTCTCTCCATAAGTGTATGATGCCTCCCTATATCTTCGGGTGGGGAATCTACCGGAGTTGGGGTGGAAGGAGATGGTGTTTGTATCTGGTAGTCGTTCCACTCGTTAGGTAGTGATACCTTGTCAAGTTCACCCTCCTCTCTCTCATCATCAATGGTATGATGCTCCTGATCCTGTGGTTGCGTTGCTACAGGTGGTGGAAAAAAAGGAGGTAGACATCTAGTTTTCAAGGATGGCTACGTAATAGGAGTTTGAGGAACTGAAGCAGCTGGTTCTGAAGGAGGGAATCTGCGGTAGCAATCGTCCACCATATGTTGAATATTTGATACTAGTGAAACAGGCATTTGAATGATTTGTTCCCTTTGCCTATTTAGGTTGGGGTAGTGAGGATAGTAAACGTACTCATCATCCTGGCACTTTATCCGAAGGTTTGAAGGACTGCGAGCCACACCAAACATGCCATTGTCCTCTCACTCTTCCTCCTAGTCTCCATAATCACACATCTCTTCTGGAGGACAGGGAGATACCTTACTAGGAGAAGTGTGAATAGGTAAAATCACTTCTTGAGAAGCTCTTCTTTTAGACATAGGAATTGAAGCTGACAAAACAGTATCCTGAGTAGTTTTCCTCTTCATTGACGCAGAATCTCAAGTATTTTTGTGAGATGTGGGCAAAATCGTCGATGGGGCCATCAAAGACAATGATGTCAAACAAACCGTCGTCGAGGATGTCGACGACAAAGTTTTTGTCGACAGTTTCTCCTTCGACAGTTTTGACGTCGACGAAGATCGGCGAAAAGAGATTTTGTTTTTGAGTCGCCAACAGCCACAGTGGTGATGAGAGATCCGTCGAAGATTCTTTTAACGGAAGTCCTTTTTTCCCTGTCAACATTGAAGACAATGCTGCCATCAATGTAGATGGTCTCACCCTTCCAGAGACTATAGTCGATGGAGAAGAGGACGATGACATGATGAGCTTGGACTAAGGTGAAGAGAAGGTCGAAGTTGCAGTTGTGGCGACGGAAGGTTTCATCGACAAGGGGGTAGTTGACGGCTTTGCAGACAGAGCATCTTTTGGAGGTGACGGAACCATCTCTAGTAGAGACCTAGATGTTGGTTTTATTTTGGCGGCTGTAGAAGGAGTAGAGGGCACAGATTGGCCCTTGTGAGAAGCTGACTCCTTTTTAGAAGAAGAAGGCTGGTCATAAGATTTTAAAGTGTGATGATTTTTCTTCAGCACCTTAACAACCTTAGGGGACACCAACTCCGCCTCACTTTCCCTATTTTTAGAAGCAATACTTTTGAGGGAGGAATCACTATGCTCATCAGACAGAGGATTGTCCTTAGTTTTCAACTTCTGTAGCCACAGAAGAAGACATCCTTCTCTATCTCTGAGTCTTCTGAGAGAAAGTTCTGCAAATTTTACAGTCTCTCATCTGATGATCAGGGTGAAGGTAGTAGATACACTTCTTGTGGGGACCATCCGAATGAAGTCTGAGTTTCCCACAAGAGTCACATTGCCTGAAAAGAAATCTCTTAAAAGAAGACATGCTGACCTGAAGATGAGAAAAAGTTCAGTAGGCCAAAGAGAAAGTACTGAGCCGAGCTCAGAGAGACTTCCGTCAAACGACGTGCGTTAGAAAATCTGAGAGCCTGGAGCCTCTATGGAGAGGGTTCTAGAGGGTGCTGTCGCCTGATGGGCTGGAGTTTGGACCATTCCTAATGACTAGGACAAGATATTAAAGTGAATGTTTTTTCTCCATTAACTTTAATGTTAAAGTCATTACTTACTGCTTTTTATGTACCGTGGGACTCCCACTTGGACGACGGGGAATGATTCAAGCATGTGAATCTATGAAAGATACCCCAAACCTGGAGAATCTGATCTTCCCAGAGACTTTTCATCTGAGACCATTGACATTCTAGGCACATTTGGAGAGACCTCATATGTAGGTTTCCGTTTGAGACTAAAGTGATGCAGGAAGCCAGAGGTAATGCTGCCTTGCAAACCGTTGGTCTGCATGCTGCAAGATTTGAGTACATTTCCTTTGAATTGATAACAATCTCTCCTCTGAAGGATACATAATTTTGTTTCAGGTGTCTAGAGAGGTTCACTGACAGAATTTTGACCCCCAAAATATCCCCATACCAAAATATCCTGACTGAAATTTCGATGTCATAATTTTCGTCATCCTAAAACTATAATAGTAAGTAAAAAATATCGAGAAAAAATATTGATGTGATAAATATCGTTGCATTAAATATAGTTATTGAAATATATCCAGATTAAAATAATAAATATTAAATATATTAAATAGTAACATTAATTTAAAAAATATAGATTTAATATATATTTTAACAAATATAACAAAAACTTAATGAAAAAAGTTAAACAAATATCAATTAATATATATTTACATATATCTACTTAAAAAACAATTATTAAACTAATAATTTATATTATAATTTCAAAAAGTTTACCATATATATATATATATATATATCTTCATAGGAAAAAAACACAGGTTACAGCAACGTTATAGTTAGGCTGACATTTCACTCGTACAAAACCAGAGAAATTCAGCCGTTATAGATAGCTGAGCTGAAGTCACATATTGCATCACTCATGACACGTCAGTGACATCACTGATGACATCTCAAATGACATCACTCATGACATCACTGATGATATCATCCATTTAGTGTGAGTGTTTCAAAAAAGTTTAAGAGGGGAACGTGGCCAAGATGGCGGCGTGAACAGACGCGTCGCTCCGGAGCTCCCGCCGACAGCCTGCGAGAGCACCGGCTTTTTAGCCGTATCAGCAGACATTGGCCCTAGCACGGGGGCTGGCAGCCTAGCGAAATTTGTGGGGCACCGGCAGTATGGATTTGGAAGGGCCGCCTGTGAAGAAGCAGAGACAGCAGAGACGGCAGTGACCCGCTGGTGGGTCTCATCGGTGCGATCTGGGACCTGCTGTCGGGTGCAGCGGACACCGGCCCTGGCACCGGAGCTAGCAGAATAGCGAAGCTTGTGGGGCTCCGGCAGCAACGGACATGGAAGGTTCGCCTGTGCAAAAGCAAAGAAAGCAGAGACAGACGCGACTCATCGGTGGGTCGCAGCAGGGCGGCCTGGGGCCTGCTGACGAGGCCGGTGAGCTCCGGGTGTCGTTGCAGCGGAGCTCGGAGGTGACCGGGTGCGGTACCCGGTGTTGGGGACCTCTGCTCAGCGGAAAGGTGATCGAAGGTGACGAAGCTGGTGTGGAACCTGGTTGTGGCTGATTAAGAGCGGCGGTGCGATGAAGGTTGCGGCCTGCCATTTTGAGAGTGGGCCTGCGACGTCCAGCCTGCCGCGACTCCGGTTGGGAACCAGTCGGCATCCTTAACCCCTCCAGTTGTGAAGAAGCAAAGGACTGGACCACGAACGAGAACTCTCACTGGTGAGCGGAGTGGGGGACCGGCGGGTAAGCAGCTGGTATTGGCGGCAGTGGTGCGGAGGAACTGAGCCTGAGAGACTCTGCCCATTGGAGGTTCCCGCCTGGCCAGAGCCGCGACACAGGATCCGGCCGCAGACATCCCAGGTACATCCGTGAGAACACTCCTTTGGGCACTGACGGCGGGACACGATCAGTCGTGGCCTCACGTGAGCCCGGCATCCAGACGATTCCCCGGGTAAGGACGACCAGCGGCCTGCATTACCGCACTATACTGCGTAGCCTGAGGGCGAGACTCTGCTGGCGCGGCGCATGGTGGATGCCCACTACCCGCGGCGCTCTGAAGTGAAGGGTCCTTGGCAGGAAGTCTGAACACGGGGTCTCTGGGGGCCTGAGTGTATAGCTGGGTGCCAGGAGCGACTCAGAGTGCTCGACGATCGGCCCCCATGTGGACTTTGCAAGACAACAAATCTTTTCGGGCGGGTGGCCCCCCTCCACCCCCCTCTCCTCACTCTCATGTTTATGCATGTAGTGGGGGACAGCGGGGAAAGACTTCTGCGCTTGGGTGACTCCCGGCTCCGCAGGGAGGGGGGAGGTGGCTTCTCACCGGGAAAAAAATCGCCAATTTGAAAGGCGCGGCGAGGCGCGGCGAGGCGCTGCGGCCAGCGCCTGGGACCCAGATCAGGCAGGGGCCAAGGGTCTACGGAAGAGAAGTAGGCTCCACGGACTCTGTACAGGAGAGGACTGGTTTGCGTAGTCGCTGACGGTGCGGAAACGGTGGCCTGCCGAATGTAAAGAGCACTACATCCTGGTAACTGTTCTGCTAGTTGGGGAGATAGGGCCTCACGGACAAGGAGACCGAGGAGGTCGCATGGGTTACCAAGGGCCGATCTTTACAGATACTGCAACTGGCAAGAAGTAGAATTGAATGTTTGGGGTGCCATACAGTCTCCTGCACTACCACAGTCATCTTCAGGCCGGAGGGGCCCTCTGAGCACAACCTTGGAACGGGTCGTGGGCGGAGAGAGGCGCTGTCCCCGTAAGCGGCGAGTCGTCAACAGCACTGGATGTGGTCTGGGCCCTTTGGAAGGGATATTTTGAGTGAGACTGTGGAGAACGCATAGTAGCAGCATCTCCCGCCATTGTGCCCTACCGCCCATACGCGCCTTGCGCAGAGGCGTCACATAGGATCTGGACGTTTTCTGGGGGTGCAGCCCTGGCGAATAGAGAGTTCAAGGCCAGCTTATAGCTTCCCTGGGACTTAATAGTGTGTGCCATGTCTACCTCCCGGGGCCATAGAGACAAGACATTGAAGGACTTATTCGTGAAGGCACAAGTAGAGAAGCAACCTGCGGACATGGCGTCCAGCACAGCACGGTCCCCAGATGCACGAGAGAAGGGGACGGAACCGATCACCAAAGCCTTCATGGAATCGCTGTTTGAGGCACTACGGGAAGACATTCACACGCTCAAGAGGGAATTCGCTGAGGAAATATAGGAGGTTCGCAGAGATGTGGATGGTATAGGGGAACGAGTGGCCGAGCTGGAAGATAAAAGCGACGGAAGAGACGTAGAACTAGCAACACTGCAGCAAGAAGTCCTCCGGATTCACGATCAGCAAGATGACCTTCAGACACACCTGGAGGACTTGGAGAACCGCTTCCGGCGCCATAACATCCGGATCCGCGGAGTGAAACTGGCAGAAGACACGAAGGACCTTTTCCAATATGCGAGGGAGCTGTTCAATCACATCCTAGGGTGACCCCTAGACACAGAACTTTGCCTGGACAGAGCGCACAGAGTGGGTCCCCCGCGAGCTCCGTCGGCTCCACCTTCGGACATCCTGGTGTGCATGCAGGGTTATCGCACCAAGGAAGACATCCTCCAGACAGCCCGCCAGCTACACCCACTGATGTTTCACGATCAGACACCAGTTCTATATCAGGACTTGTCAGCGCTCACCCTGCAAAAATGAAGAATTTTTCGACCCATCACTGTTCACTTGCGACAGCGCAATATATCCTTCAGCTGGGGCCACCCATTCCGGCTGGTGTTTCGCATGGACAATAAGTTATACCAACTACGATCCCTAGCGGAGGCCTGCCGCTTAATGGGCGCAGATGCTCAGGAGGAGGATGACACAACGGGCCACACAACAGAGCTGGACGACTCCAAACCCAGGTGGCGTCAGCAAGGTCGAAGGCATCATGCCCGGAAACCTCCTGCAGTAGAAATACCAAAGGGCCAGCAATTGACGGCTTGTCGTCGGAGCTGACTACCTCCCAATCTGGCTGAACTCATGATATTTCAGGGCCCAATGCGGGTTTGTCTTTTTGCTCCAGTCTGTTGGCGGGAGGGGGGCTTATGGGTTCTTGACGGATTACCCCAATCTACTATTCTCCTAACCACCTACGGATGATGGACAATGTGTCTTGGTTCTCTTGTTCCCATTTTTTTTAATTTTTCCTTTTTCGGGGGGGAGGGTTTGTTTGGGGGGAGGTTCCGGTGTTCCTTGTCCACCTACTTCTGACCTTAACAAAGGTCCAAACCACACAGGCATTTTAGAGCGGGAGCATGTCTTACGCCTCAATAGAATTAGCCTCTGCGCTCTACCATCGCTTCTTTACACTACTTTTTCCTGAGTAGTTTTCCTCTTCATTGACACAGAATCTCAAGTATTTTTGTGAGATGCGGGCAAAATCGTCGATGGGGCCATCAAAGATGACAATGTCAAACAAACCGTCGTCGAGGATGTCGACGACGAAGTTTTTGTCGACAGTTTCTCCTTCGACAGTTTCGACGTCGACGAAGATCGGCGAAAAGAGATTTTGTTTTTGAGTCGCCAACAGCCACAGTGGTGATGAGAGATCCGTCGAAGATCCTTTTAACGGAAGTCCTTTTTTCCCTGTCAACATTGAAGACGATGCTGCCATCAATGTAGATGGTCTCACCCTTCCAGAGACTATAGTCGATGGAGAAGAGGACGATGACATGATGAGCTTGGACTGAGGTGAAGAGAAGGTCGAAGTCGCAGTTGTGGCGACGGAAGGTTTCATCGACAAGGGGGTAGATGACGGCTTTGCAGACAGAGCATCTTTAGGAGGTGACAGAACCATCTCTAGTAGATACCTAAATGTTGGTTTTATTTTGGCGGCTGTAGAAGGAGTAGAGGGCACAGATTGGCCCTTGTGAGAAGCTGACTCCTTTTTAGAAGAAGAAGGCTGGTCATAAGATTTTAAAGTGTGATGATTTTTCTTCAGCACCTTAACAACCTTAGGGGACACCAACTCCGCCTCACTTTCCCTATTTTTAGAAGCAATACTTTTGAGGGAGGAATCACTATGCTCATCAGACAGAGGATTGTCCTTAGTTTTCAACTTCTGTAGCCACAGAAGAAGACATCCTTCTCTATCTCTGAGTCTTCTGAGAGAAAGTTCTGCAAATTTTACAGTCTCTCATCTGATGATCAGGGTGAAGGTAGTAGATACACTTCTTGTGGGGACCATCCGAATGAAGTCTGAGTTTCCCACAAGAGTCACATTGCCTGAAAAGAAATCTCTTAAAAGAAGACATGCTGACCTGAAGATGAGAAAAAGTTCAGTAGGCCAAAGAGAAAGTACTGAGCCGAGCTCAGAGAGACTTCCGTCAAACGACGTGCGTTAGAAAATCTGAGAGCCTGGAGCCTCTGTGGAGAGGGTTCTAGAGGGTGCTGTCGCCTGATGGGCTGGAGTTTGGACCATTCCTAATGACTAGGACAAGATATTAAAGTGAATGTTTTTTCTCCATTAACTTTAATGTTAAAGTCATTACTTACTGCTTTTTATGTACCGTGGGACTCCCACTTGGACGACGGGGAATGATTCAAGCATGTGAATCCATGAAAGATACCCCAAACCTGGAGAATCTGATCTTCCCAGAGACTTTTCATCTGAGACCATTGACATTCTAGGCACATTTGGAGAGACCTCATATGTAGGTTTCTGTTTGAGACTAAAGTGATGCAGGAAGCCAGAGGTAATGCTGCCTTGCAAACCGTTGGTCTGCATGCTGCAAGATTTGAGTACATTTCATTTGAATTGATAACAATCTCTCCTCTGAAGGATACATAATTTTGTTTCAGGTGTCTAGAGAGGTTCACTGACAGAATTTTGACCCCCAAAATATCCCCATACCAAAATATCCTGACTGAAATATCGATGTCATAATTTTCGTCATCCTAAAACTATAATAGTAAGTAAAAAATATCGAGAAAAAATATTGATGTGATAAATATCGTTGCATTAAATATAGTTATTGAAATATATCCAGATTAAAATATTAAATATTAAATATATTAAGGTGGCAATTCCGATCCTGTAAAAAATGTTTGCGTACGACTCGTATCCGTATTTTTTCACGTACGAATCGTACAAGTACCGTACAAACGGCCAAGTACGATTCGGACGTGAAAAATACCTACGAATAGCATCGGGAAAAGTCTACGAGAGGGAGTCGGAATTTTTTATGTCCGAATGGCCTCGTGAAAAGTGTACGAGAGGGAGCCGGACATTTTTACGTGCAAATCGTAATACAAAAGTCCAAGCGCGCAATACGATTCGTACCGCCCGTCCGAATACACAACCGCATGTACAAGGCCCCGTACGGAGCCAACGCAGTAGCACACATGTACACGGGTAAACTTGTGCCCGTGTACGAGCCGAACAGCCCCCCCACCCCCCAATATGTCAGCACCGTACACCCCCCTGTCTGCACTGTACCCCAGGCCTGCACCTGTACGCGCCGTAACCCCCCCAGTACACACGTACCCCCTCATGCACGTGCCGTACCCCCCCATGTACGCGGGTACTCCAGGCCTGCACCTGTACGCGCCGTACCCCCGCATGAACGCGCCGTACCCCCCGGTACGTGCCGTACCCCCGCATGGACGCACCGTACCCCCCCATGTACGCGGGTACCCCAGGCCCGCACCTGTACGTGCCGTACCCCCCCAGTATGCGCCGTACCCCCGCATGTACACGCCGTATCCCCAGTACGCGCCGTACCCCCGCATGTACGCGCCGTACCCCCCCAGTATGTGCCGTACCCCCGCATGTACACACTGTACCCCCGCATGTACGCGCCGTACCCCCCCATGTACGCGGGTACTCCAGGCCCGCACCTGTACCCGCCGTACCCCCACATGTACGCGCCGTACCCCCCCCATGTACGCGGGTACCCCAGGCCTGCACCTGTACGCGCCATACCCCCACCGCCCCAGGCCGGCACCTGTACGCACCGTACCCCCACCGCCCAAGGCCCGCACCAGTACGCGCCGTACCCCCGCATGTACGCACCGTACCCCCCCAGTACGCGCCGTACCCCCGCATGTATGCGCCGTACCCCCCATGTACGCGGGTACTCCAGGCCCGCACCTGTACGCGCCGTACCCCCGCATGTACTCGCCGTATCCCCCCATGTACGCGGGTACCCCAGGCCTGCACCTGTACGCGCCGTACCCCCACCGCCCCAGGCCCGCACCTGTACGCGCCGTACCCCCACCGCCCTAGGGCCGCACCTGTATGCGCCGTACCCCCGCTTGTACGCGGCGTACCCCCGCATGTACGTGCTGTACCCCCCATGTACGCGGGTACCTCAGGCCCGCACCTGTACACGCCGTACCCCCACCGCCCCAGGCCCACACCTGTACGCGCTGCACCCCCACCGCCCCAGGCCCGCACCTGTACGTGCCGTACCCCCACCGCAGGTACGCGCAGCACCCCAACCCCGTACCCCAGCACCCTCACCCAGCATCGCGTATGTACGGACCGTACCTACGCGAAAAATAATCGTACAGAACCAGGACACTGTTAAACAGCACAAGGAGGGTCAATTCGACTCGCACAACACCACAAAACACGTCTACATGACAAAACACATCTCAAAGACTGACCTGACACATCCAAACAGGCAAACAGAGGCCCAAACTCACAACCATCTCTTATAACACACCCACCAAAAATCAAACACAGCCACACCCAAAAATGGACCAATAAAAAGGGCCCACACACACAACCCATGAGCCTTTGCAACAGACCCACTGCTGCCAGACCCCACACACAAACAACTGCACCTTACTGACCCCTTAACTACACCTTAACTCACACACCTTTACACAACCTCCTTCACAAACACCCCCACTCACATTCACACACACACCGTCACATTCACACCCACACACCCACAACCATCCACACCCACACCATGCCCACAGACAAGAATCCAAAGTTCACAAGGGCGGAGCTGGAGCTCCTTGTCAACGAAGTCATCAGAGTCGAGCCACAGCTGTTTGGAACATTGATCAGACAGACCAGCATAGCCCAAAAAACCAGCCTGTGGCAGAGGATCGTCGATAAGGTGAATGCTGTTGCGCCCATCCGAAGGACCAGGCATGAATGCCAAGCCAGGAGGTACAATCTGCGCAGGGCAGTCAAGAGGAAGATGAATGAGGAATACGCCCAGAGTAACATCACTGGAGGCGGGCTGCCCCGCAGACCCGTACACTACCATCCCTGGGAGGAGAAGGTGATGGCCCTGCTTCCGCCGGTGGGAGTACACGGAGTTGAAGGAGTCGCAGAGTCTGGTGAGTACGCAAACAAATTACGTAACATGTGGGCAATGGGGTCCACACCACAAATACACCAAATGCACGCAACGTCCCCCAAGCACTCACCGCACACAACCACACTCATAAACCACGCTCATGCCACCAACGTCTCCATGCACCATTCACAAATCAAGCCAATGCCATGTCCCAGGCTACACCAACCACAAACCCAAGACTGGATGTCCGGGAGGCTGGGAGGGTGGGCCTCACACAACACATTGTGAAAATGAGAAGCAGAAACCAATCCCCTCAGCCCATATGGCATAGGTACATACCCATGCACAATTCACAGGGACTGGCAAAGTACTGACAAGGTAGCTGACACTTGGCCCTGCTGTATGCAGCACAAGGCCTTCCTGGGACCACTGTACACTCAAACACCAACTCCACAAGCACAGGTAACTAGCACAGGAACTCACACTCACTGTCATGCCAGCATTCACCATGAGGGGACAGACACATCACCTGGGAGACCCAATGACAAATCACACTACACCCAACAGCAGGCCCGGTCACACACACACCCCTTACACAAGCACACACCCCCGGGGCAGGAACGGATTTACACACTCTCACAATGAACATGTGACACAAGACCAATCCATAGCCAAATAAGCATCCTAGCCAAAATTCTACAGGTCAAACACTCAGGAGAACATCTCAATCTGTCCCCCGCAACATACCCATCCCCAAGTGGACATTGAGAGGAATGCTAGGCACATCCAACTACCTGGAGGAACTGTGACAACTTGAATATGTATGAAACATGGATGTCGCATGAAACAGCATTAACATTGTCTCTCGCTCACACACAGGGCAACTGGGGGGGAACAATCACAGTCCCCGGCTCGGCGTGAAGATGACCCCACCGGCAGCGACGACTCTCACCACTCCGTGGATGACCACGACCAACCTGGCCCCTCTGGTGCCCAAGCCCCTGCAGCACCTGTGTCAGGTACATCTGTGCCAACCACCACCCCCATTGCTGCCACATCCCAGGAGACACCCAGGAGCCCTGCTCGCACTGAACAACAGAGCCAGTCTGACCAGGAGGGACAAGGTTCTCCGGGCACCCAGGAGGAGGCAGGCAACCCTGCAAATGCCATCCCTCAGGGGTCCCGTAGACCCGATGTGCCCACAACGGCAGGCCAGGCTCAAGTGGGCAGGGGTGGTGGGAGTGGAGGCAGGCGGAGGCGCGAACCTGACCAGCCAGCTGAGGGAACCGGTATGTCCCACATACGCCACATCCTGGACACATACCGGCGTGACACCAGGGGCATCAGCCAGGTAGTGTCAAGACTCACAGAGATGCAGGGGACCCTCAACGAGATCAAGAACATGCAGGCCGAGCAACATGCCAGTCAACAAAAACACCAAGGATGGATGGAGGCAAGACAGGCTGAGCTCCTGGCGGTGCAAAGGGACATGAGCCATTCACTCCGTCGGATTGCTGACAATATGGGCAACCCTCCCTGTGACAGCAGGCGCAGACCAGCACCAGCCACAGGGAGGGAGGAGGAGGAGGATGATTCATCCGACGGAGCGTCCCAAACATCGGCAAGTCCTGCATCTGAGGGTCCCCGGAGGAAGGTGGGTCATCCACGGAAAAGACCGTGAGAGTCAGCGGACCATCAACATCTCCCAGGTCACCTGGCCTGGCACCTGGCCCTCTGGCGCAACAGCAGCACCTCATCCAATGACATTCTCTGCCACATGGACTTGCTGGTCACAGTCTGACCAATGATGACCAACACTGTGCTCTGGACTCTGATGACTTCCAATGCCAAGGATATCATCTCCCCCTGTGAACTTTGGATTCTATTCCCCAGGTAGAGCACCTAATTTCACCTACCAAAACACGTACCCCACCGCAAATAAAAATATTATTTGGTTCATGAGACGTTGCTGTCATGTTGCTTAATTCCACAACATATGTGTGTGTAAATGTCAAACTATGCCTGAGTGTTGAACTAACTCCAGCCATCCATACCCTGGGATCTGAGTCTGGTACAGGACACACATGGGTCACAAGGTATCATTCAAAGCAGGCATGGAGCAGAACCCTCACCTGTGATGGCCACAAGCTGCTGAGGGGGGGCTTGCAATACTGTGCAGACAGACCTATTTGGAAGATTATCATTAAGGCGTAGAGGTCATGGCTCATGTGGAGGTTCCCGGGGAGGGAGTCCCAGCTATGTGTGGGCAGGTGGGAGAACTATGTCCTGCATGCTAGAGTATGGTGGATGTGAAGAATGGTGGCCAGGGCAAGGTCGGATGCACGGAGATGGCCCAACGGGGTCTCGTATGACAAGACGTACAAGGTTGGTTTTGTGTCGGGGTTGTGGACTGCCTCCTGAGTGTGGGTGGGGAGTGTTAAGGTCATCCTGCAGCAGACAGTGATCCATTGCAGCTATCTATGGTGGACGGTGATGTGGCTGGGACGCAGGATGTTGAAGTTGAGGTGTGCAGATGCACCCTGGATGTGGACAAGTTTCCCGGGAGTTTGCATGTACGTGCTCCGTAGAGGGCAGGGCAGTATTTGACACGGATGTTGTCGTGGACATGGGGGATGGTCTGTCTTTCCTTGGAGTGGATCTATCTGTGGATCATGTGCATAATGCAGAGGGTGTTGCAGCATGAGGTACAGATGCTGTGGACTGACATGGCAAATGTGTGCGAGCAATACATGATGCACATCATCTATTGTGTGTGGCCACTGGGTGCTTGTGCAGGGCTCTTGCGGGTGGGACACAAGCACTTGACCCAGCTGTAAGGGGACTAACCTCAGTCCTGTACAAGTCCAGCCTCAGGTGGCTCATGTACAGCCATTCATCAATGAATCTCATGCATTCAGGAATAATGGAACTGGCAATGTCTGCGTCTTTGGTGAGGGTGAGGAGCACCTGGCTGTCAATGGCATTTGAGCTGATGAGGTGCTGTGTGCATGTGATGGTAGGGAGAGGGGTCATGAACACATTGTGGATTGACACGCTGAGAGATGATACCTGTGCCATGTGCCAGACGACGACACCATACTACATGCAGAAGCCTTGAGTCCCACTCCCATGGCCTTGCTGGGGTACAGAGCCGGTGGGGAGTAGGAGGGACATGACCTGGTTGGTGTGACAGGGCCTGGAAGGCATGGCAGCGCTGTGTAGGCAGTTGGAGTTGCACACTCAGCATGCAAACATGTCGTGTGTGCGCTTAGGGTATGTCTGACAGCAGGCGGTAGATTTGCGGATGGACATTGCTTGGAGTGTGGCTGCTACATGAGACTGTAGTGTGATGTGGGTTATGCAAGGACATGAGGGTCGTGCAATGTGCACGTTGCATGTGCTGATGGTCCAGCCTTTGCCACCGCGTGGCGCCAACTGTGGCATAGACAAGCTGAGGACAGCCAAATGAATGGGTGGAGGGAGGAAGTGAGGAGCATCTTTGAGGCGTGTGTGTTGCCAAATCAGGATACTCTGTGGGCCCTTGCTGCAGGGTCCGTAGCAGCAGGCGGCATGTCCTTGAAAATATTCCACAATTTGCACACAAAGACTAGGATGTCAGAAGGACAACTGCAACAGGCGTGTGTAAAGGAAGGAGTGTCCGGTTTTACATGGCACACCCAAAGACAATGCATGCACAAACACCAAAGATGAATGACACCAGATCAGGGAACTGAAGGCCGAGCTGCGCACAGGAGACACACCCTCAGCAGGTGTTGATGGCCCATTGTGTAGACCAATATGCCAAAATACATACACAACCATGGACTTCATGCACAATAGGGATCATTATCCATGAGGAACTGCATGCATGTTGCTAAACTACACATGGACTCCTATGCACAATCTTTCACAACTATGCCAGAGATGGCGCATGCAAAGTGGCAAGAGACCAGCATTGACAGAGATGAGGCACCTTGGAGTGTGAGGAACACCTTTATTACTCAGGCTCACACTAAGGGAAATGCATCCTTTTGAACAGACTCACAGGTCATTCCTCTGACCATGTGGGACCTACACTGGACACCCCCTGCAACACACAGATGTGTAAAATCCTACTGAGCTGGCACACAAGTGAAGTGGGTGAGTCAAACACCCCTTGCTCCACACGGAGAGTCTGCAATTCACCATTGAGCCTCTTATGGGGATGTCCCACACTATGTCCACCATCAGCATCCCGTATGTTTCTGAGGGACGTTTTACACACATTGATGCCTTCATCACATTCCACAAAACATTACAGATGACTGTCAGGAAGGGTCATGGGAGCCATGCCACATGTCATGTGCCCCATGGTGAGTCGACAGGTATGCATGGTAACACAACATGCACAGGAGCAGTCCCAACATAAACCAAACACGTACCACCCACAAAATGCCTTGCTGCACTCCTTACCCAAAATGACTTTTCACCATGTCCGTGCATGGAACGCTGATTCAGCACACGTTGCAATACTCATGAGGAATAGCTGGAGGCCAACGATGACACGAGCAGACGACAGGCGCAAGACACTGTGTATGATAGACACACCACAAGTCAGCAAAGAGCTAGTTATCGGCAGACATGGACATGTACTCTACAGGAATGATGTTGTCACCATGCTAATTTAACAAATTAGTGTCCCAGCTAAAATGTGTGGAATGACATCATCACTTGAATGACACATCAGAACTCACCTCCAATTCACTTAGCACACAGTCAGCTGGACACACACATTGCAACACATGCCACACAAGGCTCAAAGCGTACACACTCAGACGCAGGGACTCACCATTATGAGAATAAGTTGCGGATGAGCTGACTCCGGATGTCCTCCTCCTCCTCCTCACTTTCCTCGTGCCCAAGCCCTTCATCCTCCACGGGTGGATGTTCCTGCTCATCGGGATCCAGGATGAGTGGCACTGCCTTCTCCACTGCCATGTTGTGCAGCATGCAGCACACAAGGAAGATTTTGCAGACCTTCACCGGGGCATATGGGAGGGACCCGCCGTCTTGTGGAGGCACCGGAGTCGGCTCTTCAGGGGTCCAAACGTCCTCTCAATCACGCTCCTGGTCTGCCCATGGGCGTCGTTGTAACGGTGTTCTGCGGCTGTTTTGGGATTGCGGAGAGGCGTCATCAGCCATGGCATGTTGGGAAAGCCAGAGTCCCCTACATGGAAACATCATGTGGAGAAGTGGGTCAGGAGATGCCGTAAGATACAAAGATACCGCTAAACAGAGGACAAACAGAGTATACCCGCCAACAAGACATGCTCGTTCGCCGTGCAGCCGCAGCATCATTTCTGGCACCCTGCTACGCCTCATGATGTAGGCATCGTGTGCTGACCCTGGAAAACGGGCACAGACATGGGAAATCCACATGTTAGGTAGACACACCACAAGGGCATTAATAGAGTGATAATGTTTGCGGTTCCGAAAGGCTACCTCCTGTGCCTGTGGTGGTACCAAAGCCACATGTGTCCCATCAATGGCCCCAATTACATGAGGCATCCCTCCCAGGGCATAGAACTCACCCTTGACACCTGTCAACTGCTCACGAGTGGGAAAAGGGATGAATTCATCCAGGTGCTCCAACATGGCTTCTAAAACATCATGCAGGACACGGCTGAACATTGTCTGGGACATGCCACCAACATCAGCTATGGTGAATTGAAAGGTACCGGTGGCAAAAAAATGTAGGGCTGCCATCACCTTCATCTTGGGGGTCAGAGCAGTAGGATACCTGTGTCGCGGTTGGAGGTGTGGTTCCAGCCGGGTGGTCAAGCGCTCAATCAACTCTTGCGCGAAGCGGTATCTTCGGATGCAGTCATGTTCACGCATGGCACCCAGGTCTGGCATTGGTCGGGGGAGAGGTGGTGCCCTGCAGAGATTTGGAAGGAATAACGAAGAGTGAGTACATCACAACACCAATGTCAATGAAATGAGCACATGTTCAACAGCTAATACACATCTGCTAAATACAGAGTCTGGTCTGTGCAATACACCCAGCACACGTATGCCAGCAAGGTGATACTCCTACGTAGAGCCAGCTACAATAGTTTATTTGCAAGGTCGACGTGACATGCCATGAAACGAGCTGTATGCCAGTGTAAGTGAACAGCCAGACACATTACAGGAGTGACAGACATCCACATATCTGCATTTGAAGGATGTAATCTCATACAGATAGCTGGCGGGAAGCTAGACACACAGGTCACATGTCATTTAATAAGGGCAGATCACACACCTTTCCATGAAGGGGTACATGTCAAATGCTGATAACCCAGACATTGAGACAACGCAGATATGTCCTCAGGTCGCAATACCATGTTCGATGCATGCAGACACATGTCACGTGGGATTCCACATCTGGCATGGTGTGCGTAATTGTGTGCCATGCACATATGCACACAGACACATGTTGGATGCTGCAACAGCAGATGGAGTTGACGGAACACCAACTGCAAGCTCATGGGAACACATGACACACACATGACATAGTCACATCGTGGCACGCTGGTAGTCACATGTCTGGTGTAATTATCTGTGTACCTGGCATCAGGGGACAGTTGCGGGTGTTGGTGACTGTGCCATCCCAGTGATGCAGTGCTTGACACGTTTGTACTACATGCACACATGTGCAAAGTGTGAAGGGGAAGTGTGCCACGTAGTGCCCCATCACACATGACATGTGTAAACAGCTCATCACACATCTATTGTGCCACAACATGAGGAGACATGTGCCACATCACTGCCTGACACACCTAGGCCCTGCACATGAAGGACTGCACTGACAATGACTTGATGGAGAGGTGTGGCTCACTGGTTAGAGGTGGCAGATCCGTAAGCAGAGAATCGGCCAGAGACCAGGGTTCAATTCCCGACGCGGCAGGGTCGTGGACCAGGGTCAAAACGGACTCGATAATTCTCGCCTCGGTACCTACTCTAACCAGGAACACACTCGGCAACTCTGGGCATTAAGCTTGCCTCATCTCTACAACGGCCCCCCACAGACGCTGGGGATGCCTGGTTTCACCTTGGAGATACCCAGAAAGGGACCATCTCACAGGGATAGCCAGGACGGGTTCCCCAGTGGTCCACAGCGCCGGGACGCCCCGTTGCTGGGGCAGCTGTGCGCTTTACAAGTCTACAACATTTACATTTACATTTACATTTACATGTACAGCCTTGTGCGAGTCTGACACCTCCATTCCTTTCGTGTGCACCTCCTATCACCAGTGTAGCTGTGAAACGCAGTACACATGCTCCGAGGCCGTGTGTACGGCCCGTACACGCGTGAGTTTGGCCCGTACTCACGCGTGTGTGGGCCGTACACGCGTGAGTACGGCCCTTATCACTGTAGTTGTGTTACCGTAGGCCATAGTGATAGGAGCCGTACTCACACGTGTACAGGCCGTACACGCGTGAGTACGGCCCGTACTCACGCGTGTACGGGCCGTACACGCGTGAGTACGGCCCCTATCACTATAGTTGTGTTACCGTAGGCCATTGTGATAGGGGCCGTACTCACGCGTGTACGGGCTGTACACGCGTGAGTACGAGCCGTACTCATGCATGTACGGGCCGTACATGCGTGAGTATGGCCCCTATCACTATAGTTGTGTTACCGTAGTCCATTGTGATAGGGGCCGTACTCACGTGTGTACGGCCCGTACATGCGCGTGTATGGCCCGTACTCACGCGTGTACGGGCCGTACACGCGTGAGTACGGCCCCTATCACTATGGCCTACGGTAACACAACTATAGTGATAGGGGCCGTACTCACGCGTGTACGGCCGGTACACACGTGAGTACGGCGCCTATCACTATGGCCTACGGTAACACAACTACAGTGATAGGGGCCGTACTCACGCGTGTACGGCCCATACACGCGTGAGTACGGCCCCTATCACTATGGCCTATGGTAACACAACTATAGTGATAGGGGCCGTACTCACGCATGTACGGCCCGTACACACGTGAGTACGGCCCGTATCACTGTAGTGATGGTGCCCTAGGGGTACGTGTGAAACGCGCCGTACCTGTGTGGGGATTTAAAAATTACAATGGGGACACATGAGGGACAAGTATTAGGGCATAAATGCATGCTGGTTGTCATGGATACCGAGTTTCAAGTTCAAAACTTTACATCATGTGGTCTGGAAAAAGCAGTTGGCCACATTATACATTGTTGCAAAGTGGTTGTTGACTTGACATGATGTTGCAAATTCGAAAGAAGCTAAGGCTGTCACTGGTGTATGTTTAAAGGGATTGGAGGAAACGTAGGATGCAAATGAGTCTGACCAATCACTCTGTACTCCTGTAAATGAAATAGGCCAGCAATGCAGATATAAGGCAGGCAGAACCCATGAGAGGGCACTTGCCTGCACAACATGTCAGTCGATACCACTGCTGCTGTATTGTCTCCCTCTGGCACCATGTCAAGGACTGTGGAGAGGGCCCAGCCTTTCACCCAGGAGGAGAGTGAGGCCCTGCTGGATGTGATCCTCCCACAGTACCCCATGCTGTATGGTCGACCAGGGGAGCAGGAGAGTGCTGACTCCACTACCTTTGCCTGTGCACCTTTTTTGTGTCTGTAACTTCTGGCATTGTGTCCAGGTGTGACAGACATGCAATTTGTTTAGAGTGGGTCCCGGGGGGGGGGGGGGGGATGGCTTATGTCTCTCATGCAGGGCTTGATGTAGTTCATGTGTGCACTCCTCACTTGCATTGTACTTACTGTGACATTCACTGCATAGTGCATGGCACATTCAGCCTGGCTAATCCTCTTGGGCATTCTTGTTCTATTGTCCTGCGGTGATTCAGTGGTCACCCCAGTGTGACAGGTGACTGCACCCACAGATGTGTGTGAGTTGAGTGGAGCTGTGGTGAGAGTGTCCAAATGATGTGTACGCCCCCTGGACATTGATGTATGTGAATGTTCCTTGTCATGTGGGTGAGTGTCTATGTGGAGTGTTGCACCAGAGCTGCATGGAGGAGGCAACTGCTCGACCCATCTGATGTGATAAGGAAGCTGTGCTGTGTGTCTGACTTGCTGAGCTAGCCCCACACCTGTGACACCCCCCTGGCAAGTGGCACATGTGCAGAGTGAGCTTTGTATCCGCTGTTGATTGCTCTGTGCCTGTGTGTGTCTGTGTACTCTGCTGTGGTTTCGTCAGTGGCCTGGGGCATGTGACTGCTTTGCGGTGCTGTCCATCAGTCTTGTGTTGCTTGGGATGCACAGTGTGTGCCATGATCAGGGATTGGTTCGCACCCCTCATGCCACCTGTGTACTTACTATGCCATGTGGTGCATTGGTGCGTCCACAGTGGCAAATGTCCCTATGACTAAGGTGCTATTACTTGCCAGCATACTATGCCCTGTTCAACAAATCAAAGATGTTCAAATGTGTGTCTCTGTGACATGGTGCAGGTGTAGTGATGTTGTCCCACTTTGTCATCCTCACAGGTAACCGCCTACCAGAAGGGGAAGATCTGGAAGGAGGCCGTCAAGGCCGTTCAATCGGTGGAGGGTCGCAGTCAGCGCCTGCCACAAGTGAGGAAGAGATGGCAGGACATCCGGTGCTGGACCCAGAGGATCGGCCGGGTCATGCTGAAGGAGGAGGCTCCCCGCAAGCATGGCGGGCGCCGGCGCCTGACCCACCAAATGAAGCGTGTCCTGGCGGTGGTCTTCCCTGACCTGGATAGGCGGATACAGGAGTTACAGCAGCAGGAAGGGGGTAGGTACATGTGTGTTTGTTGTGTGTCGCCAGCTTTTGTAGCTGCTCAGTCGCCTGGATACACTGCCAGGGTTTATATGTGCAGTGCATATCCTGTTCCCCCAAGTCAACCTGTGCTGTTCTTCCTCCCTTCCCCTCCTTGACATGTGTTACCTGGTCTGTGTGTTATCACTATTGCACATGGTCATCTAGGCTGCCAGTTAATCAAGGTGCACACTGCTTTCAGCATCATGTGTGGGGGTGGTCTGCCTGTTCCCTGTCCTGTTCAGTCATTTGGGGGTGCATAATTGTTGGCACTGATGCTGAGTCTCAACATAGGAGTGTGAGGTATCAAAATAACAGACTTGCAGCATGCATTACCAATGTTGTGGCCTCAGACATGATGTGCATGAGTGGGAGATATGCATAGTGCCGGGACGGTTGCTCCTGTTACAGTCAACTCATTCCAGGACCATGGAGCAGTGTGCCCACTACAGTCCCCTGACACAGCCTGCCCTCCTAATCATGTGTGTCATCCAACACTGTGCACATTCACTGTGGGTTCAGCATGGCCCTGCCTCTGTGGCATTGTTCCCTGGCCTAGGTTGTATTTTTCACATGTGTGCTACATGTGTCCACTGGACAGGGATACACCAGTTTGCTTGTGCATACTCACACTGGGCAGTGCCTGTGTGGCTATTCACAACAATCTGTTGATGGTTGTTTGTGACAAACATGTTTGCCAGCCCTACAAGGTGATGTTGTGTTAATGAAGCTAGTTTTCAAGCACAGTTATTGTAACCATGAATAAGAGGTGTCACTTCTTGACATATGTGCCACTCCAGATGACAGTCAGTAGGTCATATGGTAGCCAACTGTGTAATCAGGTGACGGATAGCCATGTGACAAATGACATTATTCAAGTTGTTACTCAGAGAAAGTGTCCCTTGCCAATCACTACACCTGTCAATATGTCTCAATGTTTCATATGCTTGACCTTGTTGTTTTGTTGTGATTTTGTGTGAAGGACAATATTGTGCCTGCATGACAGATGTCTCCCAAGGAAGTGCACAAGACACCACCTTTACACTTTCCAGGGACCCGCTGGCACATTTTAAAGTAAGGCACAGTTTGAACAAAACTTGTTTAGAGTTCATACATATACATGTTCCCACAGTGTGGTTGCATTTGGGTTAGTCCTTGGTTGTTGCTGATACCAACTTACGAGTGTCACGTACTGCACGGGGCCATCACCGGGGGCCCTGGACATTATCCCTGGCCTCCCCACTCTGGATTCTCTTCCCTTGCTTCTTCCTGAGGGATTTGATAGGCTGACCCAGAAAATTACATCTGGATCACCTTTGGATCCGTTAAGACCTGCCCTCTTCAGGGACCAGTCTTTTGTGGGACGCTCCATGGTACGCTCCCTGATTAACATCTCGCTGGCCACGGGCACGGTCCCAGCTTAATGGAAGCGGACAGTGGTTTCTCCTATCCTGAAGAAACCCTCACTGGATCCGTTAAAACCGGAGAGCTACCGGCCCATTTCCTTGCTCCCTTGGACGGCAAAAGTTGTGGAGGCCCACGTCAATCAGGTTCTTTCTGACCATCTTACCCGAGCCAATATTCTGGATGCTACCCAAAATGGGTTCCGGGCTGGGCACAGCACGGAGACAGCCACCACGTAAGGGCAAGCGCACACCTCCTGACACGCACACTCAGGGGGAAGCAGGCACACCCACTGGGTCTGGGGCACACAGGCAGGCACGCAGCCACAGTCCTCGTCCACATGACTCACTCCCCAGTCCCTCCGATGTCACTCCCCTTGGCTCCCCTGCCCCAGAATCGGAGAAGGAGGCCTACTTCGCTGGGCTGGGCCTCAGCCCCACTAGTTCACCTGGCCGCAAACGGTCTTATTTTTTCATGCTGAATAAAGCATTTTCTTTTCCGTTTTGAAAAGTCTTTCATTTCATGTATTGATGTTGATGCTGAGGCTCCAGGAGTTGGGGTTGTTGGAATGTGTTATGTTTCATGGAAATGTTGTAGTCTGCATCTCATGGGGTTGAACCTGGTATCTGTGTGCCCTCACAAGGTCTCTGCAAAGAATCTTTGGTAGTGTCTGCTCTTTGTGTTTGGAGACATTGTCCCTAGGAGTGTTCCTTCCTCTGTGGCACCTGACATCTCCCCTGCAGAGGGTTGCACAATTGTTGTGTTGCCCTGTGTCTACATTTCCTTTGTTGGTGATGGATCCCTTCAACTCTGGCCATGCCTGCTCAGCAATGTCTCCGGCTGCATCTTCTGTGCCATCCTTGGTACTCACTGTACTTGTGTATAGAGTATTTTGTCATGCCTTCATGGAGAAATTGTCTCTTTTCCGCACAATGCATGTGTGTAATCCCAGCCTAGCACACATATGGTACTTGTTCTGCAGGGTATTTGAACACCTGACTCACAATTGTGGGCATTGTATCTGTGGGAACTCCACCCTATTCCTTTCATGACAGACAACATCTTGGTGGCTGTCCCAGCACCTGTACATTCCTATAAGTCCTGGGATGTGCGTGACAGTGTGTGTTCCCTTTGTCTCTCTTAGTTTAGTAGGCATTGACATGACCATACAGTCTTGTGGCATGATCTCTGTGTGTGTATTGTGCTGCATCCGCCATAGGTGGGTATGCATGTGTGATTTGTCCTCATACCCACATGTGGTGTGTCATGCTGTGGGGGAAAGACATCCATCCTCATGGGAGTCGGACACTGCTGTCAGTGATGTGTTGTTATGGCACTATCAACATAGTCCAAATATCGGGATGCGTACATACACCCATGGAGTTGGGATCATCTGATAAGGATGTACACACCCCCATGTCTGTGTCCACTGCTGGTATTCCTCTGCACCCACCCCCATGTCTGTGTCCACTGCTGGGAGTGATAGGCACCCACCCCTCACATGTCTGTGTCCACTGCTGGGAGTGATAGGCACCCACCCCCATGTCTGTGTCCACTGCTGGTATACCTCTGCACCCACCCCCATGTCTGTGTCCACTGCTGGGAGTGATAGGCACCCACCCCTCACATGTCTGTGTCCACTGCTGGGAGTGATAGGCACCCACCCCCATGTCTCTGTCCACTGCTGGGAGTGATGGGCACCCACCCTTCACATGTCTCTGTCCACTGCTGGGAGTGATAGGCACCGACCCCCATGTCTGTGTCCATTGATGGTATTCCTCTGCACCCATCCACCCACCCACCCACTTGCCCCCTTGCTGTGGTACACTGCTGTTCCTGGGCATACACCACCCCCAATTTACAGCTGATGTGCTGCACCAAGCCGTAAACCAACATTCGTGGCGTGTGTACGCCTTGTATCCATCATGTAATGGGGCTGTAGGGGTACGGGTGGTACGGCCCATACCCCTGCATTCATAGGGTGTGTACGGGCCGTACCACGCGTACCCCTACGTCACCTCTACAATGGTGGTACGGCCCGTACCCACCTCTGAGGTGCGTGGGTACGTCCCGTACAACCATTGTAGTGGTGATGTAGGGGTACGCGTGTACGGACCGTACCCACGCTCTGGGGGGCGTGGGTACGGTCCGTACTACCATTGCAGTGGTGATGTAGGGGTACGCGTGTATGGACCGTATCCACGCCCCCCAGAGCGTGGGTACGGTCCGTACACGCGTACCCCTACATCACCACTACAATGGTGGTATGGACCGTACCCACGCTCTGAGGGGCGTGGGTACGGTCCGTACACGCGTACCCCTACATCACCACTGCAATGGTGGTACAGACCGTACCCATGCTCTGAGGTGCGAGGGTACGTCCCGTACCACCATTGTAGTGGTGATGTAGGGGTACACGTGTACGGACCGTACGCACGCTCTGGGGGGCGTGGGTACGGTCCATACCACCATTGCAGTGGTGATGTAGGGGTACGCGTGTACGGACCGTACCCACGCTCTGGGGGGCGTGGGTACGGTCCGTACCACCATTGTAGTGGTGATGTAGGGGTACGCGTGTACGGACCGTACCCACGCTCTGGGGGGCGTGGGTACGGTCCGTACATGCGTACCCCTACATCACCACTACAATGGTGGAACGGGACATACCGACGCACCTCAGAGCGTGGGTACGGTCCGTACCACCATTGCAGTGGTGATGTAGGGGTACGCGTGTACGGACCGTACCCACGCTCTGGGGGGCGTGGGTACGGTCCGTACACACGTACCCCTACATCACCACTGCAATGGTGGTACAGACCGTACGACCATTGTGGTGGTGACGGGTACGCGTCCACGTCCACTTCCGTTGTGGCGGGACGTGGGATTGGTGGACACGCCCCCCGAAGTGACCAGACCATGGAGGTAATTAATGTGCAAGATATATATGTTTTTTGTGGGGTGTGGGTTATGTTTCCTGCCCCTTACCCCCACCCCCCCCTCTTTGCCCCTGGGGGTTGTTCTGACCTTCTGCGGCGTCTGCGTCGGTTTCTGTACACAAGGTCGTAGGCTATGAGGGCCGGGATGACACGTAGGATGGGGTCCATGGCTGTCCGTCGCGTACCGGTGCTCCTTGTTCGCGTCGTCCTCAATTTCCTGGGAGTTTTTGGCTGCCGTAAAATATTAGCCGTGCGGAGTGACGTAGGCACGGATCGTACTTGCTGGTTCGTAAAACGCTGCCTGACTCCGTCCAGACGTCATGTACGCGATGTCCCGGATCGGAATTGTGGGTATTTTTTTGTCTTTTGTACGACTCGTACGGAAATTGTATTTCTGTACGAATCGTACTTGCGGGTTTTACCCGGGGACGAGTCGGACGGAGAATACGCTCCGTACGACCAATCGTACCCAGGTTTTACAGGATCGGAATCGGCACCTAAATAGTGAATATATTTTAACAAATATAACAAAAACTTAATGAAAAAAGTTATACAAATATAACAATTAATATATATTTACATATATCAACTTAAAAAACAATTATTAGACTAATAATTTATATTATAATTTCAAAACGTTTACCATATATATATATATATATTCAGTGAAAAAACCATAGGTTTCACACATGTTATAGTTAGCTGGACATTTTACTGATAAAAAAACGTTGAAATTCCCCCGTTATAGTTAGTGCAGGCAACTATAACTCACGCGACCGCAATCCTCTGCTGATGCTAATACTGTATTTAGACACTTATTTGCCCATGTCTTCTTCCATTAAATTTTAGCTATACATATATTACAAATATTTTTTTTTCATAAAGACACATATGTCATCAGCAGAGGATTGCGGTCGCGTGAGTTATAGTTGCCTGCACTAACTATAACGGGGGAATTTCAATGGTTTTTTATCAGTAAAATGACCAGCTAACTATAACATGTGTGAAACCTATGGTTTTTTCACTGAATTTGCAAGGTTTTTTAAATGCTAATTCCTAACTATAACATGTGTGAAACCTATGGTTTTTTCAGTGAATTTGTACGGTTTTTTAAATGCTAAGTTACTTTACGCCATTCGTGGCGTGCGCGCCCACTTAACGCAGTTCGTTCCGTGCACGCACGGTAAGCACGCGGTGCGCTTCGCGCACCGCGCGCCCACTTTACGCAGTTAGTGCCGTGCACGCACGGTGGGCATGCGGTGCGCTACGCGCACCGTGTGCCCACGTTACGCTAGATGGGCCATGTACGCACGATGCGCTTCGCGCACCGTGCGCACATGGAGGACATATTATGCGCTTCGTTGTGAATGGTAATCTTTTATATTTTCATTTGTTTAGATATGCCATTCACAAAAGGTGCCCTTCGGGCACCATTTGCACACGGGGTGGGGAGAGTGTGGATAATTTTTTGTTTTTTTATAGATTTTTACCGTACGCGTACGGTAAGCGTAATCGGCGAAATTTTCATAAAAAATAAAATTGCCTTTTTGGCCTTGGGGGAGCTTTGAGGACTCCTTCTTCATGGCTAGGTGCTTAGGAGCTGTCTAAACAGCCCCTTTACATGTTTTTGGCCTTTGTTTTGCAACCCCCCCTCAGAGTGCGAGAGAGAAAATGGCGGCCGCCGCTTCCTGGTTTCGACCGATTCGAATGTTTACTAAGATCTAACAGCCAATCAGATTCGCGCTCGCGCACGGCACCGTACGCGTACGGTAAGCTTACCGTAAGCGCACGGTAAGCGCACCGTAAGCTGCCACAGATATATATATTGATTTAAATGCTATTTTCTCAGGAACTACTGAACAGATTTACGCCAGACCTACAAAAGGCACTTCCTTGACCAGAGGACTATCTCTCTGCCAAATTTCAAGTAACTCTGTTCAGCCGTTCGGGCTGTAGCTGTGTCTAAAGGTCCTATGGAAAAATGCATGGGAAAAACGCGTTTTGGGACCCCCCCTTTTTTCTCAGCCCCCGCTTGACGAATCCCCCCGAGACTTTCAGGGTAGGAGCGGAGCGTAGCGCCCCACCTATTTTGAAAATTTCGCGAGGATTCGTCGACCGGCGCCAAAGTTATTCCAAATAGAATGTTGCGGTTTTCCTATGGAAACAGGGTCCTAACTATAACTACCTACTGGCGACCGCCAGTAGGTAATACTGGATATAAATATATACTGGAGTTAGACACACGTATACCAGGAGGTTTGAACAATGGGGAAGATTTGCATCATTTTTTATAAGAACATACGATTATTACATTATATTGAAGTCTGCTGGGTTCGCCTGTTCTTATTTGTATATATGGGTTTTCTCCTTTTTCCCTTGTCTGTCTGCATACAGCTATATGCATAGCTGTATTAGAGTGTGTCTCCAACTCTTATGATGTTCATAGAGGAGTGACTACGACATCTCATATATTTTCATCTGTATACCTTATATATGTGAGTAGAGATTAGGGGTATTTAGGTATCTAAGCTTACTCAGGGCCAATACACACATATAGTTTGTGTGTTTTTAAGTGTGCTTTTATACTATTTTTGTGTGCCCCCTTTTTGTGATTTTATCAGACATTCCAATTTTCCAGATGTATTTTAGATTTGTACTATGAATTATGTATAGGGTATGTATTTTGGTTAATAATGTATGCTTTGCATATTTTGCACATAATACTGAGATTTTGTACATTGAGCCGTATTTGCACATTCAAATATGAAAGTTGCTGGATTTGCACATGTTCTCTGCAGATTTGCACATCTTGCTGTATTTGCACATTTATTACCATTTTGCTTATTTTGCACACATTTTGCGTAATTTGCACAATTTTGGTATATGAAGTTTTCTCTTTGTACATCTCCCAATTCAGTTCAATATACCAAAAAGCATTATGTATTTGAGTTAACTACCGTGTTTTTACCCATATTCATTATATAAGTACATATTTAGTATTTTTCTGGAAGTGGTCGAATTTGCTTACATATGGGATTGATTCCGGTATGTACCGAAGAGAGAGAATCTCAACCAAGCATTAGTATTTTCTCTATGTCTATACGTAAAGTATGTTTTTCATGTCTGTACGTAGGGTGTCACACAATTTGCTTAAAAGTATCACGTTCTGTTCGTGTCAATCATGTGATCAAGACCGCTGTGACGGTCGAAACGCATCAGAACCTAACGGAGTTTGAGAGTAAATAAACCGAGCAATTTGGTTGTACCAGCATACTTGTGTCCGTGTCTTGCAGTAGCACCGGCTGGTGTTATGAAAGGAGGAATTTATATATATATATATATTCACTGAAAAAACCATAGGTTTCACACATGTTATAGTTAGTGGAAATTTTACTGATAAAAAACCAATGAAATTGCCCCGTTATAGTTAGCGCAGGCAACTATAACTCACGCGACCACAATCCTCTGCTGATGCTAATACTGTATTTAGACACTTATTTGCCCATGTCTTCTTCCATACATTTTTAGCTATACATATATTACAAATATTTTTTTTTCATAAAGACACATATGTCATCAGCAGAGGATTGCGGTCGCGTGAGTTATAGTTGCCTGCGCTAACTATAACGGGGCAATTTCATTGGTTTTTTATCAGTAAAATTTCCACTAACTATAACATGTGTGAAACCTATGGTTTTTTCAGTGAATTTGCAAGGTTTTTTAAATGCTAATTCCTAACTATAACGTGTGTGAAACCTATGGTTTTTTCAGTGAATTAGTACGGTTTTTTAAATGCTAAGTTTTTTTCCCTTATAATAAGCCCTGTACATTTGGTGGCCTACGGCCACCAAAAGCACAGGGGGTGGGGTAAGTGTGGATAGTGTTTTTTTCCATTGTAATAAGCCCAGCACATTTGGTGGCCTTCGGCCACCAAAAGCACAGGGGGTGGGGTAAGTGTGGATAGTGTTTTTTTTATTTTTATTTTTTTACCGTACGCTTACCGTAAGCGTACGGTAAGCGTACCCCACGAAATTGCCGAAAAAAAAATAAAACCGTTTTTGCACTTGGGGGATGTTTGGGGACTCCCTCCACATGACTATGTGGGAGGGAGTTGTCAAAACAGCCCCTTTACATGTTTTTGGGCTTCCGATTTTAAAAATCTCTCCCAGTGCGAGAGACAAAATGGCGGCCGCCGCTTCCTGGTTTCGGCCGATTCGAATGTTTACTAAGATCTAAGAGCCAATCAGAATCGCGCTCGCGCACGCCACCGTACGCTTACCGTAAGCGTACGGTAAGCGTACCGTAAGCTGGCTCAGATATATATATTGATTTAAAGGCTATTTTCTCAGAATCTACTGAACAGATTTACACCAAACCTACAAAAGGCACTTCCTTGACCTAGGGACTACCTCTCTGCCAAATTTTGAGTAATTCTGTTCAGCCATTCGGGCTGTAGCTCGTTCTAAAGGTCCTATGGAAAAATGCATGGGAAAAACGCGTTTTGGGACCCCCCTTTTATCTCAGCCCCCGCTTGACGAATCCCCCCGAGACTTTCAGGGTAGGAGCGGAGCGTAGCGCCCCACCTATTTTGAGAAATTCGCGAGGATTCGTCGACCGGCGCCAAAGTTATTCAAAATAGAATGTTGAGGTTTTCCTATGGAAACGTGGTCCTAACTATAACTACCTACTGGCTATCGCCAGTAGGTAATATATATATATATATATATATATATATATATATATATATATATATATATATATATATATATATATATATATATATATATATTATATATATCTTCATAGGAAAAAAACACAGGTTACAGCAACGTTATAGTTAGGCTGACATTTCACTCATACAAAACCAGAGAAATTCAGCCGTTATAGATAGCTGAGCTGAAGTCACATATTGCATCACTCATGACATGTCAGTGACATCACTGATGACATCTCAAATGACATCACTCATGACATCACTGATCACATCATCCATTTAGTGTGAGTGTTTCTAAAAAGTTTAAGAGGGGGGCGTGGCCAAGATGGCGCGTGAACGGACGCGTCGCTCCGGAGCTCCCGCCGACGGCCTGCGAGAGCACCGGCTTTTTAGCCGTATCAGCAGACATCGGCCCTAGCACAGGGGCTGGCAGCCTAGCGAAGTTTGTGGGGCACCGGCAGTACGGATTTGGAAGGGCCGCCTGTGAAGAAGCAGAGATAGCAGAGACGGCAGTGACCCGCTGGTGAGTCTCGTTGGGGCGACCTGGGACCTGCTGTCGGGTGCAGCGGACACCGGCCCTGGCACCGGAGCTGGCAGAATAGCGAAGCTTGTGGGGCGCCGGCAGCAACGGACATGGAAGGTTCGCCTGTGCAAAAGCAAAGAAAGCAGAGACGGACGCGACTCATCGGTGGGTCTCAGCAGGGCGGCCTGGGGCCGGTGAGCTCCGGGTGTCGTTGCAGCGGAGCTTGGAGGTGACCGGGTGCAGTACCCGGTGTCGGGGACCTCTGCTCAGCGGAGAGGCGATCGAAGGTGACGAAGCTGGTGTGGAACCTGGTTGTAGCTGATGAAGAGCGGTGGTGCGATGAAGGTTGCGGCCTGCCATTTTGAGAGTGGGCCTGCGACGTCCAGCCTGCCGCGACTCCGGTTGGGAACCTGTTGGCATCCTTAAGCCCTCCAGTTGCGAAGAAGCAAAGGACTGGACCACAAACGAGACCTCGGACTGGTGAGCGGAGTGGGGGACCGGCGGGTAAGCAGCTGGTATTGGCGGCAGTGGTGCGGAGGAACTGAGCCTGAGAGACACTGCCCATTGGAGGTTCCCGCCTGGCCGGAGCCGTGACACAGGATCCGGCCTCAGACATCCCTGATACATCCGTGAGAACATTCCTTTGGGCACTGATGGCGGGACACGATCAGTCGTGGCCTAACGTGAGCATGGCATCCAGACGATTCCCTGGGTAAGGATGACCAGCGGCCTGCATTACTGCGATATACTGTGTAGCCTGAGGGCGAGACTCTGCTGGCGCGGCGCATGGTGGATGCCCACTATCCGTGGCGCTCTGAAGTGAAGGGCCCTTGGCAGGAAGTCTGAGCACGGGGTCTCTGGGGGCCTTAGTGTATAGCTGGGTGCCAGGAGCTGCTCAGAGTGCTCGATGATCGGCCCCCACGCGGACTTTGCAAGACAACAAATCTTTTTGGGCGGGTGGCCCCCCTACACCCCCCTCTCCTCACTCTCACGTTTATGCATGTAGTGGGGGACAGCGGGGAAAGAATCTGCACTTGGGTGACTCCCGGCTCCGCAGGGAGGGGGGAGGTGGCTTCTCACCGGGAAAAAAATCGCCATTTTGAAAGGCGCGGCGAGTCGCTGCGGCCAGCGCCTGGGACCCAGATCAGGCAGGGGCCAAGGGTCTACGGAAGAGAAGTAGGCTTCACAGACTCTGTACAGGAGAGGAGTGGTTTGCGTAGTCGCTGACGGTGCGGAAACGGTGGCCTGCCGAATGTAAGGAGCACTACATCCTGGTAACTGTTCTGCTAGTTGGGGAGATAGGTCCTCACGGACAAGGAGACCGAGGAGGTCGCATGGGTTACCAAGGGCCGATCTTTACAGATACTGCAACTGGCAAGAAGTAGAATTGAATGTTTGGGGTGCCATACAGTCTCCTGCAGTAACACAGTCATCTTCAGGCCGGAGGGGCCCTCTGAGCACAACCTTGAAACGGGTCGTGGGCGGAGAGAGGCGCTGTCCCCGTAAGCGGCGAGTCGTCAACAGCACTGGATGTGGTCTGGGCCCTTTGGAAGGGATATTTTGAGTGAGACTGTGGAGAACGCATAGTAGCAGCATCTCTCGCCATTGTGCCCTACCGCCCATACGCGCCTTGCGCAGAGGCATCACATAGGATCTGGACATTTTCTGGGGGTGCGGCCCTGGCGAATAGAGAGTTCACGGCCAGCTTATAGCTTCCCTGGGACTTAATAGTGTGTGCCATGTCTACCTCCCGGGCCGTCGAGACAAGACATTGAAGGACCTATTCGCGAAGGCGCAAGTAGAGAAGCAACCTGCGGACATGGCGTCCAGCACAGCACGGTCCCCAGACGCACGAGAGAAGGGGACGGAACCGATCACCAAAGCCTTCTTGGAATCGCTGTTTGAGGCACTACGGGAAGACATTCACACGCTCAAGAGGGAATTCGCTGAGGAAATATAGGAGGTTCGCAGAGATGTGGATGGTATAGGGGAACGAGTGGCCGAGCTGGAAGATAAAAGTGACGGAAGAGACGTGGAACTAGCAACACTGCAGCAAGAAGTCCTCCGGATTCACGATCAGCAAGATGACCTTCAGACACACCTGGAGGACTTGGAGAACCGCTCCCGGAGCCATAATATCCGGATCCGCGGAGCGAAACTGGCCGAAGACACGAAGGACCTTTTCCAATATGCGAGGGAGCTGTTCAATCACATCCTAGGGTGACTCCTAGACACAGAACTTCGCCTGGACAGAGCGCACAGAGTGGGTCCCCCACGAGCTCCGTCGGCTCCACCTTCGGACATCCTGGTGTGCGTGCAGGGTTATCGCACCAAGGAAGACATCCTTCAGACAGCCCGCCAGCTACACCCACTGATGTTTCGCGATCAGACACCAGTTCTATATCAGGACTTGTCAGCGCTCACCCTGCAAAAACGAAGAATTGTTCGACCCATCACTGTTCACTTGCGACAGCGCAATATCTCCTACAGCTGGGGCCACCCATTCCGGCTGGTGTATCGCATGAACAATAAGTTATACCAACTACGATCCCTAGCGGAGGCCTGCCGCTTAATGGGCGCAGATCCTCAGGAGGAGGATGACACAACGGGCCACACAACAGAGCTGGACGACTCCAAACCCAGGTGGCGTCAGCAAGGTCGAAGGCATCATTCCCGGAAACCTCCTGCAGTAGAAATAGCAAAGGGCCAGCAATTGACGGCTTGTCGTCGGAGCTGACTACCTCCCAATCTGGCTGAACTCATGATATTTCAGGGCCCAATGCGGGTTTGTCTTTTTGCTCCAGGCTGTTGGCGGGAGGGGGGCTTATGGGTTCTTGACGGATTACCCCAATCTACTATTCTCCCAACCACCTACGGATGATGGACAATGTGTCTTGGTTCTCTTGTTCCCATTTTTTTTATTTTTTCCTTTTTCGGGGGGGAGGGTTGTTTGGGGGGAGGTTCCGGTGTTCCTTGTCCACCTACTTCTTGACCTTAACAAAGGTCCAAACCACACAGGCATTTTAGAGTGGGAGCATGTCCTACGCCTCAATAGAATTAGCCTCTGCGCTCTACCATCGCTTCTTTACTCTACTATCAGGGTAAATGCCTGCTGCTCAGCTTAAAATACTCACGTTAAATGTGAGGGGTTTCAATAACCCAGTGAAGCGCAAAGCGATCCTTTCCTGTTTAGAACATACACAAGCTGATATCTGCCTATTACCGGAAACGCACCTTTTATTGCAAGATTGTCATCTGCTCCCGTCCCGGAAGTTCCCCATTCAGTTATTTTCTTCCAGTGCTACTAAATCAGCCAGGGTTGCTATCCTGGTGGCCCAGAGGTTTAAGGGACAGGTTCTACCCAAAGAAGCTGAGATAAAAGGTAGACTATTGACATATAGGTTCGCCATAGGCGGTTCTACATTCACCATTGGTTCAGTGTATGCTCCTAATGAAGGCCAAGAAAGATTCTTTCACTCAGCTCTGAGGGAAGCCTTAGCCACTCCCGATCGTCACATTCTGCTGGGGGGAGACCTAAACCTGGTTCTAGACAACTCTATGGATAGGGCGTGTCAGCGCACGCACCAGTCAGGAGCGCTTTCTACGGAGGGTCTGACCCGTTTACATAACTTAGGGTTCAGTGACCTATGGCGTAGCTTCCACCCCCAAAGCCGCGAATATATGTACTATTCCAATGAGCATAAAACATATGCCCGGCTGCATTACCTGCTGGCTTCCACACCCATGCAAGCACTGGAAACGGAGGTAGAAATAGGGGTCGCCTCCCTCTCAGATCATGCCCCAGTGACCGTTGTTCTCTCCCTTCCACCAGCACACCGAACCTTTAGGACATGGCGCCTCAGGGAAACGCTACTGCACCGCAAAGATGTGGTTACAAGGCTACAGCGCGTTATCACTGACTACCTCTCTCACAACAGTAACACTGACAGCACTCTTGCAACGCAGTGGGCGGCCCTGAAAGCAGTCAGTAGGGGGGAGTTAATAGCCATCTCTGCTGCAGACAATGTTGAGCGCAGACGCAAATGGGAAGAGCTCACCCAACGAACTAGAGAACTGGTGCAGATGCACCAGAGGACAGGAGCCCCTCGAGTGTGGAGGCAACTTAAAGCTGTGCGCCAACAACTTGCAGCACTCGACCAAGATAGGGCGGAATGCGCAGCCTTGCGACTGAGACACGCTTATTATACACGGGGCGATAAGTGCGAACGCCTTCTGGCTCATAAATTGCGTGAGACTAGACAACAACAGAGGGTGAAGGAGATTGTTCGGAGGGACGGAGGGCGAGTCACAGAGGACAGTGACATTGCTGAGGCGTTCTGTAATTTCTACGCCAACCTCTACACTATCTCTCCATTAGAGAGCTCAATTGGAGCAGCCTTCCTTGACTCCATTCCTTTATCAGCTCTGTATAAGGATCAAGCTGACTACCTTGACAGAGACATTCGACCGGAGGAAGTTATCGCCGCTATCTCGCGTCTCAAGCTGGCGAAGACACCTGGGCCAGACGGCTTCTCAGCTGCCTTTTATAAAACATTCTGGGCCTCATGTAGGTAGCCCAATACCGGTCGGTAACGGCCGATTTTCGGTAATTATACCGTTACCGACCGGTATTTAGGCTTTTGCAATGTAGGGGGCACATTACAGGATTCTGTAATTTACCGAATCGGTAAAATTACCGATTCGGTAATTTTACCGATTCGGTAAATACCGAATCCTGTAATGATATGTAGGGGGAGTGTGTGGGTGTCGTGTGGAGTCGGTATTTACCACCAACTAATAGTTGGTGGTAAATGATGAATGGCTCTGTAAATGCATTTGCAAGCGCTTAGAAGTGTGCGATGTGGCAGACATACATGCCCTTAGGGCATGTATGTGTGCCACATGTGCACACATGCAGGAATCAGGGGTGCAACAGGGTGTCAATGTGACACCCTGCCACCCTTGATTGTGCTCCCCCCATTACCGAATCGGTATTTACCGATTCGGTAATGAGGCATACCTCATTACCGAATCGGTAAATACCGATTCGGTAATTACCGAATTTCTACGAATCGGTAATTTTTACCGCAGGAATACCTACATAGTATTTACCACTTCATGAATACCAAATCGGTATGATTCGGTATTTATGAAGTGGTAAATGCCAGGCCACCTACATAAGGCCCTCTGTGTCCAAATCGCCCCCCTTCTCACTCGACTTTTTAATTCCTTCTCGGAAACCGGAGCGATCCCGGAAGAATTTCTGGACGCCTCTATAGCAGTGATCCCCAAACCGGTGAAAGACAAGACTCAATGCGAGGCGTACCACCCTATCTCCCTTCTTAATGTCGATCTTAAATTTTATACGGGGATTCTAGCCTCACGACTTGCACCTCTCATGCCCGGGTTGATTGACCCGGATCAAGTGGGATTTATCCCAGAATGCCAAACCTCTGACAATGCGAAGCGAGCCTTGCACCTCATCGAAAAGGCCACACGTACACAGAGGGAGTACATGATGCTAGCTATTGACGCTGAAAAGGCGTTCGATAGGGTTCATTGGCCCTATTTGGAGCGGGTTCTGGAGAGGGTGGGGTTGGGCTTGAAATTCCGCACATATGTCTTGAACTGCTATAGATTCCTGATGGTAACAGTCCGGGTTAATGGACACATATCTCCCAGGTTCACCATTGAGAGAGGCAGAAGGCAGGGGTGCCCTTTGTCGCCTCTCCTTTTCGCTCTTTACATGGAAATTCTTGCCCAAAAGTTGAGACTCAATCCGTCGGTCACAGGGATCAAATTTGGTGGCTATGTCCACACGGTCAGTCTTTACGCTGATGATGTCTTGCTTTCATTATCTAACCCACGGGAGGCGCTGCCGGCATGTCTAGAGGATTTGGATCTTTTTGCCCGAGCGGCTGGGTTCAAAGTGAACATGGACAAATCGGTCGCCCTGTATTTGTCTTTGAAACGGCCCACCTGGGAATATTTGCAAAGCTTATTCCCCATTCAATGGGCGGAGGATGCGATCCCATATTTGTGGATTCGACTGGCCTCCTCTCACCCGAACACGGCTACTATTAACTACACCCTGCTGCGGCAGACAATCCGACGGGAATTGGGACGATGGAAACATTGCCCTCTATCACTGCTCTGCAAAGTAGCGGCAGTCAAGATGACCATTCTCCCGCAGATCCTTTACCTGATTCGTACCATTCCTCTCACGCCACCGCCAGGCTGGATTCAGCAGACGCAATCAGAACTTGCCGAGTTCATATGGAATGGCTGGAAGCCACGCCTGAAACAGAGACTGACGACACTCCCCCCGGAGGAAGGAGGTCTCGGTCTACCTGATATGCAGCTCTATTTCCAGGCAGCACAACTGCGTTTCCTGGTTGAGTGGAGTCGGTGGGAATCAGAGAAACACTGGTTATTCCAAGACCAAGCGGTAGCTGCCAGAGCCATGCAGGAAATCACATTCCTCCGCAAAAAACACAGACCCTCTAATTTATATGCTTCATATATCACGCAGGTTCCAATGGAAATATGGGATCAGACCAACATCAAGCATGAGCTTACCACCTACCCGTCTCCACTCACTCCCTTGATAGATAACTCTGATTTTACCCCCGGTATGGACAGTGGCGACCCTCTGGGTGCCGCTCCCTCTATCATATGTATACCATGGAGGGAGTTATCCCTTTCTCTCAATTCAAACAAGAGTATGGGATGCCTAAGGAGGAGAGACTTCGGTATCTGGAAGCGCGACATTGGGCGCTCAGTGACCAGGTCCGGCCCATGGCGGATAGACACCTTCTCCCTTACAAGCGTTGGCTTATTACACGCAAGACAGACAAAAAGCTTATTTCTGACTTATACAAGATACTGCTGACCAGATTTGCCCACACTTACAGCTCCGGCTGGGCACGATGGGAGAGGGAACTAGGTAGAACACTCAATCATAAGGAGTGGGAAGGCATATATTATAGGGCTCGGCATTCCGCTTATCACATTGTGTGAGAAGTTGGCCTGATATATGATGTCACTAGTTCTAGTGTACACCTTGTCACAGTCCAAACAACCCTTATGGTGATTGGTTGTAAAGTCAACCTTATAGACTAGCTATCCTAGTGGTAGCATGGACAAGAGCAGTCTTAGGCTAAACTCTGTATGGCATGTGAAGCCAGCTGTTATACCATTTGCAATCCCTTGAATACCAAATGAAAGGACACCACGAACAGATATATATGAATATAGTATGTATTTATTCTAGTCAAAATACCCTCAGCAATCTTTATGAGATTCGAGGTAAGTACAACACAGTCTTATTTAAGCATACATAAGTCACACAGGTAAGTAATACAGTTAGGCCCTAGGGGCCACGCAAACCATATACTAAGTAAGTGGTATAAGAACCACTGTCACGAACGCAGGTTAGGCCTAGGCCTAGGGAATCGCTGGGGCTACACTATCCTATCAGTTGCTAGGCAGTGGGAGGCCCACAGGATTCAGGTGCAGAGTGGAAACACTCACGCGTAATACGTTAAAGTCGATAGAAATAGTGATGTTTAGAAATTAAGAGTTTTAGGACACTTCGGAAGGAACTAGAAGTTAGAGACTTGGAAACTAGATACTAGGACAGTCAATACCCTTGTGAGCACCGGAGTGCTCAAGTTACCTAGCCCACGGGCTGCGGGTGCATAGGTGTGAACTTGCGTTGGGTTTCGTCATCGACTCCTATGGATGCCTGAAGAAAAGATGCTGACAGGCAGTCAGTGAAGAGTGTCCGGTGGATTCCAAGGATGGAATCAAGAAGGGAGATACCTGCATGCAGAGGGGACAGAGTCTAGGTCACCAGCCAGGAGCCGGGAAGGAACCAGGCGATGTCGTGAAGATGCAGGTGAAGAGGTGAAGCTTGTCGCAGCAGCCACGGGTACCAGGAGGCGTCGAGGACGACCAGAACCAGGAGGCGAGCTGTCCCACGAGGGTTCTTGCTGTTGGCGGCATTGATGTCGAGTTTGGACACAATAAGCCTTGGCAAGCGCAATCCACGCAGAATGAAGGATTCGCTTCTGTTGCAGATCAGGAAGGCCTGAGGTGCTTCTCTTTCACAGGGAAGCAAGGGCCAGTCTGGAAGAGCCAAACCAGCAATGAAAAGTCAAGGGTTCGTCGTCACAGAGGTTACTAGCCAACGGGCAAGCAACCGGACAGATGTGTCGAGCAGGAAAATGCAGAAGGGCCCCACGCAGAACTCGTGGAGTGTGGAGGGCTGATCTTCGGTGCAGATGGTGCTCGGGGTTGGGGCTTCTCAATCCCCAGAGCACAACTTCGAGGATGCCTCAGAAGCTGCGCTGGAAGCAAGTAGCCAATTTTCCCAGGTAGCCGGTCCCACGTCTCTCGTCGCCTCCACGGATCTCAGCTTTGCTGTGGATGTGGATCAGGGTCGGAGAAGTCTGGAAGTCAAGGCGCTGGTCGGGCTCTGCAGTCGGTTTCTCGTAGAACTTGGGCAAAGCAAGCGGCAGGTCGCTTGATGGTGCCTGTTTGCACAGGGTGGCCACTCCTTGGCCACAAGGGAGACTCTTCAGTCTTCTTCCGTAGTCGAATGTCGAAGGTCCAGAGTTTCTGTTCAAGTTTCAGTTTTCAGGATAATCCAAAATCCTAGGGACTCAGATCCTACTCTTATACTAATCTGGGGGGCTGGGTTACCTGCTAGGTCCCTCCTATGGGTGGGACCAGGGAGGGGGGTGGTTACACCCCCTTCCCTTGGTCCAGTTTCACGCCAGGACTGGGGCTGGAGTGCCCCAGCACCGGTTTGAACCGGACTATGCATGGGACACCTTGTGTGCCCCAGACAGTGTCTCGTTTCATTCATCCCTCCCTGCCCCAATACACTAAGTCCTGTCTAGGGTGGTGCTAGCACCTCCCAAGGCAGGAAACCTATTGTCCAAGCCTCCCTCGCTGGAAGGACTCCCAGCAGCAGGAGGTCAGACTTGTGTCTGTGGCAGCAGCATCCATTTTGTGATGCTGGGGCTCTGGTTAACTTTAACCGGTAGTAGGTCTTCAACATGTCTTCTCCCTCTAGAAGGGAGGAATACTATCCTCATCGCCAGAAATGGTGTGGGGTTAGTATTCCAAAGTGTTAGACACCTTACACGGCATGTTTCCATAAAGCCAAACCATAGTTACCATAGCCGCGAGGATTATAAGGCACTGTAAGAGTAAATGGTAGGCGATATCATAGAACAGCTATAAGGACATGGTTCCGAAAGCTGCAGACAGGCTCAGCTCATGCTAGAGCACCATCTCACATGTTACCAAGCACTCTGCCTTCAGGATTGCTAAGGCCTTCCATAGGAGTGACTGATAGGTTACCCATGTGTCTATATATAAGGTAGGTATAGGAATACTACACCTAAGCAAGGGGTGATTACACGACCTTGCCCCAGCTGAATGATCAGCCAGTTGTGTCATAATGGAAGGCCAGCCAGGGGTGGCAAAATACATGCTGCAGCCCCTGGTAGGCCTAGGGTACACCTATGCCCTGGGTACCTAAGGTACACTGTACAGGGCCCTAGAAGGTGATCCTTACCAATCAGGTTATGTACCTAAAGTACATATTATGAATTTAGAAAGAGAACAGCTGGGCTGTGGGTCTGATTAGCAGGCCCACCGCCACATCTAAGTCGAAAACCAGTGAAGCAAAAGCAAAAAGTGGGGGTGAACATAGAAAGCAGACCCTACTCTCCTACACAACCCCCCCCCCCAAACTTAGAGACATTAAACTAACCTTGACCAGTTGAGTCTTCATGTTCTAAGTGGAAATATCTGGAGAGTCCATCTGCATTGGCATGGTCAGTCCCAGGTCTATGTTCCACTGTGAAGTCCATCCCCTGTAGGGAAATGGACCACCTAAGAAGTTTGGGATTTTCACCCTTCATCTGATTTAGCCACAAGAGGGGCTTATGGTCTGTCTGAATCTTGAAGTGAGTGCCAAACAGGTATGGCCTCAGCTTCTTCAGGGCCCAAACCACAGCAAAGGCCTCCCTCTCAATAGCTGACCAACGTTTCTCTCTAGGGGTCAGCCTTCTACTAATAAAAGCAATGGGCTGGTCTTGACCATCTATATTCAGTTGTGAAAGAACAGCTCCCACACCCAACTCAGACGCATCTGTCTGGACAATGAACTCTTTGGAGTAGTCTGGACTTTTCAGAATAGGTGCAGTGCACATGGCCTGCTTCAGGTCATCAAATGCCTTCTGACAGCTTACTGTCCACTGAACTTTCTTTGGCATCTTCTTAGAGGTCAAGTCATTAAGTGGTGTCACAATGGACCCATAGTTCTTAACAAACTTTCTGTAGTACCCAGTCAGGCCCAAGAAAGCTCTGACCTGAGTCTGGGTAATTGGAGGAGTCCAGTTCTTTATGGTCTGGATCTTGCTCTCCAGTGGTTGAACCTGACCCCCACCTACTAGGTGGCCCAGGTACACAACCTTGCTCTGCCCTATCTGGCACTTAGTGGCCTTGATAGTGAGGCCTGCCTTTTGCAGGGTCTCTAAAACATCCCTCAGGTGGACCAGGTGATCCTCCCAGGTGGAGCTAAAGACAGCAATATCATCAAGATAAGCTGCACAGTAGTCATCCAGGCCTGTAAGGACTTGATTCACCAACCTTTGGAAAGTGGCAGGTGCATTCTTCAAGCCAAAGGGCATTACCACAAATTGATAATGTCCTCCTGGGGTTAAGAATGCAGTTTTGGCCTTTGCACTCTCAGCTAGTCTGATTTGCCAGTAGCCTGCTGTCAGGTCAAATGTACTCAAAAACTTGGCAGCTGCCAATCTGTCAATGAGCTCATCTGCCCTAGGTATTGGGTGGGCATCTGTCCTAGTAACAGCATTGAGACCTCTGTAATCCACGCAAAACCTCATCTCTCTCTTACCATCTTGGGTGTGAGGTTTTGGCACCAGAACTACAGGACTAGCCCAAGGGCTCTCTGAAGGTTCAATGACTCCCAGCTCCAACATCTTTTGTACCTCAATCTTTATGCAGTCCCTGACATGGTCAGGTTGCCTGTAGATTTTACTCTTCACAGGCAGACTGTCACCAGTGTCCCCCTCATGGGTGCACCAGTATGTCTGATTTGGGGTCAGAGAGAACATATGTCTGTAGGCCTGTAGAACTTGTCTGCAGTCCTGTTGCTGATGGTTAGTGAGGCTGTCAGAAATGACCACACCATCAACTGAACCATCATCAGGGTTCTGAGTCAGCAGGTCTGGGAGAGGGTCACTCTCTTCCTCCTGCCCCTCATCTGTAGCCATGAGTAAGCCCATGTCTGCCCTGTCAACTTATGCCTTTAACCTGTTGACATGAAGCACCCTGTGGGGGCTTCTGGGAGTCCCAAGGTCCACCAAGTAGGTGACTTCTCCCTTTTGTTCAACAATAGTGTGGGGTCACGACCATTTGTCCTGGAGTGCTGCTGGGGCCACTGGCTCCACAACCCACACTTTCTGTCCTGTCTGGTACACAGTCAGCATAGCCTTTTGGTCATGCCAAGCTTTTTGGAGTTCTTGGCTTGCCTCAAGGTTTTTAGAAGCCTTCTTCATATACTCTGCCATCCTGGAGCGGAGGCCAAGTACATAATCCACTATGTCCAGTTTGGGTTGTCTGAGAGGTCTCTCCCATCCTTCCCTTACTAGACACAGGGGTCCCCTTACAGGATGCCCAAACAAAAGCTCAAAAGGGCTGTAGCCAACCCCTTTTTGTGGGACCTCTCTGTAAGCAAACAGAAGGCAGGGTAAAAGGATGTCCCATCTTCGCCTCAGCTTGTCTGGTAAACCTTTTATCATCCCTTTTAGGGTCTTGTTGAATCTTTCCACAAGCCCATTGCATTGTGGGTGCTAGGGTGTAGTGAATTTGTAGTTTACACCACACTCCATCCACATTGCAGTTAAATATCCTGACATGAAGTTGGCACCTCTGTCAGAGACAACCTCCTTTGGAAAACCCACTCTGGAGAATGCTCCAAGTAGGGCCCTTGCCACAACAGGAGCTGTTGTGGTCCTTAGGGGTATAGCTTCTGGATACCTGGTGGCATGGTCCACTATCACCAGTATGAATCTGTGCCCAGATGCTGCTTGGGGGTCCATTGGTCCAACAATGTCTATCCCCACTCTCTCAAAGGGAACCCCCACCACAGGTAGTGGTATGAGGGGGGCCTTTGTGGTGCCACCTGATTTGCCACTGGCTTGGCAGGTGACACAGGAGCGACAAAACTCCTTGGTATCCTCTGACATGTGAGGCCAGTGAAAGTGAGGGACAAGTCTGTCCCAGGTCTTATTCTGGCTTAAGTGTCCTGCAAGGGGAATATCATGGGCCAAGGTAAGAAGGAAGCCTCTAAAACTCAATGGTATGACCAACCTCCTGGACGCACCAGGCTTGGGGTCTCTAGCCTCTGAGTACAGCAGCCCTTCATCCCAATACACTCTATGGGTACCTTGAGCATTCCCTGCAGCCTAAGCAGCAGACTGCTGTCTGAGGGGATCAAGAGAAGGACAGTCTAATTGTGCCTGCCTCAGATCTGCCCTTGAAGGTCCCCCTGTCCCAAGAAACTCAACCTGGTCAGGTTCCAGTTCTTCTAGGACAGTTCCTTCAGGGCTCTCAGAATCATCCTCCTGTGAGGGCTGACTCTCTACCTGAGGCAGGGGGGAAGGCACAGCCTTAACCCTACTGCTCTTTCTCTTGGGTTGTGTCTGGTCCATTGTCCCAGGATCCAGCACTTGTTCAGTGTTGCACTTTTTGGCCTGTGACCTAGTCACAGCAAGGACATGTGCATCTATTCCCAGCATTTCTGTATGGGTCCTATACTCCACTTCAGCCCACACTGAAGTTTCAAGGTCATCTCCCAACGGACACTCTACAGGAAGGTCTGAACTCACCACAACTTTCTTGAGGCCAGTTACCCCTCCCCAGGAGAAGTTAACAATTGCCACACTATGGGAGGTAGTGGCATTGCTAGCGTTGGTCACTAGGTAATTTTCACCTAGCATGATCTGTCCAGGGTCCACAAAGGCAGGTGTCACCATTGTGACACTAGCAACCTGTGTCCCTGTAGGCCTGAGCCATTCTCTGATTGATCAAAGGAGTCTGTCTGTACTTGCCCAGGTTACTGGGACCCACAGTAGAGGACAAAGCTATGTCCCCATCACTGATCAGAACAGCCTGAGTGGGTATTCTGACTAGGCCAGAATCCACTTCAGTTCCCAGGGTTAACCCTATTACACCCTTTTGCTGGGAACCACCACTTACATCTGGACTAGGGGGTACAGTTGCCTTAGGGGCAATGGTGGTTGGGGGCTTGTCCTTTTTGGTGCATTCACTAAACCAATGGGAATTGGACTTACAATAGTTACACCAAGGTTTCTTTTGGCCATCTTTCTTTTTATCCTTTTTGGAACCACCCTCCCCCTGAGCCTTTTGGGGGCCTGGTGAAGACTTCTGGTCTTTTGATTTCTGCTGATTACCCTTCTGGTCTGCCTTTTTCTGATCATCGCCCTGTTTCTGGTTTTTCTGCTTAATTCTAGTCCTGACCCACCTATCTGCCTTTTTTCCCAATTCCCGGGGAGAAGTTAGGTCAGAGTCAATCAAGTGTTGATGCAGCAGCTGGTTTTGACAGTTGTTAAGGATTTGTTCTCTCATGATCAAATTATACAATCCTGTATAGTCCTTAACCTTACTATCCAATAACCAGCCTTCCAAAGCCTTAGTGGCACAATCTACAAAGTCAGTCCAGTCCTGAGTCTGTGTCTCCTGGGTATCCCTGAACAACAACCTGTATTGTTCAGTGGTTAGGCCAAACCCATCAATCAGAGCACTCTTCAGGACAGTGTAATTGTCAGCATCCTCATCACTAACTGTGAGGAGGTTGTCTCTACCTTTCTCAGAGAAGGAGAGCCACAAGATAGCTGCCCACTGACTTTGGGGTACCTGCTGTACTTTGCAAGCCCTCTTCAAAGCAGTTATCCATTTGTGGATGTCATCCCCACACTTGTAGGGAGGGACAATCTTGCTCAGGTTTCTATTGTCATAGGACCTGTCTCTATCTTTAGGGATAGTGCTGCCACCAGTGGGTCCTAACCCACTTAACTTGTGCTCTCTGGCCAGAGCAAGTCTCTCTTTGGCAAGGGCAAGTTCTTCCCTTTCAATCCTCAGATTGACTTCCCTCATTCTGGCCTGATGCTCTTTTCTCTGTGGAGAAGTCATTCCCCTGTGAGAAGAGGCATTGGAGCTATTAGAGACATGGGAGTGGATAGATTCCCTTGAAGGGGATCTTCCTCCCCTGCTTCTCTGGTTAAGTCCACTTGAGGGTCTGAATGGGGGGACCCCATTCTGACTCCCATGTAGGCTTACGTTAGCCTGGCTAAGTCTCCTAACTTGGACCTGGCTATCTACCTCATCTCCTGAAGTCCCTGCTGACTCATCTAGATCGGTATTGTGAGGGGAGTCTTCTGTAGAGGGTAGACCCTCATTGGTACCTAAGGTACCATCCTGGGAGGCTCTCCGAGCATCATACTCTTCTAAGATCTCCACTAGATAAATGGGGGTAGGGTTTGAACCCTGTTTTAACTTTCTGGAAGTACACAATTGTCTCATCTCCTGAAAAGTTAGGGTATCATATCTGGAGGGTATCTTTCTAGGATATACCCCTCCTGAGAGAGAATCATCTTGATCTCCTCTCAGAGACATGATCTAGTGAGGGTGTGGTGTGTGCACCTACCTACACTAGTTGTATCTACTAAAACCTCGCTAGTAGTTGTAGTCAGGGTGTGCTAGGCCCTTCAACCTACAACAACTAAGTTCAGTAGAACTTAAGTATTTATAAGCTATGTTATAGGTACCTGACAAACATCCTTGTGATCTTTCAATTTGATATCTCAAGATTGCAATGGTATTACAACAGCAAGCTCAGATCCCAACTGCTGCTCACCAATGTGAGAAGTTGGCCTGATATATGATGTCACTAGTTCTAGTGTACACCTTGTATCAGTCCAAACAACCCTTATGGTGATTGGTTGTACAGTCAACCTTATAGACCAGCTATCCTAGTGGTAGCATGGACAAGAGCAGTCTTAGGCTAAACTCTTATTGGCATGTGAAGCCAGCTGTTATACCATTTGCAATCCCTTGAATACCAAATGAAAGGACACCACAACAGATATAAAAGAAAATAGAATGCATTTATTCTAGTCAAAATACCCTCAGCACTCTTTATGAGATTCGAGGTAAGTACAACACAGTCTTATTTAAGCATACATAAGTCACACAGGTAAGTAATACAGTTAGGCCCTAGGGGCCACGCAAACCATATACTAAGTAAGTGGTATAAGAACCACTGTCACGAACACAGGTTAGGTCTAAGCCTAGGGAATCGCTAGGGCTACACTATCCTATCAGTTGCTAGGCAGTGGGGGGCCCACTGGATTCAGGTGCAGAGTGGAAACACTCACGCGTAATGCGTTAAAGTCGATAGAAATAGTGATGTTTAGAAATTAAGAGTTTTAGGACACTTCGGAAGGAACTAGGACTTAGAGACTTGGAAACTAGACACTAGGATAGTGAATACCCTTGTGAGCACCGGAGTACTCAAGTTACCTAGCCCACGGGCTGTGGGTGCATAGGTGTGAACTTGCATCGGGTTTCGTCGTCGACTCCTATGGATGCCTGAAGAAAAGATGCTGACAGGCAGTCAGTGAAGAGTGTCCGGTGGATACCAAGGATGGAATCAAGAAGGAAGATACCTGCAAGCAGAGGGGACAGAGTCTAGGTCACCAGCCAGGAGCCGGGAAGGAACCAGGAAGGAACCAGGCGATGTCGTGAAGATGCAGGTGAAGAAGGGGAAACCTTGTAGCAGCAGCCACGGGTACCAGGAGGTGTCGAGGACGACTAGAACCAGGAGGCAAGCTGTCCCACAAGGGTTCTTGCTGTTGGTGACGTCGATGTCGAGTTTGGACACAACAAGCCTTGGCAAGCGCAACCCACGCAGAATGAAGGATTCGCTTCTGTTGCAGACCAGGAAGGCCTGAGGTGCTTCTCTTTCACAGGGAAGCAAGGGCCAGTCTGGAGGAGCCAAATCAGCGGTGAAAAGTCAAGGGTTCGTCGTCACAGAGGTTACTAGCCAACGGGCAAGCAACCGGACAGACGCGTCAAGCAGGAAAATGCAAAAGGGCCCCACGCAGAACTCGTGGAGTGTGGAGGGCTGATCTTCTGTGCAGATGGTGCTCGGGGTTGGGGCTTCTCAATCCCCAGAGCACAACTTCGAGGATGCCTCAGAAGCTGCGCTGGAAGCAAGTAGCCAATTTTCCCAGGTAGCCGGTCCCACGTCTCTCGTCGCCTCCACGGATCTCAGCTTTGCTGTGGATGTGGATCAGAGTCGGAGAAGTCTGGAAGTCAAGGCGCTGGTCGGGCTCTGCAGTTGGTTCCTCGTAGAACTTGGGCAAAGCAAACAGCAGGTCGCTTGATGGTGCCTGTTTGCACAGGGTGGCCACTCCTTGGCCACAAGGGAGATTCTTCAGTCTTCTTCCGTAGTCGAATGTCGAAGGTCCAGAGTTTCTGTTTAAGTTTCAGTTTTCAGGATAATCCAAAGTCCTAGGGACTCAGATCCCACTCTTATACTAATCTGGGGGGCTGGGTTACCTGCTAGGTCTCTCCTATGGGTGGGACCAGGGAGGGGGGTGGTTACACCCCCTTCCCTTTGTCCAGTTTCGTGCCAGGACTGGGGCTGGAGTGCCCCAGCACCGGTTTGAACCGGACTATGCATGGGACACCTTGTGTGCCCTAGGCAGTGTCACGTTTCATTCATCCCTCCCTGCCCCAATACACTAAGTCCTGTCTAGGGTGGTGCTAGCACCTCCCAAGGCAGGAAACCTATTGTCCAAGCCTCCCTCGCTGGAAGGACTCCCAGCAGCAGGAGGTCAGACTTGTGTCTGTGGCAGAAGCATCCATTTTGTGATGCTGGGGCTCTGGTTAACTTTAACCGGGTAGTAGGTCTTCAATATGTCTTCTCCCTCTAGAAGGGAGAAATACTATCCTCATCGCCAGAAATGGTGTGGGGGTAGTATTCCAAAGTGTTAGACACCTTACACGACATGTTTCGATAAAGCCAAACCATAGTTACCATAACCGCGAGGATTATAAGGCACTTTAAGAGTATATGGTAGGCGATATCATAGAACAGCTATAAGGACATGGTTCCGAAAGCTCCAGACAGGCTCAGCTCATGCTAGAGCACCATCTCACATGTTACCAAGCACTCTGCCTTCAGGATTGTTAAGGCCTGCCATAGGAGTGACTGATAGGTTACCCATGTGTCCATATATAAGGTAGGTATAGGAATACTACACCTAAGCAAGGGGTGATTACACGACCTTGCCCCAGCTGAGTGATCAGCCAGTTGTGTCATAATGGAAGGCCAGCCAGGGGTGGCATAATACATGCTGCAGCCCCTGGTTGGCCTAGGGTACACCTATGCCATGGGTACCTAAGGTACACTGTACAGGGCCCTAGAAGGTGATCCTTACCAATTGGGTTATGTACCTAAAGTACATAGTATGAATTTATAGAGAGAACAGCTGGGCTGTGGGTCTGATTAGCAGGCCCATAGCCACATCTAAGTCGAAAACCAGTGAAGCAAAAAGTGGGGGTGAACATAGAAAGCAGACCCTACTCTCCTACACATGTGACTCACCGAAACCCTCACAAAGGTAGCAACCTACTGGTATTATACCCCCAAACGTATCCATGCCATAGACCACACTAGAGAAGCAACTTGCTGGCAAGGCTGTGAACAGGTAGGCACCTTGGTACACCTCTTGTGGGAGTGTGTCCACCTCCAATCATACTGGAAGCAAGTGCTAGACGAAGTAGATAAACATTTTGACACAGAAATCCCACGACTTCCCTCCTATGTCCTTCTAGGTCTTCCAAACCTTCTGACTTATCCATTGCACTCCCGCAGAGGCTGCCAGATAGCGATTGCGCTAGGCACAGCAATGCAAAACATACTCACACACTGGTGCACCGCGCACATCCCAACCTTCACAGGCTGGCTACACCGTCTGTGGCATGTACTTGGTATGGAGAAGCTGACACTGACAAGGGTGGGAGAGGGATCCAAATATGTCGAGCTTTGGCAACCCTTCCTTTCCATCTTGGCCTCTGAATTTCCGGAAGTTACTTGCCCCCGATATCTCCGCTTATTGCGTCTCTCTGATACGCAACAGATGCAATAGAGCTGGGAGTCAGGCAAGGACTAGAAGGTTTGGGTGGTGGACTTGGAACACGGGTGGGGGGTGGGAAGGGGAATGGGTAGGAGCTGGGGATTTTTGTGTTTTTCTAGGTTTCATTTGTTATTCTTGGTATATGCACGGGTTCTCTAAATTGGCGTGGTCCCCTTTTAGCACTGTCAGATCTAGATTGTCCTTTTTAGGTCCTGGATTAGCAATGTTAAAAGACTTGATGACTAAACCTGTAGGAATGTTTTGTTCACGATTAAAATCTTTAATAAAGAGATTTAAACCTAAAAAGTTAAAGAATATTATATATATATATCACCTACTGGTGGTCGCCAGTAGGTAGTTATAGTTAGAACCTAGTTTCCATAGGAAAAGCATTTTTTCATTTGCGAATAACTTTGGCGCCGTTTGACGAATCTTCACGAAATTTTGAAAACTGATGGCTCGCTCCAGTCAGCTCCTGTCGTGAAAGTTTCAGGGTGATTCGTCAAGCGGGGGCTGACAAAAAAGGGGGGTCCCAAAGCATGTTTTCTCCATGTTAATTTCCATAGGAAAGTTTAGACATGGCAACAGCCTGAACTGTTGAAGGGAATTACACCAAATTTGGCAGAGAGATAGCTCTTGGTCCAGAAAGCACACTGTTATTTAAATGGTGTAAATCCATTCAGTAGTTTTTGAGATATTTAAAGATTTACAGATATCGATATTTGAGAATTGTGATGTCTGATTGGCTGAGCCCTCCCAAGCACGAGCTTGCCTCTGATTGGCTGCCAACACTTCAAACCAGGAAGTGCTGACAGCCATCTTGTGCCTCGGACCGAGTGAAAATGAAAAAGGAGAGAGAAACATTAAGAAATAAGAAAAGGACGCAGGGTAAAAACACCCTGACCCCCCAGGCCTGCTCAGGGTGTTCCACAGGTACGCCCAAGCCCAAAAAAACATTTAAAAAAAAACATTTTCAGATGGGTCGCGCTGGGTGCGCAAACCCTGTCGAAAATGGAAAAAACGAAGCGCTTCGTTTTTTAAATCCCCCGGGTGGGCCAGGTCCCCTGCAGCCTCGCTTACTGCCACCTTATAATTTTATGCACGCTTTATAATTTATGCACGCTTTATAATTTATCCCCCAAAAAGCCCCGGGGACCGCCACCTCCCTGGGGCTGAAATAAATAATGTGTTGGGGGGCTCGAGCCCCCACACTGCCCAGGGGACCACCACCTCCCCGGGGCTTTACAAATGATGGGAGGGGAGCTGCACGGCCCCTCTCCAGGAGACCTTGATGGCCCTGGGGACCGCCACGTGCAATGTCCCGGGATGCCCACCCCCAGGACATTGTCGTTTGCTATGACAGGGCGGGAGCACAGCTCCCGCCCTGTCATAGCAAACGCCTGCTTTGCTTTTTGGAAGCGAGACGAGGAAACCTGCTCTCTCTTCCAAAAAGCAAAGCAGGTTTGCTTTTGGGCAAGGGGAGCTGGAAGTCAGCAGCTCCCCTTGCCCAAAAGCAATACCAGCTCCCACAGGAGGCAGGAAGCCAGCAGGGACCGTGGGGGCATTGGGGCTCCCCCCATGGTCCCCAACTTCATGGCCGGCCCGGGGAATGGGGTCCCCAGGGCCAGAAGTGGCCACGGAGGGGGGCCACTCGGCCCTCCTCCAATTTAAATGTAAAAAACAAAACGGCAGGCCGGCCCTGGGGGATGGGGTCCCGGGGGCCAATAGTGGCCTAGGGAAGGGGGGCCACGCGGCTCCCCTTCCCAATAGATTAATATACAAAAGGAGGCCATGCCCCGGGGGAGGGGTCCCCGGGGCCGAAATTGGCATCGGGAGGGGGGCCGAGTGAGCCCCTTTCTGTTTTTTTTAATTTTTATATAATAGGGTTCAGGCCCTGGGGGATGGGCCCTGGGGGATGGGGTCCCCAGGGCCCAAAAATGGTAAAAGAAGAGGGGCCACACAGCCCTCCTTCTAAAATAAAAAGCCGGCATTTCGCCCCCTTCCTGCACCAATCTGTAAACGCACCCCCTGGCACGTTTTAAGTTGGGGAATTAATTCCCCTTGAATACTGAGGGTCCCTGGAGGCCAACTATCTTACCAGATACCTCCAGTGAGCGCCACAGAGCTGGATTGCAGAGAGGTGGTCCGAGGTCATGCCCCTTTTTACACCACTCTGCAAACACGCCTCTTGGCACACTGCTGGTGGGGCGATGAGGTCCTCTTGGACACAAGTGTGTTAAAGATTACAGGAATCTGTTAGCATGAGCTGAAAGCCAATTTGTACTAGGCAGCCATTTTAGTTAGCTATATGCTGGCCATTTGCTGTTTCCCTCTTCCAGAGTCTTGCCAATCTCTTCTTTGCTGTTGGTTTAGAAGGACCAGGTGTATCAGTGAAACCTTTGAGAAGGTTTTGATTTCTTCAATTGGTGCCCTCTGTGAGGCTCATCAGAGAAGTGGCTATCCAAGGGAGTGATCTTGATGGGAGACAGGAATCTACTGAGGAGGACAGAACAGGACTCTAGTAAGAAGGTACTCTAAACTGAGATTCTGTCTGCAGCCCAGTATATGTCTGGTCTTCCTGATTTGACTCCACCAACTGCTTACCACTCCTGACTGAGAACATTTTTGGCGTGAGTATTCTAAAAATGACCGTTTGGTCACTCAGAACTTGGCACTGAGGTTGGAGACCTATGCTAGGTAAGGTCTTTTGTGAGATAGTGAGAGAAGTGCGCCGGCGCCACAGATAAACGTGAGATATGAAGTGAGATAAACGTGAGATATAACGTGATATAACAGTGAGATATAAAGTGATATAACGTGAGATATAAAGTTATATAACGTGAGATATAAAGTGAGACATAAAAAGTGATATAGGGCAATATAACGTGCTACCGTGATACAAAGTGATAAAGTGATAACGTGATACCAAGAGATAACGTGATAAAGTGATATATAGTGATATGGAAATGGAAATTGGCCAATATGTGATGGGAACGTGAGAAATATATAAAATGCAATTTATGAAGGCAGGTAATGAGAAACTTTTGTAAACTTGAACGGCACACTTTGAGTTAAGTGCTACTTTGTGTATAATATTGTATATGCTGCAATATTCTTGGCATGCCTGTTCTTAGCACACATCGTAGAATGTGTTTCTTTCTTGGAGGTACCATTTTGGAACTTGTATAGAATTAGCCGGCTCCCCTAGAGGGGATACCTAACTAGGTTTAGGTATAAAAACGTATTTCTTCTTCAGTGACTAGTACCCCAAGGAACTAAATATGTAAATAGAAAGGATCCTGGTCTGTGCACTTAGTAACATTCATAAGTGGTGATATGCAGAGCGATTTTTGGTGTTCTGCCAGCCAAATCTAGTAAATATGACTTACAACTAGTCGAGATACCCCAATGGGATCCCTCGGGTGTAACAGCATGGATGGTTTTCACTTTGATCATACTAAACGTGGCTCTCTTCTCAATGATCTACTCAATGAAAATAACATGTTTGTAGCCATGTCTTTGGTTCCAGAATCCAAAGTTTTTGATGTTCCGACGTTTAAAGGGTCACGTTACGGGTCTTTTATTGACCATATATTATTATCTGTTGACCTTGTTAACCAGATCTCCTGCTTTACTATCCACATGAATATTTACAGTGATCATAACCCCATTTCTATTAATTTGAATGGTGGTATATTTGAACTACGTAAACAATGTAAAGATAGGGGAATTTTACAATGTACAAATGGTAAACGTCGTTTGAAATGGCATAGGGTAGATCAAGAAAACTTCTACAATGATATTAATAAGTTATGTGGTGAGGAATTAGCGACCTGTGCCTCAACTTCTATGTCCCCAAAGCAAATTTTAGCCACTTTTGAAGGTGTAGCGTTAATAGTAAGCTCTATGTTATTAGTTCCAGTGAATGGGCAAGTTGATAGTCACCCTAAATGGTTTGATCACGCATGCTCTGTGGCAAGCAGAGATTTAAGGATGGCGCTAAAAAACAAACCTAGAGACTTAGGCGAAATCAGGATCCTTCGCTACACTTATAAAAAAACATTAGATAAGCGGAAAAAGGAAATCAAGGCCAGTATTTGGGAGTCCCTGCTTGACCCAGCTGTCCTGGGAAATAGCAGCAAATTTTGGGAGATTGTCAACAAACCTCTGTTTGACAACCCAAGTGATACTGCAATAGGCACAAACATCCCAGAGGCAGATTGGGTGTCCCATTTTAGTGCAATTTTTAAAAGCCATGATCAACTTCCAGACCATGACTTTTTAATCTCAGTGGAGAAGCCTCCCTGTTTTTCAGTCAACGAAGTAGAAAAGGCAATTCAAGGCTTAACTAGTAATAAGGCACCTGGTCCGGATGGCCTCCCTCCGGATCTTTTTAAATCCTGTATTCGGTTATGGGCTCCTATCCTTACGAATGTAATAAACGCAGCTGTAATTTCTGGGTGCCCAAAATCCTGGGGACAATCAATTATCGTCCCCGTGTTCAAAAAGGGTGATCGCGGTAGCCCGATATGCTACAGGCCAATATCTTTAATTAACTCCGTAGCAAAAGTGGTAGGGGGTGTGATTTTGAACAGACTTACAACATGGGCAAACGATAAAAATATTCTATCTTCAATACAATACGGCTTCAGACCTGGCCACTCAACAGTAACCCAGTGTCTGAACCTGTATTTAATTGTAAGCAAATACACTCTAGCCCGCCAGGGAACCATACATATGGCCTTCATGGACTTATCGTCCGCATTTGATTGTGTGGACAGAGGTAAATTATGGGACATTATGTTAAAAATGGGCATTGATCAGAACTTAGTTTATGTCCTGATCGATCTGCATTCAGATACAAGAGCCAACGTCCGTTACTCACAAGACCTGAAGGTGACAGGGGACATCAGAATTAATAGGGGCGTCCGCCAAGGATGTATTTTAGCACCATTTCTCTTCAATCTGTACATAAATGAGCTGGAGGACTGTTTGTTGAGAACAGGTGCAGACTACCCCTATGTAGGCAGAAAAGGTATCCCAGTCTTACTCTATGCGGACGACGCTGTCCTTATTTCAAGGACCGCAATTGGTCTTCAGAAACTTTTAAATTCATTTTATGAATTTATGGAGTCCAGAGGCTTAAGTATCAATAACTCAAAGTCCTACACTATGAAAATAGGCCAGGGGTCGCGTAAACCCAACTCTTTTCATACAAATGGGGAAAGAATTCCAAATTCCAAAACCTTCTCATACCTCGGGGTCCTCCTCGACGACCAACTAGAGTGGGGCCCAGCTATTGCTAAAAAGAAGGGCGAAGTAATACGTGTCAATGCAGCAATACTTGGCTTTGCTAGAAAAATGGGCAATAGTCCGGTGGCCGCCTTGCTCAAACTATATCAAGCTAAAAGTGTTGCCATCGCCTGCTATGGCAGTGAGATATGGGGCTACTGCCAGACACGAGCCCTAGAGGTTGCAGAAAATAACTTCTTAAAGAAGGTATTGAGGCTGCCAAGGGGCACCGGAAATTTCTCGGTACACGAGGAATTAGGTGTACCATACCTGATTGACAGAATAGCAGCAAATCCCCTATTATGTTGGTTGAACTCCTGGCTAAATGACGATATACCTCTCACTCATGCTATATTAGAAGAAGCTCTAACCTGGGAAGGTAGATTTAAGGTTCCGTGGCTGAGGTACATTAGCGACCGCCTCACTGAAATGGGGCGGCCGGATTTGTTCTCATCCCCAAATTCTATAACCAAAGCTGATGTAATTTTTGTGAAAAAGACATTCATGTCTACTAGGTATCTTGCCCGGGAGGAGGGCGAGCTGACGAAAGATAGTGTAAGGAAACACGCCCTACTAAAAACATGTTCTCAAATGGAACCATATCTATCCTGGCCAATGTCCGGGTATGAACGCTATCTCCTGACAAGGTTCCGTTTTGACTTATTTCATCTCCTGTTGGCAACACCAAGAGGAGCCCACCGAGGGCAAGTGTTACCTGCTTGCGGCTGCGACGGGAAGTCTCCGCAAGATTTGGCACACTTCTTATTTGTCTGTCCTTATTATTTAGTACCTCGGAAGTTGTATTTGAAGCCTTGTCTAAAGGTTCTACAATTTACCCAGATCAAACCTGCACTTTATTACCTCCAACTCCTGAATTGTGACTGTACTTTGTTTGTATGTAGCTTTTTGAAACTCGCTATTATCTTCAGGAAAAGTATGGAAGGTTAATTATGCTGCTACTATCATTGTATTTTTATGCCTTTTTAACTTTGTATAACTATTTATATTTTTAACCTGTTGCATTTTATGTGTTATCCTGGCTCTACAAAACTCTTGCACATTATTTTGCGTCTCACAGATGAAATGGATGGTTTTCTTTTATTTTATACCAAAGGAATATGTTATGTCTGTATGTTTTAAAATGTACTTTTATGAATGTAATGTTTTACATTCGAATAAAGATATTTGATTGATTGATTGATTGACTTACAACTAGTATTTACAAATGGTTTGGTTTAAGTACAGTCTGTGGGCTGTCTTTTGTTTCTGTCCTAAGTGTTGATCTGTGGGTTAAATGTGTGTTTAAATGTCTGTGGTTTGTAATTAGTGGTACTTGTGTGAGTAAGTAGCGATTGCGCTCTTGGTGCAAGAATGGCTAGCCTTAAGCGTGCTGTATTGTGTGTATGACACCCGTTTTGAAAATGTCTGGAATGAGCTCAATGTGGTTTTTTTTTCATCATTCTGTTATGCAAAATATCATTAACATCAAAAATATATTTTAAAATAATCCAGCAATGAATTATATAATATATGCTAAATAGCTGCACGCTATCATTAAATTGACAGAGTAAGACACTATACATGTGTGCAAATTGCCACGATGCTAAAGATAAAAGTAGAATTCATATTGAATAGAAATAAAAAAAAGCTTCAAAAACGAAATTGTGTGTTTTGCAATAAATAAATTAAGATACAATATGTCACAGCATTTGTCCTTACGTATTAGGTATTAAAAGGCATTCACATTATATGAGTGAGTTGGTTGTTGCTGAACTAAATACACATTACATAACGACAGATTTGTGCTGGCTTGAAAGGCTGGCTTGAAAGGTGTGTGAATTCAACGCCTGTTCATCACAAGCAGCTGTGTCAGCTCGTGGGTATTTCTGACTCCAGGCCACAGAAAGAAAGAATGCTGAAGTCCACTACATCTTAAGTCAGTGCAAACACGGTGTAAAACCCTGCATTTCAGACTGCTGTTTTAAAAGTTAGAAATATAGTTTCATTATTTTGGATAACAGAGAACAGATTGACAGTAGGGATTTCTTTTCTTAATGCCTTTTTAAATAAGGACATCTGTGGTTTTGATGTTAAATAATGACTGTCTTTTAAAAGTGGCGCAGACTTTCATGTTTCAAGTTAGGCTTCTGTGCTTAGGGTTATGAATGAATGCGTTTAAATATGATAGGCAAGGGATGCAGCTTGCTTTTCATATGTGGACTCATCAAAATGATTGGATTTATTAAAAAAAAATATATATATATATATATATATATTTCGATTATATAAAAAAAATGTTATTAAAGATAGGTGCATTAAATTTGTTTTTTAATATTTATAATGCCTAATAATGATACTGTGACCTCCTAGCATCAAAATTGAATTTAAGCAGTGCTAGACAGCAATATGAGGTAACTTACATGTGAAATGCCACTTTACCCAGGCATACAAAACTCATTTTTATAAGGGTATACATTATACATTTCTGGTGCCACATCTCTGGGATATGTAGAGAACATTCTGGGGATGACTATTATGCAAAAACATTTTAGGATATTAATTTTATGTGCCCCAAACATCAAAGTCGTATTTGGGTAAAATTCACTATTTAAATGAGGTTATTCAAATCAGAGCAGCTTTTAAACTGCCTTAGGGTCCAGTAAATGCACACATGTAAGTATAGAATGAATAGCTGACATCTATACTGCTAGACAAGCACTCAGCACACTGCTTACAAATATAAATATGTACAAAAAACTGGTAGAAGTTATTAAGCTTACCTCTGAATTGCTGGTAGACAGGAATGGAGTGGGTTGCTGTTGAGCTCTCAGTCTCCAGGGTCACTTTGAATTGGGAGAACTAGATGGAAACCCTTGCACACAAAATGGAACAGATGCTGTAAGGGTTAAAAGTAGAAGTTCTACATTTAGAAGCCTAGCAGGGCTCAGAACCAGGTTTGCGTTGACACTTCGAAATTTGAAATGTTTTGAACGATGAAATGGCAGGGCAGGAAAAGAAAGAGAGGTTTTCTTACTTTTTTTTAGCAAAAGCAAGTTTTTGTGCACTGATATGAGCAAAAGGCAATATAATGGTATATGTGAACTCTGATTAAGAGAATGGCTCTGCCATATATATAGCACTAATGCTTTTAGGGCTAAGTTAAAGAAGCAATGGGATTTAGTTTGAATTCATGCGCCCTCATGTTACACTTGTACATTTGCTAAAGGAATTGGTGATTGGTTATTCATGTTCTTTAGCTAGCTCAATGTGCTATTTACCTCATCAGAGTTTGTTTATGCCCAGTTGCTACAAATAGGGGTTGATAGTGTTGACAGAAGTGAAACCTGTTACAGGTTTCCTACTGTCAAAATGGGGAAAGGAGGCTAGCTCCTCCACAAAATAAGGGTAGGCAAATTTATGTTTTCCCTCTCTTTTTCTCACTTTTTTTTTTAGCCTGTCTAAACTGTCTGTGAAATAGCCATGAGACATTTAATTGGCTATTCAGTAATACTGTTGTAAACATTGTTAGCATTAATAAAATGAATAAATACATATGTTATGTTACTTCCCATCCTGTCTGATGAAATTATGAAAGTTTGAGTAGTCTAGATGGCTGTTCCCTTATTTGATCTTTAAGGGGAACTAGCTGTGGGTAGTTTTTGTTCTAAACTTCTCAGGTGATAACACCATTATTGTTTTATGTTATTCTCATGCTACATGCAGTTTTGCAAGGGCATTGCTAGTTTTTATTAGCTAGTCTGTGTAAATAAACTGACAGTCCTTACTAGAGCTGATGTTGCATAGTTTGGATCGTGAAAAGTAGAATGCAGGGAAGATGCCCATGTGATCCTTAGCAAACATTTTTGAGGAAAATATTGTTTTATAGGAGTTTGTTTGTCACATGTTCTGCTGGAGAAAATGTACCCATTATGTTGAAGTTTTTAGTTCTTTATGTAATAGGAATCCCTATTAAATTAGCAGTTTTAGATTTTCCTGTTGCTCCTATAACATGAGAACATGGTCCTAAGCGTACAATGTAGGTGTTTTTATTAAGAGAAATCATTTTAGAAGTGTCTGCAGTCCTGTACAAGTAATGCAAAGTCTATGAGTAAAAGTGTAGAACATTTCCTTTTTTCTTGAGGGTCTTTAGATGAATAATATAGGAATACACAGATGTAAGGATTTGGAGTATGTCTGTATTGTTTTTTCTCTTTTCCTCAGAATTTAGTAAATGAACACAGACTTCCTTGGCTGCTTGGGATTGGGTGACGTATTACTCTTGTCAGTTCACCAAAGAGTTCCTTTTATACTTGCCAATAGGTCCAGGCTGTTGTTTTTTTTACTCTCACATAGATGAAAGTGGTTCTTGGGTGCCTTGCTAATATATGGGGCGTCCCAAGACTAGGAAGTATTCTGAGAATATCCTCACTGTTGATAGATTATTTCTGTGCCTTGTCTAAAGACCTTTTGTTCTGTCCACCAATAGATATTTGCAACCTTACAACCATTGCCAGATGGGCGCGGACATCAGATCTAGCTTGAGGAGTCAGCACATGTCCAGCTTGAAGTCAAGGTGAAGGTAACCAGCACAGGCATTGCCGGCAACTAGGACCTCAGTGAAGGTAGAAGGCCGGAAGCACTGGGATGTGAAGTGTGTACCCCTGACACTGTCTTTGGTGAAAACAGGGTCACAAATCAGAAAGGGGATATGGTGGATCAAATTTTTGATGCCCAGCTGAGAGAGTCACAGACCGACCAGAACGGCAAGAAAGTTTTTGCTTGAGGTAACCCCCTTTGAAACAAGGGTTGCTTCAGGTACTTCAGCATCACGCTCCTGAATGCTGGCTGTAAAGTCTTCATCTTTGTTGGTCAATAGATACCTGGGCACACTGGATGCAATATGTGGCCCCAACGAAAGAGCAGTGTGCCAGCAGAGCAATACAGGAGTTAGGGAAGGACTTGAGTTCAGGGTAGAGGTGCTGCCTCTCTGGTGCCTGTTAGATTGAAGTGAAGAAAACTGGTGCACTGCCCGAGACACTGGAAAGGATCGATGAGAGTATTTGCCCTGGTGGGTGATTGCCCTATCCTGAAAGAAGAAACTTTTCCCTTGAAACTGAGCCATGATTCCTGAGTTGTGATTTGTGCAGCTCCACCGTGGGAACAACAAGAGCCTGCCTGTGAGGCTCAAACGGACACAGGGAGAAGACTCCCCTCTGGCTGGTTGTACAGCGGCTTTAATTTCCCAAGGACGACTTCTTTTTTGTTAAAAATGTACCCCATTGGTCGTCCCATTTTTGAGGAGGAGCAGCCCTTTGCAGCTCTTTGTCCTAATTCTCGTGGCCCTGTGTGGTCCTCCTGATCCCTTGGACCCAGGATCATTTTTGTAATAATATGTCTGACTGCTTTAATATTTACATTAGGAATAATGTTTATTCTGCGAGAGAAAAGTTCATCTGAGCAGTTGACAAATGTTACTTTACCATTTCCTTGATTATAATGATTGATACTCTAGCCCTCATAAAGGAAACACTGGAAAAGTCTAGTGAAAATTGTATTAGGTATCTGCTGTTGGCTATTCTGAAGTTGAAATGGATGCTCACTGAAAATGTTTTTACTGGATGGTTCTAGGATTTGCTTAGGACTAGAAAGTTAATAGTTCTGTTTGTGATAATAGTCATTACTCTCTCCTGCTATCTGTATGACCCAATGCTTTGTTCCCTTTGTACTCCTGCTTATATCTTATATATACCCGCTTAACAATATTTAGAATGAGAAATGCCCACCTAGCAATGAATTAGGATATTGATACATTTATGAAAATTAATGTGCAAATATTTTCTGTGTTCCTACTGGATCATAGGAATGTCTTTAGCTCATGCTAAAAGGACCATCTGTTAAAGATTACAGGAATCTGTTAGCATGAGCTGAAAGCCATTTTGTACTTGGCAGCCATTTTAGTTAGCTATGTGCTGGCCATTTGCTGTTTCCCTCTTCCAGAGTCTTGCACATGCTCAGAAGGGCGTAGCTAGTAGAATGCACCTGCTCCTAGTATAGAACTGTCAGGCTGTTCTAACTGATGTCAGCAACGTATTACTCCTCATACTTGTTGACTGTGCATTTTCTGTATGACCATCTATTTGTGTAACTCTTCTCATGTGTACTTGAACCGCCTTCTTTTGAGCCCCTGTGTGGGTATATAAGGCCCCTGTTCTCTGTACTCCTTAGAATGCCTCCTACAGTGATTTGAGATTACTGTGTGATGCAATCTCCCTCTTCTGAGGTTAATAAATAAGATGTCTTTTATATTACAGCTTTTGTGCCAATCTCTTCTTTGCTGTTGGTTCAAAAGGACCAGGTGTATCAGTGAAACCTCTGAGAAGGTTTTGATTTCATCAAGTGGACTCTTCCACTGAGCAGCAATGTGCCAGGAGCCTCTCTGGCCTCTTTCTGCATTTCTCTTGCTTCTTTCTGCACCTTTCTTTTTCTGCTTTTCTTTTGGCTCTTTCTGCACTTCTCTTGCCTGTTTCTGCACCTGTCTTGCCTCTCCCTGCACCTCTGTTGCTTCTTTCTGCACCCCTCTTAGCTCTATATGCACCCCTCTTGCCTCTTTCTGCACCTCTCTTGCATTTTTCTGCACTCCTCTTCCCTCTTTCTGCACCTCTCTTGCCTGTTTCTGCACCTCTCTTCCCACTTTCTGTACCCCTCTTGCCTCTTTCTGTACCCCTGTTCCCTCCTTCTGTACATCTCTTGCCTCTTTTTACAATTCTCTTGCCTCTTTCTGCACCTGTTGCTTCTTTCTGCACTTCACTTGCTTCTTTGTGCACCCCTCTTGCATCTCTCTGCACCTCTCTTGGTTGTTTCTGTTCTGCTCTTGTTTCTTTCCACATCTGTCTTGCAAATTTCTGCTCCCCTCTTTGTTCTTTCTGCACCTCTCTTTCCTCTGCCTGCAACCCTCTAACCTCTGTTCCTTATTTCTGCACTTCTCTTGCTTCTTTCTGCACCTCTCCTGCCTCTTTCTGCTCCTCTCTTGTCTCTTTCTGCACCCAATTTGCTTTTTTCTGCACTTCTCTTGCCTGTTTCTGCATCTCTGTTGGTTCCTTCTGCACTGCTCTTGCTTCTGTCTCCTACTCTCTTGCACATTTATGCACCCCTCTTGCCTCTTCCTGCACCTCTGTTGTTTCTTTCTGCACCTCTCTTGCCTCTGTCTGCACCCCTGTCCCCTCTTTCTAAACCTCTTTTGCCTATTTCTGTAACTCTCTAGCCTCTTTCTGCATTTTTCCTGCCTTTTTCTGCACCTCTATGGCTTCCTTTTGCATTTCTCTTGCCTTTCTGCACCCCTATTGCCTCTTTCTGCACCTCTGTTGCTTCTTTATACACCTCTCTTGATTCTTTCTGCACCCCACTTGCTTCTTTCTGCACCCCTCTTGCCTATTTTCTGCACCTCTGTTCCTTCTTTCTGCACTTCTTTGGCTTCTTTCTGCACCCCTCTGGCCTCTTTCTGCACTGCTCTTACTTCTTTCTGCACCCCTCTTTCCTCTTTCTGTACCTCTCTTGCCTCTGTCTGCACCCCTCTTGCCTATTTTCTGCACCTCTGTTCCTTCTTTCTGTACTTCTATGGCTTCTTTCTGTACCCCTCTTGCCTCTTTGTGCACCTTTGCTGCTGCTTTCTGCACTTCTCTTGCTTCTTTCTGCACCAGTTGCATATTCCTGCACCCCCTGTGCTTCTGTGTGCACCTCTCTTGCCTCTTTCTGCATCCATCTAGCCTCTTTCTGCACCTCTTTTGCTTGTTTCTGCATTTCTTTTCCCTCTTTCTGTACCCTTCTTGCCTCCTGCATCTCTGTTTTCTTACTGCACTGCTCTTGCTTTTTCTGCACCCCTCTTGCCTTCTTCTGCACCTCTGTTGGTTCTTTCTGCACTGCTATTGCTTCTTTCAGCACCTCTTTTGCCTGTGTCTGCAATTCTCTTGCCTCGTTCAGCACTTCTCTTGCCTTCTTCTGCACTTTTCTTCCCTCTTTCTGCACCTCTCTTGCCTCTTTCTGCACCTCTCTTTCCTCTTTCAGCACCTCTTTTGCTTGTTTCTGTACTTCTTTTGCCTCTTTCTGTACCCCTCTTGCCTCCTGCACCGCTGATGTTTTTTGCTGCACTGCTCTTCCTTCTTTCAGCACCTCTTTTGCCTTTCTGCAACTCTCTTGCCTCTTTCTGCAATTCTCTTTCCTCCTTCTGTACCACATTTTCTTCTTTGTGTACTTCTCTTGCCTCTTTCTGCAACTCTGTTGCTTTTTTCTGCACTTTTTTTGCTTCTTTCTGCACTGCTGTTGCTTCTTTCTGCGCCCATCTTGCCTCTTTCTGCACCCTTCTTCCCTTTCTGCACCTCTCTTGCTTCTTTCTGCACCTCTCTTGCCTCTTTCTGCACCCTTCTTCCCTGTTTCTGCACCTCTCTTGCCTTTTTCTGCACCCCTGTTCCCTCTTTCTGCACGTTTGCCTGTTTCTGCAACTCTCTTGCATCTTTCTACAGTTCTCCTGCCTCTTTCTTTCTGCACCTCTGTTGCTTCTTTCTGAACTTCTCTTGCCTCTTTCTGCACCTCTCTTGGTTGTTTCTGAACTGCTCTTGTTTCTTTCGGCACCAGTCTTCTAAATTCATGTACCATTCTTGCCTCTTTCTGCACCCCTCTTCCCTCTTTCTGTACCTCTCTTGCCTGTATGCACCCCTCCTGCCTCTTTCTGCACTGCTCTTGCTTCTTTCTGCACCCCTCTTTCCTCTTTCTGTACCTCTCTTGCCTCTGTCTGCACCCCTCTTGCCTATTTTCTGCACCTCTGTTCCTTCTTTCTGTACTTCTATGGCTTCTTTCTGCATCCCTCTTGCCTCTTTCTGCACCTTTGCTGCTGCTTTCTGCACTTCTCTTGCTTCTTTCTGTACCAGTTGCATATTCCTGCACCCCCTGTGCTTCTGTGTGCACCTCTCTTGCCTCTTTCTGCATCCATCTAGCCTCTTTCTACACCTCTTTTGCTTGTTTCTGCATTTCTTTTCCCTCTTTCTGTACCCTTCTTGCCTCCTGCATCTCTGTTTTCTTACTGCACTGCTCTTGCTTTTTCTGCACCCCTCTTGCCTTCTTCTGCACCTCTGTTGGTTCTTTCTGCACTGCTATTGCTTCTTTCAGCACCTCTTTTGCCTGTGTCTGCAATTCTCTTGCCTCGTTCAGCACTTCTCTTGCCTTCTTCTGCACTTTTCTTCCCTCTTTCTGCACCTCTCTTGCCTCTTTCTGCACCTCTCTTGCCTCTTTCAGCACCTCTTTTGCTTGTTTCTGTACTTCTTTTGCCTCTTTCTGTACCCCTCTTGCCTCCTGCACCGCTGATGTTTTTTGCTGCACTGCTCTTCCTTCTTTCAGCACCTCTTTTGCCTTTCTGCAACTCTCTTGCCTCTTTCTGCAATTCTCTTTCCTCCTTCTGTACCACATTTTCTTCTTTGTGTACTTCTCTTGCTTCTTTCTGCAACTCTGTTGCTTTTTTCTGCACTTTTTTTGCTTCTTTCTGCACTGCTGTTGCTTCTTTCTGCGCCCATCTTGCCTCTTTCTGCACCCTTCTTCCCTTTCTGCACCTCTCTTGCTTCTTTCTGCACCTCTCTTGCCTCTTTCTGCACCCTTCTTCCCTGTTTCTGCACCTCTCTTGCCTTTTTCTGCACCCCTGTTCCCTCTTTCTGCACGTTTGCCTGTTTCTGCAACTCTCTTGCATCTTTCTACAGTTCTCCTGCCTCTTTCTTTCTGCACCTCTGTTGCTTCTTTCTGAACTTCTCTTGCCTCTTTCTGCACCTCTCTTGGTTGTTTCTGAACTGCTCTTGTTTCTTTCGGCACCAGTCTTCTAAATTCATGTACCATTCTTGCCTCTTTCTGCACCCCTCTTCCCTCTTTCTGTACCTCTCTTGCCTGTATGCACCCCTCCTGCCTCTTTCTGCACTGCTCTTGCTTCTTTCTGCACCCCTCTTTCCTCTTTCTGTACCTCTCTTGCCTCTGTCTGCACCCCTCTTGCCTATTTTCTGCACCTCTGTTCCTTCTTTCTGTACTTCTATGGCTTCTTTCTGCATCCCTCTTGCCTCTTTCTGCACCTTTGCTGCTGCTTTCTGCACTTCTCTTGCTTCTTTCTGTACCAGTTGCATATTCCTGCACCCCCTGTGCTTCTGTGTGCACCTCTCTTGCCTCTTTCTGCATCCATCTAGCCTCTTTCTACACCTCTTTTGCTTGTTTCTGCATTTCTTTTCCCTCTTTCTGTACCCTTCTTGCCTCCTGCATCTCTGTTTTCTTACTGCACTGCTCTTGCTTTTTCTGCACCCCTCTTGCATTCTTCTGCACCTCTGTTGGTTCTTTCTGCACTGCTATTGCTTCTTTCAGCACCTCTTTTGCCTGTGTCTGCAATTCTCTTGCCTCGTTCAGCACTTCTCTTGCCTTCTTCTGCACTTTTCTTCCCTCTTTCTGCACCTCTCTTGCCTCTTTCTGCACCTCTCTTGCCTCTTTCAGCACCTCTTTTGCTTGTTTCTGTACTTCTTTTGCCTCTTTCTGTACCCCTCTTGCCTCCTGCACCGCTGATGTTTTTTGCTGCACTGCTCTTCCTTCTTTCAGCACCTCTTTGCCTTTCTGCAACTCTCTTGCCTCTTTCTGCAATTCTCTTTCCTCCTTCTGTACCACATTTTCTTCTTTGTGTACTTCTCTTGCCTCTTTCTGCAACTCTGTTGCTTTTTTCTGCACTTTTTTTGCTTCTTTCTGCACTGCTGTTGCTTCTTTCTGCGCCCATCTTGCCTCTTTCTGCACCCTTCTTCCCTTTCTGCACCTCTCTTGCTTCTTTCTGCACCTCTCTTGCCTCTTTCTGCACCCTTCTTCCCTGTTTCTGCACCTCTCTTGCCTTTTTCTGCACCCCTGTTCCCTCTTTCTGCACGTTTGCCTGTTTCTGCAACTCTCTTGCATCTTTCTACAGTTCTCCTGCCTCTTTCTTTCTGCACCTCTGTTGCTTCTTTCTGAACTTCTCTTGCCTCTTTCTGCACCTCTCTTGGTTGTTTCTGAACTGCTCTTGTTTCTTTCGGCACCAGTCTTCTAAATTCATGTACCATTCTTGCCTCTTTCTGCACCCCTCTTCCCTCTTTCTGTACCTCTCTTGCCTGTATGCACCCCTCCTGCCTCTTTCTGCACTGCTCTTGCTTCTTTCTGCACCCCTCTTTCCTCTTTCTGTACCTCTCTTGCCTCTGTCTGCACCCCTCTTGCCTATTTTCTGCACCTCTGTTCCTTCTTTCTGTACTTCTATGGCTTCTTTCTGCACCCTTCTTGCCTCTTTCTGCACCTTTGCTGCTGCTTTCTGCACTTCTCTTGCTTCTTTCTGCACCAGTTGCATATTCCTGCACCCCCTGTGCTTCTGTGTGCACCTCTCTTGCCTCTTTCTGCATCCATCTAGCCTCTTTCTGCACCTCTTTTGCTTGTTTCTGCATTTCTTTTCCCTCTTTCTGTACCCTTCTTGTCTCCTGCATCTCTGTTTTCTTACTGCACTGCTCTTGCTTCTTTCTGCACCCCTCTTGCCTTCTTCTGCACCTCTGTTGGTTCTTTCTGCACTGCTATTGCTTCTTTCAGCACCTCTTTTGCCTGTGTCTGCAATTCTCTTGCCTCGTTCAGCACTTCTCTTGCCTTCTTCTGCACTTTTCTTCCCTCTTTCTGCACCTCTCTTGCCTCTTTCAGCACCTCTTTTGCTTGTTTCTGTACTTCTTTTGCCTCTTTCTGTACCCCTCTTGCCTCCTGCACCGCTGATGTTTTTTGCTGCACTGCTCTTCCTTCTTTCAGCACCTCTTTTGCCTTTCTGCAACTCTCTTGCCTCTTTCTGCAGTTCTCTTTCCTCCTTCTGTACCACATTTTCTTCTTTGTGCACTTCTCTTGCCTCTTTCTGCAACTCTGTTGCTTTTTTCTGTACTTTTTTTGCTTCTTTCTGCACTGCTGTTGCTTCTTTCTGCGCCCATCTTGCCTCTTTCTGCACCCTTCTTCCCTTTCTGCACCTCTCTTGCTTCTTTCTGCACCTCTCTTGCCTCTTTCTGCACCCTTCTTCCCTGTTTCTGCACCTCTCTTGCCTTTTTCTGCACCCCTGTTCCCTCTTTCTGCACGTTTGCCTGTTTCTGCAACTCTCTTGCATCTTTCTACAGTTCTCCTGCCTCTTTCTTTCTGCACCTCTGTTGCTTCTTTCTGAACTTCTCTTGCCTCTTTCTGCACCTCTCTTGGTTGTTTCTGAACTGCTCTTGTTTCTTTTACGGCACCAGTCTTCTAAATGTATGTACCATTCTTGCTTTTTTCTGCACCCCTCTTCCCTCTTTCTGTACCTCTCTTGCCTGTATGCACCACTCCTGCCTCTTTCTGCACTGCTCTTGCTTCTTTCTGCACCCCTCTTTCCTTTTTATGTACCTCTCTTGCCTCTGTCTGCACCCCTCTTGCCTATTTTCTGCACCTCTGTTCATTCTTTCTGTACTTCTATGGCTTCTTTCTGCACCCCTCTTGCCTCTTTCTGCACCTTTGCTGCTGCTTTCTGCACTTTTCTTGCTTCTTTCTGCACCAGTTGCATATTCCTGCACCCCCTGTGCTTCTGTGTGCACCTCTCTTGCCTCTTTCTGCATCCATCTAGCCTCTTTCTGCACCTCTTTTGCTTGTTTCTGCATTTATTTTCCCTCTTTCTGTACCCTTCTTGCCTCCTGCATCTCTGTTTTCTTACTGCATTGCTCTTGCTTCTTTCTGCACCCCTCTTGCCTTCTTCTGCACCTCTGTTGGTTCTTTCTGCACTACTATTGCTTCTTTCAGCACCTCTTTTGCCTGTGTCTGCAATTCTCTTGCCTCGTTCGGCACTTGTTGGAAGGCGTTCACCGGGGAGGCTGCGGAATGCGTTCCTGACCATCCGGGGACCCACCTCTCCCAGAGTTAGGCCGAGCAAGAGTGGGGAGGCCCTTCCTGGAAGGGTCTTGTACCTAGGATCGCACACGCTGCGCTTACTCTCTTCGGACAGAGGGACACCACACAGTAGTTCTTCGTAAGACAATATACTTTATCGTTGGTGGTAAGGGACCTTTATGATCCGAAATGCAGGTACAGTGCCACAATCAGCGGCGATCTCGTGATGGGGGTATGGGGGTAGCGGGACAGTCTTTGAGTCAGTGTCTCTGCGGAATATCCTGCGCAAAGCTCTCAATCCTCGAGCTGAGGGGATGTTGCTTCTCTCGGCAATCTCTGCCGATTCTCTTGGAAGAGGGTGCCGCGAGTCACTCAGCAGGCACAGGAGGTTCGTAGTTTGGGGAGCCGCGACGGCGTCAGCAGGGCTCAGATGGTTCAGAGTCCGGGGAGCCGCGACAGCGTCAGCAGGGCTCAGATGGTTCAGAGTTCGGGGAGCCGCGACAGCATCAGCAGGGCTCAGATGGTTCAGAGTTCGGGTAGCGTTCTTCGGTTCGGGGAGCGATCGAGCCGCGACCAGGTCAGCAGGCTCTCGTCAGTCCAGGTCTTCTCTGCCTCCCGTCCCTTCCGCACCCCTTGTTATACTTACCCTCCTCTTTGAAGTCCGGAGTCCTCGCCGAGAGGGGTCTTGGTGCCTGGGGGCGGTGTGTCGGGGCTTCCGGTCACTCGGCCCTTTGATCTGTTCAGGTGGGTCCGGGAGGGACTCCAGACACCCAGCAGGCGAGGCGCCGCTCACCGGGGGCCTGGTGGCCGATCGAAACCTCCCTCGGGGAAGAGACCAGAGGTGTGACAGGGTCGGCGCCTCTCGGTCTAGCTCGGGGGGTTTCACTCTCCCTCGGCCGGGCATGCGTGTTGGGGGTCTGGCCGGCCATCGGGATGTTGGGCCATGGGGGCCGGAAGTCTATGATATTTGAGGATCGATGCGGTTGCAGGGTGGATTGCTGGTCGGGAGGGCCCACGCCACGAGGCCGGTCTCACACGCGCCCCCCCAGCTGAAAGGCGGGGAGAACTACCCATCTACTTGGGGGTTCTCCTCGCTGAAGCGGAAGAATCGGGACAAGCCGTCCACGTTGGGGTGGTCCGTCCCGGGGCGATGTTCCACAGTGAAATCCATCCCCTGGAGGGAGATAGACCAGCGTAGCAGCTTGGGGTTTTCCCCTCGCATCTGCATCAACCACCGCAAGGGTCGGTGATCTGTTTGCACTCGGAAGTGTGTTCCGAACAGGTAGGGCCGTAGCTTTTTGAGGGCCCAGACTACTGCGAAGGTCTCTCTTTCAATTGTGCTCCACCGCTGTTCTCGGGGCAGCAGCCTTCGGCTGATGAAGGCTATGGGCTGATCTATGCCTTTGTCGTTGAACTGTGAGAGGACTGCCCCGATGCCGTGTTCCGAGGCGTCCGTCTGGACCACAAACTCCTGGGCGTAGTCGGGGGCTTCAAGCACCGGAGCAGTACATATAGCGGCTTTTAAGGCATCGAACGCTTTCTGGCATGGGGGAGTCCATTGTACATTCTTGGGGTGTTTTTTGGAGGTTAGCTCTGTGAGGGGGCCTGCGATGCTGCCATAGTTCTTAATAAACCTCTGGTAGTAACCGGTGAGGCCCAGGAAGGCCCGGACTTCCGTTTGGGTCGTTGGGGGTTCCCAGGACAAGATGGCGTCGATCTTTGGCTGGAGGGGGGCGACCTGTCCGCTTCCCACCTGGTGCCCCAGATAGGTTACGGAGCCTTGCCCAATTTGACATTTGCTGGCTTTGATGGTGAGGCCGGCCTGGCGCAGAGCCAGCAGGACTTGTCGGAGGTGCTGGAGGTGCTCGGTCCACTGGGAGCTGAATACCGCTATATCATCGAGTTACGCTGCGCTGAACCCCTCTAGTCCGGTCAGGACCCTGTTCACCAGCCACTGGAAGGTGGCCGGGGCATTCTTCATCCCAAACGGCATCACCCTAAAGTGGTAGTGCCCATCCGGAGTGGAGAAGGCGGAGCGCTCCTTGGCTCCCTCGGTGAGGGCAATCTGCCAGTATCCACAAGTTAGGTCGAAGGTGCTGAGGTAGCGAGCGGCCCCGAGGCGGTCGATGAGCTCGTCTGCGCGGTGGATAGGGTGAGCGTCCACTCGGGTGACCGCATTGAGTCCTCGGTAGTCCACGCAAAACCTCAGCTCGGGGGCGACACCAGGGGCAGCCGCTTTCGGAACCAGGACTACCGGGCTGGCCCAGGGGCTGTCGGAGGGTTCAATCACCCCGAGGGCCAACATCTTCGCTACCTCGGTCTGGATGCAGGTTCGGACCCGATCAGGGACCCGGTAGGCCCGGTGTCTCACTGGCGGGCTGTCGCCGGTGTTCACGTCGTGGACACACCAGTCGGTGACCCAAGGGGTTAGGGAGAAGAGGTCTGCGAACTGCCTTAGTAGCTGGCGGCAGTCATCGGACTGTTGGACTGTGAGGGCGGTTGACAGTCTCACCCCCTCCACGGAACCATCGGTCTCTTTCGCCCCCAGGGGGTCTGGAAGGGGCTCGGTGTCTTCTTCGGCCCCATCGTCGGTGGCCAGGAGTAAACTCAACTCCGTCCTCACAAAGTGGGGTTTGAGGCGGTTCACGTGGAGGACCCGGAGGGGGTTCCGCGGGGAATGCACATCGCCGAGATAGGTGACTTGGCTCTTCCGCTCGACCACCTTGAAGGGTCCAGTCCATTTATCTTGGAGGGCGCAGGGTTTCACCGGGGCCATGACCCAGACTTGTTGGCCCGGCTGAAACTCGACCAGCGTAGCATTCTGGTCATACCAGCGCTTCATCTCTTCCTTACTAGCCTCGAGGTTCGCCTCTGCGAGTTCTCGGAATTTCCGGGTCTGGTTGCGGAGTGCCAAGATGTATCGGAACACATCCGGAGGGGTCCCACGGAGAGTCGTTTCCCACCCCTCCTTGACCAGGCTCAGGGGTCCCCGGACGGGGTGTCCGTATAGCAGTTTGAACGGGCTGAACCCCAGAGATTTTTGTGGAACCTCTCGGTAGGCGAACAGGAGGCAAGGGAGGAGGACGTCCCATCTCCGGCGTAGAGGTTCTTCGAGGCCCATGATCATTCCTTTCAGTGTCCTGTTAAATCGCTCGACTAGGCCATTCCCTTGGGGGTGGTATGGGGTGGTGAACTTGTACGATACTCCGCACTGCTGCCATAGGGACCTCATGTATTTGGAGATAAAGTTCGTGCCCCGATCACTCACGACTTCGCGAGGGAACCCCACGCGGGAGGAGATCCCCATCAAGGCCCGGCCTACCACGGGGGCCGTCACGGTGCGGAGGGGAATGGCTTCGGGGTAGCGGGTGGCATGGTCCACCAGGACGAGGATGAACCGGTGGCCCTGGGCAGTCTTGGGATCCAGTGGTCCCACGATGTCGATGCCTACCCGCTCAAAAGGGGTACTGACAACGGGGAAGGGTTGTAGCGGAGCCTTGCACTTCCCCCCACTCTTTCCGCTGGCCTGGCACGTGAGGCAGGACTTGCAGTGGGCCTCCACATTCGCTCGCATCTTGGGCCAATAGAAGTGGGTGACGAGTCGCTGGTAGGTCTTATCTTGGCCTAAGTGTCCGGCCAAGGGTACATCATGGGCCAGGCCCAGGAGGAGATTTCGGAAGCGCAGGGGTACCACCAGTACTCGGGCCGATCCCAACTCGGCCGACTTTTGCTCGCTGTACAGGAGGCCGTTTTCCCAGTATACCCAGTGGGTTCCGGTCCGGTCGCCTGCGGCTTGGGTCTCGGCCTGCTGTCGGGTCCAATGAGAGAAGGGCAGGTGGATTGTTCTTGGCAGAATTCTTCTCGGGAGGGGCCTCCCTCGCAGTGCCACTGGGCCATTTCTGGCAGGTCCCCGAGCTCGGTCAGGGGTTCGGGATCTGGAGGCATGGGCCCCTCGTCGGGAATGGTCGCTTCTTCCGGAAGGGGGTCGTCGGGCTCGGGTGGTGCATCCCGGACCTCGGGGATGGTGGCGGTGTTCAGCGGAATGGCCTCACCTCCCCCGGAGGAAGGCAATCGGAGAGTCATCGAGCGCGTGGTGGCGCATACCCATTCGGGTAGGCCCATCATCTCGAGATGGGCTCTTCGTTCCACTTGTCCCCACGGGGAATTCTCAAGGTCGTTGCCCAGGAGGCAGTCTACGGGCTGGGAGGTTCGGACTGCCACCTTCAACTTGCCGGTGACTCCCCCCCATTCGAAGGGTACCAGGGCCATCCGGCAGAGGCTCTCAGAATTGTCTGACGATATGACTGGACAAAAGGCGTCGGGCAGGATCTGATCTTCGGAGACCAGGTGACAGTGAACCGCCGTGACACTCGCCCCCGTGTCCCGGAGGCCCTCGACGCGGTGACCGTTGACCGTCACCTGCTGTCGGTACTTCTTCGTGTTGGCGGGCAGGGATGTTCCGGTGACCATCTCTCGGTCCCCTAGGGAGACCAAGGCCATGGCGGCTGGTTCCCATTCTTCGGAGTCTTCCATCTCCTCCCCCAGGGCTACGGAGGCCATTTGCCGAGCCGGCGGGGTTGTCTGGGCGGGTCGTTGGTACATGGGACATTGAGGATCACTGGCATAGTGTCTGGGCTGTTGGCAGCGAAAACAGGTGATCCTCACTCGGGGCCCAGACCTCCCCTGTGGCCCGGTGCCAGCTGGAGGTGGGGCTGGAAAGGGCGGAGGTTGTCCTCTGGGGGGACTGTGCTGGGACCCCCCCGGGAGTTCTCTTGGCCGGCCTTGATTCCCTCCGCCCCTCTGGCGGGGGGGTCCCTGACTGTGGCGACCGTAGTCTCCCACGGGACCCCGGGAGGCCCGGGTGTTCACCCATCGGTCAGCCTCGACGGCCAGTTTCCGAGGGTCCGTGAGTTTGCTGTCCAGGAGGTGCTGGCGTAACTCCACAAAGCAATTGGCGGACAAGTGTTCCCACGCGATTAGATCGAACAGCTCCTCAAAGGTGGAGACCTTGCTGCCCTTGATCCACCCGTCCAAGGCCCGGCTGTAAAAGTTCACGTACTCCACCCATGTGGTACCGGGTATCTTCTTGCAGTCTCTAAATCGTTGCCGGTACATTTCGGGGGTGAGCCCATATCTGGCTACTAGGGCCTCCTTCATGTGGCTGTAGGAGTTCATCACCGTGGAGGGCAGGTCCAGCAGGGTATCCCTCCCTTCGCTCAGGAACCGGCCCCACAGCCCAGCCCCCAGTCTTTCTGTGGGACTCGGTGGGAGGTCATGGCGACTTCGTAGGCCTTGAACCATTGCTGGATGTCGTCGTTCTTATAGTATTCCTTCACCACATCCTTGGGGATGTGGACCTTTGGTTCCACGACGGAGGATAGGGGTTGAGTTCCCGAGGGTCCGGCTTCCGCATTCTTAGCCTTGAGCTCGATCTCCTTCAGGCTGCGTTCGTGCTCCAGTTGGAGTTTTCTTTCTTCGTGCTCTCTCTGTCGTTTCTTTTCCTCGAGTTCTCCTTGTAGGCGTAATTGTTCTACCGCCAGTTTCTTTTCGGCCAGTTTCAGCTCACCCTCGATTTTTAACTTTGCTAGCTCTAGTTCGTGGTGGCGACCCCTTTCTCGGTCCGCTAGTTCCTCTGGGGATAGGCCCCCCTCGGGGGCACCGTTCCTCCCCGGGATGCTTCGTGGTTCGTTTGGCGACTCTCCTTCTGTTTGTGTCCGGGGAGCTCCTGCCTCGACCCAGGTTTTTAATGCTCCCTGGAAGTCCTCTTTCGTGCTTAATCCGGTGGTAGTGATTCCAAGGTCTTTGCAAAATTGTTTCAGTTCTCGGTGCGTATAAGATTCCAACTGATCCTCTCAGAATGACGTGCCCGTGTTGGTACCTGCGGCACCTAGGGATGTTTCTCCTTCCATTCCTTCTTGGTAGTGCGTCAGCCGTTTACTGCACGATCTCTAGGTGTTGGCTCGGATCCCGTCGTCTGCCACCAAATGTTGGAAGGCGTTCACCGGGGAGGCTGCGGAATGCGTTCCTGACCATCCGGGGACCCACCTCTCCCAGAGTTAGGCCGAGCAGAGTGGGGAGGCCCTTCCTGGAAGGGTCTCGTACCTATGATCGCACACGCTGCGCTTACTCTCTTCGGACAGAGGGACACCACACAGTAGTTCTTCGTAAGACAATATACTTTATCGTTGGTGGTAAGGGACCTTTATGATCCGAAATGCAGGTACAGTGTCACAATCAGCGGCGATCTCGTGATGGGGGTATGGGGGTAGCGGGACAGTCTTTGAGTCAGTGTTTCTGCGGAATATCCTGCGCACAGCTCTCAATCCTCGAGCTGAGGGGATGTTGCTTCTCTCGGCAATCTCTGCCGATTCTCTTGGAAGAGGGTGCCGCGAGTCACTCAGCAGGCACAGGAGGTTCGTAGTTTGGGGAGCCGCGACGGCGTCAGCAGGGCTCAGATGGTTCAGAGTTCGGGGAGCCGCGACAGCGTCAGCAGGGCTCAGATGGTTCAGAGTTTGGGGAGCCGCGACAGCGTCAGCAGGGCTCAGATGGTTCAGAGTTCGGGGAGCCGCGACAGCGTCAGCAGGGCTCAGATGGTTCAGAGTTCGGGTAGCGTTCTTCGGTTCGGGGAGCGATCGAGCCGCGACCAGGTCAGCAGGCTCTCGTCAGTCCAGGTCTTCTCTACCTCCCGTCCCTTCCGCACCCCTTGTTATACATCCCCTCCTCTTTGAAGTCCGGAGTCCTCGCCGAGAGGGGTCTTGGTACCTGGGGGCGGTGTGTCGGGGCTTCCGGTCGCTCGGCCCTTTGATCAGTTCAGGTGGGTCCGGGAGGGACTCCAGACACCCAGCAGGCGAGGCGGCCGCTCACTGGGGGCCTGGTGGCCGATCGAAACCTCCCTCGGGGAAGAGACCAGAGGTGTGACAGGGTCGGCGCCTCTCGGTCTGGCTTGGGGGGTTTCACTCTCCCTCGGCCGGGCATGCGTGTTGGGGGCCTGGCCGGCCATTGGGATGTTGGGCCATGGGGGCCGGAAGTCTATGATATTTGAGGATCGATGCGTTTGCAGGGTGGATTGCTGGTCGGGAGGGCCCACGCCACGAGGCCGGTCTCACAGCACTTCTCTTGCCTTCTTCTGCACCATTCTTCCCTCTTTCTGCACCTCTCTTGCCTCTTTCAGCACCTCTTTTGCTTGTTTCTGTACTTCTTTTGCCTCTTTCTGTACCCCTCTTGCCTCCTGCACCGCTGATGTTTTTTGCTGCACTGCTCTTCCTTCTTTCAGCACCTCTTTTGCCTTTCTGCAACTCTCTTGCCTCTTTCTGCAATTCTCATTCCTCCTTCTGTACCACACTTTCTTCTTTGTGCACTTCTCTTGCCTCTTTCTGCAACTCTGTTGCTTTTTTCTGCACTTTTTTCGCTTCTTTCTGCACCCATCTTGCCTCTTTCTGCACCCTTCTTCCCTTTCTGTACCTCTCTTGCTTCTTTCTGCACCTCTCTTGCCTCTTTCTGCACCCTTCTTCCCTGTTTCTGCACCTCTCTTGCCTTTTTCTGCACCCCTGTTCCCTCTTTCTGCACGTTTGCCTGTTTCTGCAACTCTCTTGCATCTTTCTACAGTTCTCCTGCCTCTTTCTTTCTGCACCTCTGTTGCTTCTTTCTGAACTTCTCTTGCCTCTTTCTGCACCTCTCTTGGTTGTTTCTGAACTGCTCTTGTTTCTTTCGGCACCAGTCTTCTAAATTTATGTCCCATTCTTGCCTCTTTCTGCACCCCTCTTCCCTCTTTCTATACCTCTCTTGCCTGTATGCACCCCTCCTGCCTCTTTCTGCACCTGTTCCTTCTTTCTGCACTTCTCTTGCTTCTTTCTGCACCTCTCTTGCACACTTCGTGCCCCTTGTGCCTCTGTGTGCACCTCTCTTGCCTCCTTCTGTACCCATCTAGCCTCTTTCCTCACCTCTTTCGCTTGTTTCTGTACTTCTCTTGCCTCTTTCTGTACCCCTCTTGCCTCCTACACCTGTTGTTTCTTACTGCACTGCTCTTGCTTCTTTCTGCACCTCTCTTATACATTTCTGCACCCCTCTTGCCTCCTTCTGCACCTCTGTTGGTTCTTTCTGCACTGCTCTTGCTTCTTTCAGCACCTCTTTTACCTGTTTCTGCGATTCTCTCGCCTCTTTCTGCACTTCTCTTGCCTTCTTCTGCACCTCTCTTGCTTCTTTCTGCACTTCTCTTCCCTCTTTCTGCACCTCTCTTGCTTCTTTCTGCAACCCCTCCTGCCTCTTTCTGCACCCTTCTTCTCCTTTCTGCACCCTTCTTCCCTCTTTCTACACCTCTCTTCTCTCTTTCTGCACTTCTCTTGCCTCTTTCTGGACCTCAGTTGTTTCTTTCTGCACTGCTATTCCTTCAGTCTGTTACTCTCAATTGCACATTTGTGCAACCCTCTTGCCTCTTTCTGCACCTCTGTTGGTTCTTTCTGCACCTCTCTTGCCCCTGTGTGCACCCCGGTTCCCTCTTTCTGCACCTATTGTGCCTGTTTCTGCAATTCTCTTGCACCTTTCTTGCTTCTTTCTGCACCTCTGTTGCTTCCTTCTGTACTTCTCTTCCCTCTTTCTGCACCTATCTTGCCTCTTTCTGCACCTCTGTTGCTTCTTTCTATACCTCTCTTGCTTCTTTCTGCACCCCCTTGCCTCTTTCTGCACCCTTCTTCCCTCTTTGTGCACCTCTGTTGCCTCTTTCTGCACCTCTGTTGCCTCTTTCTGCACCCCTCTTGCCTCTTTGCGCACCCTTCTTCCCTCTTTCTACACCTCTCTTCCCTCTTTCTGCACCTCTCTCGCCTCTTTCTGCACATCTGTTGCCTGTTTCTGCAACTCTCTTGCCTCTTTCTACAGTTCTTTTGCCTCTTTCTGCACCTGTGTTGCTTCTTTCTGCCCTTCTCTTGCCTCTATCTGCACCTCTCTTGGTTGTTTCTGTACCTGTCTGTTGGACAGGCCACACGAAGGGCTTGCTCCCTCCCCGCACGACAGGGCCCGAGCTCCGGCCCACCAGGCATAACCCACGAAAAGCACCTGTACCCCGTCTCCCGACGGCTCTTCTGCCTTCGGACCTCTACTCATCACGGGGCCCAGCCCCACCGGCTCCCCCGGCCGGTTCAAGCCGCCATCTTGGGCCCTGCACCACGAGGCCGCGTGGCCTCGCCCCGACCCTAACCCCGGGCCTGACCGGCCCCGACATCCCGGCACCACCATCCACCCGGGAGGTGAGCGGACCACTTGGCAGGTCAATGGGAGGACGAAGTGTCAAGAGCTCTTCCCCCGCCAGGTGCCGATCGCCTCCAGCTCCCCCAGGCGCTGGCTCCACCCCCTGCTGGGTGTCTGGACACCTTCATCCCGGGCCCTCCGACCTCCAAGTGCGAGGGTCCGGACATCAAAGAGCGCCTGCCCTATAACTGGGGCAACTCCGGAGCAGGAAGGCAGTTGTATCCTAGAGTCGAGAGACACCGAGAGAACTCAGCCTTGACGGACTACTGGCGCTGCCGTAGCCCGCTCTTGTGAACCATCGTCCTGCCTGCTGGCGCTGCCGCGGCCTTCTGCAACATCCATCCTCGTCGGGACCTGCTGGCGCTGCCGCGGCCCGTTGTAACAACCATCCTCACCGGGACCTGCTGGCGCTGCCGCGGACCGTACATCGACCATCTTTCCGGGACCTGCTGGCGCTGCCGCGGACCGTGTGCCGACCATCTCGACTGGGACCTGCTGGCGCTGCCGCGGCCCGTACCAACTAACCCACCAAGCTCGAGGATTGTGAGCTAGTCATCACCTCATCCGAACTACCTGACTGGTAACCAGACTGTCCCGCTCCCCCTTACCCTGCATTGAGAGACTTGAATCGAGGGGACCCCTGAGTCCAGACCTCCTTGTACCATTCAACCGTACCTTAAGAAGGGCTTATAAAGAACACTGAACCTTATCCGTGGGTGGTATCTGTCTGTGGGGGGGAAGTTACTTGTCTGTACGATCGCTGGAGACGGCTCTCCCCGGAGGCCTCTCCTCCTGACCCCGGCCGACCCTCCCGGTCCGTCTACCCTTTCTAACATTGGTGGCCAGCGGCGCGATCCGAATCAACGCGTAATCGTACAGAGAGTAGCTCACCCCACGACAAAAACACGATGTCAGCCAAAGATAGCAGCTCCACCGAGAAATTCCAAATGGATAAGTTAGAAGAATATAGCCACCGCAAACTGAGACAATTCTGCATAGAACTTGGCATTGCTACCACCGGCCTGAGCACCAAGGATGATCTAAAGCACGCCCTAGAGTTGTGGACAGAAACTGGGGTCGCCGGACCCTCCGACCAAAGCAGCATCACACCAGAGAGGAACGCCACGGCTCCCGAGGAGCGGGGAACGGGCCTCTCGCAGGAGGAGATCCGAGAAAGAGAAAGAACCAGATTGCACGAGTTGGAAATGGCACGACTCAAGATGGATGGGGAACTCAAGTTAGCTGAACAGAAACTCAACCTCGAGCATATGCGGCTCCGAGAAGAACGAGAAGAGAAGCAGAGACAGAGAGAGCTGGAGGAGAAAAAAATAACGCTCGAGCACGAGCGCCAACTAGCGGAGATAGAACTTCGGAAACAGAATAAAGAACTGGGGGTGCCTGAGCGACCACACACCCCGGGGCCAATCGAGAAAAAAGTCCACATCCCCAAGGATGTTGTCCGCGAGTATGTCCGAGAAGACGACATACAACAGTGGTTTAAAGCCTACGAGATCGCCATGACCTCCCACCGGATCGACCGGAGTGATTGGGGAGCCGGACTTTGGGGGAGGTTTGTCAACGAGGGTCGCGATGCCCTACTGCAGCTCCCCGATCACCAAATGTCGTCCTACGACCACATGAAGGCTGCCCTCCTCACCCGCTACGGCCTCACACCCGAGATGTACCGCCAGAGGTTCAGAGATTGCACCCGGATCCCAGGTACAACTTGGGTAGAATACGTGAACTATTTTAGCCGTGCCTTCGAGGGTTGGATCAAGGGGAGCCATGTCACCACCTACGAACAACTCTTTAACCTTATGGTATGGGAGCACCTGTCGAACAACTGTTTCGTCGAGCTCAGGCAGCACCTCCTCGACAGTAAGCTAACTGACCCCCGGCAGCTCGCCGCCGAAGCTGACCGATGGGAAAGCACCCGGGTGGGCCGGAGGGGGCCACACGAACAGAACAGAAGCAACCCAGGCCAGCACCGTCCTCGGGGAGGAGGAGGGGGCCAGGGGCGAGGGAGAGACGCCTTGCCAGCAACACCCGTGGCCAGCACCCCGCCTCCGGCCGGCCGGGGCAACCCCCCGTGGCGTCCTGGGTTCCGAGCCAACGTCACGTGCCACCGATGCCAGCGAGTCGGCCACTACGCCAATGACCCGAGCTGCCCGCAGAACCAAACACCCAAGCCCCGCCAGGTAGCGGCCGCCGCCCTGGGGGAAGAGCGATTATCGGAGGAACAGGAAGAGTATGAGCCGGCCCAGCAAGAGTGGGAACCGGCCGCCATGGTCCTGGCGTGCCTAGGGGGAAGAGACATGGTCCCGTGGGCCCCCCTACCCGCTAACACCAGGAAATACGGTCAGTGGGTGACCATTAATGGACATCGGGCCGAGGCCTTGCGTGACACAGGCGCCAGTGTGACGGCCGTCCGCTGTCACCTGGTGAAGCCCGAGCAGATCCTGCCGAACATTCTCTGCCCCGTCCGCTCGGCAGACAACTCTGAGAGTATGTGTCAAATGGCCTGCGTCCCGTTCGAATGGGGAGGGGTCTCCGGCCTGTTGAAGGTGACGGTCCGGGACGACGCCCCCGTGGACTGCCTCCTGGGGAATGACCTCGAGAGTTCCCCGTGGGCCACCGTTGAGAGAAGAGAGCACCTGGGGATGCTGGGCCTCCCGGACTGGGCCTGCGTAACCACCCGGTCCATGGCCGCCCGTGCCGTCCCCCGATCAGAAGAACCGGAATGGCCAGCACCTCCGCCCCCGGTCGCCCCAGTAGAAGACAACGACGAGGCCAGCCTCCCAGACCCGACGACCGAAGGGGACGCGCAACCCCAGAACCTTCCTGACCTGGCTCAGTGGCATCAAGAAGGGGGGCCCACCCAAGAACAGTTCCGCCAGGAACAAAAGACCTGTCCCTCCCTCGAGGGACTCCGCCAACAAGCCAGCGCCCAGAACGCAGGAGACTCCACCGGAACTCACTGGGTCTACTGGGATAACGACCTGCTATACAGCGAGCAAAGAATCGCCGAGCTGGGGGCCGGTCGAGTACTGGTGGTACCTCTCCGCTTCAGGGACTTCCTGCTCAACCTGGCCCACGATGTCCCCCTGGCTGGACACCTGGGCCAGGACAAAACGTACAGCCGCCTAGTGACCCACTTTTTCTGGCCGAAAATGAGGAACGACGTCCTGAACCACTGCCGATCTTGCCCCACATGCCAAGCCAGCGGGAAGAGTGGTCGGAAGCTGAAAGCCCCTCTGCAACCCTTCCCTGTGGTCACCACCCCGTTCGAGAGGGTGGGGATAGACATTGTGGGGCCTCTGGACCCCCGCACGGCGCAAGGACACAGGTTCATCTTAGTACTGGTGGACCATGCCACCCGCTACCCCGAGGCGGTGCCCCTACGGACCGTGACAGCTCCGGTGGTTGGCCGGGCCCTAATGGGGATCTTCTCCCGGGTAGGCTTCCCCCGAGAAGTCGTCAGCGACCGAGGCACGAACTTTATATCCAAATACATGAAGTCCCTCTGGCAACAATGCGGGGTCACCTACAGATTCACGACCCCCTATCACCCCCAAGGGAACGGACTAGTGGAGCGTTTTAACCGCACTCTCAAGGGGATGATTGGGGGATTGGAAGAGCCCCTCCGTCGCCAGTGGGATGTACTACTCCCGTGCCTCCTCTTCGCCTACCGAGAAGTTCCCCAGAAGTCCCTCGGTTTTAGCCCTTTCGAACTCCTGTACGGGCACCCTGTGCGAGGGCCCCTCAGCCTAGTAAAAGAAGGTTGGGAGATGGCCCCCCTAAAGACCCCTCCAGACGTCTTCAAATACCTCCTGGCCCTACGCAATCAGACCCGGCGCTTCAGAGAGATGGCCAAGGCGAACCTCGAGGCCAGCCAGGAGGACATGAAGAGGTGGTATGATCACAATGCCTCCTCCGTTGAGTTCGAGCCTGGACAACAAGTATGAGTGATGTCCCCCACCGAACCATGTGCCTTGCAAGATAAGTGGACGGGGCCCTTCAAAGTGGTCGAGCGCAAAAGCCCCGTCACTTACCTCATCGACCTGGGGACCTCCCGGAACCCCCTTCGGGTCCTCCACACCAACCGACTCAAACCACACTTTGTGCGCTCAGAACTCAGCCTCCTGATGGCTACGGACAGTGGGGCAGAGGAAGACTCCGAACCCCTCCCGGATCTTCTGAAGACTCAGGAGAATGACGGCTCCGTGGACGGGGTCCGGCTCTCTGACGCCCTCACTTCGGAGCAACGCCAGGGCTGCCGGAACCTCCTGCTGCAGTTCGCTACCCTGTTCTCCCTCACCCCCGGGGTCACCCCTTGGTGTTTGCACGACGTGGACACCGGGGACAGTCCCCCTGTCCGACACCGGGCCTACCGCGTACCAGATCGGGTACGGGCCTGCATACAGGAGGAAGTGGCCAAGATGCTCACAATCGGGGTCATCGAGCCCTCGGACAGTCCCTGGGCCAGTCCGGTTGTATTGGTCCCCAAAGCCGCTGCCCCCGGCACCGCACCTGAACTGAGATTCTGCGTCGACTACCGGGGCTTGAACGCTGTCACCCGGACCGACGCTCATCCGATCCCCCGAGCAGACGAGCTGATCGACCGGCTGGGGGCCGCCCGCTACCTCAGTATCTTCGACCTAACAGCGGGCTACTGGCAGATCGGCCTCACACCCAGGGCTCAGGAACGGTCAGCCTTCTCTACCCCCGATGGCCACTACCAATTCAAGGTCATGCCCTTCGGCATGAAGAATGCCCCCGCCACGTTTCAACGCCTCGTGAACCAGGTCTTGGCGGGGCTCGAAGAGTTCAGCGCTGCCTACCTGGACGATATCGCTGTATACAGCCGCCACTGGCCCGACCACCTCCGTCACCTCCAAGAGGTCCTACAGGCCCTCCAGCGGGCCGGCCTCACAATTAAGGCCGGCAAGTGCCAACTTGGCCAAGGGTCTGTGACCTACCTTGGGCACCAAGTGGGAAGCGGGCTGGTGGCCCCGCTACAACTTAAGATTGCTGCCATCCAGTCCTGGCAGCCCCCCGTCACCCAGACCGAGGTCCGAGCCTTCTTGGGGCTCACCGGCTACTACCGGCGGTTCGTGAAGGACTACGGCAGCATCGTGGGGCCCCTCACGGGTCTCACGTCCAAGAACCAACCGAAGCGGATTAACTGGACCCCCGATTGTCAAGCGGCCTTCGAGAAGCTGAAGGCCGCTCTATGCACCGCCCCTGTGCTCCAGGCCCCCGATTACAGTCGGGAATTCGTGGTACAGACCGACGCCTCCGACCACGGCATCGGAGCCGTCCTTTCTCAGTTAAACCCCGAAGGTCATGACCAGCCGGTGGCCTTCATCAGTCGACGTCTCCTGGCCCGAGAACAGCGCTGGAGCACCATCGAGAGGGAGGCCTTCGCAGTGGTGTGGGCCCTCAAAAAGCTCCGGCCCTATCTCTTCGGTACCCACTTCCGGGTACAAACCGACCATCGACCCCTGCAGTGGCTGATGCAGATGCGGGGGGAGAACCCAAAACTCTTGCGCTGGTCCATTTCCCTGCAGGGAATGGACTTCACTGTGGAGCACCGACCAGGCCAAGACCACGCCAACGCGGATGGCCTGTCCCGCTTTTTCCGCCTCGACGAAGAGAGTCCCCAAGGAGATGGGTGACTCTCCCCGCCTTCAGCTGGGGGGGACGCATGTTGGGCAGGCCACACGAAGGGCTTGCTCCCTCCCCGCACGACAGGGCCCGAGCTCCGGCCCACCAGGCATAACCCACGAAAAGCACCTGTACCCCGTCTCCCGACGGCTCTTCTGCCCTCGGACCTCTACTCATCACGGGGCCCAGCCCCACCGGCTCCCCCGGCCGGTTCAAGGCGCCATCTTGGGCCCTGCACCACGAGGCCGCGTGGCCTCGCCCCGACCCTAACCCCGGGCCTGACCGGCCCCGACATCCCGGCACCACCATCCACCCGGGAGGTGAGCGGACCACTTGGCAGGTCAATGGGAGGACGAAGTGTCAAGAGCTCTTCCCCCGCCAGGTGCCGATCGCCTCCAGCTCCCCCAGGCGCTGGCTCCACCCCCTGCTGGGTGTCTGGACACCTTCATCCCGGGCCCTCCGACCTCCAAGTGCGAGGGTCCGGACATCAAAGAGCGCCTGCCCTATAACTGGGGCAACTCCGGAGCAGGAAGGCAGTTGTATCCTGGAGTCGAGAGACACCGAGAGAACTCAGCCTTGACGGACTACTGGCGCTGCCGTAGCCCGCTCTTGTGAACCATTGTCCTGCCTGCTGGCGCTGCCGCGGCCTTCTGCAACATCCATCCTCGTCGGGACCTGCTGGCGCTGCCGCGGCCCGTTGTAACAACCATCCTCACCGGGACCTGCTGGCGCTGCCGCGGACCGTACATCGACCATCTTTCCGGGACCTGCTGGCGCTGCCGCGGACCGTGTGCCGACCATCTCGACCGGGACCTGCTGGCGCTGCCGCGGCCCGTACCAACTAACCCACCAAGCTCGAGGATTGTGAGCTAGTCATCACCTCATCCGAACTACCTGACTGGTAACCAGACTGTCCCGCTCCCCCTTACCCTGCATTGAGAGACTTGAATCGAGGGGACCCCTGAGTCCAGACCTCCTTGTACCATTCAACCGTACCTTAAGAAGGGCTTATAAAGAACACTGAACCTTATCCGTGTGTGGTATCTGTCTGTGGGGGGGAAGTTACTTGTCTGTACGATGGCTGGAGACGGCTCTCCCCGGAGGCCTCTCCTCCTGACCCCGGCCGACCCTCCCGGTCCGTCTACCCTTTCTAACACTGTCTTGGTTGTTTCTGTACTGCTTGTTTCTTTCTGCACCGGTCTTTCAAATTTCTGCACCCCTCTTGCCTCTTTCTGCACCCATCTTCCCTCTTTCTGTATCTCTCTTGCCTGTATGCACCCCTCTTGCCTCTTTCTGCACCTCTGTTCCTTCTTTCTGTACTTCTCTAGCTTATTTCTGCACCCCTTTTGCCTCTTTCTGCACCTTTGCTGCCTCTTTCTGCACCCTTCGTGCCTCTGTATGCACCTCTCATGCCTCTTTCTGCTCCTCTCTTGCTTCTTTCTGCATCGCTCTTGCCTCTTTCCGCACCTCTATTGCTTGTTTCTGCACTTCTTTTGCCTCTTTCTGTACCCCTCTTGCCTCCTGCACCTGTTTCTTACTGCAGTGCTCTTGCTTCTTTCTACATCTCTCTTACAAATTTCTGAACCCCTTTCGCCTCCGTCTGCACCTCTGTTGGTTCTTTCTGCACTGCTCTTGCTTCTTTCAGCACCTCTTTTGCTTGTTTCTGCAATTCTATTGCCTCTTTCTGAACTTCTCTTGCCTCTTTCTGCACCCCTCCTGCCTCTTCTGCACTTCTTTTGCTTGTTTATGCACTTTGTTTGCCTCATTCTGTACCCCTCTTGCTGCCTGCACCTCTGTTGCCTATTTCTGCACCCCTCTTGCCTCTTTCCGCACCTATTTTGCTTGTTTCCTGCACATCTTTAGCCTCTTTCTATACCCCTCTTGCCTCTTTCTACACCCTTGTTTTTTTCTGCACTGCTCTTGCTTCTTTCTACACCTCTCTTGCCAATTCCTGCACCACTCTTGCCTCTTTCTGCACCCCTCTTGCCTCCTTCTGCACCTCTGTTGGTTCTTTCTGCACTGCTCTTGATTCTTTCTGCACCTCTGTTGCTTCTTTCTGCACCTCTCTTGCCTTTTTCTGTAACCCTCTTGCTTCTTTCTGCACCTCTGTTGCTTCTTTCTGCACTTCTCTTGCCTCTTTCTGCACCTCTGTTCCTTCTTTCTGTACTTCTCTAGCTTATTTCTGCACCCCTTTTGCCTCTTTTTGCACCTTTGCTGCTTCTTTCTGCACCCCTCATGCCTCTGTATGCACCTCTCATGCCTCTTTCTGCTCCTCTCTTGCTTCTTTCTACATCCCTCTTGCTTCTTTCCACTCCTCTATTGCTTGTTTCTGCACTTCTTTTGCCTCTTTCTGTACCCCTCTTGCCTCCTGCACCTGTTTCTTACTGCACTGCTCTTGCTTCTTTCTGCATCTCTCTTACAAATGTCTGCACCCCTTTTGCCTCCTTCTGCACCTCTGTTGGTTCTTTCTGCACTGCTCTTGCTTCTTTCAGCACCTCTTTTGCCTGTTTCTGCGATTCTATTGCCTCTTTCTGCACCCCTCTTGCCTCTTTCTGCAACTCTTTTGCTTCTTTCTGTACTTCTGTTGCTTCTTTCTGCACCCATCTTGCCTCTTTCTACACCCTTCTTCCCTCTTTCTGTACCTCTCTTCTTTCTTTCTGCACCCTTCTCCTTTCTGCACCCTTCTTCCCTCTTTCTACACCTCTCTTCTCTCTTTCTGCACCTCTCTTGCCTCTTTCTGCACCCCTGTTCCCTCTTTCTGCACATCCCTTGCCTGTTTCTGCAACTCTCTTGCTCTTTCTGTACCCCTCTTGCCTCCTTCTACACCACTGTTGTTTATTTCTGCGCTGCTCTTGCTTTTTTCTGCACTCCTCTTGCCTCTTTCTGCACTTTTTTTGCTTGTTTATGCACTTTGTTTGCCTCATTCTGTACCCTTCTTGCTGCCTGCACCTCTGTTGCCTCTTTCTGCACCTCTCGTCTCTTTCTGCACCCCTCTTGCCTCTTTCCGCACCTCTTTTGCTTGTTTGCTGCACTTCTTTAGCCTCTTTCTATACCCCTCTCGCCTCCTTCTGCACCTTTGTTGTTTTTTTCTGCACTGCTCTTGCTTCTTTCTGCACCTCTCTTGCCAATTCCTGCACCACTCTTGCCTCTTTCTGCACCCCTCTTGCCTCCTTGTGCACCTCTGTTGGTTCTTTCTGCACTGCTTTTGCTTCTTTCTGCACCTCTCTTGCCTCTTTCTGCAACCCTCTTGCTTCTTTCTGCACCTGTTGCTTCTTTCTGCACTCCTCTTGCCTCTTTCTGCACCCCTATTGCCTCTTTGTGCAACTCTGTTGCTTCTTTCTGTACTTCTCTTGCTTCTTTCTGCACTTCTCTTGCTTTTTTCTGCACCCCTCGTGCCTCTTTCCGCACGCTTCTTCACTCTTCCTGCACCTTTCTTGTCTTTCTGCACACCTGTTCCCTTTTTCTGCACCTCTCTTGCCTATTTTTGCAACTCTCTTGCCTCTTTCTGCAGTTCTGTTGCCTCTTTCTGCACTTCTCTTGCTTCTTTCTGCACTTTCTTTTGCTTTTTTCTGCACCCCTCTTATCTATTTCTACACCTCTGTTGGTTCCTTCTGCACTGCTTTTGCTTCTTTCTGGACCTCTCTTGCCTGTTTCTGCCCCTCTGTGGGTTCTTTCTGCAATGTTCTTGCTTCTTTCTGCACCTATCTTGCAAATTTAGGGTCCCCTCTTGCCTCTTTCTGCATCTCTGTTGCTTCTTTCTGCAGTTCTTTTGCCTCTTTCTGTACCCTTCTTCCCTCTTTCTGTACCTCTCTTGCCTCATTCTGCACCCGTGTTCCCCTTTTCTGCACCTCTCTTGCCTTTTTCCTGCAACTTTCTTGCCTCTTTCTGCAGTTCTCTTGTCTCCTTCTGCACCTCTGTTGCTTCTTTCTGTACCTCTCTTGCAAATTTCTGCACCCCTTTCGCCTCTTTCTGCACCCCTCTTACCTCCTTCCACACCTCTGTTGGTTCTTTCTGCACTTCTCTTGCTTCTTTCTGCACCTCTTTTGCCTGTTTCTGCACTTCTCTTGCCTCCATCTGCACTTCTGTTGTTTCTGTCTGCACTTCTCTTGCCTCTTGCTGCACCCCTCTTGCCTCTTTCTGCACCTCTGTTGCTTCTTTTTGCACTTTTCTCGCTTCTTTCTATACCCCTTTTGCTTTTTTTGCACTCTCTTGCGTGTTTCTGTACCTCTCTTGCCTCTTTCTGCACTTCTCTTGCCTCCTTCTGCACCTCTGTTGCTTCTTTCTGCACATCTCTTGCCTTTTTCTGCACCCCACTTGCCTCTTTCTGCACCTCAGTTGCTTCTTTCTCTACTTCTCTTGCTTCTTTCTGCACCTATCTTGCTTCTTTCTGCACCCCTCTTGCCTCTTGCTGCACACCTCTTCCCTCTTTCTGCACATCTCTTGCCTCTTTCTGCATTTCTGTTGCTTCTTTCTGCACTTCTCTTGTCTCATTCTGCACCCCTCTTGCCCCTTTCTGCATCTCTGTTGCTTTTTTCTGCACTTCTCTCGTTTCTTTCTGCACTTCTGTTGCTTCTTTCTGCACTTAAGTTGCTTCTTTCTGCACCTCTGTTGCCTCTGTCTGCACCCCTGCTCCCTTTTTCTGCAACTCTCTTGCCTCCTTCTGCAGTTCTCGTCTCCTTTTACATCTCTGTTGTTTCTTTCTGCACTTCTCTTGCCTTTTTCTGTAACCCTCTTGCTTCTTTCTGCACCTCTGTTGCTTCTTTCTGCACTTCTCTTGCCTCTTTCTGCACCTCTGTTCCTTCTTTCTGTACTTCTCTAGCTTATTTCTGCACCCCTTTTGCCTCTTTTTGCACCTTTGCTGCTTCTTTCTGCACCCCTCATGCCTCTGTATGCACCTCTCATGCCTCTTTCTGCTCCTCTCTTGCTTCTTTCTACATCCCTCTTGCTTCTTTCCACTCCTCTATTGCTTGTTTCTGCACTTCTTTTGCCTCTTTCTGTACCCCTCTTGCCTCCTGCACCTGTTTCTTACTGCACTGCTCTTGCTTCTTTCTGCATCTCTCTTACAAATGTCTGCACCCCTTTTGCCTCCTTCTGCACCTCTGTTGGTTCTTTCTGCACTGCTCTTGCTTCTTTCAGCACCTCTTTTGCCTGTTTCTGCGATTCTATTGCCTCTTTCTGCACCCCTCTTGCCTCTTTCTGCAACTCTTTTGCTTCTTTCTGTACTTCTGTTGCTTCTTTCTGCACCCATCTTGCCTCTTTCTACACCCTTCTTCCCTCTTTCTGTACCTCTCTTCTTTCTTTCTGCACCCTTCTCCTTTCTGCACCCTTCTTCCCTCTTTCTACACCTCTCTTCTCTCTTTCTGCACCTCTCTTGCCTCTTTCTGCACCCCTGTTCCCTCTTTCTGCACATCCCTTGCCTGTTTCTGCAACTCTCTTGCTCTTTCTGTACCCCTCTTGCCTCCTTCTACACCACTGTTGTTTATTTCTGTGCTGCTCTTGCTTTTTTCTGCACTCCTCTTGCCTCTTTCTGCACTTTTTTTTGCTTGTTTATGCACTTTGTTTGCCTCATTCTGTACCCCTCTTGCTGCCTGCACCTCTGTTGCCTCTTTCTGCACCTCTCGTCTCTTTCTGCACCCCTCTTGCCTCTTTCCGCACCTCTTTTGCTTGTTTGCTGCACTTCTTTAGCCTCTTTCTATACCCCTCTTGCCTCCTTCTGCACCTTTGTTGTTTTTTTCTGCACTGCTCTTGCTTCTTTCTGCACCTCTCTTGCCAATTCCTGCACCACTCTTGCCTCTTTCTGCACCCCTCTTGCCTCCTTGTGCACCTCTGTTGGTTCTTTCTGCACTGCTTTTGCTTCTTTCTGCACCTCTCTTGCCTCTTTCTGCAACCCTCTTGCTTCTTTCTGCACCTGTTGCTTCTTTCTGCACTTCTCTTGCCTCTTTCTGCACCCCTATTGCCTCTTTGTGCAACTCTGTTGCTTCTTTCTGTACTTCTCTTGCTTCTTTCTGCACTTCTCTTGCTTTTTTCTGCACCCCTCGTGCCTCTTTCCGCACGCTTCTTCACTCTTCCTGCACCTTTCTTGTCTTTCTGCACACCTGTTCCCTTTTTCTGCACCTCTCTTGCCTATATTTGCAACTCTCTTGCCTCTTTCTGCAGTTCTGTTGCCTCTTTCTGCACTTCTCTTGCTTCTTTCTGCACTTTCTTTTGCTTTTTTCTGCACCCCTCTTATCTATTTCTACACCTCTGTTGGTTCCTTCTGCACTGCTTTTGCTTCTTTCTGGACCTCTCTTGCCTGTTTCTGCCCCTCTGTGGGTTCTTTCTGCAATGTTCTCGCTTCTTTCTGCACCTATCTTGCAAATTTAGGGTCCCCTCTTGCCTCTTTCTGCATCTCTGTTGCTTCTTTCTGCAGTTCTTTTGCCTCTTTCTGTACCCTTCTTCCCTCTTTCTGTACCTCTCTTGCCTCATTCTGCACCCGTGTTCCCCTTTTCTGCACCTCTGTTGCCTTTTTCCTGCAACTTTCTTGCCTCTTTCTGCAGTTCTCTTGTCTCCTTCTGCACCTCTGTTGCTTCTTTCTGTACCTCTCTTGCAAATTTCTGCACCCCTTTCGCCTCTTTCTGCACCCCTCTTACCTCCTTCCACACCTCTGTTGGTTCTTTCTGCACTTCTCTTGCTTCTTTCTGCACCTCTTTTGCCTGTTTCTGCACTTCTCTTGCCTCCATCTGCACTTCTGTTGCTTCTGTCTGCACTTCTCTTGCCTCTTGCTGCACCCCTCTTGCCTCTTTCTGCACCTCTGTTGCTTCTTTTTGCACTTTTCTCGCTTCTTTCTATACCCCTTTTGCTTTTTTGCACTCTCTTGCGTGTTTCTGTACCTCTCTTGCCTCTTTCTGCACTTCTCTTGCCTCCTTCTGCACCTCTGTTGCTTCTTTCTGCACATCTCTTGCCTTTTTCTGCACCCCACTTGCCTCTTTCTGCACCTCAGTTGCTTCTTTCTCTACTTCTCTTGCTTCTTTCTGCACCTATCTTGCTTCTTTCTGCACCCCTCTTGCCTCTTGCTGCACACCTCTTCCCTCTTTCTGCACATCTCTTGCCTCTTTCTGCATTTCTGTTGCTTCTTTCTGCACTTCTCTTGTCTCATTCTGCACCCCTCTTGCCCCTTTCTGCATCTCTGTTGCTTTTTTCTGCACTTCTCTCGTTTCTTTCTGCACTTCTGTTGCTTCTTTCTGCACTTAAGTTGCTTCTTTCTGCACCTCTGTTGCCTCTGTCTGCACCCCTGCTCCCTTTTTCTGCAACTCTCTTGCCTCCTTCTGCAGTTCTCGTCTCCTTTTACATCTCTGTTGTTTCTTTCTGCACTTCCCTTGCCTTTTTCTGTAACCCTCTTGCTTCTTTCTGCACCTCTGTTGCTTCTTTCTGCACTTCTCTTGCCTCTTTCTGCACCTCTGTTCCTTCTTTCTGTACTTCTCTAGCTTATTTCTGCACCCCTTTTGCCTCTTTTTGCACCTTTGCTGCTTCTTTCTGCACCCCTCATGCCTCTGTATGCACCTCTCATGCCTCTTTCTGCTCCTCTCTTGCTTCTTTCTACATCCCTCTTGCTTCTTTCCACTCCTCTATTGCTTGTTTCTGCACTTCTTTTGCCTCTTTCTGTACCCCTCTTGCCTCCTGCACCTGTTTCTTACTGCACTGCTCTTGCTTCTTTCTGCATCTCTCTTACAAATGTCTGCACCCCTTTTGCCTCCTTCTGCACCTCTGTTGGTTCTTTCTGCACTGCTCTTGCTTCTTTCAGCACCTCTTTTGCCTGTTTCTGCGATTCTATTGCCTCTTTCTGCACCCCTCTTGCCTCTTTCTGCAACTCTTTTGCTTCTTTCTGTACTTCTGTTGCTTCTTTCTGCACCCATCTTGCCTCTTTCTACACCCTTCTTCCCTCTTTCTGTACCTCTCTTCTTTCTTTCTGCACCCTTCTCCTTTCTGCACCCTTCTTCCCTCTTTCTACACCTCTCTTCTCTCTTTCTGCACCTCTCTTGCCTCTTTCTGCACCCCTGTTCCCTCTTTCTGCACATCCCTTGCCTGTTTCTGCAACTCTCTTGCTCTTTCTGTACCCCTCTTGCCTCCTTCTACACCACTGTTGTTTATTTCTGTGCTGCTCTTGCTTTTTTCTGCACTCCTCTTGCCTCTTTCTGCACTTTTTTTTGCTTGTTTATGCACTTTGTTTGCCTCATTCTGTACCCCTCTTGCTGCCTGCACCTCTGTTGCCTCTTTCTGCACCTCTCGTCTCTTTCTGCACCCCTCTTGCCTCTTTCCGCACCTCTTTTGCTTGTTTGCTGCACTTCTTTAGCCTCTTTCTATACCCCTCTTGCCTCCTTCTGCACCTTTGTTGTTTTTTTCTGCACTGCTCTTGCTTCTTTCTGCACCTCTCTTGCCAATTCCTGCACCACTCTTGCCTCTTTCTGCACCCCTCTTGCCTCCTTGTGCACCTCTGTTGGTTCTTTCTGCACTGCTTTTGCTTCTTTCTGCACCTCTCTTGCCTCTTTCTGCAACCCTCTTGCTTCTTTCTGCACCTGTTGCTTCTTTCTGCACTTCTCTTGCCTCTTTCTGCACCCCTATTGCCTCTTTGTGCAACTCTGTTGCTTCTTTCTGTACTTCTCTTGCTTCTTTCTGCACTTCTCTTGCTTTTTTCTGCACCCCTCGTGCCTCTTTCCGCACGCTTCTTCACTCTTCCTGCACCTTTCTTGTCTTTCTGCACACCTGTTCCCTTTTTCTGCACCTCTCTTGCCTATTTTTGCAACTCTCTTGCCTCTTTCTGCAGTTCTGTTGCCTCTTTCTGCACTTCTCTTGCTTCTTTCTGCACTTTCTTTTGCTTTTTTCTGCACCCCTCTTATCTATTTCTACACCTCTGTTGGTTCCTTCTGCACTGCTTTTGCTTCTTTCTGGACCTCTCTTGCCTGTTTCTGCCCCTCTGTGGGTTCTTTCTGCAATGTTCTCGCTTCTTTCTGCACCTATCTTGCAAATTTAGGGTCCCCTCTTGCCTCTTTCTGCATCTCTGTTGCTTCTTTCTGCAGTTCTTTTGCCTCTTTCTGTACCCTTCTTCCCTCTTTCTGTACCTCTCTTGCCTCATTCTGCACCCGTGTTCCCCTTTTCTGCACCTCTCTTGCCTTTTTCCTGCAACTTTCTTGCCTCTTTCTGCAGTTCTCTTGTCTCCTTCTGCACCTCTGTTGCTTCTTTCTGTACCTCTCTTGCAAATTTCTGCACCCCTTTCGCCTCTTTCTGCACCCCTCTTACCTCCTTCCACACCTCTGTTGGTTCTTTCTGCACTTCTCTTGCTTCTTTCTGCACCTCTTTTGCCTGTTTCTGCACTTCTCTTGCCTCCATCTGCACTTCTGTTGCTTCTGTCTGCACTTCTCTTGCCTCTTGCTGCACCCCTCTTGCCTCTTTCTGCACCTCTGTTGCTTCTTTTTGCACTTTTCTCGCTTCTTTCTATACCCCTTTTGCTTTTTTTGCACTCTCTTGCGTGTTTCTGTACCTCTCTTGCCTCTTTCTGCACTTCTCTTGCCTCCTTCTGCACCTCTGTTGCTTCTTTCTGCACATCTCTTGCCTTTTTCTGCACCCCACTTGCCTCTTTCTGCACCTCAGTTGCTTCTTTCTCTACTTCTCTTGCTTCTTTCTGCACCTATCTTGCTTCTTTCTGCACCCCTCTTGCCTCTTGCTGCACACCTCTTCCCTCTTTCTGCACATCTCTTGCCTCTTTCTGCATTTCTGTTGCTTCTTTCTGCACTTCTCTTGTCTCATTCTGCACCCCTCTTGCCCCTTTCTGCATCTCTGTTGCTTTTTTCTGCACTTCTCTCGTTTCTTTCTGCACTTCTGTTGCTTCTTTCTGCACTTAAGTTGCTTCTTTCTGCACCTCTGTTGCCTCTGTCTGCACCCCTGCTCCCTTTTTCTGCAACTCTCTTGCCTCCTTCTGCAGTTCTCGTCTCCTTTTACATCTCTGTTGTTTCTTTCTGCACTTCTCTTGCCTTTTTCTGTAACCCTCTTGCTTCTTTCTGCACCTCTGTTGCTTCTTTCTGCACTTCTCTTGCCTCTTTCTGCACCTCTGTTCCTTCTTTCTGTACTTCTCTAGCTTATTTCTGCACCCCTTTTGCCTCTTTTTGCACCTTTGCTGCTTCTTTCTGCACCCCTCATGCCTCTGTATGCACCTCTCATGCCTCTTTCTGCTCCTCTCTTGCTTCTTTCTACATCCCTCTTGCTTCTTTCCACTCCTCTATTGTTTGTTTCTGCACTTCTTTTGCCTCTTTCTGTACCCCTCTTGCCTCCTGCACCTGTTTCTTACTGCACTGCTCTTGCTTCTTTCTGCATCTCTCTTACAAATGTATGCACCCCTTTTGCCTCCTTCTGCACCTCTGTTGGTTCTTTCTGCACTGCTCTTGCTTCTTTCAGCACCTCTTTTGCCTGTTTCTGCGATTCTATTGCCTCTTTCTGCACCCCTCTTGCCTCTTTCTGCAACTCTTTTGCTTCTTTCTGTACTTCTGTTGCTTCTTTCTGCACCCATCTTGCCTCTTTCTACACCCTTCTTACCTCTTTCTGTACCTCTCTTCTTTCTTTCTGCACCCTTCTCCTTTCTGCACCCTTCTTCCCTCTTTCTACACCTCTCTTCTCTCTTTCTGCACCTCTCTTGCCTCTTTCTGCACCCCTGTTCCCTCTTTCTGCACATCCCTTGCCTGTTTCTGCAACTCTCTTGCTCTTTCTGTACCCCTCTTGCCTCCTTCTACACCACTGTTGTTTATTTCTGCGCTGCTCTTGATTTTTCTGCACTCCTCTTGCCTCTTTCTGCACTTTTTTTGCTTGTTTATGCACTTTGTTTGCCTCATTCTGTACCCCTCTTGCTGCCTGCACCTCTGTTGCCTCTTTCTGCACCTCTCGTCTCTTTCTGCACCCCTCTTGCCTCTTTCCGCACCTCTTTTTCTTGTTTGCTGCACTTCTTTAGCCTCTTTCTATACCCCTCTTGCCTCCTTCTGCACCTTTGTTGTTTTTTTCTGCACTGCTCTTGCTTCTTTCTGCACCTCTCTTGCCAATTCCTGCACCACTCTTGCCTCTTTCTGCACCCCTCTTGCCTCCTTGTGCACCTCTGTTGGTTCTTTCTGCACTGCTGTTGCTTCTTTCTGCACCTCTCTTGCCTCTTTCTGCAACCCTCTTGCTTCTTTCTGCACCTGTTGCTTCTTTCTGCACTTCTCTTGCCTCTTTCTGCACCGCTATTGCCTCTTTGTGCAACTCTGTTGCTTCTTTCTGTACTTCTCTTGCTTCTTTCTGCACTTCTCTTGCTTTTTTCTGCACCCCTCGTGCCTCTTTCCGCACGCTTCTTCACTCTTCCTGCACCTTTCTTGTCTTTCTGCACACCTGTTCCCTTTTTCTGCACCTCTCTTGCCTATTTTTGCAACTCTCTTGCCTCTTTCTGCAGTTCTGTTGCCTCTTTCTGCACTTCTCTTGCTTCTTTCTGCACTTTCTTTTGCTTTTTTCTGCACCCCTCTTATCTATTTCTACACCTCTGGTGGTTCCTTCTGCACTGCTTTTGCTTCTTTCTGGACCTCTCTTGCCTGTTTCTGCCCCTCTGTGGGTTCTTTCTGCAATGTTCTTGCTTCTTTCTGCACCTATCTTGCAAATTTAGGGTCCCCTCTTGCCTCTTTCTGCATCTCTGTTGCTTCTTTCTGCAGTTCTTTTGCCTCTTTCTGTACCCTTCTTCCCTCTTTCTGTACCTCTCTTGCCTCATTCTGCACCCGTGTTCCCCTTTTCTGCACCTCTCTTGCCTTTTTCCTGCAACTTTCTTGCCTCTTTCTGCAGTTCTCTTGTCTCCTTCTGCACCTCTGTTGCTTCTTTCTGTACCTCTCTTGCAAATTTCTGCACCCCTTTCGCCTCTTCCTGCACCCCTCTTACCTCCTTCCACACCTCTGTTGGTTCTTTCTGCACTTCTCTTGCTTCTTTCTGCACCTCTTTTGCCTGTTTCTGCACTTCTCTTGCCTCCATCTGCACTTCTGTTGCTTCTGTCTGCACTTCTCTTGCCTCTTGCTGCACCCCTCTTGCCTCTTTCTGCACCTCTGTTGCTTCTTTTTGCACTTTTCTCGCTTCTTTCTATACCCCTTTTGCTTTTTTTTGCACTCTCTTGCGTGTTTCTGTACCTCTCTTGCCTCTTTCTGCACTTCTCTTGCCTCCTTCTGCACCTCTGTTGCTTCTTTCTGCACATCTCTTGCCTTTTTCTGCACCCCACTTGCCTCTTTCTGCACCTCAGTTGCTTCTTTCTCTACTTCTCTTGCTTCTTTCTGCACCTATCTTGCTTCTTTCTGCACCCCTCTTGCCTCTTGCTGCACACCTCTTCCCTCTTTCTGCACATCTCTTGCCTCTTTCTGCATTTCTGTTGCTTCTTTCTGCACTTCTCTTGTCTCATTCTGCACCCCTCTTGCCCCTTTCTGCATCTCTGTTGCTTTTTTCTGCACTTCTCTCGTTTCTTTCTGCACTTCTGTTGCTTCTTTCTGAACTTAAGTTGCTTCTTTCTGCACCTCTGTTGCCTCTGTCTGCACCCCTGCTCCCTTTTTCTGCAACTCTCTTGCCTCCTTCTGCAGTTCTCGTCTCCTTTTACATCTCTGTTGTTTCTTTCTGCACTTCTCTTGCATCTTTCTGCACCCCTCTTGCCTCCTTCTGCACCTCTGTTGGTTCTTTCTGCGCTGCTCTTGCTTCTTTCTGCACCTCTCTTGCAAATTTCTGCACCACTTTTGCCTCTTTCTGCACCCCTCTTTCTGCACCTCTCTTGCCTCTGTCTGCACCCCTGTTCCCCCTTTCTGCACCCATTTAGCCTGTTTCTGCAACTCTCTTGCTTCTTTCTGAACTTCTCTTCCTCTTTCTGTACTCAAATGGGAATTACAAGCTGTCAAGTTTAAAGGTCTGTGTGCTCTCGTGACTGAGGTATATATCTACTTGTACATGTATTCTTACATGTGTTATGCATCTGAAAATGGTAGCTTAAAAAGCGGGTAACTTCTCCTATAGGTGGTCAAATCTTCTCAGTTCTGCTCGGTCATTCGGTTGCACACGCAGACATGTCTTATGTATCTATGTGTTATAGAGCCCCTCAAATATACTATTGAATACCCATGTGCCCTGTATTGTGAGCAGAAAGAAATGCATACACCTTTTTGTACACAAATGTCCAGAGTATGCTGTTTGAAACACAGGTATTCAACTGTTTGTATGTTTATTTTCATTTAACATGTCACTAGGTAAAAGCATAGACACGCATGCATCTTACAACAGTGATATGCTTAGGACTGCTGTTTTATATTTGGTAGGCCTTACATTCTGAGCAGTCGACTAATAGTGAACCTTCAAGAGAAAAGTGAGGTTTAAGACATCTTCGGAGAAGGATTAGTGATTGAGGTAATTTGTATGAGTCTGTTGAAAGGTACAAAGTAGGCCTCTTTCTGCACCTCTGTTGGTTCTTTCTGCACATCTCTTGCGTCTTCCTGCACCTTTCTTCCTCTATCTGGACTTCTGTTGCCTCTTTCTGCATTTCCTTTGCTTCTTTCTGCACCTTTCTTCCTCTTTCTGCACCTCTCTTGCCTCTTTCTGCACTTCTCATGCTTTTTTCTGCACGTCCTACCTATGTAGGCATAGTTAGAAATTAGCATTTAAAAAACCTTAGAAATTCACTGAAAAAAACAGAGGTTGAAGGGACGTTATAGTTAGGATCAGCATTTAAAAAACCTTAGAAATTCATTGAAATAAACCATAGGTTTCAGGGGCGTTATAGTTAGTCAGACATTAGACTCGTACAAAACCAGATAAATTCAGCCGTTATAGTTAGCTGAGCTAACTGTAACTCTCACCCCCGCAATACACTGCTGATGACGTCACATATTATCTCGCTCATTTTAAAAAAATATATCTTTATTTGCATTTTGTAAAGCAGACAGTTTACAAATAGCATTAAGACGAAAAAAGGGGGAGGGGGAAGGAGAGGGAGAGAGCTGGCAACTCAAAAGCCCACTGACAAGAATTCCCTGCTGCACTACAGATCCTATCATCCCAGGGCCTTGAGAGACAATCTGCCCGTGGGGCAGTTCTTGCGGTACCGCAGGAACTGTTCCTCCACAGAGGAATTTATCACACAAGCTGAAGCCTTATCTAGCAAATTGGAAGAAAGATCATACCCCACAAAGATAATTAAACAAGCACGGAAACGAGCCCTCAACACTCCTAGAGCTGCCCTTCTAGAAAGAACACCCAAAACCAAGGGAGATTGCATTCCGGTGGTCACCACCTTTGGCCCCCTGTCCACCAAAATTAGACAGGTAATTAGAAGACACTGGCCCCTGCTCAACACTCCGACCATGACGATGCCACATCCGCGGTTTGCCTTTAAGCGGTCCACTAACTTGCGTGACCGTTTAGTGCATTCACGACCCCAGCCTAAGTCCAGGGACACTGGCATCCCGCCGGGGCATTATCAATGTGGCGGATGCACAGTGTGTGAGCTCACCACCCCTACTAAAAATGTTACCTTGAGAGATGGAAAGACCTGGCACCTGAACTCATTTAGTAACTGCAACACACAAAACGTCATCTATAGGCTAATGTGCCCATGTGGTTTGCAGTACATCGGCCTTACCACGCGCAAGGTAAAAATCAGAGTACAGGAACACCTTAGTACTATCAGGGTGGGTAAACTGACAACGAAGCTGGTCCAGCATTTTCTGACAACCGGACATAACCCTAGAGATTTACACTGGGTAGTACTAGAGCGGGTGTTTGGTGACACCTACAATATGGAAGCCAGGCTCTCGACTAAAGAGGCCCGTTGGATTTACCAAGAGAAAGCAGACCAACAGGGCCTAAATGATTTCATTGAATGGGGCAAGGTAGCACTGTGATACAATATATTTACCACCAGGGATAGGCATCAACATATGAGGCTGCTGACCTCGCATTATTAACTTTAGAGTTCAGCGGTGTCATGTATGCCTACAAATCACACATGAACAGATCGTGGCTTAGCTTAGGTGTGGGATTCTAGCACCTCGACAATCATCCCCATAATCCGCACTATCCAGTTCAGGATGATATAAGTTTAAATATATCGATCTTTATCTTTCGTATGTATTTTTCCATATATTTCTTACGAGGGAACGTGTAGACCACATATATATCAACCAGGGAGGTTGTTGGCACACCATATTATGTTCTTTTAACAATCAGGGAGACATTAGGTATAGTGCAACCAATAGCGGCGGTTTACACAACATGGCCGCCAGTCCCTTCAGTAAACTATCGCACATGCGCGGTTTGCCGCGCGCATGACGCATTTAAACAGGAAGTAGGCTTCTCCCTAGCGATTGAGGACGAGTCAACTCCCGACGTGCAGGCTGACGAGGTAAGACCCTTTGTAGCGAGCAGAGCAGTGTGATTCATTCACACACGCCGACGAGGGCAGCATCCTCAGTATAGAGTCAGCGCATGACAAGCGCTCATTGAATGACCGCGTAACATCAGGGCAGCCCATGCTTTTCAAACTATAGGCAGCCGCGGCATTAGCGCTCCGCAGCGCAGCTTTTGAATACCATTTGATAGTTTACCATTCATGAAAATAGACATCAGCAACAATGTAATCGAGGGTGATTTCCGAATACAGTCATCATTGCAGGGCTCTGCATAATCTTCATTGTAGTCATTCGTTAATGAGTTGGCACACGATACTAGAGCAGAGGGGACTGAACAGAGTGTATATACAATGCTACTTTATTAACGGTTACACTTTTGTGTGCACTTACAGAAACGCAGTTCCGCAGCCTTTGAAAAAACAGCCCAAGGGTTTTTAAAGACATCACAGATACTTACACACCGAAGGTTCAGGTATGCTGAAAGACAGCAACTATGATGGTAAATATACACGTCAGGTGTGAAGCTGGTATTTTGGAGGACGAGCAGATGCTCGGATGGACTGGTCTTGACCGGATGGGTGAGATACTGAGTATGTGTGTTTTTAATTGTGTTTCCCCCAGGTGCTGACTAAGTAATCGCTGGTCCACACTAGCGACGCAGAGAGACCAGTCGACCCAAGCCCTGATGAAGTTGCCGCTAAATTGAACTGGGCAACGAAACATGTCGGTTTTTAATGAGTAGCGACACAGCATAGAATAAAGTTCCACACAGCCAGTGTAGTGCTGCTCGGTTTTAATTGGAGTGACTCGAGTCCTGATCAGACTCAGTCCCCCAGCTGTTGGGTCGACACTTCCTCTTTTTCTTCAGATTAGTAGATACACTTCACTATATAGTTTGCCCTTTAGACACCTGTCATTAGGACTAGCATGAGGGTTCAAGCACTTCTTATCATTTTCCTCCTTTTCTGTTTCTGTTTGGGCGGCAGTTGCCGATGATGACAACAGGAGGTAGTAGGCGAGTACCTGTCTACATTAACCTCGTTGGGGCTGCTTCCATGAGGCACTGCCGCCCTATCACACCTTTTTTGGTTTTGGCCTTACCACTAGTAGGCTTTTACAGCACAACAGTGTGGGGAAACACTTTGACACCTAGGGTCGTGTTGTTGTTGTCATAGCCTGTAAGTATAGACTCAGGCGGTGTATAACAGCAGTCTTTCCATTTCAGTGGCAGAAACACTAGAGAGTGAGAGCGAGATAGGCACTACAAATATTGGGTACCTAGAACACATATAAATTTTAATCAGTACTTTTTTCTCGGGGTAGGTCCTGTTTTGTTATAAACTCTTGAGTTGCGCCTAATGTTTATGTGGCCAAAGCCTGACCACAGATTCCGTATTCAAAGCGCCGGTTGTCCAAGGGACGACTGTGAGAAGTTGGCCTGGTATATGCTGCTCACTATTTCTAGTGATCACCCTGTACCATGCCAAGCAACCCTTACGGTGGTGGTTGAAGTCAACCTAGATAGACCAGCTATCCTAGCGGTAGCGTGGACAGTGCAGTCTTCAGGCTAAACTCTTGAGGGCATGTGAAGCCAGCTGTTTTACCATATGTAACCTCCTTGAATACCAAATGAAAGGACACCACACAGATATATATTCAAAATATATATGTATTTATTTACTAAAAGTATCCCCTATACTCTTTATGAGCTCAGAAGCACATTCGTTAAAACAAGGCAATGTTTAAATATACAAAAGTCGCACAATTATGGATGGGCCCGGGTGGCCCGCTAAACCATATACTAAAATAGGGGTATAAAAACCACATATAGAAAAGTAAGAAGGCCTAGGGCCTTGAAAATTGCTGGGACTACAAGGAGCTAACAGTAGTTAGTGACCAGGAGGCCCACAGGATGCGTGTGCAGTGTTGAAAGTTACACGCGGGCACCTATTGTATTCAATGGGTGCGTAAAAGTCACAAAGTTAAAGCAAAGGGAGTCTTCCGGATGGACCAGAACCTAACAACTGGAAACCTAGACACTAGAGATGTTTCTCTACACAGGAGCACCGGAGTGCCAGCGTTACCTCACCCACAGGAAGCGGGTGCATAGGTGTCAAAGTGCGTCGGGTTTCGTCGTGCAGGTCTATGGAGCCTGAAGATGAAGATGCTGCAGGTGGCCAGGCGAGAAGAGTTCCGGTGGATCCAAGGGTGGATCTGAAGAGTAGAAGACCTGAAAGCAGAGGGGACAATGTTCAGAGTCACTAGCCGGTGACCAGCGTGGAACCAGGAATGAACCAGGCGATGTCGGGTGCCAACAGGTGAAAAAGTGAAGCTTGTCTCTGCAGCCACGTGGAAGTGAAGATATCGACGACGTCCAGGAGTCACTCACGAGCTGTCCCACTTAGGCTCTAGCTGATGGCGGTGTCGGCTTCTCGATTGGAGCAAACAGGCCTTGGCTAATGCAAGCCACGCAGGAGTCGATGAAAGCTTGGTGCTCTAACCAGCAAGGTCAGAGGGGCTGCTCCTTTTCACAGGAGCAAGGGCCAGTCTAGAGCAACCAGACCAGCAGTGTTGTTTGTAGATTTTGTCACCAAGATGGCCACTAGCCAACGGGCCAGTAACCGGGATGAAGCGTCAAGTGGCAAAAAAGCAAAAGGGCCCCACGCAGATCTCATGGATGCTGGAGGGCTGGTCTTTGGTGCAAATGCTGCTCGGTGTTGGGGCTTCTCAGGGCCCTGTGCACAGCGATGAGGATGCCTCGGGTGCTGCGCAGTCTGCTTGTCGTGGACGTTTCAAGATGGCCGGTCCCACGTCTCTCGGTGCCTCCACGGGTCTCTTCTTTGCAGGGACTGTGGATCGGGCTCTGAGATGTCTGGGAGTCTGGGTCTTGTCGGGCTCGGTCTCCGGCAGGAGGCGGCGGCAAAGCAGTCGTCGAGTTGCTGGATGGTGCCTGTGTTCACAGGGTGGTCACTCCTTGACCACAAGGGAGATTCTCTTCAGTCTTCTGTTCAGCAGAACGTCGAAGTCCTGTGATTCTTCTTCTTCAAGTCGAGTTTCAGGATGATCTAAAGCTCCTACTCTTATTCCAAATCTAGGGGCTGGATTACCTGCTAGGTCCCTCCTCTGGGTGGGACCAGGAAGGGGGGTGGTTACACCCCCTCTCCTTTGTTCAGTTTCGCGCCAGGGCTGGGGCTGGAGAGCCCCAGCTCCGGTTTGCACTGGCATATGCACAGGGACACCTTGTGTGCCCCAGGCATGTCTCAATCTATTCAGCCCTCCCTAACCCACTACACAAAATCCTGTCTGGGGTGGTGCAAGCACCTCCCCTGACAGGAAACCCTTTGTCCAAACCTCACAAGCTTGAAGGGCTCCCAGCAGCAGGAGGGCAGACTTGTGTCTGTGGTGGCAGCATCCATTTTGTGATGCTGAGGCTCTTTCTAACTTTACCCGGGTTTCAGGTTAGGTACATGTCATGTCCCTCTAGAAGGGTGGAATGCTACCCCCGTCGCCAGAATTGGCGAGGGGGTAGTATCCCAAATCGCATGACACCTTACTCGACATGTTTTGATAAAGCCAAACCAGAGTTAGCATTTGACTGCGAGGTCCATAATGCACTTAAGAGTATATGGTATGGCAATATCATGGAAACAGCTAAAGGACGTTGTTCCGAAAGCTGCAGACAGGCTCAGCTCATGCCAGAGCACTATCTCACATGAAACCAAGCACTCTGCCTCCAGGATTGTTAAGGCCTGCCATAGGAGTGACTGATAGGTTACCATGTGTCCATATAGGTTAGATATAGATATACTATATCTAAGTAAGAGGTGATTACACCAACTTACCCCAGCTGAGTGATCAGCCAGTTGTGTCAAATAGTGAGGCCAGGGGTGGCATAATACATGTTGCAGCCCCTGGTAGGCCTTGGATACACCTATGCCCTGGGTACCTGGGGTACACTGTTACAGGGTCTAATAAGGTGAACCAGTTCCAATTGGTAATGCACCTAGTGTGCATTGGCATTAATTTAGGGAGAGAACAGCAGGGCTGTGGGTCTGATTAGCAGGCCCACTGCCACACTAAGTCATAAAACCAGTGAAGCAAAAAGCAAAAATTTGGGGTGACCATAGGATAGCAGACCCTACTCTCCTACACAACCCCCCCCCAAACGCAGGGACATTAGACTAACCTTGACCAGTTGTGTCTTCATGTTCTAAGTGGAAGTACCGGGAGAGACCATCTGCATTACCATGGTCAGTCCCTGGGCGGTGCTCCACTGTAAAGTCCATCCCCTGTAGGGAAATGGACCACCTGAGTAGTTTGGGGTTTTCACCCTTCATCTGATTTAGCCATAAGAGGGGCTTATGGTCGGTCTGAATCTTGAAGTGAGTTCCAAATAAGTATGGTCTCAACTTCTTCAGGGCCCACACCACAGCAAAGGCCTCCCTCTCAATAGCTGACCAACGTTTCTCTCTAGGGGTCAGCCTTCTGCTAATAAAAGCAATGGGCTGGTCTTGACCATCTACATAAAGTTGTGAAAGCACAGTTCCCACCCCCAACTCAGAAGCATCTGTTTGGACAATAAACTCTTTGGAGTAGTCAGGACTCTTCAGGATAGGTGCAGAGCACATGGCCTTCTTCAGGTCATCAAATGCCTTTTGACAATTTACTGTCCACTGAACCTTTTTGGGCATCTTCTTGGATGTCAGATCATTAAGAGGAGTCACTATGGACCTTTAGTTCTTAACAAACTTCCTGTAGTACCCAGTCAGGCCTGAATGAATGAATGAAGGAATAAAAATGTATATCGCGCAACTAAGCCCGAGTGCATCAAGGCGCCCAGCAAAAAGGATCAAACAGACCTGGGCTACTCCTGCGGATAGGCCTTGGCAAAGAGCCACGTCTTTAATGCCTTTCGGAACATAGGGAGATTCTGCTGGGATTTGATTTCGATAGGGCAGGAGTTCCATAGTTTAGGAGCTAGTGAAGAAAAGGCTCTCCCTCCCCATTTATCTTTTTGAAAGCGGGGAACTGAGAGTAGATTCCTTCCCTGGGAACGCAAATTCCTGCTAGGGACATAGGGAGATAACAACTCCTTCACTCCTTCTGCCCCGCTGCCAGTCAGGGCCGCAAAGGTCATGCAAACGATCTTAAAAGCAACCCTATCTTGGATAGGTAGCCGATGAAGGCTCTTTCTAGCAGCTGTGGCTGACGCAGTCCTGGGAGCGTCCAACACAAATTTTGCTGCTGCATTTTGGGCTATTTGTAGACGCCGCACAAGGCTCTTATTGATGCCAGAGTAGAGGGCGTTGCAGTAGTCCAGCCGTGAGGTGACCAGTGCAACCACGATCTGCTTGCGGGCCTGCAGCGCCAAATAGTGTCTAATCTTCTTAAGGGTTCTGATAATGCCCCAGCAGGTGGAAACCGTCCTGTTAACCTGCTGAGACATAGAAAGCACAGGATCAATCATCACCCCTAGATTACGGGCCAGGACAGTGGGTGTGGGACAGACTCTCAAGGAGGGGGGCCACCACTCCTTAGACCAGATGTCCCTATTCCTGCCGAAGATGAGGACCTCGGTTTTTTCCCCGTTAAGTTTTACTGAATTATGAATCATCCACTGAGAAACTGCCTCCATGCAGTTCCTGAACCTAGGAGCAGGGGAGCTGACCGAGTGGGAAAGGGACACCATGATCTGGGTATCATCTGCATATGACACCACTTCCAGCCCAAATGATCTTATTAACCTGGCAAGAGGGGTCACATAGATGTTAAAAAGGGTAGGGCTTAAAGCCGACCCCTGCGGGACCCCACATTGCACAGGTAGGGGTGTAGATAGAAATTCCCCCAATTTGACCCTCTGTACCCTCTGATTTAAAAAGGAGGCCAAAAGGTTCAAGGCCAGTCCTTCCACCCCAATCTCCCTGAGGCGAGATATCAAAACCGAGGGAGATAGGGTGTCGAAGGCAGCTGTCAAATCCAACAGGACCAGAAGGGTGGTATGATCAGAATCAACCACCGTGCGGATGTTGTTCAGCACTACAGTAAGGGCCGATTCCGTGCTATGATGTCGCCGGAAGCCATGTTGGGACTGATCAAGACAGCCCGAACTTTCTAAGAAAGCCGTAAGATGTTCATTAAGATGTGTTTCAAGCATCTTCGCCGGAGCGGGAAGCAATGAGAAAGGGCGAAAATTCTTGAGGATTTCCGGATCTAGAGAGGGCTTCTTAAGAAGGGGCTTCACGACAGCACTTTTCCACAGAGCAGGAAAAATACCCTCCTGTATAGCTTTATTCATAATGGTCAAAAGCGGAGGCAGAAGCGTCTGCCGACACTCCTTAAAGATTTTAAGAGGGCAGGGATCCAGAGGGGAACCTGACCTGGTCTTACTCAACAACCCATCAAGCTGTTGCAGAGAGAGCGGAGGGAAATGGAACAAGTGCGCAGACGGAGCTCTGCCACCCTCTTCCCCGGCAGGAACAGCCGATGGGGGCGGGCTCAGCACTGTTCTCTGCAAAGGAAAGGGCCGAGTAGATATCGGCTATTTTGGCATGAAAGAATTGTGCTATATTGTCACAGAGGGCCTGAGAGCTAGGAATAGGATCAGGGTGCAAAGAGAGTCTGCAATTTTAAAAATATCCCTGGGGGAGGTGAGAGCAGAGGTAAGTTTGGAAAAATACTCCTGGCTTATTTAATCACCTGAGCCTTATATCCCTTAAGGAGGAGTCTATGTTTTTCCCACTCTTTGAAGTCCCCGCTTGCCCTCCACAATCTTTCCTGCCTCCTACAACCCTGCCTTAGCACTCTCAAAGACTGTGAAAACCAAAGCCTGAGAAAGCTCCGACCTGAGTCTGGGTAGTTGGAGGGGACCAGTCCTTGATAGTCTGGATCTTACTCTCCAGTGGTTGAACCTGGCCTCCACCTACAAGGTGGCCCAAGTATACAACTTTACTCTGCCCTATCTGGCATTTAGTAGCCTTGATAGTGAGGCCTGCATTTTGCAGGGCCTCTAGTACTTTTGTCAGGTGGATCAGGTGATCCTCCCAGGTGGAGCTAAAGACAGCAATATCATCTGGATATGCTGCACAGAAGTCATCCAACCCAGTGAGGACTTGGTTCGCCAACCTTTGAAAAGTGGCAGGTGCATTCTTCAGACCAAAGGGCATCACCACAAATTGGTAATGACCTCCTGGGGTTGAGAATGCTGTTTTGGCCTTAGACTCCTCAGCTAACCTGATTTGCCAATAGCCAGCTGTCAAATCAAATGTGCTCAAAAACTTGGCAGAAGCCAGTCTATCTATGAGCTCATCTGCCCTTGGAATTGGGTGTGCATCTGTCCTGGTGACAGCATTGAGTCCTCGGTAATCCACACAGAACCTCATTTCTCTCTTTCCATCTTGTGTGTGAGGTTTGGGGACCAGAACCACTGGGCTAGCCCAGGGGCTCTCTGAAGGCTCAATGACACCTAACTCCAGCATTTTCTGCACCTCAGTCTTTATACAGTCCCTGACATGGTCAGGTTGCCTGTAAATTTTGTTTTTCACAGGAAGACTGTCACCAGTGTCCACCACATGGGTACACCAGTTAGTCTGACTGGTTGTCAAGGAGAGCATATGTCTATATGACTGTAAAACTTGTCTGCAGTCATTTTGCTGATGTTCAGTGGGGCTGCCACCTAAGGCCACACCATCAACTGAGCCATCTTCAGGGTTCTGAGACAACAGGTCTCGGAGAGAGTCACTCTCTTCCTCCTGTCCCTCATCTGTAGCCATGAGCAAGCCCATGTCTGCCCTGTCAACATATGCCTTGAGCCTGTTGACATGGACCTGTGGGGGCTCCTGGGAGTTCCTAGGTCTACCAAGTAGGTAACCTCTCCCTTCTTTTCAACAATTGTATGGGGTCCAGACCATTTGTCTTGGAGTGCTGCTGGGGCCACTGGCTCCAACACCCATACCTTCTGTCCTGGCTGGTACTCAGTCAAAACAGCCTTTTGGTCATGCCAAGCTTTCTGTAATTCTTGGCTTGCCTCCAGGTTTTTAGATGCCTTCTCCAGGTACTCAGCCACCCGGGAGCGGAGACCAAGTACATAGTCCACTATGTCTTGCTTAGGCTTTTTGAGAGGTAACTCCCATCCTTCCCTCACCAGACATAGGGGTCCTCTTACAGGGTGCCCAAATAACAATTCAAAGGGGCTGTAGCCAACTCCTTTTAGTGGGACCTCTCTGTAAGCAAACAGAAGGCAGGGTAGAAGGATGTCCCATCTTCGCCTTAGCTTTTCAGGTAACCCTTTGATCATACCCTTTAGGGTCTTGTTGAATCTCTCAACAAGCCCATTGCATTGTGGATGGTAAGGAGTGGTGAACTTGTAGTTGACACCACATTCCTTCCACATAGCTGTTAAGTATACTGACATGAAGTTGGCACCTCTGTCAGATACTACCTCCTTAGGAAACCCCACTCTGGAGAAAACTCCAAGTAAGGCCCTGGTCACAACAGGAGCTGTTGTGGTCCTAAGGGGAATTGCCTCTGGATACCTGGTGGCATGATCCACTGCCACCAGTATAAATCTGTGCCCAGATGCTGTGGGGGGATCCATTGGACCCACAATATCATTCCCCACTCTTTCAAAGGGAACCCCCACCACAGGTAGTGGAATTAGGGGGGCCTTTGTTGTGCCACCTGATTTGCCACTGGCTTGGCAGGTTACACAGGAGCGACAAAACTCCTTGGTATCTTCATTCATGTGAGGCCAGTGAAAGTGAGGGACAAGCCTGTCCCAAGTCTTGTTCTGGCCTAAGTGTCCTGCTAAAGGAATATCATGGGCCAAGGTAAGAAGGAAGCCCCTAAATTGCAGAGGCATAACCAACCTCCTGGTTGCACCAGGTTTTGGGTCTCTAGCCTCTGAATAAAGGAGCCCATCATCCCAATATACTTTATGGGTACCTTGAGCATTCCCAGCAGCCTCAGCAGCGGCTTGCTGTCTGAGGGGTTCAAGGGAAGAATAGTCTAACTGAGCCTGCCTTAAGTCAGCCCTAGAAGGTCCCTCTTTCCCCAGAAATTCAACCTGGTCAGGTTCAAGCTCTTCAGGGACAGTTCCTTCAGGAGTCTCAAAATCAGTTTCCTGAGAAGACTGATCTTCACTTTCAGGCAGGAAGGAAGGCACAGCCTTGACCCTTCTGTTCTTCTTCTTGGTAGGTACTTGGTCCATTGTTCCAGGCTCCAAGACCTGAGGTTCAGTGAGGTATTTTTTGGCCTGTGACCTGGTCACAGCAAGGACATGTGATGAAATCACTAACATCTCTGCATGAGTCCTGTACTCCACTTCTGACCATAGAGAGCATTCTAGGTCATTGCCCAACAGACATTCAACTGGGAGGTCTGCACTTACCACAATCTTTTTGAGGCCAGTTACCCCTCCCCAGGAGAAATTAACAATTGCCACACTATATGTAGTAGAGACATTGCTGGCATTGGTCACTAGGTAATTATCACCTAGCACTATCTGACCAGGGTCCACAAAGCCAGGTGTCACCATTGTGACACTGGCATAAGTGTCCCTGTATGCTTGAGCCACTTTATTGTTGATTAAAGGTGTCTGTCTGTACTTGCCTAGATTACTAGGACCCACAGTAGTGGACAAATCCATGTCCACATCACAAACCAGAACAGCCTGTGTAGGGGTTCTGACTAGGCCAGAATCTCCCTCAGTACCCAAGGTTAACCCCACTACTCCCTTAGCCTGAGGACCAACACTGCCAACTGTACTAGGGGGTGCAGGTGCCTTAGGGGCTGCAGTGATGGGGGCTCCAGTTTTCTTACACTCACTGGTCCAGTGAGAGGTGTTTTTACAGACATTACACCATGGCTTTTTCTGACCTTCTTTCTTCTTCTTCTTAGAAGTTTGGGACCCACCCTCATTATTCTGTTGGGGGCCTGGAGAAGACTTCTGGTCTTTAGGTTTCTGTTCCCCACCCTTTTGGTCTGCCTTCTTTTGGTCACCACCCTGGTTCTGGTTCTGGTTCTTTTGCTTAACCCTGGCTCTAACCCATTTGTCTGCCTTCTTTCCCAATTCTTAGGGAGAGGTCAGACCTGAGTCAATTAGGTGTTGATGCAACTGCTGGTTCTGACAATTATTTAAGATTTGCTCTCTCATAATTAGATTATACAATCCTGTGTAATCTGCAACCTTACTTCCCAGCAATCAGCCCTCCAGAGCCTTAGAGGCACACTCAACAAATTCAGACCAGTCCTGAGTCTGTGTCTTCTGGGTGTCTCTGAACATTAACCTGTACTGTTCAGTGGTTAAGCCTAACCCATCAATCAGAGCACTCTTCAGGACCAGGTAATTTCTAGCATCCTCATCACTAACTGTGGGGAGCTTGTCTCTGCCTCTAACTTCAAAGGAGAGCCACAAGATTGCTGCCCACTGCTCCTGAGGGACCTGCTGTGCTCTGCAGGCCCTCTCAAGGGCAGTTATCCATTTGTGGATGTCATCCCCAGCTTTGTAGGGGGGCACAATCTTACTCAGGTTTCTATTGTCATAGGACCTGTCTTTATCCTTAGGGATATTGCTGCCACCAGTGGAATCTAATCCACTCTCTCTAGACTGTCTTGCTCTAGCAAGTTTCTCCTTAGCCAAGGCAACCTCTAGTTCTTGCCTTTGGATCCTAAGTTCAGCCTCTCTCATCTTGGCTTCATGCTCTCTTCTCTGAGAGGAAGTCATCCTTCCGTGAGCGGAGGCATTGGAGCCTTTAGAGCCATTGGAATGGTCAGATCCACTTGAGCTGGATCTTCTCACTCTCTGTCCCTGGTTACGCCTGCTTGGGGGTCTGTAGGGAGGTATCCCATGTCCACTCTCATGTAAGCTTAAGTTGGCCTGGCTAAGTCTCCGGACTGGCACCTAGCTATTTCTATTATCATCTGAATCATCTACCCCCTCATCTACATCATCTTCTTCTTGAGTGTTAGGGACAGGGGCATCAGTATTATCATCTTCAGATGGGTGACCTCCATCTCCAGACCCTGTAGGGACTGAGTCAGGGGCCCTTAGAGCATCAGAGTAATCTAATAGCTCTAGGAGTTGGGCCACAGTAGGGTTTTGACCCTGCTTAAGACTTCTGGTGTGAGTTAAAGAAACAAGGAGACCCTAGGAGTCAGACGGGACCGAGGGTAGGTACATTTTTGTAAGGAACAGTGGTCCCCTTCAAGCAGAATAAAGTGACATACCGCAATTAGTACAATGAAAAATTGGGTTTTATGTTTAAGGAAAATGCAAAAAAATTACAAAAATAAGACTTCTGGTGTTACACAGTTGTCTTAACTCCTGAAAGTTTAACATAGAATATTTGGATGGTGCCCTTTGAGGGTCACTCTCAACAGCTGGAAGCCCAGTGGCTCCTGCTGCTCCAGCCATTCTCTTAGTAAGGTGGATGTGTTGCAATCTACCTACACTGGTGTTTTCCTACTGGACCTTCTCTAGTTAGTTGTAGTCAGGGTGTGCTACTCCCTTTGCTCTACAACAACTAAGTTCAGTAGAACTTATTCATACTTGTCTTGTTTTATATGTGGATGTATGATGTCACAACGCATGCTTTTACAACGCATGCTGTTACAACAAATTTTTTACAACACAAATGCTGTGACAACGCAAGTCTTTACAACGCAAGTCTTTACATCGACTTGCAGTAGATGGCGTGCTAACATTAAAAAAGGGTAATTTACTATTCTAACTCCAGTCCACGTTGCAGTAGGGAAGGTGTTTGGATAGTAAACTACACTATTTTTAATGTTAGCACGCCATCTAGTGCAAGTCGATGTAAAGACTTGAGTTGTAATGGCATGCGTTGTCACAGCATTTGCGTTGTAACAGTTTCGTTGTAATGGCAGTGCGTTGTAAAAGTTGCGTTGTAATGGTTGTTCACCTTTATATGTACCTAAAGGTACCTGTATGATCTTTCAAATGATATTTTCAAAGATTACAATTGGTAAAACACAGCAAGCTCAAATCCCACTGCTGCCACCAATGTGAGAAGTTGGCCTGGTATATGCTGCTCACTATTTCTAGTGATCACCCTGTACCATGCCAAGCAACCCTTATGGTGGTGGTTGAAGTCAACCTAGATAGACCAGCTATCCTAGTGGTAGCGTGGACAGTGCAGTCTTCAGGCTAAACTCTTGAGGGCATGTGAAGCCAGCTGTTTTACCATATGTAACCTCCTTGAATACCAAATGAAAGGACACCACACAGATATATATTAAAAATATATATGTATTTATTTACTAAAAGTATCCCCTATACTCTTTATGAGCACAGAAGCACATTTGTTAAAACAAGGCAATGTTTAAATATACAAAAGTTGCACAATTATGGATGGGCCCGGGTGGCCCGCTAAACCATATACTAAAATAGTGGTATAAGAACCACGTATAGAAAAGTAAGAAGGCCTAGGGCCTTGAGAATTGCTGGGACTACAAGGAGCTAACAGTAGTTAGTGACCAGGAGGCCCACAGGATGCGTGTGCAGTGTTGAAAGTTACACGCGGGCACCTATTGGATTCAATGGGTGCGTAAAAGTCACAAAGTTAAAGCAAAGGGAGTCTTCCGGATGGACCAGAACCTAACAACTGGAAACCTAGACACTGGAGATGTTTCTCTACACAGGAGCACTGGAGTGCCAGCGTTACCTCACCCACAGGAAGTGGGTGCATAGGTGTCAAAGTGCGTCGGGTTTCGTCGTGCAGGTCTATGGAGCCTGAAGATAAAGATGCTGCAGGCGGCCAGGCGAGAAGAGTTCCGGTGGATCCAAGGGTGGATCTGAAGAGTAGAAGACCTGAAAGCAGAGGGGACAATGTTCAGAGTCACTAGCCAGTGACCGGCGTGGAAGCAGGAAGGAACCAGGTTATGTCGGGTGCCAACAGGTGAAAAAGTGAAGCTTGTCTCTGCAGCCACGTGGAAGTGAAGATGTCGACGACGTACAGGAGTCCCTCACGAGCTGTCCCACGAAGGCTCTAGCTGATGGCGGTGTCGGCTTCTCCATTGGAGCAAACAGGCCTTGGCTAATGCAAGCCACGCAGGAGTTGATGAAAGCTTGGTGCTCTAACCAGCAAGGTCAGAGGGGCTGCTCCTTTTCACAGGAGCAAGGGCCAGTCTGGAGCAACCAGACCAGCAGTGTTGTTTGTAGATTTCGTCGCCAAGATGACCACTAGCCAACGGGCCAGTAACCGGGATGACGCGTCAAGTGGCACAACAGCAAAAGGGCCCCACGCAGATCTCGTGGATGCTGGAGGGCTGGTCTTCGGTGCAAATGCTGCTCGGTGTTGGGGCTTCTCAGGGCCCTGTGCACAGCGATGAGGATGCCTCGGGTGCTGTGCAGTCAGCTTGTCGTGGACGTTTCAAGATGGCCGGTCCCACGTCTCTCGGTGCCTCCACGGGTCTCTTCTTTGCAGGGACTGTGGATCGGGCTCTGAGATGTCTGGGAGTCTGGGTCTTGTCGGGCTCTGGGCTCGGTCTCCGGCGGGAGGCGGCGGCAAAGCAGTCGTCGAGTTGCTGAATGGTGCCTGTGTTCACAGGGTGGTCACTCCTTGACCACAAGGGAGATTCTCTTCAGTCTTCTGTGCAGCAGAACGTCGAAGTCCAGTGATTCTTCTTCTTCAAGTCGAGTTTCAGGATGATCTAAAGTCCTGGGACACAGCTCCTACTCTTATTCCAAATCTAGGGGCTGGATTACCTGCTAGGTCCCTCCTCTGGGTGGGACCAGGAAGGGGGGTGGTTACACACCCTCTCCTTTGTTCAGTTTCGTGCCAGGGCTGGGGCTGGAGAGCCCCAGCTCCGGTTTGAACTGGCATATGCACAGGGACACCTTGTGTGCCCCAGGCATGTCTCAATCTATTCAGCCCTTCCTAACCCACTACACAAAATCCTGTCTGGGGTGGTGCAAGCACCTCCCCTGACAGGAAACCCTTTGTCCAAACCTCCCAAGCTGGAAGGACTCCCAGCAGCAGGAGGGCAGACTTGTGTCTGTGGTGGCAGCATCCATTTTGTGATGCTGAGGCTCTTTTTAACTTTACCCGGGTTTCAGGTTAGGTACATGTCGTGTCCCTCTAGAAGGGTGGAATGCTACCCCCGTCGCCAGAATTGGCGAGGGGGTAGTATCCCAAATCGTATGACACCTTACTCGACATGTTTTGATAAAGCCAAACCAGAGTTAGCATTTGACCGCGAGGTCCATAATGCACTTAAGAGTATATGGTATGGCAATATCATGGAAACAGCTAAAGGACGTTGTTCCGAAAGCTGCAGACAGGCTCAGCTCATGCCAGAGCACCATCTCACATGAAACCAAGCACTCTGCCACCAGGATTGTTAAGGCCTGCCATAGGAGAGCCTGATAGGTTACCATGTGTCCATATAGGTTAGATATAGATATACTATATCTAAGTAAGAGGTGATTACACCAATTTACCCCAGCTGAGTGATCAGCCAGTTGTGTAAAATAGTTAGGCCAGGCCAGGGGTGGCATAATAAATGCTGCAGCCCCTGGTAGGCCTTGGATACACCTATGCCCTGGGTACCTGGGGTACACTGTTACAGGGTCTAATAAGGTGAACTAGTTCCAATTGGTAATGCACCTAGTGTGCATTGGCATTAATTTAGGGAGAGAACAGCAGGGCTGTGGGTCTGATTAGCAGGCCCACCGCCACACTAAATCATAAAACCAGTGAAGCAAAAAGCAAAAATTTGGAGTGACCATAGGATAGCAGACCCTACTCTCCTACAACGACGTTCCAGTGTCTGTACACAGCAGAGGAAATGGTTCATCCCGTCTTAACCTACTAAATCCTTGATCGCACTTAGCTTTGCAGTCAAGTGCTAAATTACAGCAAAATCAGATATAAGAACAAATGTTACTTACCTGTAAACTGTGGTTCTCCAGTTTTGGTGTCTTTCATAGATTCACATGCTTGAATATTCCCCGTCGTCGAAGTGGGAGTCCCACGGTACATAAAAAAAGCAATAAGCCTCATCTATATATATAAATATATATATGAATAAAATACATATATAAATAAACATTATATATTTTAAAATAACATACAAAGTCAAAAGTACCGTAGGATAACATTGACACATAGGAATGCATTGAAAAAGAAATCACTTTACTGACATATCCATGTCGTTTTTATAGTCCAAACTCCAGCCAATCAGGCGCAAACACCCTCTAGAACCTTCTCCTCAGAAGCTCAGGCCCTCAGATTTTCGTAGCACAAGAGTGACAAAAGAGTCTATGAGGAGAAGAGAGCCTTTGGGGGAAGGAAGGGTGGGTCGCATGTGAATCTATGAAAGACACCAATACTGGAGAACCACAGTTTACAGGTAAGTAACATTTGTTCTTCTCCAGTATTGGGGTGTCTTTCATAGATTCACATGCTTGAATAGAATAGTGAGCAGTACTCTGCAGCCTGAAGAGGCAGTATCAATGTTGCATGAAATACAATGACATAGCATCACAGAATCACAAAACTGATAACAACCTAAGGAGGAGGGAAGTAACAGAGGCTCACCTTATTTGAAAAGATTACGAAGAACTGCTTGGCTCACTGCTGTATCGGCTTCGTTGATCGCCTCCAGGCAGTAGTGCCTCATGAAAGTGTGCCTGCTGGACCACGTAGCTGCCCAGCAGATTTGATGAATCGGCACACCAGCGAATAGGGCAGTAGAGGAGGACATCGCCCTTGTAGAATGCGCCCTCACTCCGGAAGGAAGAGGCCTGCCAGCCTTCTGATGGCAGAATGATATCGCTGAAGAAATCCAACGTGCAATTGTTGGCTTGGTAACAGAATGTCCCTTACAGGTTCGTCCATAGGCAACGAACAGTTGGTCAGATTGGCGAAAGGGTGCCGTTCTGCTAATATAAAATTTGAGGCATCTCTTTAAGTCCAAAGAATGCAGACTCTGTTCTGCTGGAGATTGCGGATGAGGAAAAAAGGTTTTTAAAATCTCAGGCTCATTAAGATGAAAGTCGGACGGCACCTTCGGCATGAAAGCTGGGTTAGTTTGAAGGATAACACAGTCTGATTTAAATTGGAGGAAAGGAGGCTGGATTGTGAAGGCGTGAATGTCACTCACTTGACGTGAGGAAGTCAGAGCAAGCAGGAGGCCAACCTTCCAGGTCAAGAATTTAAAATCTGCTGAGTGAATTGGCTCAAAGGGCGCCTTCATAAGTTGCGCCAATACGATGTTAAGACGCCATGTGGGCGAGGGACGCCGAATGGGTGGAAACATCCGGAACAATCCCTTAAAGAACTGTTGAATCACTCTAGACGAATAGAGAGAGGAAGAGCCGTCCTGGTGAAAACGAGAAATTGCTGCCAAAAAGACTTTTAGAGTGGAATGAGAAAGTCCTGACTGTGCCAACTGCAAAAAATAAGGCAGAAGTTGTGCCGGAGAGGCGTGCACTGGGTGGATGTTAGCAGACGAACACCAATGGCAGAAGTGTTTCCACTTTAGTTTGTAGGTCTTCACTGTGGAAGGCGCCCGCGCCCTAGCAAGAACCTCTATGTAGGCAGGCAAAATATTTAAGTGAGCAAATTCAAGGTGCTCATGTTCCAGGCCGACAATTTGAGCAAACTGGGGTTCGGATGGCAGATCTGACCGTTGTTCATCGTGAGAAGGTCCGGCTGGGGGTGAAGAAGGATGGGCTCGCATTGTGAGAGGAGCAGTAACTCCGAGAACCATGCCTGCCGAGGCCACCGGGGAGCAATCAGGAGAATGTGGCATGGTTGTCTCCGCATTTTCCACAACACTCGAGGTACCAGCAGGATTGGCGGAAAAGCGCAGGCAAATATTTTGCACCAGTCCATCGAAAGGGCATTCCCGCACGACCCGCTGTGGGGAAGCCAGGTTGCGTAAGACTGGCATTTGCTGTTCTGTGGAGTTGCAAAGAGATCCAAGCCCGGGTGACCCCAGAGGTGGAAGACGAAGTCCAGAGTCGGCTGATGCAACTCCCACCCGTGGGTCGATGACGCGGACCTGCTGAGAGAATCCACCAGACTGTTGAAAATGCCTGGTAGGTGGACTGCTGTTAGCGTGGTCTGATGGACTATGGCCCAATCCCAGATCTTCTGAGCTAGCTGGGAAAGCAGCGGAGATTTGGTACCACCCTGCTTGTTTAGATAGTGCATGCTCGTGGTGTTGTCAGTTTGAATGAGCACTGATTCCCCTTGAAGCAGAAGTCGAAACGATTTGAGTGCAAGGAAGATCGCCATCAGTTCTAGCCTGTTGATGTGCCAAGAACGTTGGGACAGATTCCACTTGCCTTTGATGGACAATCCTTGAAGGTGACCGCCCCACCCTTCCAGGGAGGCATCTGTGGTAAGGACGAGCTCTGGAGCCCTTGCCAAGAAGGAAGTGCCGGCTGCGATGCTGCGATGTTGCGAGGTTGCGTCCAGCAGCGCAGAGCTTGTTCCATGCGAGCGGTGACGAAGATCCGGTCGCTGAATGAACCGGACACCTGACGCCACTGCTTGTCCAGTTCTTCCTGAATTGGACGACCCTTCAGTCTGCAATGTGGGATCAAAGAAATGCAGGAGGACGCCATCCCCAGAAAGGACTTCAAGATGCGGACTGAAACGGACCGTTATGATCTGATGTGAGCTCCGAGCTGCAGGATCCGCTTCTGCCGGTCGTCGGAAACAAAAGCCATGGCCAAGGAGGTATTGAGAGTAGCGCCTAGGAAAGTTCTGTGAAGAGCTGGCGTGAACTGAGATTTTTGTGTGTTGACTGACAGTCCCAGAGATTGGAACAGAGTCCGACAAAACTGAGTGTCTAAGGATGCCTGATGGTAAGACTGAGACTTGATTAGACAATCGTCCAAATATGGGAAGATTTGAATGCCTCGCAATCGATAGGCCACCACCGGGGCGAGGACCTTCGTAAAGACCCGGGGGGGGGCAGAGCGGAGCCCAAAGGGCAGGACTCTGAATTGAAAGTCTCTCTGGCCTACACGGAAGCGCAGGTATTTTCTGTGGGGTGGTAGAGTCGGCACATGGAAAGAGGCATCCTGAAGATCGATTGTCGACATGAAGTCGTCTTGAGAGAGGAGCCGAAGAATTTCCCTCAGTGTAAGCATGCGGAAAGTCTGATCCTTTAGAAACTTGTTCAGAGCCCTCAGGTCGAGGATAGGGCGCCACTCTCCAGACTTCTTTAGCACGAGGAAAAAACAGGAATAGAAACCCAGCCGCCTCTGAGTCTTTGGAACCACTTCGATGTCCCCTTTTTTGAGCATTAGTTTGATTAGTTGGAAAAGCTCCTTGAGATGAGCGGGAGGAGGACCGGTTGGGGGGGAGTTCCGAGGGAATTTGACGAATTCCAGAGCATGGTCTTCTGAAACAATGTCCAATACCCAACGGTCTGAAGTTATTAGCGACCAATTTGAAAACAATTTTGAGATTCGTCCTCCAACTCTGATAGGGGGGGCCTTGAGAGGAGGGGGGTGTAAGCAAAGAAAGTCATTGTTTCTTGGAAGAGGTTCCCCGATAGTCAGACTTTCCCCTATAGGACTTGTTAGTCTGTTGTCGATAAGAATGTGGAATCTGGGAGGAAAAACGCTGATTTCCTTGATTGTATGGGCGGTATTGTGTTGATCCGCCACAAAAGGAGGAGTTGGTGCTGTGTCCGCGAGCACCCTGAAAAGGCTGTCTTTTAAACTGCAGCGTGCCAAGGGAACGAGCTGTTTCCGTGTCCTTTTTTATTGTTTGGAGTGCCTCATCCACGTGCTGGCCAAACAGCGACTCCCCATCAAAGGGCATGTCAAGGATTTTTGCCTGGACTTCCTGGCGAAAAGAAGTAGAGCGAAGCCAACCCTGCCTCCTTAGAACAGCTGCCCCAGCTAGCTGGCGAAAACCAGTTGAGGCAATATCCACAGAGCAACCGATGATCTCCGAAGATGCTCTTTCTACCTCCTGAAGAATCTTTAGAGCGTCAGCTCTAGAGGGCTCTGGGATGAGGTTTATGAAAGCAGCCATGTCGGACCACATTTGGCGGTCGTAGCGACCCAAGATGGCTAGGGAATTCGCTGCTCTGACAGTTGTAGATGCCATGGTTGAATTTGTTTTTCCAATGGCATCCAAGAGACCCCTATCACGGTCAGGTAGAGAGGTAAGCGGAGAAGACGGATTCCTTGAGCGACGTTGTGCCACCTGGGTTATCACAGAATCCGGCTTTGGCTGGGATACCAGGCAAGCAGGAGAAAAGTCTGGAGCCTTATATTTCTTCTCCAACCGCGGGAGAACTGCAGGAATTGAATTTGGTGTTTTCATCAATTTCATACCCTCGTTCCAGATGAAATCAACTATGGGCACAGCCCGAACTTGCTTCTGTGGCTGAGTTTTAAAATCATATAAAAAGCAATCCTCTCTCTCACTACCATTGGGAGATGAAAACGCTGTGCCGCCCTTTCCATCAATTGATGGAAACCTGTGATATCAACAGGAGGAGAATTCACTGGTAACCCTGGGCGTAGTTCGCGAAGTAGCACTTCGCGAAGCTACGTAAAGTGAAGTTCGCACTACGTGAGCTACGCGTAGCACTTCGCGAACTGCGTAGTACCTTGTTCGCACTGTGCCAGATGTCGTTTTCAATGATTGCACAGTGCGGACAAGCAACCGGCACTGTGCAATCATTGAAAATGGCATCTTGCACAGTGCGAGCTGTAGTTTTCTGCTGCTCGAGTAGATTTTTACTCGAGCTTCAGCTTTCTCAACGCGAACTGGTAGTTTCTCATCGCGAGCGGTCGCGAGCATACGCGACCACTCGCAATGAGAAACCTGACCTCCTCGCGTTGGGAATCTCGCCGGGAGGTTTATTTTCCATGCTCGCGATCGCCAACTTGAAGTTGCTGATCGCGAACAAGGAAAAAGTCTCGCCGGGATGTCATTTTGCTTGCTCGCGGTCACCAACTTGACGTTGAGGACCGCGAGCAAGCAAAAAATGACCGCAGCACTACGCAACACTACGCTACGCGTGTTCGCACTGTGCTACGTGCAGTTCGCATAGTGCGAAGTAGCGCGTACTTCGCAAACTACGCGAGCGTAGCGTAGTACTTTGCCCAGGCTTATTCACTGGTGACCCCAGAGGCGGAGACGGCAAATTTATCTGGTAATCGTCCCAATCAGCCATAGTATCATCATCACCCAGGAGTTCACCGTCTTCCGTCTTCTCTAACCGGAAGGACGTTAGCGTCACCCTCTGTAGGAGGCACTAGTAAAGGGACGGATGGTGTTGGTTCCGCCGCCGGCAGAGGAGGAGCTGTAGTGTTCGGAGGCGCTTCTCGTGGAGAGCCGTGGGAAGAAGGTGGGAAACGGCGGTTGTAATCCTCCGGCATAAATTGGAGATTAGAGATGAGGGATAATGGCAACTGTGCAATCGGAATGTGTGCAGGAGGTTCCTCCTCTTCCTCCTGATAATAAAGGTCCTCCTGGTCCTCATCGTCGTAATCTTGACACTTTATGAAAAGTTCCGATGGACTGCGAGCAGCCCGGAATGTGTTATGTATTTCATCCTCCGAGGCAGAATCATCCTCATTGCTAGAGGGAAACAGTTGTGGCGGTGGTTGAGTGGCTGGTGGCACTGTAATGGAATCCAAAACAGCGTGACGACGCAGCAGGAGTGAATCATCGACAGAAGCAGGCGTTGGCATAGAAACAGGTACCAATGGAAGAGATGCAAAATTTGGTGTAGACGAGAGACCTGCCGTCGACGAACTAGCCAACGCCATCGACGAAGCCACCGTCGATGAAGCCACCACCGTCGACGAAGCCACCGTCGACGAAGCCAACGTCGACGAAGCCGCCGTCGACGAAGCCATCGTCGACGAAGCCATCGTCGATGAAGCCTTAGTCATCGTCGAGGATCTCTTCTTCTTGATCGTCATCGATGAAGATTTAGATGTCGAGGGGACAGCCACAGGTTTCTTCGTCGACGACGAAGATATAGGAATCGTCGACGAGACAGATTTTAAGGAGACACAAACCAACGTCGACGAAGATAGCGACGGCATAAGGAACCTGCTGGAAGCCGTCGTCACCGTCGCCGACGAAGTAGTAGAAGCAGCAGATTTCGTTGACGGAGTGACCGTCGACGAGCCCGTCGACGGTCTGGCACGTTTATGAGAGGAAACATGCGCTGGGAGAGCCACAGACGCCTGAGAGTGAGATCTCGGGGGAAGGGGGCGTAGCAGCAGAGTGTAGTGGCACTTTAGCAACCTTCAGAAGGTGAAGCTTCCTCTTTTTAAGAAAGGGGGAGGGCAAGTCATGCACACAGCTACGCTTAGAGGAGGCTCCAGTGCGTCCAGAAGCCACACTTTCGGCGTCAGAGAGAGGATTATCTGTGACTTTCAACTTCTGTAGCCACAGAAGGAGGCGGCCCTCTCTATCCTTTAGAGTCTTCTGAGAAAAAGTCCTGCAAATTTAGCAGCTTCCTACCTCATGGTCTGGATAGAGGCAGTATATACACTTCTCGTGAGGGTCCTCTGAAAAGAGCCTCAACTTCCCACAAGAAGCGCAAGGACGGAAAAGAGACTTCTTACTTGAAGACATCAGGAAAAGCTGAAGATATCCAAAACCAGAGAAAAACTGAGCAGAGCTCAGGGAGACTCCCTTCATACGACTTGCGGTAGAAAATCTGAGGGCCTGAGCTTCTGAGGAGAAGGTTCTAGAGGGTGATTGCGCCTGATTGGCTGGAGTTTGGACTATAAAAACGACATGGATATGTCAGTAAAGTGATTTCTTTTTCAATGCATTCCTATGTGTCAATGTTATCCTATGGTACTTTTGACTTTGTATGTTATTTTAAAATACAAAATGTTTATTTATATATGTATTTTATTCATATATATATATATATATATATATATATATATATATATATATATATATATATATATATATAGATGAGGCTTATTGCTTTTTTTATGTACCGTGGGACTCCCACTTTGACGACGGGGAATATTCAAGCATGTGAATCTATGAAAGACACCCCAATACTGGAGAATTTGTTATTTTCGTAACGTTAACCTTTAAACATAAAACCAAACAAACAAATAAAATCGTCGCCACATCGCCACGCGCCGTCCAGTGTGTGAAAACTAATTTCGCCTTCTATGCAACCATACTAAGTTAGTGGAGCCTCAAGTGTTCTAGCCTCCTGGGAGGAGTAGCACCCTCCTTCCCCGCATGCACCCGTCAGACTTGTCAGAATGGCATCCCACAGCTGGACTATGGGGTATTTACGTAATCCCGCTATCTCCTCCCTGTGCAGCACCGTGATTTCCGCCTGGGCCCATACTAAAAGAGAGTTCCTCCACCTGGCCGTTGCAGGTGGATCGGCGTGTTTCCAACGCTTAGTGATTAGTCTCTTCGCTACAATTAGGCCCTGGTCAATAAATCTAGATGTGACTTTGTGTTTCTTGGGTCTAGGATACAGGCCCAGTTTGCACACTTCCCACGTCTGCGGTAGTGTCCTCTCAGTACTTGTGAGAAGTTGGCCTGATGTATGATGTCACTAGTTCTAGTGTACACCTTATATCAGTCCAAACAACCCTTATGGTGATTGCTTGTAAAGTCAACCTTATAGACCAGCTATCCTAGTGGTAGCATGGACAAGAGCAGTCTTAGGCTAAACTCTGAATGGCATGTGAAGCCAGCTGTGATACCATATATAATCCCTTGAATACCAAATGAAAGGACACCACAACAGATATATATATAAAATAAAGTGTATTTATTCTAGTCAAACCCTCAGCACTCTTTATGAGATTCGAGGTAAGTACAACACAGTCTTATTCAAGCATACATTAAGTCACACAGGTAAGTAATACAGTTAGGCCCTGGTGGCCACGCAAACCATATACTAAAGAAGTGGTATAAGGACCACTGTCACGGAAAGAGAATAGGCCTAGGCCTAGGGAATCGCTGGGGCTACACTACACTACCAACAGTTAGGAAGTGGGAGGCCCACGGGATTCAGGTGCAGAGTGGAAACACTCACGCGTAATGCGTATAGTCGATAGAAATAGTACAGTTCTGAAATAAGCAGTTTTGGGACACTTCTGGAGTAGCTAGAAAGTCGAGACTCGGAAACTAGACCCTAGGATAGTCACTACCCTTGTGAGCACCGAAGTACCCAAGTTACCTAGCCCACGGGTGCATAGGTGTGAACTTGTGTCGGTTTTCGTCGTGGACTTCTATGGATGCCTGAAGGAAAGTTGCTGACAGGCAGTCAGTGCAGAGTGTATGGTGGATCCCAAGGCCAGGATCAAGAAGGAAGGGATCCTGCAAGCAGAAGGGACAGAGTCAAGGTCACTAGCCAGTGACCACGTGGAACCAGGAAGGAACCAGGCGATGTTGTGAAGATTGCAGGTGAAGGGTGAAGCTTGTCGCAGCAGCCACGGGTACCAGGAGACGTCGAGGACGACCAGGACCAGGAGGCGAGCTGTCCCACGAAGGCTCTTGCTGTCGGCGGCGTCGAAGTCGAACTAGGACTCACCAAGCCTTGGCAAGCGGAACCCACGAAGAATGGAGGACTTGCTTCTGGTGCAGACCAGGAAGGTCTGGGGTGCTTCTCTTTTGCAAAGAAGCGGGAGCCAGTCTGGAGGAGCCAAACCAGCAGTGAAGATTCAAAGGTGTGTCGTCACAAAGGCCGCTAGCCAACGGGCAAGCAACCGGACAGACGTGGCAAGCAGGAAAAGCAGAAGGGCCCCACGCAGGACTTGTGGAGTGTGGGGGGCTGATCTTCGGTGCAGATGGTGCTTGGGGTTGGGGCTTCTCAATCCCCGGTGCACAACTTCGAGGGTGCCTCAGAAGCTGCGCTGGAAGATACTCACCACTTTTCCCAGTTAGCCGGTCCCACGTCTCTCGTCGCCTCCACGGATCTCAGCTCGGCTGTGGATATGGATCAGGGTCGGAGAAGTCTGGAAGTCAAGGCTCTGGTCGGGCTCTGCAGTCGGTCCCTCGTAGAACTTCAGCAAAGCAAAGGGTAAGTCTCTTGATGGTGCCTGTTTGCACAGGGTAGCCACTCCTTGGCCACAAGGGAGATTCTTCAGTCTTCTTCTTTCGTCGAATGTCGAAGGTCCAGAGTTTCTGTTCAAGTTGCAGGTTCAGGATAATCTAATCTCCTGGGGCCCAGCTACCACTCTTATACTAATCTGGGGGGCTGGGTTGCCTGTTAGGTCACGCCTCATGGGTGGGACCTGGGAGGGGGATGGTTACACCCCCTTCCCTTTGTCCAGTTTCTCGCCAGGACTGGGGCTGGTGTGCCTCAGCACCGGTTTGAACTGGACTATGCATGGGACACCTTGTGTGCCCCAGGCAGTGTCTCGTTTCATTCATCCCTCCCTGCCCCAATACACTAAGGCCTGTCTGGGGTGGTGCTCGCACCTCCCAAGGCAGGAAACCTATTGTTCAAGCCTCCCTTGCCGGGATCACTCCCAGCAGCAGGAGGTCAGACTTGTGTCGTGGCAGCAGCATCCATTTTGTGATGCTGGGGCTCTGGTTAACTTTAACCGGGTAAGTAGGTTTCAACATGTCTTCTCCCTCTAGAAGGGAGGGATAATATCCTCATCCCCATAAATGGGATGGGAGTATTATTCCAAAGTGTTAGACACCTTACACAACATGTTTTGATACAGCCAAACCATAGTTACCATAACCGTTTAAGATTATAAGGCACTTTAAGAGTATATGGTAGGCTATATCATAGAACAGCTATAAGGACATGGTTCCGAAAGCTGCAGACAAGCTCAGCTCATGCTAGAGCACCATCTCACATGTTACCAAGCACTCTGCCTCCAGGATTGTTAAGGCCTGCCATAGGAGTGGCTGATAGGTACACATGTGTCTATATCTAAGATAGGTATAGGAATACTACACCTAAGCAAGGGGTGATTACACGACCTTGCCCCAGCTGAGTGATCAGCCAGTTGTGTCATAATGGAAGGCCAGGCCAGGGGTGGCATAATACATGCTGCAGCCCCTGGTAGGCCTAGGGTACACCTATGCCCTGGGTACCTAAGGTACACTGTACAGGGGCCAATACGGTGATCCTATCCAAATGGGTTATGCACCTAAAGTACATAGTATTAATTTAGAGAGAGAACAGCAGGGCTGTGGGTCTGATTAGCAGGCCCACAGCCACATATAAGTCGAAAACCAGTAAAGCAAAAGCAAAAAGTGGGGGTGAACATAGAAAGCAGACCCTACTCTCCTACAGTACTTGTCGCAAGTGCCATGATTACCTCCCTCCAATATGCTTGTAGAAGGGCACAGAGCCACAGCATATGCAGCAAGTCTGCATTCACTTGCAAACAGCGGGGACATGCTGATGTAGTCAAGTGAAAGTATGCATTTATTTCATAAGAGGAAAGGTATGCCCTGTTTACAATGTATGTTTGTATGAGCCAGACTCTGGCATTGCGTGGTATGTTTGTGGGGGTGGCTAATGTAGGAGAGTAGGATCTGCCTCTTATGGTTACCCCCATTTTTGCTGGTGTTTCACTGTCTTTCGACTTTAGTCTGGCTGGGGCCCTGCTATTCAGGACCCCAGCCTAGCTGTGTCCTCTCTAAATTGATTCCATGTACTTTAGGTACTCCCCGGATTGGATTCTGGGGTACCCTTGTGAGTCCCTAGTATATGGCATACTATGTACACAGGGCATAGGTACCCCAGAGGCCTAACAGGGGCTGAAGCATGTATTGTGCCACCCCAGGAAAGCCCCCCAAAATGACACCACAGGTCTGTTACTGCAGCCTGGGTAAGGTGTTGCATGCACACCTTACTGAGGTATAGGTTCACTATACCTCACCTATCACTGCACATAGAAACCAATCAGTCACCCCTATGGCAGGCCTTATCAATCCTGAAGGCAGGGTGCTTGGTTATATGTGAGAGGGTGCCCAGGCATGAGCTGAGCCCCTCTGCAGCCTTCGGAATCTCTTCCCCGGGGTTGTCAGTGGTGCAGCCTAACCTTATACTCTTAAGTGCATTATAACTAAAACGGTTAATGCTAACTTTGGAATGGCTGCACGGAAACATGTTGTGTTTGGTGTCAAACACCTTGGAATCATACCCCCACACCAATTCCTGATGTGAGGATATGATCCCACCCTTCTAGAGGGAGAGACATGACAGCCCCGGTATACCCGGTACCAACTTAACAGGGCCCTGGCATCACAAAATGGATGCTGCAGCCACAGACACGGGTCTGGCCTCCTGCTGCTGCCCGAAACTCCGGCAGGGGAGGCCTGGACAATAGGTTTCCTGTCTCCAGACAGGTTGATGTGTATTGAGGCTGGGTGGGAGCACTCTCAGAGTGCTTTGAAGTCCAGCACTGGGGGCACATTTGGTGTCCCTGTGCATAGTCCAGCTCAAAACGGTTCAGGGGCTTCCAGCCCCTGCTCTGGCTCGAAACTGGTCAAAGGAAATGCGTGTAGCCACCCCTCTTCCAAACCCTCCCATAGGTGGGTACCTAGAGTTAGTCCAACCCCTTCCTTAGGTATAAGTAAGGAACCCCTGGCAACAGGATTTTAGATATCCCTGGACAAAACTCTAAAGCTGAATCCTGGAACTGCGACACTCTACTCAAGACTAGAGGACTGAAGAAATCTCCCTAGGGGTCAAGGAGTGACTCCCCTGCTTGGCAGGCACCAACGAAGCATTTTGACGGTCTGCATCTCCAAAGCTCCCGCCGGACTCCGAAGTATTTGCAGCCCAGGAAGAGGATTTCTAGACATCTCAGAGGCCGATCCGAGTCCCCAGCAAAGCTGAGACCTGCAGCCCTCGTGAGTAATGTGGAACCGGAACTCCTGGTCACCGTGCACTTTTGCAAGTGCATTGACTTCTAAACGTCTCTTAAAGTTGTGCTTGGGGTTACTTGTAGCACCCACCTCGAATAGAGAATCCACCGAAGATTGTCAGCCTAGTCACCCTGAGTGACCCGTGGGCCGCCATTTTGTGATTCCTCTCGAGGTCCCTTCGCGATCACTGGTCCATCGACTGGTGGGTCCCAGAGAAGGTAACTTTGATTTTCCTTGAGCTTCCCTGGTTGCTCCAGACGTGCCCAGACTCCCTACCAAGTGGTGAGTCCCTCAGACCTTGCTGGTCTGCACCGAAGCATCTTTCTCCTTTCTGCATGGGTTGCTGTTGCCAAGGCTTGTTGTGTCCAATCCGGGCACCGACTCTGCAGTATTCGTCATCCTTTGTGGGACAGCTCGAATCCAGCTCCAGGTCGTCCTCGACGCCTCCTGGTCCTCGTGGCTGAAGATTCAAGCTTCACCTTGTTCACCTGAAATCACCCGACTTCAGTGGGCATTCGCCTATCGTGCCCCTGGTCACTGGCTAGTGACCCAAACTCTGTCCCCTCTGCTTTCAGGTTCTTCTCAACTTCGATCCAGGCTTGGATCTCTTCGGACACTTCGCATCTTCCCGGCAGCAGCACTTCTTTGCCAGCTCCCATTGAAAACGACGACGCAACCCGACACCATTTGACACCTATGCACCCGGCTTCCCTGGGTGAGGTAACACGAGTGCTCCTGTGCTCCCGTGGGTGTTGACCCTAGAACTTCCTAAGTCCCAAAGGGTTTGCTCCTAGCTCATCTCTAAGTGTCCCTAATCTTTAAAAATCTAACCGCGACTTTCTCCATAGAAGCTAACGGGAACTCGCGGCTGTGTTCTCACACTGCACACGGCCCCCGGGGGTCCCCTGTGTCACTACCTTGAGTGGTTCCTTGGGGTCCCAGCGATTCTACAGGCTCTAAGCCTTGTGTCTAGTTAAGTTGTGGTTCTTATACCACTATTTTAGTATATGGTTTGGCTCGCCCCTAGGGCCTAACGTGTATTTGTGCTATTTTACTGTACTATTTGAAGTGTAACTTATGTGTTTTGACCTCTAGCCTCATAAAGAGACTAGTAGTAGTAGTGTTTAGAAATAAATAACCTGGTGTGGTTCTTTCATTTAGCCATTCAAGAGATTATAGACTGGTAAAACAAGCTGCTTTACATTCCTTCAAGACTTAGCCTGAAGGCTTCTCTCCTTAGCTACCACTAGGATAGCTTTCAATAAAGGTTGCCTTTAACCTATCATCAATAAGGGGTTGTTTGGACTGGTACAGGGTGCCCACTATAATTAGTGGACAGCATATACCAGGCCAACTTCTCACTTCTAATATTCGAGCCCATTCACTGTCTGTCCAAGGGATGCCTCTGTCTGCCTCCCATTTTACCCGAAGCTCCATCAGAGGTTGTGTAGTATGTGTCAGTATCGCTTCCACCAACCAGTGAATGACATGGGATTCATTACCCATAAAGTGCAGGTACTGTAATAGTAGGTGCGTTTCCGGTACGGCAGTAAAGTCGCCCCATACTGCAGTAAGCGATTTCAGAATAGAGGTGTATAGTAAAAATTGACCTGCAGGTAAACTAACGTTTTCCACTAGACTTTCAAATGATATTAAAGCACCTTCAACGTAAAGGTCGCCCAGGGTGTGCAACTCCGCCTCATGCTAGGACGTCAGCATCTGGCTGGTGACACTCATCCTGTCTCTGAGCATCCCTAAAAGGGGTATTGATGGGGCATAAGGGGTCGTGCTCCTAGTGAGGTACAAGCTCCTTTTATAGCAGCGATATGCCAGAACAAGGAACGTTTGTGTTGGGCGTGGAGGCCTAGCAATGGGGTGAAACAAGTGATTTATCTGGTATTGGGACCATGGGGGCTGCGTGGTAGTCGTATCCTCTAGATTAACACCTACCAGCCACTTCGTCACCCATTGCAGCTGCGCCGCCAGGTAGTACAACTTCAGCTTAGGGACCGCCAGTCCATCTCTGTCAGTAGGGGCATAGAATTTCCAGAGCGCCTTCCGGGGCTGACCCCTGTTCCAGATGAGATCGCGGAGCAATCGCTCGAGCTCTCGGAAAGTTGCTACTGGAACATAAACCGGGAGATTGGCGAAATAATGTAATAGTTTCGGCAACACCACCATCTTAGAGAGCACTACTCTACCCATTACGTTCAAAGGGAGAGTCTTCCAGAATTGGATTTGTGCCTTGGTGGCGGATATCGCTCTAGTCAGGTCACCCTCCAGAATGTCATTAGTGTCCCTATAGATGAATATGACGAGGTAACCAAATGTGGACGGGTGCCAACGGAGAGGGGAGGCGTTCATGTGAACAGTGGGGTCAGGGATTCCATCCCGGAAGGGGTACAATCCTGACTTGGCTCAATTCACCCGGAGGCCCAAGACGTCCGCAAAGGAGCGGAGAGACTACGTGATAGTAACTGGAATATCATGTAGGTCCCTCAGATACAGCAGTAGATCGTCTGCATACAAAGAAACTGCATGCAGGTTATCCCCCAGTTGGATGCCCCAGCCCACTCCCTACCCACGTAGTTGTGCTGCCAGCGGCTCAATAGTTAGTGAGAAAAGTAGATGCGACAAAGGGCAGCCTTGTCTGGTGCATCTGTGTACCTGAACACTCTCTGAGATCAGTCGGCCAGTCTATACTCTAACAGACGGTTGCGTATACAATAATCAGAACATTTAAAGGAAGGAATCGTCCAGACCATACCTCCGTAACACCTCAAATAGGTATGGCCACTCAAGGGAGTCGAAGGCCTTTTCGAGGTCTAATACTAAACAACCGGGTCGGGCCATATGTCAGTTGCGTAACGTTGAACTCTGAAAAATCTTTGAATGTTTAAAGCCGTGCTTCTAGTGGGGACAAATACATTTTGGTTGGCATGTACCTAAGCCCAAACCAATGGAGCCAGTCGGGCTGCGATAATGGATTCTAGGATCTTATAATCTGTATTGAGTAATGACAGCGGTCTGTATGAGCCCAGTACCTCCGGGTTCCTACTAACCCTGGGCGTAGTTCGCGAAGTAGCACTTCGCGAAGCTACGTAAAGTGAAGTTCGCACTACGCGAGCTACGTGTAGCACTTTGCGAACTGCGTAGTACCTTGTTCGCACTGTGCCAGATGTCGTTTTCAATGATTGCACAGTGCGGACAGGCAACCGGCACTGTGCAATCATTGAAAATGGTATCTTGCACAGTGCGAGCTGTAGTTTTCTGCTGCTCGAGTAGATTTTTACTCGAGCTTCAGCTTTCTCAACGCGAACTGGTAGTTTCTCATCGCAAGCGGTCGCGAGCATACGCGACCACTCGCAATGAGAAACCTGACCTCCTCGCGTTGGGAATCTCGCCGGGAGGTTTATTTTCCATGCTCGCGATCGCCAACTTGAAGTTGCTGATCGCGAACAAGGAAAAAGTCTCGCCAGGATGTCATTTTGCTTGCTCGCGGTCGCCAACTTGTCGTTGAGGACCGCGAGCAAGCAAAAAATGACCGCAGCACTACGCAACACTACGCTACGCGTGTTCGCACTGTGCTACGTGCAGTTCGCGTAGTGCGAAGTAGCGCGTACTTCGCAAACTACGCGAGCGTAGCGTAGTGCTTTGCCCAGGCTTAGTTCCTACCAGGTTTAGGGAGGGAGACCAGCAATGCTTCATTTTGTGAATCAGAGAGAGTGAAGTCTGTTAACGTGGTGTTTTGTCACTTTTAATAATTGAGGCGCAAGGGTATCCGCATAAGCTTTAAAAAATTCCACCGGTAGGCCATCGGGCCGGGAGTTTTCCCCAATGCCAGTGAGCGTATACCCGCCCAGATTTCCTCTAATACAAGGGGTTCATCCAATTCATTTCTCTGCTCGGGCGTGATTTGTGGTAGGGTAATGTCTCCTAAATATCTGCCTATGTCCTCAGATGTGGCTGTGCTGTGTGACTTGTATAGAATGTTATAGTGGGATATAAATTCCCGGTGTATACCCTGTTGGGAGTATATCATGGTATTCTGTGCGGAACGCAGCGAAGCAACGGATGAGGTTGTGTCTTCTTGTCTAATCAGCCATGCTAAAAGCCTGCCCGCCTTATCCCCCGAGTGATGCATGCGAGCTGAGTGTGCTGTGTAATTCAGGCACCTAAGCCTTTCCAACAGTGCAGTGTGTTACTTTCTACTGTGCCCAAGTTGCCTGCTGGAGTCCTCAACTGCCCTTCGTTCTTGAGATGTCAGCTCGCCCTCCAGAGTGGTGAGGTCTTTTTCAAGCTGTCGACGCAGGCCAGTCTGCATTCCCAGGCAGTGTCCCCGGATTACTATTTTAAAAGCCGCTCCACCAACAAGGATGAAGCGGTACCCTCATTGTCTTCAAAATATTGTGAAATGGCCATGCCTAGTGCGTCCCTGAACGTCCCGTCCAATAGCATGTCCAGTTGTAGGCACCATTTAGATATTGGGGGCGTGCCACTACGCCAATCAAAATGCAAGGTATGGGGGTTATGGCCAGAATGAGTTCTCCCGAGATAGTGGGGCTCCACGATCACTGGTAGGAGATCAGCGGTCACCAATATCCGGTAGAGGTGGACATGTAACCCGTGGGCACCAGACAAGGAGTACACTTTGTCCTGTGGGTTTCTGTCTCCACGCGTCTACCAAGTGCCATTGGGCCGCCCATGCTTTCAGCGCCTTCATGGCAGCGGTCGTGGGAGCCCCAGGCAGAGGGGGGAAGGAGCTGTCTAGGAATGCATCTAAGACGCAGTTATAATATCCCTCCAGAATCATCTGGATCCTGTGCCAAGCAGCTAGTTGAGTCAACAAGGTATTGAAAAAAGAGGCCTGGTCTACATTAGGTGCATACATTGAGGCAATAATTACTTGCTGTCCATCTAGTCCACCCTTAACAAGGACATATCGACCCTCCGAGTCAATGATAGAGTCGTCAATATGAAATGGGGTGCCCGGTCTTACCCAAATTAATGTCCCCTGGCGTACGCGGAGTACCCCGTGGCATGGAGTTGTCCCCTCCACCTCCTGCGCAAGTGGTGTACCTCAGTCCCTGACACATGAGTCTCCTGGAGGAGAGCAATTTGTACATGGTGGCGTTTCAGATATGAATAAATAAGGTATCTGCTGGAAGGGCTATGTATACGTTCCATGTACATATCTTGACAGGGGCCATGGCACTGTATAGGGATAGTTGTGTGTATCATGCGTGAGCCTGCGGTCATTCGAACAGGTGGAGCATACACGAGGGGTAGGAAGTGATCTTGGGCTATTTGAATATGTGATGTAGGATGTGCATTGGTCCAGGGCGTGGCTGGTGGAAACCCAACAGTGAACTAAAACATACAATGCCATAAGGGGCGAGAATGCAACATGCAGTCATCCAAACAATACCAAAAAACGTCAAGAAAGATTGGGGGGTTCCCTGCGCTGGTAGGATAATACTACCGCTAGTTCTGAAACACCCTATGATGAGGGCTCCCCCTCCCCGCCAGGTATACAGATATCCGGGCTATTATGCATGTAAGGCCCCCGAGGTCCAGGGCCTAGAGTGATAACATTTAGAACCACAGATTTCTGTTCATTCCCACCCACCAACTATAAAGGCCTATCAGTGCAATCACAAATCAATAACATCAGAAGAGTGTGGGACCGTAGCCCCGGAATACTTGCATGTCCCATGGTTCGTGTTGGGAGCCACAACTGTAGAATATGTTCGTGAGGGCTATATTATGCCATCTGCCGTCTGAACGGTGCAGTCCTGTGCGGGCACTACCCCCGCTCCTAGCCCCCGGCCACTGTATTACCCCTCCATCGCAGCTCCAGACAGCTCCTCGCCACCCTGGTCGCAGCGGGGGTCAGCCAGCATAGTCAGTAGCCACAGGGTCAGTTGCGAACGGAGCTATGAAGCGGGCAAAGGGGAGCTTGTGATGGAGCTTTAGCTGTGCACGTTCGACTCCATTGCCTGCGTGGCCACGCCCCCACATAGTACATCACTCATGACATGGCTATACACCGTGACCAAGACCTGTGTGGTTGAAACGCGTAGGTGTTGGAGTATATGGCTTGAAAAATAAAGAAAAACAAAACCCCAAGGAGAGTGCCACGTTATATTTTCATATTGGTGAAAAACATATTCCAAGGAAGAGTCCAGCCTTGCCGCATGCACCAGATGTAAAGTGCGCCCTTCATGACATGGACTTGTTTGTTGGGTTAATATATATATATATATATATATATATATATATATATATATATATATATATATATATACACACACGCCAAGGTGTATTGAAGAATAAAGGGGTGTATGAGTGTCTGTATTGATGATTTAGTGGGTGCGTTACTGTATAAGTGAGTGATTATACGTGTCTCAGTTAATGCATGAGTGAGTGACTAATCTGTGTGAATGTCTGTATCAGTCTGTCAGTTGGTGTGTAAGTGGCAGCATCGGTTGGTGAGTAGCCACATGAATGTCTATATTGGTGATTGGTTGGTTGTTTGAGTACCTATATGGGTGCCCGAGTGTCTGTGTGGGTGGGTGAGGGGGTTGTGACTCCCTGCATGGATATGTGAGTGGGTGAATCACTGGGTGTATGGGTTCATGAGTGCGAGTGCAAAGGGCTGTATGGGTGAGTGAGTGTGCATATGGCTGTGTCGGTGAGTAAATGGATGTCTCAGTGGTATATGGGTGAGTAACTGCATATGTGAAAGGCAGTATATGTGAGTGTTGGAGTATATTAGTGACTGTATGTGTGAGTGAAGATTGTGGGAGTAGCTGTATGGGTGACTGTACTTGTGTCAGTGATTGTATAGGAAAGTAAGTATGTGTTGTAGTATCTGTATGAAAAAATGAGGTGGTGTGTATATAACTGTATAGGTGAATAAGTGGCAGTGTGATTGACTTTTTGGGTGAGTGACTAGGTGTGTGAGTGGCTGTATTGGGTGTATGAGTGGATATCTGTGGCTGTATTGATGAGTGACTGGGTGTATGAGTGCCTGTATGGGTAAGTGAGTGTATGTGTATGTAGACCTATGAATCAGTGAGTAGGTATGTACGTAATGGTATTGGTGTGTCAATGGTTTCAGGAATTGTAGTCTGAAATGTGGAGTGGGTGTATGAAAGGTGCGAGTAAGTGCATCAGAGATTATGTGGATGATGTCCTCAGTGATGTCATCCATGATGTTATTTGAGATGTCATCAGTGATGTCATGAGTGATGTCACTGACCATGTCATGAGTGATGTAATATGTGAAGTCATCAGTAGTGTATTGTGGGGGCGTGAGTTATAGCTAGCTCAGCTAACTCTCATGGCTGACTTTCTCTGGTTTTTTATGAGTGAAATGTCAGCCCAACTATAACATTGCTGTAACCTTTCTAAAGTTTTTTAAATGCTAATTTCTAACAATAATGTCCCTGAAACCTGTGGGATTTTTCAGTGAATTTTTAGGGTTTTTTAAGTAGCAGTTACGTTTGCAGAGTGGTGGAGAAAGGGAGCAGGGCCTCCAGTCAGCTCTCAGGAATTCCGCAGCGTAGTGTTATATTCCATATGGGTACCCTATATAGGCGAAGGTAACACTGCAACCTTTCACCTATATCCTTCCCTACATTACATACATAACGGTTCATAGGGACTGACCTTTTACCTAGATACGACACTGCATCAGAACGCAGGTTTTTCCCTAGTTCGAAACTCATACATTATGCATGAGGCTTCTCGTAAGCACAGCAGGACTGACATCAGGACGAACATCACCAGTATAATATCTATGTATAAAGTTCAAGCTCAATGTCATCCTTTAGGCCGACACAGAAACACAGCAAGGTAGGACCCTTAGGGAGACCTGTGGGTATATATACATCATGTCTTGCTTAGACAGACAGAGGAGACCCTGACTTCCCGACTGACACACTGACCAGAGATGCTGAGGTTCCGGCATGCAGATACTCCAGCTCGCAGTGGTCTACACATCCCTTGTAGGGTGTCCAACTCGAGACCAGGACGGGGTCCAATATTCTCTCCTTTCTCAGGTAATGGGGTTGACTAGACCTTAGATGGATTCTTGGCAAAACACCTACACAGATGCATTTAGGTACATCTAGTTAGGGAGGCATCGATATTTTCATGATTACTGCAAAATGGTAGAACTGTACCATCCCTTTACTTTCGTAATGCTACTAATCATATATCTCTGCTACTGTCTAATGGCTGTTCAGCAAATCTATTCTACACGAGAATAACAACTGTTCAATAAATCCTTATTGAAACGCCCAGACTGTTTATTCTGTGTATCTCTGTGACAAACTAAGTGAGCACGAGTGACTGAGCGAAAGGTAGTATATTGTTTCCACGATTCGGAGGGATCAGGGTTGTCATGTTCTGAGGTTGCCAAAAACTATTCTCTCCCCAATAAGAGGAGATTCTAGTGGCACTGTGAGCTAGCTAATGCAAACAGGATAACATATCCGGAGGGGGGGCTCAGAAGCATTCTGCGACCAATCCCACAGTTTATGTCATCTGAACACGCAGATCCTGTATAGGGTATATAAGAACTACACGACATGGCGCCGCCAACATTGGTTGGGTACTTATTTAACAGTAGAATCTGATTAGTTCAGTCGTGCTTTTCTCAGAGACTCCTACTCGTTTTGTTTTAAATCATTATTCGATTATCAAAAGAGGTAGCCATAAAAGTACAATGATATTAAAAAAACAGGTTAAAAAGGCAGATACAATCATAATTATTAAAATCATGTAATTTCTTATATCAAGACATATTCTCACATTAATAGGCTTCAAAATAGAAATGACATTATTATTGCTTAGAGAAAAATCAACTACGGGAACAATAAAATCAATTCAGGTCTTTTCTGCTATATTCAGATATTTTTCCTCAAGTTAATTGATTTCAGAAGGAACAGGGCAATGCTGTAACGTATCAGGGGGTCACCTAGTGTCACCAGAAATGTAATTGCTCCTTTGTGTGACCTAATATTATGGGTGACAAACAATGGTTTGAGATAAAACCATCTAAAATTCTGATAAAATTTACAAAACAACATAAAGTGCAATGTGCTCTGTTTAATTTTCTTATCGCAGGGACATGGTACCAAGGATGCCACATCTTAATAGCACAAAGCGGTGCTGGGCATAGGTCACATATGACAAATAATTATTAGCACCAGCCTCTAGGCTATACAATATGTACAAGGCAACAGTAGATTTATTCCTCTCAGCCTTAGATCTCAGATCCAACCGATATTGTAGATATGTGTCTCTGATCTACTTCTTTGTGTCGGACAACAGTTTGGATGTCTCTGACCATAAGGAGGCGTTCTACAAATTTTCTAGAGAGGAATTGATATATAGTAGCCACAGAATTTTAAATGGCTCGTGCAATTTAAGACAGTCTAAAATAATCGATTTAGTAAAAGCGGTTTATTCCCTTTTCCAAATTGAGTCCCACAATAACAGTGGTCTGTCCAATAAGAGATCTTCTAAAAACTGGAGACCCACCTCGTGATGTGCAACAGTATTTGAAGCAGATGGCGGTAAATATAACAAGCGTTTCAGAAAATATTTTTTTTGCGTTTGCAGGGCCCCACAGTCCTGCCCCGTAAAGAGCTATACTTGCTCCTTTAGCTTTATATATAGCTACCATCTCATTAGTTGGTCGATTCCCCAATTTGGAGGAAAATAAAAAATTCCCTGTGTTGCCCTGCTCATTTTGGCTCTGGTGTTCAGAATATGTTGAGCCCAAGAGCCGTTATCCGTAAATAAAATGCCAAGATAGCAAAAGGAATTAACAGTATTGATAGGGCTATTCTTAATAAAAAAAAGTTTTGAGGGGTTTAGGTTTGGGCCCGCAGATTATGGTATGGTATGTTGTTACTAAACTGCAGATCCCTGAAGAAACATAAAATAGAGATACATGATCTACTGACGAAGAGCTGTCCTGATGTTCTATTTCTCACCGAGACGTGGCTAGACGAAACTTCGTCGCCCGAAACTCTCGAAGCCACCCCTCCTGGCTACGGCCTACTTAGATTAGACAGACAGAAACAGAGAGGTGGGGGGTTAGCTCTATTTTATAAAACAGACTTAGAATGCACCCTACTGAAGGCTTCGCTACCTAATAGCGAGGGCGGTTTTTTCACAATAAAAGCAGAACACAAAAACATCATCAACGGGCTACTCATATACCGCCCGCCCGGAGAGGCAGCCCAGTTCGGCGACCAACTCATAGAACTGACTACCCAGCCGGCACTTCGATACAAAAAATTTCTCATTCTAGGTGACCTAAACCTCCACTTTGATATTGCTGATTGTAGGGAGGCACAAGATGTGGCAGAAGCATTGAAAGCCCTAGAGCTTAACCTACAATCCAAATCCCCCACGCACCAATTAGGCCATCTTCTTGATCCCATCGTCGCCAATTGGGGGGGTGTTAAGGTCTCCCTCCCGATCAGAACTATTTGGTCAGATCACTTCATCATCCCGTTTGAAATAGAAAGCACTTCTTCAGAATCCAGATCTAACAAACCCCTACCCCAGAAACGTAGAGACTGGAAAAAATTCAATCAGGAGACATTTAAACTTGCCCTACTTGAAAAACCCCCTCCCCCTAGCAATATCTTACAGGAGGCGTGGAATAGCTACGAAAGATGGGTGTCCAACGCGTTAGACACAGTAGCACCCTGGACATACAAACCGCCCGCAAGACATACCAAAACTGCCCCCTGGTTCTCCGAGGAACTCAAAATAGCCAAAGTTACATGCAAAAACTTTGAAAGACAATGGAGGAAAAATTACAACCAAAAAAGTAAGTCACTTTATAGAACAGAACTAACCCCTTCCATGCTGCGCAAATTCCGCCGCTGTGCTGACGGTTTCTTGCGCGGGCGTGGTCATGACGGAACGGTTCCGTCATGAGCACAGCTCAACCGTGGCTCATGACGGAACCGTTCCGTCATGAGCACCGAAGGGGCTAAACAAATATCACAAACTTATAAGAACAGTGAAAGGCGCCTACTTCAAGGGTAGAATAAAATCCGCCGACTACCCCACCAGAGAACTCTTCACTATCTACAAAGAGCTAACGGTTCCAACCAGACTCGAAGCGCAAGACACCTACTCCAGCGAGTTATGTGACTCTATAGCTGATCATTTCGTTGGCAAGGTTGATAAAATCTATGCCACTTTTACAGACAACATTGATCCCTCTAGCAAACATGTGGAAGTCAGAGACAACTCCACCATTAAACCCTGTCTGACATGTTTCAAAGTACCTGAGAGACAGGAACTGCTGAATATTGCTTACAGCATACAATCTGGCTCCCCCTGTGACGTATGCCCCCCCAAACGCTGTAAGGGAGTCTTGGAAAGCATGATTGATCAGATTACTCATATCGTCACCCGCTCTTTCCAAGAATGCCATGTGCTTGATGCATGGAAAACAGCCCAGGTCATCCCTTTGAAAAAAAAAACCAATACCCACATCTCCCAACTTCAAAATCTTCGTCCCATTTCCCTTCTTCCCTTTTGCTCGAAAATAATGGAAAAAGTGGTCAACGGGCAACTCATGACATATCTAGAGGAGGAATCCCTTCTCCACCCCACCCAATCGGGGTTCAGAGCCGGCTACTCGACTGAGTCAGCCGTCCTCTATTCCACCGAATGCCTCAGACAGATGGTGGATGAAGGACAGACAGCAGTGTTGGTTTTATTAGACCTAAGTGCTGCTTTTGACACCGTGCTGCACACAACGCTGCTGTCGCGCCTCTCCGACATGGGAGTGGAGGGATCCGCCCTTGCCTAGATACAATCTTTCCTAGATAACAGGAGTTTCCAAATGCACTGCCCCCTTTTAAATCTTCCCCCCGGAAGCTGAGCCATGGGGTTCCACAGGGCTCCAGCTTGAGCCCTACCTTGTTCAACCTTTATATGGAACCCCTGGCCCATATAGTCGAAGCTTTCAGAGTGGATATTGTCACCTATGCTGACGATACCCAACTGATGATCAAGCTCACCCTTGACCACACGGAAGATGCCACTAATTTCTCCAAATGCCTGTCATCAGTGGCAACATGGATGAATAACAACTGCCTGCGCATAAATGGCGATAAAACGGAACTTCTAGTCGTTGGAAAATCCCTAAATGCCTGGTCGCACATGTGGTGGCCCGCGGAACTAGGAAATGTTCCCACTCCCGTTGAATCTGTCAGAAACCTCGGAGTAATGATCGACTCTGATCTCTCTTTCAGGTCTCAGGTTAGCAAAGTTACGGGTAGGTGCTTCAGCACATTAAAAACCCTCTGAAAAGTCCTTGACCTGCTGCCCATCAACGCCAGAAAAACGCTTGTCCATGCCTTAGTCACACCCCACCTTGATTACGGCAACATTTTGCTCTTAGGTTAAAGCAAAAAAGGCTTGCACCGTCTTCAATGCGTAGAAAATGCTGCTGCCCGCCTGGTACTTAACCTGTCCCGTAGAACATCTGGGAAGAATGCTCTAACAAAGCTTCACTGGCTACCGGTCTAGGAACGCATTAAATTCAAAGCCCTATGCTTCACGCACCGCATTGCCCATGGCAAAGGCCCAAGATACCTGCAAAAGCTCCTCACTATTCACCGCCCCACCCGGAATTTGAGGTCGTCCGGAGCGATGCTGTTTAAACTCCCCCGCACTCGCAGAGCCAGAATGGGAGGATGTTCTTTCAGGAACCTGGCTCCCAGGCACTGGAATAAACTACCGCTTGACCTTCGTATGGAACCTTCAGAAACCAGATTCCGTGCTAAACTTAAAACTCACCTGTTCCCACCCAACTAATTTCCTCTTTTCTCCCTGACCTCTATTTCGCTCTCTCTAACCCGCTGCCTCTTGTGATATAGCAACAATCCAGCGCGGGGACACACTATTTTTAATGCAGCCAGGCGCTTTAGAAATGGCTTTATTATTATTATTATTATTATTATTATTATTATTATTAAATAAAATGCCAAGATAGCAAAAGGAATTAACAGTATTGATAGGGCTATTCTTAATAAAAAAAAGTTTTGAGGGGTTTAGGTTTGGGCCTGCAGATTATGGTATATGTTTTAGATTTATTTATAACCATTTTTCTTTGTATCATGAAAGCTGAGAACGCATCCATCAGTCTCTGGAGGCCTACCAATGTCCTCGCAAGGAGCACAGCGTTGTCTGCATATAGTAAAACGGGTATCAGACGACCTGCCACCCTGGGGCATCAGCCTGTATTGTCTGCAAATGATTATCTATCCCATTAATAAATAGGGAGAATAGTATTGGTGCTAACACGCATCCTTGCCATATCCCCCGCCCCACTTTGAATTTGGATGAACATTCCCCCTGAGGGCCAAAACAAACGTGGCTAGTTAGATTCTCATACAGATGAGAGAGAAACCCAACAACCGCCCTTGGGGCTCCAATACAGATTACGGTGGGCCAGAGTAAGTTATGATCCACCAATGTAAAAAAAAGCACTACTTAGATCGGCAAAGCATAGATATATGGTGCCTGCCTTTGCCCTGGCATACTTGCCGATAAGTAGCTCTAAGTTTGTGCATTGCTCAATGGTCCCTAATTGTTTTCTGAACCCAAACTGCACCGGGGTTAAAACTGAGTATTCAAATGCCCATTCCTAGAGTCTTAGCAGCAGGACCTTGATGATCACTTTCAAGGCAGAATCTAAGAGTGAGATTGAGCGATAATTTCTAGGATCCATTATATCCCATTTTTTATATATGGATATGATGATCGATTCTCCCCATGTCTTTGGATATGCATCAATAGCAGATGAATTAAACACTCTAGTTAGGATCATCTGATTAAGTCCTTCCCCTGTTATGACAAAAGTGATCAGTTCCCTCTCCCTCTCCATATATGTGACCACATGCCTTGTTGTTGGGTATTCCGCATGTCTAGAGATTAAAATCTCCTGCCCACAATAAAACATACTCTGTATTAATTGTAGATAAAAAAGTTTCAAGGCCATGGTCAAGAGCTGCTACGACATTACCTCGTGAAGAATCGAACAAGTTACTTACCTTCAGTAACGATGTATCTGTAAGAAACATTAGTTACTTAGATTCCTCACCTTAGAATATCCCCAGGTGTTAGGCTGGATCCGGAAAGTTTTTCGTCAGCAATACCCCTGCACGTCGCTAGGCGTTGTCTGCGGCTCCGTATCCGTCATCGGCGTAGTGCGCAGGATGACGTCGTCGGAGTACTTAGATGCCGCCCTCGCGCGCTGACGTCAGTTCTTGTACATAGCTTTCCGCGCCAGGAACGCAGAGCCATGCAAGAGACCGACACTGGTGCCAAAAAATTCTAGGGCCCTGAAAGGGATAACCTCAACCCTAGATATCGGTTCGCAGAACGGGGAGGATGGGTGGGTCAGTGAGGAATCTAACTAACTAATGTTTCTTACAGATACATCGTTACCGAAGGTAAGTAACTTGTTCATCTTAAAGAAACCCCTTAGTTAGATTGCTCACCTTAGAATAGACACCCCAGCAATACCAACCCCGGTGGTGGGTCTGCGAACCAAGATCACACCAGAAAGTCCTGGAGAATAGAACGGCCAAAAAAGACGTCTCTCCGGACTTGGCTGTCCAGGCAATAATGCTTAGCAAATGTGTGCAGCGATGCCCACGTTGCTGCCTAACAGATGTCTTGCAAGGGGACTTCCCGTCCCTGTGCAGTGGAAGCCGCAGTGGCCCGAGTAGAATGGACTCTCAGCCCTACAGGAGGTTCCTTTTTAGCTAAGGAGTAACATGCCTTGATACACAAAATGACCCACCGAGAGATGGTCCGTTTGTGCACCGCTCGTCCCTTCTTAGCGCCCACGTAGCCTACAAAGAGTTGGTCATCCACCCGGAACTGCTTGGTGCGATCCAAATAGAAGGACAGCGCCCGTTTTGGGTCCAGACGGTGGAGCCGCTCTTCCTCTTTCGAGGGATGCAGAGGCGGAAAGAAGGTGGGCAACGTGACAGACTGCCCAATGTGAAAGGCAGTCACAACCTTAGGAAGGAAAGAAGGACGAGTTCTGAGAACAACCTTGTCCGGATGGACAGAAAGGAAAGGAGGCTTAGAAGAGAGAGCCTGGAGCTCACTCACCCTTCTAGCAGAGGTGATGGCTACCAGGAAAGCAGTCTTAAGCGTCAAGAGACGAAGGGGACAATTATGAAGTGGCTCAAAGGGAGCGCACATCAGAAATGTCAAGACCAGATTTAAATCCCACTGAGGCATTACAAAAGGAACAGGAGGAAACATGTGAGTAATGCCCTTAACAAAGCGAAAGACAACAGGGAATTTGAAAAGAGAAGGCTGATCAGGAAGCCGTAAGAAAGCAGAGATAGCAGAAAGATAACCTTTCAGGTTGCCCAGAGCAGAGCCCTGCTGGGCCAAAGAAAGAAGAAAGAGGAGAACCTCAGAAAGAGGGGCAGAAAGGGGATCCACAGCCTTTGCTGTGCACCATGCCACAAATGTGTTCCACCTGCAGGCGTATACCGATTTCGTGGAGGGACGCCTGGCTGCCAGAATAACATCACAGACTTCAGGAGGCAAGTCAAATGGTATCAACTGCCGCCGCTCAATCTCCACGCATGGAGGTGGAGACTGGACAGGTTCGGGTGGAGGACCGTCCCCTGCTGCTGCGACAGAAGGTCCTCCTGAAGAGGCAGACGGATCGGGGGATCGATCAACAGACTGAGTAGCTCGGGATACCAGTACCTTCTTGCCCAATTCGGAGCCACAAGGATGACTTGGGCCCGGTCGCGCCTGATCTTCTTCATCCCTCTGGGCAGAAGAGGTATGGGTGGAAAGGCGTACAACAGACCGCAACTCCACTCGCGACGAAAGGCGTCCCAGAGCGAGTGCTGCCTTGGAAACTCCAACGTGCAGAACTGCTGACATTGCGCGTTCTCTTCGGTGGCGAATAGATCTAACCAAGGCTCTCCCCACTGCCGAAAGAGGCCTTGTGCCACGTCTGAGTTGAGACGCCACTCGTGATCCATCATGCACCGGCGGCTGAGTTCGTCGGCTCTGGCGTTCAGAGAGCCCGCCAGATGTTGAACCACCAGGGTGATGCCCTGATGTTCCAGCCATGTCCAGAGGCGCAGAGCCTCCTGACAAAGGGTCCACGACCCCACCCCGCCCTGTTTGTTGCAATACCACATGGCGGTGGTGTTGTCCATGAACACCTGCACTACACTTCCCCGAACAGAGGGGAGCCCGAAGGGGAGGGGAGCCCGAAGAGCGATGTCGCCTCATGGACTTCTTACCATGCTTCGACTTACCCGAAGACTTGGGGCCTGATTCACAGAACTAACTAAGACAAAATCCTAAACTTACTACCATTTTCGTATTCACAGAAGGCACTTACTCATTTTGGTATTCACAGAAGACACTTACTCACTTCGGTATTCACAGAAGTTAGGAGTCCTAACTTTAGGACTCCTAAATGCCTTCTGTGAATACCGAAAGTCTTAAAATTAGGATTTTTCTCAGTTTAGGAGTCCTAAAGTTAGGACTCCTAACTTTACTACTACTAAACTCAGAAGAATCCTAATTTTAAGGCTTTCGGTATTCACAGAAGGCATTTAGGAGTCCTAAAGTTAAGAGTCCTAACTATACTACTACTAAACTGAGAAAAATCCTAATTTTAAGGCTTTCGGTATTCACAGAAGGCATTTAGGAGTCCTAAAGTTAGGAGTCCTAACTTTACCACTACTAAATTGAGAAAAATCCTAATTTTAAGACTTTTGGTTTTCACAGAAGGCATTTAGGAGTCCTAAAGTTAGGAGTCCTAACTATACTACTTCTAAACTGCGAAAAATCCTAATTTTAAAACTTTCGGTATTCACAGAAGGCATTTAGGAGTCCTAAACTTAGGACTCCTAACTTCTGTGAATACCGAAATGAGTAAGTGCCTTCTGTGAATACCAAAATGAGTAAGTGCCTTCTGTGAATACCAAAATGGTAGTAAGTTTAGGATTTTGTATTAAGTTAGTTCTGTGAATTGGGCCCTTGGAACCGGACGAGTGGTGGTGACTGCGGCTCCGCGACCGGTCCCTCGACCTCCTTATCGACCGGGACCGTGAACGGCGCGGAGCCGACTGACGGTACTCCAGGAACTTGTGGGACCGCTCCCGCCTAGCCTTCGAAGTCAGGGCCTGGCAGTCGAGGCACGACTCGGAATCGTGGTCGGCCCCCAAGCAGAACAGGCACCGGCGATGATGGTCCGTAACCGACATCAGTCGGTGACAGGAGTCGCAGGGTTTGAACCCGGGCACCCTACCGGCACCAGAGTGGAGTCGACAAGAGACCAAAAGAGTCAAAAAAGTTTAGTCAAAAAATGACTAAGGGGTAAGCTCTTCCCGGATCGGCGCTGTCTGGCGTGGAAAAAAGAAGAACTGACGTCAGCGCGCGATGGCGGCGTCTAAGTACTCCGACGACGTCATCCCGGTGCACGACGCCGACGACGGACGATGCCTAGCGACGCGCAGGGGTATTGCTGACGAAAAACTTTCCGGATCCAGCCTGACGCCTGGGGATATTCTAAGGTGAGGAATCTAACTAACGTGTTTCTTTCAGATAAAAACATTATTGTGAAAAATTGACAATTATTAGGTCTCCCCCCCCTTTTTACTTAACCACAACATTTGTGCGTGGGGGCCCATGGTTGCAACCTTTTTAACATTGATGGAATTTTATTGGAAATAAGTGTTTGTAGTCCCCCTTTTGCTTTGCCAGCTTGTGATCTTATAGCTGGTAGGAAATGTGAGGTATATCCTTTCACGTGTACCGGACTAACACACCAGGTCTCTTTTAGACATATAATGCAAACTCAAACCCTTCTATATGGGGGCTTTCTGCTAGGTGGGTCATTGATACACCCCTACTTACAAAACACCAGAGACTTCTGGAGTGGGTGGGCACAAACTCCGCCACAGCTGAGTAGGCGAAAATCCTATTTATTAGCTGTTGGTTAATCAAGCTTGAAGGACACAGTGTTCCTAAAATTGTGCTTTAAAACCTTTATCTTAGTTCCATTGAACAAAATTCTTCTTTACAAAAATGCCTGAGACAGGAGATGACGTAAGAGTAGATCTACACCTCTCAGCCAGAGAAGAAGATGCAGATGCAATTCCGATTGCAGAAAAATTCAGACATACAGTCACCCTCAAACTGTTAAAAAATGGTTTATCAGCTATGGGTGGCTTAGTAGTTTTTGTGATTGAGGCACACAAATCTAACAAAACAGAGGTATTTTATCCGTGGGTTACATTCCCAGCAGCAAATGCCAGAACAAAGACATTTTACTCTTACACAGAAGGAGATGCACCAGAGGAATATTGTGCGATTGAGGACATTGAAGTTCCGCTCACATACCAGGAACATTTATACTGGTTTAAAGGCGCCCTACCCCATATAAGAGGAAGAGGAAGATTAGCCCCGCTCGGAGGAGAAGGGGCAACATGGTCGATATTAGTGGCCTACACACCACATCCTGACATTGAAACAATGCCATCAGGAGACTTACTCATACAACACAAAGATTTAATACAAATATACAGAAACATGACGCAATTCGTCATGAGTACATTCACAGTACAACCGGCAATAGTTGAAACAAATGGAACTCAGGGTACAGCAACTAAAATCACACCACAAACATTTCATGCAGTAATGGGCATAATGCCTACAAAATGCGAACAAATGCCATTCTGGGTAGCTCAAAAAATAACACAGCTAGAGGCAGTATTCTCAAATACTACCCCGTATGAAAAACACAGAATGCTAACAATCTGCTTGCCCATGGGGATAACACCACAAGTAGAGGATTGTACCATGTGGGGTACAGTCTTTGCTGCCATTTATACCAGAACTCATGGTATGCCTTCATTAGCAGTGATACCCGATGTATTAAGACAAATACAGAACGAGTACGGAGCAGAGCCTGCTCTGAACTTAGGCATGAAGCTACTAGGCAACTATGCCCAGGTATCAGCCATAATACTAGCTAATATTAAAGGGGAAGTAGCTTCAGTGGATATCCGCCAATGCCTAAGGGAGTTCAGTCCTTTAGAATAGGAACAGAAACTACCCAGATTTATTGAAACTGCGTATGCAGAAATAGGCAGAGACAGTTTGGGTGGGAAAGCTTTAAAACCACAACTGATGGGCAGTCCTGAAAAGGACACTTTCAAGCAGACACCTGCTTCAAATAGGAAGAAGTGGGATAATACAAAACAACAAAACTTTAAAGAGAACTGATATCAAACCATAGGTAGATCTCCTCCACAGGAGCACTGCGAAAAGAGGTATAACCTCAGGAATAGGGATAATATTGGGAAACCTGACAGGTATCAGGATACTGATACACGTTCCTCTTGTTCCTTTTAGGGTTCATCGAAAAACTCAGAGAGGGAAGGACAGTCAGAAAGACAAGAAGAGCGTACAAAGTCCAGAGACAAGCAGCACGCTCAAGATTACACTTTCAAAAAAGAAGACAAGCCAGAGCAAAAGCAACAGTTCAAAAAGAAGAAGGTTGCAGGTCTAAAGATCAGACATGGCCAGAGTTCTGAGGACTTGACTACCAAACGGGGAATGGGCTCTGACGATGCTAAACAGTACGGCAGAAGTAACAATAGCTCGCCAGAACCTGATGGAATTTCTGGTGACAGTGGACTTGAATGATTATATCACAGTGGAAATACCTGATACTAGTGCGAGTGTCCCACATAAAGCATATGAAATAACACTCCAGATGGAGGGAGACAAGTGTAGGAAAGTGAGAGGTCTCTTTTGGGAGAACCTTACGTTTGGCTATGACATTTTGTTAGCTGAACAAGATTGGCCGCCAGCATTCGTCACGAATTGCCCTAAAGGAGAAACAGTAATTCTACCAGCATTCTCAGACCATATTCCCAGGCATTTGCAACACACATATGCACAGGAGTGGGCGGTAGCTCAGGCTCCGGCATTAAATAAGAACCATGTTGAATGGGATGAGGATTCAACCCACCACATAATTCCTTTAAAAAATACTCCAACGGCACAGAGGCAGTATCCAATAAAGCAAAAAGCTAAAAAACAGGTCAGGGAGATCTTAGATCAACTTGAATACCAAGGGGTGATTGAAACATGAACCTCTCAATTGAACAATCTTTTGTTTCCAGTCATGAAACCCGATAATACATATTGTTTAGTTTTAGATTACAGACATTTGAACACTTGCACTAAGACATTTGCAGTTCAAAATACACATACTGTTGCATTGATGAATAACATTGTGCGGAAAAAATACAAAACAACACTAGATATCTCAAATGGAATTTTCTGCCAAAATATTGCGCCTGAAAGCAGGCATCTAACAGCATTCTCAGCGCTAGGGTCCTAGCGGCAATTTAGTCGACTCCCCCAAGGGTATAAGAAAAGCCCGGGGTTGTTTTCGGCCAGGGTAACAGAGTTACTTGAAAAATTAGATGAAGAGGTGTTGTTGTACGTGAATGATATTTATCTGACGGACGATGACCTGGAGGAACACTTGAACAGAGTGAATATTATAATTTTGGGATTTGCATCTGAGGGCTACAAATGTAACTTTAAAAAATCTAAAATTGTCCACCTCAGTGTCCTGTCTTTAGGATATGAGCTCTCAAGTAAAGGAAAAAGCCTGGCAGCCAATTTTTTAGAAAAATGTGTGTTGCTCCATCCTCCAAAATCATTAAAAAATCTACAATCTATATACTGGATTCCTAAATTTTGGTCGAACATACATTTTCGATTATGCAGAAAGAGTAAAACCCTTCTACGACTTAATTAAACCTGATTTCTCAGTAAGAAATTGGACATAGGAACACACAGATACACTACGTTCCTTACAAACTGACACAATAGCTTCCAAGCACTTACAGACACGTGTAAACGTACGCAACCTGGTGATCTCTATAATTGTGGGTCAATCTGGGTACACTTATCTCACATATAATGAAGGTGAAACAGTACAATTGCATACAAATCACATTTGTACACAAATGCTGAGATGCACTTTGCATCTACTGAAAGGATTCTGACAGCAATATACACTGCTGTAGTGAGAACGGAGGAAGCTTCATTTGCCTGGTGACCTGGGGGCCCCCAACTTTGAGCATTGCTACCTTGCGGTGCAGTTACAATGGCCATTGCAATAGCTGGCGGATCAGCACTTGGCTGACTTGGGCTTCTCCTCACTGGAGCGTGCCACTCACATGGTACATGAGCTGCTGCTGCCGGATGGTGAACTCCCCCCACGGCCCAACATCTTATTGGCTATTGCACATGCCAGCTACACTAGTAGTCTCCGCTTGATGCTGACACAGGCCCCTTACACACCAGAGATTAGAGTACCTTCCAATCAACCCTTTAGGGACTTGCTCGGCAGAGAGGGGGTAGAACTTAGGGAGGCGGGAGGAGCGGACACATTGGGTGCCTTATTTCATGAGGGAACTCTTGTGCCCTTTGAGTACCTGCATGAACATTATGACATTTCCTAGCGCACCGTGTACAACTAGCAGCATTACAGTGACTTTGGCGCATTATGGGTGAAGAACCTCAGACGCACCCAATGCTACATGCAGTTCATGTGATGGACCCCGGCCAGCACCTCATTACATGGTTCGCACATGTGTTGGCCTCTAACTCCCAAGACTTGATGCAGCCCATGAAACTGCATTGGGAGCAAGACATCCGTCGAGAGATCACACCTAAAGAATGGGACAAGGTGCTCATCTATCCCCATAAGCATTCCCACAATGTTAAATTTCTGTATATTCAACAAAAGATCTTACACAGGGCTTATCTCACCCCTGAGAGACTGCACCAAATGTACGGAAGTGCGCCTGTATTCCCTAGATGTGGCTCCAGCAACACGAATATGGCCCACATGTTCTCGAATTGCTCAGAAGCACCAGCACTATGGGGGTCAGTCTTAAACGCCTTAGCGGCAGTCACAGGTCTAGCGGGTCTTCGCACCATTGAGGGGGGATTGTTGAGGATTCACTAGTGGGGAAGGCGAAGAGGGTCGACAACCCGTTTCATAGACCTAGTCCTAATTATAACTAAGTGCACAATTGCCATGAATTGGAAGAATATTAGTCTCCCGAACATGTCCTGCTGGTGCACGGCAATGCCAAAATGGAGCAGAGCAGTCTACAGCACTGCACATGGATACAGCTAGGGTTTTAAGAAGAGTCCCCATCACACAGGGGTGGGATGCCCTCAAGTGTGAGTTGCAAATCTACTCTAAGTGACCTGTGGAGGGGGGTCGGTAGCGAGTTGTGACTCCCTTTCCCCGTCTCTCCTTGTGCTCAATGCCATGCCTGGGATGACCCTGCCCACCATCAAACCTTGCTCCCCTTACTGTGGGTGAATGAAGCAGTGCTAGACCGTTGTGCATGCACCTGATACAGCCTGTGGCATAATTGGGAAGCTCAATGCCCACTATGCACCATATATACACCTCCCGTACGGGAGATGCAAGTATCAGCTTTGCAACTGCTCGTGCCCTGCTTGTTTCTACTGTTAATCATGTCTATTGTTGTACTTAAGCTGAAGAATGCACATATGTTTCCCATGGATGTCACCGCAACCATATGCAAGGCACCACTTCTCTGGGACATTGTATATGTAACACCTGAACCGACATATGGCACTGTATTTACCCTGCATATTGCCTGTTTTTCCATGCAAAAGCTTTAAAAAAAGTGTTTTTAAAAGAAATGATGGTGTTTATTCATAACAAATTTTGTAGGTTAATTAAACGATTAGTTGATAACCTGGTAAATCATTGAATTGATTACTTATATTCAATGTTTGTTATTAATTGTTAATTAGCTGATCAATGTATTTAATACTAGTTTTTTTAAAAATAGGATTTATGTTTATTATTTGCTTTAATTACATGTTATTTTAATATCTAATTTAATATTAATAATGTTTTATTTAAAAATGTTAATAATTATTAGTTTGTTGGCTTTTTTGGAGTAATGGGCAGGGGACTGTATTTATTTTAAATATTTGCATTTGCTTCATATGTTTTAAATTACCTTTTGATTATGGAATGCATTTTTTTTGACATAACAGTATATTTCTCCATAATGCATATTTTTAAAATTTAAATATGATTAAATATTTTTACTTTATTATATTGAAAAAGTAATTTAGAAGCTTTTTGAAAAGCTTTAGTAATATGAATGGTATACTAAACCCCTCCGAAGTTCCCTACTGTTGCTAACATTGGAGTGAGAATAATAAACCTAACTCCACGAAGTCCAACGCTTTTCTAAAGTAAGCAGAGTCCTAAAATAAATATATATATAACGGGTCAGGGTAGGAGTGCCTGGACTCCCGGCAGGCACCCCCTGCAGGAACAAAATTAAACCCCCCCATGGGCAGCAAACCGTCTGCTGCACACAGTCAAAGGCATGCATGCTGTGGCGTTGGCTGCAGGCAAGGTCTGTGGCCAACCCCATGCCACGAATGGCTAAAGGCCTTGTGCGACGGGTGTTAGTCATCCCCGGGTGTTGGGTGCAGGGCATGGCCATGTGGCTAACCCCTCAGAATGTACTGCATGTGTCTGTGCGCAGCAGGTTGCTGGCTGCCTGTGGGGGATTGTGCACAGGTAAATATAGAAGAAAAAATTCTCTTGGACCTATGCATTTATAATGAAATATTCACACATACCCAACCATACATACTTGTGTTATATAAACAAAAACATCCAGGTAGGGACAAGGATTTAAACCCAAAAAGACAATCATATAGTACACAAAGATAAAAAACTACAATATATACTGCAATCAAAATTTATTAAAAATAATTTAAAATTGTTTTACAGAGTTGATGGTTAACAATAAATAAAATACACAAACGTATACTAAAAAGAAAAATTAAAAAATCATCATGAGAGAAACAAACTTATATGTGAAACACTTAAATTCATCAAGTGGAGGTTATTGCCAACAGGAATCAAATATATCGACACCATCAGTCTATTCATTCATGTTTGTTTTTAGACATGAGGCTGTTCCTGGATATAACCCAATAGAGAAGTAGGCGTCGACACGTTTCAGTGGTAAAAGATTATTGCAGTACCACCTTCATCAGGACTTAAAGAATACTTGTCTCTCTTGCAACAAATATTAAGAATTATTTGTAACACCTAATTAAAACAAACAAAAAAACACATAATGTAATTAGCTTCCAATTTATTCCCTATGATCATTCATTTAATTATTCAATACATTAATATCAATTCTTATCCCCTCATAATTATAATTAATGAATAATAAAATGATTGAAACAAGCAAATAGAAACAGGGAAATCACATTTAGATAAAACTCTTATAAAGCTAAATGATCTTAATTTCAGTAGTTTTACAGTCTGTTATCGATGTGTAAATATAGTTGTTAATTGGGTTTAGCATAACCATGAAACAAGTAAAGTAACGGTCTAATTGATCCTAAAATAAGGGGGGCATCAACAATGAGTGAGAACTCATATTTTACAGTCTATTAAAATCCATCAACCATACTCATACATCATACACACATTTATACTCTTTGGATATCTTTAATGGATATACTTTTCCATCTAATACCTACCGCTAATCGTATAGGAGACGGGATGCTGATTACATCACCGATCCTGTCGTTGATAATTTAAAAATTGCACGTGGTCAATCTAAATCCAACTATCTCTACAACGTCTCAATAGTTTTCGGCCTAGTAAGAAATGGAATAATATACACTGATTATCAATTCTTATTTGTGAACTTACGATGATTTACTGTGAATTCATGTCTATGTTAAAGACATACACTCACCTTCGTATTTTTGAGAAATGCATGCGAATTTGCCGATCAAATATCCACAGGTAGCTTAAAACAGGGTTACATTAGTAATCACCGCAGAGCAAATCCCCAAATAGGGCCACGGGTTTCGCACCTAGAATAATAATAATTTCTCTTTATTGTTGTGGTCCCATTATAGTAAAACCTTCACAATTTTTTTTTTTTTGCGTTGCGGTTCTCATTTCCTGCTTTTCTTAAAGCGGCTCCCTCTTAAAGCGAACCCGTCTAATATTAAAATGCATGTGGGGTCCACTACAATTTTTACAATGTCTTTAGGAGAAAAAGGAAAATACCATAAAGATTATTATTATAGATATATATTTTTTATGTAAAATAATTGACTAAGTGCTAAGAATGTCTAGTATATTAAATGACTTATTAAGAGTATGTGCGAAGTGTCTGAGTCTTCACCTATGCTATTATTTTTGTACTATACTTATAAATATGTAACTAATGATAAAAAACAGAAAGAAAAGGGGTATTGCCCCATTGTTGCAGCACAAGGGATCATCTAATAGGACCCAGGAATGTCCAACGCTGATGAGAAAGGAGGCTGCCGGTACACCCCCGATATCAACAGACATTAGATATGCTGCAGTCCATCAGTAGTATAGTTAAGAAAATCCTATGAGTATGACTTACTGTTCTCAATTCAATTATCATCCAGTCCTCCTTTGTGTTTAAACCTGTACGGATAGTGTTCAATATTGAAATATACCATTGTTCACGATTCTTGCGTTTCAATGTAAGGTCCCCTGATCTTTTGTTGCCTTCTATTTTTCCAATGATGAACCACTTGAAATCCGTGAGAGTGTGGCCCTCCTTTAAAAAATGACTAACAAGGGAGGCATTTTCTTTATGGTTTTTAATAGCAGATTTGTGTTCCCCTAATCGAATGCGGAGCTCCCTAGAAGTTTCACCAACGTATCCTAAGTTGCACGGGCACAAAAGTAAATATACCAGCTTTTTGCTCTTGCAGTTGTTTAATGTTTTTGAGGTCAGAGTATGTTTATTATAAACAACGTCCTTCCCCTCTATGCACTGTCCACACATATTGCAATGACTGCACTTATAGTTACCTATGGCCTGGGTTCCTAACAAGATCCGTTGATCTACTTTGGGCCCCTCTCTATATGTATGTACAAGTTCTCTCCTTAAGTTGTTGTTGCGTTTAAACGCAAATAAAGGCCTATCCAGTTTAGTGGATTCAGTGTCATTCAGGATGCTCCAGTTTGAATTTATTATATTTTTGATTTTATTACTTAGACAGAAGTAAATTAGATTTTAATGTGGTTAGATTGACCACATTATAACGTTTAGCGCTCTTGGGATAACATTCAAACTTATGCTATGTAGAGGCACGTATTAAGCACATTCCCGTAGAAGCCCCTCTTCTATACACATATAATTTTTTTTTTAAAGGAAATGTCACTCGACACCGGGTAATATAAGTGTTACTCTTTATTCAAATAGTTTAATTGCCATGAAGGTTTTTTCTATGGCTTAAAGGTGTAGTGATGTTCAATTCTGAGCTACCCAGTTAGATCGTTACTACATAGGGGTAGCGCCATCTGCATTTAGGTGCAGTGCCCACTTGTAAAGAATATATAATATGTAAATATAGGAACATTAGCGATGGATGGATCCCTTTATATAGTGTAGATTGGCACCATAATATTTATTGTAGACAAGTAATTAATATATTTGTTTTAAATATTTCCACTTCAAATAACAAAGAAGAATTTATAATTGTGAAGGTTTTACTATAATGGGACCACAACAATAAAGAGAAATTATTATTATTCTAGGTGCGAAACCCGTGGCCCTATTTGCGGATATGCTATGCGGTGATTACTAATGTAACCCTGCTTTAAACTACCTGTGGATATTTGATCGGCAAATTTGCATGCATTTCTCAAAATTACAAAGGTGAGTGTATGTCTTTAATATAGACATGAGATCACAGTAAATCATCGTAAGTTCACAAATAAGAATTGATAATCAGTGTATATTATTCCATTTCTTACTAGGCCGAAAACTATTGAGACGTGGTAGAGATAGTTGGATTTAGATCGACCATGTGCAATTTTTAAATTATCAACGACAGGATCGGTGATGTAATCAGCATCCCGCCTCCTATACGATTAGCGGTAGGTATTAGATGGAAAAGTATATTCATTAAAGATACCCAAAGAGTATAAATGTGTGTATGATGTATGAGTATGGTTGATGGATTTTAATAGACTGTAAAATATGAGTCCTCACTCATTGTTGAGGCCCCCCTTTTTTTAGGATCCATTGGACCTTTACTTTATTTGTTTCATGTTTATGCTAAACCCAATTAACAACTATATTGACACATCGATAACAGACTGTAAAACTACTGAAATTAAGATCATTTAGCTTTATAAGAGTTTTTATCTAAATGTCATTTCCCTGTTTCTATTTGCTTGTTTCAATCATTTTATTATTCATTAATTATAGTTATGAGGGGATAAGAATTGATATTAATGTATTGAATAATTAGATGAATGATCATAGGGAATAAATTAGAAGCTAAATACATTATGGTTTTTTTGTTTGTTTTGATTAGGTGTAACAAATAATTCTTAATATTTGTTGCGAGAGAGACAAGTATTCTTTAAGTCCTGATGAAGGTGGTACTGCAATAATCTTTTACCACTGAAACGCGTCGACGCCTACTTCTGTATTGGGTTATATATATCCAGGAACAGCCTCATGTCTAAAAACAAACATGAATGAATAGACGATGGTGTCGATATATTTGATTCCTGTTGGCAATAACCTCCACTTGATGAATGTAAGTGTTTCACATATAAGTTTGTTTCTCTCATGATGATATTTTAATTTGTTTTTTTAGTATACATTTGTGTATTTTATTTATTGTTAACCATCATCAACTTTGTAAAACAATTTTACATTATTTTTAATACATTTTGATTGCAGTATATATTGTAGTTTTTTATCTTTGTGTACTATGTGGTTGTCTTTTTGGGTTTCAATCCTTGTCCCTACCTGGATGTTTTTGTTTATATAACACAAGTATGCATGGTTGGGTATGTGTGAATATTTAATTATAAATACATGGGTCCAAGAGAATTTAGTCTTTTATATTTACCAGTGGTACCCTGTCTCTTGGTCAGTGGGGTCACTCCCTGTTCTATTGGGATTGTGCACATGGCCTGGCCATACATTAGGCCCTGCAGTAAACAACTACAGTGTGCATGACCTCTGTTTTTCATGTATTTTTAAAATTTATTGACAAGGTATAGAAACATACAATCTGACTGGGCTCCACCGCAGCCTTTCTGTTACAGTTTCTCCCATAAGTATTATAAGGCAGTATACATCAGAGACCATAGTAGTACACATCTGAGTAAGTAGTCTATTGGCCAAGAATTCAAACTGTACAGTGGTGATGTTCCCATTGTAATGCAGAAGCAATCTAAAATACCGTGAGGAGCATCTTAGCATCGGAAAAATCACACAACATGCGCAAATCCGGACTTATTCTCACCACACCTCTGGAATTCTGTTGTGTAATAGACTCGATTGATATAATTAAAATGGATCCGTCTATGCCTACCGTTGAGTATGACCGACTAAACTTTGGTACAACAGCACTGCCAATACTTGTCATTGATGGTCCTGCCTAAATCTCTTTGCAATTCAAGTCTCGGCTTTGTCAGTCTGGGGCTGCGTGCTTTTTTTGCAAATGCATAGGGGCCGATTCACAGAACTAACTTAAGACAAAATCCTAAACTTACTACTTTTGGTATTCACAGAAGTTAGGATTTTGTCTTAAGTTTGTCTTAAGACAAACTTAAGACAGACTTAAGACAGTCTTAAGACAGACTTAAGACAGTCTTAAGACAGACTTAAGACAAACTTAAGACAGACTTAAGACAGACTTAAGACAAACTTAAGACAAAATCCTAACTTAAGTCTGTCTTAAGTCTGTCTTAAGTCTGTCTTAAGTTTGTCTTAAGTCTGTCTTAAGACTGTCTTAAGTCTGTCCTAAGACTGTCTTAAGTCTGTCCTAAGACTGTCCTAAGTCTGTCTTAAGTTTGTCTTAAGACAAACTTAAGACAAAATCCTAACTTCTGTGAATACCAAAAGTAGTAAGTTTAGGATTTTGTCTTAAATTAGTTCTGTGAATCGGGCCCATAGAATTTTGCAATCAGTCTGGTGGGGACATCTACCTGTAATAGCAAGGACAACGCTGGCATGTCTGGAGGTTCCAACATGTTGTCTCCCAATAAGCCATGTAATGTGTCTCTGGCTCTATAATATTGTAAACGAGTGAGAGCTGTTGGTGCATTCAACCTATCTTTGACCACATCCCATCTACACACCTCTCCATCCGGGCAAAACTCTCCCATTCTATTGATTCCCAGCGTGTGTAAGGTTTGCATCACGCCTTTTTCCTGACCCAATGTAAACAAGGAGCACCAGTTTAATGGAATGTGTGGTGAGTACAGGAGAGAGCCGTCCTGTTTCTCCAGGAGGATCTGCTATGCATGTACGGTGTCATTCAAAGAGTAAAAAATGCTATGGTGTCGTGTGGGGCTCGAAACAGTGATTGAGGGAGTGTGTGAGGATCCACTGCAACTCTCTCTATGTGTAAGTCTGGTAAATCATATGGGCTGTGGACCCAGTAGGTTGCGAACATGCTCTGTGCTGCCTTATAATACAACTCTAGGACTGGCGCATTTAGGCCACCCATTTCGTAAGGTAAGGTGAGAATTTACCACCAGACTCTCGGTTTTTCTCCTGCCCAGGCCAGCCTTATCATCAAGGAACGTAGATTAGTGAACACTGCGCGTGACAGGAGCATTGGGATGTTTTGAAACAAGAATAGGAATCTGGGAAGCACTATCATTGGTGTGCATGACTTTTGTCCTTGCGCTGCAGGGGCATGGCACCCTGGGGGAGGGGGTGTGTGAAGGGCCTGGCTGCAAGCATATAGTAATAAGGCCTTACTTTACGGGGAAAAAAAATTCATAGAAATTCACTGAAAAAAATAAAGGTTAAAGTGGAGTTATACTAGTAAGATTTTAAAATGCAATAAAAAAAATGCAATTCGGAGGGGCATGGCCTGGCGTTGGCTAAGATGGCGGCTTGGAAAGGGTGCTCTGCCGGAACCGCAGCAAAAGCCCCAAATTATCCGTAAACTATCCGTTCTTGACGAGGCTGCAGCAATCACAGTGCCTGCGGAACACTTGCCGCACCGAATGGTATTGAAACTTTGGGGCCGCTGCCCTTGCTTGATCCCGTTTCCCCAGTTGCATAATCCGGGGCGGTGCACGAGCAAAGGCCTGGTGGGAGTGGGCGGCGCCCTGCTGAGGACCTGCTGCTGCCGGATGCCCGTGGCTTGCCAGAACATAAGGAGGCCACCGGCGGACCTAACACTCCTCACAGACACCGACCGGGTGCTGGCGAGAACCAGCGGCTCCGACCGTGATTGAGACATGCCCAGCTCCGACCATCAACAGCCGGCACCCTCTTCCTGCTTGACCGAGGCTCCACGAAATGGGCCCTGCACCGCGAGGATAAAAGCCGACATTGATGCAGGGGTAAGGAGTTCTCCCCTCTCTCCCCCCCTGCCTCCTTGTATGTGTGAAGCCCAGATCGGCACCCATTATGCGGGAACCACGAAGGAGGCCTGAGACCGGGTTGCCAACCACGCAAAGCACACCCTTGGCGGCAGAGACTTGAAATAGGAGCCGGCGGTACCGGGGGTTGCGCACCACACCGACCGGTGCAACCTACCGGGATTCCTCCACCTGCGCACGCCATCCCAGTCAGCTGAGAACCCCCTCCCATGGACTAATCACAAACTGTTCAAGCCGGAGACCGCAAGGGGGGCATGCTTGCACCGTTCACAGCGTATCTCCCCGGCAGCGTGCTGTTGAGGCGGCGAGCCCTCCCTTTGTGTGCAGATGGTGCTGCCTTGCCCCAGGGTCCCATGTTATTATCGCCCCTGGACAACAAATAGAGACCTCTGCTACTTTCACCACGGGGTGGAGTCCTCGGCCAGACACAAACCAGGGATAGATTAGTTTCGGGGCTGCACCCACCTTGGGGCCTGGTCACGAGTATCGGGGAGTAAGTGGCGCTCGCAGCAGCTTGGCGAGTGGCTCTGCAGATGGAAGCTACACACGTGCGGCCCCTCTGGGATTGAGTGGATATACAACAGCTGCCAGACAGGTGGAACCATGCGGGCCGTGCCTGCTCTAACAGCTCGCCAGAAGCTTCGGGGGTGCTGATTCCTCTCTAGCAGTGTTACAGCTGGCATATGGAGACGGGTGGACATTACACACGCAGCGCTATTCTCAGGCACTACTGGACCTTGGAAATCATCAAGAGGTACAGACCCCCTCAGTGGCTGCATTGTGAGGGGAGCTAAAAGACAGTGGCTGATCTACTACAAATGATACTGTGAAACATCCGGCTTTCCAACCTTATGCGTTAGCCCGGTGCAAGATCTACTTACCATCAAGTGACCAAACTGCTCCCAAGGCGCGGTCGACTGACCTCCCGCCGTGATGAAGCCCAAGGGAGGCTCATCTGTGCAAACTAATAAACTTGATAAATACGCAGTCCCCAAGCAGTCAATGCCAGATGATGGAGCCACAGGTGGCCAGACAGGCGACCCCGAACCATCACTTGGCTCCATAATGGCGGCAATCCAAGTGCTGGGCGCTACACTGGAAACGAAAATCGATAAAGTCTCTATCGAAATGAACCTGCTCAGAGCTAACATGAACAAGACATTGGAACATGTAACAAAGACAGAAGCCAATGTCACAGAGCTACAAACTAAAACCCGGAAACTGGAAGAAAGAGTCCAACACCTTGTCCATCAGCACCGTCAGGTGGCTCTTAAGATGGAGGACCTAGAAGGGCGGGAGTGGTTGGGGTTCCAGAAGGGGCAGAGGGACCGAGTGTGGACCTTTTCCATGAAGATCTAATACTGAACCATCTCAAACCTAAACAACTCTCTGTCTTCTTCACTGTGGAACGGTCGCATAGAGACCCAAACCCCCCGCCGAAACCGGGAGCAGCCCCCAGGACGATAATAGCAAAAATCAGCATCCCGCCTCCTATACGATTAGCGGTAGGTATTAGATGGTATTAGATGGAAAAGTATATTCATTAAAGATACCCAAAGAGTATAAATGTGTGTATGATGTATGAGTATGGTTGATGGATTTTAATAGACTGTAAAATATGAGTCCTCACTCATTGTTGAGGCCCCCCTTTTTTTAGGATCCATTGGACCTTTACTTTATTTGTTTCATGTTTATGCTAAACCCAATTAACAACTATATTGACACATCGATAACAGACTGTAAAACTACTGAAATTAAGATCATTTAGCTTTATAAGAGTTTTTATCTAAATGTCATTTCCCTGTTTCTATTTGCTTGTTTCAATCATTTTATTATTCATTAATTATAGTTATGAGGGGATAAGAATTGATATTAATGTATTGAATAATTAGATGAATGATCATAGGGAATAAATTAGAAGCTAAATACATTATGGTTTTTTTGTTTGTTTTGATTAGGTGTAACAAATAATTCTTAATATTTGTTGCGAGAGAGACAAGTATTCTTTAAGTCCTGATGAAGGTGGTACTGCAATAATCTTTTACCACTGAAACGCGTCGACGCCTACTTCTGTATTGGGTTATATATATCCAGGAACAGCCTCATGTCTAAAAACAAACATGAATGAATAGACGATGGTGTCGATATATTTGATTCCTGTTGGCAATAACCTCCACTTGATGAATGTAAGTGTTTCACATATAAGTTTGTTTCTCTCATGATGATATTTTAATTTGTTTTTTTAGTATACATTTGTGTATTTTATTTATTGTTAACCATCATCAACTTTGTAAAACAATTTTACATTATTTTTAATACATTTTGATTGCAGTATATATTGTAGTTTTTTATCTTTGTGTACTATGTGGTTGTCTTTTTGGGTTTCAATCCTTGTCCCTACCTGGATGTTTTTGTTTATATAACACAAGTATGCATGGTTGGGTATGTGTGAATATTTAATTATAAATACATGGGTCCAAGAGAATTTAGTCTTTTATATTTACCAGTGGTACCCTGTCTCTTGGTCAGTGGGGTCACTCCCTGTTCTATTGGGATTGTGCACATGGCCTGGCCATACATTAGGCCCTGCAGTAAACAACTACAGTGTGCATGACCTCTGTTTTTCATGTATTTTTAAAATTTATTGACAAGGTATAGAAACATACAATCTGACTGGGCTCCACCGCAGCCTTTCTGTTACAGTTTCTCCCATAAGTATTATAAGGCAGTATACATCAGAGACCATAGTAGTACACATCTGAGTAAGTAGTCTATTGGCCAAGAATTCAAACTGTACAGTGGTGATGTTCCCATTGTAATGCAGAAGCAATCTAAAATACCGTGAGGAGCATCTTAGCATCGAAAAAATCACACAACATGCGCAAATCCGGACTTATTCTCACCACACCTCTGGAATTCTGTTGTGTAATAGACTCGATTGATATAATTAAAATGGATCCGTCTATGCCTACCGTTGAGTATGACCGACTAAACTTTGGTACAACAGCACTGCCAATACTTGTCATTGATGGTCCTGCCTAAATCTCTTTGCAATTCAAGTCTCGGCTTTGTCAGTCTGGGGCTGCGTGCTTTTTTTGCAAATGCATAGGGGCCGATTCACAGAACTAACTTAAGACAAAATCCTAAACTTACTACTTTTGGTATTCACAGAAGTTAGGATTTTGTCTTAAGTTTGTCTTAAGACAAACTTAAGACAGACTTAAGACAGTCTTAAGACAGACTTAAGACAGTCTTAAGACAGACTTAAGACAAACTTAAGACAGACTTAAGACAGACTTAAGACAAACTTAAGACAAAATCCTAACTTAAGTCTGTCTTAAGTCTGTCTTAAGTCTGTCTTAAGTTTGTCTTAAGTCTGTCTTAAGACTGTCTTAAGTCTGTCCTAAGACTGTCTTAAGTCTGTCCTAAGACTGTCCTAAGTCTGTCTTAAGTTTGTCTTAAGACAAACTTAAGACAAAATCCTAACTTCTGTGAATACCAAAAGTAGTAAGTTTAGGATTTTGTCTTAAATTAGTTCTGTGAATCGGGCCCATAGAATTTTGCAATCAGTCTGGTGGGGACATCTACCTGTAATAGCAAGGACAACGCTGGCATGTCTGGAGGTTCCAACATGTTGTCTCCCAATAAGCCATGTAATGTATCTCTGGCTCTATAATATTGTAAACGAGTGAGAGCTGTTGGTGCATTCAACCTATCTTTGACCACATCCCATCTACACACCTCTCCATCCGGGCAAAACTCTCCCATTCTATTGATTCCCAGCGTGTGTAAGGTTTGCATCACGCCTTTTTCCTGACCCAATGTAAACAAGGAGCACCAGTTTAATGGAATGTGTGGTGAGTACAGGAGAGAGCCGTCCTGTTTCTCCAGGAGGATCTGCTATGCATGTACGGTGTCATTCAAAGAGTAAAAAATGCTATGGTGTCGTGTGGGGCTCGAAACAGTGATTGAGGGAGTGTGTGAGGATCCACTGCAACTCTCTCTATGTGTAAGTCTGGTAAATCATATGGGCTGTGGACCCAGTAGGTTGCGAACATGCTCTGTGCTGCCTTATAATACAACTCTAGGACTGGCGCATTTAGGCCACCCATTTCGTAAGGTAAGGTGAGAATTTACCACCAGACTCTCGGTTTTTCTCCTGCCCAGGCCAGCCTTATCATCAAGGAACGTAGATTAGTGAACACTGCGCGTGACAGGAGCATTGGGATGTTTTGGAACAAGAATAGGAATCTGGGAAGCACTATCATTGGTGTGCATGACTTTTGTCCTTGCGCTGCAGGGGCATGGCACCCTGGGGGAGGGGGTGTGTGAAGGGCCTGGCTGCAAGCATATAGTAATAAGGCCTTACTTTACGGGGAAAAAAAATTCATAGAAATTCACTGAAAAAAATAAAGGTTAAAGTGGAGTTATACTAGTAAGATTTTAAAATGCAATAAAAAAAATGCAATTCGGAGGGGCATGGCCTGGCGTTGGCTAAGATGGCGGCTTGGAAAGGGTGCTCTGCCGGAACCGCAGCAAAAGCCCCAAATTATCCGTAAACTATCCGTTCTTGACGAGGCTGCAGCAATCACAGTGCCTGCGGAACACTTGCCGCACCGAATGGTATTGAAACTTTGGGGCCGCTGCCCTTGCTTGATCCCGTTTCCCCAGTTGCATAATCCGGGGCGGTGCACAAGCAAAGGCCTGGTGGGAGTGGGCGGCGCCCTGCTGAGGACCTGCTGCTGCCGGATGCCCGTGGCTTGCCAGAACATAAGGAGGCCACCGGCGGACCTAACACTCCTCACAGACACCGACCGGGTGCTGGCGAGAACCAGCGGCTCCGACCGTGATTGAGACATGCCCAGCTCCGACCATCAACAGCCGGCACCCTCTTCCTGCTTGACCGAGGCTCCACGAAATGGGCCCTGCACCGCGAGGATAAAAGCCGACATTGATGCAGGGGTAAGGAGTTCTCCCCTCTCTCCCCCCCTGCCTCCTTGTATGTGTGAAGCCCAGATCGGCACCCATTATGCGGGAACCACGAAGGAGGCCTGAGACCGGGTTGCCAACCACGCAAAGCACACCCTTGGCGGCAGAGACTTGAAATAGGAGCCGGCGGTACCGGGGGTTGCGCACCACGCCGACCGGTGCAACCTACCGGGATTCCTCCACCTGCGCACGCCATCCCAGTCAGCTGAGAACCCCCTCCCATGGACTAATCACAAACTGTTCAAGCCGGAGACCGCAAGGGGGGCATGCTTGCACCGTTCACAGCGTATCTCCCCGGCAGCGTGCTGTTGAGGCGGCGAGCCCTCCCTTTGTGTGCAGATGGTGCTGCCTTGCCCCAGGGTCCCATGTTATTATCGCCCCTGGACAACAAATAGAGACCTCTGCTACTTTCACCACGGGGTGGAGTCCTCGGCCAGACACAAACCAGGGATAGATTAGTTTCGGGGCTGCACCCACCTTGGGGCCTGGTCACGAGTATCGGGGAGTAAGTGGCGCTCGCAGCAGCTTGGCGAGTGGCTCTGCAGATGGAAGCTACACACGTGCGGCCCCTCTGGGATTGAGTGGATATACAACAGCTGCCAGACAGGTGGAACCATGCGGGCCGTGCCTGCTCTAACAGCTCGCCAGAAGCTTCGGGGGTGCTGATTCCTCTCTAGCAGTGTTACAGCTGGCATATGGAGACGGGTGGACATTACACCCGCAGCGCTATTCTCAGGCACTACTGGACCTTGGAAATCATCAAGAGGTACAGACCCCCTCAGTGGCTGCATTGTGAGGGGAGCTAAAAGACAGTGGCTGATCTACTACAAATGATACTGTGAAACATCCGGCTTTCCAACCTTATGCGTTAGCCCGGTGCAAGATCTACTTACCATCAAGTGACCAAACTGCTCCCAAGGCGCGGTCGACTGACCTCCCGCCGTGATGAAGCCCAAGGGAGGCTCATCTGTGCAAACTAATAAACTTGATAAATACGCAGTCCCCAAGCAGTCAATGCCAGATGATGGAGCCACAGGTGGCCAGACAGGCGACCCCGAACCATCACTTGGCTCCATAATGGCGGCAATCCAAGTGCTGGGCGCTACACTGGAAACGAAAATCGATAAAGTCTCTATCGAAATGAACCTGCTCAGAGCTAACATGAACAAGACATTGGAACATGTAACAAAGACAGAAGCCAATGTCACAGAGCTACAAACTAAAACCCGGAAACTGGAAGAAAGAGTCCAACACCTTGTCCATCAGCACCGTCAGGTGGCTCTTAAGATGGAGGACCTAGAAGGGCGGGAGTGGTTGGGGTTCCAGAAGGGGCAGAGGGACCGAGTGTGGACCTTTTCCATGAAGATCTAATACTGAACCATCTCAAACCTAAACAACTCTCTGTCTTCTTCACTGTGGAACGGTCGCATAGAGACCCAAACCCCCCGCCGAAACCGGGAGCAGCCCCCAGGACGATAATAGCAAAAATCCTCAACTACAGAGATCGCGGCGCAATACTGCAGGAGGCCCGCCTGCATAGAGATCTCCGGTATCAAAACACAACCATCAGATTTTTCCCAGACTTTACCCTCAAGATCCAGCAAGAATGCCGCTCCTTCGACGGGGTGAAGTGAGCATTCAGAGACAGAGGCATCAAGTACATGATGTTTTTTTCCAGTGAAGCTTAAGGTATGGCAAATGGGAAATCATGGTTCTTCACAACCCCGTTGGATGTGCAAGCGTGGCTGGATGAAGGGACCACGCGAACGACAGGGCCAGTGACCGCAGATAACTGGAGAGATTCCCGGGTGAGTCCGCCGAGCACCCAAGATGGCTAAGCAGAACCTGACAAGAGAAGCCTGCGATCCTGGAGATTGAGATCCATGAGCCCGGCTGCCTCAGCGACCGGCAGCGAATGAACTCCTTTCGTCTGACAACAGACTCTGGGACTCATTGCAGCACTTAGTAATGTATACCATTTGCACTTTTACCAAGGGGTAGAGGCTACCAAGTAGGGAGGGCACTGCGGGACCAATAATGTACTATAATGCCTCTCTCTTAGTGAGGGCTGGAGTTGGGCTTTGGGGGCCCAAAGCGGTGCCACCCCACAGCCCCTGTAAAAGTTGACGAGTTATTTGGGTGACATGCGCTCTGCTAGTTGGGAGATGTGGGTAGTTTCGAGCCTACGCAGCAGGGTAGCAGGGAGGGAAGGGACATTCATTGGAGTTCTTCTTTTGTTGATTGCATTTTCTCCTACAAAAGGGAAGTGGGGAGGGGGTAGGGAGGGGGGGTGTTAGGTTGGGAGTACACAATTGTTGAACGTTACTGGAATTACATCGACAAAACACGCTGGCATTTACAAAGAGGAACTTGGGACTTATTTTGGGTCCAATGAGTACACAATGGGCCAAATGTGCTAAAATATTGAGCTGGAACATCAATGAGCTTAGAGATAAAGTCAAACGTTGTGTCATCCTGCAATACATTAAGCGGCAAGCCCCTGATGTTATTATGCTTAAAGAAACGCTCTTGGTGGGAAACTCCTGTAAGGCACTCAACAGGTGGGGTTACAAGTTGCTAGCACATGCAGGGTTCACGACCAGCTCATGAGGAGTAGGCATTATGGTAAGAAACTCCTTTCCGCTTGCTGTAAGTTCCACCTGGACAGACGACCGAGGCAGGTATATAGGAGTAACGGGTTCATGGGAAGGCTACACGCTAACTTTTGTGTCAGTCTGCGTACCACCTGGCCTCCAGGGCACTACATTTAAAGACCTAGGCACTCTTTTACTCTCATTACCGGAAGGTCTCCTGGTAATTGGGGGGGACTTCAATTCAGTGGCCTCGGGCACATTAGACAGGCACCCATCGCGTGAACTTGGATCCTCTAACAGATGGCTGCCCAACTTCCTGGAAGCATTGGGGCTGGTTGATGGGTTGAGGACGTATCACCCCGAAAAAATTCCAACATACTTTCCACTCCGGGGCCCATCATAGCCTCTCCCGTATTGACTATGTCCTAGTCCCAGCTTCGCAAGCTGCTAACATCCACGAAGTTAAACATTTAGCAATCTCTCCCTGGTTTGGGTTAAGATAGTACTCAGCCAGGCAAGGGTCGGGCGAGTTGCCCTCATCAACCCGCAGTATCTCCGAGACCCTGGAGTCCGGAAGGCAATACTAACAGTCATTGACACCTATTTCAAAGAAAATGAGGGATCAGTGGATTCACCCCAGACCCTGTGGGAGGCGTTCAAATCCGTAATTCGGGGACAATCACTATTACTAATTGCTGGGATGAAGAAAGACAGGTAGAAAGAGATTGTGGAAGTGGAGGCAGAAATCAGCAGACTGAAGGACGAATTAGAAACAGAGGTTACACACGGAAAACTCCATACACTACACCTTAAACAAGTTGAATATAAAGCTCTGGTAACTGATAGAGGCAAAAGTCTTGGGAGGGAAAAGTTGGGCAGAATTTACGACCTGCGAGACAAAGCCGGGAAACTAATCACCTGGCTCGTGAAAAAGGAATGGGCTAGTCGATTGATACCTGAACTAATAGGTACAGATATCAAAACTACAACCAACCCACAAGACATCGCAATTCATTTAGCAACTCACTTCAAGACAGTATATATGACTAATGCACCATACATGTGACTCACATGACCTGCTGCGTGACATAGCACTCCCAATCTTGTCAGAGGATGACCAGCACTTCTTAGACAGTGCTTTAACAAATGATGAAATAGCACAGGCTATTAGATCATTGCGCTCCGGAAAGGCCCTTGGCCTCAATGGCCTACCTATTGAATTGTAAAAACTTAAGCCCGACAAATTAGCCCTGTACCTGAAAGCCATGTTTGAAGAAAGCAAGGAACTAGGGGCACTGCCATCGGATCAAAGAGTGGCCACGTTGGTCACTATACACAAGGAGGGTAAACCCAAAACCGACTGTGCCTCGCAGGCTGATCTCCCTTCTAAACGCAGAGCCCAAAATTCTGGCCAAGCTCCTCGCAAACCGCCTGGTCAAAGTAATTGGAGGTCTAGTCCATCCTGATCAGTCAGGCTTTATGCCGTACCGCAATACGGCGCTGAACTTACGTAGAGTACATGGGGTACTGGGTAGAGCAGCTCCGATCCGAGAACAAAACCATGGCGTTTGACACCATTGAATGGCCCTACCTATTCGCAGTTCTTGCGAAAATGGTGTTTTGCCCGGAATTCATCCAGTGGGTACGGATCTTATATTCGGAGCCCCTAGCACAGGTCGTGGTCAAAAACTAGAAGTCGGACAAATTCACGTTGAGTCGGGGACCCCGTCAGGGATGCCCTCTCTCTCCTCTCCTGTTCGCCCTCGAACCACTCGCGGCATGGATTCGTCAAGACCCAGTAATACAAGGTCTGCGTTGGTTCCCTTGAATGGGAGGACCGAATCTCTCTCTACGCCAACAATATCCTGTTATTTCTAGCCTCCCCAAGGAAGTCATTGGTGTGTGTCTAGGACATCATGGCAATCCTGGGCAGATATGTGTCTAGGACATCATGGCAATCCTGGGCAGATATTCTGGATTCTCCATCAACTGGAACAAATCCCTCCTGTATGTCGTTAATGGAGACACACCCACTCCACCACCTGGCTGCCCAATCCAAATTAATACGGTGGGCTTCAAATATCTGGGTATTTTTATTTCTTTGGACCCAAAACTCCGCTTTAATCATAATCTTCTCCCACCACTGCAGAGGCTTAAACGTGATAAAGCAAGTTGGAAAGTTCTTCTGCTCTCACTATTGGGCAAAGCAGCCCTCTTCAAAATGATGTCGCTGCCCCGTTTTCTGTATGCATTGCAGAACACACTAGATCCTGTTCCAACAGCATACTTTAAAGAGGTTGAGAGCCTACAGAGAGACTTGTTGTGGGACGGGAAGCCTCGCATAGCACTGCCCAAGCTCACACTGAATTGGTATAACGGGGGGGATTAGCCTCCCAGATATCAAAAAATACTACTGGGCAGCACACCTTGCAGCCATTAATCAGGGCACCTATGGTCGACTGGATGATACGGGCTATGCCATGGACAGATGTCTTCTACCGGAAGGGAATTACAATAGGGCACTCTATTCTAAACCTAAACGATACCCATTGACTGGACCAACTGACCACTCGGTCCGAATTTGGCATGCCGTTAACAAAACTCTGGGCTGGGAGCGAACACTCACACTGGCAAACCCTTATGGGACTCTGAAAAATTGGGCAACCTATGGAGATCGAAGGGATTCGATAGATGGGACCTCATCGGGATCTCGCAGATCAAAGATATGTGGGAGAAGGGTGAAGTGAAAACATTTGCTTCTTTGCAACAACAGCATGAGTTAGCTGACTCAGAGTACTTTAGATACACTCAAATCTGTCATGCACTACAATCCCACTTCCCGAAAGGCTCCTCCCCTCCAGAACCCTCTCCACTGGAAGATAGGTTGCTAGATGGACACTTACCCGAGAAAACCATATCATTGACCTATAAAAAATTGATCAACAATATGACAGACCCCCTTGGGCCACTACGTGAGAAATGGGTGAGGGATGGCCTTGAGTTAGACAATGAAGACTGGCAGGAAGCAGTGTCCTCCCCAAGAGTGGTAGCAATCTTGGCTAGGCTCCGGCTGGTTCAACTCAAAATTCTTCATAGAGTATATGTCACAGGGCCTAGTCTGGTATGCATGGGTAGGGCCGACAGAGGGGATTGTCGGAGATAATGCGGTCAAGATGGCACATTTCTACACATAATATGGGAATGCGATTACATACAATCATACTGGCGCAAAATCCACGACATTCTAAGCAAGGTGCTCACACTTGTCCTCCATCCGGAAGTACGTAGATGCCTCTTAAACATATGGGAACCTACTGATTTGAATAGTCACCATACGCAATGGGTCACATTGGGATCAATGCTGGCAAAGAGGAACATTGCACGACTATAGGAAACGTCATAGCCACCCAAAGTAGAGGCCTGGAAAGAAGACCTAGACTGGTGTATGTATAGAGAATAGACAGTTTATACAGCCCGGGGCTGCCCCAAAAAGTGGTCCAATATATGGAACCCCTGGAACTCCTATCGAGGATGTATTTGCAACCCTCTGCTTAGCATTGATCCAGACGATCTCCCCACCCCATAGTCTGTACCCATAGTGCTTGGACATGGAAGACTATCTAATGTTGCCTTCGCTGATTGTAATGTACTTGATGCCTCTGTATTGTATATCATATGGCAATGAATGTTTATTAAAAAGAATTATAAAAAAAAAAAATGCCGCCCCACCCCACCAAAAAAAGGGTGCTACACTCTTTCTGCCTACCCGGGAGCAGATTGGTGGTTTGCCCACTATCTGCCCCCAGAGGGGCAGAAAGCCCTAAACACAAGGGCTACATTAAGAAAAGGGAGGGTGGAGTTCGCTCATGATGCTTAGGGCCATGCCCCCCCCCAAACAAGAAAGGGCAAAACAATCTTTCTGACCCTTGGTGGGGGGGAGATGCAGAAAGCCCGTTAGACACCAGGATGATTTTTCAAAAGGGGGTGGCATGAGAGCGAATCACCAGGCACAGAAAAAACAAATGTTAAAGTGATGTTATAGTAAGGTATGCTTATTAGATCCAAGCTTACGTTAAAAATCCTCTAGAAATCAACTGAAAAAAAACAAAGGTTAAAGTGACATTAGAGTGCCTCAAGGGGAGAAAGCAGAAAGCCCACTAGACATCAGGAATAACTAAAAAACAGAAAAAGGGGGTTGGTGTGCAAGCAGCCCACCAGGCACAAGAAAAACAAAGGTTAAAGTGACATTATTGTTAGGTACGGTAATGAGATCCTAGCTTACATTTAAAAAAAACTCTAGCAATTCACTGAAGAAAAAAACAAAGGTTAAAGTGACGTTATAGTTAAGTGTTGAAATAAGGAAAAAACTAATGTTTAAAAACAAAAAAACTGTGGCATTCACTGGATATAGTTTACTGACCTTATTATAACTTGTGACCATGCCATGCATTGCTTATGTCCTCACATATTACATCACTCATAACATGTTAAATGAGATCATTGATGATATCACTGCTGACCTCAGTGATTACACTATAGTCATATACAATATAGAGTTACTGTACACGTTTGTGCCAATAGCATGAATATAGCGTAAGCTCTGTAGAGACGTGTAATTTTTCAGTTTAAAAGTTATATAGTGCACCGTTTGCAAACCACAAACGTTTGGAGTGCAAGAAGTGCTCCAGTGAACGGATGAATACATCTGAAATAGGTTGTAGAGGTATATATGAAGGTGAGCTGTGGCTTATAGCCAAACCAATTTGAGCAGTAATATACTGTTAATGCACATATCGGAGATATGAGTTGTGTGAATTTTATCTTACCTGATCAGACTTGTTGCTATTTCCTGATTATAAATGCCAATTAAATGCCGGGACATGCATATTTTAGTGTGGTAAGCACCAAAATCCATTTTATGCCCCATTTCTGATCGCACAACTTGAAGTAGGCAATAGTTATCGTTCCTGATAAATTTGTATCAAAGCAGTCTCTTTTTTTATTGTGTAGGATATTATTGCAGCAAACATCCGGGCACTTGTAATCAAGGCCCTAATGTCATGCTTTGTATAGGATCACCCTTACCCCTTTGTTGGGAGGCAAATATCATGGATTTAGGGGAATGCCATACTCCAAGAGTTCCCTAATGTACTATATCCAGTGCATCTGAGAATGGCCAATGGTTTATAAAGGTAAAGTGGTCGCTAAAAGAAAAATTAGGAATGCAAGAACACAGGCTTTGTGGTACAGAGATCTACGTACACCCAGAACTCTGACTACTGCCGGATATTTGTTATTTGAAATGTGTCATTTGTGGCATGTGCCATTTTTAATATCCAATGTATAACATAGTGGCTATATACAATGGTTATTTAACATGAACACTAACAAAATAGAACTCAGCTATAAAGACCTGTAAAAAATGCACAATTGCAGGCAACTGCATTTTAAATTTGTGTTTGGGTTCGGCACAAAATTATAGTGCCAAGAAAACAGCAAGCCTAAGGTGCTGGAATAGAGCAGTAAATCAATTTCTTATATTCATGTGCATTGATATATTTCTTATTTTAAAAATCCTTGCATCAGGTTTCTTGAACCATGATAAATGTTGGCATAACAAATAGTTAATTTACCTGGTAGATGGTCTCCTGCTTTCAAAAATGGAGGCTCGGTACCTACTTTGTGGACGGACCTCTCTATTTGACTCTGTTTTGGCTATCTTGCTCTCTGTCCCTTCACAATGTTTGGAAAAGATGAAAATATTCACATATTATTAACAAATGATTGTTAATAAGGATATTCATTCAGTACGTGTTATTTTTTTTCAACACTACCATAAAAAATGTCCAAAATTTGGAAAGATTATTCTGGTACTGGTAATATTAGCTCTTTAATAGATTACTAAACTACTAGTCATTTCTTGTTCTTGAGTTAAGAACCTTATAAGTGTACCAAAACATTTATAGAGGTCATCAACAATCTATCTAGCATCTGTGCTAAACAGAGGTTTTTGTACTCACATGAACAGCTTGTCCTTTACCCTTTCTTAAGTATCTACAGTATAACAAGCTGCACACTAACTCAGAAACTTACTTAAACCTCTGCAGTTAAGTATAGATAAACAAGGCAGCTATGATCAGTGAACCTCTAACAGTTATCAGTGTATAAGCCTGTTTGACTATTGATTAATATCTTATTACAACCATAGGTCAGGGCTTTCTTTCCCATTCAATATACGCAAAAGTGAATGATTTGAAAGCTGCTAGATTGCTCGGTAAATCATGGACCTAGCTCTACCATCCCAGCTATATCTAAGGGCCTGATTACAATGGCCGTGGGATCGCTATCATCAGGCCATCGGTGGCGGTCTCACCGCCATCTAGCTCATTGGATCTGACCGCTGCATTAGGATGAGGGCTGTTGGATCTCAGCTGGCGGTCGGAATGACCTACATGTCCGGCAGTATCAAGGATCCCGTCAGTCCGGCGGTCGGACTCCTATTTCCTACAATGTGGTGGTGCCTACTCAGGCACAACGTAGGGATTAGGATGTCCCTTACCGCCTGCCATTTCATGGTTATTAACCCTGCATGAAATGACTTTTGTGCCCCCCAGGAGGGCCCCCTTACCCCTGGCCCTCCGCTATGGGGCAGGGGGGCTCCATCCCTGCACCATGTGGCAGGCACCACATAGTGCAGGGATGTTTCAAATGTGTATATTTTGTACTGCGGCATGTGCTGCAGCCCACAGCACACGTCACAATGTTAAGTATACACATTGCGACAACCGTGAAGGCGGTCACATCGTAATGGGGGCAGCAGGACCTCCGGCTTCGAGTCGGGCGGTCCTACTTCTGCCACGGTGCCCGTCAGACTTCCATTGTAATCAGGCCCTCTGTGTGGTCAGAAAGTAGAAATTCTCCCTATCCTAATGGAAGATTACAAATGTTTCCTCTTTGGCATCACAAAGACCTGGCTGCCAACAGCCAATACTTATTCCCTACATGTAATAAACATGTGATGTCATATATGAAGGCTGTTACAAAAAATTGTGAGAGGAAAAAGTGCGATTGAAAAACTATTCACAACTGCCTACCATTTCGGCCAATGAGTTCTTATCCTGGACATGTCAGCTTTTGACCACATTGCCATTAAGCCCATTTTGGACGACACCCTTCATGGAGGAAAAAGTTTAGATTAGAAGAATCTCAGGCCTACTTAGAGAGTTTTTAGACAGCTCAAAATGTATGTAGCTGATAGGAAAGTATCATCTCTAAGCAGAATGCTTTTAGTCCAAATATTAAGAAATCAATTAACTCAAGTGGGCTTCTAGTAGCATTTGCCACAGCTCCACCCATATAGCAGGTCAAACACTTGAGTTGGTGCTCTCCGCTAACCTCAGCGTTTCACGTTTGTCATTGGCAAAGATGTTTTGCTCACAGCACTTAGCCATTCTGCTTTCTCTAGCAAATCCACAAATCTATTAGGGCCAGCTTCAAGATTGCTTTGGGTCCTTGATGTCAGGAATTATATAAGCATGTCATAGGTGAAGAAGTGCACTTTCTTCTTAAAAGTTCTCAAATACCGTCATGCCGTTGTCCATGTGGCACGTCAGGTTGTGCTCAATTTGACAAGTTTTACATATAGTGCGTCCTAGCAGTACATGGCATACCATTGCTCTAGATCTCATTGTAGAATTACTCTCCTGCAAAAGGTAGTTTCAAAACTGTTTTGTTGGTGGTAGAGCACTTAACCAAAATGGTCCATTTTATACCCCTAAAGAGAATGCCAAACGCTCAAAATTGGCTATAGTTTATGTACAGAACATATTTTCATAGCATTCCATCAGTATTGATTACCAATAGAGGTTCACTGTTTATTTTCCACTTTTAGCAAGCATTGTTCAACTGACGGACTTTAACATCCAGCCACCATCCTCAAACTGATGGGAAGACAGAGAAATCAAATCAAATCAAATGTTTGAAGCATGCTTACGATGCACATTATTACAGGATTCTAACAATGGGGACCTCTTCATTTCGGTTGGCTGAATATACAGACAACACCATCTCTAAAATTCTCCATATTATTCCGCCATAAAGGGTACCACCAAGACAAGACATACTATTAAAAGGTACCCACTGTGCAAGAACACCAAGAACAACTTTGTGATGTTTACAAGCTGCCACAAAAACTATTACAGGGGCTAAAGCCAAGTGCAAGTTATATGTGTCTTGCTGTAGATCGTCTCCAGAATTTTATTTGGGAGCCCAGGTATGACAGTCCACGATACATTTATATATCAAAGAGCATACCAAGCTCCAACCTTGTTACATTCAATACTATCCTGTCAAAAGAATTATGACTCCAGCAACAGTGAAACTGATCTTGCCTTTGACTAGGGCTCCATGTCCAGTCATTTCTGACTCATTGATTAAGCAGGAAGTTGAAGCCACCCATGTATCTTTCAAACTTCCACCTCTGCTGGTAGACGGTCATTTTGAATTTGAAGTATGTGTAATTCTGGCTTTCAATTATTTTCCAGGGAGGCTAGAGCACCTTAAATATTGGAAAGCATATGGTCCTTTAAGATCCGATGTGGGAACCCGCAAATCAGGTACATGCTTATTTCAGCATCAATATCCTGCAATGCCCAAACTAGTGGCCAGGGTTTGAGAGGAATGTACTGTCATGCACTTGTCTTTGTGGACCTTGGTTGTGGCTCAGTTTAAAAGCAACACACAGTCTAGAATAACCGGAGGCAGCAGCATGTCTCTGTGCCCCAACTCTTCAGAATTTAGATCAACTGATGCCAAAGCTTCACCCACGTTATTGCAACGCTTAATTGTGCTCTTAACAGTTGAGGCACTAATACTGTTGAGCTCCAGTGTTACAGTTCCAGCACCTGTTTTAAAGTTCTGTCTTCAGTACCAGACAGTACATTGCGAGTAAAAGAGCTTGCAATGTTATCAAATTGTACATGCTGTGTGAGAGCTCCACTGGTTACGTGTACAGTTTGAGAGTGTATATAGGGACGGACTCAAATCTAAAACCTTTAGGTTGCCTTTCTGCGCTAGAAGTCACAGGAAAGAATTTAAGAGAGGTTGTCCAGCCACTCCTTCACAAAGATTATAGCCGTTATGCGAACACCTTCTATAGTGGAGTAGAGCTGTTCAATGAGCTGCACAAAGCTGGAACTGTGGCATGCTGTACACATTGTTGTTGCATAAAACTCCAGGAGCAGCTAGTTTGTAAGAAGCTCTAAAAATCCCAGAGCATTGTGCTTCTTTCCAATGAACTGCTTGTAGTCAATTTCTCTGAGAGGCGTAATGTGTATGTGCTCACTACAATTCATGATGAGAGCACTTCCCTGAAGTTGATAAGCCCACCTGTATGCTTGATTACAAAAAGTACAAAGGTGGAGCGGATACGATGTGAGCTATAAAACTCCCTTTGGTTTAAGAAGCTGTTTACCCACCTGATCCAGATGGCAACATACAATATGTATGTTGTTTATCCTCAGACCACCGCAGGAAGATTAATGTTTGTTTTTTTACTTGACTTAATTGAAAGTCTTACTGCTACAGAAGCAGCAGCCTCCACTTCATATGCTCTGGAGAAAGTGGCAAGACTGCAGGATCCACACTTTGCTAACTGTACTCCTCAAACAGCTAAAAGGGCTCGACCATGTCATCATTGTACAGTCTGTTCTAAGCAAGAAAGAGGCAGGAGAGTTATGTTTATTGCCCTCAGTGTCCATCTCAGCCAGCCCTGTGTTTTCCAACGTGCTTTATGTTGTATCATAAAAAAGTTAAGTATTAGGAAATTGAGTGAGGTGGAGCTGCTATAATAAAAACCTATAAATGGCTGTGCATGGATACCTTCCTTTCATTGGCCACTACTTCACTAGGCAAACAGGAGTGGATATTGGTTTCCTCCACTTGAGGAAATCATGGACTTGCTTATGGCCTTCTCAACACCTTTATCTGCTGTCAGAAGGTGTTCTGTTTGCCGATTGAAAGTGCATTACAGTTCCTACACTGCACGTAATGGTGGATGGAACATAAGCCACATTGTCACGGAGTACCCTGGAAAAACAAAGTCTTGACTAGTTTTTGAAGTGCTTTTTAACCCCTTCCATGCCCATGACGGAACGGTTCCGTCATGAGCATCGGTTGCGCTGTGCTCATGACGGAACCGTTCCGTCATGGCCCCGCCCGCGCTCGAACCCTTCAGCACCGCGGGGGAATTCCCGCCGCGCTGAAGGGGTTAAGGAACTTATGTATACAACACAAGGACCACCCTGATTGCCCACAAGAACCAGGGTAAGTGTAATAAGTCATATCAATGTCTTAAGGGACTCATTCACCAACTCTTCTACGTTTGCTTTGAAAGTGTGCAAACTAAATTAGTAACTTGTATCATAATCAAAACATGTCATGTTAACCATAACATGTTTTGAAAGGCAACTTAGGAAGGAGATGTTGACATTTTGATCTGTAGTTAGTCTTCGGGCCTCAGCAGGACAAAAGTCATCTGACTAAAGTTCCCATCAGCGGCATGACAAAATGCAAAGGAATGCTTTCCCTGACTAATCCATATATCTCTACGGGCTGTTTAAGTAACCGAGCAGCCCGTTTTGCATTTTTTGCTTTGTCTAGGAGTAATCTTGTATGATGTGTAGGTGTGACTGCTTTCTCCACACAATACAAAGGTGCACTTCTCCAGAATAAATTGTTTACTTCATCGAACTGTTGAACTAACCAAGCAGCCAGATATGCATAGTAGACTTGGTCTTGAAATATTCTTGCACGCATTGCTTACAGGATGCCTCATTGAAGTTCCCAAGCCTCCACAGATTCTAGGGAACTTTGCTCAGACGACTTTCATTCTGATGAGACCTGAAGTCTAACTACAGGTAAAAATATCAACATCCCCCTCCCTAAGTTGCTTTCAAAACATGTTATGGTTCACCAGGAGATACCATAGATGAACAGACAGCATTTCCACTTATGTATGTTTGATATACTATGCAACCTTGAGATCTGTTCAGTGTCTTGTTTCTGTGTTGTTGCATATATATTTGTTTACTGCATCATCTACACTAATTTTGATACATTACGAAATGTATAATATCCTTACACTAAAAATTTGAAAATCATCATTACAAGATGTTGTGCCCTGTACCCTTTTTCAATAACATTGATTATGATTATGATGCCCAATTATCCGTTTTTACTGATTTTTACAGATAAATACAGACAGAAACAATTTGTTTCCTGTCTGTATTTATTTTTAAAGGTGTATAAATACAAAACATTGTGCTTCTTGTGAGTGACTGTCCATGGTGTCCTTCATGAATTCCAGACTAATAACGGAGCAGATATACAGCATTGCGAGTTAAAAAACAAGATGAGACTTCCTTAAATACAGACATATGTTAACATATATATGGATATAATGCTAATATTTACCTGTGGGTGTAATGTTTTGTTATATTTGGCTGCATAATTTGCTCAAATGTGACCGGTATGAAAGTATGAATTCTTGTTTATCAGTTGAATACATGTGGAAATATAACCTTTTACGATTCCATTTATTCTCAAAACACAAAATAAATATGAATAAATAACAATGAGATGGTGAAAGAAAATATGGATAAATACAGATGAAAAGTTGAAAAAATAAATACCATAAAAGTGGAAGCCCTAATTATGATGCAAGTTATTACTTGAGTTCGAACAATTTCAAAGCAAAAGTAGAAGTGTTGGTGAATGATTTCCACTGGACATTTGTTTGGCTTATTACTTTAGGGAACTTAGGCAGTATTCCCCAGCAAGTTTGCCTTAGTTTCAAAGCTAGATGTGCTCAATTAGTGCAAGGAATGCAGGCTTCGGAAGCCATTCTCAGACACCTCCAACTTGCATCCTCAAACTGGAAGGAGTTGGATTTAGCACAGTGAGTGCCCTGAAGGCGCATGAAAGACACATTTTCTTGAGCTTCAAGTAGCTAGCAAAGGAAGGCGTTAGTAAAGGTACATTTGGCAAGTTTACAGGATTAGTCAGGACTTTGAAGGGGACAGAGACATGTAAGGTTATGAAAAGCTTAAGGTATGTGTGTTTTCACTGAGGTAGAAAGGAGATAGCCAAGGTAGTACAGTTACACGTTGCACCACTTCATCTTCACCAACAAACTCAAACCCATTGGCACCACACTCACCTGATATTAAATTACTCTCTCACTCAACTAAGCGGATGACTCCAAACCATTCAGAACACAGCAAGCAGACTGAACATGTACACACCTTGCACTTGAAACAGCTTTATTGGCTCCTCAGCTCTTTTCAAACCCGACACATACATTCAAAGCCCTTACACAGCACTGGCCCAGCATACCTCACTGCCGCCACAGATTTTAAAAACCTTCCAGACACCTTGCTCAGTCAGTCTTGTACTCACACATAATCTATGCATACGCCGCACCAGATCAAGAAGAACTGACTTCTACTAACTGGATCCAAAATGGCGGAATGACCCTACACATTTGCGCTTTCTCTAAAATTATTGCATTCCGCACAAAGCTGAATACTTGGCTCTTCAACTAGGTTAATCCTGGGGTCAGCCCTGACAGCTCCTGCATTGGCGGCAGGATACCCTCCCTGGTAATTGTGCACTACACAAAAAATCCCACCATTACCGAGACATCTGCACCCAATGCTACATGTATGAGTAAAATGTTACTCCTGCTTGCCATGTTCATCCTCAATCACAGTTTAGTAGATTATTCAGTTTGTTGTATGACAAGTGCATTACAGTCACAGCACAGCACATAATGGTTGACGGGAAATATGTTATCCATGACTATCCTGTGTGTCAAAACGACTTAGTTAATGACGTACTCTTTATGGAACTTAGGCAGTGTTCCCCAGCATGTTTGCCACAGTTTCAAAGATAGATATGCTCACTCAGTTCAATGAATGTAGACCTCGGAAGGCATTCTTGGACACCCCAACTGACATCCATAAACTGGATTTAACACAGTGAGTGCACTAAAGTCACATGTAAAAAACATCTACCTGACCTTCATGTGGCTGTCATGCGCGCCGTTAGTAAAGGTTTGTCTAGGCACACATTTGAAAATGTTCAGAATGTCGTCAGAGGTGGGTACATGAAAGTTAGTAAAAATGCAGTCATACTGTTTATTAATTTGTGAAGGTTTTGCACACACCAGCCGTCAACATGTCTGGATTTATGTGTTTATAGAGGTTTGTTTCTGTGCAATTCGGTTGATGACTGGTTGAGAGGTGGTCTTGGATGAAGATTTCATCCTGTGGTTTATGAATGTAAAGAGCCCTTGAATGGCGGTGGTATGTTGATGTGAGTGCACTGATCTGTTGTATTGGGCTCGGGCCGGTGGTATGAAATTCTTGTGTGTGGTGCATGAATAGCATATGAGTGGACCATAAAGCGGTTGGTTCCTTGACATGACTTCATGACTCACCTTTGGTAGTCTTAGTTTCATTATTCAGAGACTATGATAAGTATTGTTCTTTGTAACTTGCATTTCTGGAGGTGCTAAAACCATCAAGAGTAAGTGGTGGATTAACATTAAAGGATTAGTACCAGATTTATGTCTATGGCGGAAGGGATATTCCATCGCAATGGCCATAAATGGTTTAACACCCAGCATTCCACCAAGTCTCCTGATAAACATGCAACCAGGAGACTCAGGGGGTCCAGGGGTGTGTGCCTTGTATGGTTCTCACCAGGAAATGTTAAACAGAACCCTTTGCAAACTTCAAACTGCAACTGAAAACACACAATTTCCACACATTTCTGTGAGGAAAACATCTGGAATCTGTGGGGCGGCAAAAATGTCCTATCACCCAGCCTTGTTTCTCTCTCAACATAGCGCTTTAGGGACTTTTGTTATGGGGTCTCTTGGCTTACACACAAGTGGGGTACCATTATTTTTGGGAGACATGTGGGAACTCAGTGTGGTAGGAAATGTGTGGCTACCCACAGATTCCAGAAGTTTTCCTCAGATATGGGTGGAAAATGTGTTTTTAGTCAAAGTCTGAGGTTTGCAAAGGCTTCTGGGTAACATTACCTGGTGAGAGCCATGCATGTCACACACTCCTGGAATCTCCTGGTTTTCTAGTTTTCAAAAATGTGCAGGTTTGCCTAGTTATGCCTAGGTTCCAGCTGAGGCTAGGGCCCAAAACCTACAGCTTCCCAACTTGCAAAAAAAGGGTCAGTTTTCAGTACAAAAATGTGATGTGTCGATGTTACACTTAGGGCCCTTTTCTGTCGTCGATACCAGGCCTACCCATACAAGTGAGGTCAGTAAGCGAGCAGTGATTCTGCCACAACACACTTTGGCTATTTATATTCATCAAACCCCAAACTTGGGGATTACAATTAATGTTCTTAGCAAAAGAGTTACCTGAACACATACAAATAAAGTTTTTTTTAAACCAATCGTGTTTAGTAAAAATTTACTTACGTTTTTAGTTCATAGAATCATGTATTTTATCAAAGACATATCTTAAACCGATTCAAAGACACAGAGCAAATACACACAACTACACCATTGACAAAGAAACATATTTACATCAATAAACAAAATACGACACATACATGAATTATTTACATCACAAACACTAACATATAAACAGGGCGTGACAAAATATTGTCTCAGAATGACCAAAAGAGTTGATTCTTATAACATTGATAGTCAAGACTGGACAAACGCTTCTCAAAAGAGCGTCGACGTTTCAACCCTTCTAAACTTGTGCAAGTAGAAAACATCTATTAGGGTCTTCATCAGAAAAAACAACCAATGGCCTGTGTACAGCCTTCAGGGCCCTAAAAGGGATTCCACTGAACAGAAAACAGTTCCTGAGGCTCAAACCGGCTCCCAATGGAGTTAAGACAAAATAAAATTCAAAGAGGAGGGCACTATGTATTCCAGCACCACCTCTGGCACCTTGCACTCAGAGAAATCCAGTGATTCCAACAAAATAAGGGGAAGTCTGCCTCCTTACTTGGGTCCCATCAAGTAACCAACCACCATCTTTACGTTCTCCATTATCAACAACGTAGCGGTACCTTGCTTGATTTTTCAAAAAATAGAGTGTCCACTCCAATCTCAATATCAATATACTCAAATTGCCCAGAAATCGCTTGCACAGAGCGTAGCCACAACACGTCTTCTCATCATACAAGTGAGGTAGCATTTTTATTGAGAGACTTTGTGGAATGCTGGGTGGTAGGAAATTTGTGTCTCTCCACAGATTCAAGATGCTTTTCTCACAGAAATGTGTGAAAAATGTGTGTTCTTGGTCACAGTTTGCCATTTGGAAAGGCTTCTGGGTAATATTGCCTGGTGAGAGTCATGTATGTCACACACCCCTGAACTCATCGGCTGCCTAGTTTTAAAAAATGTGCAGCTTAGCTATGTTTGTCTAGGTGCTGGCTGAGCTAGGCCAAAACTCTACAGCTACCTAACTTGCACAAATAGGTTCAGTTTTCATTGCAAAAATTTGATGTGTCCATGTTGCACTTGGGGCCCTTTCCTGTCCTGGGCACTAGGCCAACCCACACATGTGAGGTAGCATTATTATTGAGAGACTTTTTGGAATCCTGTGTAGTGGCGACTGCTCCATATGAGCTAATGAGCGTCGCCTCACCCCAAATGCAGGTGCAGCCAAAGTGAAAACAAATGGTAATAAACTGACCATTTAATTTTTTCCTCCGACATCCCGAGCTGCGAGGGCAGGGCGGGGTCACTGTGGCAGATTGGCAGCAGAGAGGAGTGGTGACAGATCACTTTGGCTGGCTGTCTTGCAATGGCCATCCTGACAAGCGCACTTTAAACCTCTCCAACCCGAGCTGTCTAAGACAGCTGAGTGGTGAGGAAGTAAAGTTCCAGAGTGCCTAAAGCAGAGTAAAGCTAGCCTGCTCCAACCTATCCCAGCACTTTTATCACACTGATAACGTTATCAGCAGCATGAGAAAAGCATCTGGAGTAGTAAATATTTTTATTATTCTTTACTTTTTTGACTGACTGACAGGCACTGTGAGAAACTCGCACTGCCTTCAGCCTCAAGTCAGGGGATCTCGGTCGTAAGAAGTATTTATAACAAGCCATGATTGAGAGCTTTGACACTGAGCTTAAAGGCATTGCTGGTGTCTCTCAGTAAGTGTTTGCTGACCCCACTACTAACTATTGTCGTCAGCCACCACTGATCCTGGGTGGTAGGAAATTTGTAGTTCTGCACAGATTCCAGGTGTTTTCCTCACATAAATGCGGGGAAAAGGAGTTTTAGTCAAGGTTTCAGGTTTGCAAAGGTAAAATTACCTGGTGAGAGCCATGCAACTCACACACCGTTGGCCTCCTCTGGTTGTCTGGGTTATAAAAATGTGCAGGTTTGGTAGGTTTGCCAAGGTGCCGGCTGAGCTAGGCCCCAAAATCCACAGCTGACCAAAATGCAAAAAAAAAGTGTCATTTTACAGTGTAACAATTTGATGTATCTATGTTGAGTATTGGGTCCTTTCCTGTTACGGGCAGTAGGGCTACCCACACAAGTGGGGAATAATTTTTATTGGGCGGCTAGGCGAAATGCTAGGTGGTAGGAAGTTTGTGGCTCTCCACAGATTCCAAGAGTTTACATCACAGAAAAATGAGGAAATTTGCTTTTTTAGTCAAAGTTTGAAGTTTGCAAGAGATACTGGGTGAAAAAAAAGCTGATGAGAGCTAGGCAAGTTCTACACCCCAGGACTCTCTTGATTGCCTAGTTTTAAAAAAACTTACAGGTTTGCTAAGTTCCCCTAAGTTCCTGCAGAGCTAGGTCCCAAACTTCACAGCAACCCACATTGCAAAAAAAACTGTTTGTTATCTGTGGATAAATGTGATGTGTCCATGTTGGGTTTTGCACTGTTTCCTGTCGCAGGCACTAGGCCTACCCACAAAAGTAAGTTACCATAGTTCTAGTGAGATTTCAGGAAAGGCTAGGTGGTAGGATGTTTGTGGCTCCCGCAGATTCCAAAAATGTCCATCACAGAAATGAAAGGAAAATGTGTTTTGTCAAAGTGTAGTCAATGTTTGAGGTTTGCAAGTGATTCTGGGCAAGAAAACCTGGTGAGAACACTGCAAGCCAACTCACCTTGAATTCCCCCATGTGTCTAATTAAAAAAAAAAATGCACAGGTATGGTAGGCTTTCCTGACTGCTGGCTAACCTAAGACCCAAAATCTACAGCTAGCCACCTTACAGAAAAAGTGTCAGTTTTCTGTCAAAAAATGTGATGTGTCTATGTTTTAGATAATTTACATTCGTAGGCACAAGGCTTACCCACAAAAGGAAGGTACTATTTTTATTGGAAGACGTGGGAGAATTTCAGAACTTTCCATCACAGAAATGTGAGAAAAATGAGGTTTTTGTCAAAGTTTGAGGTTTTCAAGGGATTCTGGGTAAGATAAGCTGGTAAGAGCAATGCATGCCACCCCACCCGGGATTCCCCTAGGTGTCTTGTTTTCAAAAATGTGCATGTTTCTTAGGTTTCCCTAGGTGCGGGCTGACCTGCGGCCCAAATCCATAGATGCCACCATTCCCCAAAAATATTGTGAGTGGAAAAATGTAATGTGTACATGTTGCGTTCTGGCCAATATCCTGTCACGTACACTAGGCCTTCCCAAACAAGTGAGGTAGCATTTTTATCAGGAGACTTGGGGGAATGCTAGGTGGAAGGAAGTTTGTGGCTCTCCACAGTTTCCAGAATTTCCATCACACAAAGTTGAGGAAAATGTGTTTTTTTAGTCAATATATGACGTTTGCAAGGGATTCTGGGTAACAAAATCTGGTGAGAGCCATGCAAGTCACCTCTTCCTGGATTCCCCTGGGCATCTAGTTTTAAGAATTGCTTAGGTTTGCTAGGTTTCCCTATGTGTAGTCTGAACTAGGACCCAATCTTCAGCTATCACCATTGCAAAAAAAAGGGTAATTTCTTAGTGCAAATATTTGTGAAGTGTACATGTTATGTTCTGGTTCTTTTCCTAGTGTGGACATTAGGCGTACCCATACAAGTACCAGGAGACTTGGAGGAATTCTAGGTGGAAGGAAGTGTGCAGCTACCTGCAGATTCCAGAACGTTCCATCACACAAATGTGAGGAAAATATGCTTTTTTTTAATCAAAGTTTGAGATTAGCTAGGGATTATGGGTAAGAAAAACTGGTAAGTACCACGCAAGTCACCACCACCCTGGATTTCCCTAGGTGTTTAGTTTTCAAAAATGTTCAGATTTGCTAGGTTTCCCTAGGTGCTCCCTGAAGTAGGGCCTCAAATCCACAACTACCTAAATTGCAAAAAAAGGGGTTAGTTTTCAGTGAAAAAATTTGATGTGTCCATGTTGCATTTTGGCCCATTTCCTGTTGCAGGCACTAAGCCTACCCACTTAAGTGAGGTACCATTTTATTGGAAGATATGTAGGAGCATAGAATAGTAGAATATTTGTTATTACCAATTGAATTTTGCTGCAAATGTGCCTTCCAAATGTAAGCCACCATGTAGGAAACAAGACATTTTGAAAAATACGGATCACTGATACAACATTGACTCTCATAACATCGAACTACAGAATTATCAAATCAATAATATTGTAAACAAAAAAAGTTGAAACACAATACACAAAATAGGAATGACACTAACATCGATTAAAAAATATTGTTCAAATAAATCTCATCACAAAAATATCGACAACAAAAATAAAGAACACAAAAATATTTATCACATTAAATTAAAATGAAACATCCAAAATATCGATACAAACAATATCGACAATTATTTACGGTAATACAATAAAATAACGTGTACCAAATATTTAAAAAAAACAATAAAAATAATTAAGAATGAATCACATTAATTTAAAAACAAATTAAAAATACAAAAACAAATAAATAAACAAACTATAGAACATAAAAATATATAAAAAATAACAGAAATAAACAAATATATATAATATATAAAAAAAAACACATGTATCTACATATAAAATTAAATAACAACAACAAACTAACATAATAAACATTAAATAAATCACAATGTAACAGCTAAAAAATTCAAAAAAGCTATCTCAACCAATACATTTAAAACACACAAACACAAAACAATAGAAAACTCTAACTAATTATCCAAACACTTTAAAAATAATAAAATAATTGACATAAAATTTACTGAACGGACGACCATAGAGGAAGAGGGAACCTTTGAGAAAGAGAAGAAAAAACGAAAAACTACTACACTACAAACTAATCCAAACATCCGGCAACAAAGGTAAGCATAAAACTTTGTAACTAAATAAATAAAAAAAGCTTGAAAATATTATAACATATTTCCCTTTACATATAACAGATTTAACCTCACTAAAAATGCATCTAGAAAATTCAACACATAGATTTACGTACACAACAATAAAATATAACACAAAGTAAGTATACTACTTCACCAATAACTAATGTAAATTAGTTAAAAGTAATCAACTTAATAAAATAGCAAAATATAGCAAACAAATTGTTTTTTTTTACCAAAGACACTCAATCAACTAAAAAGAGTAAGCATATTTATTTAATTACAAATAAATGAAAATAAACACTCAGGTGCCGATTCCGATCCGGGTCGGAAAGCACTCCGACCGAGACGGATGCAAAGTGTTTTCCGACCGAGCCGGAGTCCTGCAGTCCGGCCGAGAAAGTACGATGCGGCCGTATGCTGTCGGACTCGGTTCGGTCGGACTCCCATAGAAGTCAATGGGAGCCTGTCGTACGACGCGTACATGGGCTCCCATTGACTGAATGGGTACGTCGCGGACAAGTACGCCACCTACAGTGAGTACGCATCGGTACCATCCGCACCGTACATGCCTGTGTTGGGGCTGCGGGTGACAAGGGGTCCGACGCGGACACCCAAAGGCAACCACCCGGACGATTTGTGAGCCGGACACTCGACTCGCACAGGCTGTCCGACGCTTGCATAATACTGCTCGGTCGTGAATTGCATCCATTGCACGCCACGGTTAGCTTACGACCGAGACGTACGGAGCAGTTTGTACCCGGAAACGACTCGGTCGATGAATTTCATGTAGCTCGCATCGTACTTGCTCGCTCGTACAGCTGTACGAGTCGGGCGGCAAAAATGCGTACGGCTCGTAGTTTTTCCAGCCTGATCGCGTTCGGTGCCCTTCCGATCCGGATCGGAATCGGCCCCTCAATAATATAAATGATCAAATTAACTAAAATTACAACGTAATATTTTATTTTTCACAGATTATACTTAACTCTACCCAAAAGCCCCAAAACAAACATTACATTAAAAACAAAACACAAAACGAAGATAAGAGAAAAATATAATACAAAGTAAGTATATAAAATAACCAACAATTAGACCAAGCTATTAAAAAACTATAAGTTGAATAAAAAATGATTTATTACTAACAAATACTTTTTATTTAACAGCTTCTACAAAATTCAACAAAAAACATCAACAAAAGAAATGTCACCAACTGCATTCAGTAAGTATTTTTTTTCTTCAATCAAATATATAGACGAAAAAAGCGAAATAAACAAATGTACTAAAATGATAACCTTTTATTTTATATTTCACAGATTACACTTCAATAAAAGTCCACCTTAAATCAATAAAACCAGAATTATCCTTCAAAAACACAAACAAAAACAACTTTACGAAAAAATATAAAATTAAGTAAGTATGTAAAGTAACCAACAAATACAACAAACTAATTAACAAAATTAAAATAAATTAAAAAGCAAATGTAACTAACAAATATTTTTCTCTTGCCAGCTTCTACAAACTATAACGTAAAACAAAATCATCCAAAAAATCAACAAAAAATGGTAAGTATTTTTTTCTCAAACTAAATAAAAATAGAAACTAAATAAATAAAATAACACAATAAAATATAACACTTCAATAACAATAACGTTTTGCTTTTAAACCAACAGAATAAACATCAACAATCAAAAGAAAATTCATCAAGAAAATAAAATTAAAATACATGTACATTTGTTTCCAGACAAGTTAATTATACAAAATGTTTACTGTTCAAAACCGTAAAATTAATAAATATATATAGATATAGTCATAGATAAACTAAAAAATGGCAGCGAGAGTAAAATTTATTACTTCACAAAAGAGTAAACTACTTCTCCGCTACATGGGCTACACCTATACCCAAGAGAAAATGAGTGGAAACAAAACACACTGGAAATGCAGTAAATATTACTCTAACTCTTATTACGGGAGAGCCACTACGATAGAAACCAATGTAGTAAATGTCAAAGAACATAACCATACCCCCAATGTAACTGAAATTGAAGTGAGAGATGTTCTTGAGACAATCAGAATAGCAAGTACCAGCTCACAACAAACAAGTACCCAATACTTAAAAATGTGTTAACTAGGGTACCTGAGCGTATCACAGGACAACTACCACCTATCCCCACTCTGAAGAGATTGATTACAGCTCAAACACCACCCACCCCTCGAACGTTTTCTGAAATACAAATATTACCTGAATATACCATCACTCACAAAGATGAAAAATTCCTTCTCCATGACAACAAAAGTCATGAAACATGAATACTCATCTTTGCAACAAAAATCTTAAAAACTGTGAGACATGGTTGATGGATGGCACATTCAAAGTTTGCCCCAAGCCTTTTTATCAATTATATACAATCCATGGAGAATATGAAGATACTAACATACCATTCATATACGCACAACTCCCTAGTAAACAAAACACCACATACATAGAGCTCCTAACAATATTAAAACAATACACCAACAACGACTTTTCACCAAAAATCATCATTCATTCAATCAATTTTAAAAATATACCCACACACTGCAATACAAATCTACTTTAAGTATGCATTACGCCACCAATAGCAACTTTGCCCACCAAGTAAAAAAATGTATAGCCCTGGCCTATGTTCCAACAACTGAAGTAGCAAACCATTATAACCTACTTCTTGAAAGCCCTTTCTATCAGGTAAAAGAAACGAAACTAAGACACCGCCGGGGCGGCGGTGGCGATCGTTTCTCCATCATCATGAGATTTACCCCCCGACACATTATGATGGCGGTGGGTATCGCGGCGGACGGAAAGTCCGTCCGCCGCTTTTCCGGCGGTAGCAATCGTCACAATTGCCTGGCGGAGTGGTCAGCATGCTCCTAATGGCACAATCATGATGCCGGCGGAAGCCAGCCTTTCCGTGGCGGTTGAACCGCCATTGAAAGGCTGGCGGATAATGTCTTCAAGGGCCCGTTGCAGGCCCCCCTTGTGTTGGGGAGGTGTGGGTGCACCCACATTTCACTGCACCAATTGGCAGGCACAGTGTAGTGCCTGCCACGTAGTGCAGTGAAATGCACAAGATGCTCTTTTTAACATCGCGGCGGTGCTGCTGTCAGCAGCCACCTCCACAATGTTAAAGGTGAGGAATCCGACCGCAACGGTGGCAGTCCCATCATAATTGTATATGCGGGACCGTCGCACGCATGGCGGTTGGATTCAATTACCGCTACGGTGGCGGGCAGACCAAGTCCGCCCGCCATCGTAATGAGCCCCTAAGTCCTTCCAAGACTACTTTAACGATACTTGTGTGGGAAGGCTACATAGGTCAGGGCACCGTAGGCAACCCTTATCCGGGGGGGGTAAATCGGGTTGGGATGGCAGGTGGATCGCCACCGCCGGGCCAGCAGTGGCGATCCGCCCACCATCCTAATCACCCGCAATATATTTTAATTATTTAAAAAGAAATTAAATACTTTTTACATATTTTTTAATTACTCCTCAACCTTTTACCCTATAAACCCAATATCCCTCTCCTAAAATTTGGAGAAAAAAAATGTAAATATCGAAATTTTATACAATTTTTTTTCAATTACTCCCCACTCTTATCCCCTATAAAGCCATTATCCCACTCCTAAAACTTGTAAAAAATGTCAAAACTATTTAAATTTTAATCCTAAATTTTTTAATTACTACCCACCCTTATCCCCTATAAACTAAACATCCTGCTCCTAAAACGTAATAAAAAAAAACATTTTCAAATATTTATTTTTATTTATAAAACATATAATAAGGAATATTAAATTAATAATGCACAAGTTACTACTTGTGTAAGAGACATTAGTTAGTGATAGATTCCTTACCTTAGAATAATCCCCAGGCGTCAGTCTGGATCCGGAAAGTTTTCTGCTTAGAAGTACCTCTGCGCGCCCGTAGGTGGCGCCGTGCAGCTCCGCGCCCGTCACTGACTTTGTGCGCGCCGGGATGACATCACGGAGGCTACTTAGGTGCCACCCATGCGTGCTGACGTCAGTTCTGTACACAACTTTCCGCGCCGAAACGCAGAGTCATGCGAGAAACTGACCTTTGGTGCATAAAACTAGGGCCCTAAAAGGGGATGACCTTAACCCTAGTAACCAGTTCGCAGAATGGGGAGGATGGGTGGGGCGGTAAGGAATCTATCACTAAGTAATGTCTCTTACAGATATATCGTTACACAAGTAGTAACTTGTGCATCTGAAAGAGACACGTTAGTGATAGATTCCTTACCTTAGAATAGATACCCCAGCAGTACCAGCCCCGGAGGTGGGTCTGCGAACAAGATTACCCCAGAAAGTCACGGAGCACAGCCAAAGAAGCCGTCTCTCCGGGCCTGACTGTCAAGGCAGTAGTGCTTGGTAAACGTGTGCAGCGAGGCCCACGTAGCTGCCTGACAAATATACTGCAAGGGGACACCATGTCTCAAGGCAGTAGTGGCTGCAGTGGCCCTGGTCGAATGGGCATGCAGTCCCACAGGAGGCTCCATCTTGGCCAAGGAGTAACAGGCTTTAATGCATAGAACGACCCACCGGGAGATGGTCTGTTTTTGCACGGTCCGACCTCTTTTGGCGCCCACGTAGCCAACAAAGAGCTGATCATCCACCCGGAACTGCTGTGTACGCTGCAGATAGAATGCGAGCGCACGTTTTGGGTCCAGAAGGTGGAGCCGCTCCTCTTCCCTTGAAGGATGCGGAGGCGGAAAAAAGGTGGGCAAAGTGATGGTCTGCCCGATGTGGAAGGGCGTGACAACCTTTGGCAAGAAAGAAGGACATGCCGTCAGAACCACCTTGTCCGGATGAACAGAAAGGAAAGGAGCGTTTGGAAGAAAGAGCCTGGAGCTCACTCACTCTCCTGGCAGAGGTGATAGGTACCAGGAAAGCCGTCTTAAGAGTAAGAAGACGTAAGGGACACTTATGAAGGGGCTCAAAGGGAGCGCACGTTCAGAAAAGTCAAGACAAGATTTAAGTCCCACTGAGGCATTATGAAGGGCACAGGTGGGAACGTATGCATAATGCCCTTAAGAAAACGGTTAACAACCGGGGACTTAAAAAGAGAAGGCTGATCTGGAAGCCGTAGAAAGGCAGAGATGGCCGAAAGATAACGTTTAAGAGTGCCCAGAGCAGAGCCCTGCTGGGCCAAAGAAAGAAGAAACAGAAGAACCTCAGAAACAGGGGCAGAAAGGGGATCCACAGTCTTAGCTGCGCAGCATGCCACAAATCTGTTCCACCAACAGGCGTACACCGTTTTAGTGGAGGGCCGTCTGGCCGCCAGGATGACATCACAGACTTCGGGAGGAAGATCGAAAGGTGTCAACTGTCGCCGCTCAATCTCCAAGAATGGAGGTGGAGGCTGGACAGGTTCGGGTGGAGGACAGTTCCCTGCTGTTGCGACAGAAGATCCTCCCGAAGAAGCAGACGGATCGGAGATCGATGCTCATACTGAGTAGCTCGGGATACCATACTCTTCGAGCCCAGTCCGGAGCCACAAGAATAACTTGGGCCTGGTCGCACCTGATCTTCTTCAGCACTCTGGGCAGAAGTGGTATAGGCGGAAAGGCGTACAACAGACCGCAGCTCCACTCAAGACGAAAAGCGTCTCCGAGCGAGTGCCGCCTTGGAAATTCCAACGCGCAGAACTGAGGACATTGCGCGTTCTCTTTGGTGGCGAATAGATCTAACCAAGGCTCTCCCCATCGCAGAAAGAGACCTTGCGTCACGTCCAAGTTCAGACGCCACTCGTGATCCACCTTGCACCAGCGGCTGAGTTCATCTGCCCTGGTGTTCAGAGAACCTGCCAGGTGTTGAACCACCAAGATAATGCCTTGATGTCCCAGCCACGTCCAGAGGCGCAGAGCCTCCTGACATAGGGTCCACGACCCCACCCCACCCTGTTTGTTGCAATACCACATGGTGGTGGTGATGTCCGTGAACACCTGCACTACACTTCCCCGGACAGAGGGAAGGAATGCCTTCAGTGCAAGCCGGATCGCCCGCAACTCCAGAAGGTTGATATGGAGCCGGGATTCCACTGGAGACCAGAGGCCTCTGATCTCCGCCTCTCCCATGTGGCCTCCCCAACCCAGGAGGGACGCATCTGTCACTACTGTGTGCTCCGGTTGGGGAAGGGAGAGGGATCTGCCATTGACCCAATCGCGATTCGTGAGCCACCACTGCAATTGCTGTGCAGTGCCCTCCAAGATCTGGACATGATCGGACAGGTTGCCCTGATGCTGCACCCACTGGAACTTCAGATCCCACTGCAGAGCCCGCATATGCCATCTGGCATGCGGTACCAGCAGGATGCAGGAGGCCATCAGGCCCAGAAGCCGGAGGGTCATCCTGACTGAAACCCGGGATAGAGGTTGAAAGAGCGGAACCTTAGCCTGAATATCCCAGACTCGCTGTTCGGGAGGATAAAGGGAGCTTCTGAGGGGGACTCAGGTGCGACTTCGGCACATTGATGGAGAACCCCAGCAGATGCAGGAGGTCGGCCGTAGTCTGGAGGTGGGAGACAACTGCCTGGGGCGAACCCGCCTTCAACAGCCAGTCGTCGAGGTAGGGGAAGACTGACACCCCTGGCCTGCGCAGATGATCGGCGACCACCGCCAACACCTTCATGAACACCCAAGGGGCGCTTGTGAGGCCGAAGGGGAGCACGGCAAACTGAAAATGTTCCTGGCCTACCGTGAACCACGGGTAACACCGGTGGGCCGGCAGGACGTGAATGTGAAAATAAGTGTCCTGTAAGTCCAACGCCACCATCCAGTCTCCAGGTTCCAGGGCAGACAGGACCTGAGCCAGAGTCAGCATCTTGAACTTCTCCTTCCGGAGGAGCGATGGCTGCGGTCCCGCTAACGGCCCCTAGACCCGCAGCGGCGGTGACAGGCATGCCGGACCTCCAGCAACTTCCGGCGCCACTGCCGCAATGCCTTCGGGGCCATGGCACGGCAGTCCCGAAAATCCTGGGAGTCGTGGTCGTTCTCCAGGCAGAAGAGGCAGACATCAATTGGGTCCGCCACCGAAATATTACGGTGGCACGACCCGCAGGACTTAAAGCCGGGCATCCCTACGTGCACCAGGAGACAAGAGAAGGAGACAAAAAAGTCTCAAAGAATGGTAAAAAAATGACCGAGGTACGTGCTCAATCCAGATCTGCGCTTTTGGCGCGGAAAAAGAAAGAACTGATGTTAGCACGCATGGGTGGCGCCTATGTAGCCTCCGTGACGTCATTCCGGTGCGCACGCCAGTGACGGACGCGGACCCGCACGGCGCCAACTACTGGCGCACAGGGGTACTGCTAAGCAGAAAACTTTCCGGATCCAGACTGACGCCTGGGGATTATTCTAAGGTAAGGAATCTATCACCAACGTGTCTCTTTCAGATAATAAAATAACAACATTAAACACATTAAATACAAAAAAAAAATCGATATAATTTACAACAATATTTTTGATGTAGAAATATACAAAGTAGATATTTTTAACAACGATTAAACTTACCTCGATATTTTACACCATCGATATTCTTGACTTAATATTAATGCACTTCAATATTTCCATGTCGATATTTTGTGTCTGCACCGAAAAATACTGTCTAAATCATATGCTAATACGGGCACCCACAAATTCAGAAATGTACAAATAACCACTACTTCTAAACTCCATATACTGAGCTCATTTCAGAAATACATAGGTTTCATTGATACCCATTTTTCACTACATATTTCACCATATAAATTTGTCTTTATTCAGTGCACAATGAAAAACCATTGTCGGTGCAGCTCAGTTGTTGGCTCTGAGTACCTACGGGTTTTGGAAAGCCTACAAAACCTTTATATCCCCACAACCAGAAAGGTCTCACGAACGCAATGATATATTGATTTTGTAAATCGTCCACTTTGACAAAAAGTAGAAAATTAAAACGTTGTCACAAGTGACAGTGTTTTTTTCCCAAACTCATTTTCAATATTTATTTCAACAGTTAGTTTCTTTGGGAAAACTGTGAGGGATCTACACATATGACCCTTTGCTAAATTTGGTATTGTTTATACTTTTCAGAAATCTACAGCTTTACTGAATCTCCCATGATTTTATACTGGTTTCCACTACAAACTGGAAGTAGGTCGAAAGCCCAAAAAATAGTAACAGGAATTGGCAAATGCATTATGTTTCGCCTATGTGATTAATATTAATTTTTTTGTTGTAAGTTTTAGCTTGGTAAGCAGTTGTGCAATATAAGTTATGAAAACCTCATAAAAGTGTAATGACTCGTTTATTGAGAAAGCCAATATTTTGTGCAGTAACTGGTGGTAATACAGTGCAGGAGATTAGGTAACTACTTTTTGATTAAATCCTTGGCACCAATACCCCTGAGCCACGCATTTGCCAGTTTAGCCTGAGGAGACCTGAAGCACACTCCTCGATGGTGGAGGTGCTTGTACACTGAACTGTGCAGTTGTGTGTGGGAGAACCTGGGGCTCTGGAGTCATGGGCAGGGCATGGAGTTTACGGCCCATGAAGAGCTCCCACTGTTTAGGACAGAGAGGTTCTTGGCATAGTGACATAGACCGCCAGGGGGAGGGGAAATGGATTTTCAATTCAGAAGGCCCTGAGGAAGGAATTGCTGATGAAGGGGTATATGGGTCCTGTACCCCGCAATTAAAACTGACTCACTAAATATCCCGTAAGAGAGGCCCGTGGGCCGACTGGAGCCCAGGAGAGAGCACTCTGCAGCCGGGCATGGCTCCCCTTACCAGCTTGAAGGAGTGAGGCAAGTATCCCAAGAGTCCACTGCCCTGTCCTGTCAACGGCCATACACAGGCAGGCCGAAAGTCTAGGTTCCCAGGGGCCCCGTAGCAGCCTATAGGACTGCATTACCCAAGTGAATCTACAAGGCGTGTCACATGACAGAAGTGCGGCAGTGCACCGGGCCATAAAGAGGAAACGCTCCTGCAATTGGAAATTAAGCCTCGCTTTCGGCCTAAATCTTGTTTCACATGACAGAAGTGTGCCACAGCGCATCTGTCTATAGAGAGGAGACGTTTCTGCGAGTGGCCGGTATCTTTCTTACTGTCTGCTGGCCTAGGGCTTGTGTTACATGACAGACGTGTGGCCGTAAGTAAACGAAGGTGGGGCCGGCATCGGACCCGCCGATAATATGGCGGTCCTGCCGGCCCCCGACGACCCAAAGGAGGCGGGCTTGTCGTGCACAGCAGTGACGCGACAGGCGCGCCACCTCTCCCATTGGCGTGCCAGGTCGTGACCCGGAAGTGAAACAATCACTTCCGGGTCACGCAAGTAGCCAGCCCCCACCCCTCTGCGGGGCGAGTACTTGCCCAATAAAAGGCTGGGGAGCAGAGGAATCTTCCTCTTTTGCCCTCCGCGCTCCCTTTGTCGTGTGACCTCGCTAGGAGATCGTATTTTTAATAGTTGCCCACCCACCATCCCCTAGAGCAAAGGTTGTGTTGTGTACAATTGTCTTCTGTTTTCATTTCAGGTTGTGATGCGTAAATAACTTGTTTTTTTCCATCTTAAGGTAGAATTGTCGTATTTTAGTGCGATTCCGTGGTCAGGCCGTAAGGTCATGATTGGTGAGGAGTAAATTTAAGGTCCTTAGGGGGCGGCGCCATTCTTGAATGGGGTCGCCCAAGGGGGAGGGACAAGTCGTCCCTCCTAGAACTCTCCAGGGGCAGTTACAGACGTTGTGGCTGTATGGGTGCGGGGGAAGGGGGAGTTACTCTTTTCCTAGGCTGGTTGGCCACCCACACGTGCACAATGGCGCCAGTAAAAGGGCGCAAAACTGCAAGGGCCCCCGATGGAGATAGTATACAGAGCGTACGGGGGTAACTGGGGGGGAAGTACGCTCACGGTGAACGGGCCCTCTGCGCATGCGCACTCAGGCGGGAAGGCGGGGATTAATTGATAAGGATCTGACAACAGTTATTGACCTTGCCGTAGGCTCAAACATGGATACGCAGAAAATGATTGCCATTATGATTATGAATGATGTTATGCTTAGATTCGGATAGGAATAACTTGTATTAGAGTTATGTTAAGGATAGCCATCTGATATCTGTACATATCAAATGTAATCAAATGTCAATTATATGATTATCTGCATAATTTTTGTAAACAATTGTTTATATTCATTGGTTGATTAATTTTGTTAATACATACGGCCAGGGGTTATCTACGACCCCCTTTTCCAACTAAACTCTTGTTCTTAATATTCTGTGGGTCTTAACAAGGGAGGAGGGGCTATAGGTAGTACCAGGCCATATTCTGCAGGGACCAAGAAATATCTGTCTGGCTGCCTGTCTGCTTGTGCCCCGGACGGACAGAAGAATGCACCAGATGAGGAACGCACTCAAGTGGGTCCCTGGTTGTGCCCTAGGGGCAGTAGGTAGTGCGTGCTTCCTCTGGAGCACAAAGAAGAAATAAAAGGCAGGTCAGAGCTTCACCACCAAGATAATAACAGCGCACTGAGCCCACGGTCTCGGGCAGCACTGTAACTTTAAAAACAAGGGTGTAGGTCGTGTTAGGTTTTATTTTGTTTTCACAGTTGCTTGAGATACTTATAAAAAGTTCCACCAAAGCAGTTTAACACAGTACTTGCAGATGGGAAACCGATAAGAGAAGCACACACTGAAGAACAGGAAATAGAAGCCTACAACAAATTGAACCAAGGAACAGTAAAGTGATAAGCACAAGGACCAATAAGTGAAGGCCGGTTGAAAGTCCCTTTTAAGATATATTTTATACAATATATTTCACAAGCACAGCGCAAGAGCTGCGCAGGTGAAACATAAAAACGGGCTACCTGTTTGAAAAATTCCAATACTGTGGTAAGACAATTTTTTTTTTTATTCTGGTCTGGGTGTTCCTAAAAGCTGGGACACTTTTATCCTATTTTTCTCCAAAAACTCAAATTATAGATATGTGTTGCCTAATTTCTCAGTACCCTTCTATGGAATCCAAACTGGGTACCTTTATAATTCCCAGGATGTTGGAAAAAAGGACGCAAATTTGGTGTGGATAACTTATGTGAACAAAAGGCTATAGAGGCCTGAGTGGGAAGTACCCCAAAGGGCCAAAAAAGGCCTAGGCACTGGGGGAAAGGCCCACAGTTAAGGGGTTAAGGCAGACTAAATTCACAATCTATTTAGTAAACAAGCTATATACTGATGGCACCAAACATGATTTTGAAGTGTCCTTGTGGCCTATTGTATATGTGGCATAAAGCGGGAGCACATAAACACAGCCCACGATAGACAATATCATAAATCTTCTGCAACATGAGCCCAAAATGTAGTATTTCCCAAAAAATGCAATATAGATCAAAACCTGCACCAATGAGATGCCTGATGATGAGTTACTTTTAGGCACTGTTTTTACAAAAGTCATTAAGGAACTAAGGGGATCATTATAATGGCTGGCAGACATCAGTCCGCACGCCATCATAACGGTGATGGGACCGCCTGCCAGACGTGCGTTGGTCCCACCAATGCAATTAGGATGCACCCACCTACAGTGAGTACGCATCGGTACCATCCGCACCGTACATGCCTGTGTTGGGGCTGCGGGTGACAAGGGGTCCGACGCGGACACCCAAAGGCAACCACCCGGACGATTTGTGAGCCGGACACTCGACTCGCACAGGCTGTCCGACGCTTGCATAATACTGCTCGGTCGTGAATTGCATCCATTGCACGCCACGGTTAGCTTACGACCGAGACGTACGGAGCAGTTTGTACCCGGAAACGACTCGTTCGATGAATTTCATGTAGCTCGCATCGTACTTGCTCGCTCGTACAGCTGTACGAGTCGGGCGGCAAAAATGCGTACGGCTCGTAGTTTTTCCAGCCTGATCGCGTTCGGTGCCCTTCCGATCCGGATCGGAATCGGCCCCTCAATAATATAAATGATCAAATTAACTAAAATTACAACGTAATATTTTATTTTTCACAGATTATACTTAACTCTACCCAAAAGCCCCAAAACAAACATTACATTAAAAACAAAACACAAAACGAAGATAAGAGAAAAATATAATACAAAGTAAGTATATAAAATAACCAACAATTAGACCAAGCTATTAAAAAACTATAAGTTGAATAAAAAATGATTTATTACTAACAAATACTTTTTATTTAACAGCTTCTACAAAATTCAACAAAAAACATCAACAAAAGAAATGTCACCAACTGCATTTAGTAAGTATTTTTTTTCTTCAATCAAATATATAGACGAAAAAAGCGAAATAAACAAATGTACTAAAATGATAACCTTTTATTTTATATTTCACAGATTACACTTCAATAAAAGTCCACCTTAAATCAATAAAACCAGAATTATCCTTCAAAAACACAAACAAAAACAACTTTACGAAAAAATATAAAATTAAGTAAGTATGTAAAGTAACCAACAAATACAACAAACTAATTAACAAAATTAAAATAAATTAAAAAGCAAATGTAACTAACAAATATTTTTCTCTTGCCAGCTTCTACAAACTATAACGTAAAACAAAATCATCCAAAAAATCAACAAAAAATGGTAAGTATTTTTTTCTCAAACTAAATAAAAATAGAAACTAAATAAATAAAATAACACAATAAAATATAACACTTCAATAACAATAACGTTTTGCTTTTAAACCAACACAATAAACATCAACTATCAAAAGAAAATTCATCAAGAAAATAAAATTAAAATACATGTACATTTGTTTCCAGACAAGTTAATTATACAAAATGTTTACTGTTCAAAACCGTAAAATTAATAAATATATATAGATATAGTCATAGATAAACTAAAAAATGGCAGCGAGAGTAAAATTTATTACTTCACAAAAGAGTAAACTACTTCTCCGCTACATGGGCTACACCTATACCCAAGAGAAAATGAGTGGAAACAAAACACACTGGAAATGCAGTAAATATTACTCTAACTCTTATTACGGGAGAGCCACTACGATAGAAACCAATGTAGTAAATGTCAAAGAACATAACCATACCCCCAATGTAACTGAAATTGAAGTGAGAGATGTTCTTGAGACAATCAGAATAGCAAGTACCAGCTCACAACAAACAAGTACCCAATACTTAAAAATGTGTTAACTAGGGTACCTGAGCGTATCACAGGACAACTACCACCTATCCCCACTCTGAAGAGATTGATTACAGCTCAAACACCACCCACCCCTCGAACGTTTTCTGAAATACAAATATTACCTGAATATACCATCACTCACAAAGATGAAAAATTCCTTCTCCATGACAACAAAAGTCATGAAACATGAATACTCATCTTTGCAACAAAAATCTTAAAAACTGTGAGACATGGTTGATGGATGGCACATTCAAAGTTTGCCCCAAGCCTTTTTATCAATTATATACAATCCATGGAGAATATGAAGATACTAACATACCATTCATATACGCACAACTCCCTAGTAAACAAAACACCACATACATAGAGCTCCTAACAATATTAAAACAATACACCAACAACGACTTTTCACCAAAAATCATCATTGATTCAATCAATTTTAAAAATATACCCACACACTGCAATACAAATCTACTTTAAGTATGCATTACGCCACCAACAGCAACTTTGCCCACCAAGTAAAAAAATGTATAGCCCTGGCCTATGTTCCAACAACTGAAGTAGCAAACCATTATAACCTACTTCTTGAAAGCCCTTTCTATCAGGTAAAAGAAACGAAACTAAGACACCGCCGGGGCGGCGGTGGCGATCGTTTCTCCATCATCATGAGATTTACCCCCCGACACATTATGATGGCGGTGGGTATCGCGGCGGACGGAAAGTCCGTCCGCCGCTTTTCCGGCGGTAGCAATCGTCACAATTGCCTGGCGGAGTGGTCAGCATGCTCACAATGGCACAATCATGATGCCGGCGGAAGCCAGCCTTTCCGTGGCGGTTGAACCGCCATTGAAAGGCTGGCGGATAATGTCTTCAAGGGCCCGTTGCAGGCCCCCCTTGTGTTGGGGAGGTGTGGGTGCACCCACATTTCACTGCACCAATTGGCAGGCACAGTGTAGTGCCTGCCACGTAGTGCAGTGAAATGCACAAGATGCTCTTTTTAACATCGCGGCGGTGCTGCTGTCAGCAGCCACCTCCACAATGTTAAAGGTGAGGAATCCGACCGCAACGGTGGCAGTCCCATCATAATTGTATATGCGGGACCGTCGCACGCATGGCGGTTGGATTCAATTACCGCTACGGTGGCGGGCAGACCAAGTCCGCCCGCCATCGTAATGAGCCCCTAAGTCCTTCCAAGACTACTTTAACGATACTTGTGTGGGAAGGCTACATAGGTCAGGGCACCGTAGGCAACCCTTATCCGGGGGGGGTAAATCGGGTTGGGATGGCAGGTGGATCGCCACCGCCGGGCCAGCAGTGGCGATCCGCCCACCATCCTAATCACCCGCAATATATTTTAATTGTTTAAAAAGAAATTAAATACGTTTTACATATTTTTTAATTACTCCTCAACCTTTTACCCTATAAACCCAATATCCCTCTCCTAAAATTTGGAGAAAAAAAATGTAAATATCGAAATTTTATACAATTTTTTTTCAATTACTCCCCACTCTTATCCCCTATAAAGCCATTATCCCACTCCTAAAACTTGTAAAAAATGTCAAAACTATTTAAATTTTAATCCTAAATTTTTTAATTACTACCCACCCTTATCCCCTATAAACCAAACATCCTGCTCCTAAAACGTAATAAAAAAAAACATTTTCAAATATTTATTTTTATTTATAAAACATATAATAAGGAATATTAAATTAATAATGCACAAGTTACTACTTGTGTAAGAGACATTAGTTAGTGATAGATTACTTACCTTAGAATAATCCCCAGGCGTCAGTCTGGATCCGGAAAGTTTTCTGCTTAGAAGTACCTCTGCGCGCCCGTAGGTGGCGCCGTGCAGCTCCGCGCCCGTCACTGACTTTGTGCGCGCCGGGATGACATCACGGAGGCTACTTAGGTGCCACCCATGCGTGCTGACGTCAGTTCTGTACACAACTTTCCGCGCCGAAACGCAGAGTCATGCGAGAAACTGACCTTTGGTGCATAAAACTAGGGCCCTAAAAGGGGATGACCTTAATGGGTGGGGCGGTAAGGAATCTATCACTAAGTAATGTCTCTTACAGATATATTGTTACACAAGTAGTAACTTGTGCATCTGAAAGAGACACGTTAGTGATAGATTCCTTACCTTAGAATAGATACCCCAGCAGTACCAGCCCCGGAGGTGGGTCTGCGAACAAGATTACCCCAGAAAGTCACGGAGCACAGCCAAAGAAGCCGTCTCTCCGGGCCTGACTGTCAAGGCAGTAGTGCTTGGTAAACGTGTGCAGCGAGGCCCACGTAGCTGCCTGACAAATATACTGCAAGGGGACACCATGTCTCAAGGCAGTAGTGGCTGCAGTGGCCCTGGTCGAATGGGCATGCAGTCCCACAGGAGGCTCCTTCTTGGCCAAGGAGTAACAGGCTTTAATGCATAGAACGACCCACCGGGAGATGGTCTGTTTTTGCACGGTCCGACCTCTTTTGGCGCCCACGTAGCCAACAAAGAGCTGATCATCCACCCGGAACTGCTGTGTACGCTGCAGATAGAATGCGAGCGCACGTTTTGGGTCCAGAAGGTGGAGCCGCTCCTCTTCCCTTGAAGGATGCGGAGGCGGAAAAAAGGTGGGCAAAGTGATGGTCTGCCCGATGTGGAAGGGCGTGACAACCTTTGGCAAGAAAGAAGGACATGCCGTCAGAACCACCTTGTCCGGATGAACAGAAAGGAAAGGAGCGTTTGGAAGAAAGAGCCTGGAGCTCACTCACTCTCCTGGCAGAGGTGATAGGTACCAGGAAAGCCGTTTTAAGAGTAAGAAGACGTAAGGGACACTTATGAAGGGGCTCAAAGGGAGCGCACGTTCAGAAAAGTCAAGACAAGATTTAAGTCCCACTGAGGCATTATGAAGGGCACAGGTGGGAACGTATGCATAATGCCCTTAAGAAAACGGTTAACAACCGGGGACTTAAAAAGAGAAGGCTGATCTGGAAGCCGTAGAAAGGCAGAGATGGCCGAAAGATAACGTTTAAGAGTGCCCAGAGCAGAGCCCTGCTGGGCCAAAGAAAGAAGAAACAGAAGAACCTCAGAAACAGGGGCAGAAAGGGGATCCACAGTCTTAGCTGCGCAGCATGCCACAAATCTGTTCCACCGACAGGCGTACACCGTTTTAGTGGAGGGCCGTCTGGCCGCCAGGATGACATCACAGACTTCGGGAGGAAGATCGAAAGGTGTCAACTGTCGCCGCTCAATCTCCAAGAATGGAGGTGGAGGCTGGACAGGTTCGGGTGGAGGACAGTTCCCTGCTGTTGCGACAGAAGATCCTCCCGAAGAAGCAGACGGATCGGAGATCGATGCTCATACTGAGTAGCTCGGGATACCATACTCTTCGAGCCCAGTCCGGAGCCACAAGAATAACTTGGGCCTGGTCGCACCTGATCTTCTTCAGCACTCTGGGCAGAAGTGGTATAGGCGGAAAGGCGTACAACAGACCGCAGCTCCACTCAAGACGAAAAGCGTCTCCGAGCGAGTGCCGCCTTGGAAATTCCAACGCGCAGAACTGAGGACATTGCGCGTTCTCTTTGGTGGCGAATAGATCTAACCAAGGCTCTCCCCATCGCAGAAAGAGACCTTGCGTCACGTCCAAGTTCAGACGCCACTCGTGATCCACCTTGCACCAGCGGCTGAGTTCATCTGCCCTGGTGTTCAGAGAACCTGCCAGGTGTTGAACCACCAAGATAATGCCTTGATGTCCCAGCCACGTCCAGAGGCGCAGAGCCTCCTGACATAGGGCCCACGACCCCACCCCACCCTGTTTGTTGCAATACCACATGGTGGTGGTGATGTCCGTGAACACCTGCACTACACTTCCCCGGACAGAGGGAAGGAATGCCTTCAGTGCAAGCCGGATCGCCCGCAACTCCAGAAGGTTGATATGGAGCCGGGATTCCACTGGAGACCAGAGGCCTCTGATCTCCGCCTCTCCCATGTGGCCTCCCCAACCCAGGAGGGACGCATCTGTCACTACTGTGTGCTCCGGTTGGGGAAGGGAGAGGGATCTGCCATTGACCCAATCGCGATTCGTGAGCCACCACTGCAATTGCTGTGCAGTGCCCTCCAAGATCTGGACATGATCGGACAGGTTGCCCTGATGCTGCACCCACTGGAACTTCAGATCCCACTGCAGAGCCCGCATATGCCATCTGGCATGCGGTACCAGCAGGATGCAGGAGGCCATCAGGCCCAGAAGCCGGAGGGTCATCCTGACTGAAACCCGGGATAGAGGTTGAAAGAGCGGAACCATAGCCTGAATATCCCAGACTCGCTGTTCGGGAGGATAAAGGGAGCTTCTGAGGGGGACTCAGGTGCGACTTCGGCACATTGATGGAGAACCCCAGCAGATGCAGGAGGTCGACCGTAGTCTGGAGGTGGGAGACAACTGCCTGGGGCGAACCCGCCTTCAACAGCCAGTCGTCGAGGTAGGGGAAGACTGACACCCCTGGCCTGCGCAGATGATCTGCGACCACCGCCAACACCTTCATGAACACCCAAGGGGCGCTTGTGAGGCCGAAGGGGAGCACGGCAAACTGAAAATGTTCCTGGCCTACCGTGAACCACGGGTAACACCGGTGGGCCGGCAGGACGTGAATGTGAAAATAAGTGTCCTGTAAGTCCAACGCCACCATCCAGTCTCCAGGTTCCAGGGCAGACAGGACCTGAGCCAGAGTCAGCATCTTGAACTTCTCCTTCCGGAGGAGCGATGGCTGCGGTCCCGCTAACGGCCCCTAGACCCGCAGCGGCGGTGACAGGCATGCCGGACCTCCAGCAACTTCCGGCGCCACTGCCGCAATGCCTTCGGGGCCATGGCACGGCAGTCCCGAAAATCCCGGGAGTCGTGGTCGTTCTCCAGGCAGAAGAGGCAGACATCAATTGGGTCCGCCACCGAAATATTACGGTGGCACGACCCGCAGGACTTAAAGCCGGGCATCCCTACGTGCACCAGGAGACAAGAGAAGGAGACAAAAAAGTCTCAAAGAATGGTAAAAAAATGACCGAGGTACGTGCTCAATCCAGATCTGCGCTTTTGGCGCGGAAAAAGAAAGAACTGATGTTAGCACGCATGGGTGGCGCCTATGTAGCCTCCGTGAAGTCATTCCGGTGCGCACGCCAGTGACGGACGCGGACCCGCACGGCGCCAACTACTGGCGCACAGGGGTACTGCTAAGCAGAAAACTTTCCGGATCCAGACTGACGCCTGGGGATTATTCTAAGGTAAGGAATCTATCACCAACGTGTCTCTTTCAGATAATAAAATAACAACATTAAACACATTAAATACAAAAAAGAAATCGATATAATTTACAACAATATTTTTGATGTAGAAATATACAAAGTAGATATTTTTAACAACGATTAAACTTACCTCGATATTTTACACCATCGATATTCTTGACTTAATATTAATGCACTTCAATATTTCCATGTCGATATTTTGTGTCTGCACCGAAAAATACTGTCTAAATCATATGCTAATACGGGCACCCACAAATTCAGAAATGTACAAATAACCACTACTTCTAAACTCCATATACTGAGCTCATTTCAGAAATACATAGGTTTCATTGATACCCATTTTTCACTACATATTTCACCATATAAATTTGTCTTTATTCAGTGCACAATGAAAAACCATTGTCGGTGCAGCTCAGTTGTTGGCTCTGAGTACCTACGGGTTTTGGAAAGCCTACAAAACCTTTATATCCCCACAACCAGAAAGGTCTCACGAACGCAATGATATATTGATTTTGTAAATCGTCCACTTTGACAAAAAGTAGAAAATTAAAACGTTGTCACAAGTGACAGTGTTTTTTTCCCAAACTCATTTTCAATATTTATTTCAACAGTTAGTTTCTTTGGGAAAACTGTGAGGGATCTACACATATGACCCTTTGCTAAATTTGGTATTGTTTATACTTTTCAGAAATCTACAGCTTTACTGAATCTCCCATGATTTTATACTGGTTTCCACTACAAACTGGAAGTAGGTCGAAAGCCCAAAAAATAGTAACAGGAATTGGCAAATGCATTATGTTTCGCCTATGTGATTAATATTAATTTTTTTGTTGTAAGTTTTAGCTTGGTAAGCAGTTGTGCAATATAAGTTATGAAAACCTCATAAAAGTGTTATGACTCGTTTATTGAGAAAGCCAATATTTTGTGCAGTAACTGGTGGTAATACAGTGCAGGAGATTAGGTAACTACTTTTTGATTAAATCCTTGGCACCAATACCCCTGAGCCACGCATTTGCCAGTTTAGCCTGAGGAGACCTGAAGCACACTCCTCGATGGTGGAGGTGCTTGTACACTGAACTGTGCAGTTGTGTGTGGGAGAACCTGGGGCTCTGGAGTCATGGGCAGGGCATGGAGTTTACGGCCCATGAAGAGCTCCCACTGTTTAGGACAGAGAGGTTCTTGGCATAGTGACATAGACCGCCAGGGGGAGGGGAAATGGATTTTCAATTCAGAAGGCCCTGAGGAAGGAATTGCTGATGAAGGGGTATATGGGTCCTGTACCCCGCAATTAAAACTGACTCACTAAATATCCCGTAAGAGAGGCCCGTGGGCCGACTGGAGCCCAGGAGAGAGCACTCTGCAGCCGGGCATGGCTCCCCTTACCAGCTTGAAGGAGTGAGGCAAGTATCCCAAGAGTCCACTGCCCTGTCCTGTCAACGGCCATACACAGGCAGGCCGAAAGTCTAGGTTCCCAGGGGCCCCGTAGCAGCCTATAGGACTGCATTACCCAAGTGAATCTACAAGGCGTGTCACATGACAGAAGTGCGGCAGTGCACCGGGCCATAAAGAGGAAACGCTCCTGCAATTGGAAATTAAGCCTCGCTTTCGGCCTAAATCTTGTTTCACATGACAGAAGTGTGCCACAGCGCATCTGTCTATAGAGAGGAGACGTTTCTGCGAGTGGCCGGTATCTTTCTTACTGTCTGCTGGCCTAGGGCTTGTGTTACATGACAGACGTGTGGCCGTAAGTAAACGAACCCTAGAAAAGGTGGGGCCGGCATCGGACCCGCCGATAATATGGCGGTCCTGCCGGCCCCCGACGACCCAAAGGAGGCGGGCTTGTCGTGCACAGCAGTGACGCGACAGGCGCGCCACCTCTCCCATTGGCGGGCCAGGTCGTGACCCGGAAGTGAAAGAATCACTTCCGGGTCACGCAAGTAGCCAGCCCCCACCCCTCTGCGGGGCGAGTACTTGCCCAATAAAAGGCTGGGGAGCAGAGGAATCTTCCTCTTTTGCCCTCCGCGCTCCCTTTGTCGTGTGACCTCGCTAGGAGATCGTATTTTTAATAGTTGCCCACCCACCATCCCCTAGAGCAAAGGTTGTGTTGTGTACAATTGTCTTCTGTTTTCATTTCAGGTTGTGATGCGTAAATAACTTGTTTTTTTCCATCTTAAGGTAGAATTGTCGTATTTTAGTGCGATTCCGTGGTCAGGCCGTAAGGTCATGATTGGTGAGGAGTAAATTTAAGGTCCTTAGGGGGCGGCGCCATTCTTGAATGGTGTCGCCCAAGGGGGAGGGACAAGTCGTCCCTCCTAGAACTCTCCAGGGGCAGTTACAGACGTTGCGGCTGTATGGGTGCGGGGGAAGGGGGAGTTACTCTTTTCCTAGGCTGGTTGGCCACCCACACGTGCACAATGGCGCCAGTAAAAGGGCGCAAAACTGCAAGGGCCCCCGATGGAGATAGTATACAGAGCGTACGGGGGTAACTGGGGGGGAAGTACGCTCACGGTGAACGGGCCCTCTGCGCATGCGCACTCAGGCGGGAAGGCGGGGATTAATTGATAAGGATCTGACAACAGTTATTGACCTTGCCGTAGGCTCAAACATGGATACGCAGAAAATGATTGCCATTATGATTATGAATGATGTTATGCTTAGATTCGGATAGGAATAACTTGTATTAGAGTTATGTTAAGGATAGCCATCTGATATCTGTACATATCAAATGTAATCAAATGTCAATTATATGATTATCTGCATAATTTTTGTAAACAATTGTTTATATTCATTGGTTGATTAATTTTGTTAATACATACGGCCAGGGGTTATCTACGACCCCCTTTTCCAACTAAACTCTTGTTCTTAATATTCTGTGGGTCTTAACAAGGGAGGAGGGGCTATAGGTAGTACCAGGCCATATTCTGCAGGGACCAAGAAATATCTGTCTGGCTGCCTGTCTGCTTGTGCCCCGGACGGACAGAAGAATGCACCAGATGAGGAACGCACTCAAGTGGGTCCCTGGTTGTGCCCTAGGGGCAGTAGGTAGTGCGTGCTTCCTCTGGAGCACAAAGAAGAAATAAAAGGCAGGTCAGAGCTTCACCACCAAGATAATAACAGCGCACTGAGCCCACGGTCTCGGGCAGCACTGTAACTTTAAAAACAAGGGTGTAGGTCGTGTTAGGTTTTATTTTGTTTTCACAGTTGCTTAAGATACTTATAAAAAGTTCCACCAAAGCAGTTTAACACAGTACTTGCAGATGGGAAACCGATAAGAGAAGCACACACTGAAGAACAGGAAATAGAAGCCTACAACAAATTGAACCAAGGAACAGTAAAGTGACAAGCACAAGGACCAATAAGTGAAGGCCGGTTGAAAGTCCCTTTTAAGATATATTTTATACAATATATTTCACAAGCACAGCGCAAGAGCTGCGCAGGTGAAACATAAAAACGGGCTACCTGTTTGAAAAATTCCAATACTGTGGTAAGACAAATTTTTGTTTTATTCTGGTCTGGGTGTTCCTAAAAGCTGGGACACTTTTATCCTATTTTTCTCCAAAAACTCAAATTATAGATATGTGTTGCCTAATTTCTCAGTACCCTTCTATGGAATCCAAACTGGGTACCTTTATAATTCCCAGGATGTTGGAAAAAAGGACGCAAATTTGGTGTGGATAACTTATGTGAACAAAAGGCTATAGAGGCCTGAGTGGGAAGTACCCCAAAGGGCCAAAAAAGGCCTAGGCACTGGGGGAAAGGCCCACAGTTAAGGGGTTAAGGCAGACTAAATTCACAATCTATTTAGTAAACAAGCTATATACTGATGGCACCAAACATGATTTTGAAGTGTTCTTGTGGCCTATTGTATATGTGGCATAAAGCGGGAGCACATAAACACAGCCCACGATAGACAATATCATAAATCTTCTGCAGCATGAGCCCAAAATGTAGTATTTCCCAAAAAATGCAATATAGATCAAAACCTGCACCAATGAGATGCCTGATGATGAGTTACTTTTAGGCACTGTTTTTACAAAAGTCATTAAGGAACTAAGGGGATCATTATAATGGCTGGCAGACATCAGTCCGCCCGCCATCATAACGGTGATGGGACCGCCTGCCAGACGTGCGTTGGTCCCACCAATGCAATTAGGATGCACCCATTCTGGCCTTTTAACAATTCGGACGGTGCTGCTGGCTGCAGCACCATCTGCAATGCTAACAGAGCAGTGCCTGCCACTTGGTGCATGGAACTGGGAGGTACCATGGGACCCCCTCAACTCCCCCACAGAGGGGGCCCACAACTCTAGTCTCCGCCTGTCTATTTGCGGCGGGATATTCGCTGCAAAAATACAGACAGAAGGGCATATCATAATCACTACGGCGGTGCCTGCACCGCACTGCCGCAATGTTGCCCTGGTTCCGGGTTCCACAAGGCAGGCAGAAAAGGTCTGACTTCCGGAACCATGGCTGACGGACTTTCCGTTCACCACGGAACCATTGTGATTCCCACCGCCATCCTAATTTGGCAGTGGGTAAATCTCATTCTGATGGCGGGAAGATCGGTGGCGGTCCTCCCGCCATCATAAGGAGCCCCTTAACCCCTTCGATGCTTATGACGGAATGGTTCCGTAATGAGCATCGGTGCCCCTGTGCTCATGACGGAACCATTCCGTCATGAGGCCAGGGGCACGAAATCCCTCTGCTGCAGACATCAGAGGGATTTCTATTATTCCCCTTAGACCTTGGGAGCTGGGGAAGAGCTTCCCCAGCTCTCAAGGCCCCTTCCCTGGTTTCTGTGCAATGACCATCAACGCGCATGTCGCGCTGTTGTCATTGCACAGAAACCAAAACTTTAGGCTCATTTCAATTTCATTTTCTAAGTGCTCAGGGGGCTATATCAGCCCCCCGGGCACGTAGAAAGATGGGAGAGGTATTATTGGAAAGGGGAGAATCTCCCCTTTCCAATGGTACCCCTCACCAGTGGATCCCTACTTGGGGATCGCCCCAGGAGGGCGATCCCCAAGCAGGGATCCACCCACTGGACACAAGGGAGGGGGGAGCGGCCCCTTGGGCAAGGGCTTTTACTCCCCCCAAATATTTTGGGTGTGATTTAGTCTTTTTGCCCCCCCTGGGGGGAAGTGCCCCCAATCTGCCCCCCCCCCCCAGGGGACCAAAAAGCCCACTATACACCAGGTATATTTAATTTTGGCTGCATAATTTATTAGGGTGGGGGCTGCCCATAAAGGGCATGTCCATGTCCCCACCCCACAAAATTTACAGCCTTTCTGCCCCCCTTGCATTAGCCCCCAAATCTGCCCCACCGGGGGAGGGGGCAAAAAGCCCACAAGACACCAGGGATTTTTTGGGGGCAAATTTGAATTAGGGTGTGGCATTGGTATGCCTGTTTTGGGCAGCCCCCACCCTAATTAAAATTTGCCCAAAAACTCCTTGGCGTCTAGTGGACTTTCTGCCTCCCCTGGGGGGCAGATGGGGGCATTAGCCCCCAATCTACCCCGCCGGGTGGGCAAAAAGCCCAACGTTTTGAGGCAACATCAACATTGACTATCAAAAAATGTTTTGGGCCCTTCCCTGTTGCGGGTACTTGGGCCTCCCACACAAGTGAGGCACCATTTTTAGGTCTCGCCTGGCGTAAGACTGCGCAGACATGCGCAGTCTCGCTGGCGAGATTTAATGTTTTAGGGTAGATTTCTCTAGTGAGCTTTATGCCTCGCCCCTCGTTTCCATTGGCTGGCGTCACCGTTTATGCTAAACGGTGGCCAGCCATTGGACAAGAGAGTCTAGTGACGTACACTTTTCTCTTTTAGAGCCGTCCCAGTTGGACTGGCTGCCCCGACTTACTGCTGGCGTAAAAGTTTTTTATCTTTATGGGGCCAAACACATGGCCCCATTAAGATAAGAAACCAGTCATGCGAGCCAGTCCAACAGTGACGGCTCGCGAGCCAGTCCAACTGGGACAGCTCTAAAACAGTGAAGCAGTGAAGTCATGTTTGCCAGTTTGTCGCTCGACGGAGTGAAGTCGAGTTTGCTTGTGCCTGTTTGTCGCTGGACATGGAGAGTCAGGTAGTTTCTCGATGGAGTTGAACTGCTTGTATCTGACAGAGTAAGGCTGTCTCAGTTTCTGGGTGGAGGCGCTCGGTACCTGTTTGTTTTTGGTTGGAGGGAAGCGGTACCTGTCTGTTGCTGGGTGGAGGGGAGCTGCTGCTGTAGTTCTGGTCGTTGCTGTCCGAGTCTTGTGGCATGCCTCTCAAAGGAGCTGCTACGTTTCAATGGCTGGAAAAACGGAAACGTAACCGCCATTTTAGTATGGTCACATTCCCAGATCTACGCAGCAGTCCCTTTTTTGTTTTAATGACAGGTGCCTGTAACGGTAGGCAAAGCCGGCAAACGAAAGCAGAGGTCGGTACGGAGCGCCTAGTGGCCCAGAAAGGTTTGAGGGCATTTACTTTCTCTCGCCGGTACCAAAGTCAGTGTGCCGGTGCCCACGCTTCGCGCTTCTTGCCACGGACCCACGTGCCGGGCTGCCTCACTGCAGCGGTGTCTCTGTCCGCAGCGCTCCGACCACGTCTCTTGCAGCAGGCAGCGGTCTCTCCGCCAGGACAGACTACCCTCTGCCTCCGCTCCTGCCCCTAATCACCCCAGCCGGTCTCCACACACCGCCGTCTCTCCCTGGACTCTCCGTGAGCCGGCGGGGTCTTCTCAGCCCTGCTAACTCTACCCTTCTATGCTCTCTGACTCCCCGGTGCCTCCTTCTACACCTGTCTAGCTCTGCCCTTTTTAGACCCCTTAATCTCCCGCTCTGTCTTTGGACTGACTGTCCCTCTGGCTTTTTCTTACCCTCCCTGACTCTGTCCTTCTCTGTCCCCGCTCTGCCAGCGGTCGTCTAATTACCCACTGCCTCCTTCTACCTCTCTCTGACTCTGTCCTTTTACTCTCCCCGCTCTGCCTGTGGTTCTAAACTGCCCCTCTTTCTCTGCCCTGCACTCTTACTCTCGCCGCTCTGTCTCTGCCCTCTCCCTCTCCCAGCTCTATCTCTGGGCTGACTGCCCCTCTCCCTCCTCCTGCCACTCTCTGACTCTGCCCCGCTGCTCTCTCTGCCTCCCAGGCTCTCTGCGCGCTTACTCTCGCCGCTCTGACTGCCCCTCTGTCTCTGCCCTTCTCTGCCCTCTCACTCTCCTAGCTCTTTCTCTGGTCCGACTGCCCCTCTCCCTCCTCCTACCACTCTCTGACTCTTCCCCGCAGTTCTCTCTGCCTCCCAGGCTCTCCCTATCTGCCGTCGATATCTCACTTTGTTTCGGTGACATCTTTCGCTGTGCTTGGGGGCCGCTGTGGTTTCTGGTAAAGCAGCGTCGAGAACCATGAAACTGGAAGTCACGTGGGTTGGAAACATTCCGCTCTGAAAGAAAACAAGCATTGAAAATGCAATAGGCCTCGCCTTTTATTAAATTAAAGCCATTTGCTTTGCTTACCGTTTAAAGAAGAAAGCAGCTAGGTTATGCGTGAGTGCACAGCCTGGACCAGTCACCATGCAGTAGTGCAAGTATTGCCGACCTCAAATGGCCAGCTGCTTAAATGACCTCAAATACAACATAAGTTCAAAGAGATATGAGAGGCAACACAAAAAATGAGTATATTGTGATAGTACAGTTCAAAACCAATTGTTAGATCCACACGAAGATTTTGGAGTATTCAGATGTTCTTTATTCCAAGACGTGGTACAGCCATATTCACAGCAAACGCGTTTCGCCCAAACATGGGCTTTTTCAAGGCTGTTTAGGGATCATACAAAGATATGGAATGTATCCTTAATTTATACAAGTAAACATTTAATTTAAAAACATAGTAATAACAAAAGGGAGGAAGAAAAAGAGACGTTTTGAAGGAAAGACAGTCGGAATAAAGAAAAAGAAAAGAGAAAAAGTTATGATGAACAGGGAAGAAACAGCAAATTGTTTCAACAATTTAGGAAAAGAGGAGTGGAGAAGACAAAGCTAGTACATTGCCGTCAAGTGACTTAGTGAACCATGTGACCCGAGAAAAGCGTGCGAAAAACGGAACTAGCACATTACCAACAAGTGATTGGATCAACCATGTGACCTGACAGAATGTCAGAAGAGAAAGCACAGAAACGAAGAGACTGACGTCCTGATAGAAGCACCTTGTGGATTTTCACCAAGTGAACAAAAATCTGATGCAAAGAAAACCCAGTAGATAATGAATAAAAATAGGATAGATTCTTAAGGAAAAAACGAGGGAACAGTCGCTTACCATGGAATTTACAACGTAGATGCACGAAACTATTTTTCACAGGTGTTGAAGATAGAGTCTATGAATAAATAAGGGCACGAGTAAGTGATTATCCAAAGAAGAAAATTAGACCAGATGTTCCTTAGACCCAGAGACACAAAAAATCCACTCACCTAACTGAAGAGTAACATGTGAGCGCTCGTAAATCGTGAAGGAAAGTGCACCAGGGATTAAAGTTCCCAAGAAGTCCTGGTAATGTTAGGTCTGTAGAAGGAATCGAATATCAATATGTTATGGGACAGCCTTCCTTATTGGCTCACATTACGGCTTTGGTGGGAATATTGGCTATACGTTTGGACTTCGTTAGCATTTATGTTTTACCTGGTGAGCTTACTCACAGGTAGGGTCTTGTCTTGTTTCTTTTAGGCTCGTGTTAGCTGTACTTTGTACTCGCACTAAACTTTCTATGCCAAACCAAGTGTTTGGTTTGATATTCAATTCTTTCAACGGACTTAGTGGGCTTACTTATAGGTAGGGTCTTGTCGTATTTCCTTTGGGCGGCTCATGTTAGCTGTTATATTGTACCCACGCTAAGCTTTCCATGATATACTTAGTGTCTAGCATTGATATTCGATTGCTTCTACAGACCTAACATTACCAGGACTTCTTGGGAACTTTAATCCCTGGTGCACTGTCCTTCACAATTTATGAGCGCTCACATGTTACTCTTCAGTTAGGTGAGTAGATTTTTTGTGTCTCTGGGTCTAAGGAACTTCTGGTCTAATTTTCTTCTTTGGATAATCACTTACTCGTGCCCTTATTTATTCATAGACTCTATCTACAATAAATGACCCAATACCTGTGAAAAATAGTTTCGTGCATCTACGTTGTAAATTCCATGGTAAGCGACTGTTCCCTCGTTTTTTCCTTAAGAATCTATCCTATTTTTATTCATTATCTACTGGGTTTTCTTTGCATCAGATTTTTGTTCACTTGGTGAAAATCCACAAGGTGCTTCTATCAGGACGTCAGTCTCTTCGTTTCTGTGCTTTCTCTTCTGACATTCTGTCAGGTCACATGGTTGATCCAATCACTTGTTGGTAATGTGCTAGTTCCGTTTTTCGCACGCTTTTCTCGGGTCACATGGTTCAGTAAGTCACTTGACGGTAATGTACTAGCTTTGTCTTCTCCACTCCTCTTTTCCTAAATTGTTGAAACAATTTGCTGTTTCTTCCCTGTTCGTCATAACTTTTTCTCTTTTCTTTTTCTTTATTCCGACTGTCTTTCCTTCAAAACGTCTCTTTTTCTTACTCCCTTTTGTTTTTACTATGTTTTTAAATTAAATGTTTACTTGTATAAATTAAGGATACATTCCATATCTTTGTATGATCCCTAAACAGCCTTGAAAAAGCCCATGTTTGGGCGAAACGCGTTGGCTGTGAATATGGTTGTACCACGTCTTGGAATAAAGAACATCTGAATACTCCAAAATCTTCGTGTGGATCTAGCAATTGGTTTTGAACTGTACTATTACAATATACCCATTTGCTTTGCTATATAATACCATTAGCAAAGCGAATGGCTTTAACTTAATAAAAGGCGAGGCCTAGTGCATTTTCAATGCTTGTTATCAGGAGACATGGGGGAACACTGGGTGGTAGGAAATTTGTGTGAGCCCAGTGATGCCACACTTTCCCACACAAAAATGTATGAACAAAGTGATTTTTTCAGCTACAATTGAGGTTTGCAGGTGATTCTGGGTAAGGAAATGTTGGGGGATCCACGCTAGCCATACCTCCCTTGAAGCCCCCGGGTGTCTAGTTTTCAGAAATGTGTGGGTTTGGTCAGTTTCCTTAGGTGACGGCAGAGCTAGGGTTCACAAACTAGAGCTAGGCACTTTGCCAAAAAAGGGTCATTTTTCACTGTGAAATTGAGGTGTGACCACGTTGCGTTTTGTGCCGTTTCCTGTCGCGTGCCCTAGGCTGACCCACACAAGTGAGGCATCATTTTTCTTGTGAGACTTTGGGGAACGCGGGGTGGGTGGAAATGTGTGGATCCATGCAGATTCCAGAACTTTCCACCACAGAAAGTAGGGAAAATGTGTGTTTTTTGACAATTGTTTAGGCTTGCAAGGGATTCTGGGTAACAGAACCTGGTGGGAGGCAGCTAAGTCACCCCATCCTGGATTTCCCTTGGAGTCTAGTTTTAAAAAATGTATAGGTTTGCTAGGTTTTCCTAGGTGCCGGCAGACCTAAGGTTCAAAAACGACAGCTAGGCACTTTGCCAAAAAAGGGTTATTTTTCACTGCGAAATTGAGGTGTGACCATGTTGCGTTTTGCGCCGTTTCTAGTTGCGGGAACTAGGCCGACCGACACAAGTGAGGTACCATTTTTCTCGTAAGACTTTGGGGAACACGTGGTGGGTGGAAATTTGTGGATCCACGCAGATTCCAGAACTTTCCACCACAGAAATGTGGGGAAAATTTGTTTTTTTTGACAATCTTTCAGGTGTGCCAGGGATTCTGGGTAACGGATCCTGGTGGGAGGCAGTCAAGTCACCCCAACCTGATTCCCCTTGGTGTCTAGTTTTCAAAAATGTATAGGATTGCTAGGTTTCCAAACTACAGCTAGGCACTTTGCCATTAAAGGGTAATTTTTCACTGCGAAGTTGAGGTGTGACCATGTTGCGTTTTGCGCCGTTTCCTGTCGCGGGCACTAGGCCGACTCACACAAGTGAGGTACCATTTTTCTCGTAAGACTTTGGGGAACGCGGGGTGGGTTCCAGAAATTTCCACCACAGAAATGTGGGGAAAATGTGTTTTTTTGGACAATTTTTTAGGTTTGCAAGGGATTCTGGGTAGCAGACCCTGGTGGGAGGCAGTCAAGTCACCCCATCCTGGATTCCCCTGGGTGTCTACTTTTCAAAAATGTATAGGTTTGCTAGGTTTCCCTAGGTGTCGGCAGAGCTAGTGTTCAAAAACTACAGCTAGACACTTCGCAAAAAAAGGGTACATTTTCATTGTGAAAATGTGGTGTGTTCACGTTGGGTTTTGAGCCATTTCCTGTCATGGGCACTATGCCTACCGACACAAGTGAGGTACCATTTTTATCGGGAGACGTAAGGTAATTCAGATTTGTAAAGCAACTGTTATTATCGATAGATTTTTGATGCATTTCTGCCTTCCAAATGAAAGACATTGTGTAAAAAAGAAGTCATTTTGAAAAATGACCGATAATTCTCATGCTAGTATAAGTATTCCCAATTTCGAAAATATGTAAATATGTACTGTTTCTAAACTCTATAATTTGTTCCCATTTTAGAAATACATAGGTGTCTTTCATACCGATTTTCCATGTATACATTTTCCCACAATAATTGCTATATACCCGGAACATAATAAAAACCGAGTGCAAATTGCTGTTCAGTTTTTGACTCTGGGTTCGTCGGGTTCTTGGTGAACCTACAAGTCCTATATATCCCCACAACCAGGAAGGTCCAGCGGATGTAATGGTATATTGCTTTCAAAGGGCTGTCATGATTAGAAGAAGATACAGGTGAAAATGTTGACACAAAAGGCTGTTTTTTTCAACTAATTTTCAATTTTTCCTAAATTTAACTGTTAGTTTCTATAAAGAAACCTTGATGGAGCTACACAAATGACCCCTTGCAGAATTCAGAATTTGTCTACTTTTCTAAAATGTATAGCTTTCCAGGATCCATTATTACTTTCACACCCATTTCTACCATTAACTGGAAGGAGGTTGAAAGTAAGGGTGGGCGTAGTGGGCGTAGTGGGGCTACGTGAAGCAGCACGTAGTGTGCCCAAATCTACGCACACTACGCGCTTCGCGTAGCCCCACTACGCGCCACCCGCCACCCACCCACCCTACTTTTAAACGATAAAATGAATTTGTAATAAAGCAAATTAAAAGCACTTACCTGACGCGCGGCGTCTCCCGGGGCTCCCTCTTCCTGTTTTTCAATTTTCCTGACAAATGCGCATGCGCGGACGCCCGCGCATGCGCATTTCTTGCGAGAAATGCGCATGCGCGGGCGTCCGCGCATGCGCATTTGTCAGGAAAATTGAAAAACAGGAAGAGGGAGCCCCGGGAGACGCCGCGCGTCAGGTAAGTGCCTAATTTGCTTTATTACAAATTTATTTTACCTTTTAAAAGTACGGCGGGCGCGAGGCGGGTGGTGGGCGGCAGGCAGCTACGCTTCGCCCACGTAGTGTACGTAGGCGCTGCCTGCTTCGCCTACTTCGAAAACTGCGAAGCAGGCAGCGCTACGTACACTACGTGGGCGAAGCGTAGTGTCGCGCCCAGGGTTAGTTGAAAGCACAAAAAATCGCAAAAATAGGCTATGTCCCGGAAAAATGCCAAAACTGTGTAAAAATTGTTGGTTTTCTGACAAAAGTCTGTCATTCCCTAAAAGTTGGGAAAATGGTGATTTCAGCCCCACAACCCCTTTTTTGATAACATTTGCAGGGAAAAACCCAGACGCTTCCATTTGCAGCCCGTTTTTCCCATTTTTCCCAAAAAACCCAAAATATAGCTGTATTTTGGATAATTTCTGGGTCCCATCCAGGATAATCCACAAACCCTGGGTACCTTTAGAATCCCCATGATGTTGGAAGAAAAGGACGCAAATTTGGTGTGAATACCTTATGTGGTCAAAAAGTTACAGGGGCCTAAGCGCGCACTACCCCAAATAGACAAAAAAAGGCTTAGCACATGGGGGGAAAAGGCCTAGCAGCGAAGGGGTTAATTGTGTTCTAAAATTTGCTTTTGACTTTTATACAACTCAGACTTGGATGCACTTACTGAAACCTTTACAGGTCATTTTTAAAAATTACTGTCTTTTTTCATGATAATAATGCTTCTTTATTTTATGCCAAAATGACTGGAATAATTTCATTACCTAAAGGTTAAGTTCAAAGTTCTGGGGATCTAAAACTCTGATATGTGAAATGTATTGATTTTTTTCAGGAGATTTAAGCTAATTGTTTATATTTTCTTTGCTTTGAGAATTTGTCTGACTTATTCCACAAGAATGACACTGGGCAATGGAAACTTGACTTAAAAATGTGGTCCCGTGCTCTCCATGCCACTGGAGTCAAGCTAGCCTGGCTGATGAGGGGTGATACCCCGAAACCGGTCCCAGGATGCTCATTTCGGGTCCAGGGAGGACCTGGTCTGGCAGTTCGGGCTGGACGGTTCCCATGGGGAACAGGGTCCAGACTGATTTGCATATGGCTTGGTTTGGACTGGAATAGCATCGGGAGCAAATCAACAATGGATTTAGGCCAAGATCTCTGTACTGGGGTGAATGTTTGACATGGTTCAGCATTCTGTCCATCAATTGTTCTTTTTTATATTTGTCACCCCGAAATGGGAATGCCCAGACGTGGGTCCCGTGCCTTCCATGCACCTGGTTGTCAAGCTAGCCTGACTTATATGGGGTGATACCCTGAACCCTGTCCCAGGATGCTTGTTTCCGGTCCAGGGAGGACCTGGCCTGGCAGTTCGGGCTGGTCTGTTTCTATGGGAAGCAGGGTCAAGGCTGATTGGCACATGGCTGGGTTTTGGAATGGCATGGGATTAAAAATCAATGGATTTAGTCCCAGATCTCTGTAATGGGGCGAATGTTTGACATTGTTCAGCATTCTGTCCATCAATTGATCTTTTTTATATTTGTCACCCCGAAATGGGACGGGTATGCCCAGATGTGGGTCCAGTGCTCTCCATGCTACTGGAGTCAAGCTAGCCTGGTAGATGAGGGATGATACCCCAAAACCGGCCCCAGGATACTTGTTTCTGGTCCAGGGAGGACCTGACCTGGCAGTTCGGGTGAGCTGTTCCCATGGGGAGCTGGGTCAAGACTAATTTGCATATGACTGGGTTTAAACTGGAATGGCATGGGGAACAACAAAACAATGGATTTAGTCCCAGATCTCAGAAATGGGGTGAATGTTTGACATTGTTCAGCTTTATATACATCCAATTGTTCTTTTTGCAACTTTCTATAAGTGGCATTTTCAAAATTGTAATGAAAAATGTGACTTTACCATTGAAAAGGGTTTGTCATTACAATATCATAGGTACTAAAAATGACACATCCACCTACTCCCAATTAGGGGCCCGGTTCCTATGTCCTTCGGAAGGCCTCTGAATCGGATTTGGCTTTCCCAGATCTGATTCATAGCCCTTGTTTACCACCGATTCGTACACAGGTCCGAACAACCAAGTACGATGTGAAGATAGCGTACACGGCGAATTAATCATTTCTGGGACCCGAACCTGTCCGTACGACTCGTTCGTAGCCGAATCGTGCCACGCTATGGACCCGGATTCCGACCGAGCGAGTACGATGCCCGATTCTGACAGTCGCTTCGCTTCGATCTCAGCGAGACGAAACGGCTATCGGAAGCTTACTTCGGGGGGCCGTAGCAGGCCCCCCTTCACCCGGGGTGCTCTGAATCTGTCACAGGGTTGTGTACATGGGCCCCCCCCCCGATCCAAGCATGCACCGTGTGGCAGGCAGCATGGGTTGCCCGCCACAGGGTGTACGCTTTTCCCCACCCACCCCTTATCTGCTATGGGAGCCTGTGTACGCGTCTGTACACGGGCTCCCATAGAGTCCAATGGGAGTCCGATTGAACCGAGTCAGTAAGCATACAGCAGCATTGTACTCGCTCGTTCGGACCCCCAAGCGCGTCTTGCTTGGAAAGCCCTCCAGATCCGAGTCGTAAAGAGGGATTTCCTAGCGAGATCGGAATCGGGCCCTAGAAATTACAGCTTACCGAATGGAACGACCCAGCTAATTATCGCCCAATAAGCCTGCTAGATACCTCACAAAAAGTGGCAGGAAAAGTGGTTCTGGCAAGGATATTACAATGGGTAGAGGAAAAGGGCATTCTTTCGGACTTTCAGGCTGGCTTTAGATCAGGCACGGGGACAATAGAGCAATCCTTTCGCCTCTTAATGTTATACTGGAAGGTGGTTCTACTGGGCAAAGGCAGCCTGTACCTTGCTTTTATTGATTTACGGACTGCCTTTGACCTAGTTCCCCGTAGCCAATTATGGAGTGTGCTCAGCGAACAGGGTATCCCACCTTATTTGCTGAGCTTGTTGATAAATCTCCATTCGGAAAATTTTGCCCAGATCAGGTGGGGAAATCAGGGGCAAAAAATACCCCGCATTCCAGTAAATAGAGGGGTACGCCAGGGTTGTGTTCTTGCCCCCACTCTGTTTTCTTTGTATGTCAACGGAGTGGTGGAGCATCTGCTACAACATCCTGCAGATGCACCAACCCTGGCTGGCAGAAGAATCCCTACCCTTCTATTTGCGGATGACACCCTCCTGATTTCTAAAACCCCGGTGGGTTTGCAGAGTCTATTAACCAACTTCAAGTCCTTCTGTGATGTGAGAGGGTTAGTTATTAATACAGCTAAGACCAAGTATTTGGTCCTTAACCCCCCGAAAAGGTTGGCTAAACCTCCATCTTTGGACTCTGTTCCCCTCGATAGAGTGTCAGAATTTGATTATCTTGGTATCCGCCTCTGCGATTCCATGAGCTGGAAGTGCCACCACCAAAAAATGTTGCTGACCCACAAGAGGGTGGCGGGTGCCTTGCTTAAGGAACATCGTGCTTCATCATTGAAACCTATTGCTCCTGTCCTTGATATATATAGGGCAAGGGGGGTTAGCGCAGCTCTTTATGGGGCGGAACTCTGGGGCGTCCATAAGGTTGACCATCTGTCTCGCTCAGAAAACAAATTCCATAAAGATCTTATGGGGCTTCCATATAGTACCCCAACTCTTCCACTGCTTTTGGACCTAGGCACCCGACCAATCAGCGATCAGGCTAGGCTCCGCCCACTTCTTTTATGGGCGCGCATATGGAGAACACCTGAACTATCTAGCTATGCGGAGGGCCTTAATGAGGTGCTGAGGTTAACAGGCTGGTCCAAGATCTTTTGGCTGAGGGAGGTTAAGCGTCTCCTTGTTTGCCTTGGTCTTGGCGAGGCCTGGTCCAATAGAACTGCACCACCTAAGTCTGAGCTAAAAAGATTTATTGGAGCTGGGTGGCGGGTACCAGAAGCAGTAATGCCAATCTGTGCAGGTCCACTCTGGATTTTCTTTTGGTTAAAGAAATTTATTTTTGTGAACCTTACCTGGATGTTATCTCTAATCGTAAAGACAGGGCCCTATATTTTCAATTTAGAATAGGTTTACTCCCTGTAGGAGAACTAACTTCCAGGTGGAAAGTCCCACCTCAAACAAATTCCCTCTGTCCATTTTGTGATAAGCGGTCTGAGTCTGTCCCTCACTTCTTGTTTGAATGTCCCGCCTATGCAGCCCCCCGGAGTAGGTGGTTAAAACCGCTTTGTAGAGAACTTGGTACCAGACATTGCATAGAAGCCTTACGAATATTAAAAAATGATTCAAGGCCCCTCTTTGCTTGTGGTTTAGCCAAGTTCTTAGGCTGGGCTTGGCGTATTAGGTCATCTAGGCTTTTGCTTGTTGTTTAATCTGTTTTTTAAACTTCTGTTTTTAGCTAATTTATTGGTTTTAGTAGTAGTATGAACTGTCTAAATATTTTTCCTTGCACTGCTTCCCTTTTATCTTTTTATTGTATGAATGCTGTTGTTATGCTTTTTAAGATATATTTATATCGAAATAAAGCCTTTTTGACTGACTGACTGAATAAGAAATTCCCAATGTTATCCTACGGGTGGGGTAGGCCTTGCAGTAGTGAAATACGAATTTGGGAGTTTTTCACTACCAGGACATGTAAAACTTGAAAGTACATGTCCAACCTTTTAATTAAAAGGTACTGGCCACAACCTTCAAAAGAAAGGAGTGCAAACAACTGTAGGTAGTTTTAGGAAACCCCTCACCCACCTACCTAGTAGGTGGCATGCTTCATCATCGGGGCCCAGCTGGATCACCTAATGCAATCCAGCTGTGCTTCGACGCCCGAGTTACAGCGGAGCAGGTTGTTTGTGTAGGAAAGTGAAGGGATAGCCTTCCTCCTGATTGTGAGAAGTTGGCCTGATATATGATGTCACTAGTTCTAGTGTACACCCTGTATCAGTCCAAACAACCCTTATGATGATTGGTTGTAAAGTCAACCTTATAGACCAGCTATCCTAGTGATAGCATGGACAAGAGCAGTCTTAGGCTAAACTCTGTATGGCATGTGAAGCCAGCTGTTATACCATTTGCAACCCCTTGAATACCAAATGAAAGGACACCACAACAGATATATTATAAAAATAGAATTTATTTATTCTAGTCAAAATACCCTCAGCACTCTTTATGAGATTCGAGGTAAGTACAACACAGTCTTATTTAAGCATACATAAGTCACACAGGTAAGTAATACAGTTAGGCCCTAGGGGCCACGCAAACCATATACTAAGTAAGTGGTATAAGAACCACTATCACGAACACAGGTTAGGCCTAGGCCTAGGGAATCGCTGGGGCTACACTATCCTATCAGTTGCTAGGCAGTGGGTGGCCCACGGGATTCAGGTGCAGAGTGGAAACACTCACGCGTAATGCGTTAAAGTCGATAGAAATAGTAATGTTTAGAAATTAAGAGTTTTAGGACACTTTGGAAGGAACTAGGAGTTAGAGACTTGGAAATTAGACAGTAGGACAGTCAATACCCTTGTGAGCACCGGAGTACTCAAGTTACCTAGCCCACGAGCTGCGGGTGCATAGGTGTGAACTTGCGTCGGGTTTCGTCGTCGACTCCTATGGATGCCTGAAGAAAAGATGCTGACAGGCAGTCAGTGAAGAGTGTCCGGTGGATTCCAAGGATGGAATCAAGAAGGAGGATACCTGCAAGCAGAGGGGACAGAGTCTAGGTCACCAGCCAGGAGCCGGGAAGGAACCAAGAAGGAACCAGGCGATGTCGTGAAGATGCAGGTGAAGAGGTGAAGCTTGTCGCAGCAGCCACGGGTACCAGGAGGCGTCGAAGATGACCAGAACCAGAAGGCGAGCTGTCCCACGAGGGCTCTTGCTGTCGGCGGCGTCGATGTCGAGTTTGGACCCAACAAGCCATGGCAAGCGCAACCCACGCAGAATGAAGGATTCGCTTCTGTTGCAGACCAGGAAGGCCTGAGGTGCTTCTCTTTCACAGGGAAGCAAGGGCCAGTCTGGAGGAGCCAAACCAGTGGTGGAAAGTCAAGGGTTCGTCGTCGCAGAGGTCACTAGCCAACGGGCAAGCAACCGGACAGACACGTCGAGCAGAAAAATGCAGAAGGGCCCCACGCAGAATTCGTGGAGTGTGGAGGGCTGATCTTCGGTGCAGATGGTGCTCGGGGTTGGGGCTTCTCAATCCCCAGAGCACAACTTCGAGGATGCCTCAGAAGCTGCGCTGGAAGCTAGTAGCCAATTTTCCCAGGTAGCCGGTCCCATGTCTCTCGTCGCCTCCACGGATCTCAGCTTTGCTGTGGATGTGGATCAGGGTCGGAGAAGTCTGGAAGTCAAGGCGCTGGTCGGGCTCTGCAGTCGGTTCCTCGTAGAACTTCGGGCAACGCAAACGGCAGGTCGCTTGATGGTGCCTGTTTGCACAGGGTGGCCACTCCTTGTCGAAGGTCCAGAGTTTCTGTTCAAGTTTCAGTTATCAGGATAATCCAAAGTCCTAGGGACTCAGCTCCCACTCTTATACTAATCTGGGGGGCTGGGTTACCTGCTAGGTCCCGCCTATGGGTGGGACCAGGGAGGGGGGTGGTTACACCCCCTTCCCTTTGTCCAGTTTCGCGCCAGGACTGGGGCTGGAGTGCCCCAGCACTGGTTTGAACCGGACTATGCATGGGACACCTTGTGTGCCCCAGGCAGTGTCTCGTTTCATTCATCCCTCCCTGCCCCAATACACTAAGTCCTGTCTAAGGCAGGAAACCTATTGTCCAAGCCTCCCTCGCTGGAAGGACTCCCAGCAGCAGGAGGTCAGACTTGTGTCTGTGGCAGCAGCATCCATTTTGTAATGCTGGGGCTCTGGTTAACTTTAACCGGGTAGTAGGTCTTCAACATGCCTTCTCCCTCTAGAAGGGACGAATACTATCCTCATCACCAGAAATGGTGTGGGGGTAGTATTCCAAAGTGTTAGACACCTTACATGACATTTTTGATAAAGCCAAACCATAGTTACCATAACCGCGAGGATTATAAGGCACTTTAAGAGTATATGATAGGCGACATCATAGAACAGCTATAAGGACATGGTTCCGAAAGCTGCAGACAGGCTCAGCTCACGCTAGAGCACCATCTCACATGTTACCAAGCACTCTGCCTTCAGGATTGTTAAGGCCTGCCATAGGAGTGACTGATAGGTTACCCATGTGTCTATATATAAGGTAGGTATAGGAATACTACACCTAAGCAAGGGGTGATTACACGACCTTGCCCCAGCTGAGTGATCAGCCAGTTGTTTCATAATGGAAGGCCAGCCAAGGGTGGCATAATACATGCTGCAGCCCCTGGTAGGCCTAGGGTACACCTATGCCCTGGGTACCTAAGGTACACTGTACAGGGCCCAAGAAGGTGATCATTACCAATTGGGTTATGTACCTAAAGTACATAGTATGAATTTAGAGAGAGAACAGCTGGGCTGTGGGTCTGATTAGCAGGCCCACAGCCACATCTAAGTCAAAAACCAGTGAAGCAAAAGCAAAAAGTGGGGGTGAACATAGAAAGCAGACCCTACTCTCCTACACAACCCCCCCCCCCCAAACTTAGGGACATTAAACTAACCTTGACCAGTTGAGTCTTCATGTTCTAAGTGGAAATATCTGGAGAGTCCATCTGCATTGGCATGGTCAGTCCCAGGTCTATGTTCCACTGTGAAGTCCATCCCCTGTAGGGAAATGGACCACCTAAGAAGTTTGGGATTTTCACCCTTCATCTGATTTAGCCACAAGAGGGGCTTATGGTCTGTCTGAATCTTGAAGTGAGTGCCAAACAGGTATGGCCTCAGCTTCTTCAGGGCCCAAACCACAGCAAAGGCCTCCCTCTCAATAGCTGACCAACGTTTCTCTCTAGGGGTCAGCCTTCTACTAATAAAAGCAATGGGCTGGTCTTGACCATCTATATTCAGTTGTGAAAGAACAGCTCCCACACCCAACTCAGAAGCATCTGTCTGGACAATGAACTCTTTGGAGTAGTCTGGACTTTTCAATATAGGTGCAGTGCACATGGCCTGCTTCAGGTCATCAAATGCCTTCTGACAGCTTACTGTCCACTGAACTTTCTTTGGCATCTTCTTAGAGGTCAAGTCATTAAGTGGTGTCACAATGGACCCATAGTTCTTAACAAACTTTCTGTAGTACCCAGTCAGGCCCAAGAAAGCTTGACCTGAGTCTGGGTAATTGGAGGAGTCCAGTTCTTTATGGTCTGGATCTTGCTCTCCAGTGGTTGAACCTGACCCCCATCTACTAGGTGGCCCAGGTACACAACCTTGCTCTGCCCTATCTGGCACTTAGTGGCCTTGATAGTGAGGCCTGCCTTTTGCAGGGCCTCTAAAACATTCCTCAGGTGGACCAGGTGATCCTCCCAGGTGGAGCTAAAGACAGCAATATCATCAAGATAAGCTGCACAGTAGTCATCCAGGCCTGTAAGGACTTGATTCACCAACCTTTGGAAAGTGGCAGGTGCATTCTTCAAGCCAAAGGGCATTACCACAAATTGATAATGTCCTCCTGGGGTTAAGAATGCAGTTTTGGCCTTTGCACTCTCAGCTAGTCTGATTTGCCAGTAGCCTGATGTCAGGTCAAATGTACTCAAAAACTTGGCAGCTGCCAATCTGTCAATGAGCTCATCTGCCCTAGGTATTGGGTGGGCATCTGTCCTAGTGACAGCATTGAGACCTCTGTAATCCACGCAAAACCTCATCTCTCTCTTACCATCTTGGGTGTGAGGTTTTGGCACCAGAACTACAGGACTAGCCCAAGGGCTCTCTGAAGGTTCAATGACTCCCAGCTCCAACATCTTTTGTACCTCAATCTTTATGCAGTCCCTGACATGGTCAGGTTGCCTGTAGATTTTACTCTTCACAGGCAGACTGTCACCAGTGTCCACCTCATGAGTGCACCAGTATGTCTGATTTGGGGTCAGAGAGAACATATGTCTGTAGGCCTGTAGAACTTGTCTGCAGTCCTGTTGCTGATGGTTAGTGAGGCTGTCAGAAATGACCACACCATCAACTGAACCATCATCAGGGTTCTGAGTCAGCAGGTCTGGGAGAGGGTCACTCTCTTCCTCCGCCTGGGACGGGGTTCCGTTGTTCCTTGGGAGCCTCCCCTTGCTTGGCTGGGTTCAGGAGCTCCGGCCAGGGCTCCTGAGGGACCCGGGGAGGGCAACCTCCCCACCCCGGGCTCCATCCTGGGTCCTGTCGCATGGCAGGGTGCCTGGGATGGGGTCTGGCGGGCCCGGGGAGGCTTCCCCTGCGCCACGAGGCCTGGGAGCCCCGGCTGGGTCCAGGGGACCTGTTGGGCCCCGGGTCAGGGGCTCCAGCCCTGGGCCCCGTCCCCCGGCACTGCCAAAGGCCCGGGACGGGGTTCCGTTGTGCCCGGGGAGCCTCCCCTTGCTTGGCTGGTTCAGGAGTTCCGGCCGGGGCCCCTGAGGGCCCCGGGGAGGGCGGTCTTCCCACCCCGGGCTCCGTCCTGGGTCCTGCCGCATGGCAGGGTGCCCGGGACGGTTTTCCGGCGGGACTCAGGAGGCTTCCCCTGCACTTCCGGGCCTGGGAGCCCCGCTGGGTCCAGGGGCCCCGGGTCGGATGCTCCGGCGCCGGACCCCGTCCCGCGGCCTGCCGGCCAACCAAAGGCCTGGGACAGGGTTCTGTCATGCCTGGGGAGCCTCCCCCTGCTCAGCTGGGTTCTGCGGCTCCCAAGGGCCCCGGGGAGGGGGGCCTACCCACCACGGGCTCTGTCCTGGGTCCTACCGCGTGGCAGGGTGCCCGGGATGGGGATCCGGCAGGCCCAGGGAGACTTCCCCTGCGCCTCCAAGCCTGGGAGTCCTGGCTGGGTCCAGGGGCCCTGCCGGGCCCTGTGTCGAGGGCTCCGGCCCCGGGCCCCATCCCCCACCTTGCCAAAGGCCCGCAACGGGGTTCCGTTGTGCCTGGGGAGCCTCCCCTTGCTTGGCTAGGTTCAGGAGCTCCGGCCGGGCCCCTGAGGGCCCCGGGGAGGGCGCCCGCCCTACCCCGGGCTCCGTCGTGGGTCCTGCGACGTGGCAGGGTGCCCGGGAAGGGGTCTGGTGGGCCCGGGGAGGCTTCCCCTGCGCCTCCAGGCCTGGGAGCCCCGGCTCGGTCCAGGGGCCCCACCGGGCCACGGGTCGGGGGGCTGCGGCCCTGGGCCCTGTCCACCGGCCTGCGGCACTGCCATAGGCCCGGGACGGGGTTCCGTTGTGCCCGGGGAGCCTCCCCTTGCTAGGCTGGGTTCAGGTGCTCTGGCTGGGGCCCCCGGGGGCAGCCTCCCCACCCCCAGCTCCGTCCAGGGTCCTGCCGCGTGGCAGGGTGCCCGGGACGGGGTCCGGTGGGCCCGGGGAGGCTTCCCCTGCGCCTCTGGGCCTGGGAGCCCCGGCTGGGTCCAGGGGACCCGCCGGACCCCGAGTCGGGGGCTCCGGCCCTGGACCCCGTCCCCTGGCCTGCGGCACTGCCAAAGGCCCGGGACGGGGTTCTGTTATGCCCGGGGAGCCTCCCCTTGCATGGCTGGGTTCAGGAGCTCCAGCTGGGGGCTCCGAGGGCCCCGGGGAGGGCAGCCTCCCCACCCCGGGCTCCATCCTGGGTCTTGCCACGTGGCAGGGTGCCCGGGACGGGGTCCATCGGGCCCAGGGAGGCTTCCCCTGCGCCTCTGGGCCTGGGAGCCCCGGCTGGGTCCAGGGGCCCGGCCCCCATCCCCCGGCCTGCCGCTCCGCCAAGGGCCCAGGACAGGGGTCTGTCGGTCCTGTGCAGGCCTCCCCTGCTTGTCAAGGTGTCCGCGGGCCCTGGGTCGGAGGGCCCGTCGGGTCCCCCACGCAGCCTCCATGACTGGGGCCCAGCTGGGGCACTGGGCCTCCGGTCCCCCATGCCCCGGTGCCCGCTCACTCTTTCATTGGGGCACAGAGCGACCAGATGGCTGCCCTTTCGAGCCCAGCCATCTGGTCGCGCCTTTCCTCTCGGCCATCTGGTCGCGCCTATCCCCTCGGCCATCTTGTCACGCCTATCCCTTCGGCCATCTGGTCGCACGCAATACTTTCCAATGGGGCGACCAGATGGCCGGGCTTTCCTGGAAGTTCTGATGAGGGCTCATTTTCCTCCCCGATCCCAGCGAGGGCTCCAGTAGGTTGATTACATTCGCGCCTTGGGTCCCCTCTGTCACCTTGTGTGCACGGATTACAAGAAAGGGGGGTAATTTTTCTTCGGATTACTAGGGAGAGGGTCAGTCAGACCTCCGTGAGGTCTGGTGATTCCGAAACAGGGAAAGGCAGAACCCGGGCCCGCCCGCAGGGTCCCCCAGGGGTCCTGGTACGCACCTGCCTCTCAGCCCCTTCCCGATGGTCCTTTTTCTCCAGGTTTGCTGGGTCAGACCTCCGTGAGGTCCGGCGATCCTGAGACGGGGGAAGGCAGCACCCGGGCCCGCCCGCTGGGGCCCCCAGGGGCCCGG